>NC_060120.1:891426925-892676925 GCF_021461395.2 Schistocerca americana
CACTTAGTTTGTGTCTTCTACTAGGAAAGAGAGCAAAGGTTCCTATTATAGGAATAACAGAATAGAAGCAGTGAGCAGTATAGAGGAGTGCATTGCTTACATGAAAAACATTGTGTTTTTTGTATGGTACATTTGTGCACAGCTTTACCAGGAATGCTGCAATTCTTGGACTTGCAGTTGATTTAATGAATCTTAGAAGACACTGTGAAATTTACATTTGGACACAAAGAACATCTCTCAAATGTATTTTGATACATTGGTTAAACGGAGATCATTTGGAATTATTTCTTGCTTCTTTCCATAGCAGAGGTTGTAAGAGAAACATTCAAAAACTGTTCAGTTTAAAGCTGCCTACAGGATATGTTTCATTGCACAAGTAGATCCTCTTGTTAATGAAAATTGGCAACCGTGTTGGCAGATGTTAATAACGAAGTTGATCCTTACATGGTTGATAATTGTCACGCATATTAGAGCACATTGTCATTGTATAGTGAAAATGTTGAACAGATTGCAGGCAGTGTAGTGAGATGTTATTTAAAAAATAAATTGTGTAGAATCGTTATCTGGCTTATGTTCAGATTGAGAAGATAACGGACTACTTGAAAGTTACGCAGAACAGCAGTACTAGTTTTCTGAAATAATTCAAGCAAAAGAAAAAGAAAAACACCAAACAATGGAAAGTCCATAATGGAATAACAATAATACTATGAAAAGAATAGACTGCTTCTCACCATATAAAGGAGATGCTGAGTTGCAGACAGACACAAGGAAAAGACTGCTGTTCACACAAATACAACTTGCACACACATGGCCACTGGCTGGACTCAACATGGCCACAGCATACAGGCAGTGATTCAATGTGTGAGTTGCACTTGTGTGAATGTGTGTCTTCTACTTCAGAAGAAGGTCTTTTGGCCAAAAACTAACATGTATAGCAGTCTTTTCAATGTGCCTATCTGCATCTTCTCTGTGTAATGAGTAGCAGTGTACCCTTATAATATAAAAATATACTGATTAATTTACAGAGGGAAGTGCTTTCTTTATGAACAAATCTAATATTTTGTGATAATGACCACATGTTTACAACTAAAGGAGTCACACTGTGTGCTATTGGTGAAATAGATTCTGAAATGCTATTTCACCTGCGGGCTTTATTACTTCTGTAAAAAGAAATCTGCAGAGGAGAGAGGAAAACTTTCCCAAAACTTGTCCTGTTTAAAAAGCAATAACTGTGATATTAATTAGTGATATCTGGACCAAAGAGTGCTCTGTCAGTTATTCTTATTTTGTGTAGATGTGTCAGTTTACTTGTATAACAAAGGTTGTTTCATATGCAAGAAGCAATAAAATGAAAACGAGACAGACTGTATAATGAGCGTGATGTGGATGTTGATAACACAGGTAGCTGCGTGTGTAGAAGTGCTCTATATTGAAAATCACTAAGGAACTGTGCAAACATTTACCACCATGCCATTTATCTATAGTTGCACTAGACACGAGGTCTGCAAGTCATGTGTGTGTCCAATTTCAATGTGGAGGTCAGGAAAGAGGAACAGCAAAGTGTAATGCAGTTTTTCACTGTGGAAGGCGTGTCAGGTAATGAAATTCATGCCTGAATGTCTACTGTGTATGGCAAACATAGTATGTCACACATGCACGTGTTGGCATGGAATGAACAATTTTGAGAAGGTCAGGTGTCATTCAAAGACAGCTATTGGTAAGGACAGGCTCATCTAGTCATTACTCCTTCTGTCATTGCTGCAGTGGATACTGCCATCGGAAGTGACCAAAGGCTGACAGTGGAAGATATTTGGCTCATGTTCGGTATCAGGTAAGGCAACACATCCAGTGAGCAGTCTAGACACCAAATGATGTAGGGCATGGAGAAGGTCAGTCTGCTTAGCTAATGTGGAAATTGCTAACTGAATGTTTTAAAGAAATTATGGAACTAAGTCGGGAAATACTTGAAAACTTGAACACTAACCGTTTTTAATGTTCATCTGAGCAGGTAGTAAACGAATGAATCGATGAAAATGTGTTCTCGTGGCCTATCAAGTTCCCTGGAGGGAGGTAAATGGCTAAGTATGAATGAGATCAGAGCCAGAGCAAATACTGCACAAATCAAGGACCCAGCCTGACCTGTACGGGTCTCCCTCTCAGACGGCTGTCTGAACTGAGCACTCTACGTCAGACTCTGTTCCAGACAACTTTATACTGTTGAGCAGGCCACATCACCCATTCCACATTGGCATTTCCGGCACTGCCATGTGAGGTTGTGTCTGTGACCATAATATGTCGTCACTACCTATTCCTTGCCACACCTCGCGGCTTCTTCACGTGAGCACACCAACATCCTGCCACACCCAACTGTGCCCTGATGATGGCTTTTTCTTTGTACTGTGTTTGAAATTTATTTGTTCTGGCTTCTGTTTTTTGCCTTTTGCGTGTTGCAGTTTCTAAATATGCGACACCTCCTGCCCATCCCCCTTTGGGAAAAAATTTGTGGGCACTGTCCCTGGCAACTACAATTTTTTAATTTAAATTTTTCACAAGTGCTATCTCATTAATTGGAAAAAGTACACATGTGCTTTACAGTAATATTCAGAAGATATGCGTATATACTTTTCAGTGCTGCATGAAGGAAATACATTATAAACAGATTTTTTCCTGGAAGAAAAACACATTTAAATTCTCACTTTTCACACTTCATATCATTGTTATATGGACACATTTTACTTTTCAATTTGAGCCATTTCATATCTCTATTGTAATTCCATTCTCAGGAAAGATGGGTATACATTTTATGTAAAATCAACTTTATGATGATTTACACTTCATACAATAATGTACACTTCATGACATAAATACAGTATTAATACCTGAAAGAGAAAATACTTTGTTTTCATTCCTACCAGTGTTTATTTCTAATGTTCAGCATTTGTCCACTTCTGCTATGCCATTCAGAGAAACAACACCTATAAGATGAGCTCGCAGATGCCTAATAGGCACTCTAGACTTACCAAAAATGATTTCCTGACTGTCTGTTGATGCCCTTCTGGTAGGATAATAACTGACAACATCCCCATCTCGGCACAGAATTTATGACTGTTTGTAACACACATTTTCCTGCAGCAACTGTAACCCATTGTTTTCACCAAAAATTTAAAAGTCTCTCTGACATTTACAGTATTTACGTAGACAACATGCAACTACTAAAATCACTAACCTGGAGCCCACATAACTCCAGAAAGAGAAATTACTTAATGAGAAGTTACCCAAAGTGCTTCTCTCTTGATGTCCAGTCTCACATTGCACATCTTCCAGCTCATGTCCTGCAGCTGTTAGGTCATCCAACTGCCTAACTGCAGGCTGTATTGGCAAATCCAGCTTAAGTTCATTTATATTTATCCTCTTGGTATTTACTGTTATTTTGGCGCAATATCACTACAGGTGCTATTTGCATATATATACTCAGATTGTATCTGCATTTACATCTGTGCTCCATAAGCCACCTTAAAGTGCATCGCAAAAAGGGTACTACGTCTACCAGTGTCATTTTCCCCATTTCCTGTTCTAGTTGTGTATGGTTCACAGGAAGAACACTTTGTTGTAATCCTCATGTGCGCTTTAAGCTCTCAAATTTTATCTTGATGGTCTTCCTGCGAGATATATGTGGGAGAAAGCAATATATTGAATGACTCTTAGAGGAAGATACACTCTCCGATATTTAACTGTAGACCATACCATGATGCCGGACACCTATTTTGGAGCAGCTGCCAATGGAGTTACTGAGCACCTCTGTGACACTTATGAGCTGTAACAAAATGTGCTGCTCTTCTTTGTATCTTCTGTATTTTTTCTATCAGTCCTATCTGGTTGAATGAGTGTTTTGTAAGCCACCTCCTTTGTTATGGATTGTATTTAATGAGGATTCTTCCACCTAATCTTGATTTGACATTTGTCTCATTCGCGGTTAATTTTATATGGTCGTTCCATTTCAAATCATTCTGTATGCGTGCTCCTAGGTATTTTACGGAAGTAACTGCTTCCACTGATCGTTCTGCAATTTTGTAATCATGAGGGTTGTTTATGCCTATTTATTTGCAATATGTTACATTTTTTTACACTGAGGGTCAAGTGCCACTCCCTTTGCCAAGCATCACTCCTCTGCAGGTCTTCCTGCAATTTTCTAGTGTTGTGACTTCTGTACACAACAGCATCTCCCGCAAAAAGCCTTGTGGAACATCTGATGTTATATATTAGGTCTTTTGTTTATATAGTGAAAAGTAATAGTCCTGTAACACTCCCTTGGGCATGCTAGAAATTACTTTTATGTCTGAAGACCTCTTTCCATTCAGAATAACATGCCTTATTCTATTTACTAGAAACTCTTCGTCATCATAAAGTTTGTCTGATATTCCATAGACTCATATTTTGTCCATTAGGTGGCTGTGTGGAACTGTATTGAAAGCCTTTTGGAAGTCAAGAAACACAGCATCTACCTGGGCACCTGTATCTACTGCTTTCTGTTTCTCGTGTATGCGCAGATTGGGCTGGGTTTCAGATGATCATTGTTTTCGGAACCTATGTGGATTTCAGTTTCCAGAAATGTCATCATATGGAGGCATAAAACATTTTCCAAAATTGTACAACAAACTCATGTCAGAGATATAGCCCTATAATTTTGTGTGTCTCTTCAACAGCCCTTCTTGAAAATGGGAATGACCTGAGCTTTTTACAGTCATTAGAAACACTTTGTTCCTCTGGAGACCTACAGTACACTGCTGTTAGAAGAGGGACAAATACTTTTGCATCGGCTATGTAGACCTGAAAAGGTATTCCATCAAGTCCAGGAGCCTTTCCTTTACTGATTGATTTCAGTTGAGTCATATGTCCACAAAAGTTACCTGAAACTTTTTAACTTTCCTGTGTCTCAGGGCAAGATATCTGTGGGTCTTCTCTTGTGACAGATTATGGTAATTCTCTCATCCACTGGGGCAACAACCATTCACTACACAGGCCAATGAAAAATTTTTTTGAAAAAAAATTTTTACTTTGATGGCTGATGTTTGTAGGTTTTTATGAGCTGAATCCAAATCTAGCCTTAGTTTTTTTTTTTGTATCACCCATAGTTTTTGAGCAATATGCTTCTTATTAAGTAGTATAAAAATCCTATGCTGCATAGTAAATGGGGAAATTAATGAAACACTTTGTTACAACGTAAGCATGGTTTGTATTTACAGTAAGCTACTTAAAACAATGATATGTGTTAATAGAGGTTTAACTTGTCAGCTGGAATTAGTTTGTATTTTCTTTCTCTTTTTTTCTTTGCAGCTTCTTGTGTAGCTTTTTCTACGATGAGTCACTTGCTGAACTTCTCGGTGAAGTAACCAACAGTAGTCCCCCATCATGTTGGTGTTCCAGCAGCCTTGGTAGCGTTTTTCCATCACTTTAATGTCCTGGTGAAAATGCTCTCCTTGCTCCTCACTAACATCTCCCATATTGTCTGGGAAGTAATCAAGGTGACTGTTCAAAATGTGAACTTTCAGGCTCATTAAACGTCCTAAAGTTTTAAACTTCTTTAACATTGTAGCTATACTAGAAACATGTTCTGGGTCTTTTTCATGTCCTAAGAACTTTGTAATGACTTGCTTGAATGATACCCATGCTTCTTTCTTATTTAAGGTCATTGAATCCACAAAGTCAACATCAAACATCAATTTTCTAATGTCAGGTCTGACAAAGACACCTTCTTTCAGTTTAGCTTCTGAAAGGCTTGGAAACTTTTGGCAGAGATACTTAAAACACGGTCCACCTTTAGGCAAATCCTGTACAAACTGTTTCATTAGGCCTAACTTTATATTTAGATGTGGTAGGAGCACTTTTTTTGGATAACAAGGTTTTTGCGAAGAATATTCTTCTCACCAGGTTTTGAAGACTCCCTCACAGGTCAGTTCTTTCTGCACCAGTGTTGATTCCTAGCCCTACTGTCCCATTCACACAAGAAACATGGAAATTTGGTAAAGCCACCTTGCTGACCAAGGAGCATGCATGTTA
This sequence comes from Schistocerca americana, assembly GCF_021461395.2. NCBI lineage: Eukaryota > Metazoa > Arthropoda > Insecta > Orthoptera > Acrididae > Schistocerca > Schistocerca americana. The sequence goes on from NC_060120.1 coordinate 891,432,983, forward strand.
CTTTTACATCACCACATACCATCCAATCATGAGCAGAATAGTATATTTTATTTAGCACTATTTCTAGGTTTTCATAGCTTTCTTTCATATGTACAGAATGTCCAACAGGTATAGATGCATTCATATTACCATTGTGTAATACAGCAGCCTTTAAACTAATTTTGGATGAATTAATAAACAGCCTCCAGTCTTCCTTTTTGTATTCAATACCAAACTCATTCATCAGACCGATAATGTCTGACAAGGGAACCTCCCCATCGTACCCACCTCAGATTTAGTTATAATTTGGCACAGTGGATAGACCTTGAAAAACTGAACACAGATGAATTGAGAAAACAGGAAGAAGTTATGTAGAACTATGAAAAAAATAAGCAAAATATACAAACTGAGTAGTCCATGTGCAAGATAGGCAACATCAAGGATACTGTGAGCTCAGGAGCGCCGTGGTCCCGTGGTTAGCGTGAGCAACTGCGGAACGAGAGGGCATTGGTTCAAGTCTTCCCTCGAGTGAGAAGTTTACTTTTTTTATTTTCGCAAAGTTATGATCTGTCCGTTCGTTCATTGACGTCTCTGTTCACTGTAATAAGTTTAGTGTCTGTGTTTTGCGACCGCACCGCAAAACCGTGCGATTAGTAGCCTCTCCAATGGGAACTGAAAACATTTGATCGCAAGGTCCTGGGTCAACCGATTCCTCCACAGGAAAACACGTATGATATATTCTATAAGACACTGGTGGCGGCGTGTGCGTCACGTGACAGGAATATGTTGTCGACCCACCTAACTTCTACACTTGGCGAATGGGTAAAAGGATTCTTCTACCTTGCCCGATTTAGGTTTTCTTGTGGATGTGATAATCACTCCCAAAAAAGTGATGAAAACATAATAGTTTGTTGCATAAACTGCAACAAATGAATGCAGCAGTTTCACAGTCACACAGTTTTCCCTGTGCTCTGTCAAAACATCTGTTTTTAACGTTTTCAAATTTTTCCATGTGTAGACCGTCAAATCCTGCATATGTCCAAGCAAATCTGAACATGTCCTGGAATTTTGGAGAGCAAAGTTGATTATGTGTGAGTGCCTGAACTTTGATAATTGTCTGAAAATACAAAATTAAACTTTTCACTCGAGGGAAGACTTGAACCAAGGACCTCTCATTCCGCAGCTACTCACGCTAACCGCGGGACCACGGCGCTCCTGAGCTCACACTAACCTGAATGTTGCCTATCTTGCGCGTGGACTACTCAGTTTGTATATTTTGCTTATTTTTTTCATAGTTCCACACAACTTCTTCCTGTTTTCTCGATTGATCTGTGTTCAGTTTTTCAAGGCCTATCCACTGTGCTAACTTACAACTAAATCTGATGGGGGTGCGGAGCAGTATACTAAATCACCTCCTTGTTGGAAAAACTTCGAAATTGCTGCTCTCTTTCTATACATGTATATCCTGGTTCCAACTGCTGATAAGTTCTTTTCTTTTAATCTTGAGCCAAGCAATTCAGCTTTTTCTTTCATTAAGCCCATATCCCTAACCAAATCAGTAAGCTCGGTCTGAGTAAACAATCTGGGCTCTAGACTTTCTGTATTACAGTGGAATTCATCATTATCTGGTTCATCTAAATCAGCTAGTACATCAGAAAATACTTCTGTTGCAACAGAATTTAAATCATCTGGTGGTTCAGGAACCGGCAAATCTACACCGTGCCCTACTGGTTGGATGGCGGATGGAAGGTTAAGGGTAGCTTATTACCTTCTTGTTTTTCGAATTACAACCAGTAATATCAACACTGCAAAAGTAGCAATCATCAGAATGATTTCTTGGCTCCTTCCATATCATAGGAACAGCAAATGTAAAGGCTTTTTTTTTCTCCTTTTTGGACCATTTTCTCATATCTTCAACACACACATAACGTACCTTATGCGGTGTCCATGATTTATGTAACAAAAACTGTCAGGAGAATTTTGACAACCACGATTAGACATTGTACTGAGCACATGTACCGGAAACGGGAAAGTGAGGTTAGGTTGACAGTAAACAAAACACCATCTGTTAACACAAAAATAGAATCAACCTTTTTTTGAAAGCAAATGTTTTTCAGCAGTGCTACCAACATCATCTACATTCATTACACCTCCTTTTTAAATTATCTTACCTATATAAAAGCTGCTAAACTCTTTAAAAATGTCTTAATTTAATAAATCTAACTGTAAAATGTGAGTAAATGGTGGGTGATGCAGTTTTTTAAGCATCGTATTTGGATTTCCCACCCTAAAAATAATAAGAATAAGGTATTTTCAGCAAAAAAGTTTTATCGTTGGCCTGTGTTATTACTCAGCGGTGTCCACAGACTTCCTTCAACATCATTACCTTCTGCACACAGTCCTTCAGAACTTCATGGAGTGGCTGCAGCAACTTAGCTTCACATGTTTCATCGTTATGCATGAACAAAAGTATAAATTCCTGCTTGCATGTTCTGAGGCTCTGATCTAATGTTTTATGTTGTAACTGTTTGCTACTTAGCTTCAATACTACCATTTCATGTCATCAGTTAGCAGTAGCTATTTTTTGGGGGTAATATATGTAAACAAATGCCTCATTCCATGCACTTCTGACTGCACAGCTAATATTATATACAGGTTGTATACAAAGTCCTCTGCTGGTGGGATATTCAACACTTTACTTAAGATGTCAGATCAATAATTCCAATGAATTGGTAACCACCGCCTGCTGTAAGGGTGACAGGGAACAGCTTTCCTTTGTTGTCATCTTTTTATCAGTTCCAGGTACTTTAAAATCTGAACTGGATTGATCAGATACAGCTCCAAAATACCTTTCTGAGCACCAACAAGTGCTGATATTAACATGTTGTATGTCCTGCCCAAACTGATTGGAAAGGCCCATGTATTAGCTGTTTCTTAACAGCGATCAAAGTTAGTGCTCTGTGCTATAATTTGCCTGTGCTGTTCTCACATCCTACTATATGACAGCTCAATTGTTTCCTTCCCTGCATTATAATCTCTTCATTTTTCACTATGGAGCATTTCACATTCAAAATGTGAGTTTTGGCTAGGATTGAGCAACATAGTTCGTAAGAAGGGGCTTAGCTGGTTGACTGCAGTGAGAGGGAGACTTTGATTTGCCTAAGCTGTTGAAATCGCTGGTGTGAAAGTTACAGGACTGGGAGGTATCTGAAATAAGCTCTTCAGAACAGTTAATAAGTTGAAGTTCATTCAGCTTTAAACAAAAAAGCTGATTGCTGTGGCTGAGATGTATTCACAGCCTAGTCCGATACAAACACCATTCTGTATGTTCTAATGAAAGCCTGTCTTGAGACACATGACAAATACAGAGTCCCGCAGCCACTGCGTAAGAGCCCATCAGGTCCTGTTGCTAATTCTGCAATGAACTGTGGCTCTCCCAGCTGCCTGCCTGCAGAATTTCGCATCACACTGTTCTACCTCACCTCTGCTCCTAGTACTCTTACTCCTAGCACTCTCTCTCTACTCAGAGCTTCCTGCTTCTGAGTTTTATTACAATTCCTCCTTTGACCCTGCCTGTGCCTGGCATGACCTAGTGTCGAGGGCTACTCGCCTCGTTATTTTCTGTATATGTGCACTATTGTTCAGTGGTTCTTCAAAGGCTGAGTGAAGGGGTAGAAATGGCTCTCTTAATATGGTGACACACTGTGTCTTAAGCCCTGCATTAGCTTCTCATGACGTAGTGCTATCCTCCCTAGGAGGCCCTCTCTTTCTCTCCCTCATATCCCACACTTTCTTTCTAACGAGAAATGCCATAAGCCTATTAGTTTTAATTACAATTCTTATCAAGGACTGCATTTTCAGAAGTACACATGGCCCTCCTTGCGTGTTTATAGCTTTTAGCTTATTATCAAGTGCAGCTGCCTATAAGCTGGCATTGGCCAGCGTGCTTCCAGGTCTGTGGCTGCTCTCAGCCATGTTGCCTCTTTTGTTACTAACATGAACAATGTATTTCAGACTTGGCTTTCTCATGGTTATATAACACCTCCCTCCACCAGTGAAATTAGTGTTACTCTTCAGAGTAGCGTCAGTTGTCAGTCTTTTTATTTATATTTGACAAAATTGCATTACAGAATTTCTTCATTTTCTTACATTCCTTTGGCATAACTGATTATACACTGTCATTAATACATTGAAGTACATTTCATAAGATATATTCTTTAGGTGCATTTCTTAAGTACATTTACTTCCTATATTTTACTTGAAAGATAACAATTAAATTTTACTGATATGTTTTACAACTTTCTTTTGATTGTAATGTCTACTTCTAAATGAAACTGAATTGTCATGGTCTTTTGCACTCAGTTCATAAATTCCTACTTCTTCAGCTGTTCTATGGAGGGACCTTCGAGCTGGACTAGTTTCTGGATATTGATTCACGATGGTTGTTCGTACACACATCTTTACACAACAGTAGTATCATTGAAGTGTTTCCCTAGACTTCTGAGACATTTTTTATGATATTTGCATTGCTTACAACAACATATTAATGTAACTAATGTGATTAGTGTAATGCTTATATATGTTGTAATTGGTGACTGTCCAACCTCTTCCCTGCGACTTTTAATTGTCGAGTTGGGTTACTAAATGTTCAAATGGTAAGTCTAGATTTAGCACAGAAATGTTTCTCTTCTCTTTATTTACAGTAGAACAGTCTCCTTTGTGATATTATTGTGAACCACTCTATCTGTTGGTATGAATATTCTGGTCCCGTAGCCTTTACACTTACTGTAGAAACTTAGGTTACCTATGCCTTTAAAGACTAAATCTTGTGGTGCTTCTCTCCTGCATAATACTTTCAGCCCTGCCTCCTTCGGAGCTAAATATAACCATTCATTACTGTTTAGCTGTGTCCAAATGCTTTGATTCAATGCGACTATCCTTTTCACAAAACTTTCTGAAATTTCTCTTTCTTGTTCCAATAATTTTGCTTCACACTCTCCGTGATCAAAGGTTGATAATAATGCAAAGAACTGTCTACGCAGTTCTTTACAATTCAATTGTTGCATTGATCCATTGAAAGTTTAGCATATTGCCACTTCTTAGACTCATCTATCGTTACAAATGAGGCTACCCTATTAAAACCCATGTCTGTTTCTTTCACACATGCTTTTATAAAACACTCTAGGCTTTCCACCCCAGTCTTTAGGACATGTTCGTTCGCTTTCAAAGTATAAATTGCTCTGTTTACTCCTGACAATGTGGGCCTTATCACTGCAACTTGCTGTTTCGTTAACCTTAGTAATCCTTCTGAGTTTCTCTCCATGGCATCTATATGTTTCTTGTAGTATGTTGCATCTGCTTCATCTAGTGTGCAACAAAGTATTTTACTTACCTGGCCTACAAAGTTAAAGATTCCTCTTTTTTCTTCATCCCTCGTGCTTCGTCAGCTGCTGTACTAGTTGTTGTAGGGGTGTAATTTTTTTTACATGGTGTGTTACCTGTTGGTCTAGTAACTTACTCTGTTAATCTACATTCAGTTACTGTAGTGTGTGTATGCACCTTTGTTCTGCTACCTTACCACATTTCCAGCCTTTTGAAAACACACTATAACAGAGTCCATGTTCACATATGTCACGATGCTCCATATGGTACTGTGTATCTCCAATTGTCCTACATTGTCATAGTGTAACCCTGAAGATATAGGAAACTATATAACTTGAAAGTAACTCGGCAAGTATGCTGGTCTAGATTTTGTATATGTGGCTACTATTGTGAGGAACTGAAATAGTCTCCACCGAGTGCTATACCGCTCTTCTTGTGGTGCGTCGAGTTATGCTGCTCTGTGTCATCTGGTGTGTACGCACTCCCCGTGTGCCTACAATCTGTAATGAATTGGCTGCTACCTTCTTGGATGCGCCGAACGTGTCACTCACCTTAGCCACTGCTAATGCATCTGATGTTGCTGCTAGGTCCATACCATTGGTCTCAAGCCTGCGAAACACTGGCTGCTCAGGCATCCCTGTGCCTTGTGGATTTGCTGTGCTACTGTAGCCCTGTGTTGCCCTGCAACCACCAGGACTCTATTTGGAACCTGTTGTGGTACTGAACTCCAGCTTGAGCTGGAAGTTAAAGAGTCGCCACAACTTCCTGTTAGTTGCCACAGTTGCTGTAGCAGGATCAGTAGGCATTGTTGTCTTCTGTGGATAGGTAGACTGTAACAACAACGACGCTGTACTATTGTACATATAAATAATATTTTTTTCCATCTTATTTTTCGTTAAACTTGAGTAATTGATGTTCTGATTTCATTTGTTTTCTTGTTTCATGCCATTGTGTTAAGAAAACTGTCAACAATTTTCAATGTGAATATTAATGTTTATGTCAAATGTCAAGCAATATTGTAACAGAATTGAAATGTAACAAATGTTGAAATTGTTGTAACATGTTTAAAATTTTAATTGTGCGTCTGGTCCATACGTAGGCAATGTGTTAGAATATGTAGAATGTAAAACCTCGGGTGAATACCCTGTCTGTAAGGGAGCGGTAAAAGGTGGATGGCAGGCGAGCGCGGGAAAATGTGCATGGGCGCTGCACGGCATAACGGGCTCAGCAGTTGTAGTCGGAGTTTGGCATTGGTCTGAGCAACACGTTCTGGAGCGAGGAAGCTCTCCTGGAAGACGTAGTTTCATTGAGCCTCAGGTATGCCGTTCCAACGCCTATACAGCATGGCAAAATTCCATAGGCACTAAACGGAAAAGTATTGCGACACTATGAAGAAATAAAGTGCCGATACATCAAGAGCCATGGCTGTGGTTGTATGTGTGCTCTGTGCCTCGCCATCTCGCCGCCTGCCAACTGCCGCATCGATACAAACAGGTTGAAACTTTTAGTACTGTATTCGTATGGACCAGTGTTACTTTTGTTCCATACTGTTTAATAACAACTTAAAGTTTACCAGAACTTTCCTATCATTTAATTATCCTCACAACTAATCTAGATAGGGTCCTTTCCAAATGTTGTGCAATCCGAGTGTCCCAAAATGAAAAATTAAATTTTGTGTTAATAATAATTACTTGCAGACCTAACTATGTTAGAATGGTGTTTAAAGAACTGTTTTGTTAATGAACCAGTAAATGAATAATGAAGGTCTGACAAAGTTGGAAGATAACTTTGATATTGATATAGTAATGAAGTTCAATTATTTCGAGACAGATATAAAGGTATTTAAATAAGCAGTAAATAAGATAAAAAGAGTAGTAACTCGTATACTGGAAATCTTGAACGCATGATAATTTCAGTAATCAATTTTTTTTAATATAGTGATCATAACAGTTTCAGGGTCCCCCCCCCCCCCCTTTTTATTCATTTAAATTCTGAAGTGTTCTAAATTGATTTGACCAGCAAAAGTTAAAGTCAATATAAAAATCAAAAATTTATCAGTGTTTGATCTTTATTAAAATTGACATTTTGTTTGTGGCTCGAAATTGCTATTTCTAGGGTAACTTATGCCCGATTTTAATCAGATCAATAGACAGTACAAAATTTTGTAGTAAACATTATAGTGTAGTGTTATGTATATATGGATTTTCCATATAAGTACAGAAAGTGAAATTATCAGTTCAATAGATTTTCTGGTTCTAAAATTCACTATAATATGTAGTGTTACTACGTGTTGTTTTGCATGAATGTACATCAACTTGTACAGTAAAGAAACTCAGTTAATGCCTAATTAGGCTGGTGACCGTATTATTAACAAATTGGTGGCATCTTCTGTGTTGCTTTTTGTCCGTTCTGACGTGTAGTTGCATTTCGAACTTGCTTGACGTATCATTGTTATTACAGAGTGGGTGTAAGTCTGATTTGCCTCCATTCAGGTACACACGGTCAATATCTATACAAATATCCTTTCTCATAAGGTGAAGCCCGTTAACTTACCATAGTACAGGCTTTAAGGAATAGTGTGCCCCACACGCACCCTGCGTTACAAGGCCAACTCCCAAATGCCTAAGTGCCTTTATGGTACCCCACACCTGGCACCAATTTGTTTGTGTCACATGAGATAAACAAGAAATTTGAGTTCCACATCCAACAGTTCATGGTAAGATTAGTGTTCATGTTAGAAGTTAAGCAGAGGGCAAGTAGCCAGCAGAAACTGATAATTAAAACCACAATAAAATGTACAAATGGGCAAGATGAATTCTTAGGACAATAACACACAGAGAAAGTGGTCTGGGAAAACAGTCATCAATTACACATGATGCTCAGCTTTTCCAAACAGCACTGTTTCAAATGATGTAACTAGTGATTTGGGTCAACAGTTTCTGCAGTGTGTACCAGGTCATATTTCGTCCCAAAATAACCTGACAACAAGTCACAGCCATGAGGTAGAACTTCACTGTTTTGCTCCCCAGGCTGACATATCATGAACACCCTAGCTCCTCACTAGAAGCCTTGCCAAAACCCATGGCAGCACCACCAGGTGGCTGGTGCAGACTGTAGGCAAATGATAGCACACCTAAAATCAAATTAAGCTATTGAACTCAAGATCGAGCCAGCACTAAATTGGCTTAGGAACGAGGTGGAATCCAAAATTTTTGGTCTGGAAAGTAGGAGTAGTAGATGTTTGCGCTGCAAGGTGGCGAGAGTTGCGTATCTTATGAGTTAGTGTGTGGAGTGGCATTCAGCTGGGAGGATGTGTTGTGTGTCCACAGTGATTTCCGTAATACTCTGTGTTTGGCGTGTGGTGATTTTATGATGGATCCGTGAACAGAACAGCGTGTGTGTATCAAATTCTGTGCGAATCTTGGGAAAAGTGCTATGGAGACCCTTGCAATGATTCAGCAAGTGTTTGGAGGACAAAGCGACAATCGTCCCAGTGGAAGAGCCTGGGCTCTCCAAGACCCAAAAAAGCGAGACAGGTGAAGAGCATGATCATCGTTTTCTTTGATACCAAGGAAACTGTGCACAAAGAATTCATCCCACCCAGCCAAACAGTGAATTCCACGTATTACTGTGACATTTTGCGATGGCTCCGTGAACACGTGTGGCGACGACAGCCCGAACTTTGGCGTCAAGGAAACTGGCTGCTGCATCACGGCAACATGCCCTGTCACACATCCTTGCTCACTAGGAACCTTTTGGCAAGAAACAACATGGCGGTTGTACCCCACCCACCGTACTCGCCAGATTTGGCACCTTGTGACTTCACGCTATTCCCAAAACTGAAACTCATGTTGAAAGGCCATCGGTTTGACACACTAGGGAGGATTCAAGGAGCATTGGTAGCGGTGATAAACACAATCAAAGAACAGGACTTCCAGAAAATGTTTGACCAGTGGCAGAAGTGCTGGGACCGGTGTGTACGTGTAAATGAAGGTGATGGTGACCATTAGTCCAAAGCTAAGGTTTTCAACAGATGGCAGCACCAGTCCCAATTTCGGATAGCACATTGCGTATTCCACCATGCATGGAAACTTTGAACCCAAGGTTAATAGCAATTGTACTTTCATTAGGAGAATTACAGTTATTTCAAAATATTTGTGTCCAATAAGAGAAACTACATGTAATGAATTTATGAAATTAGAAACTAAAGAAAATTAGAATTAGAAATGCACAAATTAAACCAACTACATAAAGCATTCTAAAGTTAATTTGTGTGCAAAATTGAACTGTTGTTTCAGTTTAGTCATAAAGTTAATGTCAAGTGAAATGTACTCAATACTTGGAGTTTGACAAATTGTAAAAATCTTAATGTACACAGTGGGCCATAAGTCGGTTGTCACTATCAGTCAGTAGTCTTTATTTTGCCTAGGGTAGTGGTAGTCATTTGTGAACTGATTAGTGCATAGTTCCCATAAGTCAGTTGACACTGTCATTTGAGGTTATTTTGTTTTTTCTGAAATGCAATGGAATAGAAAGTTAGCTGCAGAGCAGCATGTATTTGTATTGGTGGAAACATGACTGTAGTTACAGTGATGGTTGTTATTTGTTTACAGAACATTTTCCATTAATCTAACCTCACCTTACAGGGCATTTGCAAATGTAATTTAAGATTTGAAGAGACTGGGTTAATAGCAGAGCTTCTTCATTCAGGTATGCAAATGTCTGTCACTATGGAAGACAATCTTAGTGTTTTTCCACAATGGTTTTTGGAAACACCAACTAAATCTAAAAAAAGTGTCCTAGTAATATGGAATAGCAAGACTAAGCCTACAAAGGGTTCATAAAAGCTGAAACAGAAATCATATAGGCCTCGTTTACCTCAGGGCCTAAATGAAGATTATCCAGACAAGTGTATAGAATTCTGTAAGCTGTACACTGTTCAACAAGAAGCTGATCCCAAGTTTTACAAAAGCATACTTTGGAGTGACAAAGTAACTTTCGAGGTGGGGGTTCTACAAATTTCCATGTGGCAATGGGGACAGAGTTGACTCTCCTGGCATGAGAGTACGGGCAGGGATTTTCAGTTATTTTCAGCTTTTTTTTGGATAGTACTGACAATTCTGTAAATTACCCAGACATGCTACAATAAGTGGCATTAGAATTGGTAAATAGTCCACTTCTTGATCATCTGCAGATGGTTAAGGAAAATGTGGTATGGTAACAAGATGGAGTACCGTATTTACTCGAATCTAAGCCACACTCGAATCTAAGCCGCACCTGAAAAATGAGACTCGAAATCAAGGAAAAAAATATTTTCCCGAATCTAAGCCGCACCTGAAATTTGAGACTCGAAATTGAAGGGGAGAGAAAAGTTTTAGGCCGCATCTCCAAATCGAAACAAAGTTGGTCCATTGTAATATGAGACACAATTTAGGTCGAATGGATTAAGATAAGGCTACAGTAGTTTGGTTCGAGTTGTAAGCTTAGCAGTTAAGCTTTACCAAGTAGCCATTGCTGTGTTTCAGGCGCTCCATCCGTATTTATACGGGTACCCTTCCTTTTTCACGTGCGTCCTCTGGTTTGAATTGATTGACTATTTTTCTTTGATCTGATAAGTGCCGTCCTCTTTGTTATAGGTGTTTACATCATTCTAAGCTGAAAATGCATTATTGTACTGTGTCATGCATTGTTTGTCGCATTCTGATAATGAGTGTTTACGGCCTGTCGCTGCTCGTGACATGCCTTGCTTTTGTGCACGCTACCGCGGCTTACAATTAAGAAAAGAAAGAGAGGCATCGTCTCATTAGCGAAATAATGGCAAGAGACTGCTATTTGTTGTTACTTACACTGCTGCTTTCTTTGATGATGATCAACAAGAACCAAATAATAGACTGCGTGTGATAGAAGATGCTGTGAAGGAGAGTTTAGCGAAAATTTTTCTCCATTTGAAAATCTTTGCAGACACCTCTTTAGAACGTTACATTCTGCACAGAAATTAGAGTCGTCCTAGATTTAAAACTCTAGTCTGTTGTCGTGCTTCATTTCTGACTGTATCACTATTCGGCGCAAAAATAATATGAATATAAACATGACATGATATGTATATTCTTCCGCGTTTGCTGTTGTCTCACTCTAGTTTCGTAGTTTATTAGGCAGACAGGATTTAAATGAGATAGCAGCAAACACGAAAGACTACATGGCAAAATGTTTATATTCGTATTATACTTAACGGTGAAGAGAATACTGGATGTGATTCACAATTCATAAAAGTTCCTATTAGCAACCATCTCTTCTCACAGGTAGTAAAAAATTCAGAATGTAGAGTTGGTCATATTGACAAACATCCCAAACAGTCTTGCCAGTCGGATTTTTGTAGTTCATTGAAATGCTGCGACATTCGAAGATGAACAATACAGAATTTGTATTTACTTCATTGGATAATGTATGAAAATGCAGTGGTCGAAACTCGAGGCGGAGAGAAAAGCTCGTTTTCCACCCGCCTTTTCTGTTTTGCTGACGCAGAGGTTTTGGCGCCATTATTTATCTTTGCGCCTGCAAAGCATGCCTGTGTAGTGCTACATATATTCGACGGCAGAAGTTAGTTGTGGCGACACCTACCAACATTTTTCAGAAATTCCACTTACTTTGCACTCGATTCTAAGCCACATGCGGTTTTTTGGATTACAAGAACCGGAAAAAAGTGCGGCTTAGATTCGAGTAAATACGGTATCCCTGCATTGTGGAGTTATTGTGTGAGACACTCTAAATGAAAGCTTTGATGAACAGATTGGCAGATGGGGTAGACTTGAATGGTCTCAATAATCCCCAGATATCACACCCAGTCTGGCATGTTGGCATGTATTAAAATATGAGGTCTAGGCCATCAAAATTTGTGATGCTGAGTATTTGAAGGGATGAATTGAATCAGAATTTGAAAAAATCTACAATCCTACTCACCCTATCGAGAGGGCATTGAGTCAAAGACAGGCACAGTGAAAAAGACTGATAACTATTTAAGCTTAAAGCCCGTCTCACACGGAGCAAGATTCGCTGTTAAGTTTCCTTGCTGGCTCGCATGACGACTACCTTGCGGGCTCCGTCCTCTGGTAGCAGGCTACCTTGCTGAGAACCTTGTAAGATTTCCAGGATAGGTCCGGTGCTATTTTTCTTGTAAGGTTCCCTGTGTGCTCCCTGCGTTGGCCAATCATGAGACGTTTCATTTGTGATGTCAGACACGGAAAGCTTGGGTGGGAAACCTTTGTTGATAGTCACTTTTCTGCTGTTGTAACGTGCAGTAGGAAGTTCTTATAATTATTAAATAATGGCACCACAGTGGTTCAAGGAAGTGATTGAAGCATTGATATGTACTTACAGGGAAGAACAGTGGAAAGCGCAAACTATTATAATAAACACTTGCGTGCAGAAGCACTCGAAAGAGTTGCAAGTGCCGTGTGTCTTGTTCGACCATATACGAATAGCAAGGAGTGCTATAGCAAAATGCACAATGTACATACTCAATTTAAAGTGGAGTACGCCAAAGTAAAATCACAGAAAAGCAGTGGCACTGGGATGAACGACGTAAATACAAAACTATGAATTTTGTGTTGAATGTAGAAACCTACTGCTTGCAAAAATCGGACACATTTGAGACTATTTCCTAGAAATATCACACTGAATATTCACCAAATTTTTGAAAGCACATAATCTTGAATGGTAATGGATTACGATGTAGTGTTCTTCTGAATCAGAGGCGAAACCATATAAAGCAGTTCTTCAAATACCAATACATACATTCATATAAAATTTGCTAAGGATGTACAATCTTCTATCCTATAAAATAAAGTTGTATATAACAGTCATTATTGTTATATTTATAAAGTCAAACAGTAATGAAATGGAGATACTTTCAAACAAAAGTAGGTGTTATGCGAACTAACCTCAACTCTTTATGAAGCATGGACAGCACACCTTTTCCAGCGTTTCTCCTCTTAATCCAGTTTTTCGTCCATTCTTTCTTTCTTCTTCTCTCATTAGCATGCATTTCTGCATCGTTTAGCACCAAAACAGCTAATAACGCCAGTTTGCTCTGAACATCTGTACCTGAAGCAGCCATCTTCGTTTGATACAACATGCAGCCGATCACAACACAACTAGCTGCTGATCTTGCACCATGGGAGAGCTTCGGCATGGAAGATAGCCGCTAACTCCTTTCCCTGCAAGCCGGCAGGCATGCATGCCATCTCGCAAACTTCCGGCGAACCTTCTTCCAAACACACACACACACACACACACACACACACACACACACACACTCTCTCTCTCTCTCTCTCTCTCTCTCTCTCTCTCTCTGTGTGTGTGTGTGTGTGTGTGTGTGTGTGTGTGTGTGTGTGTGTGTGTCTTGGGCCTCAGAGCCTGGAGACAGGCGCCATATATGTACGAATTGTGCTTTTTGTGTGTGTGTGTGTGTGTGTGTGTGTGTGTGTGTGTGTGTGTGTGTGTGTTTCTCTATTTCAGAAGGACTTTTTGTTCAGAAGCTTAAACGTTTAGCAATCTTTCTCATTATTTGTGAGTAGTGGCACCTCTATGTGGAAAGAAGCAATCTGTTCTTTTGTTGTTAATCTATCCATTGTCTGAAAAAACCTACAGTCTTCGAAGATTTGCAACAAAATTTGTAAACCAGTTTGCTTAGAACAGCATGGAAACCACTGTGAGCATCTCTTTTCATAACAATTTTATTTCACTTGTTATAGTATTACTGTACCAAACATATTTATGGCAACTGACCTCTGGCCCACCCTGTATTTTCACGAACTTATGTGCACTTTGTTCATAAAGCACACATTAATGCAAAACGTGTTGTAGTACCCTTTACTCCCCATAGTTCAGCTGAAATTTTTCTTGTTCAGTGATAAAGGAGTATTAGTATGAAGAAAATGGATCAAGGAAAAGAGATATCAAGGAAAAGGTTATGAATAAAACAGTGCCAGTAGTGTTCTAAAGGTTGGAGCATATGATAAAAAATAGTGGAAGCTACCTTGCTGGTGGTAAGGTATGTTCAAATAGAATGAGATTTTCACTCTCCAGCAGAGTGTGCGCTGATATGAAACTTTCTGGCAGATTAAAACTGTGTGCCTGACCGAGACTCGAACTCAGGACCTTTGCCTTTCGCGGGCAAGTTATAATGGTATTTGTTTGAAACCAGAAACAATAATTTCATCGTATGGCGATGTTTACACAATAACAATTTGCAATGTATTCAGTGTTGTATTTGTAGAATAAACAACAACAGATAAAAAACAATTTCTACAAAGCGCACTAAGCGATGAGGTTGGTATCCAAAATTGCTGATAATGCCATGGTGATGAAGAACGGAGAACCAGCAATGCTGTCAGCCAATGAACTGGACACAGCAGCTTCTAAGTGGGCATGCTTATGCTGTGTGTACTGGAGAGAGCCTCTGGTTTCTGAGGTGAGGAGATACGGTGCCCGGCGACGCACATCAACTGTGTTTTTGCTAGCTTAAAAGACTCTTCTATGGGTATTCTGGATATTCTACCACATTTAGACATTTGTGTGTTTAGGGGTATTCTCTTTCTGGGTTTGCTCTCTTGTCACATTATAAGTTCTCTTGATGTTCTGGCTTGTGTTCAGTTTCAGTTGGTTTAACTCCTCAGACACTAGAACTCTTGCTGTTGACAATTTAGTATGGCCCAAATAAAGTAGTGACTCTGATGTTAACGTATCATCTCAGGCAAGAATATTCATCTGTAACAAAAGAGAAGTATACTGGGAGGAAAAAAATGACCTGTCAATGAGTACTGTTCAAGTATTTGGGATCCTCAACAGGGCAGATGAGAGAAGCAGATCGAATATTCATCTGTAACAAAAGAGAAGTATACTGGGAGGAAAAAAATGACCTGTCAATGAGTACTGTTCAAGTATTTGGGATCCTCAACAGGGCAGATGAGAGAAGCAGTTCAAATGCATTCATAGTCATGCTAACAGATTTATGCCTAATTGATCCAGACACCGTAAGAATTTCATGGATGTTCAGGGATCTTAGATGGAAATTTTTGGAAAAAGTGTAATGTTCTGTTTTTTCAGAGTGGTATTGTGTACACATAAAGAACCATTATTCCACAAAGACTATAAAAAAGTTTCTGCTGCTTTTATTATGTACCTTGCAGCAGAACTGTAAGAATACAATAAGAGTGTCAGAGCAAGCAGGGGAACTTTTCCTGATTTTCATTTATAAGTGAGGGAGTTAAGAATAAATAATATCAAGTATGTATTATTTTCTGTCAGATAATTTTAAGGTATAATAATACTAATAATATCTGTAAAGTTAGAGAAAATATATAAGAGTACTGTCAATCATTATTCCAGAATGTAATGAGAAATGGGGAAATGATAGAGACAGATTATATAGCATCTGCTGTGCACCTATGTGTGAGTGGAAATTCACTGCTTACTACTAAAGTAATTTTGGAATAGGCGCTGTCTAATAATTACAGCCAAGTAAGGAAAAATAAGTGATATTACATAACACCATTATGGCTAGTAAGTTACAGGTGCAGGTGTGTTTATTCTGCAGCTATGCCTAAACTTAGGAAAGTGAAGGATAATAATGACTCATAGCAAAACACATGGGTTGTCCAAAAAGAAAAATGTACTTGGATATATCCTTAATACATCAGGTGTGAGAAACATTTATGAGAATCAATATCAAACCTAATCAAACTTTTTTAGAAAAGGTTCCATTCTCATTGATGCATTTGTAATAATTAGACCCAGGTTTGTGAAAGCTATGTTATACTCTTCTATTACCAATAATTACAGCTATAAAGTTACTGTTTCTGAGTGTTTTATCATTTTCCAACTGCTTTTCTATTCAAGTTTACGGGAAAGTGTGATGTTCCCTGGGTTTCAAGTTGGGACCGTAAAGGGAATATTAAAAAAATTCTGAATTGAAATGTAGCAGTTATTGTTGTATTGGTGTACTATCAGGCAACTGAATGTTGTTATGATTCAACAAAGCCCAGCAGGAAGCATTATGTGCCTCATGTTTTAGATGGTGTACTGAAATCATCAAGAAGTTTTAGAATAGGCTGCTGAAGTTGTTATTAGTATGAATTTCATTAGGAGTAAACTCTTGCAGGCTGAAAAGATGTAGTATCTTCTTCCTATTGTTCAAATTTGACAATGCTTGTTTGGTTTCTGAAAGAGAATCTGTGTGATGCCTGTCCATTGTGTGTAGTGTCCTTGATCCCATAGGAGTCTGTCAGTATTGTTTGTCGTGGGCACTAGCAACTGGTGACAGGTCCTGAAGGGACTCAACTTCTGATGCTGAGTGCCAGCTACATGTATGTGAGTGTGGCTTACAAAGAAAATTAGTATGCTCCACATCTTAGAAACTATTTTGTAGCTGTACCGGAGAGTTTGTCAGGGAAATCAGAGGCCAGTTATAGCTCTGAAATAGCATGGAATGTCGTTATAATGAATCAAGGCATTGCATGGATGCCAAATCAATGTTCTCCAAAATCAACCACATTACAGCATTTTGCTTGGAAAATTGTATGGTACAGAGGGGTATGAACATAATAAGGATGATACCCAGAACCAAGTGGAGCTTAGGGCAGTGTGGACAGCAGGTGGTAGGAGGGAGGCTGGAGGGGAGGGGAAAAAATGAAAACGAAATAAGATAAGATAATATAAACAAAATAAGAGAAGAAAAATAGATTAACTCATAAGTATAAGTATGCCAAACATGATACCCCTCGTCTCAATGACTGCTTCACAGCCTGTTCCATATGGATTCTTCCCACCAACACCAGCTTTTCTGAATTGCGAAGGTGGGAACTTTCCCTGCAATACATCCTACGTTCCCGTAATCCTCCTGGCCTCAACCTTCGTTAGTCACTGTCCTCACCCATCCAGCCTCCTCCCTGTTCCCATTCCAGCACTACACAGCCGTCATTTCACCGCCACACCCAGTCTTTTAATTTATTTTTATTTTTATTTCTCTCCTTTCCGATACTTACCCCCCCCCCCCCCCCCCTCCTCCGCACCTTTTCTCCTGCCCTACATCTAAACTGCAACACTTCACTGACCGCCACTCCAACCATACTATCCCTCCCCCTCCCTGTCCCAGCCTCCTCCTTACCCCCACCCAGTCACCACTCCCATCATGCACTGGTGCTGCTGTTCACAGTGTAGTTTCAGCTCTCTGAGACTGCAGATGTGTGTGCAAGTTGCACTTGTGTGTGTGTGTGTGTGTGTGTGTGTACTGCTAACAAAGGCCTTACTGGCCGAAAGCTATGATTGTGTGAATCTTTTTATTGTGCCTATCACGACTTAGCATCTCCGCTATATGGCGAGTAGCAACTTTCCTTCTCTCGTATTGTTAACTCATAAGGAGGTATGCATGGACTAGAGAATGTGACCCAAGGAATATGAAATAAAATAAATACATGAAATGTAATCACTAATCAGTTAATGAAAATGACAGTAAGAATTAGGATAGTCAAAACTCTATTATATTTACATTTAAAACTACTGTGTTTCCTTGTTTCCACTCACTGGTATTATATAAGAATAAAGGCACTTTGTAATGTGAGAGAAAGTATGGAATGTTTCAAATTGACTATGTAATCATGCATTTTATTTGATATTGCAGTTTGCAGAATAATTTATGAAATTTTTTACCTGCAGACAGCTGTAGGTGACTTCTTGCTCAAATATTTTATGTGTATATTGTAATGACCTGGTCCCCTTTTATTTAACACTCATTTATGAGTGAACCAGATGACAATTGGTGGTCCTAGCTATCATAATTTGTTTTAAGATATTTAATAATAATATACTCAGAACACTTATTATTACAACTATATGTTACTCCACATACCTATGTTGCTTATGAATTTGAAAAGTTTTTCACTAGGGGAGAGTAGAGACCACCTACAAGAAAATTAAAGAGACCTTTGGAGAAAAGAGTGACAGCAGTATGAATATCAAGAGCTCAGATGAAAACCAGCAATGAAGTGAAAGGTGGAAAAAGTATGTAGAGCGCCTGTACAATAGAGATGAACTTGAACACAATATTATAGAAATGGGAGAGGTTGTAGATGAAGATGAGATGAGAGAGATGACACTGCAAGAACAAGTTGACGGAGCACTTAAAGACCTAACTCGAAACAAGGCCCCCTGGAGTAGATGACATTCCATCAGAACTACTGATAGCCTTGGGAGAGACAGCCATGACAAAACTCTTCCATCTGGAGTGCAAGATGTAGGAGACAGGCAAAGTACCATCAGACTTAAAGAAGACTGTAATAATTCCAGTACCAAAGAAAGCAGTTACTGACAAGTGTGAAAATTACTGAACAATCAGTTTAATAAGACATGGTTTCAAAATACTAACATCAACGGAAAAACTGGCAGAAGCTGACCTAGGGGAAGATCAGTGTGGATTTCGGTGATATGTATGAACACGGTGGGCAGTACTGACTATATGACTTATCTTAAAAGATAGGTTAAGGAAAAGCAAACCTACTTTTTTAGCATCTGTAGACTTGGAAAAAGTTTTAGACGCTGTTGACTTGAGAACTCTCTTTGAAATTCTGAAGGTAGCAGGGATAAAATACAGGGAGCAAAAGGCTATTTACAACTTGTGCAGAAACCAGACAGCAGTTGTATGAATCCAAGAGCATGGAAAGGAAGCAGTGGTTGAGAAGTGAGTGAGACAGCATATCCCCATTGTTATTCAATCTGTACATTAAGCAAAAAGTGAAGGAAACCAGAGAAAAATTTGGCATAGGAATTAAAGCGTAGGGAGGAGAAATAACTACATTGAGGTTTACTAATGACATTATAATTCTGTCAGTGACAGAAAAGACTTGGAAAAGCAGTTGAATGGAATGACAGTGTCTCAAAAGGAGGACATAAAATGGATATCAACAAAAGCAAGACAAAGGTAATGGAATTAAATCAGGTGGTGCTGAGGGCATTAGATTAGGAAACAAGACACTTAAAGTAGTAGACAAGTTTTGCTATATGGGCACCAAAATAATTGATGATGAGCAAAGTAGAGATGATATAAAATGTAGACCAGCAATAACAAGAAAGCATATCTGAAGAAGAGAAGTTTGTTAATATCAGTTATTGATTTAAATGTTAGGAATTTTTTCCGGAGGTATTTGTCTGGAGTGTTGCCATGTATGGAAGTGAAATGTGGATGATATACAGTTTAGACAAGAAGAAATTGGGAATTTTTGAACTGTGATGCTTCAGAAGAATGCTGAAGATCAGATGACTAGATCATGTAACTAATGAGGAGATACTCAACAGAACTGGAGAGTCAAGAAATTTGTGGCACAACCTGACTAGAAGAATGGATCGGTTGTTAGGACATATTCTGAGACATAAAGGGCTCACCAGTTTAATAATGGAAGGAAGTATTTGGGGGGGGGGGGGGCTAAAATTGTAGAGGAGACCAGGAGATGAACACAGTAAGCAGATTAAGAAGGATGTAGGTTGCAGTAGTTATTCAAAAATGAAGAGGCCTATGCAGGATAGAGTAGGATGGAAAACTGCATCAGACCAGTCTTAAAAGTGGAGACAACAACAAACAACATAAATTTGTTTATTCAAGTAAGTGATGATATCTGTGATGATGTGGAGAAGTCATTTGATAGTAATTTGGCAATACAAGTTATCATAATCTTGTCGTAGATAGACATGGTAGGAGACCACGGCTGTTATATAAAATTATTTTATTTAAAAAGTACCATAAATGGTTTTGAATTTTTGTACAACTCATGAAGAGATGGTTTTTTCATGCTTTCGTCAATACAGATTATGCAATGGTTTCCTGTGAGTTGTCCTAGGATAAACAATAATTTACAAATTACGAATGTGTAACCAAAATATAGTGCAACCATTTTGGTTACACATTTGTAATTTGTAAACTATTGTTTACCCTAGTGCAACACACAAGAAACCAGAGTATAGTCTGTGTTGATGAAATGGTTGCACTACATTTTGGATACACATTTGTAATTTGTGAATTCTTGTTTATCGCAGGACAACTCACCGGAAACCAGTGTACAATCTGTTTTGATGAAACATGAGAAAACCATCTCATGATCAATAGTAAAAAATATATAAAACTGGTAACAGTACTTTTTGAATAATGTGACCTAAAACCAATTTTTGGCTGATTGCTGTTTGCCATCAACAATTTATTTCATACAAATTATAACTCTGAGCTATGAAAGAAAGGTGTTTTGGCTGCCAGTTAAAATATTTCAGATGGCATTGGATGCATCTTGGCTTCATCCTATTTAGAGAATATGTTTTGATCTATGTACTTTGAAGAACATATAAGGAAACCAGCGTTTTGGGATGCCTTGTATTTTGCTTCTTACTATGGAACCTAGGAAAAATCCTAGATCCCTGCTGTTGCAAATGTTATCGTCAGTCGGTACCACAGAAACAAAGTGCTGTATATCAGCAGGATAAATCAAGATTACTGTTTTTATGATGGCAGATTATACCAGGCTAAAGGGGAATCAAGGACCTGGTAAAGACAACATACCGTGAAAAAAAATTGAAATGGAATGTAACAATATCTTGCAACCATTAAATTGCTAGAAAGATGGTGCAAGGTGTGCAAATGAAATTTTAATATAAGGATTCATCTGCAGTAAGTCTAGTGAGTTGTTATAAATTTAGAGCTGAAAGAGTTTCATGACTTCAGTTTGATGAGTTATAAATATTTTTATGTCTCAGTTTAATGTGTTCAGCTCGAAAGTACTAAAATCATAATCTTAGTAACTAATACTCACCATAGGTGGGGAATTGAGCTCTATTTTAATTTAAAGTTGACTTTTCTTTTTCTTTCTTTTTTTTCTTCTTTTTTTGCCCCAGTGGACGTGGGCTGACCTGTAGCTCTTCTGCATCTTTTGGATCATGATCTTCAGATTAGTACAAGCATAGACTATCCAAATGTTGCAGCATTGCATAATAAAGTTATGAGCATACCATCAATTAAAGCCTGGATCACAAAACAACCAGTTACAGATCGATAGAACAAGTTTAGTTTTAGCATTACAGTATGAGGTTGGTCATGCTATATGCAAGCATTAATAATTGTGTGTAAAAATAATGTAGTTGTTTGTTATTTCCATGATTAGTTTAAAAAAATGGAATATTTTTACTCTTAAGGCATTTACTATTTGTTATCTGTCTTGATACTTTTTTTAGCACCTTTGAGAAACTGTACACACAGTTTCCATCTACATATAATAGAAATACAAATTCTGTAGTGTAATGTACACCAAATTCTAGTATTGGAAAATGTGATCCCCATTCAACTGTTGTTGACAAGTTTTAGAAAGACCTCAAATGATCTGAAGCTGTCCCCAACTTGAACGTCTGTAAGTATAACGGAGTATTACCATGCATAGTCCAAATGAAAGTGAAACTCTATTATATTTCTTACACTGCATTTCCTCTCATCACTATACTACCTCATGTGTGAACTAATGCCAAACATTACTTCTTTACTGCTTCCATTATCTGCAAAAAAAAAAACTATATATATAAAAAAAATCTAGACGCAGTTTTCTCATGTCTGCTTGTGTCTGTATATGTGTGGATGGATATGTGTGTGTGTGCGAGTGTATACCCGTCCTTTTTTCCCCCTAAGGTAAGTCTTTCCGCTCCCGGGATTGGAATGACTCCTTACCCTCTCCCTTAAAACCCACATCCTTTCGTCTTTCCCTCTCCTTCCCTCTTTCCTGATGAGGCAACAGTTTGTTGCGAAAGCTTGAATTTTGTGTGTATTTGTGTTTGTTTGTGTGTCTATATATATATATATATATACACACAAACAAACACAAAAATTCAAGCTTTCGCAACAAACTGTTGCCTCATCAGGAAAGAGGGAAGGAGAGGGAAAGACGAAAGGATGTGGGTTTTAAGGGAGAGGGTAAGGAGTCATTCCAATCCCGGGAGCGGAAAGACTTACCTTAGGGGGAAAAAAGGACGGGTATACACTCGCACACACACACATATCCATCCACACATATACAGACACAAGCAGACATGAGAAAACTGCGTCTAGATTTCAAGTGTCTGCTTGTGTCTGTATATGTGTGGATGGATATGTGTGTGTGTGCGAGTGTATACCCGTCCTTTTTTCCCCCTAAGGTAAGTCTTTCCGCTCCCGGGATTGGAATGACTCCTTACCCTCTCCCTTAAAACCCACATCCTTTCGTCTTTCCCTCTCCTTCCCTCTTTCCTGATGAGGCAACAGTTTGTTGCGAAAGCTTGAATTTTGTGTGTATGTTTGTGTGTCTATCGGCCTGCCAGCGCTTTCGTTCGGTAAGTCACCTCATCTTTGTTTTTATATATAATTTTTCCCATGTGGAATATATATTTTTAAGGCATGTTAACAAATGACATTTACTGCATGATATTTGTCAGACAGAAATCATGTCTAATTTAAACAGTGTAGAATTTACATTAGAGATATATATTTCTACCATCAGTGACACATCTTGAAACACCTATAGCGATATGTGCAAAGTTTACAAAGACAGAGTGAAGAAACTTAATGCCTTAACAGAAATGCTGGAAGAATTTGGTATGACCATAGAAGAGATTCAAAGAAAAATTCATAACTTAAAAAATCAATTTAATATTGAATTTTAAAAAAGCTCAAAGACAAAATCTGGTCAGGGCACTGAAGAATTACAAGAAGCTCTGCATGTAAACCAGCAATAAGAAATTTACCAATGGTAAAAAGAAAGGCATAATAGTTTTTTTTATTTTTCTGGATTAATTGTTTACCTGAGTTTGTATTTCTAAGGAGCTTCCCTTTGGCTGCTAACAAAAGATTCCCTACACCCACTGTGTACTTCTTCAGCACTTTTTGAGCAGTTATTAGTGCCTTTATGTGCCAGTGGTTGTAGGCTATCGGGGCAGATCTTCATGTCACCACTTCCATGCATTATTTTGCCTGTTTCTAAATTTTTTCAGTTGAATGAACCTCAGGAGCATATATATTTGTAGAATATTGTGTAGACAATAACCTATTATGTAAACTGTAAAAGGCCATATTTTATGGAGTAAGGAGAAGTGGTTTCTCAATATGCTAGACACAGTATCAATGGCATTTTCCTTTATTTCCTTGATCTAGAGCGTCTTAGTTATAAATTCTCATTGATCACTGACTATTAAATGGGTGTGGTTGCATAATATGAGATCGTAAAGGAAAAGTGATGTCAACTACAAAAACATGTAGCATACGCAACCTTCTTTCTGGGAGAGGCATCTTTTGGAGACCTAATGCTGCAGTTTCGATGAAACCTGCATTTCCACTGCTTCTGGAAAACCCCACCATCTGATACTGTTCCATTGCTGCCAACTGTGACAGTGAGAAATTTGTAGGTAGCAACAACTGCTATTAAGACAACACTGTGCTTCTCTTTATAGTTAAAATAACACTGGGTCTATTCTGGGGAGTTGGACAGGAACATGTTTGTCATCAATAGCAACCAAACATTTGAGAAAATTCCACTTCATCTCAAATCTGTTGGCAACACTTTGCCAGTCTTCTGGTGTAAATGAGTTCTGTAACAAAATGAAAAAAATAATGGCATTTGTTACAGGTTATAAGAAACTTATAATTTATATTTCTTTTATTATTACTTTGACTAGGAGACTGCCAATGGAAAACAAGACACCGTCTGACAATTAGAAACATTCTGAGGAAGTGAATTATTCTAACTTAATGTCTATATTGCAAAAAAATTAATCCCAAGGTGAAGAGCAAAATTATTTCAGTGAATGATTTATTCATGCAAAATGTGATATGCACATTGAGGGAAGAAGAGGATTAGCATGATATTTTTGGAAAACATGTTGCAGCTGGAATGTGACCTCTCTCTTCAGAATATTTACATGAAAAAATTAAAAGAAAATTTCAACAAGTCATATTGGGTATAAATGAGGAGAATGAACTTCTACCAAATCCTGTTTTCATAGCACCGAAACTTGAAATTCAGTAGCTGCGGGTAGTGGATTTTTCAACTCATCAATTCTGAATGATATATAAATCTATAACCACCAAAAACCTTAGCTTCTTACATACTGAGTGAAGCTAAAAGTCCTTTTTAACATATTCAATAACAATTACCTTAATGTAATCTTCTAATGCTGACATAATTGTTCTGCATAATTCAGGATCAATGAGATTTACTGTATATTTTCTTGTTCTGAATAAATAGCTTAAGCTTGCTTAATAGTCACCTGTAAACATAAGATGAACAATTTCAAACAATATCTTTTTAATGAACATTTCATGAAACAAAATAGTATTTCATCCAGTACCTGATACTAAAAGTCGCAAAGTTACAGCAAGTCATCCTGTTACACTAATGGCTTTTTGAGGTTCTTAGGAGCTGGTAAGTTACTGATTGAGTTCACGTGACCCTGTGTGGGTGTGAGCACTTCTTTATTTAATACACGTGGCTGAAATAAATGACATTTGTCAAGGTGACAACACAGATCATGGACTTGAAGCCCTTCATACATCTGTTACTTTTTCTTCTGCTGTTTATGTATTGCCCTGGCAATTAGTGAGTCATCTAAATAATTAACACACCTGGGGACACCACAGATGAGTTGTTCAAGATGTCTCTGAAATACTGTGGAAGTACTTTCACTTTCAAATGGCAGTCTCTTATGACGACACATGCCAAACAGCCTATAAATCACTAAATACTGTTTTGTCTGGTCACATACAGGTAATTGAAAGTATGAGAGTGGTTTGAAAAGTTCTCAGAACCACCACGAGAGGTCAGCGCTAGCGCAACGAGTTGTTCTTGTGAAATTAATTGGACTGTTGCCTGTAAACATGTGCCACATCTGTGCTCTTGGAAGAGAGCTGTGGTGGTGATGTGACTCTGTTGTTCCCACATAGTGATTTGCAAAGATGGAAAAAATTGAGATTCGAGCAGTGATTAAGTACTTTGTAAAGAAAGGTATGGAAGCAAGGACATTCATGGCGATTTCCAGAATACACTGGGGGACTGTCCTCCTTCATATGCAACTGTTGTCAAGTGGACTAATGAATTTAAATTTGGTCAGGAGAGCTTAGATGATCATCCACGCAGTGGTAGGCCGAGATTTGTCACTACTCCAGAAATCATTGCAAAAATGCACAAAATGGTCATGGAGGATTGACAACTGAAAGTGCGTGAAATTGCTCACACTTGCCAGATGTCATCTGAAAGGGTATATCACATTTTGACTGAAGAATTAGATATGAAAAAATTATCTACAAGATGGGTGCCATGACTTTTGATGCAATGCGATGCACACGTGTACTGTTGCCATGGCAAAATTATACGAACTAAGGTATGAATTGTTGTCACACTCACCTTATTCACCTGATAGGCTCCATCAGACTTCCATCTCTTCCCAAAACTGAAAATTTTGCATGGTGGACAAAGATTCACTTCAAACGAAGAATTGATAGCTAGAGTTGCCAATTATTTTGCAGGCCTGGAGGAAACTCATTTTCGAGATGAGATTAAGGCACTGAAGCATCATTGGACTAAGTGCATTAATCTACAAGGAGTCTACATTGAAAAATAAAAAAAGTTTCAGTGATGTAAGTACTTTTTTCTATTCCGTTCCAAGAACTTTTCAAACCAACCTTGTAACATCAGTGAGATCTATTTTAGAAAAACAATGGTCCCCTGTCAATTTTGCCAACAGTATCACTAGGCTAGAAATTGGATACAGATCTACACTAGCTTGAGCATTAATGGTAAGATATCAAATTGCCACAAGTCCTAAGTAACCCATATGGCTACCGTATTTACTTGAATCTAAGCCGCACTTTTTTTTCTGGTTTTTGTAATCCAAAAAACCGTCTGCGGCTTAGAATCGAGTGCAAAGCAAGCGGAAGTTCTGAAAAATTTTGGTAGGTGCGCCCACAACTAACTTCTGCCGTCGAATATATGTAGCGCTACACAGGCATGCTTTGTAGGCACAAAGCTAAATACTGGCGCCAAAACCTCTGCGTCAGTAAATAAATTTAAAAAAAAAAAAGGGTGGAAGACTAGCTTTTTTTTCTCCGCCCCGAGTTTCGACCACTGCAGTTTCATACATTATCCAACGAAGTAAATACAAATTCCGAATTGTTCATCTTCGAATGTAGCAGAATTTCAATGTACTATGAAAACCCGACTGGCAAAACTGTTTGGGATGTTTGTCAATATGGCCAACTCTACGTTCTGAATTTTTTCCTACCTGTGAGAAGAGATGGTTGCTAATAGGAACCTGATGAAATGTGAATCACATGCAGTATTCCCTTCACCATAAGAATAATATGAATATAAACATTTTGTCATGTATTCTTTCGTGTTTGCTGCTATTTCATTTAAATCCTGTCTGCCTAATAAACTACGAAACTAGAGTGGGACAACAGCAAACGCGGAAGAATATACGTATCGTATCATGTTTATATTTGTATTATTCTTATGCCTAATAGTGATACGGTCAGAAACGAAGCACGGCAACTGACTAGATTTTTAAATCTAAGATGACTCTAATTTATGTGCAGAATTTGATGTACTAAAGAAGCGGCCGCAAAGATTTTCAAACGGAGAAAAATTTTCGCCTAACTCTCATTCAGAACATGTTCTATCATACGCAATCTATTATTTGGTTCTTGTTGATCATTATCAGAGAAGGCAGCAGTGTAAGTAACAACAAATAGCAGTCTCTTGCCATTGTTTCGCTAATGAGACGATTCCTCTCTCTCTCTCTCTCATTTTATTTAAAAAAGCGGCAGTAGCACGCACAAAAGCAATCCATGCCGCGAGCAGCGACAGGTCGTAAACACTCATTATCAGATTGCAACAAACAATGCATGACACAGTACAGTAATGCATTTTCAGCTTAGAGTGACGTAAACACCTATAACAAAGAGAACGGCACTTATCAGATCAAAGCAAAATAAGCAATCGATTCAAACCAGACGAAGCATGTGAAAAAGGAAGGGTACCCGTATAAATACGGACGGAGTGCCTGACGCATAGCAATGGCTACCCGGTAAAGCTTAACTGCTAAGCATACGACTCGAACCAAACTACTGTAGCTGTATCGTTATTCATTCGACCTAAATTGTGTCTCATATTACAATGGACCAACTTTGTTTTGATTTGGAGGTGCGGCCTAAAACTTTTCTCTCCCCTTGAATTTCGAGTCTCAAATTTCAGGTGCGGCTTAGATTCGGAGTTTTTTTTCTCCTTTATTTCAAGTCTCATTTTTCAGGTGCGGCTTAGATTTGAGTGCGGCTTAGATTCGAGTAAATACGGTACTTAATTACTACCAGGAACATTGCCCACTAGCTAGACAAAACTGGGGATATTACTCCTATACATTCCAGTTAAATCCATTTTAATTTGATTGAATGTCCCAAAAGACACTTTACGTGCTCTACAAAACTTAAGCACTGGTGATTAATTTAAGGATATATAGTCTTGGAACCCTGTTGCACAATCTAATATAGGTTCAAATAGTTGCATATAATGCTCATATAATGTATCCTAGTTTTTCAGTTGAATGGTAGTTGAAAACAGATTCACTTGGTCTTGAATTTAGAAAACACAAAAGTTTGTAAACCAGAAATGTTTCTTGATGTCTAAAGATCATACCAGGAGGGTCAGTTGCCAAGAAACATTTTTGTACTTAGCTTGAACTGTGATCTGACCTCACGACTGGATTGACTGTCCATTATATGCCGTCACTGAGCCCCTGCAACTACTGCACCTGTGGGGAACCGTTGCCCCAGTGTGTGTTCACATTAAGTGTTGACGTGGCAGTGCCTCTGTCCAACTGTTATTCTACCATTGCTGCATCAATTTCCAGCTGCAGCACGAATTTCTGCATCCTGTCTGCTGCTACTGTTATCACCAGCAGGATAGTGTGCAGTGCATTGGTGGTTGCTGTTGCTGCCTGCTGGCCAAGGCAGGCCCTTGCTTGATGCCGTGATTCATAGTATGCAAAATAGGGGCTTCACAGAATGGGTAGCGACATCATTGATGCCTTGTGCCAAAATCTGCACATGAATTTGTTGCATTTCATTTCCTGGGACTCTTTCACAGCAATATGGTGGGAACATCTGTGTGCACTTCTGCTCACTTTGGGCACGATGACAGCAAACAAAGCATTTTTGCTTGTGCGCATCTACCAATGATGAGGATCGTGGACTGCTAACTACTGCTCCAACTACTGAATTCCATTTTTGTCAACTACGGGACAACTGAGTGATTGGTAAGTTGGATGATTATGTTGACTGGTTGTCATCAGTAATCAATTATTGATTGTAGAATGCAACGGTGACTACTTCTACATGGGACTTGGCATTGGAATTATCAAGGAACATAGTTTGCTCTGATGATGTTCCTTTGCGAGCTTTGGTAGTTCCTAGCACGTCACTGAGGGTTGCATCAGATGACTCTAAACCCTTTGCTCTAATTTTTATGTCAGGCAACAGACATATAATCACATCACCAATTAATGATTGCATGTATGATATGCCACACTGTTTACAGGAAAAATCACACATGCACACTACACCTTGCAAGTCAGCAGCCTAATCTGCATATGGTTGTTTACGTTGCTTAACACTATAGTGGCTGTGTTGAACAACTGCTATGGTGCAAGGAAAGGCTGTGATAGGTTGGGATGTATGGCAATTTGCCTCCCATGGCAGGGCTGCAGTTGAGTGGTGGGAAGTTCTGGGTGCAGATCCATAATTAGTCTTATTCCATAACAATTGCAGCAGTGGAACTGTAGCTGGAGTGGTGATCAGTGGCCTTATTGGTTAGGTCGCCTCATCTGGTGCAGTGTGCCAGAGCCAGCAGCAGCCCACCAAAAAGGCAACAGCAGCAGCTGCTGAGATGCTGTAGTCACCAAAGTGGCAGAGATAATGCTGTCACAGAGCGGCAGCAACGACCAATGGAACAGGAGAAAGTGGCTGTGGTTGCTGGCCTGCTTCTGTGTCTTGGTAGCAAACACACCAGGACACGAAGGGTCAATCCATGGGCTGTGACATGTCTGATAATGATGGTGTGTTTACTTGCACAGGGCAATAACGGCAGGTTGGTTAGGTGGCCCAGGCTCAAACTCCAATCCACCAAGAAGGTGTCAACAGCAGATGGCACTCAGCAGGTGACCCACTAGTCGAAAGACATGAAGTCGACAACAGTTGGAGTGAGCTCAGGCAGTAGTGTGCAGCTGTTGAGGGCAGAGTCCAGTAACGGCAGGTGGCTGGTTCATCTTGATGCGTAGACTGGTGTAGACCTCCACTCAGATAGTGGCTGGTGCTGACATAATGAGTGCCTAATTTTGACAGTATTTTTGCTAGCCACATCCGCTGTGGTTTCTGCAACAGTAATGGTTTTGCTCTCTAAGACAAGGCCCGAGATCCAACTGTTGAGCCACCAGGACACCATAGCTCCAGTTCTTCTGTCGTATCACCACTTCGCAGCCCTGGTGGTACTGTGAAGATGTCGCAGCCTCTCCTTTCAGGAGTAGTGGCTAGTGACTTTGGGATGGTCATTTTGTTGAATAGTGGCTCTTGCATACCAAACATATGTGATAGCAACATGACACCAAGTTACAGAGACGACCTGTGATGCCCTCCGTATGGTGTCATTTTGGTGACTCATCACACAAGTCATCTGCTTCACCAGTCAGAATCATGGCACAACAACATTGTGATTGGAACCCGGTTGTAATTACATTGGTTTGGTGACTGTAATAGTCAGTCAGCAAATCATATACATCAGCAAAGCACAAACTACTCGGGTCTGAGAGTGGGCATACTTTTTGCACCACTCGGTACAGTTTATTACAAGAAGACAGTAAGAGTTCGCCCTGACGTTCAGGGTCAGTTATTTGATTTGATTTGCTTTCCAGTAAAAAACAAGGCAATGTAAACAGACTTCTCTACTCGCACCCGCCTCATTCTAAGCAAGTGAATGACAGAGAGAGAGAGAGAGAGAGAGAGAGAGAGAGAGAGAGAGAGAGAGAGAGGGAGGGGGGGGGGCGGATGATGCTGCAGCTGCAGATTGTTGTAGCAATTCCTATTGATGCTGTTTTTGTTTTTGTCGTCTTTCGAATTCTCGGTGCTTTTCTTGCTGTAGCTGCAATAGTTGCTGTCGCAGCTGCAACTGCTGCTGCCACAAATTTAGATACTCAGCATCCACGCTTCACTTAGAATAGGTGCATGGTGAGAATGTCCTCTTTGTCATTTTATCCTACTACGTGTAACTAGTGGTGATGCAGAGACCGGAGGAACAAAAAGGTGATTCATGTGGTCAGTGACGATGGCTGGCCGGAAACAAAAGTCCAGAGAATAGCGAAAGTCGTAGTAAATGTGCGCAAAGAGTCCAGGGATCATCGATCCTTATAGAAAATTGTGAGCACAGACAAGGTCCAATAGCTCTACTGTGAACGCCGCCTATCGAAGTCTTCAAAGAGTAGAGAGAACTGCTTTGCTGCACACGATCGCCTCGGTAGCTGTGTAGCATGGGCAGCATAACTGATTGTAATCGAAGGGGCCGAAGTGGATTTCCTCCACTCGGGGACTGGGTGTTGTGTTGTTCTTACGTTCGTATCCTGGCATCAAACAAATAAAATTGTCTCAGATACACTGTCATATCGTCTTTCTGTTGGTGAGAGGGCTGAGTGGGCATGGACCGAAAGCCAATAAATTAAAATAAAAAAAAACTGTCACGTTATTTACGGACACTGTCATGTGAGTGGCAGTGGGCTACGTGACACGCCGACAGCATGCTGTGTATTCTCTGCAGAAGTAAGCTTCAGCCATGGTATGAAGCTTGTGTATCTTGCATCCGCAAGGCAGGGAATAAGAATCACTGTTAAACACTAAAATTTATGCCTCATAAATGTGTTTCGCATTTCTGACCTATATTAATTTTTTCTTCAGGCAGAAAAATTTCTTCCCTTCTTTGAAAAGTATTAGGCATCGTGACGTTGGGTTTTGTCTTCAATTAAGTAGCAGATCGATAAATCCTGCAGCAAGGCCAATTTCTTTTAATTCAGTTTTCTCATTTCTCAGTGATCCTCATTGTTCCTAACTCCAGAAACGCCACAGAACATAGTCTGTTGGCATTACTACCTTCCTATACACAACTGCATGATCTCTCAGCAACCTCGTAGAGTTTCATCACGCTGTAAACAGTAGCTGTTCTATCATACTTCCTTGGAGTACTCCTGAAATTTACTTTGCATATCTCTATTTTACCCCATTACGAGTGACGTGTTGACATGTGTCTGCAAGGAAGACCCGATTCCAGTGTCAAATCTGATTTCATAATTTGTAAGCTCATATTTTTTTACGGAATCAACCCTGGGTGTCGATGTCTACAACGCTGTGAATCTCATGCACAGAAAGACTGAACTGAATTTTGGAAGATTTCTGTTTGCAGAATCAGTGTTGATTTTTAAAGAAGAATTTTCGTTCTTCGAAAATAAAATACGTGAGTGTCCCATAATAATACAACATATTTACGCCAGCAGTGTAGTGCTACAAATATGCGCCTATCCACTACATCCTTTGAGGAAATGGGAATGACCTCGGTGTCCTTCCACTCGCTAGAAACCCTACATTGTTCCACCTACGATAAACTACAGCTAGAAGGGGAGCAAATTCTTGCGAATAATCTTTGTAGAATCTGACAGGTGCCTCATCCAATCCAGATGCTTTTTAACTATTGAGCGATTGCAGTTGCTTTCCTGTTCTACAACCATAAATAATAGACTCGAATTCGGTAGGTCGACTCAAACACCTGTCAGGCCATCCAGATTTAGATTTTCCGTGATTCCCTAAATCTTTTTATTAAGATGGTATCTGTTCTTTCGGACATGTCCGAAAGAACAGATATCATCGGTGACCAAGCAGCTCGTTAGAATGAAATTACATTGAAATGAACACCCTTACCTGCTTACGGACGTTGACATACGTCAACGGGCACAGATGAAAATGTTTGCCCCGACCGGGACTCGAACCTAGGGATTTCCTGCTTACATGGCAGACGCTCTATCCATCTGAGCCACCGAGGACACAGAGGATAGCGCGTCTGCAGGGATTTATCTCTGGCACGCCTCCCGCGAAACCCACGTTCTCAACGTATTGTCCTGCACTACATTCGTAGTGCCCGCGCCCATTATACTCATTACTCGCGGCGCGTTGCCGATTCCCGTAAGAGTTCGGGCACTGTTTGTGCATTCGCACAGAAGAAGAAGATGGTCAAGTGGCCGGTAGCCTTAACTACATATTTATTAACACGGTATCTGTTCTTTCGGACATGTCCGAATAAATAAATATGTAGTTCGTCAGGAGCTGACTGTCTTCACTGCTGCTGTGGTGGCCTTATATAGCCCATGGACGGCTTCTGATTGGTCGGCTTGTGGTTGGTGGGTGATTACGTACTGCTGTCGCAGACGGTGTCAATGTGTGCGCCGGTGGCGCCACCGCTTCCGTTGGAACGTAAATCTTGGAGGGAATGTCTTTGTTGCTTCTCCGCATCAAGCGCTCGATTCCATGCACCGCTCAGATAGTATCTGCTATCGCGGTTAAAGTTCTTCTCGCTCATTCTTATTTCAAAAGCCTCCTTAATAAAAGAATCCCAGTATGTGGAGGCATTGGACAAAAATTTTGTTCCACAGAATAGAATTTTATGTTTGTTCGTGAGGCTGAGCTCCGCAATTGCCGATTTCTCCAGCTCTCTATTTTTAATATGCTGTTGGTGTTCTGTGTAGCGGTCAAATGCGGTATGATTAGTCTGTCCTATACAGGGTGTTACAAAAAGGTATGGCCAGACTTTCAGGAAACATTCCTCACACGCAAATAAAGAAAAGATGTTATGTGGACATGTGTCCGGAAACGCTTAATTTCCATGTTAGAGCTCATTTCAGTTTCGTCAGTATGTACTGTACTTCCTCGATTCACCGCCAGTTGGCCCAATTGAAGGAAGGTAATGTTGACTTCGGTGCTTGTGTTGACATGCGACTCATTGCTCTACAGTACTAGCATCAAGCACATCAGTACGTAGCATCAACAGGTTAGTGTTCATCACGAACGCGGTTTTGCAGTCAGTGCAATGTTTACAGATGCGGAGTTGGCAGATGCCCGTTGGAAGTATGAATTAGCACGGGGCAATAGCCGTGGCGCGGTACGTTTGTATCGAGACAGATTTCCAGAACGAAGGTGTCCCGACAGGATGACGTTCGAAGCAATTCATCGGCGTCTTAGGGAGCACGGAACATTCCAGCCTATGACTCGCGACTGGGGAAGACCTAGAACGACGAGGACACCTGCAATGGACGAGGCAGTTACTCGTGCAGGTGACGATAACCCTAAAGTCAGCGTCAGAGAAGTTGCTGCTGTACAAGGTAACGTTGACCACGTCTCTGTATGGAGAGTGCTACGGGAGAACCAGATGTTTCCGTACCATGTACAGCGTGTGCAGCCACTATCAGCAGCTGATTTGCCTCCACGGATACACTTCTGCGAATGGTTCATCCAACAATGAGTCAATCCTCATTTCAGTGCAAATGTTCTCTTTACGTATGAGGCTTCATTCCAACGTGATCAAATTGTAAATTTTCACAATCAACATGTGTGGGCTGACGAGAATCCGCACGCAATTGTGCAATCACGTCATCAACACAGATTTTCTGTGAATGTTTGGGCAGGCATTGTTGGTGATGTCTTGATTGGGCCCCATGTTGTTCCACCTACGCTCAATGGAGCACGTTATCATGATTTCGTACGGGATACTCTACCTGTGCTGCTAGAACATGTGCCTTTACAAGTACGACGCAACATGTGGCTCATGCACGATGGAGCTCCTGCACATATCAGTCGAAATGTTCATACGCTTCTCAACAACAGATTCGGTTACCGATGGATTGGTAGAGGCGGACCAATTCCATGGCCTCCACGCTCTCCTGATCTCAACCCTCTTGACTTTCATTTATGGGAGCATTAGAAAGTTCTTGTCTACGCAACCCCGGTACCAAATGTAGAGACTCTTCGTGCTCGTATTGTGGACGGCTGTAATACAATACGCCATTCTCCAGGGCTGCAACAGCGCATCAGGGATTCCATGCGACGGAGGGTGGATGCATGTACCCTCGCTAACGGAGGACATTTTGAACATTTCCCGTAACAAAGTGTTTGAAGTCACGCAGGTACGTTCTGTTGTTGTGTGTTTCCATTTCATGATGAATGTGATTTGAAGAGAAGTAATAAAATGAGCTCTAACATGGAAAGTAAGCGTTTCCGGACACATGTCCACATAACATATTTTCTTTCTTTGTGTGTGAGGAATGTTTCCTGAAAGTTTGGCCGTACCTTTTTGTAACACCCTGTATAATTTCTTCCCCTCTCACAGGGAATATTATAAGTTCCACGGACCCTGAGGCCGAGACTGTCCTTAACAGGGCGCATAATCTCTTTAATTTTCTTAGGAGGACGAAAAATCGGTCTTATACCCAGTCTACCGAGGACTCATCCTATTTTGCTGGATATAGCGCCACAAAAAGGAAGAACCGCAATCGGTGTTTCATCCTGTGAGTGTGCAGCGTTTTCACGTTTCCTTTTCTTGGAAAATGCTGCCTTTATATCGCGTACACCATAGCCATTCTTTCGGGACACGTACTTCAGGTGGTTGATTTCGGATTTCAAGTGGTCCTCGTCAGAAACAGTTTTTGCTCTATATATCGAGGCGTTCAAAGCGGCCCTCTTCTGAACAGGATGATGGAAACGCTGTGCAGTAAGGTATAAATCGGTATGCGTCGCTTACGGTACACAGAGTGGCCGAGACGCCCGTCCGCCTATCGTTGTACCAAAACGTCTAAGAAAGGCAACCTTCCTTCATTCTCCATCTTGACAGTGAATCGGATGTTTGGATGTATGCTGTTTATGTGTTCCATGACTTGTTCGAGAGCTTCTGCGTCCTGTGGCCAGACCATAAATGTATCGACAACACAACGATAAAATAAGGATGAATGGAGGGGAGCCGAATTTAATGCACATTCCTCAAAATTCTCTATAAAAAGTTAGCCAGTGATGGAGACAATGGAGAGCCCATCGCCATACCATCCGTCATTTCATAAAATTTATTACCATACAAGAAGTAGGTGGTCGCCATCACAAGCCGGAAGAACTTCATAGTTTCAGGAGGAAAAAGATCCTCCAGAATTTTCAAAGTGCCCTCCACAGGGAACCGAGGGTGGCCTCAGATCTCAAGCAAGAGGTGTCATTTGTGCCGACGCGAGCCACGATTTGGAGCTGGTTGTATCTGGTACGTTCAATAGCCGCCAGCAGGGCCTCCTCCACATCTCGGACGATACCTTGTGGAAAACATACCGAATGCACAATGGCCTCCTTTCCCGACATGACTGCTATTTTCTTGAGGGGCACCATTAACCGCCTAACGTTGGAGCTCCTAGTGACCAGCATATCGCCATCTACACTTGTCTGGAACTGGCAGGAAAATTCGCTTTCTTATGAAGTTTGCTGGCTGATTTTCTAAGTTGTCTGGCACCATTTGTTACTAAATATGGCGACCGCAAATTTTTACGAGTACACGTGTGAGCATCTCAGACGTCTGACCGAAGCTTATTTGTCAGCATAAATTGAATATAAGAGCTTCGAGCGAGAGTTTCATACTTCAGCACAGAGCAAAGTATTTTTAAACCAAGCAGTTCGTGCTACCCACATAATTTTGCGTGAGCACCGTAATGTATTGGAAAGTACGTACTTTGTGAAACGGTATGATGTCTTTTGTTTCGTGCAGCGTGAAGTAAACCATTGATTGTTCAAATTGTGCAGGAAATGGTGAATTTCTTCAGAAATTTTAGCACTGGAATCTTATGGCCTGAAAGCACTGTTTCCCAATGCAGACAATATGGCTAGGCAGGAGACACTCGCGTTCGAACGTGCTCGAGATTTCCCCATATGTCTTAGCGTTCGATACAGTATCGAGCTTGATCGAACAACCATGTAACATTTGACTTGCGTGGCACTAGTGCAAGGTATACCAAGGACGCAGCCACAATTTTGTCAAAAGGGAAAACACATATCTGTAGTTATTAATTTTTTGCACATAATTTGCTTTTGGGAGGCCTTCATACAAATAATATCATAAAATTATGCAGGAAAACCTTTATATACCCTCAAATGCAGAATTAAATATTTCTTTATTTAACAATATGATAACTTCACACTATTGCCAAGCGAATTAAAATTCCCTCTTTGCTAACAAAACACAGCTCAGACTTCTAATATAAGGTTCACAGAAGAATGTTAACAATGGGTTGAATAACTTATGAAGTTAAACGGGTTCCAATCTCTCCTACTACAATTTTGTATTTAAATTCGGTACTTACCTGAAACCACTTCATAATTTCTTCAGTACATCAAAGCATCCCAGCTTCCTCAATTCAGTCTCAAATTTCATTAAAGTACCTTCCATTTTATTAAAATTCTTCATTTTCCTTAAGTGTTCAAAACTCTTCTTAAAAATTATTATTTCAGCAGTCAACTTGTAACTGTAACAACCCAATTTTTTTATAAAACAAAAGAAAATACACAAATACTATGAGCTACAATTTTGGGATTTTAATACTGATTCAGACATTAATTTCAAGTAGACTTCTATGTATGCAACCTTATAAATGAGTTTGCACGTATCCATGATAATGTGTTTATGAAGCCTTTGATGCCAGTAAACTGCTCTACGATGTACAACACACACTGTCGTTTATATGAAGTTTTTTTTTACAAATTATTTAGAGCTATGACAGTTGGGCTCACTGTTCCAAGGATGTCACAAATTTCACAGTACAACATCGTTCTGCAGTAAAACTTGAAGATGTGATATATCACCGAATATCAAATCAAATTTCTTTCAGCCATCTAATTTGCAAACTGTTACTTATTGGGCTACCAGTTTCGGCGATATATTACACAATATTCAGGATGTTCCACCTCGTTTGCGGTCAGAATAGGGGCCAACATTCAAAGGCTGGTGTCTGTAGATTTCTGCTTGATACAGCAATCACTTCGAATATCATCTGCCGATCTTTAAGTAAAGGTAACAGACAGAACCGAACATTAAAAAATGTAAATTTGCGCTAAGTTCTTATGGGACCAAACTGCTTAGGTCATCGGTCCCCAGGCTTCCACACTACTTAATCTAACGTACGCTATGGACAACACACACGCCCACGCCCGAGGGAGGACTCGAACTTCCGGCGGGGGGAGCCGCGACACGGCGCCTAAGACGGCGCTGCTGCACCGCGCGGCAAAACGAAAATATTTTCCCCCAAAAAATATTACTTGATACAGAAAATATCGCTTGACTGCACGCAGTATAATATTTTATTTGTTTGTGAAAGGCAGTATTGATTTACCAAGTAGGTAACAAATGAGCAACCCAGTCCCTGATGATTAAAATTCGCTGCCGCTGTGGCCGAGTGGTTCTAGGCGCTTCAGTCCGGAACCGCGCTGCTGCTACGGTCGCAGGTTCGAATCCTGCCTCGGGCATGGATATGTGTGATGTCTTTGGCTTAATTAGGCTTCAGTAGTTCTAAGTCTAGAGGATTGATGACCTCAGATGTTAAATCCCATAGTGCTTAGAGCCATTTGATTAAAATTCTTCTGGCTGTTGTAGACATCATTGTATAAAATACTTTAACTATAAACCGTAAAACCAACGTTTCTACAATATTACGATGACTTTTCTCAGGCAAGACTCAGATTCTTGCCCTGAGGAATGCCATTGTAATACGGTCGAAACGTTGTTTTTACAGTTCAAAATTAAAGCATTATATACAATGCGCGGCACAAGACCCAGAAGTATTTTAAACATCGTGAGACCGGCCACAGAAGCCTACGTGGTAAATTCAATTACTGTTCACGTATTAGATAGAAACGTTACCATACCGTATTTTAATCACTTTGAAAATAAGAGGGCAACACTCACATGAAACAGTCAAGGCAATTCATCAAGCGTTAAATGCCATACGAACGAAATATATTGCAATTAAATGACTGTAATTTTTATCGTTAGAATGAATTTCAATGGCAAGACCCGTCCATCTTGGAGGAGATTACTACAGCATCACGATCAAATTCAGTAACAACTTCAGCACCAGCAAAACCAGCAACATCTGAACCAGCTCAAGCAACAAGACCAATAACAGCAGTAGCACAAGCAACAGAAGCAGAAATGGTGCCAACAACAACTGTAGCAGTTCCACTGCAGTCACTGGTAGAAAAGAGGAAGGAAACCACAGTGAGTGTTGTATCACCACCTTCATCCTACGCCAAAGTGTTATCAAGTGCCTCCACTCTCCTGCCCACATAAACTATGTAACATGTGTAACAAACAAGAACCTTGAGAAGCACACAACAAAAATGTCACCTCCATTAGCAGATAAGAAGACAGAAACCTCAGTAAGTATTGTATCATCTCCATCCCATAGTGAAGTGTTATCTAGTGCATCAAATCAGCCATCTTACACTAATGTGTTATCAAGTAGGCCTATATCAAATCCACCATGCCAGATAAATTATGCAGGAAATGAGATAAAAAAAGTCTGCCACCCGAGCCTCAAACAGAATAAAAAAAATACCACAGAGAAGTAATGATTCTTTATGGCCTGCCACAAGGAAGTCCAGCTGCTACTGAAACATAACACCATCAGCACACCAACACCAAACATGAGGACCAGTGAAAGGCAAACCACCATGTGTGCATCCAATTGGGCCCAAGACACCATGCATCTTCCCTCTTGCTGCGAAAAATCAATATTATTCATGCACATAAATATTAGATCTCTGAAATATAAAGCTGATGAACTTGGTGTTGTATAGAATGGTAACAATAGAATAGAATTATGAATTAATGAACACTGGTGAAGAGAAGAAGAGATAAAACTGTATGTACCACCATATTTTAATTTAATTACAAGTTACTGCAGACCCAGTGAAGGTTATGGGGGTTCCTCAATATATATAAGTGACAACCTAGGGTTAAGATATACTGTGCTTGATGTTAGGGACATACGTGTTAAAGGCATTCTTGAAGAGCATACTAAGATCCCATAATCTCTTCTGTGCAAATTATAGTCCCACAAGACAACTTTCTTGTCTCGACAATTTTATCACAAATACAGGGTGAGTCACCTAACGTTACCGCTGGATATATTTCGTAAACCACATCAAATACTGACGAATCGATTCCACAGACCGAACGTGAGGAGAGGGACTAGTGTAATTGTTTAATACAAACCATACAAAAATGCACGGAAGTATGTTTTTTAACACAAACCTAGTTTTTTTTAAATGGAACCACGTTAATTTTGTTAGCACACCTGAACATATAAACAAATACGTAATCAGTGCCATTTGTTGCATTGTAAAATGTTAATTACATCCGGAGATATTGTAACCTAAAGTTGACGCTTGAAACCTCCGACGTCCAGTTGCGTGTTGTAACAAACACGGGCCACGGTCGGCGAGCAGCATCTGCAGGGACATGTTTACGATGACGACCGTGTTTACGAGTGTGGCTGTAGTGCACTGTTGTGGTTTGGTCTAGCTGTCGCAGTGTCCGCATGTAGCGCTTGCTGCTATTGTTATTCTGCATTCGTCTCCACACGCAGACCAACTGTAGTACACCGTGTTACCAGACGTCTGTGATAGTGTA
Source organism: Schistocerca americana (assembly GCF_021461395.2). Classification (NCBI taxonomy): domain Eukaryota; kingdom Metazoa; phylum Arthropoda; class Insecta; order Orthoptera; family Acrididae; genus Schistocerca; species Schistocerca americana. The sequence goes on from NC_060120.1 coordinate 891,473,176, forward strand.
GTGTTGTAGGAACTGTGACCATGGTGTATTCGAACTCTGAAAAGGCGGAGATGATACTCATCTATGGCGAGTGTCGACGAAATGCAGCTGAAGCCCGCAGGGTGTATGCAGAACGGTACCCGGACAGAGAGCATCCAACGTGCCGTACATTGCAAAACATCTACCGCCGACTGTATGCAACAGGTATGGTCGTAGCACGCAAACGGGTCCGTAACAGACCCGTCACAGGAGAAGCGGGTGCAGTTGGTGTGTTAGCTGCTGTTGCCATGAACCCACACATGAGTACACGGGACATTGCGAGAGCCGGTGGACTGAGTCAAAGTAGTGTCATGCGCATACTGCATCGTCACCGCTTTCACCCGTTTCATGTGTCGCTACATCAGCAATTACATGGTGATGACTTTAACCATCGAGTGCAATTCTGTCAATGGGCATTAACAGAGAATGCGTTGCAGTTCTGCCTGTTTACCGATGAAGCGGGTTTCACAAACCACGGGGCAGTGAATCTACGGAACATGCATTACTGGTCCGTGGACAATCCTCGCTTGCTCAGACAGGTAGAGCGACAGCGACCGTGGACTGTAAATGTATGGTGCGGTGTCATTGGCGACCACCTCATTGGTCCTCACTTCATTGCAGGAGCCCAAACAGCTGCAACATACATCGCGTTTCTACAGAATGATCTGCCAACGTTGCTCGAAAATGTCCCATTGGAAACGCGTCGACGTATGTGGTATCAGCATGATGGTGCACCTGCACATTCCGCAATTAACACTAGGCTGACCCTTGACAGGATGTTCGACGGGCATTTCATAGGACGTGGAGGACGCATAAATTGGCCAGCTCGTTCTCCTGATCTTACACCTCTGGACTTCTTTCTATTGGGTACGTTAAAGGAGAATGCGTACCGTGATGTGCCTACAACCCCAGAGGATATGAAACAACGTATTGTGGCAGCCTGCGGCGACATTACACCAGCTGTACTGCGGCGTGTTCTCGTGATCGTGCGGTAGCGTTCTCGCTTCCCACGCCCGGGTTCCCGGGTTCGATTCCCGGCGGGGTTAGGGATTTTCTCTGCCTCGTGATGGCTGGGTGTTGTGTGCTGTCCTTAGGTTAGTTAGGTTTAAGTAGTTCTAAGTTCTAGGGGACTGATGACCATAGATGTTAAGTCCCATAGTGCTCAGAGCCATTTTTGAACTGCGGCGTGTACGACATTCATTACGCCAGAGATTGCAATAGTGTGCAGAAAATGATGGCCACCACATTGAACATCTGTTGGCCTGACATGTCGGGACACACTCTATTCCAGTCCGTAATTGAAAACGGTAAGCACGTGTGTACGTGTACGTGGCCCCTCATGGTAATGAACATGTGCGTCAGTGAAAAAGACCAATAAAAAGGTGTTAGCATGGGGACGTAATGTGCTGTTCCAGTCTCCTCTGTACCTAAGGTTCATCACCGTTCCATTTGGATCCCTACGTAATTCGGTGCGCTCTGATACACACGATCGAACAGCGGAGCAGTGGTACTCAAGCGTCAACTTTAGGTTACAATATCTCCGGATGTGACAGATCACAAAGGTATATGGGTAAAACTAACAATTAATGAAACAATGGGGGATTGTGAACCAACCTGGTACGTCAGGTTATTAAATGATAAAAACATAAATAGCTTCAGAGATAAGCTGAAGGTACTAAACTGTAATAATATAATATATGCTTCCAACAATGTTGATGAGGCTTGTAGCAGGTTTGTTAGTACTCTATCTGAAATTTTCAATACCTCCTGTCCAATGGTTACCAAACGAAACAAAACTATGGCAAGAAAGCATGGTCGAACTACTCCACATAGGTAGTTCACACCATATTTACAGAAGCTAAGATTAATGGTTTTGATATGCTATGATAAGGTAAAAAATGGTAGTGTTGACAATGCAACGTATGTTAGCCTCAAGAGACACTGTAGATCACAAATCAGATTAGCAAAATGTAGAGCAAATGATAACTTCATCGAAAACTCCAATAATAAGTGTAAGGCTACGTGGATGCTCATTAAAGCAGAATTAGGTAGAGGTAGTCATAGTGTAAAAGTTACAACTGATGTTAATGACACCCCAGATGAATTTAACCTTTTTTTTATCAATGCAGCAAACCCTAATCCCTCATCTCCTCACTAGAAGAGTTCAAAATCAAATTCACAATCTACTTATATAAACCAGTTTTTACAAAACTTTGCTGATACCGTGCCAACCTGTAATTAGGGACATGAAGAAATAAGTGATGTAATTAAATCAGTGGCAAAGTTAAATGACTCTAGATCAGAAGATATTTATGGCCTCTTAAATTTTGTGATTAAAAAAATAATCGACTTGATATCATTCCCTCTCTGCACACTCATAAACTGGATATTTGACAGTGGTATTTTTCCATAATGTCTAGAGAAGACAGTAGTAATTCCATTACACAAAAAGGGTGATAAATCCTGCACTAATAATTATCGTCCAATTTCTCTGATACCTATTTTTTCAAAAATAATCGAATATTGTATACAAAAGCAAATTAACATGCATTTGTCAAAAAACAATATACTGACTAAGTCTCAATATGGTTTTAGGGCCCAGTTATCAACAATTAATACTGTTGAAAATGTTGTTTCTATTGTGCAATCTTCCTTTGTATCCAAATTGTCTGCTGAAGCCACACTAGTAGACTTAAGCAAAGCATTTGATTCTGTAAACCACACAATACTGCTGGAAAAACTATGGTGTTGTGGCATTAGGGATCTGGAACTCTCCCTCATTAAATCATATCTCAGTAACAGAAAGCAAATTGTAAGCTACAACAGTCAAAAGTCACAGTTACTGAATGTCACTAGAGGTGTTCCCCAAGGATCAGTGCTTGGGCAATTACTGTTTATAATATTTATAAATGACCTGCCCAGCAATATGCCATGCAAATCTGTGCTTTACGCAGATGATACAATTTTCATCAACTCAGGGAAGGACATAAATAAACTAAATGAGCAAAGTAAAGATTTTCTCAGATTATTTAATATGTGGTTCAAAGCCAATGAGTTAGCTATTAACTATGAAAAGATTATAAAGATATCCTTCAGCTTATCCAATGCTGATATTGAGTGCACTTCTACCAAACGTCTTAGCATATACTTAGATACGAAATTAACCTGGCAGAGTCACATAGACAACATATCTCGAAAGTTTTCACGAGCTATCTATCTACTGAAAAAATTATGCACCTGTGCTTCTGAAAGCCTGCTGATTAATTCCTATTATGCATTCTTTCATTGCCGTATTAGCTATGGTATTCTTCTATGGGGTTATTCTCCATGGTCCAGGAAAATTTTTATTTGGGAGAAGAAAGCCATCAGGAGCATCCATGGGATTACTAAAAATAACATATCATGTAGGTCATACTTCAAAGAATTACAGATAATGACAGTCCCTCCTCTTTTTATATACAGCTGCCTTTTGTACATAAAAGAAAACTTTAACAGTTACAACCTTAGGCTGTGCATTCATAATCATAACACTTGTCAAACATTTAAGATAGACATACCAACAACTCGACTCAAGAAAACATAAGACAGTTATGAATAAGTGGGAATAAGGCTTTTCAACACATTACCTGTGCAGGCACACTGTGTCTCTCTTAATATATTTAAAAGTAAGACTAAAAAATGGCTGAAAGACAAAGCTTTTTACAGTGTTAAAGAATTTGAAAACTCTTCAAAAATAGACCGAACTTACGAAACAACTTGCAACTCTGTTTGTACCTCTTCCTAAGCTTTTTTTGTCTCTGTAGTTCCACATTTAACTGTTAAACATGTGGAGAAATCCTTATGTATGAAATGTATTCTTTTATTAGGCACATTCTTTAAAATGCACACTTTAGTTATGTGGGATACCTTTATGTATCAAATGTATTCCTTTATTATGTATGTTCTTTTAAAATGTATACTTTAGCTTTGTGTGATACCTCACAATAGTTATATTTCTTAATATGTAAATTGTACATTACTCATGACGACATCGATTGCATGTAAATGCTTAAAGATGGATAAATAAATAAATAAAAAATAGTACCATCGGAGGCCACTAGATAGCGTGACAAGCGAAAGCTCGAGAATTGGACATCATCGTGATTGCAATCTTCTATTTATTTATTAGTGGCCGTTGTTACGCATGACTTGCACCTAGAAAATATTTCAGTCCGCATGTCACAGTTGTTCTTACCATTGAAATGCAAGTTTCATTAAAAACACTAAGGCAGGTCATTGAGACAGTACCAACGAAAGTCACTAAATCGCAGGTCAATCAAAAGACAGCCTTTAATTTCACTACTCGTTTTGTTACAATGCGACATGCATAATGGAGGATACAACACAAATAAAATCACAGATAATCCTTATTGTCGAATGTTTTTAATTAAAAGCACTAAAACCCAACAGGAAAGACACACCTGAATTTGTATTCGACGTTAACGACGTTCTATTTTTCAGAAACGTTCTTCTTCCTATTGTCAGTCTATTTTATATCCTCTCCACTTTGGCCGTCGTCAGTTTGTTGTAGCGCATCTTCTATCCTCTTTCCATTCCGTTAACAGATCGTGCAAGTCCAGTGCTGTCTCTGATTCACACTGAAGCGCCAGAGTAAATGGTTTAGGCATGCGTATTCAAATACAGAGATATATAAATAGACAGAATACAGCGCTGCGGTCGGCAACGCCTATATAAGACAAGAAGTGTCAGACGCAGTTGTTATATCGGTTACTGCTGCTACAATAGCAGTTTATCAAGATTTAAGTGAGTTTGAACGTGGTGTTATAGTCAGCTCACGACCGATGGGACACATCATCTCCGAGTAGCAATGAAGTGGAGATTTTCCCGTTCGACCATTTCACGAGTGTACTGTGAATATCAGGAATTCGGTGAAACGTCAAATCTCCGACATCGCTGCGGCCAGAAAAATATCTTGCAACAACGGGACTAACGACGACTGAAGAGAATCGTTCAACGTGACAGAAGAGCAACCCCTCCCAAATTGCTGCAGATTTCAATGCCGGCCCACCCCAACAAGTGTCAGCGTGCGAACATCATCGACATGGGCTTTGGAGCCAAAGGCCCACTCGTGTACCCTTGATGACTGCATGACACAAAGCTTTACGTTTCGCCTGGGCCCGTGAACACCAACATTGTACTGTTGATGACTGGAAACATCGTGTGTAGTCGGACGAGTCTCGTTTCAAATTGTATGGAGCAGATGGACCTGTACGGGTATGGAGACAACCTCATGAATCCACGGAACCTGCCTGTCAGCAGGTGACTGTCCAAGCTGGTAGAGGACCTGTAGTGGTGTAGGGCGTGTGCAGTTGAAATGATATGGGACCCCTGATACGGCTAGATACGACTATGATGGGTGACACATAAGCATCTGCTCTGATCACCTGCATCCATTCATGTCCCTTGTGCATTCCGGCGGACTTGGGCAATTGAAGCAGGACAATGCGACCCCGACACGTCCAGAATTGGCTTAGGAATATTCTTCTGGGTTTAAACACTTCCGCTGACCACCAGACTCCCCAGACATGAACATTATTGAGCATATCTGGGATGCCTTGCAACATGCTGTTTAGAACAGATCTCCACCCCTTGTACTCTTACGGATTTGTGAACGGCCCTGCATGGTACATGGTGTCAATTCCCTCCAGCACTACTTCAGACATTACTAGAGTCCATGCCACGTCATGTTGCGGCACTTCTGCGTGCTTGCGGTTGGCCCACGATATTAGGCAGGTGTACCAGTTTCTTTGGCTCTTCTGTGTAAATTGTCATTGTTCTACAAGAAGGATTTTTTTCCTTCTCTCTTTCCTTTTCAGATTTCTCCTTGACCATATCTACACTACTAGCGATTGAAATTGCTACATCAAGAAGAAATGCAGATGATAAACTGTGAACGCACATTGGAAGCGTGTATTCGTCATCGCCATACTGGCGTATCACCCGGCGTGATGGTATGGGGTGCCTTAGATGATACAGATCCGATCTGCAGTGATCATCAAGGATGCGACGCTCGCAATAAAATGATGCAAATTGAAAAGAAACAAGGTCGCGCACTTATTAAGTGAAAATAGCTAGAGGTGGCCCAATTAAGCATGGAGGTATGGGTACCACACCTCACACAGACATGTTAACATGTTAACGAAAGGAAACTAGTGATCACTATAACAATCTGCTTTATTGCCATAAGACCTGAGAAAGACATTTTACCCACTGAATCAAGAATACAAAAATTGTTGCAGAAGAAGTTCAGTAGCGCAGTCACTGTGGTGTAGTGGTTGTGATACTATCCTAGTGAATGGAGGGTGGTGAGTTCGAAACTCACCTGAACTGTAACATTTTAATTTCTTTATGCGGTTCGAGTACATTCTAGAAGTATCCACAAATGTCAAGAATCATTGTACTGTAATGTTCTGTTACTGTATATATCCATATGTGTTCTGGCCAGAGGCAGTTCGCTCAGCGTTCTTGTATGTGCAAGTGCTGAATAAATCTTCGTTAAGTGATGTTAAGTGTTCGTCATTCATCTAATTACGCCTTCTTCTACGCGACAAGTGACCAACTGATGAGACAAGAGACTGCAAACAGAAACTATAGCCTCGGCACCGGTGGGTACACAAAAGCATAATACGAAACTATGTAGTATAAATATAACACCTACAGCTGTCTTTCCGATGTCATAAGCTATCAGTTTCGGTTCTTCAGTACACCATCTTCAGGTCTTAACTCATGATGACGGGTTAACTCCAATCGTATGCACGATTCCGTCAGTGGCCAACGCCTATGACCTGGTTTCTTTAGACTGCAACAAAGATGTTGCGTCTCCAACTATCAAATAGTTCAGATTCGAAACTGGAGCTCCTGCTCACTAGGCATATGCGATACCCACTATGCCAGGCTGACACAGTGTCTTTGCACAACTGCACGGAGTAAATTAGCACGCCTCCCTCCTCCATCCAAATTCCCATTCACACCTGTGCCCACTTGGCATTCCCCCTCAACTAGAAAAGCATAGATGTTTGCGACTTGAAAATGTCTCAGGAACCATATAGTTTTATTTGATTCAAGCACGTACACCCGGGTTTCACGCACGATCACCCATTTGGTACGATGCTGAGGAGTTATTCCAGTGCAGTTGAAGATCCTCTGCATTGCTGTTCTAGTGCAGGAAGAATGCCAAGTGAGCAGAGGCGTTAATGGAAATTTGGATTGCAGAAGCAGACATCCTAGGGTAACCCGCACAGTTATGCAAAGCCACTGTGCCAGGGTGGCGTAGTGGTAAGCGCATCTGTCTAGTCAGCAGACGACATGAGTTCGAATCCTGGTGCTGGCACAAATTTTCATTCATCACTTCAGTTTGCATATTTACATCATAGATGTTTGAGACTTGGAAAGGCCTCTGGAACCATTTAGTTTTATTTGATATTAAAATGGATACGAAAACTCACTCATGCCCTCTCCTCACACTTTGATATATCTACATAGACGGAAATGAAAAGCGTTGCATCTTCAAGCATTAGTTATATATTTATCGAGATTTGTGGAGATGCCATCAAGTAAAGTGTATCAAGTGACTGAACTTCCATTCCATTCGAAACTGATGCCCGTAATCAATATCAGTATGATGTGTGACCCTCACAAGCACAAATACACTCTTGTATTCCTTATGGCGTTGGAGCATACCGCCTCTGTTGTCTTGGACAATGTTTTGCCACACTTGAAACACACGCCGTGCTGGATCATGGAGATTGCTGGCTCTGGAGGCCGGTATGAAGGTCTCCGATCTCAACTGCATTGTGGTGTCTTCCATCCTCTTGCTGGAACGCGTCGTTGAGTACCCTGCTCATGAAGGTTCTGACAACAGGTTTTACCATTCTTGTCACATACTGGCAGGCATTCAGCCTGAAACATTCCTTTTCGTCTGTCATTTGTAGAATCTTGTGTAGACCCCCTTAAGACCCTCTCGAAGCTCCAGACAGAATCCAAGCAGTCGTAGCGCCGTTCGCTTCGCAGTACAAAACTAACGACGTTCCATTGACTTCCTCTGAAACGTTTGCTGGTAGACCTGGCTAATTTCTGTGCCCTGCTGCGTATATGGTGCTAGCTAAATGATGGTCGACAGCCTTGCTTCGAGCCATGGGACTGGATTAAAATAGCCACTTCTATACCACTTAACAATGCCCTGTAGCAGTCTACGTTCAAAAAACTCCCAGATCCGACTACGGAATTGGACAGTGAACACCTAAATCATTCACTACATCATCCCCAAGCGGCTTCTACCGTCTCCTCTATAAGCAATAACGGATGGCAGTAGTAGTAAAAGAGGATAAGGTCATACACAAGAACTCCACACTTCAAATTTCCGTTGGAGCAAAACGGAACCTATTGTCTTCTAAAAAGCATCGGCACATCCGCTTTATCCGTTAGACAACACCTCCTGCTAGCTAGTTGCCCTATGCTCTAATAGGGGCTTCTTCCTAAACAATCCAGGTACGTTCGGTAAACAGCAACACCCGACCTGAAAACCGGTAATTGATTAAGCAGGGTCGCAAATTCGCTCACTGGAACCCACTTCCGAACAATTTCTAAATTTTCCGCGCACGGAGATCAAGTTTACTGATCCCCATCAACAGACTTTCGAAATACACAACGCCACACCAGCTCCACTCCAGAGGGCTCACAACTTCTCTTCTATATCCCACGAGGACAGCTTAGTGACTCCACAATTTTGCGAGTTCGAAACCACTCCATGAAATTCTTTTAATACACGGGTGTTTTGGCCAGTCAGTCTCTTTAGCAGAATGTAGAAACTTCGATTGCCCATTTCTTACTAAAGCTCATAGTAAGGCTGTACGGTGCTTCTGCCCGCTGGACCTTTAAGCAGTTTCTTCCCGAAGGATATTAAAATACACTTACTATCCTGTGGAAACCACTAGCCTTTGAAACCAGCAGATTCGGACCAGACCACCTCATTCTAGCCGGATTAAGGGAACCCTACTCTTTGTTGGGAAAGTCATGCTACCAAATCTAGTGCCAGACGCTGGGACTCACGTGACATTACTGTGAACGTAGATACCAGACTGAGTTTCATAGGAAAAGTCTAAAGGAAATGTAACTCATCCACGAAGGAAGTGGCTTATGAGGTACTTGTTCGAACAATTCTTGAGTGTTGTTCACCAACATGGGATTTTTACCAGGAAGAATATCCAGCGAAGAGCGGCACGTTTCGTCACGGGATCATTTAGTCGGCGCGCGAGCGTTACAGAGATGCTCAGCAAATTCCAGTGGCAGACGCTACAAAAGAGGCGTTGTGCATCACTGAGAGATTTACTATTGAAATTTCGAGGGAACACTTTTCGATGGGAAGAGACGGATGTTTTGAAGGATGATGGTTACAAAGCGAATAACGTCCTCGGTCGTGGGGAGTGCGCGAGGGGTGTTGCTGGGTTGGGTGAGGTCATCGACAGGGCGGACGGGAATGGTAAGCTCAGAAGAGACAGGGGGAGGTTTGGATTTGGATTTCTGCAAGTACGTGGGAAGGGGCAGGTTGCAGGTGTTACAGGAAGGGTGGAGTCTAGGTTGGGCACTGGCAGCGGAAGTGGGACCCTTTGCAGTGGAGGCAGGTGAGAGGATCACGGCAGTCGAGGGTGAGGTGGGCGTTGTATTTTAAGCAATGCTGACAGCAGTAGGATTGGGGCTGGGAACAGGAGGGGTCGACTTTATATCTACGATTGTATATGAGGGCTCCCTCTTTGAGGAGGCAGTCGATGGAGGGGGTGGATTCACTGAAGACCCTCATCAAGAAGATAGGGCCAGTGGCATTGTTACTATGGCACGCAGAGTGGATCTCCAGGTCGAGATGGGAGTTGAGCTCCTCCAACACCTCAGCCTTAGTGATCACGAGGCTGATCTTGGTGATCATGGTGGTGAGGGTGGGTGGGGAGCGAGGAGGTTGGGGCTGGTGGGAGGAGGAAGTGGGCTGGGCAGGGGTGATGGTGGCCTTGGGACCGAAGTGGAAACTGGGATACGGGCAAGGATATCAGTGTGGAGGGTAGGGCTGGTGGATTTGACGAGGACAGAGTCACGGCATGGGACAAGGAGGGAGATTGGGGCGGTAGGATAGTACTTACTGAGTAGGAGAGTGAGATTGTGGGCTTCCAGGAGGTGGGTGTTTCGGGGTGGGAGAGGATGTAGGTATGGGTAGGTGGAGAAGAAGTGGTAGAAGAAGCTGGAGGGGGAGGGGTGAAATCCATGAGATCTTCGGGCAGGGGTGAGGGAGGGGGGCGGGGGTTTTCTTGGAGCTAGTTTATTGGGTGGGGGTGGTGTTGGGGCGTTTATTGTGAGCAGGATGGGAGGCGGATTGGAGGATGGGAGTTACAGGTAGGTGGCGGGAGGTGGGAGGCCCCTATGTTGTAGCTGACGGTTGTGGTGGCGGCGGTGTCGGTGTCGGAGAAGCTGCAGCATGTACTGTGGTCCTAAATGCCACAACCCGTGCTGGGGTTGGGAAAGCAGGAGTCTTAGGGGAAGGAGGAAGGGGGAGGGAAGGGATCAGTCCGTGTAGAGGCAGTAGGTGTGGCTGTAGGGGTGGAAGGGAGAGTGAACGGTGTGGGGATAGGGATGGACATGAGGGGAGGAATGGACATGGGAGGCTGAGCCTGTGCACACCATGTAATGGTGGTAGCTGAAACAAAGGGAGAAGTGTAGACCACAGAGGTGGTGGGGTTGGACATGATAGAAGAGACTGAAACGGCGAAAGACACGAAGATGAAGATGAAGACTAACACGAAGACACCGACGATGACAGTGTCCAGGAGGTGTCCACGGAGCAAGGTGGCGGCAGCTGCTGCTGCTGCTGCTGCTGGGCTGCGACGGCGGGGAGCGAGGCCCACGGCCCCGCCCTGCTGCTGCGGCGACGGAGGACGGGCGTCAGCTGCGGGCTGGTGGAGGCGGCGACGATGAACGGCGAAGACTGCGCCCACCAGCGACGAAGGCGGCTAGCAGGGTAGAAGGGCGGATGCTGGAAGGGCTGCACCAGCGGCAGGCGTCGCGCTGCGGGGACGGCGACGGCCGCTGCTCCTGCTGCTGAGACCAGTGCCTACGCTGCCGGAACTGCTGGTGCTACGGCGGCTGCTGGAGCTGGAACAGGAACTGCTGCTGCTGCTGCAGGGCCTAACGCTTCCACAATTGTGATCAACAATCCTCGAAGGGTGTAACTCTCACGAGTTCCGCCGAAGATGACGTAAGCTGGGGGCAAAGTACAGAAATATGAAAAATAAGTAACATACACCAGTATAATGCATGATCGTGACAAACACTGTATGCACAATTATTCCAATACGTACACGTAGATCTAGCTTTAGGCTCAACAAATTGAGCACATGGACTGTATACATACACTCTTCATTTCACAAAGATTGTATACGGCAGTACAGTTGTCAGTTCAGTGAATACAAGTGTCAAACTGACTGTGGTGCATTGAACTGTCAAAGAAGCAAACTGCTCCGATAGATGGCGTAAGCATTAGTCAAAGGCAAGATTACTTTCTCTGCAAAACGACATAAGAGTTTTTGCGAAATAAGATATTGTAAATCCAGTTGTTAGATAAAAGTTAAATGATAATAAAATGTGCATCGAAACTATCAGGTTAAAGTTAAATGACAATAAAATGTATATCGAAATATAAAAGTAACACACAGTGGGTTGAATTATTTACTTACATGAGGTTCATATACGCAAATTGTCAGTTATAACGTGCTGCTGCACCAATAAGTAAAGTAATAGTAATAGTGTACTATAAAATGTGTTATATGAGACATAACACGAGAGAAATACACATTAGTCTATATTTGTGAGCAACATCAAGTGTGTTCTTTTGGGCGTCAACTAGTGAAAAGAAAAGTCAAATACAAATATGGAAGGTCATGAATAGAAAACGGATTATATGCATTTGTGTGTTGGATATGCCTTTGCATATCTGGTCCCTTTTCACCGGTTATTGCATATTGTAACTAAAAACTAGTGACGAAGCGTATTTTCGCTCTATGTTTACATTATTTTAAAAATTTAGACGGGCGGATCCAGCTCGATTAGTTTTGATGTCTCGCAGATTGACCGCGACCTACAACTGCATGGCATCGCTAACCGAGAGGCCACTGCCTAGCGAAATCATTACATAAGAAGAACAGGAACAGGCAGAAAGAGTTAATGCTTGTGCGGTCGTGCCCCCGATTAATCCCCTTCGCTGTCATATCATACGCTTCGGCAACAATTAAATTAAACAACGCAAGCTTTTAGCCGCACGTTCATTGTTTCAGTTTAGCTTTCTGTCTACTTGGACACAGCGGAACGTATTTACGACACGTAATGCGTAACGAGTTGTGCGTCATGTCGCCCGAAAAAAGAAACGTCGTTTCGTGGATAGCTGACCATCTTGGAACCTTTACATATGACGGACTTGTTTTATATTTTCGAGTTTGCAAGAATAACGTTTCATGCCAAAAAAAGAAAAGTTCAGATGTGTGTGAAGTCCTAAGGGACCAAACTGCTGAGGTCATCGGTCCCTAATCTTACACACTACTTAAACAAACTTATGCTAAGAACAACACACACACCCATGACCGATTGAGGACTCGAAGCTCCGGCGGGAGGGGTGGAAAAAAAAGAAATAGAAAGAAAGATGTCAAGACAAGTCTTCATATCGCAGAAATGCAGAAGAAACGACCACGACAACAACTTCTGACAACAACAAGTTGCAGTAGCGGGGATTTGTCCAAACGTAAACAAAAAAAGTCGGTTTAACATGGATCTATGTGAAGCATTCATTGCAAGTAATATTCATCTTCACAAACTTACAAACCCTATCGTCAAAGGCTTCCTGCGCAAATATTGCTTAAATCAAAATATACCAGATGAATCAACACTGCGTAAAGATTACATACAGGGTGTAGATAAAGTCCGGGAACACTTTCAATATTTATTGCATAAAAACCAAACATTGTACAGATATCATACATATGTCATTTTGAAGAGAAACCCTGAAATTTTTTTTTCATGTATACTGCCACAGCGTAGTTTGGTAATTTGCCGATAGTAAGCGCTTGTCGCAAACATGGAGAGTTCAGGTGCGGGGCGAACTTTCTGTGTGTTGGAGTTCGAAATGGCCTCCCCGATCACCGGATCTTACTCTGTGTGACTTTTTCTGTGGGGACACACTGAAGATCTGGTGAGTGTACCGCCTCTACCACGTGATGTAGCAGAGCTTCGGAAGAGGATACAGAAGCGACTGCCACAGACGACAATGCCATGCTGGGACTGGTATGGGAAGAATTTAATTACCGTATCGCCGTCTGCCGGGTCACTCATGGTTCGCATCTCGAATGTTTGTAAAAAAACTTTCAGAGTTTCTCTTCAAAATGCAATATGTATGGCATCTGTACTATGTTTACTTCTTGTGCGCTGGCCGTTGTGGCCGAGCGGTTCTAGGCGCTTCAGTCCGGAACAGAAGTTAAGTCCTATAGTACTCAGAACCATTTTTGGGAGTAGTGTTTGGGTGAGAAGAGAAGGATTAATTAACTGATCAGTTAGTCACCAAACTGACAGAGTGGGAGGAGCTATTCAAATAACTCAGATCTTAAAGTGTGCTTAAATCGTCGAAGGGAAGGGGGAGTGTTGAAGGTTTGTAGAAGACTGGGGGAGGAGGAGGGGAAGGGAAGGAGTCAGGGGGTTTTTCGGGAGGGATTATCCCCAGGGATCGCAAATCACTTGCTTTTGTGGTGATCTTTGGTCTAGAGACTGGTTTGAAGCTGGTTTCCATGCTGCTTTATCCCGCGCAAGCTTTTTCGCCTCTGAGTAACTACAGCAACGTACATCTTTCTGAATCCGCTTAGTGTATTCTTCTCTCGGTCTCCTTCTACGATTTTTACCCTCCACGCTTCCCTTCAACACCGAATTGGTTAACCCTCGATGCCTCAGAATGTGTCCTACCAATCGGTCCCTTCTTCTAGTCAAGTTGTGCCACAAATTCCTCTTCTCCCTATTTCTATTCAGTACCTCCTCATTAGTTACATGATCAACCCATCTAATCTTTAGCGTTGTTCTGTAGCACTACATTTCACACTTAAATTTGTACTCGATGATAATAAATTTCTCTTCATCAAAAATGCTTTCCTTGCCGTAGCTAGTTTCCATTGTATATCCTATGTTCTTCGACCATCATCAGTTATTTTGCTCCTCAAATAGCAAAACTCATTGTGAGGGTACTGGTGTGTAGTATCTGTAACTGGTTGTACTTTGGAGGGCGACAATGCCCAGTGGGGCAGAGAGTCGCAAGCAGAGGCAGTTGTTGAGAGGCTGTGGAAGGTGTAGGCTGTGGAAGCCAAAGGCGGTTGCGTAGCGAAGGATTTATCTCTATGTTTAATAGTAGTGGCACACAGTTTGAATAATAGTGTGTTTATGTTTGTGCAGTGTGATAAAGGAAATAAATTAAATTTTACCAGTTCTTAATGCTTCTCCATCAGTTAGTACCACACCATTGCATTTAACAATGAATGAAGTCTCGATATATACGGTCAACTGAAACAAGAGGAATGTAACATAATAATCATTAATTACCCCATATAATTTCCAAGGGGAAGGAAGCTTATACTACTTTAAATGTCTCATTTCCTAATCTATTTCCCTCAACATCATCTGATTTTATTCGACAACATTCCATCATCCTCGTTTTGGTTCAAATGGCTCTAAGCACTATGGACTTAACATCTGAGGTCATCAGTCCCCTAGACTTAGAACTACTTAAACCTAACTAACTTAAGGACATCACACACATCCATTCCTGAGGCAGGATTCGAACCTGCGACCGTAGCAGCAACGCCGTTCCGGACTAAGGCGCCTAGATCCGCTTGGCCACAGCGGTCGGCTCCTCGTTTTGCTTTTGTTGATGTTCGTCTTATGGCTTGCTTTCAAGGCGCTGTCCATTCCATTCAACTGCTCTTCCAGATCCTCTGTTGTCTGACAGAATTACGATATCGTCGGCAAACCTCAAATTTTTTATTTCTTCTCCATGGATTTTAATTCCTGCTCCAAATTTTTCTTTTGTTTCCTTTACTGCTTGCTCAACATACAGATTAAATAACATCGGGGAAAGGCTACAACCCTGTCTCACTTCCTTTTCAAACACTGGTTCCCTTTCATGCTCATCGATTCTGATAACTGCCATCTGGTTTCTACACAAATTGTAAACAGCCTTTTGTTCCCTGTATTTTACCCCTGCTACTTTCAGAATTTGAAAGAGAGTATTCCAGTCAACATTTCCAAAAGCTTTCTCTTAGTCTACAAATGCTAGAAATGTAGGTTTGCCTTTCCTTAATCTATCCTCTAAGATAAGTCGTAGGGTCAATATTGCCTCGCGTGTTCCAACATTTCTACGGAATCTAAACTGATTTTCCCCAAGGTCGGATTCTTCCAGTTTTTCCATTCATCTGTAAAGAATTCGTCTTAGTATTTTGCAGCCGTGGCATGTTAAACTGATAGTTCGGTAATTTTCATAACTGTCAACACCTGCTTTCTTTGGAATTGGAATTACTATACTCTTCTCGAAAGTTGAGGGTATTTTATCTGTCTCATACATCTTTCTCACCAAATGGTAAAGTTTTGTCATGGCTGGCTCTCCCAAGGCTGTCAGTAGTTCTAATGGAATGTTGTCTACTCCCGGGGCCGTTTTTCTACTTACGATATCGTCGGCAAACCTCAAATTTTTTATTTCTTCTCCATGGATTTTAATTCCTGCTCAACATACAGATTAAATAACATCGGGGAAAGGCTACAACCCTGTCTCACTCCCTTCTCAAACACTGGTTCCCTTTCATGCTCATCGATTCTGATAACTGCCATCTGGTTTCTGCCCAAATTGTAAACAGCCTTTTGTCGTATCTCCCATTACATCTTCATCTAACTCCTCTTCCATAATATTGTCCTCAAGTACATCGCCCTTGAATAGATCCACTACATACTCCTTCTACCTTTCTGCTTCCCCTCCTTTGCGGTTTCCCATCTGAGCTCCTGATATTCATACAGGTTGTTCTCTTTTCTCCAAAGGTTTCTTTAATGTTCCTGTAGGCAGTATCTATCTTAGCCCTAGTGATATGTTCTTCTACTTCCTTACATTTGCCCTGTAGCCATACATGCTTATCCATTGCACTTCCTGTCGATCACATTTTTTAGATGTTGGTACTCATTTTCGTCTGTTTCATTGACTGCATTTTTATATTTTCTCCTTTCATCAGTTAAATTCAATATATCTTGTGTTACCCAAGGATATCTACTAGCCCTCGTCTTTTTAATTAGTTAATCCTCTGCTACCTTCACTATTTCATCTCTCAAAGCTACTAATTTTTCTCCTGCTGTACTTCTTTCCCCTGTTCTTGTCAATCGTTCACTAATGTTCTCTCTGAAACTCTCTACGACCTCTGGTTCTTTTAGTTTATTCAGGTTCCATCTCCTTAAATTCCTATCTTTTTGAAGTTTCTTCAGTTTTAATCTACAATTCGTAACAAATAAATTGTGGTCAGAGTCCACATCTGCCCCTGGAATTGTCTTACAATTGAAATCCTGGTTCCTAAATATCTGTCTTATCATTATGTAATCTATCTGAAACCTTCATGTCTCCAGGCCTCTTCCGCGTATAGATCCTTCTTTCATGATTCTTAAGCCAAGTGTTAGCTATGATTAAGTTATGCTCTGTGCAAAATTCTACCAGGGGGCTTCCTCTTTCATTCCTTACCCCCAGTCCCTATTCACCTACTACTTTTTCTTCTCTTCCTTTTCCTACTATCGAATTCCATTCCAACATGACTATTAAATTTTCGTGTCCCTTAACTATCTGAATATTTTCTTTTATTTCATCATACATTTCTTCAATCTCTTCATTATCTGCGTAGCTAGCTGGCATATAAACTTGTACTACTGTGGTAGGCGTGGGCTTCGTGTCTATCTTGGCTGCAATAATGTATTCACTATGCTGTTTGTTGCAGCTTATCCATGCTCCTATATTTTATACATTATTGAACCTACTCCTGCATTACCGTTATTTGATTTTGTATTTATAACTAACTTTAACCTATCCATTTCCCTTTTTAAATTATCTAACCTCCCTGCCCGATTAAGCGATCTGACATTTCACAGTCCGATCCATAGAACGCTAGTTCTTTTTTCTGCTGACAACGTCGTCGTCTTCCTGAGTAGTCCCTGCCCAGAGATCCGAATGGGGGACTATTTTACTTCTGGAATATTTTACCCAAGAGGGTAACATAATCATTTAACCATATAGTAAAGCTTCATGCCCTGGGAAAATTACGGCTGTAGTTTCACCTTGCTTTCAGCTGTTCGCAGTACCAGCACAGCAAGGCCGTTTTGGTTAATGTTACAAGGCCAGATCATTCAATCATCCAGACTGTTGCCTCTTCAACTATTGCCTCTTCAGCTACTGTAAAAACTGTTACCCCTCTTCAGGAACCACGATTGTCTTGTCTCTCAACATATTCCAGTCCATTGTGGTTGCGCCTACGGTACGGCCATCTGTATTGCTGAGGCACGCAAGCCTCCGCACCTGCGACAAGGCTCATGGGGGGGGGGGGGGGGGCACTTAGATGAATAAATTTTTATAATACTACATGCATGTATTTGTGTGTGTGCGTGCCTTATAGCCTACTCCAAGCGAGTAGCACCAAGGGGGCTGCCAAGCTTAACGCCCTGTCCAGTGGATGGAATACCATCAGTTGTGTCTCATGCCTTCACTTCATGAGACACTGTGGAGAGATTTGGTATTTAAACCATGATCTTCACCCAATGTCCGGTGATCAGGAACTTTATACCACCACCTCTAGTCCCCTTGCTGGCCCAATACTGGCAGTGAAAATTTTTCCCCCACCAGGATTCGAACTGGCTCACCCGCATGATGATTGCCACAACAGAAGCATGTGTTTGCAGTCTCAGCCACAGAGACGGATGGGTATCATCCGATCAGGTCCTCATTCTTCTGCGAATAGCTCTGTCCCTGCAGATGAGCAATTCGCGGTATGCGCCCATCTGACCTGACTCATTGTGTCGTTTGAGGCACCTCGTACCAACATTGTCTGTTGGTGCCTCTAATTTCTAATTTCTCAGTGTTACCATGCAGCTTGGTATCCTGTCTGCCACACAATTGTGATGTGGTCATAGTAATAAGTTTTCCAGTGGTCGTTCTGAGACTGGATTTTCTGCTCTGCTGTTCAGAGCTACTGTCTAGGGATCTCTGTTAATGCAAATGAAGTGTTAGTACTGTCCTTCCTACGATGAAATAGGATAAAAGCAATTCACTTACTGATCTTAAAGTCAAGCAGTAAAGTACATTCAAGAAATACTTACTTCTGTCTCTCTCTCTCTCAACACTGACTGTTTATGAACTGTCTACGTAAGAGAAAGATACCAGCATCTGTTTGCTACTGATAACGAAAGTTTATGTAATGTCTACACAGGGAAGATCCCAGTGTCTGTGTACTACTGATAACGAAAGTACAGGTACTTTTATCGCTTCAGTTGCTATCTCATTTGTTTGGTTACTGATAGACACTCACACGCCCACATTACATGAAAGTTCGCAGGTCTTAGCGGAGTATACTGTAGTGTTTCATCTGATGTCTGTTTGCTTTTACTTTCTAACTTGTTTGGTCTGAGAAAATAATACTGTGATGTATTTGATCACAGTACCTTGAACAGCGTAACTGTTGATCATACAGTTTCGCTTGTAGCGTTACGAGTATTTAGGTGAGCTAATCGTTCACCCAGTAATGATTCGAGGTAAGATCAATTTGTTGTACGGCTGAACGCTAACTGACCCAGGTCTCAGGGCAACCTGCGGCAGATCCAGCTTCCAGCTAAGTGACCGGCCTAAAGACAAAGACCAGCAGCATCGCTGGAAATGGAAAAAAAAACCGAAGCTGGGAATTTTGAAGGCTGTTGTTGGCATGGCCTTTGTGCAGGAGATGCTCCAATAAATGGCGGAGTGTCAGACAATCTTAGAGATGGCCAAGTTACAGCTCTTTGAGAGTTGGCAATAACTCAGTCAAGTATTAATACGAATTTGAATACATCGGCAATCACAGATAAATGAGGTGCATCCAGTGACAGAATCATTATCTCAAAATCTTTAAAACTACAAAAACTAATATTTCTCGGTGAATAAACATTTATACGATGAACATCTGAATTAACAACTTTCGATCGCTTCTTGCAATTTCAGCAAAGGATATCTAAAATGACAGCATTGCACTGTAGCTGTCATCTCGGAAAACTACTCATCTGTATCTATTTTATTTCGTGATGTATTACATTTTTTATATCTTTTTTACTATGCAGATGTTTGACAGAAAGTCGTATCCACCACAATTACACGGTAAATGAACACAGCATCAATACCTTATATCGTCATACTTGTGTAGTTATTTAATGAACAGTTTACTATTTTGTCAGTAACGTTATTTAAATGTTGATTGCAAGTGCTATGATAAAACTGTGCTAATTTATAAGTGGTCAGTGGTGTATGTTAGCGAACACCACCGTTGAAAAAGAGAACCAAAAGACACTTCTGTTAAGAATCCGTTAATAATTGCTTAAATAACATTTAGCGACAATCTGTCGGCATTTAACATGGGCGCATTTGCTCAAGAGCACTGGATTATTTATTTATGTACCAACTATTACTTACTCTGCCTTCAGGCCACGAGTGGCCTACCGGGACCATCCGACCGCCGTGTCATCCTCAGTGGAGGATGCGGGTAGGAGGTGTGTGGGGTCAGCACACCACTCTCCCGGTCGTTATGATGGTATTCTTGACCGAAGCCGCTACTATTCTGTCCAGTAGCTCCTCAATTGTCATCACGAGACTGAGTGCACCCCGAAAAATGGCAACAGAGTATGGCGGCCTGGATGGTCACCCATCCCAGTGCCGACCACGCCCGACAGCGCTTAACTACGGTGATCTCACGGGAACCGGTGTAGCCACTGCGGCAAGACCGAACTATTGCTTACGTTTATTATAATTATCTGAATGTAACCTAATGTTTCTAACATTTCTTTTACTTTTATATCGTTGTAATATGTTAGTTTAGTGCAGGAAAGTAGTCAATATGAGTCAAATCCGTGTCTAGAACAATATATTTTTGGCGAGGATGGCCTTGAGCCAATGGAAAAGCAGATAGTAGCGGAATGCTACGGGAGTCAAGTGGAGTCTGGGACTTCTTGAGTGAAGAGCTCAAGGGAGCGATTCTGGACAGTTTGTGGTGAGTGCTGGAAGAAGAGAGACCCGTCTGTGGTAACGCATGTGATTCAGACATAAAGGTGATAGATTGTGGGTGGTGAATGGCCACTGAGAGTCTAACTTTTGATGACACTTTTCGGTTAGATCTTGAAGGGGACATTTCATGTCGAGTGCTGGGAGAACACAGACCTGCGTGATTCGGACATAAAGATAATACATTCTGGGCGATGACCAGCCACCATGAGATTTTGACTTTTGAGGACACTTTCCGGTTAGATCTTGAAGGGGACACTCTTATGTCGTGTTCTGGATGGAGGCAGAACTGCGTGTGGTAACGATTGGTATTCGATCTCGGAGATGTTTGATTCTGGGTGGTGAATGGCTGCTATTATAGTTTAACTGATGTCGGGACTTTATAATTCGAAAGGTCTCAATGTGCTCCAGAGTAGCACTCTAACTCCTTCCGATTGTGTTAGGGAACTGAGAATAGACAGAATATGAGTCACTATTCTTTGTATCGCATGTGTTAATTTAGGAATCATCATGTTGAACTCTGAATTATTTTGAGCTGATGAATATTTCGTGTATTGTGATTACGAAATGGACTTAGGTTTTGCGTATCTTCGATGAGTATTTCGTTTGGAGATTTTGCTACCATGCTCATAACGCTGTCAATGTAACTTTACTGCATTTCATAAGGCAATTTTCAGCCTGTGTTGTAAATGAGTATCGTAGTATTTTATTTAACCTTGTCCTAGAGAAGATCGATAGAGAATTTTCTAAAACCAGTGCATAAGGGATCATTACAAGACTTGCCTATGCAGATGATGTAGCACTAATAAGTAGTTCCAAATGAGAATTAATCAGAATGATGCAAAATTACTACAAAATTGCTGAGAAAACAGGATTATATGTTAATGAAGAAAAGACATAATACCTGCCCATACGTAAGAAAACCAGGAAAGATGCACCTCTGACTGTAGATGTATTCAATTTCAAGACTGTTGACCACTTCAAGTACCTAGGAAGTGTTTTTAGTAATAACAACAGAACAGATATAGAAATAGATGCCCGTTTATCAACAGCAAACAAGACCCTTTCTAGTTTCATCAAAATTCTAAGAAAAAGATCACTTAGTAGTAACTTCAAAATCCGCTTACATCAATCGACCATTATACCTGTGATGTTATATGGATGTGAAACATTAATATTTAGAAAGAAAGATGAAGAAAAACTGTTAATATTCGAAAGAAAAGTACTAAGGAAAATTTTTGGACCTGTATAAGACGAAAATAACATAGAATGGAGAATAAGAAGAAATGAAGAATAAAGAGGGCTGTACAAATACCGTAACATCGTCGAAGTGTTCAAGAGGAGAAGGTTGAATTGGGTAGGCCAATAGCAAGAATGACAGACAATAGACTACCTAGAATGGCATTCACCAGAACAATAAATGGAACGAGAGGAAGAGGGAGACCCAGAATCAGATGGCGGGATAACATTCGGGAGGACACAACTAGGATGAACAGCAACAGCAACTGGACAAACAGTGCATTGGACAGGCAGAAGTGGAAGAGGCTCACAGAGTAGCCGTATGGTCGATAAGGCCTTTGCCACATGTTGTTGTTGTTGTTGTTGTGGTCTTCAGTCCTGAGACTGGTTTGATGCAGCTCTCCATGCTACTCTATCCTGTGCAAGCTTCTTCATCTCCCAGTACCTACTGCAACCTGCATCCTTCTGAATCTGCTTAGTGTATTCATCTCTTGGTCTTCCTCTACGATTTTTACTCTCCACGCTGCCCTCCAATGCTAAATTTTTGATCCCTTGATGCCTCAAAACATGTCCTACCAACCGATCCCTTCTTCTAGTCAAGTTGTGCCACAAACTTCTTTTCTCCCCAATCCTATTCAATACCTCCTCATTAGTTACGTGATCTACCCACCTTATCTTCAGCATTCTTCTGTAGCACCACATTTCGAAAGCTTCTATTCTCTTCTTGTCCAAACTGGTTATCGTCCATGTTTCACTTCCATACATGGCTACACTCCATACAAATACTTTCAGAAACGACTTCCTGACACTTAAATCTATACTCGATGCTAACAAATTTCTCTTCTTCAGAAACGATTTCCTTGCCATTGCCAGTCTACATTTTATATCCTCTCTACTTCGACCATCATCAGTTATTTTACTCCCTAAATAGCAAAACTCCTTTACTACTTTAAGTGTCTCATTTTCTAATCTAATACCCTCAGCATCACCCGATTTATTTTGACTACATTCCATTATCCTCGTTTTGCTTTTGTTGATGTTCATCTTATATCCTCCTTTCAAGACACTGTCCATTCCGTTCAACTGCTCTTCCAAGTCCTTTGCTGTCTCTGATAGAATTACAATGTCATCGGCGAACCTCAAAGTTTTTACTTCTTCTCCATGTAAAGTAAAGTAAAATCGTAGGACCACTTCCCGTTTATTTGAGATTTCTTTTCCTTAATAAACACTATTTAACATGATTTTGTGTCATCTACATCAATCATAGACGTTAGAATAGAACCCTTGTTATTAAATTATTCATTTAACTTGTTTTTTTTATTTCTGTGTATTTTCTTAACTCGTAATTCTAGCCGATGCATAGATTGTATGACTGCAGGACCACAGCCACAGGTTATTATTTGCAGCGAATTAGCTGTGGGGCATGAAGGCAGACGTGTACAGCTCGAGTCTGTGTCTACATGGGGTTATTCTTTGTTAAACGTAGCCCAAATACCTAAAGTACGAGTATCCAAAGGTATAGGCGCAACTGGTTTGCTCGTATGGGATGCAGAGCAATTACTCAGCAGTAACCTTTAGGTACGGTCGCATCTTGTAATATTAGACTTCTTGAACCGTGTTATGTATGACACGGCATCTCGAGACGTTTCTTTATTCATTTCTATCATTTTTAATTACGATTTGGTATCATACTGGTTAAACTTAAGATATATTATCAATATATTATAAATAATATATATTGTAATAAGTGCAATAGAACACGTAAAAAAATTTTGTTGGCTGTCACTTCTTAACCCATTACCAAAAGACGTAAATAAAGTTGAATCTCAGCTATGATACAATGGTGAAAAAGCGCAATACTATTGCTCTTCACATCTTCAAGTCAACTTCATTTCCCGGTATCACATTGTTAAGATATTTGTAAAACGCGTGTACGAAGTTTCACTGTACTTCACTGTACTATCTGTAGCTCAAAATACGAGAAGCGCTGTACGGACTAAAATGCACCGTCCCAAAATCACGTGACATGGGCTGCAGCAGATGTTCCTGCACATTCAAATGCTCACTCCATAGGTACACTACTGGCCATTAAAATTGGTACACCAAGAAGAAATGCAGATGATAAACGGGTATTAATTGGACAAATATTATACTATAACTGACATGTGATTACATGGGCACTTAATTTGGGTGCATAGATCCTGAGAAATCAGTACCCAGAACAACCACCTCTGGCCGTAGTAACGGCCTTGATACGCCTGGGCATTGAGTCAAACAGAGCTTGGATGGCATGTACAGGTACAGCTGCCCATGCAGCTTCAACACGATACCACAGTTCATCAAGAGTAGTGACTGGCGTATTGTGACGAGACAGTTGCTCGGCCACCATTGACCAGACGTTTTCAATTGGTGAGGGATATGGAGAATATGTTGGTCAGGGAGCAGTCAAACATTTTCTGTATCCAGAAAGGCCCGTACAGGACCTGCAACATGCGGTCGTGCATTATCTTGCTGAAATGTAGGGTTTCGCAGGGATCGAATGAAGGGTAGAGCCACGGGTGGTAACACATCTGAAATGTAACGTCCACTGTTCAAAGTGCCATCAATGCTAACAAGAGGTGACCGAGACGTGTAACCAATGGCACCCCATACCATCACGCCGGGTGATACGCCAGTATGGCGATGACAAGCACACACTCCCAACGTGCGTTCACCGCGATGTCGCCAAACACGGATGCGACCATCATGATGCTGTAAACAGAACCTGGATTCATCCGAAGATACGACGTTTTGCCATCGTGCACCCAGGTTCGTCGTTGAGTACACCATCGCAGGCGCTCCTGTCTGTGATGCAGCGTCAAGGGTAACCGCAGCCGTGGTCTCCGAGCTGATAGTCTATGCTGCTGTTAACGTCGTCGAACTGTTCGTGCAGATGGTTGTTGTCTTGCAAACGTCCCCATTATTGACTCAGGGATCGAGACGTGGCTGCACGATCCGTTACAGCTATGTGGATAAGATGCCTGTCATCTCGACTGCTAGTGTTACGAGGCCGTGGGGATCCAGCACGGCGTTCCGTATTACCCTCCTGAACCCACCGATTCCATATTCTGCTAACAGTCATTGGATCTCGACCAACGTGAGCAGCAATGTCGCGATACGATAAACCGCAATCGCCATAGGCTACAATCCGACCTTTATCAAAGTCCGAAACGTGATGGTACGCATTTCTCCTCCTTACACGAGGTATCGCAACAACGTTTCACCAGGTAATGCCGGTCAACTGCTGTTTGTGTATAAGAAATCTGTTGGAAACTTTCCTCATGTCAGCACGTTGTAGGTGTCGCCACCGGCGCCGACCTTGTGTGAATGCTCTGAAAAGCTAATCATTTGCATATCACAGCGTCTTCTTCCTGTCGGTTAAATTTCGCGTCTGTAGCACGTCATCTTCGTGGTGTAGCAATTTTAATGGCCAGTAGTGTATTTATACTCTATGCGCTGACCGTCCTCATCCTGCCACGTCTCCGCTGCTTCATAGCTCCCAAGCCAACAGCGGTCGTCCCGTCACGGTTATCCCCGTCTGCCAGCAGACAAGAGCCACCCGCCTTCCCAGGTGCGTCCATCCAACTCCCTGATCCAGTCGCGTCATAACATCAGCCACACCAACCATGGCCTAACGCCACGCGCAAGGTCTTGTGTCGTAGTAGTCACCCCCCCCCCCCCCGCCTTCCATGCCACCCCGCGCTCGCTCTAAGTTGTCGCTTCCCTGTGCCACCACCGACTCACTCTGCTCAATCACCCACGACTGCTACTAGCTTCGGAGTGGCACTGCGTTCTGGCAATTTTGCAGTTGCGGATGCACTCTGCTGTGGTGCGAACGCAACACCAGTGCTGGCGCCACCAGCCCGACAGGGCGGGACTCTGTCATGAAGTGTTAATTCACGACACAGCAGCTACGTAAATTAGTCAGTCATTCATGCGAAAAAATGAAAAAACAGAGAAGACCATCCTTAACTTCATTTCAATGTTCGTAGGATATTTAATCAATTAATTGTTGGGTAGAATAAATTACAAACGAATCATCGTCCTCAGCTTTATTTTGATGTTTGCAAAATACACTCTAAGAGAAAAAATAACACGGTGCCCACGAAGGAATTATCTGAATGGGACGAAAATTGGTGATTTACATGTACAGACAAACAAATGAATACAGATTATGATTCTCCATTACGGATATTTTAGAACCGTGACTGTATATTGAATGTAAATAAGTTATACAGAACTGCAACCAGTCACTTTTTTTTGAATCATTATCTTTTATTCCATGAACCGGTTTTCGAACCTTTTCAGGTTGATCTTCAGATGATTTCAGGAAGTTTCATCATTACTGGTAGTAGCATAATGCTGGGTGCTGGCTCTATGACAGAAACATGGGTCACACTTTAATGTATCGCCATGACTATAGCTTATCTGTCGATATGGATGTAAATTTAGTTTTTACTTACTGCGACAGTATAAGTGGCTTTTTTCGGTTGGTGTACATCTGTCTGCCTTCATTTTGATGTTCAGTAGTTGTGTGGAAGTGTGTATCCTAATATAACTACTAATTTACAAACTATCATAAAATTTTCCATATAATTTGTACTGAGTGTCTTCTTGTGTCCGTCGTTGGATAATATATCAAATAAAACAATATGCTAGCCACTTAACTCACATTGACAGCCCAATTCCCCTTTTAACAAAATTCGGAAAATGCTAAGGAAGCAAGGACTGTTGCACTCTCGGTCCAAAGAGAACGCTCAAATGACGACAGGCACAAGTTGATAGAGATTTTGTGTGTCTGTAGAAAGAACGATGCGGGAAGCATACAACAGCCACTAACGTCATACACTACTGGCCATTAAAATTGCTACACCACGAAGATGACGTGCAACAGACGCGAAATTTAACCGACAGGAAGAAGATGCTGTGATATGCAAATGATTAGCTTTTCAGAGCATTCACACAAGGTTGGCGCTGGTGGCGACACCTATAACGTGCTGACATGAGGAAAGTTTCCAACCGATTTCTCGTACACAAACAGCAGTTGACCGGCGTTGCCTGGTGAAACGTTGTTGCGATGCCTCGTGTAAGGAGGAGAAATGTGTACCATCACGTTCCGACTTTGATAAAGTCCGGATTGTAGCCTATTGCGATTGCGGTTTATCGTATCGCGACATTGCTGCTCGTGTTGGTCGAGATCCAATGACTGTTAGTAGAATATGGAATCGGTGGGTTCAGGAGGGTAATACGGAACGCTGTTCGGGATCCCAACGGCCTCGTAGCACTAGCAGTCGAGATGACAGACATCTTTTCCGCATGGTTGTAACGGTTAGTGCAGCCACGTCTCGATCCCTGAGTCAACAGATGGGGACGTTTGCAAGACAACAACCATCTGCACGAACAGTTCGACGACGTTAGCAGCAGCATGGACTATCAGCTCGGAGACTACGGCTGCAGTTACCCTTGACGCTGCGTCACAGACAGGAGCGCCTGCGATGGTGTACTCAACGACGAACCTGGGTGCACGAATGGCAAAACGTCATTTTTTCGGCTGAATCCAGGTTCTGTTTATAGCATCATGATGGTCGCATCTGTGTTTGGCGACATCGCGGTGAACGCACATTGGAAGTGTGTATTCGTCAACGCCATACTGGCGTATCACCCAGCGTGATGGTATGGGGTGCCATTGGTTACACATCTCGGTCACCTCTTGTTCGCTTTGATGCCACTTTGAACAGTGGACGTTACATTTGAGATGTGTTATGACCCATGGCTCTACCGTTCATTCGATCCCTGCGAAACCCTACCTTTCAGCAGGATAACGCACGACCGCATGTTGCAGGTCCCGTACGGGCCTTTCTGGATACAGAAATGTTCGACTGCTGCCCTGGCCAGCACATTCTCCAGATCTCTCACCAATTGAAAACGTCTGGTCAATGGTGGCCGAGCAACTGTCTCGTCACAATACGCCAGTCACTACTCTTGATGAACTGTGGTATCGTGTTGAAGCTGCATGGGCAGCTGTACTTGTACACGCCATCCAAGCTCTGTTTGACTCAATGCCCAGGCGTATCAAGGCCGTTATTACGGCCAGAGGTGGTTGTTCTGGGTACTGATTTCGCAGGATCTATGCAACCAAATTGTGTAAAAATGTAATCACATGTCAGTTCTAGTATAATATATTTGTCCAATGAATACCCGTTTATCATCTGCATTTCTTCTTGGTGTAGCAATTTTAATGGCCAATACTGTACGTTAGCAAAAGAACTTACTGAGAACCCGAGAAAATTTTGCTCCTACTTAAAATCACGGAGTGAGTTACTCTTTGGCCAGTCTGGTGTGGCAATAGAAGATAGCAAAATGAAAATTGAAGTTTTAAATTTCACTTTTAAGAAGGAAGATCATAAAAATATACCGTCGTTTATCCATAGCACAGACTCCCATATGGGAACATAATAAGAGGTACTCCTCTTGTAGAGAAGCAGGAAAGGGAGAAAAACAAATAAGTCGCCAGCTCCGGATGCATCCCTGTTTGTTTTTACAAATAGTACAGTAAGACGTTGGCCCTTTTACTGTATAACTTTGGCCCAGTGCAAAATTCCAAGTGATGGTAAAAAAAGCGCAGGTGACTCCTGTGTATAAGAAGAGTAAAAGAATGGACTCACAAAATTACAGACCAATATTTTTAATGTCGGTTTTACTGCAAAATTCTTGAACGTATTCTCTGGTCAAATATAATAAATTCCTTTGAGACAGAAAAGCTTTTGTCCACGAATTTAGAAAGCATTACTCGTGTGACATTCAGCTTACCCTTTTCTCACATGATATCTTGCAAACCATGAATGAAGGGCAACAGGCAGATCCCATATTCCTAGATTTTCGGAAAGTGTGTGACATGATGCCTCACTGAAGACTGTTAACGTAGGTACGAGCATATTGAGTACATTTCCAGATATGTGAGTGGCTCCAAGACTTCTTAAGTAACAGAAGCCAGTACATTGTTCTCGATGGGGAGTGTTCATCAGAGACAAAGTGTCATCAGGAATGTCTCAGGGAAGAGTTATAGGGCCGCTATTACTGTCTCTACACATAAATGATCTGATGGACAGGATGAGCAGCAATCCACCGCTGTTTGCTGATGATACTGTGGTGTACGGGAAACTTTCATCAATGAGTGACTGTAGGAGGATATGAGATGCCTTAGACAAAATTTGTAGCTGGTGTGAAGAATGGCAGCTAGTTGTAAATGTAGAGAAGTATAAATGAATGCAGTGTTTGAATACAGTTGTGGTAATGAGCTACTTAACACGGTCATGTCAATTAAATAACTGGACGTGACGTTCCATAGCGATATGAAATGGAATGAGCATGTGGTGATTGTAGTAGGGAAGGTGACTGGTTGACTCCAGTTTACTGAGAGAATTTTATGAAAGTGTGGTTCACCTGTAAATGGAGGCTTCATATAGGACAGTTATGTGACCCATTCTCGAGTAATGCTCGAGTATTTGGGACCAGCATCATGTCGGATTAGAGGAAGACGTCGAAGCAATTCAGTGGTGGGCTGCTAGATTTGTTACCGGTATGTTAGAACAACACGAAAGTATTATGAAGATACTTAAGATAAGCACATGGGAAACCCTGGAGGGAAGGCAATGTTCTTCTTGAGGAATGCTGTTGAAGAGTACTCAGTATTGTGGAACACTCAGTATAATGTCGTTTATTGAAACTGAACTACACTTCTCGAACAATCACTATATACAAACAAAAACAAATAACTTGTAGATGACCATTCATCAAGAGCGACGGTGAGGTCCGTCGGAGCTGGTCCTAGCTCGGCGAGGAACTGGCTGTACTGCTGCTGTGCTGGCCTTATAAAGCCGGCGGAGGCCGGCGGAGTACTCCAACTTTCCCTGTATCTGTGAGATGACCTCTTCAGAAAAAGTTCGCATTAGTCTCTAGCAGGTTCTGTTTGTTTTGAAGAATTGTTTTCCTCTTGGTTGCGCCTGCAAGCGCTTGTGTATGTTATATGGTACACAGGGGTGTCTTGAGAGTAGTCTGCCTGGCAGGGGCCGTCTGTGGCAGACGTAACAGCTGTTGATGAAATTTAGAGAAGCGGCATCTGAAGTTGACAGCAGGACGATTCTCCAGCTGCTAAAATACATTTTGCATAAGGAGATATGAGAAATTTGGGCTTGTACGGAGAGATATAAACAGTGGATTTTCCTCACTCTATTTGCGAGTGGAACAGGAAAAGGAATGAATAGTAGTGATTCAGGGTATTCTGACCATGACTACTGCAAAAGCTGATACGTTAAGTGCCAGTGGTCACTACACAGCAAGCAGCTGGCCCACCGCGATCAGCAGCAGCAGCACTGGCGGCCAGACTGCCATGACCAGCAGCAGCAGCAGCAGTAATGCTGTCAATATCACCATCATCACCACCACGAGCAGCACCGCCACTGTTGCAGACATCTGGGCAATCGGGATGGGACCTCTGTAGTATCAGTGGCGAGCAGCTGTCAGCCAGCAGTAGTTCCTCTGCCCATTCTGACAGTGAAGATGAGGATGTTCAAGGATGCAACACATAATTACCGTTTCCAGTGACTGGCGGAATACTTGGAGACAGGATCTTGCGTAGCTGCATCTGTAATATGGGCAGGTACTGAGATCTGAGTACTCATTCTAGATATGGAACTTCCTAAAATCTTAATTGATTGGTTGTACCCCACCAATAGATGCAGTGCTTTGGTATGCTGCGAGTTCATGCTCCCGCCTTAGCAGGGTGTCTTGAAAAATGTCTTTATACAGAAGAAAGGTCATAATGGCGAGGAATTGCAGGACACCTCCTTTGCCAAATGGTTTCACGATTTTACCCTGAAGCCAATACAGACCCTGCTCTCTGAATTCCAACAAAGAGATTTGGTTAAAGCTCTCTGTAGAGTTCTGGATTTGGATGTTCATGTACATGTGTATGACCCAATGTGCAAGGGGCCCTTGCATATCTGCCTTCCAAAGTACATAGCCGATAAAAATCCCTTTATTAGCATTGAAAATAACGACAAGCACTGCTTTCTGTGATCACTTCTGGTTTGAGAGAGAAAAATTAAATGGGACCCTGCATACTAGTGAGTAGGTATTACACCGAAGAACGAAAGAAACTGGTGCACCCGCCTTATATCGTGTAGGGCCCCCGCGAGCACGCGGAAGTGCCGCAACACGACGTGGCGTAGACTCGGCTAATGTCAGAAGTAGTTCTGGAGGAAACTGACACCATGAATCCTGCAGGGCTGTTCACAAATCCGTAAAAGTTCGAGCGAGTGGAGATCTCTTCTGAAAAGCACATTGCAAAGCGTCCCAGATACGCTCAATAATGTTCATGTCTGGGGAGTCTGGTGGCCAGCGGAAGTATTTAAACTCATTAGAGTGTTCCTGGAGCCACTCTGGACGTGTGGGGTGTCGCATTGCCCTGCTGGAAGTGCCCAAGTCTGCCGGAAAGCACAATGGATATGAATGGATGCAGACGATCAGACAGGATGCTTACAT
The DNA here is from genome assembly GCF_021461395.2 of Schistocerca americana. Taxonomy (NCBI): domain Eukaryota; kingdom Metazoa; phylum Arthropoda; class Insecta; order Orthoptera; family Acrididae; genus Schistocerca; species Schistocerca americana. Next base: position 891,504,398 of record NC_060120.1, read on the forward strand.
GTGTGTCACCTGTCAGAGTCGTATCTAGACGTATCAGAGGTCCAATATCATTCCAACTGCGCATGCACCACACCTTTACGGAGCCTCCATCAGCTTGAACAATCCCCTGCTGACATGCAGGGTCCATGGACTCATGAGGTTGTCTCCATACCCGTACACGTCCATCCGCTCGATACAATTTGAAACGAGACTCGTCCGACCAGGCAACATGTTTCCAGTTATCAACAGTCCAATGTCGGTACTGATGGGCCCAGACGAGGCGTAAACCTTTTTGTCGTGTATTCATCAAGGGTACATGCGTGGGCCTTCAGCTCCGAAAGTCCATGTCGATGATGTTTCGTCGAATGGTTCATACGCTATCACTTTTTGATGGCTCAGCATTGAAATGTACAGCAATTCGCAGAAGTGTTGCACTTCTGTCACGCTGAACGATTCTCTTCGGTCGTCGTTGGCTCCGTCCTTGCAGGATCTCTTTCCGGCCGCAACGATGTCGGAGATGTGATGTTTTACGGTACATTAAATGGTCATACGGGAAACTCCCCACTTCATCGCTACCTCGGGCCCATCGCTCGTGCACCGACTACAACACCACGTTCAAACTCACTTAAATCTTGATGACCTGCCATTGTAGCAGCAGTAACCGATCTAACAACTGTATCAGACACTTGTCGTATATAGGCGTTGCCGACCGCAGCGCCGTATTCTGCCTGTTTACATGTCTCTGTATTTGAATACGCATGCATATACCAGTTTCTTTGGCGCTTCAGTGTATAAACATGATGTTATCAAAGCCCACATGGCCCTTCAGAAATCAATAAATCTGAGAGGCACAATCTCAATATATTCATTCATGTAAATGACCTGAAGGAATGCAATTCAGATCATGATGTTGTTGCATGTAAAGTAGTCGGACTCTTCCGATATTCTAAACTCATTGGTTGGTGTGCGACACATGCAAATTTGTTGTTCATCTCCAAGGGTGAGAGGAACCTCTACTGCTGGATCAAAAGTGTGTTCCACCTTTTCTCTCAAATGAGCAACCACCTTCATAAATGGCTGTTTGTCCATAGATAACTTGTTTACTACGAGGCAGCTATGGATCGCTCTATCAACGACCCAGTAGATGTAGAAATGCCTTATGTGAAGAGTAAATTTTTAATAACGATATCATTCTTATGACCAAAGCGCAGAAGGATAAATTATTGTACAACAATGCAGTTGATTGCTAGATTTGTGGGTAGCCCTTAGATAAAGAAGCGGAAACACCAAGTAGGGATCGCTGCCATCTAACCGGCAAATTATGCAGTGCTGCACACAATGCATTCAACAAGAACTACCAACTTCAAGAACACATACACATATTCCTCCACAATTAAGTGGGTATGATCCCCACTTCCTAGTCGAACCCTTGGCTGATTATGGAATGAGTGAAGATTAGCTTAGCATTCTGCCTGACACCATTGAGTGGTAGATTTCGTTTTCGAAGAGAAACACCAACGAAGTTGCGCTGTAGTGTATCGACTCACTGACTTTCATATTGGTACTACCACAGAAACTTCCTGAAACCATGCATCAGAAAGGTTTTTGTTACATTTGACCTGAGTTTCCCAATCATACAAATTTTCTGCTCATAACGAAAAAAAGGGTTTTCACATGCAAATGTCTGGATTCATGGGAGAAACTCAAGAAAACGGCAATGCCAGACATAACCGCATTCCCTGGCAAACTTTCAGTCACTACCGTATGCGATGTAGAGTATGGGATGCAGTGAGGGGTATGGCACGAGTTCGACGTCTCTGATTTAAGGGAATATAAAGAGCTCTATATGGACACAGATGTGCACTTACTTGCAGACATTTCCAAACGATTCCAGACTATATGCCTGGACACATATGATCTGGATCCTTTCTACTACTATACCACACCAGGTATTTTTTTGGGATGCTATGTTGAAAAAGATACATGTCACCTTTGAACTCTTGACGATTGGTCGATGCTGACATGTTGTTGTTTCTCAAATGAGGGATTCATGGGGCACTTTGCCAATGTGACCATAGGAACGCCACATATGAATGCACAAACAGTTCAGCGCATCTGGTGATTTATGTTACATCATGTACTTGGATGTAAACAACTTATGCTGGTATGCAATGAAAGGACCTCTACCTGTTGAAGGATTGTGATGAGTGTCTGGTAATCAAGTCACCTGACTGGGGGAAAAATCAAACATGTGCCATATGCAATTAGTTTGCGTGACATACACAGTGGCTTACTGCTTCGCCCAGAGCGCAGAGTTCCAGGAAACAGTTCCCTCTCCAAGCTGATGACAATGCTGGAGGGAAAAAGAAGATCCATACTACATTGCCATATACTCCGGGAACGTCTCAAGTTGGGAATGAAACTGGATGGAGTCATCTATGTTATTTCCTTCAAGCAGTGTCCCCGGTTAAAGAAATACATTGATTTAAACGCCAGACAGAGGACTTCAGCGACGTGTACATTTGAGATGTATTTGTATAAATTTGTTAATAATTCAGTCTTCGGCAAAACTATGCAACATATCAGAGAAAATCATGAAATTCAATTAGTTACCCATTGGGCAGGGCGTTACGCCACAGCAGATCATATCGCCATGCCGAATTTGAAATGGGCCACGAATTTCAACAAAGATTTCGCCGTTGTGGTGATGGCTAAAGTTATGATAGAGTACAGGAACTTTTTATGTGGGTATTTGTATGTTATCTCTATCTAAACTCCACACTTACCACTTCCATTATGAGTTTGCGAAAGTTACTATGTATGTATTGGGTCAAAGGTTTTGATCCAAATAAAGTAATAAAATGCCGCTCTGGAGAAAACCTCGTGAATCCATGGATCCTGCACGTCAACAGGGGACTATCCAAGCTGGTGGAGGCTCTGTAATGGTGTGGGGCGTGTGCAGTTGGAGTGATATGGGACCTCTGATACGTCTAGATATGACACTGACAGGTGACACGTATGTAAGCATCCTGTCTGATCACCTGCATCCATTCATGACCATTGTGCATTCCGACAGACTTGGATAATGCGACAGGGCAATGCGACACCCCACACGACCAGAATTGTTACAGAGTGGCTGCAGGAACGCTCTTTTCTACATCTACATCTATACTCCGCGAGCCACCTTACGGTGTGTGGCGGAGGGTACTTATTGTACCACTATCTGATCCCCCCTTCCCTGTTCCATTCACGAATTGTGCGTGGGAAGAACGACTGCTTGTAAGTCTCCGTATTTGCTCTAATTTCTCGGATCTTTTCGTTGTGATCATTACGCGAGATATATGTGGGCGGTAGTAATATGTTAACCATCTCTTCCCGGAATGTGCTCTCTCGTAATTTCGATAATAAACCTCTCCGTATTGCGTAACGCCTTTCTTGAAGTGTCCGCCACTGGAGCTTGTTCAGCATCTCCGTAACGCTCTCGCGCTGACTAAATGTCCCCATGACGAATCGCGCTGCTTTTCGCTGGATCATGTCTATCTCTTCTATTAATCCAACCTGGTAAGGGTCCCATACTGATGAGCAATACTCAAGAATCGGACGAACAAGCGTTTTGTAAGCTACTTCTTTCGTCGATGAGTCACATTTTCTTAGAATTCTTCCTATGAATCTCAACCTGGCGCCTGCTTTTCCCACTATTTGTTTTATGTGATCATTCCACTTCAGATCGCTCCGGATAGTAACTCCTAAGTATTTTACGGTCGTTACCGCTTCCAATGATTTACCACCTATGGCATAATCGTACTGGAATGGATTTCTGCCCCTATGTATGCGCATTATATTACATTTATCTACGTTTAGGGAAAGCTGCCAGCTGTCGCACCATGCATTAATCCTCTGCAGGTCCTCCTGGAGTACGTACGAGTCTTCTGGTGTTGCTACTTTCTTGTAGACAACTGTGTCATCTGCAAATAGCCTCACGGAGCTACCGATGTTGTCAACTAAGTCATTTATGTATATTGTAAACAATAAAGGTCCTATCACGCTTCCCTGCGGTACTCCCGAAATTACCTCTACATCTGCAGATTTTGAACCGTTAAGAATGGCATGTTGTGTTCTTTCTTCTAGGAAATCCTGAATCCAATCACAAACCTGGTCCGATATTCCGTAAGCTCGTATTTTTTTCACTAAACGTAAGTGCGGAACCGTATCAAATGCCTTCCTGAAGTCCAGGAATACGGCATCAATCTGCTCGCCAGTGTCTACGGCACTGTGAATTTCTTGGGCAAATAGGGCGAGCTGAGTTTCACATGATCTCTGTTTGCGGAATCCATGTTGGTTATGATGAAGGAGATTTGTATTATCTAAGAACGTCATAATACGAGAACACAAAACATGTTCCATTATTCTACAACAGATTGACGTAAGCGAAATAGGCCTATAATTATTCGCATCTGATTTATGACCCTTCTTGAAAATGGGAACGACCTGCGCTTTCTTCCAGTCGCTAGGTACTTTACGTTCTTCCAGCGATCTACGATAAATTGCTGATAGAAAGGGGGCAAGTTCTTTAGCATAATCACTGTAGAATCTTAAGGGTATCTCGTCTGGTCCGGATGCTTTTCCGCTACTAAGTGATAGCAGTTGTTTTTCAATTCCGATATCGTTTATTTCAATATTTTCCATTTTGGCGTCCGTGCGACGGCTGAAGTCAGGGACCGTGTTACGATTTTCCGCAGTGAAACAGTTTCGGAACACTGAATTCAGTATTTCTGCCTTTCTTCGGTCGTCCTCTGTTTCGGTGCCATCGTGGTCAACGAGTGACTGAATAGGGGATTTAGATCCGCTTACCGATTTTACATATGACCAAAACTTTTTAGGGTTCTTGTTTAGATTGTTTGCCAATGTTTTATGTTCGAATTCGTTGAATGCTTCTCTCATTGCTCTCTTTACGCTCTTTTTCGCTTCGTTCAGCTTTTCCTTATCAGCTATGATTCGACTACTCTTAAACCTATGATGAAGCTTTCTTTGTTTCCGTAGTACCTTTCGTACATGATTGTTATACCACGGTGGATCTTTCCCCTCGCTTTGGACCTTAGTCGGTACGAACTAATCTAAGGCGTACTGGACGATGTTTCTGAATTTTTTCCATTTTTGTTCCACATCCTCTTCCTCAGAAATGAACGTTTGATGGTGGTCACTCAGATATTCTGCGATTTGTGCCCTATCACTCTTGTTAAGCAAATATATTTTCCTTCCTTTCTTGGCATTTCTTATTACACTTGTAGTCATTGATGCAACCACTGACTTATGATCACTGATACCCTCTTCTACATTCACGGAGTCGAAAAGTTCCGGTCTATTTGTTGCTATGAGGTCTAAAACGTTAGCTTCACGAGTTGGTTCTCTAACTATCTGCTCGAAGTAAATCTCGGACAAGGCAGTCAGGATAATGTCACAAGAGTCTCTGTCCCTGGCTCCAGTTCTGATTGTGTGACTATCCCATTCTATACCTGGTGGATTGAAGTCTCCCCCTATTACAATAGTATGATCACGAAACTTCTTCACGACGTTCTGCAGGTTCTCTCTGAGGCGCTCAACTACTACGGTTGCTGATGCAGGTGGTCTATAGAAGCATCCGACTATCATATCTGACCCACCTTTGATACTTAACTTAACCCAGATTATTTCACATTCGCATTCGCTAATAACTTCACTGGATATTATTGAATTCTTTACTGCTATAAATACTCCTCCACCATTGGCGTTTATCCTATCCTTGCGGTATATATTCCATTCTGTGTCTAGGATTTCGTTACTGTTCACTTCCGGTTTTAACCAACTTTCCGTTCCTAATACTATATGCGCACTATTTCCTTCAATAAGAGATACTAATTCAGGAACCTTGCCCTGGATACTCCTGCAGTTTACCAATATTACGTTGACTTTTCCTGTTTTTGGTCTCTGAGGACGGACGTTCTTTATCAACGATGATAATGTCCTCTCTGGTAAGCCGTCAGGTATTTTATCGTTTCGCCCAAGGGGGGGTCCCTCTAACCTAAAAAACCCCCGTGTGCACGCCACACGTACTCTGCTACCCTAGTAGCTGCTTCCGGTGTGTAGTGCACGCCTGACCTGTCTAGGGGGGCCCTACAGTTCTCCACCCAATAACGGAGGTCGATGAATTTGCAACCATTATAGTCGCAGAGTCGTCTGAGCCTCTGGTTTAGACCCTCCACACGGCTCCAAACCAGAGGACCGCGATCGACTCTGGGCACTATGCTGCAGATATTAAGCTCAGCTTGCACTCCGCGTGCGATGCTGGTTGTCTTCACCAAATCAGCCAGCCGCCGGAAGGAACCAAGGATGGCCTCAGAACCCAAGCGGCAGGCGTCATTCGTTCCGACATGTGCTACTATCTGCAGCCGGTCACACCCAGTGCGTTCAATAGCTGCCGGAAGGGCCTCCTCCACATTACGGACGAGACCCCCCGGCAAGCACACCGAGTGCACACTGGCATTCTTCCCCGACCTACCCGCTATTTTCCTGAGGGGCTCCATAACCCGCCTAACGTTGGAGCTCCCTATAACTAATAGGCCCGCCCTCTGTGACTGTCGGGACCTTGCCGGAGAATCGGCCACTGGCCCAACAGGCGAGGCATCCTGTGGTGGCTCGGAAACGATGTCATCACCACTAGGAAGCACCCCGTACCTGTTGGAAAGGGGTAAGGCAGCTGCCACGCGGCCAGATCCCACCTTCGCCTTTCGGCCAGGCACGCGCGAGCCCACCACTGTCCGCCATTCACCCTGGAGTGATGGCTGACCGGTAAGATGCTCACTGCCGGAAGACGCAGCGACATCAGGGGTTCCATGCGATTCCAAGGCCACCGAAGTAGGCACAGGTCTCACCACAGTTGCCCCAACGCCACTACGAGCCGACGCCTGCGCCTCGAGCTGGATGAGCCTAACAGACAAAGCCTCCACCTGCCGCCGAAGAGTGGCCAATTCTCCTTGCGTCCGCTCACAACAACCACAGTCCCTACACATGACTATGTTTACCCGACAAGCGAACGGTGTGCTCGCCTTATTAGCAGCAGGAAATCGAAGTGCTCTCTCACTGACGGTCTAACCGACACTGAGCTGTTCTAACCAAACAAACAAAAGCCTGTACGATACGAGGGTCGATAGCAACGGCGATACTGTACACTACACTGTTATTAAAATAAACGGTTGTGTCTAGTAGGCACTCAAACACGCAAGAAATTACAAAAATAAAATAGTAACTACCCAGATAACTGAAAATAAGTTGTACCTGTTTGAAGCTCGCAAAAATGTGTAACAAGCGAACGGTGTACTCGCCTTATTAGCAGCAGGAAATCGAAGTGCTCTCTCACTGACGGTCTAACCGACACTGAGCTGTTCTAACCAAACAAACAAAAGCCTGTACGATACGAGGGTCGATAGCAACGGCGATACTGTACACTACACTGTTATTAAAATAAAAGGTTGTGTCTAGTAGGCACTCAAACACGCAAGAAATTACAAAAATAAAATAGTAACTACCCAGATAACTGAAAATAAGTTGTACCTGTTTGAAGCTCGTAAAAATGTGTAACAAGCGAACGGTGTACTCGCCTTATTAGCAGCAGGAAATCGAAGTGCTCTCTCACTGACGGTCTAACCGACACTGAGCTGTTCTAACCAAACAAACAAAAGCCTGTACGATACGAGGGTCGATAGCAACGGCGATACTGTACACTACACTGTTATTAAAATAAACGGTTGTGTCTAGTAGGCACTCAAACACGCAAGAAATTACAAAAATAAAATAGTAACTACCCAGATAACTGAAAATAAGTTGTACCTGTTTGAAGCTCGCAAAAATGTGTAACACTTCCGCTGGCCACCAAACTCCCCAGACATGAAGATTATTGAGCGTTGTCTGGGATGCCCTGCAACGTGTTGCTCAGAAGAGATCTCGACCCTCTCGTACTCTTACCGATTTATAGACAGCCCTGCAGGATTCGTGGTGGCTCAAAATGGCTCTGAGCACTATGGGACTCAACTGCTGAGGTCATTAGTCCCCTAGAACTTAGAACTACTTAAACCTAACTAACCTAAGGACATCACAAACATCCATGCCCGAGGCAGGATTCGAACCTGCGACCGTAGCGGTCTTGCGGTTCCAGACTGCAGCGCCTTTAACCGCACGGCCACTTCGGCCGGCGATTCGTGGTGTCAGTTGCCTCCAGCACTACTTCAGACATTAATTGAGTGCATGCCACGTCGTGTGCAAACACTTCTGCGTGCTATCGGGGGCTCTACACGTTATTAGGCAGGTGTACCAGTTTCTTTGGCTCTTCAGTGTATACTAATCAGCATTGGTAACGGTCCATCGCATGGTGAATATAAGATAATTATTTGCCGTTGCAACTTGATACTGGCGGCATCCACAGTTAATTACTACGTTAGTGATGTATGAAAATATGAGACAGATTAGTAAGGCAATACGAGAAACAGGCACTTGAATCTGGGAGGAAACATGAGCTGTGCAGTTTGCTCCTTTAACACGGCGCTCAATAATGAAATCATCGGAATATGGTAGTACCAGCATTCTTAGAAGATTACTCCTTTAGTGTTGTGTCACAAAACGAAGCTAGATTAATAATAAGCCAATTACGAGAACCCGGCAGTTGAATATGGGAGGAAATTCGCAATGAAGAGACTCTGCCTTTAATTTGGGGGTGAATAACAAAATGTGCTAAGGTGAAAAAAGTGATGGGACACCTCCTAATATCGCGTGGAGCCTCCTTTCTCCTGGCGTATGTAGCAACTCGACGTGGCGTGGACCCAAGTCGTTGGCAGTCCACTACAAAAATACTGATCCGTACTGCCTCTACAGCCGTTTATAATTGCGAAAGTGTTGCCGGTGCAGGATTTTGTGCACGAATTGTCCAGAACGTTCTTCAAACCAATCGCGAACAACTATGGCCTACTGACGTGGTACATCGTCATGCACAAAAATTCCATCGTTATTTGGAAACATGAAATTCATGACTGGCTGCATATGACCTCCAAGTAGCGCAACGTAACAATTTCCACTCAATGATCGGCTCAGTTGGACCGGAGGACCCAGTCCATTCCATGTAAACATCGCCCCCACCATTATGGAGCCAGCACCAGCTAGCACAGTGCCCTGTTGACATGTTGGGTCCACAGCTTCGTGGAGTCCGCGCCACACTCGAATCCTGCCATCACCTCTCACCAAGTGAAATCAGGACTCATTTGATCAGGCCACGGTTTTCCAGTCCTCTGGGGTCCAACCGATATGATCACTTGTCCAGGAGAAGCGCTGCAGGCGATGTCGTGCTATTAGCAGAGGCACTCGCATCAAATATCGCCGCACTGTCCTAAGGGATACATTCGTCTTATGTCTCACATTGATTTCTGCCGTTATTTCACGCACTGTTGCTTGTTTGTTAGCACTGACAACTCTACGCAAACGCCGCTGCTCTCGGTCGTTACGTGGGCCACGGCGTTGCCTGTGGTGAGAGGTAATGGGTGAAATTTGCTGCTTTCAGCACCTTCTTGACACTGTAGATCTCGGTATATTGAATATTACATTCCCATGCGCCTAGCTCCAACTACAATTTCGCGTTCAAATTCAACTTAATTCCCCTAGTGCTGCTATAATCGCGTGTAAACCTTTCCACGTGAGTCACCCGAGTGACAGCCCCGCCAATGCACTGGCCTTTTATACCTTTCGTACGCGATACTAACACCATCTGTATATGCTGATATTGCTATCCCACGAATTTTGTCATCTTAGTGTAAATGTTTGTCTTCGGAAGATGTCACCTGCAGGATCAATTAAACAGTACTTCCTCAGTTTCGTGAAAACAATGTTGTTGTTGTTGTTGTTGTGGTCTTCAGTCCTGAGACTGGTTTGATGCAGCTCTCTGGCAGATTAATAAGCCAGTTATGGGAAACCAGCGTTTGAATGTAAGGAGATATACGTACTGTACGGCCTGATCCTTAAATTCAGAAGAGAATATCAAAATAAATATTTACTGTCGGAACATACCACTCGCAATAACCATCTTTAGCGTTGTCTGAAAAAATGAAACCAGATGAATAAATCGCTTACTAGCGACCAGTAATTGAATATGGAAGGAAATACGTACTTCCCAGTCTGCTACTTAATTTCGGAGACCTAAAACAGAATAAATGTATGATGTCACAGCATACCAATTGCAGCATACATTGCAGATTACTTCTTTAATGTTATGTGAAAGAAGTCAGGTTAACGAACCTATTAGGAGAATTCGGCAATTGAATGTCGCAGAAATTACGGGTACGCATTATCGGCCACTTACTTCGGAAAACTAAACCTAAATAAATGACCGCCGTTAAAACATGTCTCTTGCATAAAGAAACATGAATATTATATTTGCAAACATTTTACTACGTAAGACTACACTTGACACCTCCAGTAATAATTGTTGTACCAAGGACATGTGTATACCCTACGCATATCTACATATGTTATATCGTTGTATTATCTTAGAAATACCAATACCTATTTACTTACGGAAGGTGTAACATCTTTATACTTAGATATTCTGTGACTTGTTCGAATTTTGTTTATAAATATGCTGCAAGACGAAAAAAAGCGTATATATGTTTACTCAAATTGTGCTTGAAAACTATGCAACCACTGATGGAAAGAGTAAGTTATCTTGTTGTTTTTGTCTTAGTTTCGTAAAAATTTTGTCATCTTGTAAAATACCTAGATACTCCTAACTGCATGAGTAGTAACCAAAATTTAAAAAAAAAATGGGTAGACTGGTCAAGCAGCTGAAGATTATCCCCTGTGAGTCTAAACACACTGTACATTGAAATAAAAATCAAGATTTGAACTGGAGGCGGCTTGTTTTCTTATCAATAATCATTTTACTTTTAGATACTCGTACCTTTGATTCGGTATCTAAAGATGGAGCTATCTATAAACTGTGTCAATATTAAACATCAACATACTTTAGTGTTTTTCCATTTTCTTTCACTCCTTATAATTACTTTTTAGATGACTCATGTCCTAAACCTTTTATCCACAGGCGTCCATCATATCCACAAAGAATGAACATTATATTGCATCAACTGATGAATAATTCACTTTGAAATTGCCATTGCCTATTGTTGGTATTATGTTCACAGTTAAATAATTATAATGGTTTACTTGGTATTGTTCATGTAATTCACATTTCTTTGAATAGTTGAATATCTCTCATCGTTTGATCACCTCTCGCTTACGGTTATCATTGCTACCTACAAACAAATGTCCCAAGAACTGCGTTAATTTTTCTTTCGTAGAGAGGTCTAGAAACAGTCCTTCAACCCTATGAGGCCAACTGAGTATCTTTTTTTAAACATGTATACAACACAACAGATACGTAAGCTGCGAAAGTGCCGTGTAATTGAATGGCTTGCCCCTGGGCTAGGTGTCACATAATTTTTTCACAATTCAAAAAATATACCGACATCTTCAAAACATTTTAATATTTTAACTTCAATAACTAAAAGAAATCCCATGGTGTAAAAGCCATTGGTCATGTATGCAGATTTGGTAATGTAATCTAACTAGAATGGATCTTTGTGTGTGGCTACCAATTTACTTGTTGTGTTACATGACTAAATATATTCTCGAAATGTTACATAATATTGAATGAATCTTGTGGATCTGAACTCTCTAACTCAAGACTGTTTTGTCTGAAAGCAAAAGCATATGGGGAGGGGGGTGTTCAAAAAAACACTGACCTTAATCGACAGAAAGAGCCCGCTTCTGTTGCTGTGCTGTTTAGCCAACATACTACCGTTAGCTTTGTTTCGCTGTGACCGTTAGATGCCGAGGTGCAGCTGCTGAAGTGAGCAGGTGCACAAAATGTTCGACGGATTTGTGACAAAGTGACAGTAAAAGAGCTTGAAGGACAACGTGTGTGCGTGAAAAATTTTGCTATAAACTTGGCAGACATTCGATTCTTAGATAGCTGGCGCAATGGGTGGGCAAAGGGTCTTCTTGTTAGGAAACAGTATGCATGAGTCGGTCAAACACTAGGGTGACTTTGTATGGTTGGTTGTGTTCGGTTTTTTCTCTGCAAAGACATTTTGGATCAGATGTTTGTTACACCTTGTCATATAGTAAACAAGGAAGAGTACTAAGGGATTTTAGCACATCGGAGGGATGTTGTGTGCAGGAAGAAATCTGAATTGAGGAAAGACCAGACTTGGATGATGTGCCGTGACAATGCACTGGCTCACGCGTTGCTCCTTGCCCGCGCTATATGCCACAACGTGAGACTCCTATTGTAGCCTACCCACCTTATTCTCTGGACCTAGCTTCAGCAGCCTTTTTCCGGTTCCCAAACGTCAGTCCACGTTGAAAAAACTTCGTTTCCAAACCACAGAGGAGGTTCAGCACAATGCAACAAGAGACCTGCATATCATCCCAGAAAGTGGTTTCTCAGAAGTCTTCCAAAAGTGGAAGAAATGTTGGGAACCTAGTGTTGCCAGTGGAGGGAACTACTTTGGGGAGGACTTTGCTTAAAATGCAGTAAAATGAGCAACAAAGGTCTTATAAGCAGCTCTCGGTCTTGTTATTGAACAATCCTCCCAGAAACAGAAACGCTGTAGGATGATCAACGCAGAAAATGAATATATGGAAAATTCTCGTATTTTTAAAAATAATTTTGTTCAGAACTGAATGTGTGGTATGCTTTAATATAGAATTCCTTTAAAAAATATCTTTCAGAAATTATGCAATTTCTTCATTTTAAACATCTGTTTTGGTCCAAGATTATGCATAATGTAAGTTTCATTACTAAATTCTAGAGAATATTTGCTCACAGTAATGTACTTTTATCCATGAAAATTAAAAGATCCTTGCTCACTGATGAAATGGAGGAGACTAGTTCACATTTCATGGAAAGTATTTTTGACTAATGTACACTCGTATGCACATTTTTAACAAGTAGATACTTGTACTCCACACCACGATCTCTCTGTGATATGACCATAAATTGTGCGTGCACTTGACAGATCTCCCAGGACTAATCAGTTTACATAAAATTATTCTGGGTGTCATTTTTTAAAATGCGTCAACACAACAGCACATAGTGCAGCAAACATGAGAAAACACATATATAGGAAACATAATTACAAAATTTTCATCAACATTACTTCAGTGTTTTGCATGTCTGGCAAGAAATTAATTTGCGAATACACCAAAACAATTCCACACATTAGCAAATAAAACACATGTAGCCGAACTATCTCCAATGTTACTGTTCTGATTGAGTCTTGTAAATGGAAAGGTATTGTTGTATGATCTTTTACAGGAAATTTTTTTACATCTTTTTGCAGTCACAAAGGTGTATCACAGTTCTAACAACATATATTGAATATTTAAATGTAGATCAATTCAGATTTCTAACATTACATGTATTTAACACGCTACTAAATTCACTTTTCAGTTTTTGGTCTCTTCGCAACCCACTGTTTAATAGCTGGTATTTCAAGTACGGTCTTTTTGAGCACAGCAAGGTTTGAATAATCTTTTGTTATGTCAAATCCAATAATGGCCTTGAGGTAGTCGATCAGTGCTACAAAATAGAGGTCTGCCCACGAAAGCTGAAAGCAAGGACTGCGCATTAATTTTCAAACTTCAAACAAAAAGATTCTCATTTCTTAACACTATGTAGACAGGTGATGTGTAACAAGGCAGGCCACACAATTTAAATTTACAACAATTCTGAAAACATACAAAGTGCACTGCAGAATTTTATATTTCTTGTGTGATGCGTTTGTGAACAATAACATATATTGCCAACTTAGGATCAGTATTTCCCTCAATCATATCATGGTATGAAAGCAGATAAGAGTGATAAAATAATCTGAATCATGCTACAAAAACCTTACCGTTTCCTGTGCGAATAATTAATTCAACTGTTTGTGACTGAATCGAGTAAAATAACTTTCGTCGTTACATTTTATAACAGTACCCATCGGCAGGCAACTACATTATTTAAGAACATATATCTCAGCTTCCATAAGTATCAGTAGTTCATATATTCCTGTGTGTTTGGCTTACCTTGCCATTTGCAAGATAACCTCAATTTTCCTTCACCATTTGATCTAGTCTTGGCAACAAAAATGGTAGACTTTCATTTATGACTGCTGCTTTCTTCTTTTGCTTTAATGTTTCGTCAGTCTCATGTGCAGGACTTACCATTTCTACAAACAGAAGTAAACATTAAAAGTAACACGTGGACAGAATCTTTGGGATTTTTAACTTAAAAATTAGTAAACTGGTATAAAAATTATACGTCCTTATTAATACTAAGAAGGATATTTTCACTTAAAATCGTCTCATTTATGTCATATTTCTTTTTCAAAATATCTGCCCAACTGTTTAGTACAATTTTGGACAAATGTATGTCTTTAGGTAATTTAAAGTACGATACTTCAGAAACTGATCTATGGTGTTCAACTTCTTGTTCGTCTTTATTCACTCATCAACAATATCTCCACTGCAGTGTCAGCGAAGGCCTTTATTCATTTCATTGTTTCTGTTACACCCAGGATTTTCCACATCGCTATAGTGAAAAGCAAATTAAAAAATACAGAATATTTGGCACAGGAAAAAATTTAACTTACTCATTCTTATGTCTGATATTGTATCAGCAGCCATGTCAATCTGCAGATCTTCCCAGTCATTAGCTCCAGCCAAGCCCATTTGCTTGCCTAAGTAACGATAGCGTGAGACTGCCACGTCTTCTTCCCGTCGATTTCAAGAACTGGAAGCTGCCCAAAGGGCGTTGCTTGATAAAAGGGAGAAAAATAAATTAGTGGATGTAAGCTGCAGATTTATTTTGTAATCCAAAAAATCCAATAACAGTTCTTGTTTGTTGTATATCAAAATTATGTCTGAATATAGTATAATTATCAACTAAAGGTAAGTGTGTGTTACAGTTTTTCTTTAGTATCGGTATTCTTAGAAAAGAAAACTCTCATGTGTACGTGTGAACAGTGGAAATCAAACCATACATTTTTCTTGGCTGAGACCTCAATGGCTCTAGACACAAAGGAATTAAAGACATTAGCTGGCAGTTTTTACTGATTTAAATCAATCGGTGAAGTTGAAAATTGATAGTAGATCGGGATTCGACGCCAGACCTCCTGCTTACTAGGAAGATGCGCCGACTGCTGCGCCATCCGGACACAGTGATCATCGCAACTGTACGGGCTACCCTAGCATGCTTCCCATCAGACTCAAATTCCCAACTTATCCACAAACTACTGTTGTAGTGCTCCTTGCCAATTATCGTCATTACTCGCGGAATTTCGCCGATTTCCGTAAGATTTCGAACTTGGTGTGCATCTGCACAGAAGGGATCATTGCCGTCCTAGCCTTAATTATACATGTGGGATTGTTCTTTCTGACATGTCCAAAAGAACAGACACCACATACAAAATGGCTATAGTCAGAATCGTTATACATTAGAAAAATGCTGACAACTGCAGTGAATGGTTGCAGTCTCAATGTCTAAGACTTATAGTCACGAGCCAAAACGTTATCACCATTACCCAACGCGGGACTGAAGGCCCGCATGATGACGTTGTGATCACGTGACGATGTAAGGAAAGTATAGACGCAGAGCAAAGAGACGAATGGGGGATCATTCTAGCGACAATGGGAAATCAACTGAGATAATCGACTTTGAAAAAGGGCAGATTGTAAAAACCCAACTTCTTGGGAACGAACATCTCGAAAACGGCGAAATAGGTCGGCTGTTTGTATGCTATTGTAGTGAACATCCGTGAAAAGTGAGTGAAGGATGGCGAAACGAGTAGTCCACTAGCTGTTGGACAAAGAGGCCTCACCCCAAAAAGTGGAGGCTGAAGGCTTTCCCACTCTGTAAACCAGGACAGGCAGCGATCTGTGACAGATGTGACGACAGAATACAATACTGGTGCAGGCCCGAGTGTTTCGCAGCACACCATTCGGTGCATATTTTTGAACATATGGCTCCACAGTGGACGATTCCTATATGATCCTAAACTGAGCCTATGACACAATCAATTACGACTGCGCACGAGATGTTCGAGACTGGACCGTGGATCCTGTGGAAACGTGCCGTCTGTTCGGACGAATCATGTTTCTCGTTAAAACAGGTAGGTCCAGATACGGCATCATCAAGTCGAACGTCTGCTCGAAACATGCGCAGTGGCATGGACGCAGGACAGCGCGGACGGAGGTATGCTGTGGGTAAGGGTTGCCAGGTCCGAAAATAGACTGCCTTATATTTAGCCGGACACTTTGCCCTAAAAGCTGTAATACCTATTTTAAATACAGATATAGGCATTTGGTTATTTTCAATCGTAATTAACTATCAATTACAGTTTTTGGCGAGATCAACCGTAAACTTGTTTAAACTAAAAAGCAATCGGTAAACAGTCTTACAATTTAGCAATTATGACGCCAACTAAATTCTCAGTCGCCTTAATTGCTCGGTGTTCTTTCTAAGACAAGCTTAAGAGAAAATAAACTAAAAGTTTGCATTAAACAATAAAAACGAATTAAAAGAATCACAATTGGGAGCAAAGGGGGTAATCTGAGTTTTGATTGTCTGGCTTTTGCAGATTATCCAAAAATATTTGCTGAATCTATAGTAGATGCAACAATGCGGATAAATCTCCTACAACAGTTAGCTTCAAAAGCAAGCCTACATATATCTTTTGAAAAAACAGAGTACATGAAAGATGTAAAGGAGGCACCGAAATATATCAAAACGGATCATGGTGGAATAAACATGGCTACAAAATTTAAATATCTAGGTGAAATAATGCAAGCAAATTCTTTAGACAAAGAAGCTAACCTAGCAGGGGCAAAGAAACCGGAGGTGACTTTTCAACTAACAAAAAACCTGTCCGGTTTTGCTTTTCAAATGGACAAGAGCATCATCAGAATATACACTGCAAAAGATAGAAATTGAGGCAATATGGAAAACTTACATTGACATTACGTAAAGTACATATTCTTCTTCCAGTGTGCTGACTTACTTTTAAAGTTGGCTGGCAGCAGTAAAGATTGCCTTTATTCTTGGCTGACGGCTCTAAAGATTAATTTCACTGTACCATAGTATTTTAACTTACGAAACCGGTCGCAATAAAAAATACAAAGTGTGACTTGTGGCTGATTTCGAAAACGTAATTTTAAAAGTCGCTCCTCCTGTAGACAATGCCTGCTCTTGGTACAATGGAAAATGGAAATTAAGAAGTTTATGAAAAAATAGAGCAAATGTCAGACACGCTAAAGAAGAGAAGAGTTGCATTCTATGGACATCTAAAAGACCAGATGAAAACAGGATAGCAAAAAGAATTTTTAACTTCTTTGACAGAAACCCCAAAACATCAATGACGGGGATAAAAGAAGTTAAAGTAGACCCGAGGGAAATGGAAATAATGGAGGAAGAAACAGGAGAAAAAGAAAGATTCAGAGCAAAAGTAAAAGATTTCAAGGGCTTCCAGGAGAAAACAAAGAAAAGACAGGTGCGATATGGACAGAAGAAAGGAGAGAAAAACATAGGGAAACAAGGAAAAATTAACGAAAAAAAAGAAAAGAGAGAAGAAAGAACACGTAAGTTGGTTCATGTGGTACTTAGTAGAACAAACCAATAAAAAACATAGGACACAGACATAAGAACAGCATTTATTGATACATCCATATATCCTTATGGAAAATCTCCTTTATTCCACCTTTTATCGTACCTTGCTCATACGCCATTAGCTTGGAATGGGCCTTCGTTTTGCATTCTCTGCTTCATCACTAAAAAGCCTAACAAAAGTCGGGCAGTCCGGACTTGTAAATATTTGACCGAGCACGAGCTTAAAGAGCCAGATACCTGGCAACACTAGCTGTGGGGGACGTTCTCCTGGGTCTCCATGGGAACTGTGATAGTAATCAAAGGATCCATGACAGTTGTGGTCTACGTGAACATTACTGCGGACCACCTGCATCTAATGGTTCAAATGGCTCTGAGCACTATGGGACTCAACATCTAAGGTCATCAGTCCCCTAGAACTTAGAACTACTTAAACCTAACTAACCTAAGGACAGCACACAACACCCAGCCATCACGAGGCAGAGAAAATCCCTGACCCCGCCGGGAATCGAACCCGGGAACTCGGGCGTGGGAAGCGAGAGCGCTACCGCACGACCACGAGATGCGGGCCCACCTGCATCTCTTCATGATTGATGTCCCCCCGTGATGGAATCTTCCAGCAAGATAACTCACCGTGTCACTGGGCCAGAATTGTGCTACAGCGGTGTGACGAGCACGACGGTGAACTCACGTTCACATCTTGACTATCAAATTCACCTGACGTGAACACAATAGGACACATCTGGGACAACATTCAGCACAATATCCGCGCCAACAAACTACCAGCCCGTAGTTTACGAGAGCTGCGTTACCTGTGCGTGGACAATTGGAGTCAGATTCCTCCAGAAGCCTATCAGAGATTCGTCGAATCCGTGCCACACAGAACTGCAACAGTATTTCGTTCCGAAGGGGGAACAACACGCAATTAAGCACGGGGTCATAATATTTCGGCTCGTAAGTGTATGTGCTCATGTGAACAAAATAAAAATATATAAAATGTCTCCGACAAAAAAAAAAATCTTGTACGTGGTTGTATCGCATACCTCTGTTGCTGAGAAATTGAACTGGTGTGTGTTACAAAAGTAAACGTGCAGACAGTTGTTCCTAATAGCTGTAGTTCCTTCTTGTGATTTCTTTATCAAGTACCTTCAAATGAATTTAAGTCAAAATACTCTATAGAAGAACATACGAGGCATAAATACAAAGTACAACATTCTTGTTTCTGTGTCTTTCAGTATAATCTCTGTGTAATATCTCAACTTATTTCTATTTTAACGATTAGGAATCTAATTTCTATGATAAATTGTTGAAGTATTATATATTACTCTATCGACTACTACTACTACTATGCAATGTCTGATCTTATTGAATTTAGCAGAAGACACTGCTGGATACCCAGTCTCACCTTGCTCCTCTGTATGTAGCGCCCTCTACCTCACATACAAATCACTTGTTATCAGTATCTTTAAAGATCATTTACTTCCCTCATTCTGCACCAAATGGTAGAAGAGATGAAATTTATTAATCCAAAAAGCTTAAAGACAAATGTTTTTACTTACATTCTTTCATTGATGGCCACTTCTCCATCTCACATCGTACATCTTCAAATTCAGTCTTGCCATAGGATAGAAGAAAACGTATGGGCTCGGCCAGACCCATTATGGGGAAGTAAGTTAACTTATATTTTGGTGCCATCTCTAGGTTAAGCTGAAAATCAGAGATTTATGAAAGAATTAATTCTTCCTGGAGGATTAGGAAGTAGTTGTTATTGACATTTATGTGTTATTGCCCATGTACGTTAGTTAAGACGAGCTCAGATGGGCAACATACAGGTCCTGCATAAGCGTTGACTGCGTAGAAGGTTAAAAAGTATCCGGAAAAGCCAGTCTCTTTGTTGATGTCATGGTTTATGTGCTCTTGTAGTATGTGGAAAGAAAGATGCACATGCACAAGCAATATCAGCACGAGGCAAAACTGAGAACTAGCAAACAGGTGCAGCATAGGTAGTACGCCATAAAAGAAAAGGTGAAATTATTTAAATATCTTCATATCTCTGTTTAATAGCGATCCATATTTCCGATGGGTCAGACTAGAGGCAAGCATATAAACTACACTGGCTTCAGAGATAATTCTAAAACTGGTCATCTCCAATATTTACAATGAACAGTAAGCTGACAGACCAGAGAGGACTTATCTATTTTAGTTGTAATTAACATTACACACTGAGGTGATGAAAGTCCTGTGATAGCTCCTACTATCCTGTAGTATCTCCTTTTGCTCAGCGTGGTGCAGCAACTCGGCGTGGCATGGACTCAACAAGTCGTTGGAAGTCCTCTACAATATTATTGAGCCATGCTGCCTCTATAGGCGTCCACAATTACGATAGTGTTGCCAGTGCAGGATTTTGAGCAAGAAATAACTTTCGATTGTGTCCCATAAATGTTCGGTGGGATTTATCTCGGGTGATCTGGGTGGCCAAATCATTTGCTCGAATTGTCCAGAATGTTCTTCAAACACATGCACAGTTATGACCCGGTGACATGGCGCATTGTCTTCCATAAAAATTCCATCATTGTTTTCGAACATGAAGTACATCAATGGCTGCACGTGGCCTCCAAGTAGCCGAACGTAACCATTTGTATTCAGTGATCTGTTCAGTTGGACTGAAGGACCCAGTCCTTTCCATGTAAACAGAGTTGCCTTGTTGACAACTTGAGTCCATGGCTTCGTGGAGTCTGCACCACAGTTGAACCCTACTACCAGCTCCTACCAACTGAAATCGGGATTCATCTGACCAGTCCACGGTTTTTCAGTCGTCTATGGTCCAATCAGTATGCTCATGAACCCAAGAGAAGTGTTGCAGACTATCTCGTTCTACACTACTGGCCATTAAAATTGCTACACCAAGAGGAAATGCAGATGATAAACGGGTATTCATTGGACAAATATATTATACTAGAACTGATATGTGATTACATTTTCACGTAATTTGGGTGCATAGATACTGAAAAATCAGTACCCAGAACAACCATCTCTGGCCATAATAACGGCCTTGATACGCCTGGGCATTGAGTCAAACAGAGCTTGGATGGCGTGTACAGCTACAGCTGCCCATGCAGTTTCAACACGATACCACAGTTCATCAAGAGTAGTGACTGGCGTATTGTGACGAGCCAGTTGCTCGGCCACCATTGACCAGACGTTTTCAATCGGTGAGAGATCTGGAGAATGTGCTGGCCAGGGCAGCAGTCGAACATTTTCTGTATCCAGAAAGGCCCGTACAGGACCTGCAACATGCGGTCGTGCGTTATCCTGCTGAAATGTAGGGTTTCGCAGGGATCGAATGAAGGGTAGAGCCACGGGTGGTAACACATCTGAAATGTAACGTCCACTGTTCAAAGTGCCGTCAATGCGAACAAGACGTGACCGAGACGTGTAACCAATGGCACTCCATACCATTACGCCGGGTGATAAGCCAGTATGGCGATGACGAATACACGCTTCCAATATGCGTTCACCGCGATGTCGCCAAACGCGGAAGCGACCATCATGATGCTGTAAACAGAACCTGGATTCATCCGAAAAAAATGACGTTTTGCCATTCGTGCACCCAGGTACGTCGTTGAGTACACCATCGCAGGCGCTCCTGTCTGTGATGCAGCGTCAAGGGTAACCGGAGCCATGGTTTCCGAGCTGATAGTCCATGCTGCTACAAACGTCGTCGAACTGTTCGTGCAGATGTTTGTTGTCTTGCAAACGTCCCCATCTGTTGACTCAGAGATCGAGACGTGGCTGCACGAACCGTTACAGCCATGCGGATAAGATGCCTGTCTTCTCGACTGCTAGTGATACGAGGCCGTTGGGATCCAGCACGGCGCTCCGTATTACCCTCCTGAACCCACCGAGTCCATATTCTGCTAACAGTCATTGGATCTCGACCAACACGAGCAGCAATGTCGCGATACGATAAACAGCAATCGCGATAGGCTACAATCTGACCTCTACCAAAGTCGGAAACCTGATGGTACGCATTTCTCGTCCTTAAACGAGGCATTACAACAACGTTTCACCAGGCAACGCCGGTCAACTGCTGTTTCTGTATGAGAAATCGGTTGGAAACTTTCCTCATGTCAGCACGTTGTATGTGTCGCCACCGGCGCCAGCCTTGTGTAATGCACTGAAAAGTTAATCATTTGCATATCACAGCTTCTTCTTCCTTTGGGTTAAATTTCGCGTCTGTAGCACGTCATCTTCGTGCTGTAGCAATGTTAATGGCCAGTAGTGTATTAGCAAAGGCACTCATGTCGGTCGTCTGCTGCCATAGCCCATTAACACCAATTTTCAGCGCATTGTCCTAAAAGATAAATGGTTCAAATGGCTCTGAGCACTATGGGACTTAACTTCTGAGGTCATCAGTCCCCTAGGACTTAGAACTACTTAAACCTAACTAACCTAAGGACAACACACACATCCATGCCCGAGGCAGGATTCGAACCTGCGACCGTAGCGATCGCGCGGTTCCAAACTGTAGTGCCTGAAAACGCACGGCCACCCCGGCCGGCCCTAAACGATATGTTCGTCGTACGTCTCACATTGATTTCTGTGGTTATTTCATGTTATGTTGCTTCTCTGTTAGCACTTACAACTCTACGCAAATGCTATGCTCTTACGAAGGTCGTCGGACACTGCGTTATCCATGTTGATGGGTAATGGCTACAATTTGGTATTCTCAGCACGCTCTTGACACTATGGATCGCTGAATACTGGATTCCCTAACGTTTTCCGATATGTCCCATGTTTCTAGCTCCAACTACCATTCGGCTTTCAAACTCTGTTTATCCTGACGTACGGGCATAATCACGTTGGAAACCTTTTGACATGAATCACCTGAGTAGAGCTGACAGCCCCGTCAGTGCACTGCCCTTTTATACTTTGTGTACACGGTACTGCCGCACTCTGTTTCTGTGCAAATCGCTATCCTAGGACACACCTCAGTGTGTAATGCAAGACTTAATTTCGGTCGGAAGCCGCCGGAACGGCACTCATCAGTGAATGTGACAATTGGCAAGCGACGTGATGCAATGGGCAAGGGCAGTAGGCGAGGTAGTGTGTGTGTGTGTGTGTGTGTGTGTGTGTGTGTGTGTACAGTAACCCATGGTAAGCTGAGCTTCGTTCCGGAATTGTGATCAGCACATATCAGTAACCTTCGTGTCCACTGTTTCCGACTGCCAGCAATCTAAGAGATCAACACCATAACCAAGATAAATTGATAATTGTGCCGAAGCTGTGAGGGGTCGACGTCACCCGTATATTAAATCTTTCGTTTTATTGTTCTGATAATAAGAAAATATGTTTCAGAGGCCTGAATTTGAGAAAAATATTTTGTAAAATATGTTTTCTCACAATTTTACAAAAATACAAATTTTTGTGGCGGGGGATTGAGACGGCGTTGTATTGTTGAAGAGGTGGCTTCCGACACCTAAAATTTTAGAAATTAAAATTCTATCAGAGAAAGGAAACGACTTTGAAGAGCGTTTGAAGGGAATGGACGGTTTCTTGAAAGGAGGGTATAAGATGACCATCTATAAAAGAAAGACAAGGTTAATGAAAAGTAGTCGAATTAAATCAGGCAAAGCTGAGGGACTTAGATTAGGAAACGAGACACTTAAAGTAGTAGATAAGTTTTGTTATGTGCGCAGCAAAATAACTGATGATGGCCGAAGTTCGAAAATGGTTCAAATGGCTCTGAGCACTATGGGACTTAACATCTGAGGGCATCAGTCCCGTAGAACTTAGAACTAGTTAAACCTAACTAACCTAAGGACATCATACACATCCATGCCCGAGGCAGGATTCGAACCTGCGACTGTAGCGGTCACGCGGTTCCAGACGGAAGCGCCTAGAACCGCACGGCCACACCGGCCGACTGATGGCCGAAGTAGAGAGAATATAAAATGTAGATTGGCATTGGCAAGAAAAGCGTTCCTGGAGAATAGAAATTTGTTAACATGGAATATAGATTTAAATGCTAGGAAGTCTTTTCTGAAAGTATTAGTATGGAATGTGGCTACGTACGGAAGTGGACGTTGGCGATTAACAGTTTAGACAAGAAGAGAATAGAAGTTATGGAATCTTGTGCTACAGAAGTATGCTGAAGAATAGGAGGGTATATCATGTAACTAATGTGTGGGTACTGAATAGAAGTGGGGAGAAGAGAAATTTTGGCACAACCTGACTAGAAGAAGGCCCATCAAGGGATCACCGTTCCAGTACTGGAGGGAAGTGTGGGGGGGAAAAATGGTAGAGGGTGACGGAGAGGTGAATGCAGCAATCAAACTGGGAAGAATGTAGGTTGCAGTATTATTCGATGAAAAGGCTGTAAAGGAAAGAGTAGCGTGGAAGGAATGAAGATTGGGTTTAACGTCCCGTCGACATCGAGGTCATTAGAGACGGAGCGCAAGCTCTGGTGGTGTCAAGGATGGGGAAGGAAATCGGCCGTGCCTTTTGAAAGGAACCATCCCGACATATGACTGGAGCGATTAGCGAAATCACGGAAAACTTAAATCGGGATGACCAGGCGCGGGTTAGAACCGTTGTCCTCCCGAATGCGAGTCCAGTGTGCCACCTCAATCGGTGAGTATCATGGAGGGCTGCATCAAATCAGTCTGAAGACCACAACAACACAACAGAACACTTCTGTAATGCCTTCTCTACTACGATTACCGCAACGACTGTAGGTTAAAACCGCTCGCTAAATTCGTACAAACTCTATGCAATGAATCGCTCTGCATTGCGGATTAAACCGAAAGGGAAGTTTCTAAATGCGTTATCACTGCTACAGTTACTTGGAAGAGTGGATAAGCATCAACCTTTTCGTGTCGGGTGACTTCGTCCGGCGCTCTTCTACTTACATGTACCTCCGTGGCTTGAATGTCCTTTGCAGTACAGTATGAAACGCGTTGTGCCGCTATCTGTGTGGCGGGGAGTTCTGATGCCACCACGTTGGGAAAGGGCGAGAGGGGAGGATCTGGTACCTCTATCTTAGAGCTGAGATACACGACACGACTGGTTGCAGTAGCGTAGCGGCGAAAAGTGTTGACAGTTTTGCTTATACAGGGCGAAACACCTAAAATTGGAAGTGGTCGTGCGGTTAAAGGCGCTGCAGTCTGGAACCGCAAGACCGCTACGGTCGCAGGTTCGAATCCTGCCTCGGGCATGGATGTTTGTGATGTCCTTAGGTTAGTTAGGTTTAACTAGTTCTAAGTTCTAGGGGACTAATGACCTCAGCAGTTGAGTCCCATAGTGCTCAGAGCCATTTGAACCATTTTTTTTAACCTAAAATTGGCACCGCAGATATCGTGGAAATGGAAAGTGATATTGATGTGCGGTTTTCACAGAATGGATTGGTAGTCGGGGACTCCTATCGTTAGCCAATACACAGATTGTAATAATACTTAGAAAGTATATTTTTGTGCAAACATACACTTTTTTTAGACGGAACAATGTCTACTGACTTTAATGAACTAGAATTATGGTAAATTAGAATGTCAGTGGTGTTTGTTGCAGGATTATAGTGGGAGTGGTTTCCGAGATATCGTATTCTGAAAAGTTCCCGACACTTGCACAGTACCTGTGGTAGCACACAATAGAGAACAACGTAAGCCCATACACTAGTTATTTGGATTCTGACCAGTAACGAGACAATTGACCATCACAGATTGCGTTCAAAATGACCAACGGCAACGACAATACATGCTTCCATTCAGGTACGGAACGACAGCTGCACACGTGCTAGCATTTTGGCGGAGATGTCCGAGCAGGCTGCAGTAAAACGTCGTGGCATGTTACCGGGTGTATTTGGTACTATATGTTCTTGCGGACGGCGTCTTTCCCGTTTCTCCACAGAAAAAAAGCCTACAGGCGTCAAATCCGGAGAACGGGCCGGCGAAGGTACAGGTCCTCTGCATCCAATCCCACGATTTGGAAGCAGTTCGTGAAGACATACTGTAGTACTTCGTGAACTATGAGCTGGACAGCCATCAAGTTGGTACCACAGGTTCATCCTCCCAGTCTGCAGAGGAAAATCTTCTAGCATCCGGTGAAGATGCTCTTTTAGGAGGTGCTCTCTCGTCTTGTACCTTTCAAACTTCACAGAAGCTCTCCTGCGAACCTTGCAGAACTAGTACTCTACAGCGGAGTGTGCGCTGATATGAAGTTTCATATCAGCTCACAGTCCGCTGTAGAGTGAAAATTTCATTCTAGAAACAACCCCCAGGCTGTGGCTAAGCCATGTCTCCGCCATATCCTTTCTTCCAGGAGTGCTAGTTCTGCAAGGTTAGCAGGAGAGGTTCTGTGAAGTTTGGAAGGTAGGAGACGAGGTACCGGCTGAATCAAAGCTGTGAGGACGGGGCGTGAGTCGTCCTTGGGTAGCTCAGTTGGTAGACCACTTGCCCGCGAAAGGCAAAAGTCCCGAGTTCGAGTCTCGGTATGGCACACAGTTTTAATCTGCCAGGAAGTTTCATATCAGCGCACACTCCGCTGTAGAGTGAAAATTTTATTCTACAGTGGGCCATTATTTACGCGAATTGCATGACCTGTGCGTAGGTATCTAATGTCACATACCTCCACAAATTTAACAACAAACTATCGGATGTCTGATACGCAGATCAGTGATGTATAGCGTTCCAAAGACGGACAAACAAGCTATTAAGCTGGTGCTCATAATGTTTTCGCTCATCAATGCAGAAGAACTGTAGCTCAATTTTAAGCGAATAGTGGTCCATGCACAGCGTATATACATATATAGTAAAACAGTTCTTGATACAATGGATCACAACGTAACATTTCAGTTATTGCTATACCGAAGAGACTTAGCTAATACTTGCATGAGATGAAACTTAATAGTTCAACTGTTGCAATGTCATAAGGTGCGTGTGCGTGTGAGAGAGCAAGAGATTTAACTGTTGTTGCAGAAGATTAACTTAATATAGCTTTAGCAGAATACGCAGTGTCACACCACAAACTGTAACAAAATACCTCTCAATATCCTGGGTGATCAAAAAGTCAGTATAAATTTGAAAACC
The DNA here is from genome assembly GCF_021461395.2 of Schistocerca americana. Lineage (NCBI taxonomy): Eukaryota > Metazoa > Arthropoda > Insecta > Orthoptera > Acrididae > Schistocerca > Schistocerca americana. The sequence goes on from NC_060120.1 coordinate 891,531,176, forward strand.
GAATAAATCACGGAATAATGTAGATAGAGAGATACAAATTGACACACATGCTTGAAATGATACGGGGTTTTATTTGAACCAAAAAAATACAAAAGTTCAAAAAATGTCCGACAGATGGCGCTTCATCTGATCAGAATAGCAATAATTAGCATAACAAAGTAAGACAAAGCAAAGATGATGTTCTTTACAGGAAATGCTCAATATGTCCACCATCATACCTCAACAATATCTGTAGTCGAGGAATAATGTTGTGAACAGCACTGTAAATCTTGTCCGGAGTTATGGTGAGGCATTGGCGTCGGATGTTGTCTTTCAGCATCCCTAGAGATGTCGGTCGATCGCGATACACTTGCGACTTCAGGTAACCCCAAAGCCAATAATCGCACGGACTGAGGTCTGGGGACCTGGGAGGCCAAGCATGACGAAAGTGGCGGCTGAGCACACGATCATCACCAAACGACGCGCGCAAGAGATCTTTCACGCGTCTAGAAATATGGGGTGGTTCTAATAAAACCTCATGTCATTTCAAGCATATGTGTCAATTTTTACCTCTCTACCTACATTATTCCGCGGCTTATTACGTTTTCAAATTTGTATCGACTTTTTGATCACCCGGTACATAAACGTTGTGTAGCTTAACGTAATGAAAGAGAAGGACTTGACAGTCGGAGATGTTGCTGCGTTGATGAGACTTAGGACATTTTGCATAATACGAAACTGAACCGTCCAACTGCTGCGGTGTCAGAAACTTAACTGTGCATTCATTTTAGTTGTTGTCACTATGTTAGAGAGAAAGTTGGCAGTTCAGCTGTTGTTGGACTTATTGTTAGCCTCTTATTCTTAGAAGCAGCAAAATGTGTGTGGGGTGTGCTTGGTCAAAAATTAAGGTGTGTACAAGTGAACCATGCAAGGTGTCCGTGCGAGGGTGGGAGAGACGGAGGCCGCTTCCCTAGCAAGTGCCATCTCGTTCCGCGCCATTTAAAATTTATGTGAGAAAGCGTTTAAAATCGCCTGAATACTTTATCACTTTGAATTTATAGGAGGGATGACTGGAGATTTGTGTGTCCTGCAAACCAATGTGGAACTGCTCTATTGATTTCACTTCAACATATGGACTTGAGGACTGTTGGATGGCATTAAATCTCCATCAGCACGTTCGCACTTTGTGTTCTCATCTCGTGTGCATACGTCGCATTCATTACGAAGCGTTTTCATCCGTATATAATTCATTCAAGAAAGACGAAACTGGTTTACCAGTTCAAAACTTGCACATTTCAGTCCCATTCAATGTATCAAGCCCTTGTCCAATCCACGTAACACAGAATCACGACACTGTATTCGTTGAGAAAGAAGGTGGACAACACGCTAGTGAGTTGGCATTCCCATTGTTGGAGAACTGTCATCGAGTTGATGCACGCTACCGGAGGTCTGTAACGCTAACTTCGACCTACTGACGAATTTTGCCTCTGCTAATTTTTACTTTAAAATATAGACCTAAGGAGTGTCGGATGGCGTTAAACCATTACCGAGGACATATGCTGAGTTGTGACGCACGTTCAGTGCTGCTATCAAAAACCAGGAAACACATTTCACTGATGACCTATTCTCTGACATTTAGAGGATACTGTGCGAACCATCATCGAGTTTATGCACACAATAAAAGGTCTATATTGCTAGAGCCTGTCCACCATCCGGTTTTTGAAAATTGCCTTTCAGGAGGCAGAATAACAACATGGATTCCATAAACCCTTGTTAGGGTGGAACTAAACTCGCTCTGTTCGTCCACGAGTCCCAGAAGCCCGTAGATTCTGTGTTCCTGATTTCTGCTCCGTGTTCAGTACCGTTCCTAGAAGGTGCCATATGAGCAAGATACGGAATATCACGCGGGATTTATGATTCAGTCGAAGAGTTACTAGCAAAAAGTAGTTACTAGCAAAGAAGGACGTTTAAAAAGTAGTTACATGCATTTCTTTAGGGAGTAGTATTACAGCTTCTAAAATCAGTGGTGTCTGGTGCGATCTGCACAATGTTGTCGGCTCCTGCCTCGGCACTCTGTCTGGACTTCACTCGATGTATTAAGCCGCTGTTTCAAAACTGAGGATGATTAAGATCTTAGGAACGCCTCTTTGTAAGCGACGGCTAAGTGACGTCATTTATTGGAATGTACTGCATGTCCCAATATATTTTTTTTCGGGTCACCGATCTTCTGACTGGATTGATGCGAATTCCTCTCCTGTGCCAATCTCTTCACCTCAGAGTAGCACTTGCTACCTAAGTCCTCAATTATTTGCTGGATGTACTCCACTCTCTGTCTTCCTCTAGAGTTTTTGCCCTCTACAGCTCCCTCTAGTACCATGGAAGTCATTCCCTCATGTCTTAACAGGTGTCCTATCACCCGTCCCGTCTCCTTATCAGTGTTTTGCACATATTTTTTCTTCTCCGATTATGTGCAGAACTTCCTCATTCCTTACCTTATCAGCCCACCTAATTTTCAACATTCACTGTAGCACCACTTCTCAAATGTTTCGATTCTATCCTGTTCCGGTTTTCCCACAGTCCATGATTCACTACCATACAACGCTGTACTCCAGACGTACATTCTCTGAAATTTCTTCCTCAAAGTCTAAGGCGCTGCAGTCATGGACTGTGCGGCTGATCCCGGCGGAGGTTCGAGTCCTCCCTCGGGCATGGGTGTGCGTGTTTGTCCTTAGGATAATTTAGGTTAAGTAGTGTGTAAGCTTAGGGACTGATGACCTTAGCAGTTAAGTCCCATAAGATTTCACAGACATTTGAACATTTTCTTCCTCAAATTATTGCCTATGTTTGATACTAATAGACTTCTCTTATCCAGGAATGCCGTTTTTGCCATAGCTAGTCTACTTTTGATGTCCTTACTCTGCCCGTCATTGGTTATTTTACTGCCTAGGTAAAATCAAATGGCTCTGAGCACTATGGGACTTAACATCTGAGGTCATCAATCCCCTAGATCTTAGAACTACTTAAACCTAACTAACCGAAGGACAGCACACACATCCATGCCCGAGGCAGGATTCGAACCTGCGACCGTAGCGGTCGCGCGGTTCCAGACAGAAGCACCTAGAACCACTCGGCCACAGCGGCCGGCACTGCGTAGGTATCAGAATTCTTTAACTTCATCTACTTCGTGACCATCAATCCTGATGTTAAGTTACTCGCAGTTCTCATTTCTGCTACTTCTCATTAGTTTCGTCTTTCTTCGATTTACTCTCAGTTCATATCCTATACCCATTCGATTGTTCATTCCATTCTTCTTTACTTTCGCTCAGGATAGCAATGTCATCAACGAATAGTATCATTGATATCCTTTCACCTTGAATTTTAATTCCTCTCCTAAACCTTTCTTTCATTTCCGTGATTGTTACTTCGATGTACACCCTTTTTAATCCGAGCACTTCGTTCTTGGTCGTCCAATCTTATTATTTCCTCTTGGCACTTGTTCATATTGTATATTACCCGTCTCTCCCTATAGCTTACCACTGTTTTTCTCAGAATTTCGAACATCTTGCATCATTTTACATTGTCGAACGCTTTTTCCAGGTCGACAAATCCTATAAATGTGTCTAGATTTTTCTTTAGTCATGCTTCCATTATCAACCGCAATGTCAGAATTGCCTTTCTCGTGCCTTTACCTTTTCTAAAGCCAAACTGTTCATCATCTAGCACATCATCAATTTTCTTTTCCATTCCTCTGTATATTATTCTCGTCAGCAACTTGGATGCACGAGATGTTAAGCTGACTGAGCGATAATTCTTGCACTTATCAGCTCTTGCAGTCTTCGGAATGGTGTGGACGATATTTTTCCGAAAGTTAGATGGTACGTCGTCAGACTCATACATTCTATGCATCAACGCAAATAGTCGTTTTGTTGCCACTTCCCCAGTGATTTTAGAAATTATGATAGAATTTTATCCATCCCTTCTGCCTTACTTGATCGTAAATAGTTCAAAGCTCTTTGAAATTCTGAGTCTAATACTGGATACCCGGTCTCTTCCAAATCGACTCCTATTTCTTCTTCTAACACATCAGACATATCTTCCCCCTCTTAGAGGCTTTCAATGTATTCTTTCCACCAATCCGCTCTCTCCTCTGCACTTAACAGTGGAATTACCGTTGCGCTCTTAATGTTACCCCCCCCCCCCCCTTTCTTGTAATGTCACCGAAGGTTGTTTTTACTTTCCGGAATGCTGAGTCTGTCCTTCCGACAATCATTTCTTTTTGGATTTCTGTACATTTTTCATGCAGCCTTTCCGTCTTAGCTTCCCTGCACTTCCCATTTATTTCATTCCTCAGCGACTTGTATTTCTGTATTCCTGAGTTTCCCGAAACACTTTTGTACTTCCTCCTTTCGACGATCAACTGAAGTATTTCTTGTGTTACCCATTGTTTCTTCGCAGTAACCTTCTTTGTACCTATGTTTTTCTTTCCAACTTCTGTGATGACCCTTTTTAGAGATGTCCATTTCTCTTCAACTGTACTGCCTATTGAGCTATTCCTTATTGCTGTAGCCATAGTCTTAGAGAACTTCAAGCGTATCTCATCATTCCTTAGTACTTCCGTATCCCACTTCTTTGCGTGTTGATTCTTCCTCGCTAATGTCTTAAACTTCAACCTACTTGTCAGCACTACTATATTGTAATCTGAGTCTATATCTGCTCCTGTGTACGCCTTACAATCCAGTATCTAATTTCTGAATCTCTGTCTGACCATGACGTAATCTATCTGAAACCTTCCCGCATCACTCGGCCTTTTCCAAGTATTCCTCCTCCTCTTGTGATTCTTGAACAGAGTATTCGCTATTACTAATTGAAATTTATTACAGAATTCAGTTAGTCTTTCTCCTCTCTCATTCCATGTCCCAAGCTTATATTCTCCTTTAACCTTTTCTTCTAATCCTTCCCCTACAACTGCATTCCAATCCCCCATGACTATCAGATTTTCATCTCCCTTTACGTAGTTGTTACCCTTTCAGTATCCTCATACACTTTCTCTATCTCTTCTTCAGCTTCAGCCTCGCATGTATACCTGAACTATCGTTATCGGTGTTGGTTTGCTGTCGATTCTGATAAGAACAACCATATCACTGAACTGTTCACTGCAACACACTCTCTGCCATACCTTCCTGCTCATAACAAATCCTTCTCCCGTCATAACATTTGACAAGGCCGTTGGAGAATGAGGGTGACTTATGCCGGAAGACTTCGGCCGCCAATGCTGATTATTAATCAGAATTTAAGCAGTGGCGGGACTCGAACCCGGGAGCGAGGAAGTTTTGACTTCTATCAAAGACGCTATTTGCCGACCGGTGTGGCCGAGCGGTTCTAGGCGCTACAGTCTGGAACCGCAAGACCGCTACGGTCGCAGGTTCGAATCCTGCCTCGGGCATGGATGTGTGTGATGTCCTTAGGTTAGTTAGGTTTAAGTAGTTCTAAGTTCTAGGGGACTGATGACCTCAGAAGTTAAGTCCCATAGTGCTCAGAGCCATTTGAACCAAAGACGCTATCCCTTTTTTGTTTTCTTTTTAATCTCATTTTGTCCGTTATTGGTCGTTGTATTTGTTCGTGCCAGAAGTCCCATGAAGCTTGTTCAGGTTCATCATGTATCCATTCACTTTATTTTTTTTTCCCAGAGGGCAGCTACCCTCTGTCCGAACACGCTGAGCTACCGTGCCGGCTGCACGGGTGCATATATGCTTGAGATAAATACACTGTGACGGTGCTGGTGTTGGTGAATGCGGGCGTAGATGGGAGCATATTGCATGGAAGACAGTCGTGGTGGTAGCATGCAGCTCGTGATGGTCGTGAAGCACAGGCCATTGCACAGATATTAACTGCGAAATAATGTGCAGACCTTGTCGAGGTGTCCAACCGGTGTCGAACACTAGGAGACTAACATCTGACGCCATATCGAACTGATGAGGTGGCGCCAGCCTCTTCAGATACGTAGCGTGCAGCAGAAAGTTGTTGCTAATGAGGAATCTCGAGACGTCGTGTGGTGCGTGACAAGCTCTGGCCATATTCACGTGACTTAGATACAGGCAGCTGGCCAGAGTGGACGCTACCAGTGTGTGAACAGTGGTCTGGGCTACTGAATCGCCCGTAACAGCACGCAATGAGGTGGCGACAGTAGAGGGCGTAGTTAGTGCACCTCCGTCACGGAATCCTGTGGCACTGGGATCATTGTGTTTAGATAAAGATGCAAATGAATATCTCCCCTATTTCTTCCCCCACACTGACGGATATTTGACAACCGTACAGGTTGCCTCAGTGAGTTATACAGTTTTAAAGTTAGGACATCTGGTGGGGGCCCAACAAGTGCTGCTCTGAAGTTCTGCTGTTCAGTGGGTTCCCTGTCATTTTAAACTTAGGGTGAGTAGATTTTGAACTTCTTACCGTTAGGCAAGGATAAGTGAATTTTCCCGTCATTTTACACATAGGAGAAGTGAGTACTTGTGTTCAAAGTTTAAAGAAGCTGGTGAGTGGTTAAATTGTTTAAACTGTGATGTCAGAGTGGTAGAGTGGGGAGGGAATTGACTTTAATGTCAGATGGATATTGTTAAAACATAGCACTAATGGACTTAGGACACGTTATTACACACGATAACAATAACCACACAATTTTAAAGTAAGCTCCAAAACAACTTGCTTGAACTGTAAGGTCAAAAGGGCCATTGTTTAAACTTAGGGAGAAGTGGGTTTACAGTTTTTGAATTCATATAACACGATGCTATGTGATAGAAGTGTTCAAAATGGTTCAAATGGCTCTGAGCACTATGGGACTTAACATCTGTGGTCATCAGTCCCCTAGAACTTAGAACTACTTAAACCTAACTAACCTAAGGACATCACACACATCCATGCCCGAGGCAGGATTCGAACCTGCGACCGTAGCAGTCGCGCGGTTCCGGACTGAGCGCCTAGAACCGCGAGACCACCGCGGCCGGCGATATAGGTGTTGGCAATTTTAAATTTCCCACCGGACTTCCCTTAGGTTGAGAGCTGTTTAAATGGTTATGTCAGAGGGGGAAATCCCAGTCCTCTAGAGGTCAACTGACAGCTCTAAACAGCCATACATGTCAGAGTGAATAATAGCTTAAGGAAAACATGCCAAGTGGTTCAGTGGCCATCTTGAATTCTCTATTTAGAATAAGTGACCTAGTACCACCAGCGTTTTAATGCATCTTCTTCGATTTTTTCAATTTTCAGCCAATTTCTACTTAGAACAACAGCCGTAATTCTGAAGTGACATCATAGAAATGGGAAAGACACACTTGCACAATTGAGATATTTTGCATTTCGCACCAGTTCTTTGAATTTCCTGTCGTTTTACAAGTAGAGCATTTTCCATATGTCAAAGGAGGTGGTGAAAACCCAATGACCATCTTGAATTCTACATTTAGCAAAAGTGACCTACTTCTGCCAGCATGGCAGTGTACCATCTTGTATTTTCGGATTTTCTGCCAATTTATACTTAGGACAACAGTCCTACTTCCACAGAGATGTTCTTGGAGTGGGGAGAAAGCGCTGACTACTTTTTAATTTCCCATTAATTTTTGAATTTCCCGCCACTTCAAACAGAGCAGATGGCTAATGTGAGATGGGTGAAGGGATGAGGGGCAGAGAAATTCGATGACTCATTGATGACGTCATAGGGAGAGGAAGGGCATCATCCTTTGTGTGCCAGAACTGTCGCTGCCTATCTAGTTTTGTTATTTGGCTTCTGAGGTAACTGAACTCCTTCACATCATATATTGCATCCTCCACAATTTTGATGTTAAGTTTATTGCTAATCTCATTCCTGCTACTCCTCATTACTTTCGTCTTTTTCCAGCTTACTCTCGATCTATATTATGTGCTCATTAGACTGTTCACTCCATTTAATAGGTCCTGTAAATCTTCTTCACTTTTACTGAAGATAGCAATGTCATCACCGAATTTTAGTCTATTTCTGATATTCTTTCATTGGGGATAGCAATGTCATCATCGAATTTTATTTCTCATATGCTTTCATCCTGAATTTTAATCCCACACTTGATCTTTTCTTTATTGCTTCTTCGATGTACAAATCTAACTGTAGGGGAATGCTGCGTCTCTATCTTCTATCCTATTTTATCCGAGCACTTCGTTTATGGTCTTCCATTCTTTTTATGATTCTTGGTTCTTGTACTTGTCATATATTGTAATACCCCCTCCCCTCCAACCCCCGTCACTTATCTGGTTTTGGCGTGTGTTCACCCCAGGGAATAGACTAACAGATCAATAGAGAGTGCAAAACTACTGCAATATCAGATAACGCAAAGAAAGTAATAAGGCCCTGTGACTCCTGATTGAACTGTTGACATTAATTGATTCAGAATTGATCCCTTTTAATTAAAAAGGGGTGGACATTGATGTTATATTCAGCTATTGAACATCAGATGCAAATGTTGAACATAAAATTAATTAAGAAAGTGACTTGGGATTTCAACTACTTGATTGAAAACAGATGCAGTCGATTAGTACAAATTTATTTTAACTCACGACCTTCAATCATCACATTACATGACTCTCCTAACACGCAGTGGGAATAAATTGCGTTTACTTGGAGTAAAGCGCGATAAATCAGAATTAATTCCTATTGACTGACCCAGGCGTAATGCGAAGTGCGAGAAGAATTCTACAATACACGGCCCATGAAACCCTCATGGAAACTTTCCCAACGTTATCCAACAAATTAATCAGTGGCCTAACTCAAGCCGGAGCGGGCGCAATATCACCGAATTCAGCGTGGCGGGGCATCGTAGTTGTGCGGACGTCGGCCGGCCTCGTGGTGCTGCAAGGCTGCGCTCGTCTATTCACTCCTAGCTATCTTGCTCAGTACATAGCTGAACCAAAACTTTCTATCTCCAAGCTCAATCGTTCCGTTTGCTAAGTCCTAAACTGCAGAGATGCTCACTCTCTCTTAGGCAAGCTGAGTAAAGAACGCCACATCCGCACTCTAGGCAAGCTTGGAATGGAAAAAGCTCTACGGAGACTTCTGCCAGTCCGCTCTTCACCTCGGTTTCCCCTCTAGCAAAATCACTTTCGCCAATTGCAGCGCAAGTCGTGTTAATTATGCGTCGCTTCCCAGCGCCGACCAATGCCTGCTCTGGGAAGTGAACAAATTCTCACAAAATTTCCCTTCCTTTCAACTTCTGCTATTTAACTCCTCCCAAGCCACCCATCAATGTTAGCATCTGCATAAAACACCAATTTTTCCGAAATTCTGACTCCCAGGAAAGTACTTCAAATTCCTTGTTCCCACATTCCCATCGGAGGCTGGCGTATTTCATTCTGTCGCTCTTCACCTGATTTACTTCAGACTCTGCGGACGTGAATTCAGCGTGAAGTTGCTATGCTCACGAACAAGCATATTTCGGCCTCTGTTGACCGCTCCACCGTAGCTTTGGGCGGCTTTCTCGCATGTTTCACTGAAAACGGGACGACGGACATTTATCAACAGGTGTACAAGTTCTCCGTCTGCTTCCCAGTACACCAGCATGGGGTCAACCACCCTCTCACTGTCACTCACCTTAAGGCAGCTGGAGGCCACGCCCCGTTACCACTTTCTCAGAGTTTGAGCTGCCCTAAGCTGCCTATTGTCGCTTCCCTTCGCCGCTCCCTAGCCGCGCGCCACCACCCAGACGCGGTCAACTCTGAATACTTCCCTGGGATATACTAGCCTCCAGTAAATTGACGCGTTTCCACAAAGTTTTCGTTTCGCGTGAATTACTTTAAAACCATCACCCAACATTAATTACTCCAATACGTCTCTACAAGATGCATTGTGCCTTGTCAGTCATTTTTGTTCAGCCCTACTGTTCGCTCAACGTGAGTTCAGTGATCTTTAATGACTTCATGTAAGGGGCATAGTTCTTGCCATCTTACAATATTACACACATTTCACTGTAGTTTACTACTATATTTCGCAAAATTTCAAACATCTTGCACCATGTAACACTATCAAAGGCTTTTTCTAGCAAAATCTATGAAAGTACCTCAGTTTTTCTTAAGTCTTCGTTCCATTACCAGTCGCAACGTTAGAACCGTCTCTCTGTTGCCTTTACATTTTCTACAACTAATCTGATCATCGTGTAATAGAGCCTCAGTTTTATTTTCCAGTCTTCTGAATATTATTCTTGAGTGCACTTGGGGTGCATGAGATGTTAAGCTGATTCTGTGAAGGTTCTCACACTTATATCCCTTGCTATCACTGCGATCGTTTTCTCGGAAGTCTGATGGCATGTCTCCAGTATTATAAATTTATAAATGCTACAAACCAATACGAGTAGTCATTTTTTTTGTAATTTCGCCAACGATTTTAGAAATTTAGTAACAGGCATTCCAAAACCCAATTAAACTCTGACTCTTATACTGCATCCCCTATGTCTTCCATAATGACCCACTTTTCTTCTTCTGTCATTTCATACGTAGAGTGCAGAGTTTTGCTGTCTTTGGCATGGGCAGGGTCTGTGTCTGCAGTGTTCAGATGCGAGCTGAGTTGGTGACCCTTCGCCCCCAGTTCCAGATCACGTTGGTTTCTGTCACACAGTTTGAGGCTCTTGCCAGTAGACATCACTGTGGGGGACTGGACATGGGTTTCAGGAGCTATCAGTGGCTGACGAAGTTAATGAGCCAGATGCAGTCGTACACTCCGCTCCAGAGGAAGCCTCTCAGCCCTCAAGGTCTCGACATTCACAGAGGGTGGTGTTACTGGTAGCTGAGAACTCCAATGTTGGGAGCGTACTGGGGACCCTTAGAGAAAGGGCTGGCAAGCAGGGGAAGGCATCCAGTGTGCACTCTGTGTACATATCGAGAGGAGTCATTCCACATGTGAAAAGAATGCTTCTAGATGTCATGAAAAGCACAGGGTGCAGCCACCTACAAGTGGTGGCTCACGTCGGTACTAACTATGTGTGTCGCTTTCTCTCTGGTTTCAGGCGGCTAGCTGAAGTGGTAAAGGCTGCCAGTTTCGTCTGCAAGATGAAGACGAACCTCACCATCTGTAGCATCCTAGGCAGAACCGAATGTGTTCTTCTGGTATAGAGTTGAGTGGAGGGTATGAATGAGAGGCTCAGATGGTTCTGCGACCGCGTAGGCTGCAGATTCGATTTCCACCATACGGTGGTCAGTTTCCAGGTTCTACTTAATAGATCAGAGTACACTAAACGCAGCAAGTGGCTACACGGGTAACGTGATCTGTGTGGAAGGGAATGTGCGATTCATAGGTGTGAGGGTCTCAGGAAACGACAGAAAGGGCGTCACTCTAAATGGGTGCAGGGCAAACACAGGAAGGCAGACCTAGCAACAACTGGTACTGTAGTTGTAAACGGTCATAGCTGTGTTGAAAAAGAACCAGAGCTCCAGGCGCTAATAGAAAGCAATGAAGCTCAAATCCTTATAGTAACGGAAAGCTGACTAAAGCTGGAAATAAGTTCAGTTAAAATTTTTACAAAGGGCCGAACCTGTTGGAAAGGATAGATGACATACAGTAGGTGGTGGAGTGTTTATTGCTGTCAGAAGAAGTTTACCTTGCAGTGAAATTGAAGTAGATAATTCCTGTGAGTTAGTATGGGTAGGGGTTACACTTGACAGCCAGAATAAATTAATAATTGGTTCCTTTTACCATTGGGCATCGCTATGAAAATATCAGGAAGTCAATGTAGCAGTGCGCAGCAGCTCGTGACCATCAGAATACACGGATGTTGGTGGTACTCTATGTCCCACTGTATAAGCGAATACTGTTAGTGTTATTTTCCATGGAAATTACTGAATGATCATTTTCCTGTTTATTACAATATAGAATATTTCGTAATTGGTTATTTTAGTCCATAAAATGAAGCAAAGTATACAAAGTAGGTTTTGAAATATGGTACATATTTTTATATGAACCTTGCCTCTACAATCATAAAAAAAATCAGCCAAGAGCATTACCATATAAAGAAAAGTTTTCCTTTCGCCAGAAAATATTCAGGTCTGAAAGGGTGAAACCATGTCATGAAGGTCAGGCCTCGGGTTTAGATTGTATTCCAATCAGGTTTCTTTCAGAGTATTCTGATACAATAGTTCCATACTTAGTAATCATATACAACCGACCGCTCTTCAAAAGATCCGTACCTACAGACTGAAAAGTTGCACAAGTCACCCCAATATCCAAGAAAGGAAATAGGAGTAATTTGCTGTATATTATGCAATATCGCTAACGTCGATTTGCAGTAGGATTTTGGAGCATGTACTGTGTCCGAACGTTATGAATTACCTCGAAGAAAACGAAGAAACGATTTATTGACAAATACACTATTGGCCATTAGAATTGCTACACCACGAAGACGACGTGCTACAGACGCGAAATTTAACCCACAGGAAGAAGACGCTGTGATACGCAAATCATTAGCTTTTCAGAGCACTCATACTAGTTTGGCGCCGGTGGCGACACCTACAACGTTCTGACATGAGGAAAGTTTCCAACTGATTTCTCGTACACAAACAGCAGTTGACCGGCGTTGCCTGGTGAAACGTTGTTATGATGCTTCGTGTAGGGAGGAGAAATGTGTACCATCACGTTTCCGACGTTGATAAAGATCGGATTGTAGCCTATCGCGATTGCGGTTTATCGTATCGTGACACTGCTGCTCGCGTTGGTCGAGATCCAATGGCTGTTAGCAGAATATGGAATCGGTGGGTTCAGGAGGGTAATACAGAACGCCGTGCTGGATCCCAACGGCCTCGTATCGCTAGCAGTCGAGATGACAGTCATCTTATCCACATGGCTGTAACGGATCGTGCAGCCACGTCTCGATCCCTGAGTCAACAGATGGGGACGTTTGCAAGACGACAACCATCTGCACGAACAAATAGACGACGTTTGTAGCAGCATGGACTATCAGCTCGGAAACCATGGCTCCGGTTACCCTTGACGCTGCATCACAGACAGGAGCGCCTGCGATGGTGTACTCAACGACGAACCTGCGTGCACGAATGGCAAAATTTCATTTTTTAGGATGAATCCAGGTTCTGTTTACAGCATCATGATGGTCGCATCCGTGTTTGGCGACATCGCGGTGAACGCACATTGGAGTGTATTCGTCATCGCCATACTGGCGTATCACCCGGCGTGATGGTATGGGGTACCATTGGTTTCACGTCTCTGTCACCTCTTGTTTGCATTGATGGGACTTTGAACAGTGGAGTTACATTTCAGATGTGGCTCTACCCATCATTCGATCCCTGCGAAACCCTACATTTCAGCAGGATAATGCACGACCGCATGTTGCAGGTCTTGTACGGGCCTTTTTGGATACAGAAAATGTCGACTGCTGTCCTGGCCAGCACATTCTCCAGATCTGTCACCGATTGAAAACGTCTGGTCAATGGTGGCCAAGCAACTGGCTCGTCGCAGTACGCCAGTCACTACTCTTGAACTGTGGTATCATGTTGAAGCTGCATGGGCAGCTGTACCTGTACACGCCATCCAAGCTCTGTTTGACTCAATGCCCAGGCGTATCAAGGCCGTTATTGCGGCTAGAGGTGGTTGTTCAGGGTACTGATTTCTCAGGATCTATGCACCCAAATTGCGTGAAAATGTAATCACATGTCAGTTCTAGTATAATATATTTGTCCAATGAATACCCATTTATTATCTGCATTTCTTCTTGGTGTAGCAATTTTAATGGGCAGTAGTGTATTACTCAGAAAATATCGATCTTGTGAAACACTGCTAGCTCTTTATTCTCAGGAAGTGAGTGAAGGGACTTCAAACTGATTACAAATTTTTAGATTTCAAGAAGGCTTTTGACACCGTTTCTCACAAGCAACATCTAATCAAATTGCATGCCTATAGCGTACCGTCTCAGTTGTACCATTGGATTTGTTACTTCCTGTCATAAAGATCACAGTTAGTAGTAACTGACGGAAAGTCTTCGAGTAAAACAGAAGGATATCTGACGTCCCCCAAGGAAGTGTTGTAGGTCCTCTGCTGTTCCTGATCTGCGTTTAGAAGATAATCTGAGCAGCTCACTTAGCTTGTTTGCAGATAATGCTGTGGTTTACCGTCTCGTAAGGTCATCAGATTACGAAAACCAATTGCAAAATGGTTTAGACAAAATATCTGTATGGTGCAAAAACTGGCAGTTGACTCTAAGTGCGAGCTCATCCGCGTGAAAGCTGAAAGGAATCCGTTAAATTTCGGTTACACGATAAACCACGGAAATATAAAGGCTGTCAATTCATCTAAATTATTAGGGATTACAGTTACGAATAGCTTAAACTGGAATGATCACTTAGATAATGTTGTGGTAAAAGCAAACCAAAGACTGCGATTTATTGGCAGAACACTTAAAAAATGCAACAAGTTTACTAAAGAGGCTGCTTAGACTACGCTCGTCCGCCGTCTTCTGGAGTATTGCTGCACTGTGTGGGAAACTCATCAGTTAGATTTGACGGAGGACATCGACAAAGTGCAAAGAACGGCAGCTCGTTTTGTATTGTCGCGAAATGCGGGTGAGAGAGCGACCTATATGATAAGCGAATTGGGCTGGCAATTGATAAAACAAAGGCATTTTTCGTTGTAGCAGGATTTTCTTACGAAAGTTCGATCACGTACTTTCTCCTCAGAGTGTGAAAATATTTTATTGGAGCCCACCTATAGGGAGAAATGATCACCATAATAAAAGTAGAGAAATCATAGCTCGCACGGAAAGATTTAAGTGTTCATTTCTCCAGCGTGCTGTTCGAGAGTGGAGCGATAGTAAAATAACTTGAAGTTGGTTCGGTGAACATACTGTCAAGCGCTTAATTGTGAATTGCAGAGTAATCGTGTAGATGGAGATGTCTTCAATGTACTCTTTCTGCCTATCGGCTTTCCCCTCTGCGTTTAACAGTGTAACAAATGGTTCAAATGGCTCTGAGTGCTATGGGGCTTAACATCTGCGGTCATCAGTCCCCTAGACGCAGAACTACTTAAACCTAACTAACCTAAGGACATCACACACATCCTTGCCCGAGGCAGGATTCGATCCTGTGACCGTCGCAGCACAGCGTTCCGGACTAAAGCGCCTAGAACCGCTCGGTCACAACGGCCGACAACAGTGTAACACCCACTGCACTCTTAATCTTGATCTT
This sequence comes from Schistocerca americana, assembly GCF_021461395.2. Classification (NCBI taxonomy): domain Eukaryota; kingdom Metazoa; phylum Arthropoda; class Insecta; order Orthoptera; family Acrididae; genus Schistocerca; species Schistocerca americana. The sequence goes on from NC_060120.1 coordinate 891,546,350, forward strand.
TACTTTTAGTTTCACTGAAGCTTATTCGACTTTTCTATATGATGAATCAATCCTTCCGACGACCATCTCATTTTTGATTTCTTTACATTTTTTTCTGCATCGATTTTACCTTGGATGCCCTGCGGTTCCTGTTTATGTCATTCTGAAGTGACTCCGGTCTTTTCCTGAACCTCTTTGTACGACTTTCGTCGATCAGTTGAAGTATGTCTTCTGTTGCCCAAGGATTCTTCGCACTTACCTTCCATGTGCCTATATTCTTCTGTCCAAGTTCTGTTATTGCGCTTTTTAGATATGTCCACTGCTCTTCCAGTGAAATGCCTACTGTAGTACCGGTATTCATTATTGCAGTATCTACATTTTCAGAGAACTTCAAATGCATCTCCTCATTCCTACTTTAGAATCCTGCTTCCTTCCATACTGATTCGTCCGACGATCAAGCTGGGTCTTTTCCAAATATCGATACCTTTTCGAAGTATCTCGTCTCTCGCGACTTTTGAACAGCTGTTCGCTATCACTGGTTGAAACTTGTTGCAGAACACAATTTGTCTTTCTTCTCTCTCATTCCTACTACCAAGCTTATATTCTCCCATATCCCTGTCCGCTATTCCTTGCCCTACTACCCCATGCGAATCCCCCATGATTTATTAGATTTATTAGATCCCTTTACATACTAAACTACCCATTTAGTTTTCTCATACACTTTCTCTCTCTCTCTCTCTCTCTCTCTCTCTCTCTTCACCCTCTGCTTCTGACCTAAGCATGTATACCTGAACTATTGTTGCCGGCGTTGGTTTGCTGTCGATTCTGACGGAAACAACCAAGTCGCTGAACTGCTGAAAGTAAGTAGCTCTCAGTCCTACCTTCCTGTTCGTAACGAGTCCTACTCCCATTATATCATTTTCTACTGTTGCTGCCCTATATTCGCCTCAACAGGATTCCTCATTTTCTTTCCACATCACATCACTGACCCGCAGTATACGTAGATTAAGCGGTTGCAGTTCCATTTTCAGACTTTCTAGCTCCCCTAACAAAATTAGACTTAATTCCATGCTCCGACTCATAGAATGTTACCTTTTCGCTGGCTACTCAGTCTTTTGCTCATAGTTACCTCCTCGTTGGCAGTCTGCCCCCGGGGTTCCTAATGGGAGCTAATCTGGAATCATTTGCCAATGAAGACGCCAATGTGGCTCTTTTTAAATTACGTTTCACATATTCTGTCGGTACATCTTGTGTGTCTTTAATGCAGTAGTTTTCATTGTCCTCTGCAGCCTCATGCCGTTGCCGTTGATCGTTGCTCGTTCTTCCACGTTTTAGGTGTTTCCCACCTCAAGCGGGAAATCTGAATCTCTGTTCTTCCCTCTGCCCTCTTGGACAAAGCCTTTGGCAGAACAAGTGTGCCTCCATTTCAGAATTAAGCAGTGGCTGGACTCAAACCCGGGCAAAGAACGTTGTGATTCCTAGCCAAAGCCGCTACCCCTGGACCAACAGTCACAGAAAGGGTAGAGGTGTAATCTGAAAATTAACAACATGCTCCGGCAACTACCACCCACTGCCTTTGAGAACGATGTAGCTACCTTCAACACAACCCTGATATCAGGGGGGCATGGAAGCAAGCTAATATTGTGGCTATTCCCAAGTCAGGATTGGATCCACAGTCCCTTATAAGTTACCAGCCAATTAGCCTGGTTATTTTAGAGGTTGTACTTGAAGAGGCCATTAGAAAACATTCAAGAAAAAGAGTAGTTTGGATTCCTGAGCGCCCATTCGACGATTCATGAACTGATGCAGCTGACCGTGGAGTTCTCGGAATGTCGAGAATACTACGCTGTGCCTCACTCTACTTCTCCCGAGTCTTTCATTCTGTGTGGCACAAGGATCCCCTCTTCACACGGCTAGAAGTGCAGCTTCATTCCTACCTAAAGGGACAGATCATCCATATCCGTGCCAGGCTAGGTGAATCGTCTCGTTGTAAGGCCACAGGACTGTACATGTTTTACTTTCATACTTCAGCCACTAGCACAATCACGGAAGGTGCACCTTTAATATACTGTTATGTAAGGTTTTAACTGTATTCGGAAGGAATTTGACTTCCTCTCTTTTCTTTCCTTTCTTCGTGTGGGGTGAACGAGCATCACGAACGACTGGAGATCGTTAGTCGCACAAGAGATAGACAGGACGAAATCCATGACGCCTTAGATATATAGTATCCTTGTTAACGTTAATTGTGTGTTAATTATTCTTGGCTTTCTCGAAAGATGTTGGAAAAAGTTCAATTAGCTCAACTGAGCGACCTGTAGCTTTTATGAAAAAAATACATTCGTATTAATAAACAAAAGTGGGCTCTATCTTTTATTTATCAGCGATAAAAATAGAGCAAAATCGAGATCGCAGCTGTACAGGATGGGGCGGTTAAAACTGTTTTGGGAAAAATATGGGAAACTGCACATCGGATTACAAAAAGGGTTATTCGTCTCGAAGTGGGACACCAAATGACGCCACACCCTCGGCCCCACCCCCAGATAGCGGGAGGGGGTCAACTTTGAAACCTTTAATAGGAACCCCAATTTTTATTGCAGATTGAGATTCTCTCGGAAGAAATACGCAACTTTTGTATGGAACAATTTTATCGTTGCGTGATAAATGGCGCTGTAGTCGACGCAAATAAAAGTGGGTTACAATCACAGTCAAGAAATTCCCATCATCTATACAAGGGTGAGCTCTTCTTCATCAGGCGCTCCCTGATATATCGCCGCATGGAAAAACACCGACCCCATGGGCTGGGGGATGTCAAGGATTCACTCGATATTTCTATAAAATACAACAGACAATGACGTACTCTATAAGTATCTGATATAAATATTAGGTTGGTGGATATGTTCATAGCTTTTCTATTTTGCATGTTGGTACTCGTATATCGACTGCTATGGATTTATTCACAAATTATCTTTTTTATTTGTAGTTCACTGTTGTTATTTGAGTTTACATATTGTCATTTTGTAATTTAGAGGTAGTGAGTGGAGCTGTGGACGCCAGAAAAGGGAGTGCCAACTGGAGGAATCGGAACATTTCTGACAAATCTTGTAAATGGTTTTCTGTTCTCGAAAAAGACGGTTTTGCGATTAGTGACTCTCCATATTCAGCAATACCTTCAGGGTTTGATGATGATCGTTTAAACGTAACTCTACAATCATCCATAGTAGTATGAATTGAGAACTGTGATCATTCGATCATCTTCCAGCATATGCAAGCAATGGGCAAGGTTCAAAACTCGGGTGTATGGGTACCGCATGCTCTAAGCTAAAATCACCAAAATCAGCAGGTAGCCATACATGCATCTCTACTTGCTCGTCATCAGTTGGCTCGTGAACAACACCGACCATTCCTATCTTGTATCGTTATTGGTGACGAGAAATGGTATATTTATGGTAACATAAGCAAAAGAAAGGAATGGTACTCAAACAGAGCAGCAACTCCCCATGCAAAGATCTGTGCCCACTCACAATAGATAAAGTCACGCATCTGATGGAACAGTGACTGAGTGATGTACTACGAATTGCTTCCTCGAGGTGTAACCACCACTGCTGACATTTACTGTCAACAGACGCAATCCAAGATCAACGAACAGGAAGACAGCGTCAAGCAATGCCTGCCAACATTCTGCTAGACTGCCAGAAAACACTATACAGTAGTTAGGTTGATCTTGCACCCTCAGATTTTCACTTTTTCCACTCTCTGTCAAACAACCTTCAAGGAAATTCCTTTCTGGATGAAAATGCACTCTGAACATGGTTCGACAAGTTCTTTGCCTCAAAACCATGTGTTTTCTACAGTTGCGGAATCGGAAAGTTACCCCAATGTAGGCAGACTGTTGTAAATAGTGAAGGAGAATACATTATTGATGACTAAAGACTTTGTAATGTGTACTTGTTGTGTTTATTAAACTTATGGAAAAACCCTATGAACTTATGCACCAACCAAATTCATACATACCTATAGATGGATAGAGAGAATCATGCTAGTTATGTAAATCTACGACCTATGGACGAGCCTCATCTGAGATAAGCAAATGCAGAGCCACTGGAGTGGGCTCATCCATCTCCATATGAGCAACAATATTCAACAGTCCTATGGGAAAAAAGCATAAAATCATATAATCAAAGTAAAAAAAACATTCATGCAATTTTTATTGGTTGGTGAAGCTGGTTCAGTCATTCCGAACGAGCAAAAATTTATATCAGGATGTCAAATGTGTCATCGTCCATCAGTGGCGACGTTATGCTGTGATCGGTAACAAAAAAGAATCATTAGATTGTGGCTATTATGGACAAGCACCCATACATATAAAATCTTTCAGATACGTATCTACAATATTGTCACAATCCAAATGAGGATATCTGCTCCTTTCATCCCCACTATCACCAGATCTGTCATAAAAACGTTTCACAGCTACTGCTGAGGGTTAGAGTAACAGGATGTACGACTTTTCCTACTTATACCCTCAGGGTGCTGTGTGGAGAAGGAGAACGCAGGATGTGTGCACAATCAATCCACCCGTGCAGCCAATGGGATAATTTCCCGCCATTTTTTCAAGCAACAGGAGACAAGAGAGGCTGCTGATGCAACTGTCATGGATCCATTATTTATTCAGGAGCAGCAAACTTGTTTGCGAGGTTGCATTGTAGTACTGAATGCATGTAGTGTCTGGAGGCATAAGACTTGTGGGAAGTTGTAAGCTTACTATGATGTGTCTGAAGGACGTTTAGAGTGTATAGAATGCAGGCATTTTATGATGAACAAATAACTCTTTATAAAGTTATTAATTTACTATGACATCTCTGTCAGGGTGTTGTGTGATGGTCCATTAATGCACCCCATACAGGAATTATGTAGTGCACACTTCCCCCTGCAGATAGTTGTAAATTTAAAGTGGGATCTCTGTCAAGGCATTGTGTGAGGGTCCATTAACTTATAGTATTCTGGTATTATGTAAAGAAGAAATAACCCTGAAGGTGGTTATAAATTTGCTACTTTGTGCACTAGAATTCATGTATTATATCGTCTCAGTTTATTCATGGTACTGCACTTGTGAAGCAGCAAACTGGGTGGCATCTGCTGAAGATTGTCATAAATTTGCTACTTTGTGCACGTAGAATGCATGTACTACATCATCTCTGTTTATTCAAGGTACTGCATTTGTGAAGCAACAAACTGGGTGACATATGCTGTGGATTAGTACTCTGGTGGCCGGCCGGTGTGGCTGTGCGGTTCTAAGCACTTCAGTTTGGCACCGCGTGACCGCTACAGTCGCAGGTTCGAATCCTGCCCCGGGCATGGATGTGTGTGATGTCCTTAGGTTAGTTAGGTTTAAGTAGTTCTAAGTTTTAGGGGACTGATGACCTCAGAAGTTAAGTCCCATAGTGCTCAGAGCCATCTGAACCATCTAGTATTCTGGTCATGTCAGGAATTTAAATCTGTCTGTAGGCAGAAGACTTGCTTATACGGTATAAGACATGAACAGTCAATGTGATGAGTCATGTAACCTAGAAATGTGTGAGTATATTGCCTCAGAGCAGTGTGTGATGAGTCGCCTGCCTGAGTAAAATACAGTGGCAGCGTTTAGAGACAACCAGTAGCCTGCAATACAATGAGGTGTTTATATGGGATGCAATGCCCCCTTTGCTGCTGGCCAACATATGATGGTGGCTGAGTGAGGCACGCAGGAGCTGCTGCGTGGTCTTGTATAAACAATGAGGCAGCAAGAGTACATTGTAAGACATGCTGGCTGCACAGCATGGCCGTATTCTGGCAAGACCCAACGTCTGTGGAGCTGGCCTGGCACATGGTGCCTGTATCTCCATGGAGTACAAAGCATTGAGTACTCACTTTTTACAGCAGATATATTTTTAAAAATTATAACACATCAGTAAGTGCAGTGTGATGGGTTCGAATGTGATCATAATGCGATGTCAGATTCCTTAAAAAAACTATGCTTTATTAAAGGTTATAATTTACCAATAATTGTGCATTAATGTTGTGTTGGTGGTGCATGTAGTGTGTTTTCCAAGTTGTAAGCCAAGATGACTGGTGGGGGTAGGTGACTAGATTGCTGCAACTATATTTTGAAGGGGGAAAGGTCTTTGGTGACATATATTTTGGTCATAAATTATAGCCAATGAGATACGGCTAAGAACAGGTAGACTCCTTTGGGTCATAAATTACAGTAATTAATATAAGACAGGACATAGATTATACCCATTAAGATAACTAATTAGGTACTAAATATACTTTGGAAATGTGGCAACCATGCAGGCTGCATCGGCTTTCTAGACTAATAGAATAATATCCCATCGAATTTACTGCCACTTGTACCTCACTTAGTTGACCGAGAACAGAGGGGGAAGTGGAGGGTGATCTTGAGGTTGACCTTGGGATCCTGTCAACAATGCTGACGTTGCCAGCTCTGGCTGTGCCCCATCACTATTAGGTAGCCTGTGTCTATATTACAAGATAATTTTTTTTCTTTGACACCAAATGTGTTCTATAGATCCTTCCTGTTTGAATTTCGGTAATACATATTGAAATTCTCAATCCTTTCATAATTTTGGGCCACACTGTTTGCTCATATCTAGTTCTTTCGGTTCTATAGATCTAGTTATTTGATATACGAGAGTGAATGCAGATTAATCTTTGACATGAGTAAAGGAAGTAAGCGATTCACATCACTCTACCTCTGAAGGATTCCGAAAACCAACTTTGATCTATATAACTTTCAGAAATACTTCATTTCACTGACTGGTTTTATTCATTTTCCCATTTTCTTTTTTCGGTGTTATTTTCCTTTCTTTATTTTGGGAGGCAGGCTCCCTGTCTCCTCAGGTAGTTTTATTAACGATGTAAAGTAAATAACCTATTTCAACATTATTGTACTGTAAGTTCATAATATTGCTTAGTAAGCCAGAGTGGAAAAAGGTATTTACAAGATGACAGTTACTAACCTATATGAAATAAAATCGTCATAACTTCTGAACGGTTTGCGTTAGGGCGTTCTAACTGCACGGTTGGCCACGGGGCATGATGAGTAGTAGTAAGCACCTGTATGGTTTGGTCCAGCGACGAAGCCCACTTTCATTTGGATGGTGTCGTCAATAAGCAAAATTGACGCATTTAGGGGACTGAGATTCCGCATTTCGCGATCGAGATGTTTTTTCACCCTCAACAGGCGAATGTGTGGTGTGCAATGTCCAGTCACGGAAAAACGGTGCGAAATTCTTTGATGGCACGATGACTTCCGAACGGTACGTGAACGTTTTGGAAGATGATTTCATCCACATTATCCAAAGTGACCCTGATTTCGACAAAATGTGGTTCATGCAAGACGAAGCTCGGACCCCATCGAAGCAGGAAAGTGTTTGATGTCCTGGAGGAGTAGCTTGGGGACCGAATTCTGGCTCTGGAGTATCCAAAAGCCACTGGCATAGGCCTCGATTGACCGCCATATTCTCTGGATCTTCTTTTTGTGGGGCTATATTAAGCTGTACAGCAATAACCTCAAAACCGTTGCTGAGATGAAAACAGCCATTGAGGAGGTCATTGAAAGCATCAGTGTTCTGACACTTCAGCAGGTCACGCAGAATTTTGCTGTTCGTCTGCTCCACATCATTGCCAGTGATGGCAGGTATATTGAACAGGTCATAACCTAAATCTGAATATATAAAGTGACGTTTGCATGTTGAATAAAGTATTTGCACTCCGTAGTTTGTAACTAATTTACGTTTTTTTCATATAGTTCAATAATTGTCACCTTGTAAAGAAAACTGTCATGTCAATTTATGACATGTAAAAAGCGACATAATGAAAGAGGTTTACATCAAATGTTTGCAAAAACACACAGTGTTATGTCAATAACCTGTTATTTTGAATGTTTGTAAAATGCGGCACAATTATCTGCACTGCAGGGCAGTATGGAGAAACTGCCTTTGCATACCAGTACTGCTGGCATCGCAGACTGATATTTATTCCTGTTTCAGGTCATAGAATTTGGATACCAGGTTATTAATTTTGGTCAGTAATGAGCATCCTCAGACCTAAGAACTCATAATTTCCTAATCACACACGATCAGCATATGTAAAGATGATACAGTCGAAGTAATGACCAAAGAAAGTTTGTCCTTGTATAAAATGTAAGTACCACCTGTACACTTCCAGCAAAGATGTTTCTAGTAAGATACGTTATAGATTTACTTGGGGTGAGCAGTTGCATACGCGTTTCCGCCATTGTGCACACAACGTCAGAGAGGAACACTTCCGGCTCTTATTTGTACACTCCAGGACAAAAAGAAAAAGAAGTCGCACCACGAAGGAATTTCCTGATTTGGGCGGGAATCGGTAGATATGATGTTCATGTACAGACAGACAAGCAGTTATTAGGATTGGCATTGATTGATACAGTTATTGTATGACCTCCTGAAGAATATCATTCCAAATTCTGTCCAATTGGCTCATTAGAACAAAATAGTCCCGATCTAGCTGTAAGGCAGTGCCCATAATGCTCTAAGCATACTCAGTTGGGAAGAGATCTGGCGACCTTCTTGTAAAATTGGGGTTTCCCAAGCACGAAGACAAGCAATAGAAACTCTCGGCGTGTCCAGGTTGGCATTATGTTGCTGAAGCGGTTTGCCACGAAAGGCAACAAAACAGGGAGCAGAATGTCGTCGACTACCGCTGTGCCGTAACAGTGCCACAGATGATAACCAAAGGGATCCTGTTATGAAAAGAAATGGCATCCGGGAGCATCACTATAGTCCGTGAGACGAGTGATTGGTACTGACAGTTCCGGCGGGCAGACGGCGCTGTTGCCGAACGTGGCTCACAGCACGCGGCGCCCTGTCTGCTACACGCATTCTCTAGCAGCAGAAATAAAAGCGAGACAAAATACAAGTCGTATAGGTACGCGTGAATTTATTTAAAGTTGATGCTTGAAATATATTAACTCGAAAACTGATAAGAGCTATTTAGTACAAGTATCTAAGATGCTGAAACATAATAAAGTTATTTGTTAAACTTCACAACTGAAATGAAAACTATTTTCGCAAGTTGTTGAACATTAGCAGTTTTGGTTTCCATTGTTAAGTATTAGCATTATTAATTTGTTCTACTACAAGCTACAGAATAATTGGTCAGTGTATTAAGAGTTATAATCTGAAGAAAGTACTCACAATATGATGATCTGGTTGTAGATCGATAGCAAACTCCCTCCTTACATTCCTGAATACGTTGTAGTTACTGTAATGGAAAAACACCACTCACATCACTGTCAGAATCTGATTTGACATTGTCTTCCCCAGCACTACTCGAACTATCACTGCTCTCTGCCAGATGTATAATTAAATTTTCGATGCATTCTTCCACAACCCCCTCTCTGATGGCACTTGCAGTGCTGTTTACAATTTTAGCCCACGTCTCGCTTGTCACTTTATTGATAGCTGCTGGAAGGAGAGTTTCTACTTCAGAGATCGTGAATTTTTTATTGTTTGCAGCAATGTAATTTTTTATCTGCGCCCACACTCCTTCAATTGCATTGAAGTGACAGTGGTATAGAGGAAGCCGAACGATTTCATGCCTGTGCATTTTAGCAATCTCGTCAATTACATATGTTGGAAATTGGGGTTTCTTTTGTGCCACAATTTCGAGCAGTTCCGCCTTCCTTAAATCTTCTCTGAAATCTACTTTTCGCCGTTTCAACCACTGAATGATATCGTCTTTTTTTGTTGCCAAGGTTGGTGCCTTATCGTGAACAACGGAATGATAAGGTGCATTGTCCATAACAATCACTGATGGACTTGTCAGATTCGTCATAAGCGATGTCTCGAACCATTCTTGAAATACTACACTGTTCATTTCTTCATGGCAATCTCCCGTCTTTTTTGACCGAAACATTTTCAAGCAGTTTGGCACAAAACCTTTCGATATTCCTGCATGTAAGACAATAATACGCCCTCCTTTGCCAACAGGCACTGCCATTGTCCCCTCGGGCGTCCCATCATTCCAGCCTCTACGTAAAGAATGGCTGGCATTGACCCAAGTTTCATCTAACCACACTATACTTTCGGATTACACACCCATGATCCTGCGCAGAAATCTGCACCGCCATGCAATTACATCTGTCCTTTCCATTAATATTTTGCGTCCGTTAAACAGTGAATAGCTGAAGCCTATGTCTTTCAGCACTGTACGCAATGAAAATTTGCTCCCTTTAGAAAGATCGTCTTTCTGAAGCGACACCTGTAATTTAGATAGATTGGGATGTTCCCTTCTCTTATAATAGCTGTATATATGACGACGAATAGCGTCTTTCTGAAAATCGTCCAAAGCTGTCACCCGCTTATTTCTCGGTCGCTTCTTTCCTGGTGTGTGCAGCTTTGTTGTGCCACTCTCGTCACAATCTACACTATACTGTTCTTTCCCTATCTTTACAACAGTGTTCTTACTTATTTTCAATGCTGCTGCAGTTCTCTTCACAACCTGAACAACAGGAATTAAAGGCCCACCTTTGTCCTTTTCTTTCTGAAAGTAATCCCTCACAGAGCACACGAATTCATGGACCTGGGTGTGTAGCACACTTTTCTTCCTCCGTTTCACTTCTTGTGTTGGGCTGGTACTACCCGCCGCACTAGACATTGTTTACAACGAAATATAAACAAAGAAACACTAAAAACAACAAAAACGAATTAAACTGCGAATTCAACTTCAGACAAACGACGAACGACCGCACCGCCTACACGCTAGACACTGGTAAGTTTCATAAGCGCGCGCGACCGGGTTTCAGAGCGGCAACGTGGCCCTTGCTACCCGCTCAAAGTCAGGCCGTCATTGGCTGCCTGCCTGCGGTCGCTAGGCAACGGAAAGACGCTACCGAGCTGTCAATACCAAAGACTCGTCTCCTAGACTATAGTGGCTGTCATGTCATATGACCCGTGACAGTCACGCTGGTATCCCAACGCTCGCCGGGGTGTCTCCAGGCAAGTCTTTGGGCTGGAATCTTATTGACTGGAGAGAAATTGTCTTTGGAGATGAGTCCCGCTTCGAACTGAGTCCTGATGACAAGCGAAGACATGTCTGGATACTAGCCTGACTGTCGCCCGCCATAAGGCCCTACAGCCAGGAGCGATGACCTGGGATGCCATTTCTTTTCATAGTAAGACATCTACGGTTGCCATCTGCGGTACCTTAAGGCACAGCGGTACAGCTATGATATTCTACAACCTGGTTTGTTGCTCTTCATGGCATGCCATCCTGGGCTTACATTTCAGCAAGATAATGCCCGTCCGAACACGGCGAAATTTCTACTGCTTCATACGAGGCGTGTTTTTTTAAGTAAATACCGTTTTGAAATTAAAAAAAGACGTGGTAAGATATCTCAATTATTTTATTTTTACATGAAAGCCTGTACCTTAATGTACTTTTCTACATAATTTCGATCAATATTGAGGAACTTGTCATAACGTTGTACCAGTTTTTGAATACGCTCCTCATAGAAGTCTGCCGCCTGACTTGTTAACCACTGCATCATCACTGTTTTGACTTCGTCATCGTCTTGAAGACGCTTACCGCCCAGGTGATTCTTCAAGTGCAGGAAAAGATGGTAGTCACTGGGCGCAAGATCGGGGCTGTACGGAGGATGATCTAGACTCTAGATCCTAGAGTTTCCCATCGAAAAGATGTGATGAGATCTTTGGTCTGATTCGCCACATGAAGACGGGCATTGTCTTGCAGCAAAACGATGCCCTTGTTCAACTTACCACGTCTTTTGTTCTGAATTGAACGGCGCATTTTGTGCAACGTTTTACAGTAAGCTGCTGCATTGATTGTCTCATTACAAGGCAGAAACTCCAAGAGCAATACTCCTTTTCTGTCCCAAAAATCTGTGCACATGATTTTCCAGGCAGAAATTGTTTACTTAAACTTCACTTTTCTGGGTGACTCTGAATGCCGCCATTCCATGGACTGTTTCTTTGATTCCGGCGTGACGTAGGCCACCCATGTTTCATCGCCCGTAACAATTTGGCTTAAGAAATCATCACCGTCATTGTGGTACCGCTCAAGGAAAGTCAATGCACTGTCTAAACGTTTGGTTTTGTGCACATCCGTCAACATTTTCCGTACCCAACGTGTGCACAGTTTTCGGTAATTCAAGTGCTCGGTCACAATACCATACAAAACATTATGAGAAACATTGGGGAAAGTCCTCCTGCAAGGAGGAAATCGTAAAGCGTCTGTTTTCTTTCACCTTATTATCCACTTCCTGCACCAAACTTTCATTAACGACCGAAGGACGCCCACTCCATTGTTCATCATGCGCATTTGTGCGGCCATCTTTAAATGCTCTCACCCACTTTGTTACCACTCCATCACTCATAATGTTCTCTCTGTAAACTGCACAGATCTCACGATGAATATCAATCGCTTTTGGGCCTTTAGCACTAAGAAATCTTATAACAGCCCGTACTTCACACTCGGCGGGACTCACGATTTTCGGAGGCATCTGAAACACTCACTACACAACGCAAACAAGTAAGAATCGGACTGTAATGGCGTCAGTGCGTAGACAACAGATGTAGGTACCCAGTGCGCATGCGCAGAACGTCGACCGCAGCGCTGCGGCCGCGGCGTGGCAAAACGGTACTTACTTTAAAAAAACATGCCTCGTAAAAGACATCATATTTACGCCAGTTACTGTAACACTTTCTTTATTTCACGATTGCAATTTCGGCCTTAGGCCATTATCAAGTGCAGATTTTTGTGGCTTTAAGCCGTGTCAACTTAAAATGAGCTTACACATTTATATGTCGTTGTCATTACTATTAAAATACATTCATGACGCTGTTACATACTGCGTCGAATGTATTTAATAGTAATGGCAACGACATATAAATGTGTCAGCTCGTTTTAAGTTGACATGGCTTAAAGCCACAAAAATCAGCACTTGATAATGGCCTGAGGCCGAAATTGCAATCATGAAATAAAGAAAGTGCTACAGTAACTGGCGTCAATATGATGTCTTTTATAAAGTTCAACATGACTGTGAATCCCAGGAATAAAAAGTCTCTACTGCTTGTCTTCGTGCTTGTGAAACCCTACCTTGGCCAGCGAGGTTGCCGGCTTCCTCCCCAGTTGAGAACATTCGGAGCATTATGGGCAGTGCTTTCCAACCAGCTCGGATTTTGACCACCCGACGCACAGCTGCACAGAATTTGGCACGATATCACTCTGGAGGACATCCGATAAATCTGCCAATCAAAAGCAATAACTGCTCGCATAAGAGCCAGAGAGGGACCAGTGCGTTACTGACTTGCTCAATTTGTGAAACTCCTTCTCTTGAATAAATCATACAGTTTTTCTGAAATGGTAACGACTCGTTTTTCTGTATATGCACATCATATCTACCGATTTCCGTCCTGTTCAGATTTTCTTCGTCGTGTGTATGTTTTTTTTCTTTTTTTCTTTTTTTTCTTAGTGTGATTGTTGGAAGCTGAGTGGTTTCGCAAATGTTGCCGTTTTAGCTTAGTTACTTTTGTGTAGTGAGCGATTTGCAACTAAAAGTGTTCTGAGTGTGTGTGAGCAATGCCAGGTTGTGCTGTAACTCTCATAATCGCAAAGCTAGGTACTGGTTCATGCTTTCCCTCGCGATACAAGACTGCAAAACATTCGCCTGACGAAATGCTATAGAAAAGACGCTGTAAATGCTACAATATACGAGGGTAACCCAAAAGTAAGGTCTCCTATTTGTTCATAAGCACGTAGACCTGTTTATTTCTATAATGGTTTACATCAGTTTACAACTTGAACATTTAGCTATTTTTCGACATAATCACCATTTCTGTCGATGCATTTTTATAGACGCTGTGGCAGTTTTTGTATGCCCATGTCATACCAGCTCGTCGCCGTGCTGTTCTTCTTTCACGTCGTCGTCGCAGCTGAATCACTTTCCGGCCAAATGTTCTTTTAACCTAGGGAACAGGTGATAGTCACTGGGCGCCAAGCCAGGACTATAGAGTGGATGGGTGATTATGTTCCATTGAAACTGTTGCAGGAGGGCAACGGTTTGCCGAGCGATGTGTGGGCGAGCGTTCTCATGGAGAATGTGTACGCCCATGCTCAACATTCCTCTTCTCTGGTTCTGAATTGCCAGTTTGAGTTTTTTCAGAGTCAGTACTTGTCAGCGTTAATTGTGGTCCCGGCGATCCAGCTCCGACGACGAGGTGAAGGAAGAGGTTCATAACTTTCTGAACAGAAAGGCGGCGAGCTGGTATGACATGGGCATACAAAAACTGACACAGCGTCTACAAAAATACATCGACAGAAATGGTGATTACGTCAAAAAATAGCTAAATGTTCGAGCTGTAAACTGATGTAAACCATTGGAGAAATAAACAGGTCTGTGTAGGAGACCTAACTTTTGAGATTAGCCTAACTTTTGAGATTACCCTCGTACGTCATTTAAAAAAAAAAAAAACTTATAATGTTAGAGATTTGTGTTCGGAACTGCTAAGTTTACCGCGGAAACGAGTGCTTAAGAGCGATGCATTTCCTTCGTTTAATTTACCCTGTAGTAGAAGCGCCAATGATAGTATACCACATGCAACAGAATAAGAGAAGGAACGTCTCAACAAATGCGTGATCCATAGAAGAACAAAGTGCTTCAGATAAGCTTTCACTACGGAAGAAGAGTGCTGATAAGTGTACATTTGCAGATGAAGTTGTTTATAATGATTCAGATAAAGCCAGTTTGCAGAATTTAATAGCGGCACTACAGAGAAGAAATGCTCAACTGCAAAACATAGGCAAGAAGTTGCCAGCTCGTAATAACGATCTTCGAAGTCAATTGTCGTTACGATGAAGAAAGTAATAAAAATGCACTTGCGTCTCGTGAAATTAATCGAATATTGGGCAAAATATTTCCACTCAATCAAATACGAAGTCTGTAATAGGTACTAAGGCGGTTATGATGGGTCAGAGAGGATATTTTCAAGTGGATTGTTTTGCTCGCCGTTTCGCACAAAAATTATTACGCAATTTTCTCAGTACAGTGTGAATCTTGCGTTCTTGAATAAACCGCAGTTTCAACCGCCACCTTGGTATTTTGAAGACTGTGTTAGTTAGATTAGCCAATTCAAATGCTTTCTACAAATAAGGCACTCGTATAATTTCTGGAATAAATACGACAGTGTCCACCTATTAGCTGAAGTTCTTTTAAACTTTTGATGAATGCAACACGAAAATGTGCGCTAAATAGACTCGTTTATTTGCTAAACTTTTTCTCAGAACCAATTGTATGTTGAATGCGAACATTTACTTTGACAGAAAATCGGAGAAACAGACTAAACTTAGCACTTTTTTTGAATGTTTAGATTCGGTAGAAGCTTGAATTTTTTTAAAAAATCTGCAGTGTCTGTTTCGAAGCCGGAAAAATTACAAAATGTAGCAGTAAGATTCTAGCAATAACAGAATGGCAATTTACACTTCATTATTTGCATATAAACTAAAACGTAGCACAACTACATCACATAAATGCGCAGCCTACATGTTGTGTAACACTGTTCCCGTGGCTGCTGCTGTTTCTTAGTGACGTCACAGCGTCATCCAGTACCAGCACAGAACGTTTACTGCCCAACCTTATTTTTCTACCGACCTTGAGAGTCAACATGTCTGCTAGAACTCTGTATGTGGCACTTACATTGTATGTAAACATGACGAAGCTTGTTTGGATTATTACTTTTACTGTACCCTCTTTATACACTCCTGGAAATTGAAATAAGAACACCGTGAATTCATTGTCCCAGGAAGGCGAAACTTTATTGACACATTCCTGGGCTCAGATACATCACATGATCACACTGACAGAACCACAGGCACATAGACACAGGCAACAGAGCATGCACAATGCCGGCGCTAGTACAGTGTATATCCACCTTTCGCAGCAATGCAGGCTGCTATTCTCCCATGGAGACGATCGTAGAGATGCTGGATGTAGTCCTGTGGAACGGCTTGCCATGCCATTTCCACCTGGCGCCTCAGTTGGACCAGCGTTCGTGCTGGACGTGCAGACCGCGTGAGACGACGCTTCATCCAGTCCCAAACATGCTCAATGGGGGACAGATCCGGAGATCTTGCTGGCCAGGGTAGTTGACTTACACCTTCTAGAGCACGTTGGGTGGCACGGGATACATGCGGACGTGCATTGTCCTGTTGGAACAGCAAGTTCCCTTGCCGGTCTAGGAATGGTAGAACGATGGGTTCGATGACGGTTTGGATGTACCGTGCACTATTCAGTGTCCCCTCGACGATCACCAGTGGTGTACGGCCAGTGTAGGAGATCGCTCCCCACACCATGATGCCGGGTGTTGGCCCTGTGTGCCTCGGTCGTATGCAGTCCTGATTGTGGCGCTCACCTGCACGGCGCCAAACACGCATACGACCATCATTGGCACCAAGGCAGAAGCGACTCTCATCGCTGAAGACGACACGTCTCCATTCGTCCCTCCATTCACGCCTGTCGCGACACCACTGGAGGCGGGCTGCACGATGTTGGGGCGTGAGCGGAAGACGTCCTAACGGTGTGCGGGACCGTAGCCCAGCTTCATGGAGACGGTTGCGAATGGTCCTCGCCGATACCCCAGGAGCAACAGTGTCCCTAATTTGCTGGGAAGTGGCGGTGCGGTCCCCTACGGCACTGCGTAGGATCCTACGGTCTTGGCGTGCATCCGTGCGTCGCTGCGGTCCGGTCCCAGGTCGACGGGCACGTGCACCTTCCGCCAACCACTGGCGACAACATCGATGTACTGTGGAGACCTCACGCCCCACGTGTTGAGCAATTCGGCGGTACGTCCACCCGGCCTCCCGCATGCCCACTATACGCCCTCGCTCAAAGTCCGTCAACTGCACATACGGTTCACGTCCACGCTGTCGCGGCATGCTACCAGTGTTAAAGACTGCGATGGAGCTCCGTATGCCACGGCAAACTGGCTGACACTGACGGCGGCGGTGCACAAATGCTGCGCAGCTAGCGCCATTCGACGGCCAACACCGCGGTTCCTGGTGTGTCCGCTGTGCCGTGCGTGTGATCATTGCTTGTACAGCCCTCTCGCAGTGTCCGGAGCAAGTATGGTGGGTCTGACACACCGGTGTCAATGTGTTCTTTTTTCCATTTCCAGGAGTGTATAATTATACTGACTCGGTGTGATAAGAAAAATATTTGATCTCAGGTCTCATGATCGTCGATACTGGCCGAAATTAATAACCCAGTAACAACTTTTGTGATCCGTAACTTGAATAAATATATAAATACCTTCCTGCATCACTGTGGATTTTTGCTGCGACTGTGTCGCAAGTCGTGAGACTGATATCTCTGCAATTGGAAGTATCGAAACCTCTGACAATGTTTGTCAGTCGCTTTGAGTGACGTTCCGATCTTATCACTGGTGGAGAATTACTGGCTTATCTGACACGTCTGAAAAGAAAATGCCATTGCTTACAGCACCTAGATAATAACATTAGGTAATAAAAACACTTCGGAGGCGCGACAGGGGAGTGGCCCAGATAATGAACCTTCTTGCGGTCATGTTAGCTAATGGAGTAGCCGCGCGGGATTAGCCGAGCAGTCTAGGGCGTTGCAGTCATGAACTGTGCGGGTGGTCCCGGCGGAGGTTCGAGTCCTCCCTTGGGCATGGGTGTGTGTGTTTGTCCTTAGGATAATTTAGGTTAAGTAATGTGTAAGATTAGGGACTGATGACCTTAGCAGTTAAGTCCCGTAATATTTCACACACATTTTCGCTAATAGAGTAGGATGGAGGCACGGCAGAGGTGCGGTGTTTGGTGATAAGGCATCTGGCGGGAGAAATGCAGCGCACAATATGCTTATTTCTTTCCCTCCATAACGATTTATCGTGCCAGGTTAACGACGCCGGCACTATAGGTGAAAGTCGCAGATGCCCCGAAAATTTGAAGGTTCAAGATGTATAAATGAAAGAAAAAAGAATCGTAAATACGTCAGTTAAATCTGAAAGACGTGAAAAATTTTATTTATGCATTAACGGTTAGGATTAGCTCTTATTACGAAGGTGAACTTTTTCATTACTTTTCGCGTGCTGTTTTCTACAGTGGTCGAAATTAGTATAAGGGCACGTGGTAATTTGTGGATAAAACATGTTCGTTTACGTATCTGGTATTGAATGCCTTTTTGCTGTACAGTTTACAACAAAGCGAAACAAAATACACTCCTGGAAATTGAAATAAGAACACCGTGAATTCATTGTCCCAGGAAGGGGAAACTTTATTGACACATTCCTGGGGTCAGATACATCACATGATCACACTGACAGAACCACAGGCACATAGACACAGGCGACAGAGCATGCACAATGTCGGCACTAGTACAGTGTATATCCACCTTTCGCAGCAATGCAGGCTGCTATTCTCCCATGGAGACGATCGTAGAGATGCTGGATGTAGTCCTGTGGAACGGCTTGCCATGCCATTTCCACCTGGCGCCTCAGTCGGACCAGCGTTCGTGCTGGACGTGCAGACCGCGTGAGACGACGCTTCATCCAGTCCCAAACATGCTCAATGGGGGACATATCCGGAGATCTTGCTGGCCAGGGTAGTTGACTTACACCTTCTAGAGCACGTTGGTTGGCACGGGATACATGCGGACGTGCATTGTCCTGTTGGAACAGCAAGTTCCCTTGCCGGTCTAGGAATGGTAGAACGATGGGTTCGATGACGGTTTGGATGTACCGTGCACTATTCAGTGTCCCCTCGACGATCACCAGTGGTGTACGGCCAGTGTAGGAGATCGCTCCCCACACCATGATGCCGGGTGTTGGCCCTGTGTGCCTCGGTCTTATGCAGTCCTGATTGTGGCGCTCACCTGCACGGCGCCAAACACGCATACGACCATCATTGGCACCAAGGCAGAAGCGACTCTCATCGCTGAAGACTACACGTCTCCATTCGTCCCTCCATTCACGCCTGTCGCGACACCACTGGAGGCGGGCTGCACGATGTTGGAGCGTGAGCGGAAGACGGCCTAACGGTGTGCGGGACCGTAGCCCAGCTTCATGGAGACGGTTGCGAATGGTCCTCGCCGATACCCCAGGAGCAACAGTGTCCCTAATTTGCTGGGAAGTGGCGGTGCGGTTCCCTACGGCACTGCGTAGGATCCTACGGTCTTGGCGTGCATCCGTGCGTCGCTGCGGTCCGGTCCCAGGTCGACGGGCACGTGCACCTTCCGCCAACCACTGGCGACAACATCGATGTACTGTGGAGACCTCACGCCCCACGTGTTGAGCAATTCGGCGGTACGTCCACCCGGCCTCCCGCATGCCCACTATACGCCCTCGCTCAAAGTCCGTCAACTGCACATACGGTTCACGTCCACGCTGTCGCGGCATGCTACCAGTGTTAAAGACTGCGATGGAGCTCCGTATGCCACGGCAAACTGGCTGACACTGACGGCGGCGGTGCACAAATGCTGCGCAGCTAGCGCCATTCGACGGCCAACACCGCGGTTCCTGGTGTGTCCGCTGTGCCGTGCGTGTGATCATTGCTTGTACAGCCCTCTCGCAGTGTCCGGAGCAAGTATGGTGGGTCTGACACACCGGTGTCAATGTGTTCTTTTTTCCATTTCCAGGAGTGTACATTCTCATTTTATCATTAGCATTGGTACTTAAAGAAACAAGACAATCTTAGGGGTGGAAATACACTACTGACCCTTAAAATTGCTACACCACGAAGATGGCGTGCTACAGACGCGAAATGTGACCGACAGGGAGAAGATGCTGTGATATGCAAATGATAGCTTTTCAGAGCATTCACACAAGGTTGGCGCCGATGGCGACACCTATAACGTGCTGACATGAGGAAAGTTTCCGACCGGTTTCTCATACACAAACAGCAGTTGACCGGCGTTGCGTGGTGAAGAGTTGTGATGCCTCGTGTAAGGAGGAGAAATGCGTACCACCACGTTTCCGACTTTGATTAAGGTCGGATTGTAGCATATCGTGATTGCGGTTTATCGTATCGCGACACTGCTGCTCGCGTTGGTCGAGATCCAATGACTGTTAGCAGAATATGGAATCGGAGGGTTCAGAAGGGTAACACGGAACGGCGTGCTGGATCCCAACGACCTCGCATCACTAGCAGTCGAGATGACAGGCATCTTATCCGCATGGCTGTAACGGCTCGTGCTGCCACGTCTCGATCCCTGAGTCAACAGATGGGGACGTTTGCAAGACAACAACCATCTGCACTATCAGTTCGACGACTTTTGCAGCAGCGTGGACTATCTGCTCGGAGGCAGTGGCTGCGGTTACCCTTGACGCTGCATTACAGACAGGAGCGCCTGCGATGGTGTACTCAACGATGAACCTGGGTGCACGAATGGCAAAACTTCATTTTTTCGGATGAATCCAGGTTCTGTTTACAGCATTATGATGGTCGAATCCGTGTTTGGCGACATCGCGGTGAACGCACATTGGAAGCGTGTATTCGTCATCGCCGTACTGGCGTATCACCCAGCGTGATCGTATGGGGTGTCATTGGTTACACGTCTCGGTCACCTCTTGTTCGCATTGATGGCACTTTGAACAGTGGACGTTACATTTCAGATGTGTTACGACCCGTGTTTCTATCCTTCATTCGATCGCTGCGAAACCCTACATTTCAGCAAGATAATGCACGACCGCATATTGCAGGTCCTGTACGGGCCTTTCTGGATACAGAAAATGTTCGACTGCTGCCCTGGCCATCACATTCTCCAGATCTCTCACCAATTGAAAACGTCTGGTCAATGGTGGCCGAGCAACTGGCTCGTCACAATACGCCAGTCACTACTCTTGATGAACTGTGGTATCGTGTTGAAGCTGTACACGCCATCCATGCTCTGTTTGGCTCAATGCCCAGGCGTATCAAAGGCGTTATTACGGCCAGAGGTGGTTGTTGTGGGTACTGATTTCTCAGGATCTATGCACCCAAATTGCGTGAAAATGTAATCACATGTCGGTTCTAGTATAATATATGTGTCCAATGAATACCCGTTTATCATCTGCATTTCTTCTTGGTGTAGCAATTTTAATGGCCAGTAGTGTATATACAGGATGACACTTATTGAACTATAAGAAAACAAACATTAATTAGTTACAAACTACTGCGTGCACACAGTTTATTCACTAAAGGCATTCGGATTTATGTTATGACATTTTCGATATGCTTGCCATAATTGGCGATGATGTGGCGTAGAGGAATAGCATGACCCGCTGAAGTGTCGGATCATCGATGCTGTCGATGACTTCCTGAAAGGCGGTTTTCATCTCAGCAATGGTTTTGGGGCTATTGCTGAATAACATGTCTCTAGTATAGCCCCCACAAAAAGGAGTTGCACGTGTTCAGGTCCGGAGAATATGGCGGCCAATCGAGGCCCAATACAGTGGCCTCTGGGTACCCCAGATCCAGAATGTGGTCCCCAAAGTGCTCCTCCAGGACATCAAACACTCTCCTGCTTCCCTGGATTCGAGCTCCGTCTTTCATGAATCACATTTTGTCGAAATCAGGGTCACTTCGGATAACGAGGATGAAATCATCTTCCAAAACCTTCATGTACCAATCGGTAGTCACCGCGTCACCGAGGAATATCGAACCGATTATTCCGTGACTAGACATTGCACACCAAGTAGTCATCCGTTTAGGGTGAAGAAACCTCTTGATAGCGAAATGCTGATTCTCAGTACCCCAAATGCGCCAACTTTGCTTATTGATGAAACCATCCAAATGGAAGTCGGCTTCGTCGCTACAATACGCATATTAATATCCATCATGCCACGCGGCCAGCCTTCCATTTTGAACCTTCTTACGCAAACCGGTGAGAAGTTATGACGATTTTATTTCATATAGATGAATAATTGCTATTTTGTATACAGGCACTTACTAATATTGTTGTTGCCGGAATAACCTAACGTATACAGTAACTAGATCACAACTATGATCTGGTATTTAGTCGAACCCCCATTGTTCTTGATAACCGCGAGAATCCTCTTAGGCCAATGTATAAGGGTGGTGATCTCTTCTTCCGAGGTTGAGGTCACTCCACTCGAATTGCAGTTTTCAGCTGGGCCACAGTCTCAAACTGTCGTCCCTCGCGATCAACAAGTCGTCGCCACCGCCAAAGTTTCTACTCATCCCAACGTGTTCTTCTGTACAGAGATCATGCCAGTAATACTAAAAACCATCTGGCCCATCCAAATTAAACTTCTCCTCATCACTGAAAACTATTTTGTTCCATTCTACGGTCCATGGCGTACGCTCTTCCGCAAACTTCAGACGGGGCTCCTTACGCGCATTGTTTGAAGGTGATTTATGGAACCGTTTCTTGAATGCCAGATTCGCGTCTTGAGCAAGGATTTGTTCAAAAATGGCTCTGAGCACTATGGGACTCAACATCTTAGGTCATAAGTCCCCTAGAACTTAGAACTACTTAAACCTAACTAACCTAAGGACATCACACACACCCATGCCCGAGGCAGGATTCGAACCTGCGACCGTAGCAGTCCCACCGTTCCGGACTGCAGCGCCAGAACCGCTAGACCACCGCGGCCGGCCAAGGATTTGTCTAACGCGTCTGGAAGTGACTGATAACTGTAAATCAGCCACGGTTTGAGAAGAACACAAGCTGTTCGTTTTGTTTTACGCGGAATGACATGTGTCTGTGATGCTGACAATTTTCGTGTCCTGCCTTATTTGCCATTTTTGCGGTACTGTGCAGCAAGTTCAATTATCAATAGCGCAACGGAACGCCCTGATTTCTCAGCAGTGTGGCGATTAGATAGACCCATTTCTTTGTACGCCTTAATACTTGCTTGCTCGTCACTCGACAGAGGCTTTCCACGCAGCATTATATACACAATACCTGCCGTACGACGTTAGTAGACACAACGTTTGTACACACACACCTCCACGCTGTTAACTGTAGTCAACTGTTCACATTTACCACACTGCGCGTCATGTAGCGGACCTGCCTTTATACCAGCCTTGGCTCTTTCCTATCCGAAAGACCGCCTTTTTCCGTTTTTTAAGTACTTAGTCTAATTCTAGTGGGGAAATAACATTGTATTTTCTTTTGATTTGTTGTAAATTTTACGGGAAAAACGCTTGAAATACCAAATACGAAAGTAAACATGTTTTTTCCACAAATAACCACGTTCCTTTATACGAGGGCTATTCAGAAAGTAAGGAACGATAGGTCGCGAAATGGAAACCACAGTGAAAATCAAAACTGTTTTATTTGCAACAGCTACTTATCTCCATGGTCGCCGATCCGACTTAGACGTTTGTCGTAGCGTTGTACCAACTTTCCAATACCTACGATATAGAAGGCAGCCGCCAGTGCTTTCCGCTGGCCTGCAGCTCGTTGTCTGCACCAAAATGTTGACTTCATAGCCAGCGGTTCATGTGAGCAGAGATGAAACAGAGGGAGACAATTACGGGCTGTATTGTGGGTAATCAAACATTTCCAATTGAAAACAATGCAGGAGAATCTTCATTGCCCCTGTAGAATGCGGCTGAGAACTGTCGTAAAGAAGAAAACGCACAACAGTTATGTAATGTTGGCTGCATAGCTCCGGGCGAAATTTCTCACCAGGCCTTCGTACTTGGCGAGAGACACTATTGTTCTAGGTATCTTTATGTGCTCCCTGTGTGCTCAGAACAAAAAAGAACGACGTAACGCGATGGACGAGCATAATAGACACTGCCCAACACATCTGTGCAAAACTTCATCAGATTTTCACTGCGGTTTCCATTTCGCGACCGATCGATCCTTACTTTCCGAATAACCCTCGTACTAATATCCACCAGTGTATCATGAAATGTAATCTAGCTTCAAGGTCAGGGTTACGAAGTTCTAAGCCATTTTAGGATTCGAAACCCTATTATTTGCATGAAGGTGTGTAATTTCTATAACGCCGTCTTGTGTGGTAAAATATACTGTGCACACTTGCCTCAGTTTCCCTACTTATTCTTCCCAAGGGATATCCAGACTGTGAGTCAGCATATAATAATCAAAGAACCGAATATGTTAAGCACAGTAATAAGCTGCAAACACATCACACTCATAAACCAAAGGCAGCACTCTGCAGATCATTGTTAATTTTCCAACAGAATTTAACATGTAAGACATTGCCTGTCATTCACCAAGCGCCTATATTGATCCATTTTCCTGTTACTGCTCCTCTGAAACCCAAACTGCATCGAACTAAAGGAGAATGAAACACCTGTAAATTGATGCGTCATAATTTATGTGTCTCAATGTGTATGATTCATACACCATGGAAGCTGAATCTCAAGCATTCGCCCAATGTTCAGAGTGCCATTGAAATTCCAGCACCAGAAAGGATAGAAAATAAAAAAATTAACTGATTGTGCTTATATAGTACAGTAGGAAGAATACGTGATTAAATTTTTAGATGACTTGGAAGCAAGAAGAGAGTGTGAAATTTTGTACATCAACCTGAAATAACTGAAAGCAACAACACCTGTAACCTGGCCGGGAACAGAGTTGAACTATGTGCTTGGATGACAGATACGGGTACGTCATCTGAGGCTGCTTCAACTCAGTGACAGTTTATCAATCGCAGTGGCTGAGGAGTGCTGGCGAGTAAGTCTCGCTGCAACGCCTGGCTAAAGCGCGAAAGACACTGGTGTAGACACACGTATTCCAATACTGAGATATGTAAATAGGCAGAATACAGCGCTGCGGTCGGCATAGCCTACATAAGACAAGTGTCTGGCGCAGTCGTTAGATAGGTCACTGCTGCTACAGTTGTAGCTTATCAAGATTTACGTGAGTTTGAACGTGGTGTTATAGTAGGCGCACGAGCGATGGGACACAGCATCTCCGAGGTAGCGATGAAGTGGGGATTTTCCCGGACAACCATTTCACGAGTGTACCGTGAACATCAGAAATCTGGTAAAATTCCAGATCTTCGCAATAACTGCGGACGGAAAAAGATCCTGCAAGAAAGGGACTAACGCCGACTGAAGAGAATCGTTCAACGTGACAGAAGACAATTCCGCAAAATGCGGCAGATTTCAGTGCTGGGCCATCAACAAGTATCCGCGTGAGAACTATACCACGAAACATCATCGATATGGGCTTTCGGAGCCGAAGGCAACTCGTGTACCCTTGATGACTGCACGACACAAAGCTTCATGCCTCGCCTGGGCCCTTCAACACCGACATTGGACTGTTGATGATTGCAAATAATGTTGCCTGGTCGGACGAGTCTCATTTCAAATTGTATCGAGCGGATGGACGTGTACGGGCATTGGGACAACCTTATGAATCCATGGACACTGCATGTCGGCAGGTGACTGTTCAAGCTGGTGGAGGCTCACTAATGGCGTGGGGTGTGTGCAGTTGGAGTGATATGGGACCCCTGAAACGCCTAGATACGACTCTGACAGGTGACACGTACGGAGGCATCCTGTCTGATCACCTACATCATTTCGACGGACTTGGCAGTTCCAGCAGGACAATGCGACACCCCACACGTCCAGAATTCCTACAGAGTGGCTCCAGTTTTCCTCGGAGTTTAAACTCTTCCGCTGGCGACCAAACTCCCCATAAATGAACATTATTGAACTTATCTGACATGTCTTGCAACGTGCTGTTCAGAGGAGATCTCCACCCGTACGTACTCTTATGGATTCATTGTGTCAATTCCCTCCAACACCACTTCAGACGTTAGTCGAGTCCACGCCGTGTCGTATTGGGGCACTTATGGGTGCACGCGGAAGCGCTATACGATATTAGGCAGGTGTAATAGTTTATTTGGCTCTTCAGTGTATGTGGTGTCTGGGTTTGAAACCCAGTCAATCACAAATTTTCAACTTCCCACGTTGATGTAAATCAGTGTCCACTAGCAGCTAAATGTCATTAATCCCTTAGGGTACTGCACGAGCAGATGTTTGCAGTAGGCGAGAGATCTGCAGAACTTGCTGCCCAGGGCAAGAGTCGAATACACTCTATTCAGGTACGTCAGGGGAGCGCGGACAACATTTGGTCTTCTCTTGTTGAGAGATAACGGCACATAACGGCATAGATGGCGCCCGACTATCGAGAAATATACATTTTTTCGGCGTTCTTGATAGCTACGCATAGTTCTAGAGTGCTCTGGACAAAATTTGAATAGTTCCGCAGAATTTCGCCAAGAAAACAATAGAATAGCTCCCAAGAGTTCTACAGGAAACTCTAGTAACATTTTTTGTGCAGAAGACAGTTTATGCCTTATGAGATAATGGCAATAATGAAGCACACATTCTCACAAGGAACTGGTGAAGCAGGCACCCGAATTTGTAGAAATGTGTTTTCTTTTTTCGAGAGTTCTTGATAGATATGCTATATTTTAAATTCTCTGTCCAAAATTTCAAATTTTGGAACGCTGGATGAGACGGAGTGAAGAGAATGCCTCCATCATTGTTCAGTTTAAATTCTTTCAAGCCGATAACTGGTGTCAGTTCTGGTAGACCTTACATTTTTATAGGTGGTATGGTTCATAAATATCAGCTACACTAGACCAACGACTGCCCAAGAACACCGTCAGAACGAGCACAAGCATAACCAAACTGTACAAACGGGCCTGAGTAGTACTGTTGCGTATAATCCTTAAAACCTACTTAGTTAACGAGTTCTTTGTTGTCTGATTGTTACCCACTTCTTTCCGAATAAGCTATAACGACATGTCATCCAAATGTGTTCAAATGTGTGTGAAATCTTATGGGACTTAACTGCTAAGGTCATCAGTCCCTAGGCTTACACACTACTTACCCTAAATTATCCTAAGGACAAACACACACACCCATGCCCGAGGGAGGACTCGAACCTCCGCCGGGACCAGCCCCACAGTTCATGGCCGCAGCGCCCAAGACGGCTCGGCTAATCCCGTGCGGCCGTCATCCAAATCTTTGCCTTTTCATTTAATAGAATTCCATGATATTCTGTTTAATATATGGTCTGGAGCTGGTATGTGGTTATCGTAGTGCTCCAAACGTTAAAATAAGTAATAAGACATAGGTTTCACATTTTTGCAAACACACTTTTTTCTTTTTACCTAAACATGTTTCAGCACCACTGTGCCATCGTCAGTGGGTTTTTTAAATTGAAAACTGTAAAAAGTGAACATATTTTAGGTTGTAGCTAGTCTAACAAACTGAGGTCTAAAAAAAGTTGTTCGTTTTGCTTTTTACCGTGATTTTACATTATATGATTTTGCAGGAGCAACTGTGTGGTATCCTGCTCTGATAGCTTGTCACCTGCAAAGTGTATGTGAATTTCATCGGCGAGTTAACACATCCCTTGATTTTTAAAAAAAAAACAGTGTCTTAGAGTGTCAAAATGTTTTGCGTTAATATGTGTTACTACTCACATTTTATTGTGACTGATCCTTTTTCTCTTGTGTTCTGGGGACCCTGCACGCACATGTTAATGTAATTTGTGTAATTTCGTTCTTTATAAACGCCTTTTTACTTCGCTAAACGCGGTGAGCACTATGTTATTATGTTACCTGACCCCGTCGGTGTTCATTTCTTCCGGAGAGAGTTTGGTACTGAATATGAATTTTGTTTGCTTTTTCTCTCTCTTTTTGTGTGTGTGTGTGTGTGTGTGTGTGTGTGTGTGTGTGTGTGTAAGCTCCTTTAGCTGTCTATGTTGCCTTTTCCGATAGTTCCTTTAATGTATTAAATAACATCCCTTTACAGAGTGTAGTGTTTTCATTTAAAACTCGTTTGTCTTCTACTGTTGCCTTCTGTATGCGGACGTTCTCTTCCTTCGTCAGTTTGTGTTGTAGACTGTGTTTGGATTTCATTATTTTTAAATCTCTTGCTATTGTTGTTGGGCGTATCTTGTTTTAAAGCTCCTGCATGTTTGTCCTATGTATACTGAATGACAAGTGTTGCATGTGAGTTCAATATATTCGTGATCTGTTGAATTTATCTGTGCATGTCTCCGGTGTTCTCAGTTTTTCTGTGTTGTGTTGCCTGTCCTGCATCCTATTTGAAGTCCTCTTTCTTCAATACGTTGCCTATTCTGAAAATATGTTTTTGCTGCAGCTAGTAAATATGTATAGAACCGCGAATTCTTACCGCAGCGTCTCCAGAGTACTTCAGATTATATAAAGCTTCGTATTGTAAATCGTATGTACGTTACAAAATCTAGCTCTTCCACAATTTTACTTTAAATGGCTATACCGCAAAATCTACCTCTGCCACCATTTTACTTTAAATAGCTAACTTAAATTAGAAAGCGAAACACTATGTAATCTTGTGCAGGAGGCTAACTAGTTGGTGGTCGGACCGCCCTGTTACCAGAGGGCAAAGTTACCGAGTTTGACTCGATAACTTTGACTTCCACATATACTTTGGAATCTTTTTCTTCCAACTTTTTCTGCTGCAAATTTTGAAACTACATCGTCAGAATCGACAACGTTAGCTGCACTTTTTTCGAATGACAAAATTGCCAAAGTAGAGTTGTGCTGGGTTCGCAGTGGACCTAAAATACGTCTTAATTAATTTCAGTTTTAAAAGACTCCTCTCACATGACGCTGCCGAAACGCAGGAAGCTAAGAAAAGTAAACGCTGCAATGAGGTTGGGAACAGATTCAGGAAATACATGTTCCACTCTGACATGTAAGAATCCAAAAAAATGTCCAACTTTGGCACCTTGCGGAAATCATATTATGTGTGAAATTTCTGCAATAATAATACTACCTTCAAAATCTCATCGTAATATATACTCAGCTAAACTTCTTACAACTGTGGGAAGTACCGTTTCTGAGGTTTTAACCAGATCGCTGCGCTCTAAAACAGCTAAACGATCTGATATACGCTGTATTATGATCACTGTCCACCGCGATGTTGAATGCTGCCTGTGGCTCAGAGCAGGTGACGCAGTAAGGGAAGTACACTACTAACCATTAAAACTGGTACACCAAGAAGAAATGCAGATTATAAACGGGTATTCATTGGAAAAATATATTATACTAGAACTGACATGTGATTACATTTTCACGCAATTTGGGTGCATAGACCCTGAGAAATCAGTACCCAGAATAACCACCTCTGGCCGTAGCAACGGCCTTGATACACCTGGGCAGTGAGTCAAACAGAGCTTGGATGGCGTGTACAGGTACAGCTGCCCATGCAGCTTCAGCACGATACCACAGTTCATCGAGAGTAGTGACTGGCGTATTGTGACGAGCCAGATGCTCGGCCACCATTGACCAGACGTTTTCAGTTGGTGAGAGATCTGGAGAATGTGCTGGCCAGGGCAGCAGTCGAACATTTTCTGTATCCGGAAAGGCCCGTACAGGACCTGCAACATGCGGTCGTGCATTATCCTGCTGAAGTGTAGGGTTTCGCAGGGATCGAATGAAGGGTAGAGCCACGGGTCGTAACACATCTGAAATGCAACGTCCACTGTTCAGAGTCCCGTCAATGCAAACAAGAGGTGACCGAGACGTGTAACCAATGGCACCCCATACTATCAGGCAGGGTGATACGTCAGTATGGCGATGACGAATACACGCTTCCGTTATGCGTTCACCGCGTTGTCGCCAAACACGGATGCGACCATCAAGATGTTGTAAACAGAACCTGGATTCATCCAAAAAAATGAAGTTTTGCAATTCGTGAACCCAGGTTCGTCATTGAGTACACCATCGCAGGCGCTCCTGTCTGTGATGCAGCGTCAAGGGTAACCGCAGCCATGCTCTCCGAGCTGATGACCATACTGCTGCAAACGTCGTCGAACTGTTCGTGCAGATGGTTGTTGTCTTGCAAACGTCCCCATCTGTTGACTCAGGGATCGAGACGTGGCTGCACAATCCGTTACAGCCATGTGCATAAGATGCCTGTCATCTCGACTGCTCTTGATACGAGGCCGTTGGGATCCAGCACGGCGTTCTGTATTACCCTTCTGAACCCACCGATTCGATATTCTGCTAACAGTCATTGGATCTCGACCAACGCGTGCAGCAGTGTCGCGATACGATAAACCGCAAACACGATAGGCTACAATCCGACCTTCATTAAAGTCTGGAACTTGATGGTACGCATTTCTCCTCCTTACACGAGGCATCACAACAACGTTTCACCAGGCAACGCCGGTCAACTGCTGTTTGTGTATGAGAAATCGGTTGGAAACTTTCCTGATGTCAGCACGTTGTAGGTGTCGATGGTTCAAATGGCTCTGAGTACTATGCGACTTAGCTTCTGAGGTCATCAGTCGCCTAGAACTTAGAACTAATTAAACCTAACTAACCTAAGGACATCACACACATCCATGCCCGAGGCAGGATTCGAACCTGCGACCGTAGCGGTCACGCG
Source organism: Schistocerca americana (assembly GCF_021461395.2). Lineage (NCBI taxonomy): Eukaryota > Metazoa > Arthropoda > Insecta > Orthoptera > Acrididae > Schistocerca > Schistocerca americana. The sequence continues at coordinate 891,576,779 of NC_060120.1, forward strand.
GTTCCAGACTGAAGCGCCTTTAACCGCACGGCCACACCGGCCGGCTGTAGGTGTCGCCACCGGCGCTAACTTTGTGTGAATGCTCTCAAAAGCTAATCATTTTCATACCACAGCATCTTCTTCCTGTCGGTTAAATTTCTTCGTGGTGTAGCAATTTTAATGGCCGGTAGTGTATATGGGTGGAGCAGAGGCTAATTGGGAATCGTTCTAGCGACATAAGTGGCGCAAATGCGGAAATCCGCCGACTTAAGCTACTTTAATAATGGCCCAGTGTCTGGGAGCGTCGTAAGCATCGCCTGCTGTCGTAAGCATTTACGGAAAGAGGTTGAAGAATGCTGAAGCCACGAGTAAGCGGCAAGAAGTTCGACGTCAGTATCCCATCGCAGAACATAGGGACCGCTCTCTAAAGCATGATAGGCGGCGATCTGTGACAGATCTGACGGCTAAGTACACTGATGGCGGAGGCACAGGTGTTTTGGAGCTCACCGTTCAGCGCACGGCGTCGAACATGGTGTTCGGCAGCAGAGGACCCCTATGCGTTCCCATGTTGACCCAACAACATCTTCAGTTATGAATACAGTGGGCACGGGATCATCGCGATTGGACCGCAGATCAATGGAATCGTGAAGCCTGGTTGGATGAACCCCATTCATTGTTAAACCAGATCGATGGTGGTGTCCAGATAGCCCGCCATGCAGGAGAACAGCTTCTTGAATCATGCACCTTCCACGGACACAGTTCGGTGAGAGCAGTGTTATGTTGTACGCAGTATTCCCCTGAGTTTCCATGGGACCTGCGGTACTAATCGAGGGAATCATGACACTGTGGGCTATGTGAACATTATTGGGGACTACCTGTAACCCCTCATGCTTGATGTTTTCCCCAGCAGCGATGGCCCTTCCAACAGGATAACTGTCTGTGTCACAAGACCAGAATTGTGTTGCAGTGGTTTGAGGAGCGTGATAGTGAACTTTCATTGATGTCTTGGCCATCAAATTCGGTTTGACTGAATCTGATAAAACCCAATTGGGACGCTATCGGGCGCCAGCTCCGCGCCCACAAACCAACCGCCCACAATTTATGGGAAGTGTGTGACTTGTGCGCCTCGTGCCACAATCCTCTGGAAACCTATCCAGTACTTGTCGACTTCATTCACGTATAATCACTGTTGAATTGCGTTCCAGAGGTGGACCAATGCGCTTTCAAGCAGGTGATCATAATGTTTTGGCTCATCAGTGCATGTTCCAAAGTTTTGCAACTCGTACCGATTTTTGTAGCAACCAGTCCAAGCACTCTAACATTGACCTTTTCAGTTAATAGTGCAGTCAGTACTGAGTAAGAATACTATTTGTATGCGAACTCTTTTATCGCTAAAATGCGCCTATAGATGAGAAAGTGTCAGGCCAGTCTCTAGTTGCCCATCCGTTCCAATAGGTGTCAGGAATGAAACACAGAAAAAATTATGTTTTTTAAAAGTTATGCCACAGTGCCTAAAACGTTTTGCCACTCCAATGGAGATGGTACTCGGTGCAGACTTCATCCATAGCACGCTTCTACAAGCGCTTTTCGGAAAGTAAGATCCGATGAGGCAAATGGAAACCACAGTGAAAACGCGATGAAGCTTTGAACAGATGTGTTGGGCAGCGTCTCTCGTATGGCCGTCGATCGTGTCACATCGCTCATTTCAGTTCTGAGTGCACAGTGAGCACGAGAAGATGCTTAGAACAATAAGGTCTCTCGCCAGGTACGAGGGCCTGGTGTGAGATTTCGCCTGATGTCAGGCAGCCCACAATACATAACTGTCATCCTTCTGCATGACAATTCTCGGCCGCACTCTGAAGGGGCAATGAAGATGATCCTGCAGCATTTCCGATGGGAAGTGTATGATCATCCACAACAGAGCCCGTAATTGACTCTCCATGAGTTTCATCTCTGCTCGCATGAGCTGCTAGCTAAGAAGACATCTGTCTGGCACAGACAACGAGCTGTAGACAAGCGTAGAGAATTGGCAGGAAGCTTCCTTCTATGACAACGGTACAGGAAAGTTGGTACAACGCTATGACAAATGTCTAAATCGGAGCGGCGACTATGTAGAGAAGTAGCTGGAAGGTGTAGCTAACTGTTGCAAATAAAACATTTTTGATTTTCACTGTGGTTTCCATTTTGCGACAGATCGGACCTTACTTTCCGAGTACATCACTGAAATTATCCCATAACCTACTATCTGTACAAAAAAATACCATTACGGTTTTCTGTAGAACTCTTGGAGAGCTATTCAGAATTGCCATCACACAGTAAAACCTCGCTAATCCGACCTCGGATGGTCTGACTCTCCGCTTAGTCCGACCACCCTATTTCCGGTGTTTGTTTATGTACTCGGGTCGCTGCTACAGTCAGGAATGGACTTTTCGATGACTCATCGTCTTAAGATATGGATCAGTAGCAGTCGACCGTTTCTAGTGTGATAATTCGATCACTTTTGGTATGAAAGAACTCGTTTCTAACTGATCATTAAGTGTTATTCTGCACTCTTTTGTTTTATAAATTAGTGTCAGTGTTCTTCTTACGTATTACAGTGTGTAAAACTAAATTTTGGCACCAACTAAACGTAAACATGTGATGCTGCCTTTACCACCGGACATTGTGCCCATTGACATAAGTGAGGTGACATTGTCTGCACACGGGAGCAGAATTAACTGACGACCAAATAATTGACGTTGTAACTCTAACAACCGATGAGAACGATTAAGGTGATGCCAACAACGTAGACAATGACCATACGATTCGAGTATCACATACAAACGCTAAAAATGCATTTGATAAAGCCCTTCATTACATCGAACAAAGCACTACATGTAACCCAATAGACATCTTACAGATTAGGAAATTACTGAATATGGAGCAAAACAAAGGTTGTCGCCTGGTAAGCAAAAGAACATGACATATCTTTTTCGCCCTGATTAACAACAGAAATTTTTTTACCGCGGCCAGACGTTAAACCCTAATCTTCATTCCTTTTTTTATTTTTTACCGCATAATGTCTCATGTTTCACACTGTCAGTAGAATATTGTAAAAATGTATATACGTATGTTAAACTTTCACTCACAGTAACATTATCTTACCGTAAGATACAGATGTGTTTTGCAGTAAGAGCACTACTGTACATTACAGTTTCGTGTAAGATTATTTTTAGTATGTCGGCATTTTCTTTTCATATATTACTGTTTTAACATGGAACAATATTTCAGATGGTATTTCCAGCTGAAATCTGTAGTATATTGTGATATTATGGATCAACAGAAGCGTCCCCCTGATAATCTGATCCTTTTTATCTTACGACAGTGCTGTCGGTCCTGTAGCGAACGAATTAGTGCCTTTCTAATGTATTTTTTCGCTAGATGGCAAATATTTCCTTTTACGATATTACAATTTTGCGCGAGTACTATTATTTTCTACGTAAAATTCTGCAGAACTATTCAAATTTTGTGCAGTGAACTCTAGATATATCATATCTAACAAAAAGTCCGCAAAAATATATATTTCTCGAAAGTCGAGTGCCAACTTCAACAGAGTATGGCACAGAGACCGCGAAGTTAATACACAGCACCACTGGCGTTATCGAGCGAGATGGCACAGTGGTTAGCACGCCGGACTCGTATTTGGGAGGATGACGGTTCAAACCAGCGTCTGGCCATCCTGCTTTAGCATTTTCCGTAGTTTTGCTAAATCGCTTCAGGCAAATGCTGGAATGGTTCCTTTGAAAGGTCACGGTCGACTCCCTTCCCCATCCTTCCCTAACCCGATGGGACCGATGACCTCGCTGTTTGGTCCCCTCCCCCTAGTCAACCAATCACTGGCGTTAATAATTCTAGGGCGAGGGTTGGGGAGGGGGATGTAACGCGTGCTGTCCACATCAGCTAAATGTGCCCAGATATGGCTGTATTGTGTACCCAATGGTAGTCCATACCAGCATGCAGTGTATTGGGTCTGTACGACGGTAGCGAATGCAATCTGGATATGTTTGATCTCCTAGGAAACTCCGCCTCATCTGAACAGGCGACGTAGCGCCAGTACTACGTCCATTGTTGTCGTCGGGCGCAGCACTGTCACCGCGCCTCCCTCTGCTGCTGCGTCAAGGGAAAGCCTCAACAATGGTCGCCGTGCTGACCGTGTGGGTACTTGCCTTGCTGCAAACAATCCCACTTCCAGACTCGAGGTACTGCGCGTTTATAACTAAATGTAGCTACTCACTGATATCCAGTGTGGGCTGTCTACTTATCATACGGCAGCAAAACTTGATAGATATGCTAATGCGGTAATGTGGAACCGATTTGCACTGGGAAAAAATTAGTTCCAACTTTGATCACCAGGTGCAAAACAGGTGATGCGAATGGAAGAATGACGTATAGAAATGTTTCCATAGGTAATAACTAGGAACAGGTTGTTGGCAGAAAATGTCAAACAAGTGAGACAGGACGAATGTTGATTTTATTATAAACCGTTATGGCTTGTCAAAGGATAGCATGGATGTCATACTGTCGTACAGTGTATAGAGCAAGATTTGCAACTGGTGGCCAAATATCAATTTTTTTTCAGTGTAAATCGGTTCCGCACAAACGCATTAGCATATCTACCAAGTTACGTTGCCATACGACAATTACAGCCTACACTGGACCTCCATGATTAGCTGCACTTTAATTATAACCACCCAGTAAATGACATCCCTGTGCCTGCACGACCAGGAGAACCATCTGTCTGTCTTCGCGAGTGCTAGTAGCGCAGGGTCTCCGAGATTTGCACGGTTTTGAGTATGGACCTCCTGAACCCGTGGACACCACGTTCGCACGACATTCGGTGTATCCCGACCAATGAGAGCGGCAGTAATACGGAGTGGTAAACTGTTGTCCCTACTGGCCATACGATCCTGCTGCTGCCAAATTCCCACACGTTCCTCGTTCCTATACGAAGCATAACACCATCTTCTAACGGACAACCAACATTCAAATGCGATTTCTGAATGTGAAACTCACTGTACAGTCTCTCTTAATGTGCAGAACTCCCATTTATACAGTATATGTAGTTGTGCTGGAATACTAATCATAAGCGTCTTCAAGCACTTCATGTCAATCGGACGTGTTCCAACTATGGAGCTTAAACGCAAAGGGATGCAAATTACACAATCGTGATTCTGAGTAAATGAGCTCCAAAGATTGCATCAAATTTAAAATTCTAGGTTCATTTGTTACATTGTGTACAATAAACATTGTGTGCAGTGGCTATTAATAAAGGCATAGGTACAATACCAGAGAAGTAAATTCATAATCGTGTGTTCGGTAATGTTTTGACCAATAATCTAGTTAGCATTTACGTGCACCTGTTGCCAAGGATGTCTCTTATATCTAGAGTTGCTCTCAGCCAAAACTCCAGTTCGGTAGTTTTGATACAGCACATAAATGACGTTGTAAATAATAGGATTACCGACAGTATTGAAGGCATTTATAAGTGTAGGAAAAATAAATAAATGTGTAAGAGAAACTGGGAGGCGACGACTTCTCTCTGTATGCTTGTTTCTTTTGCGCATAATTGGACCGCGCACATCATTCAATGTTAGTCCATTGCGTATTTTATATCCTTACAGAATATAAATTGCAGTTTATAGGTAACAAAGATTGGTTGACGGTGAAACTTCTGCGCTTTTGTGTAAGCAAAGCAATTACTTTTGAACCTAGCGCAGTTTATATACACAAATACAAGAAATTCTTATACTATTAATGTTATTCTGTACTCAATAGAATATTCTTCGTCGTGATCATAAGCAAGAGTTTCCAGTTATTAGTCATAAAACCAGATGTTTGTTCATAACAGAAACCTGTTTTATAAAGGATCAACGAAGTACTGAAGCTATGTTTGACACATTTTTCTTTAGCATTTTTATTTATTTTACCTTTCACTTGAGTAATTTGGAATTTCTAGTGGTATATGATAAACCTGTATCGTTTTATTTCTTATTTTTACAACAACATCACTCTGTTCACGTTACAAATCGACAGTTATTGAATAAAACGTGAATGAAACATTCAAAATTTCAGTTTTACTATAAATACCGTTTATTTTTAAGTAACAGACAGGAGAATAACTATGTAAAACTAAAATGATCCGTAGGTTACACACCCGACCTCACTCAGTTTTTAGACTTTCACTGTTCCCAGTTCCTAGAGGAGTCTAGTAAGATACTGATCCATACGTAAACAAAGTGGTCAATATGAGGTAAGGCCCAATAGGTATGCAACACATGTAAATTACAGGTAATGCGTGTGCGACCTTAACAGATCAAGGCTACTAGGAAAACTACCATAATCTACGCTTGCTTACGATAGTCTATGGTAGCCTAAGGTAGTTTTGCAACTCTGCTTATGTCCCTTTCACTTCATTAACGTCAAGTCTGGAGTGAGCTGCAACAATGTAATCCAATATTTCGTCCATTTTCACGGATTACACTAATCCATTCACGTAACTTTTATTGATTAAACATGTAATGGGGTTACACAGAGAAACATAAATTTCTAAGCAAATCTTAGCACATACACATGCAAATAGTCCCATTTTTTTAATTACGGGAAATGTCTATTTTCAATACCATGTAGCGCCATCAGAAGGCACCACGTCATTAGCAGATTATGTGCCTGGTCCTTCACCTGCTGGAGATCTCCCATACAGTTCGGAAAGAGATGTTTTTGATTTGTGCTCAAGATTTGTATAGAATTGATGGTAAATTGGAAGGAAAAATGGAAATAACTGCTGAAGATTCTGTCATTTCCGTGTTGTTATCGCGTGTAGTGACAGTGCATTCAACTGTATTATCACCGAGCCTGGGCATCCACGGTTAGATCTTCTTAGGTTGGTCGTTCCATCAATGAGGACAGTGTTATGAAAATTCCATAGAGGAGTGGCCTGAAATCAAGAACTTGCGGTCAATGATCTTCAGTGAGGCGTGCTTTAAGAGATAGCTGCAAAGCTGAATGATGTTCTTGTTCTTGTCCCAACCTCCTGCATTGTTACTAAAAGCAATGAGGGTCGTTACAGACTGAGGAAGTTGTTGGAGAATACTTCAGTAAACCATCAGTATTAGCATTTTTGCTGCCTGTCTGTTCTTTTTCTTCATTCTTCTCAATATGTTCACCTCCTTCCAATCTTCCATTTTGATGTTCTGAGTGAAAAACACGCTTATAATCTGCCAAATTCTAATGCACCGAATCACCTGATCGCCCGCATCTCGTGGTCGTGCGGTAGTTTTCTCACTTCCCACGCCCGGGTTCCCGGGATCGATTCCCGGCGGGGTCAGGGATTTTCTCTGCCTCGTGATGGCTGGGTGTTGTGTGCTGTCCTTAGGTTAGTTAGGTTTAAGTAGTTCTAAGTTCTAGGGGACTGATGACCATAGACGTTAAGTCCCATAGTGATCAGAGCCATTTGAACCATTTGAATCACCTGATCGCAACAGTGTACAAAACTTTTGGAACTGTCAAAGAAATGTAGATACACTTGCATCCCATGGCATCCAAAGAGGAAACACTTCTTGTTAAGTAGTTCTTCAAATAACCGCTAGGAAACAGTTCAGATCACCCTGTATACCTATATACGTTTGTCATCGAACAGATGTGTTGTACCACTAAAGAGTGATGCACTTGTCTCTAAACATTCAGTTTTGTTAATTATACCACTAAGCTTCTAACCGCCTCAATTTTAATGACCAGCAGCGCAACTGCAACAGCAAAGAGAGCGTTAGAAATTAGAAAATGGAACGGTTATATGGATATTGTCAGCAAGAACAATCGCACACATTGCACATGCAAACTTGGCATGAGCTTGTGATGTATGTAAATACGATAAAGCTTGTTTGTGTTATGCTATCTTTACACAATTACGCTGACTCGGTGTGAGAAGAAAATTGTGTGTTCTCAGGTCTAATGATGGTTATTATGGACCGAAATTAATAACCTGGTAAAATATTTTGTGGCCTGTAACTGGAATAAATGTATAAATATCTTCCTGCATCACTCTGAATTCTTGCTGCTGCTGCTGTGTTACAAGTCGTGAAACTTATCTCTGCATGGGAGATGCGAAAACCTGTGTCAAGTGTTTTTCCCGCGCTTAGCGCTGGTAGAGAATGGCTGGCTTATCCGACACGTCTAAAAAAAGATGCGGTTGCTTGGAGCACCCGAATAAGAATGTTAAGTAATATAGATGCGACGGAAGCACGACAGGGGAGCCCCAGATGATAAATCGTCTGGCAATCATGTTAGCTATCGGAGATAAGGCGGGGGCACTGGAGAGGTGCGAGGTGTGGTGACAAGGCCTCTCGCACGGAGAAACGCAGCGCTTAACATGTACGTTTCTTTCCCTCCATAACAATTTATCTTGTCCCTGTAAACGAAACGCGCGTTAGCAGTGAATATCGCGGCTGCCTGCGTCCTCGGATCTGGCTTACCGAAAATCTGAAGGTTCATGAAGTATAAATGGAAAAAAGCGTAAATACTTCAGTTAAAGCTGAAAGTTGTGAAAAATGTGATTTGTTCATTAACAGTTAGGATTGGCGCTTACTACGAAGGTGAACTTATTCATTGTTTTTTTTTTTTTTTTTTTTTGATACTGTTCTCTATCGTTCTATCACCTAGCCTCGAACCCAAGGTTACAAAGTTCTAAGGAATTACAGGGCTCGAACGCCCATTATTTGCATGAAGGGATGTAATTTTCATAACGCCGTTTTGTGTGGTAATGTACTCGTATGTTGTGCACACTTGCCTCGGTTCCTCTGTTTATTTTCCCCAAGGGAAACTCAGTCTCTAAGTCAGACATTGCCTGTCATTCACCATGAGCCTTTACTGACCATTTTTCTCTCACGCTCCTTTGATACTGATCTAACTGAAGGTAAATGACACACCTCCAAATTGATGCATCATAATTTACATGCTTCAATGTATATGTAATTTCAGTTCTGGCCACCAGGTGCAAATCTGGCGCTATACACTGTACGACGATATGACATCCACGCTATCCTTTGACAAGCTGTAACGGTTTATAATAAAATCAACATTAGTCCTGTCTCACTCGTTTGACATTTTCTGCCAACATCCTGTTCCTATTTATTACCTATGGAAACATTTCTATACGTCATCCTTCCATTTGCATCGCCTGTTTTGCACCTGGTGACCAAAGTTGGAACTAACTTTTTCCCAGCGTAAATCTGTTCCACATTACTGCATTAGCATATCTACCAAGTTTTGCTGCCATCTGATAATTAGACAATCCACACTGGATCTCAGTGAGTAGCTACATTCAGTTATAACCGAGCAGTACCTTGAGTCTGGAAGTGGGATTGTTTGCAGCAAGGCAAGTACCCACACGGTCAGCACGGCGACCATTGTTGAGGCTTTCCCTTGACGCAGCAACAGAGGGAGGCGCGGTGACAGTGCTGCGCCCAACGACAACAATGGATGTAGTACTGGCGCCATGTCATCTGTTCAGATGAGGCCCAGTTCTGTGTACTGCGTCACGATGGACGTAAGTGTGTGCGCGGAGGTTCCTAGGAGATCAAACAAATCCAGATTGCATTCGCTATCGTCATACAGACCCAATACACTGCGTGCTGGTATGGACTACCACTGGGTACACAATACAGCCAAATCTGGCACGATTAGCTAATGTGGATAGCAGGGGTTACATCCCCCCCCCTCAACCCTCCACCCTCGACATATTAACGCCAGTGATTGGTTGACTTGGAGGAGGGGACAAAACAGTGAGGTCATCGGTCCCATCAGGTTTGGGAAGGATGGGGAAGGGAATCGACCGTGGACTGGCGGAATGTTACGTGATACCACGTTTGTGGCTATTACAGCGCCATCTATCACAAAGCGAAAAAAGTGGTCCAGGTAAAACATTCATATTTCTTTACGTACTACACGAATATGTAATAAAAAATTGGGGTTCCTATTTAAAAAAACGCAGTTGATATCCGTTTGACCTATGGCAACGCCATCTAGCAGGCCAACCATATGGCCATCTGGTTTCCTCCTTCAAGCTAGACAAGTTTCGTTCTTTGTAGTTTTTTCGTTTGATACTTATTTCGTGAGATATTTGGCCCGGTCACTATCAATGGACCACCCTGTATAATCTCCATACACTGGAAGAACTACAGCACAACGTTGATAGCGCTAATAACGCTGCCATCCCTCTGGCTGGGTTGCTATGTAGTTCTTCCAGTTTGCTAGATCATGCAGTGTGGTGCATCGATGTTAATGGTGGCCGTTCCCAGTATCGTCTGTAAAGAGCAATCCTTTTCATGCTCATCAAACAGTGAACTTGTTTCATGTCAAACTTGTAATCATTTTCTGGACCAGTTCCATGTTGGCTATTCCGTATCTGTAAAGTCTCTTGAGCAACAACTATTTTCTTTCGTATGAATGCATGGTGATGATGTTTAGTTTGTGGGGCGCGCAACTGCGCAGTTATCAGCACCCATCGATATTCCCAATCTTTACACAGCCCATCTCGCCTTTTGCACGAATGGTGAAATGATGAGGACAACACAAACACCCAGTCCCCAGGCAGAGAAAATCCCCAACCCACCCGGGAATCGAACCCGGGGCTCCATAATCCAGAGGCAGCAATGCAAGCCACTAGATCACGAGCTGTGGACTGAATCAATGGTGTCTGTTCTTTGGGACATGTTTGAAAGAACCGACACCAAACATTCATATAACTGATTCACCTCGATGGGCAATGAATCCACAACCTTCAGTGTGGATGCACGTTTACGATCGACCTTCAACAGCAATATAAAATTACCGAGCGTGAAGGTTCAAATGGTTCAAATGGCTCTGAGCACTATGGGACTTAACATCTGAGGTCATCAGTCCCCTAGAACTTAGAACTACTTAAACCTAAGGACATCACACACATCCATGCCCGAGGCAGGATTCGAACCTGCGACCGTAGTGGTCGCGCGGTTCCAGACTGACGTGCCTAGAACCGCTCAGCCACACCGGTCGGCTCCGAGCGTGAAGAACATGGACGGGACTACAGACAGGTGGTGCTAGATGGGGGTGTGGGTTGGCCGTGGAGGGTGCCGGAATAGTCCACGCATTTGCGATAAAAACTGTGTCCTGGCGGCACAGTGGTTAATGCAACTGCCTACTATGCAGTTTCCTGAACTACTAAAGTACTCAGTAGTAAAAAAGGGAGAAAGGGATAATGTAGACAATTTTAGACCTATTTCTATGCCATCAGTGTTTGCTAAAGTTATTGAAAAGACTGTGTATGTAAGAACAATTGATCATTTTATATCACATAATTTGCTATCAGATGTACAGTTCAGCTTTAGAAGTCGTTTAAGAAGTGAAAATACTATATTCTCTAGTCTCTGTGAGGTACTGGATGGATTAAACAAAAGATGTCGAACGCTAGGCATGTTTTTTTGTTTTGTTTAAGGTGTTTCTTTGTTTTTATCACAAAATATTGCTCCAGACGTTGGACCATTACGGAATACGGGGAGTGGCTCATAATTGGTTCAACTCTTACTTTAACAACAGACAGGAAAAGGTCATTATTCACAGTGTTGAGAATGGCTGTGATGTGGGGTAAGGTGAGATGGGGAGGGTGGGGGGGGCAGGGATCAGTGTTGGTGCCACTCCTGTTCCTTATTTATATAAACGATGTGCCCTCTAATATTATGGGTAATCCTAATGACACTATCTTGGTAGTAAAGGATATTGTGTGCAACACTGGCTCTGTTTCAGATAGTGCAGTTCATAACGTAAGTTCATGGCTTGTAGAAAATGAACTAAAGCTAACTCACAGTAAGACTCAGTTTTCACAGTTTCTAACACAGAATTCAACAGAATCCGTTGTTTTAATTTCACAGAATGGGCATATGATTAGTGAAACTGAACAGTTCAAATTTCTAGGTGTTCAGATATATAGTAAACTGTCGTGTGAAGCCCACGTTCAGGATCTTGTTCAGAGACTTAATGCTGCCATTTTTACTATTCGAACGGCATCTCAAGTAAGTGATCGTTCGACACGAAAATCAGTCTACTTTGCTTATTTTCATTTGATTATGTCGTATGGTGTAGTATTATGGGGTAACTCTTCTCATTCTAGAAGGATATTTTTGGCTAAGAAACGGTGTAAGTTCGCGAACTCTTGTCTGGGTATTTTGACATATCCCTCTGAGTATGTATATTCTTCACTGTCGTTGCTTGTTAACAATATCAGCTTATTCCCAAGAATTAGCAGCTTTCACTCAGTTAATACTCTGTAGAAATCCAATCTGCATTTGAATCGCACTTCCTTAACTCTTGTGCAGAAAGGCGTGCAGTATACTGCTGCATCCACTTTCAATAAGCTACCACAAGAATTCAAGAATCTTAGCAGTAATCCACGCACTTTCAAATCGAAACTGAAGAGTTTTCTCATTGACCACTCCTATTCTGTTGAGGAGTTCCTTGAAAAATTAAGCTGATTTTTATTGTATTGTTGATAGCGTTTACTTAAACTTATGGACTGACTTTTTTAAGGTCAATGAACGTTTACTTTTATCTGTTATTACGTTTATGTTGTAATTTCATGTACTGACGCGTTGCTCCTCAATTTGGTCCTACGGAAGTAGACGAGTAAATAAATAAAAAAATAAATAAACTGTATCTGAGTTCGTGCTTTGAAGTTATAACCTCTCCCACCTCTTTCCGATACTGAAAAGACAGGAAAAAGAACTCCAAGCGACAAAGATGCAGGGCTCAAGAGAAATCCTAATGCATTTTACATAGAAAACCCTGCGGCACAGAGTTCTTTCCCGTCTCTCATTTACCACGGATATCGGGCGCATTGTACTGTCTCTCGTGCCTGGTAAACACCATCGGTTTGTGATAGGCTACGTTAAATGCCCAGAATTTCGAAATCATGGAAGTTAGGAAACAGAGCAGACTGTCTTGTGGTATACAGGGATACTTTTATCGCATCGACTCTGTGGTACGGGTTATCGTGTCTGCACTTGTATGCAGATAGGCACTTTCCGTAACGGAAATGGGAGGAAAATCTAATATGTTTCATTTGCTGTCAGTGGCGTCACAGTTCGCTAGAATCGTATTGACCTTGAAACTGGCTAAACGCACACTGCCAACCTTAGTTGCGTGATGTTGCCGTAGCAATAAGTAGCCATTGTGAAAACAGTGTTGGTTCGAGCAACAACTATTTTCTTTCATATGAATGCATGGTATGAGGGTAAGGAGTCATTCCAATCCCGGGAGCGGAAAGACTTACCTTAGGGGGAAAAAAGGACGGGTTTACATTCGCACGCACACACACACACACACACACACACACACACACACACATATATCCATCCACACACATACAGACACAAGCAGACATATTTAAAGACAAACTCTGTGACCCATTAACCTGTTACATGTTCGATTATTTTGTAGGTTGTAAGTTGGCTGCTCTGTGAGAAGGAGGAGGCGGGGCTTGTCCCAGCAGCCAATGAGCCACGAGCCGATCGTAACCACTCGCTCCATGCATCTTTCGCTATAGAGTTATCTTACACAGTAGTCTGCCGTTACGCAGTGAAAGAAGCTCTCGCATTAAACTAGGGGACAGCGTCTGAACTCGAATAGAGTAAGTAATAAGAATTAAGTCTGATGCTAGACGTAACATCAAGGTTAATGATAAGTGTTGAGACTGCTTTGTAACAGATGCATCCTGTACACTCAGAATTAACTAGACACTCAATCGAAGTTTCTATCCTGTATACACTGTGCACGCTTTTGAAAACATGTAAAGAGCTGAAACAGGTGAATGAACCGCAGAAGCAGCAACCAACGTATATCGAAGTTTGTTTTTATCTCGATGCGGCTTTTCGTATTAAGCCGGTCGTGGTGGCCGAGCGGTTACAGACGCTACAGTCCGGAACCGCGCAACCGGCGGTCACAGGTTCGAATCCTGCCGCGGCATGGATGTGTGTGATGTCCTTAGGTTAGTTAGGTTTAAGTAGTTCTAAGTTCTAGAAGACTGATGACCTTATAAGTTAATTCCCATAGTGCTCAGAGCCATTTGAACTATTTTTCGTATTAACCATTCGAAATGTATGGAGGACATTTTCTCCTCCTTGTTCTGGTCTGCCGCCCGGGGTAGCCGCGCGGTCAAGGCGTCTTGTCACGGTTCGCGCGGCTCCCCCTGTCAGAGGTTAGTGTCCTCCCTCGGGCATGGGTGTGTGTGTTGTCCTTAGCGTAAGTTATATTAAGTAGTGCGTAAGCCTAGGGACCGATGACCTCAGCAGTTTGATCCCATAGTCCTTACCACAAATTTCAGTTTGTTCTGGTCTAGCAAATATTCGTGCACAATACGTGATTTTATCTTCGGGATACACGCCAGTTTGGTTACTAGTGCTGAGAATTAAATAATCTCATTTTTAATAGATATTGTACATTTCATTAGGGGCCTATTTCGTTGACTAGTAACATGAGAAAAAACATAGCGAACTGACTTACAGCGCCAATGGAAGCTTTTACAAACCGAAAAGACATCTGACATTTTCAGTTTTTAGGACGACAGTAGCGACGCCAAAATATTTTTAAGATTTCATGACAGATGATTATGTTTACACGTGCTACTGTATAGTCAATATAATTATACGCCCTGGCTTCGTCAGACTTTTTTTCTTCTTTTGCGAAGTGGCTGAGTGCCTTCCACTGCCCCTCTCTGGGTGCACCATTCTGCATGTTTTAAACAACTGGGAGGTGCATGGCAGAGGGTCCTTAACACGATACCACAAATTATGGTTTGTTCTCGTCCCAATCGAGCATGGAACGCGCGTAAGATGACGGCTTTCGTGCCTCTGCGAGTGCCGTAATTATTTTAATCTTATCTCTGAGATCCGTATGGGAGCGATACGTAGGGGGACGAAGAATCTCTAGATTCTTCACTTAACAATGGTTCTCCAAAATTTGCAAGTAGGTTTTCGCGTTATAATTGGCGTCTATGTTCATGAGTCTGCCAATCCAAGTTTTTCAGCATTTCCGTGACGCAAACTTACGAGACGTTCTCGTTTCTATAGCCGGGAGGACAAACAACGAGGGACGTGACACCTCGTATTTGCACCTGTTAAGAAAGTTAGGGCAACACGAAAGTTTCTCGGCTGGAATAGAGATTGCGTTGATGCTGCGACATTTTTGATCAGTTGTAACACGTCTTTAAAAAAAATGGCTCTGAGCATTATGGGACTTGACATCTATGGTCATCAGTCCCCTAGAACTTAGAACTACTTAAACCTAACTAACCTAAGGACATCGCACAACACCCAGTCATCACGAGGCAGAGAAAATCCCTGGCCCCGCCGGCAATCGAATCCGTTGTAGTATTTGGTAAACGTCGCACATGCAGAAAAGCCCATTTCTGCGATCGATTTCATAGTACACAGATTCACTATTTGAAAATCACTTGTCGATATTGACTAATTAGTACACTCATCTTTTCGTAACGGACGCTAGTAACAGGCACACGTCTGGTCTGTAAAAGCGATAAGCATCAAATCTCTCACCCGTTCCCCTGCCTGGGTGAAGCAGTTCCACTCGTAAAATGCAATACATTATGTCATCATTTATGGTGAAAAGCCATTTAAGTAATTTTATCAAAGATAAGCAGACTGTAATTTTAAATGATGTCCCTGACAGAATACCAGTTACTGGAATCATTATTATAACTACAGTGCGCAACACAATTAAACGATCACTTCTTTGAACCCCGCAATTGTCTCCTATTGCGATGCAGAAGTTTGAAATTTGGTTCAAAGGTGCCTTCGATCTTCTTCTGTAAGGGTGCAAAAGCGTGGCGCCCTGCAACGCCACCCTTCTTGGGCTCGGCGACGGTTCAAAGAGCAAGGTGTCTACATATCCAAATAGAACGCCAGAGCTCAGAAGATCGTGTGAGATGTAACGTGCATTAACGATTTCACACTGGATACAAACTTCACCACAATTCGGCCAACGCCATTGCGGACGTGTCACAGGATGGGAAGGTCGTTACACGCCCTCTTACCAACATTTCATCCCTTCGTTAAGCCTCTGCGATGGACGTCAGAACCGACGGTTTCCTACGGTTGGCCCAGGGATACGTAGAAACAGAATCAATACGAAAAAAGACCTCAGGAGTTGGCATAAAGCGTATCAATGAAACCAACCTGATACGTTATTTCTATTTTGAACTCCAATTTCCTTAACCTTTATATTAAAGGGAGTGGAAGGACTTGACCCATACAGTGACCATTTCATTTCAGCATATTTAGTTGCATCATAGATAAATCGTTAAGAGAATTACAATCATAAATCAGATAATAATTTCTTTAAGAAACGCCGTTCAGGCAAACTTTACAAACTGCTTGTTATATAAAACCGCAAATGAATTAATCTCTTTAAAAAAAATTAAAAACCCGCCACTCAGGGCAAACTGCTTGTTATATGAAACCACAAGCGAATTAATCTCTCTGCAAACATTTAAAAAACCGCCACTTGGGCCAAGTAAATCATTTAAAATAAACTTTACATCAAATAACCAGGAAATCAATTGTTATTTCCACGTAGATTAAAAACCGCCCCTCCCGGGCGAGATATTAGCAAACAACTTTACAAGGTTATAGACAGTTTGATCAATAAGAACCCAGTTATTTCCCCATCAAAATTGACATACGCCACTAAGGCTGAATTGCACCGCAATTTTAGAAAACGGTTTCAATTAAGACACATTCTTCTAGAAATCCCTCAAAATTCTTAAGACAAATATTTAAACCATTTAACGCCGGCAACCTTGCAGAGCCACCAGAAGTTTTAGAAAACTGCAGCTTATAAAATAACTGAGGCCCGAGATTGTGAGGCCGTGAATTGGCCACGAACTGTGGAGGCGACTGAGTACTTATCTTCGAATTAAGATGTGGACTCCGTTTGTACTTCCATCCCTTTCAGAACACCGAAATCGGAACCAAACAGCACACGCGAGCTCAGACGAAGTCCACCGCCCTTACGCCCGCTAGTAATTTAAAAGGGGAGGCCGTACACTTCGGTGGCCCACTGCTTCCGATCTCTGAAACATAAATCAGAAGCGACAACATTGAACCAAAGAACCCTTCCTTCATCTTAATACTCAAACTTTTACAGAAAACTACTTCGATAAAATTGACAATAATAAAACTGATTTTATTCTTTTAAGCAGAACCACCTACACGAATTATGCAGACGAAACTGGCTCATTAAAACACAAGCATCACATGGAGCACCTCATGTGGGCCTGTAAGGTAGCACACGGCAATCTTTAGACACGGAATATGGATCGTTCGGTAAGGCTGCGCGCACCTATCAATGTTTTAGACACATGCCAGCTGAAGTAAGAACAGTACTATTAAGGAGCGAAGCACACACTTAAGAGGCATGAAATGTCACATCACAGTCCTTGCAACGCTTTGCTGCCTCAAGAGCAATCATTATATTTCACTAATCGTTGGTAGGACTTGAATTACTTGATGCCAGCTGCTGGATCGATGTGGCTAAGACGCCAGACGTTGCTTAGTCCGATAGTAACAGCGTGTTCCTTCACGGAAGCGAGCACATGCATAGCTACACGAGGTTGCCAAGAAGCCACAGCGCCGGCCCGCTGTTACTGACCCCAGTACGATCAAGCGCTTAACTACCGCCTGTACTCAGGTACACCATGCTCGCTGTCGTCTCTCCAACGTCTCGCTAATACGCGCCCTTCCGCCGCTCTTCAGCCGAGTGACACGACAACTAAAACAAGAATAAAATAATACATACATAAGGAGATAAAAAAAGGGGAACATAAAACAGAGTAAGGGGAGAAAATGGAGGCAAAAATACACTGGCATGTAGACGTTCATTGGGGACAGTTAAAAAAGTCACCAGAAAGTTAAAAAACACAGTTGGCGATTCTTAAAACACAGAGAAGACACTGGATGCGCATACACAGGTTAAAAGTTGGCCACAGTAAAAAACACTCCGAAACAACACACTTAAAACCCACTTGGAGCACACACGACGAAGAATAAAACTACCTGGTGGGACCTGCCGAGGGAAAGGTCAGAGAGGATGGAAAAGGAGGGGAGAGCATGTGGCAGCTGGGGAAGCGGCGGGATGAAGAGAGGAGGGGCAACCGTGGGTTCACGAAAGGGCAGGAGACACATGGGGCGGGAGAGGAAAAGGGAAGACAGGGCAGGAGGGAGTGCAGAGACACTGAAAGAAAACACAAGAGATGGAGGGGGAGTAGGAGGGGAAAATCCGCTCAGAAGGAGGGGGGAGGAGAGGGAGCCCTGAGGAGGAGGCAGGAAGAGGGGGTTAGAGTTGGTAGGAAGGGTAGATGTCAGGGCGAAGCTCATCATCCGGGAGGGGTAGACGGTGGAAGTTGTATTGGGAAAGGAGATGGAGGGTGTGGAGATGGAGAGAGGGAGGGACACCCCAACGTTGTTGTTCCTTTTCCCTCCGTACTGCCCGCTATATCCTGAGCCGGCCCAGGCTCCAAAGACAAACTTCTGCCACAGGGAATCGATAGTGCGTAACCAAAGATAGCCCCGCCACGGCTCACACCCCTTCCATAGGGGCGTCCATTTTCATACCTTTCGCTCTCGAAAATGATACTTCACCGTGCGATGTAGAACAGGACAGCTTTCTTGACAAGTTTTGCCAGTGCTAATACCTCCTGGACAACTCAACCCTATTTTAAGCACATCGTGAGGCTGCAATCCCATTAAAGGTCATCTCACTCCTCTGGAGTGTAGTGCGAGCACAAGTTTTGCTTTCGTATACAGGGTGGAGCCACTAGGGACCGTTCAAAATCATTCGGCTCAATTTGAACGTGATCTGATGTAGAAAAAGGTGTTAATAGTTTTTCATCCCTCCTTTTTCGCGCCCTCCTGTGGCGTGTGCACGGAGGGTTGCGCCATTGGCATGCATATGAATGAAATGCCAAAGGGTCCATCTAATACCTCCCAGTTCAGGAACACACTTGGTGCCACTCAAGCACCTTTGCCTTGCGCACTTTAAAAATGTCCCCGTACAGAGATACTCATTCACTGATCACTATCTGCAGGCGAGACAAACAGTCCACTCCACACTAGCGCCTGCTGGCCGCTTGCGAAATCAGAGGTGTGTCGAAAGTGCTGTCCCTCTGGCTGGAGGGTAGATGCATCTCTCTGTTCACCGACCTTTTAAAGTGTCCAACGAAGGTGCGCAGGTGGCACCAATCGTGTTGCCAAACTGGCGGTTCGTAGAAGGATCCATCGTCATTTTACTCACGTGCGTTTCACTGTCGCATCCTCACCGTACACACGCCGCAGGAGGCCGCAAAAAAAGGGGGGGGGGGATGAACACGCATAAACGTCCTTTCCTGCTTCATGTTTCATCGAATGATTTTGGACGGTCCCTAGTAGTTCTGCATCGTACGCCTAAGCACACGCTACACTCTAGAGGGGTAGGATCATGTTGAGTGCGGTTGCGGCCTTGCGATGTCATTAGAAAAGTGTTGGATCGTCCGGAAGTAGTCAGCAGTGACAAAATTTGTCAAGAAAATCGTCCTAGTATACATCGTATAGCAAACTGTCGTTTTCGATCGCGTTTCAGAGAAACTAAAGTGGCATGATGTTGAGGATTATAAAAGAATCAGACTGTGCAAATAAGGAACATTACAAGTACTTGTGTATTTACGTAGTTTCCCTTGTATAGATATGTGAATGCACCAGTAAAACACTGGACTCTATATCTGTACACAGGTCCATTATAAAAATGGATGTGTGTATGTATATGTGTATGTTCTACATCTCCTCCTGAATCACTGGACTAATTTCAACTAAACTTGCTACTCAGATGCCTTATTGTCAGGCAACAATCGCTGAGGGGGTAAGAACCACTAATCCATCAGAGTTCAGGAGATATGATATCATAAACAATGAAATGCGTGAAAACTGCTGCATCATAAACTTATGACTTCTGTGCTACAAACTGTATTCATAATAAATTTTGTAGACAGTATCAACGTATGCCGCTAATTGCGACTACAGAATTAATGTTATGGTACCACGCATAATTCAGGAGGTATGACGTCATAAACAGTGAGATGCTTGAAAAACTACCGCGTTGTGCATGACGTTTAAATTTGTTACTTCTATGTTACTGTATTTGCAATACAATTTGCAGAAAATGCCCACATATGCCACTTAACGTACGCACAAATTATATAATTTTATGACACCTAGGTTGGAAGATATGTCGTAATAAACACTGAGATACGTGAAAAACTGCCGCATTATTTCTTCTTTGCTACTATATCTGTTCGCAAGATATTTCCTAGGCACTAGCCACATTTGCTGCTGAGTGTACATACACGAACATATCACTGTACGATACATAGTTTCAAATGTGACGTCATAAACACTGAAATGCGTGAAGAAATGCCACATCATGCACGAAATTTTAATACATTTATTCTTTACTGCCACGACACTGCTACAGTCGAGTCAACTTACGGAAATCCCTGAAAGCTGGCAGTGCTTTTGACAGCTAGGCGAAAACAATAGCCGTCTACAGAGCAATGAGGAGGTATTGCCATAGAGACATTTACAAAATCGTGCATTAGACATACAAAGCAGCTGCACCCGGTATACAGAAACTATCCAGGAACTTTGTACAACTGTTTCATAATTTCAAAGGTGTTTTCACGAGTGCAAGGAAATGAAATTTTTTAGATACTGATATTACACTAC
Organism: Schistocerca americana; assembly: GCF_021461395.2. Classification (NCBI taxonomy): domain Eukaryota; kingdom Metazoa; phylum Arthropoda; class Insecta; order Orthoptera; family Acrididae; genus Schistocerca; species Schistocerca americana. The sequence goes on from NC_060120.1 coordinate 891,597,589, forward strand.
AACCATAGTTCATTTCTTATTTTCGTTTTAAACAGAAAATTGACAGAAAGTAATCTTGGAAATGCTGCATTTCTCAGCAAGTATGGATACAAAGCTTTTATTCACACACTGCACGATACACCTCATAATATATTCTAGTGCAAAATGCCTCTCACAGTCATGGGTATTCGACTCTTCCAGTAACAAAGTTAGCAGCGATCAAATTTGTGGCGGTGTCGCCACAGAGGCCACCACCTGCTCCCCCCCCCCCCCCCCCCCCCCAGGGTGCAGAGCACCGGATGGTGTGCTGTAAGGTCGACATCATCGAGCAGTGAGTGCTGCCAGAACTTGTAGTGGCTGTCTCCTAGATATGGAACACAGATGGTATGGCACGAGCCGTGGTGCGAGGTGATGAGGCCCGCCGTGGCATGAGGTACTGGGGGCTCGAGGAGATCTGCTCCTGCTGTCGATGGTGGTGGGCCATGTGGGGGCAGTGGAGGTGGTGATGGCATAGCCGTGGCTGGTGAGAGGTGTGGAGAGTTAGCTGGCAGGACGATAGTGAGTTCGCCCACTGAAGAAAGCTGGGAGGACACAGCAGTAGACTTTACAGTTGGCAGCAAGTGGAAGGTACACATCAGTTTGATAGTGACTAGCAGGGACAGGGAGTCTTGCCACAACCTCGTCTGGTCGAACTTTGTGGATGTTGACTGTAATAGACACTGGTTCAGTAAGTTGTGAGACTGTTAGGTGTGAGTCATCACAAGTGTCATCTTTCTGAAGAACAATTGGGTCATCCAAAGTGGAGAGGATCCACTCAGGTTTCAGCCTGATGATGGAGACTGTAATGAAAGTACCATTTACATCAGTGTTGATGGAGTGACTACCCCATTTTAACATCCAGAATGGTGTCATTGTGGAGCATGACATACACACAGACTGCAAGGTTCATGTGGATGAGTGGTTTTTGGGCCAAATGTGCAGATAGGGGAGTCATTAGAGAATTACAGATTCTTCATATGCTGCACCAACATGGGGTGTTCCATCAAATTGGGCCTGGGAGTAGGTAGAACGAATTCTTTTGGTCGTGTGAGAGTCCCATTGTAGAGTATTTCTGTGAGCGAGGCATGTAAGTCATCTTTGAACTCCATACAGACGGGGAGGAGCACCCACAGAAGGGACTCAGTCCATGCCACCTTCGTTTTGTCGTGCCATCGTTGCACGAGACCATTGCTTTGGTGATGATACATCTTGGTACGATGGCGGAATATGCTGCAGAACTTACTGAGGGCTCTGAAGAGCTAAGATTCGAACATACTGCCCTGAATGTTGTAGATGGTACCCAGGCAACCAAAACGTGAGAACCAAGCCATAAGAGAGGCTCAGGCCATGAATCCTGCTGTGATGTTTGTGACTAGCACAGCTTCCACTCTGCATAAACTGCGATCAGTCATGGAGAGATCCAGCAAGGTTCAAGTGCATGTGAAGGAAGTGTCCATGCGGTATGTCGAAGTTGCCAAGGAGTGGTTGTGTGTGGTGGCCCACCTTATTGAGGCATGCTGATGTCCGTGCTCGGCATAATGCCTAACGGCTGGGCAAACACAGTGCTCAGTGGCAAGCCAGATTGTTTGTCGATCTCCCAAATGAGTGAGGTTGTGGAGACAGAGATTGGACATTGCATCGATATGGAAAGGAGCAACTGAAGCCTTTGCTGGGACAAGTCTCAGAGGACACTGGCATCTGAAGTAGGAATTGATCAGCGTTCAGCTTTGAGCTGGGAGGAATTGTCATTAAATAAGACAGAAATTGTTGTGGGTTGACAGTCATTAATGAATGCAGACCATTTCATTTCAGAGGCTGTGAGTTTCTTGGGTGGTGAAGAAATGGAAGGATTGCATATCACCTGTCAGCTCTTGCTCCAGGGCTACCCTGATAGCCAAATTACTCGTGTCTGTCGTGATGGTAAGCTGGGTACCTGGTGTAGGGTATTCCAGGGAAACAGGCATCGTGAGACATTCTGTAGAACAATCAAACGCCGTTTGTGTCTCTGTAATCCAGACAAATTTCCGTTTCCCCTTTGTCTGTGGGTCCACAATGACGTCACTGAGGGTTGCTTGAACCTCCATGGCATGCAGTATCAGAGGTAAAACATTGTCGATGCCCAGGATCTGGTGAAGGTCATGGTAGGTTCGAGGTGGTGGCAGCTGGCAAACAGGTTTGGCATGGTGTATAATGTTAGTTTGATCCCATTAGCTCTGAGGGTGTATCCAAGAAATGTTACCTCTGGCTTCCATAACTGCGATTCTTCCTCATTGATAGTCATCCTTGTGTTAGAGAGGGCAGTGAGAATGAGTCTGAGACGTCATTTGTGGCTTTGAGAATCAGTGGAGAAAATTAAGATATTACCTAAGCAAGCATAACAGAAATCAAGCACCCCATAAATAATTCGTTGCCATGCTTGAGCTGCATTTTTGAGTCTACAGGGCATGACAAGAAGCTCTAACAGGCCAAAGAGTGTAATAATAGCCATCTTCATCATCTGGGAGCATGAGGATTTGATAACAGGTCTTTCGGCTATCGATCACACCCCGTGAGTGAGTGCATGAAGTCTTAGATGTTTGGCACAAGGTAGCTGTCATGAATCATGCAGATGGCACCACAGAGCTGGACAGAACCATCTTTCTCAGGGACCAATTTCATGAGAGAGGCTGAAGCACTATCTGAAGAATGAATGATACTGAAGTGCAACAGTTCATACACCGCCATCTTAGCTGCAAAAAGGATAGCAAGCACAAGCTGCCACACACTGTGATGAATGGGTCATATTGACGCAATGCTTCATACCATTCCTGACATGACATCAATAGAGCCTAACCCACAGTGTGTTGTGTGGGAGATTGGAATGTGTTAGCTGAATTGGGAGGAATGGGATGACCCAGAATGCACTGTGGGCAGCTGCTGTCACAGCGGGTCCTGCAAGGCTGCTTCATCAGGCCATGGCAAGCGGATGTACCCAGATGTTGGGGGCATGGTTCGATTGTCCATGGTAGTCACAGCATGTGATAGACATCAGAGTCGCTTGCATGTATAGTAGTGTGAGAGGCTATTCCTTTATTTATTGGCACAGGTCATCGTTAGCAAAGTGTAGCAGCTATGAGTCATAAACAATCACGTAATGGAAGCAGCAACCGAACATGATAATGTTACAATTGATGTGAAACCCATTCTCAGTAGAAATGATCATATAATTCTTGGAGTGCAACTAAGGAGCAAATTTTCGAAACATGTAATGTCACAGAAAATAAAATTTACAGGAGAAGCAAAAAACTTATACTGCAAAAAATAATTTATCAATCTTTTCGAATTTTACACAAAATGCTTATGTAGGGTTGTTGATAAAAATGTGTTTGTTACAGGGTAAATCTTTTCTTTTACTTCCAAGATGTGATGCCTTTTAGACGAATTGTGGTTCGTTGTTTACTATTGGACAATATGCCTTTTGGTGTAAGCTACTGTAGACACAGTGCATTTTGGTTAGTTTTCAGTAACATACAATGGAAAATACTTTTACTTTTTTGAAATTTCCCGTTTTATTGTTCAATACAGCACTTCAATATCAGAAGTAGAAACAAAAACATAAAGGTGCTTCATTTCCAATGGTTTTTCCAAGAACAGGCTCCTCCTCTAAACAATCACAAATAATATCTTGGGCAATGAGTTTTGTACAAGAAATGCTGCTAATATTGTTGGAAAACTTGTGTCTTGTTGTATCTCCAAATTTTTCCAAATCTGAGGATTACTTGTTTAATCCTGTTCAGAGTTGACACTTCAGATATATTATCAACTTTGTATAATTGTATTCACTTTGCCAAGTGGTAAAAAGACACTTAGAAGGATCATTAGAAAAGTCAATAATGTGAGTTTGATGTTCACGTCAGTTACCCTTTTACTATACTGTATTTCTTCAGATGAATCATTTTCTGACCACTGATCCTGTATATAGGCTTCAAATTCTTACAAAGGTTCTTTAACAAAGTATTTCCCAATCTTTCCCTGAAATCGTTGTTTTATTCATTTCTGCATAAACTTCCTGGCATGAGTTTGGATTCAATATTTCTGAAATTTTACAGTGTTTCTTTATACTTGGCCAAAATCTCAGTCCACAGGGAAAAGGGAGTGTCCTTGAATTGGAAAGCAGAGAAATACATCAGTCTCAGGCATGGAGGATTCTCTTCTAACTAAAAAAAAAGTGAAAAACAGTTTAAAAAAATATGCATCCATTCTTTATTATACTCTCCATCTAGACAGAAAAAAGTTTCTACATCTGATTTCAGTATATGTAACAGTCGGAATAAAAAAAATATATATAAAAAAAACAATACTTTAATATTGAAAAGGAATAGAGTTTGGACAGTTGACTGGCTTCACTTCAGTCCACCAGTCTTAAATTGCACTCAGCATTGCTTAATAACACAAATAAAATAAACCAATGGACTTAATGTGGTTTGATTCATTCATACTAGAGGAGAAAATGTTATTGTTGCATCTGCTACTTTTCAAAGTTCTTATTGAAGATTTTAAAACACCTTTTGATGGGATCTGATTGTAGAAGTGTGTACAGTGGGTCAGAAAATATGATTCAATATCAAACTCAAATTTGTCCACCAGTGGACTTTGCACACTCTGAAAAGTTTCTCCTCGTCTGTTGTTGAAAGCAGAAACAGTAGTGTGTAATAGATTGAGTAAAGAGCTGATCAGTGAGAGGGAAAAATTCAGCATTAAGAACAATGAGAATAACTATGGAAACCAAAATGATCTGAGATCTGAGAATAATGAGCTGAACTGTGAGGTCTACATAGTAAGAATAAAGGAACTAAATGAAAACCCAAAATCTGCTGCAGAAGAAGAACCCATATCACTGCAAATAAATCCAAATGCAAAACCAATGATGAACGGCTGCAAATTGACATCTCCACAGTAGACATGAAATAAATAATAATCCAAAAACTGTTGCGGAAGAAGAGTCAAAATCACTAGAATTTAACCCAAATATAAAACCAATGAAGCTGATACATAGCAACAGCTACATATAGGAGCAGGAAAAGCCAAGTGGAATAGTTGCTATGATAATTTCAGTAAACAGAAAGTTGGCACTTCTACATTTGGCCAGTGATTTTCTTTATGGTATGGACAAAGGAAGGAAAAAAGCTGGAAGTTAAACATTAGCAATAAAAAATATGGACATGATAATGAAATAGAGGCTGAATATTTTATAATTATGGAAAAAGAAATTAATTTCAAAATTCTGCAGTACCATTTGCAGTACCTTAGCTATAAAAAATTATAAACATTTACAAATGAAACATATTGAGACAAAATGATTGTAATTGAATATGGATTAAAAAAGAATGAAGTATGAAGTTTCACCATAAAGTATGTTCTTGCAAACTATTTCTGCAGATCAGAGTGTAAGGGTGGGGAAGTAATAATATTTGTCAAAACAGTTGCGAATTCTGATACTAATTTATATACTCTACAAACAGAATTTTCCAATCATTTTGGGCAACTATGTGAAGTATATGGAAGCAGGAACTCAGAAAGGGAAGACAGGAGAGAGAGAGATCCTATAATTTCAACCACAAAATGTTGGGGAAAGAACAGTGGGCAAACACTCTTCAAGCACAAGGAACAAAGGAAAAATACAGTGATTTTCAAGGAATTATAACACATTTCTTCACTATAGCATTTCCAAAAACAAAGACAAAAAGAAAAATTCTCTAAAATTATCAGTGGGTAATGAAGTAAATGACAGAACTGAGTGCTACATTAAGAATAATAAAATGATGGGAGAGTACTGAAATTTTCAAAATGTACCAGAAAAAGTATAGACAATTGATAAAAAAAGGCAAAAGCTAAATTAATAAACGTGATAACTTCAAAATCAACAAATAAAGTGAAAACAGATTGGGATGTAATTAGCACCAAGAGGGGTAAAAAAAATATACACAGAAAAAATGAAAACATCATAGATAAAACAGAAAGTGACAACATCTTGAATAATAACTACATACATACAGTAGAAAACCTAAAATATGGACATAATGGCAAAGGGAGTCATCAGATGACAGTTACAGAAAACCAAAGTCACTAGCTGTTCTTGAAACTAGGAACTAAAGAGGAAGTGGCAAAGGTTATGAAAAAGCTAAAGGCAAAGAAGTCTGCTGGACATGATGAAATGTCAGACTACCTAATGAAGGAGATAGCTTTCCCGATAAAGTATAATGTAATAACCCAAGCACAATATGGATACCAGAAAGGAAGATGAACTTAAACAGCAAATGAATCCTTAACAGAATTCATTAATTCATTGTTCATGTCTTAGATAAAAGGGTGGTAATTCCTAGAGTTTCCCGTGACTTATCAAAGCCATTTGACACAATTAATCATGCAATTCTACTAAAGAAATAACAGAATACTTGTATCTATGTGCTTGCAGCAGACTGGGTACATTCATCTAAGTAACATGAGGCAACAATGTATTTGTCAACAATGTACAGACATATGAAATAAAAATTAGATGTTCTTGCTGATATTATTGCGCTAAATGTGGCTAACAGTTGAGAGATTTGAGATAAACACTTTATATCTGTCGCTAATACAGCACAGCAGCTCATGGGGAATGAGCTAATTATTAATCTGAAAAAAACTTCATGCGTAGTTTTCAACAATAAACAAAATGAGGAACAATTGGATGTATTATTGGATGGAAGGATTGATGCTTCAGTTACGTGTTTAGGTATAATAAGAGATAATGAGCTAAAGTGGAAACAGCAGGTAAAGAACAAGTTAAGCCCAATTCTATATGCAAGATAACAGCTGACTCAGTACATATGTCAAGACCTCATGTGCACTGTCTGTCACAGATTTTTTGACCGTATATGCAATACGGAATCACAGTATACAGGAAAACTACCATCACAGGAATGAAAAGAATATTCAAACCACAGAAAAAAGCATTTAGATTATACTGAAGAAAAAAGCAAAAATAATCTTGTAGAAATTGTTTTGAGGATCTTAATATTTTAACATTTGCATCACTGTAAAATATTCAAGATCACTGTGACTGAATAACAAGATTCCACAAAATTGCATACCAATGATGCCATTTATTTCCATAAGACAAGAAACTGAAAACAGTTGCACTGGCCTTTCATACAGACTAGATTTTTTAAAAAGAATCTTGGTACTCCAGAATCAATACAAGCATTGCCAAGAGAATTATAAAGCATCAAAAGTGAGAAGACTTTCTGTGCAACCCTAAAAAAATTCTATCGTGTAGCAGAGTACACAAGCTGAGATAAAATTGCTTATTTGGCCAATGAATAATGAATTTTAGTACTGAGAAGTGAAGTAACATTAGGGTGACAGAGTACATGAGCTGAGATAAAGTTGCTTCTTTGGCCAGTGAATAATGAATTTTAGTAATGGGAAGTGAAGTAGTGTTAGACTTAACTGTTCTATTGAACCAGTCAGGTACAATCAAAGATGATAATACAACAGAAAATTATATTTTTTAAACCATTACATCATTATGCACTGGTTAACATTACATGTTGTGAAATACTGCATTATACAGGGTGGTCAGAAGTAGTCTGAATAGTTAGTATTGGTGTTGCTGGGTGGGTTGTACTGGGGAATAATTGTTAAGAAAAAAATTTGACACATTGCAGTGTTTCTGGGTTAATTAAGCACTTCAGTTAGCCAATTAGGGCTTTGCACACACAAATTCAAGCTGCTTGCCAGAGACGGTGTCGCCAAATGTGTCCTTTGTTTGGTTTCCTAAAACCAAATGACTGAATACAAAAATTAGACATTGGATGGTAGTAAGGATTGAACTCAGGCCAAAGGCTGAGCAGTCTCATGTGCTACCATCTATGATATGAGAACAACTACATTAATTGTATCTGGTAGGTCACTTTAATTTTTGACTAACTTCATTGCTAATTAATTCAAAAACAGTGCAGTACACTGAAATTTTTCCTTAAAAATTATTTCTCAGCACAACGTACCCTGCATCAGTCTTATATATATTAGATGATGTGCCCTGCATTCCAAGTACAGAGCAGTAATTTATGGGACCAAAAAATTAAAATCACAATTACAAAAATGCAGAATGATGAAATCATCTGTGTCATTTATGCCATGAAAATACAGTCTTCTATTTTGTTACAAATACTACATTATTGCAAGTTCTGATGAATTTGGTATGCCATCTTCATTTTTCCATAGTTTTACAAAATTAGGTCAGTAACTTAACCAAGCTCAACATTGTCCAATCTGTTTATGTGGATGGCAATATACACTCTAAGAAAAAAAATGTTACACCACCAAGGAATTATCTGAATGGGACAGAAATCAGTACATGCTATATATATGTACACACAAACAAATGATTGTATTTAGTCGATTTATTCAAGAGAAAGAGGGTCACAAGTTAAACCCATCAATAAGGGGCTGACCCACCTCTGGCCCTTGTCCAAGCAGTTGATAGAGTTGTTGGATGTCCTCCTGACAGATACTGTGCCAGATTCTGTCCAATTGGGTCATTAGATCATCAAAATCACAAGATGACTGGAGGGCCCTGCCCATAATGCTCCAAATGTTCTCAATTGGGGAGAGCTCCAGAGGCCTTGCTGGTCCAGGTAGGGTTTCGTAAACACAAAGACAAGCAGTAGAAACTCTCACTGTGTCTGGATTGGTAGTATCTTGTTGATATTTAAGCCCAGGATGGCTTGCCATAAAGGACTACAAAATAGGGCATAGAATGCTGTTGACATACCACTGTGCTGTAAGGTTGCTGTGTATGACAACCATGGGGGTCCTGCTATGAAAATACTATGCTCCTAGCTGTTGGGCTACATGACAGGCAACAGTCAGTTAGTATCCCACTGCTGTCCATGGCATATCAGGACACTTCATCAGTCTAGAATCTCAGTGAATGGAGTAGAATTTCTTCAGTGATAAGTCCCAATTCAAACTGAGCCCTGATGACCAGTGATAATATGTCTGGAGATGCCCTGGACAGTGGTGTACCACCAACCTGACTGTTGCCTGCCATATGGCGTAGCAACCAGGAGTGATGGTCTGGGGTGCCATTTCTATTCATAGCAGGAACCCTTTAGTAGTTATCCATTCAGTATACTGCACTGTTTTTGAGCTGTAAGTTGATGATATTCTATGCCCAATTTTGTTGACCTTCAGGTAAGCCACCCTGGGTTTACATTTCAGCAAGATAGTATTCACCCACACACATTAAGAGTTTCTACTGCTTGTCTCTGTGCTTGCCAAATCCTACATTGTCTAGCAATGTCACTGAACATATCAACAATTGAGAACATTTGTAGCATTATGGGCAGGACCCTCCAACTAGCTCAAGATTTTGATTATCTAATGTGCCAGCTGGACAGAGTTTGGGATGATATCCCTCAGGAGGACATCCAACAATTCTGTCAGTCAATGCCAAGCTGAATAACTGCTTGCATAGTGGCCAGAGATAGACCAATTGTTATTGACTTGCTCAATTTGTAAAGCTCTTTCTCATGAATAAATCAAGTTATTCTGAAATTGTGATCATTTGTCTGTTTGTATGTATATGTAACATCCACCAGTTTCCATCCCATTTGGATAACTTCTTTGTGATGCATCTTTTTTTGTCTTAACATGCACAGTGATGGTAAGAATAAATAATTACTGGTAATTTGGTGACATCTGAATGAACACAGCTATGGTTTGGTAGCAACTGACTGTAAATGAATATTGCTTGTCTGTGTCTAGCTTTGGTGGATGCCTACCAGTGACTGCTCTGTGGCACTGACAACAGTGCATATTTACAGAATCATTTAGAAAAGTTTCTACAAAATATTAAAAAAAAGAGCACTCATTTAATAATAATATAATAGATAGGAATTTTACAAGTGCTTCAGCCCCTTACACATCTGGTAATGACATTATTTTGTGTAATTATATGAACAGTGTACAAATAGCTCTAATGCTGGCTTCTGGTTTGATGAGCAGATTTTTGAGAATCACTATTTCCCCCTTTTTGATAATGAAACTACACAAGTTTTTTTTTTTTTGTAGAAACCAGAATGTTGTTTTTTCAGATATTTCCTTCAGTAACAGGTTTACTTAGTAATAGTAATAGTATACATTTTAGCTTCAGAAAAATTAAAGATTTCAATATGGTAATGTTGATTTTTTGAAATGTGTACCATTTGAAATAAGAATAATCTGACCAGTGATATTTCTTAAATGAAACTTTACAAGTATAATAGCCCTCTAATAAATGTCAGTTTTTGTCAAACCTCACATTTCATCACAATGAACTTCTCAAGAGGATAAATGCAACATAATTGTTCATTTGTATGACTATTTATTAAAACATTCTTGTAAGATTGTAGAATGAAGGCTTTCACGACCGGATGACATGGCTGTTGATATACTTTCCGGGATGTGAGGTCGTGGTCCAAGAACTTTTCTGCTCCTTACGTTTCGTCCAGGACTGCGCTGAGTCGGCAAGACTCAGCAGAGCAGCACCTCTGAGGAAGTCCAGCGCAGTCCTGGACGAAACGTAAGGAGCAGAAAAGTTCTTGGACCACGACCTCACATCCCGGAAAGTATATCAACAGCCATTCTTGTAAGATCCATACAAAGTTCAAGTTAATATTACAAAAAGTGAGAGCATAAGCAATTTATGTACATGATAAATATGTTATGCTGTAATTCTGTTCAGTAGTGATATAGCATTTTTAATGTACAGAGTGGGCAAAATAAATTGTTCAGAAAATATGTTTTTCAGTGTTCAAAGTTAGTTTTTTTAAATACTCAGTAATGAACATGTGCTGTGTAATTATGCATGAGCACCATTTTGTACTGCATTCAGCTGGTCACTGCACATGTCTGCTCCCCTGTCTCTCACTCAAATGTGAAATACTTGGGCCATAGTGTGCAGGAAATGTGCATGCACAAACAAGTGATGGGAACTGATTGGTCCATTGAAATCACTATTTCAACATTTTCTGTGATGAGCAGTTCTACAGTTCATTAACAAGGGTCAGTTCCATGTCAGTCTTATAAATATATTCTGGCCCAGTTTTATTATGCCCACCTAGTTGCGATTGTTTGAAACCCAGTTGACAGTATATGACATTTGTTTCTGATGTAGTTTCAGAGAGACAGTGAAAGACATGCCACCAAAATACAAATTATTTTACTTTCCAATCAGAGTTATTGCTGAGCCAATTCGATTCATTTTGGCATATGTTGGTGCTGAATATGAAGATATTAGAGTCGAATGGGCTGACTGGCCAAGTCTTAAACCAGGTAAACCTATGACATATATCCTGCAAATAGCAGTGAGTTTTAGCCTTTATACCAGTGTACTATGCAGTTGTAACATAATGTGTAAATTATTACAAAAGCCATACATGTTGATGTAAACAAATAATTAAAGTTTCATTGAAATAAAAATACACATTTCCTAGGAAGTTACTGTATCTCCATTTATAATAAAATCTTTGTTGTATCAAGATATCAAATCGGACAGTTTCTTGGTGTGTTTCTGCAGCATGAACTACCACACTGCTCCAGGACAAAACTTCAACTTACTCATCAGATCAGTGTGTAAAATGTGGGAGGTGATATAATGCCAAGAAAGTTTCTAAGTTGCAGTTAATATATTGTTGAGATGTGGATCCAGGAGTGAAAAGTACCCCAGATATCAAACCATTGTTTGTTTTTGTTGTCAAGCACAATGACAATTTCACTCCACGAAGTCCCAAATTATGTGCTGATACAAAACAGCTAGAATTAAATGAAAATAAGCAAAATTATCTCAGGAACTTGTCAAATTACCTATCAATGAACTGTTACTAGTGTTCATTATTGCTTGAGGAATTGCCAGATAAGGTTATTTTAGAAATGTTTTTCCAATTATTATATAGATCAAAATGCAGTCATAAATTAATGGGGTAAATGAATTATTATCAAATATCTCGACTGATACGAATTGGGAACAGCTTCAGCTGGGTCAGTTTTAGGAAGTTGTAGATACCAAAGACATCCTTCTTTAGACATTATGAATAAACTTTCAATCAGAAATTTTCTTGACTAAATGGTTATGGTAACTGTCACAGCACTTTTCCCAAGCACTACATTCCAAGGTCTTGTTTCCTTCAGTCAAACTATGATATTGCAGTGCCTGTGTTGTTAAGAAGAACTGTGCAATGTCCATCTAGACATGCATGCATGTCAAAGGAACAGGCACTACAGTGGCTACAGCCATTATGAAAAACATGAAATGTATTCACAGTTGCAAATATAAGCAACCATCAGCTGTATTGCGGAATGACAGCAATTAAAATTTGTGCCATACCAGGATTGAACCCAGATTTCCCCTTTACATGAGCGGTTGCCCTAACTACTTTGGCTGTCCTTCCAACACCTACAGCCAGACCCCCAACTTCCATACGTCATGATTTCTGCATCACAATCTGTACTTGTACACACTTTGTTTAGTTCCCATACAGGAGAGGACATCTTAATTGAAAATTGCTGCCTAATATCAATGGATAAATGCATTCCAGTGACTGTAGTGTTAAGAAGAATGGTGCAATGTCCCTTCAGACATAGAAGAATGGTGCAATGTCCCTTCAGACATGTATGCATGTCCAAAGAAACAGGAATTGTGGTGACTACAGTCACTATGAAATGCATAAAACGTATTCACAGTTGTGAATATGAACAACCATCACCTATATAAGAGAATGATGGCAGTGAAAATTTTTGCCAGACCGGAATTTGAAACTGGGTTTCCAGTTTTATGCCAGTGGTCATTTTAAACCACTTTGGATATCCATGCTTGTCCAAAGGAACATTGCCTCATTTTTCTTAACAACAGAATCACTCCAATAGTGTATTCATCTGCCAATACTGGGCAGCAACTTTCAACTAAAATATCCTCTTCTGCATGGGAATTAAATAGTGTATGTACAAGTACAAGTTGTGACACAGAAATGATGATGTATGGAAGTTTCTGCCTGGTTATCCATGCATGGGTAACCAAACCAGTTAAGGCAACCGCTTGCGTGAAGTGGGAAGTGCAGATTCAGTTCCTTATACAGCTAATGGTTATTTGTATTTGTAACTGCGCACATGTAGCAGCAGCTGCCGAGCTGAGAGGATGCGCAGCAGAGCAGCAGCAGCACTTGTCTGATAAACTGCAAATTAATTTAGTCTTTGTTTTTTGTTCACATGCTTCTGCAAAGAAATGAACTGTACGTGTGTATTTTACTGTGTAGATTAGTGGTTAGAAAATTAATCGTAGTTTTTGTTATTGCATAAATCTTGCGAATATCCATCCTAGTTGGCTTTCTAGTGTAAATTTTCCCATTGCCAGAAACTCTGTCATGCCACTGAGTTTTAATCTTGTGCTAGTAAGCAGTTTAGATCAGTGCATTCTAGTTTGACTATTTATCTCACGCAGTAACTTTATGGCGAACAGGATTTGTAATAACAGGTATCTGTAAATACATCAACATCAGTAGAGAAATTTATTTCTGTTTAATGGCATGTGGTCTCAGAGTACAGTGAGAAATCTGCACAGCAACTTTTAGTGTTACTTTATTCTCCTTCCGTATATTTTCAAACTCAGTAGCGCCATTTGAGACCTGGTATCTATTTTATACACAGTATGATACGGTTAGGGCTGTGCATGTAGTGAGTGAACACAAGGAGAGTTGGCTTCTGTCCATAAACAGCTGGAAGCTGCATTGGCTACCATCGACAAGCTTCTAACTAATGCTCAAAGTTGCGGTTAAGTCGGGGCAGCAGTGACGAGACCTGCGACACATTTGGTGCCACTGGGGTCCCTTGGTGGCTGGGACGTCACTGCGGTTTCCAACACGCAACATCTGACCGGTCCGTCCTCACTCCAGAGTGGGTGGTAGACAGTGGTGGGTTTGCGTATCACTGGGCGGAAGGCAAAAGAGGGAGCAGGCCATGCAGCTGGCTCCCTACATCTTAGCAACAGCTACGAGGTGCTACCCAGTGTTGATGATAACTCTGAGCCAGCACTGGATGTCTCTTCTGTTGGGCCAGCGGTCGATTTTCCTGCCCAGTCTGGACAAGTACAAAGGATGGGTATGCTAGTCATTGGGAGCTCCAATGTTAGGCAGCTGATGGAGCCCCTCAGAGAGACAGCAGGCAAGGCAGGAAAGAATTCCAATGTACATTTGGTATGTTTACTGGGAGGTCTCATCCATGATGTGGAGTAGGCCCTGCTGGAGTCTATCAAAGGCCCTGGCTGCAACCGGCTGCATGTAGTGTCATAAATCAGCATGAATGATGCCTGCCACTTGGGTTCTGAGGCCATCCTTGACTCCTTTTGTGGCTGGCTGATTTGGTGAAGGCAACTAGCAATGCATGCGGCATGCAGGCTAAGCTGTCTATTTGTAGCATCATACCCATGGTTGATTGTGGTACTCAGGTTTGGAACAGAGTGGAAGGTCTAAACCAGAGGCTCAGATGGCTCTGTGATGGTATCGGATGCGAATTTATCGACCTCTACTATCAGGTGCAAAATTGTAGGGTTCCCCTTAGTAGGTCAGGCATGCACTACACACAGGAAGCAGCTGCTAGGTAGTGAAGTACATGTGGTGTGCATATGGGGCTTTTTTAGGTTAGAGAACACCTCCCTTGGGAGTAAAGACTAATTGTCTGTCAAATCAGCCACAGTGACCTCAGAGAATCATGGTCCTCACAGATCAGAGATAGAAAAGATTAATATGATTTTAGTAAACTGCAGGAGTATCCAAGGAAAGGTCCCAGAATTAGTATCGCTTACTGAAGCTTATAATGCACAGATAGTATTGGGAACAGAAAGCTTGTTGAAACCAGATGTAAATGACAATGAAACCCTAAGTTCAGAGTGAAATGTTGATCATAATGATAGGTCAGTCGCCAATGGTTGTTGTTGTTGTTGTGGTCTTCAGTCCTGAGACTGGTTTGATGCAGCTCTCCATGCTACTCTATCCTGTGCAAGCTTCTTCATCTCCCAGTACCTACTGCAGCCTACATCCTTCTGAATCTGCTTAGTGTATTCATCTCTTGGTCTCCCTCTACGATTTTTACCCTCCACGCTGCCCTCCAGTACCAAATTGGTGATCCCTTGATGCCTCAGAACATGTCCTACCAACCGATCCCTTCTTCTAGTCAAGTTGTGCCACAAACTCCTCTTCTCCCCAATTCTATAGAATACCTCCTCATTAGTTATGTGATCTACCCATCTAATCTTCAGCATTCTTCTGTAGCACCACATTTCGAAAGCTTCTATTCACTTCTTGTCTAAACTATTTATCATCCATGTTTCATTTCCATACATGGCTACACTCCATACAAATACTTTCAGAAACGACTACCTGACACTTAAATCAATACTCGATGTTAACAAATTTCTCTTCTTCAGAAACGCTTTCCTTGCCATTGCCAGTCTACATTTTATATCCTTTCTACTTCGACCATCATCAGTTATTTTGCTCCCCAAATAGCAAAACTCCTTTACTACTTTAAGTGTCTCATTTCCTAATCTAATTCCCTCAGCATCACCCAATTTAATTCGACTACATTCATTATCCTCATTTTGCTTTTGTTGATGTTCATCTTATACCCTCCTTTCAAGACACTGCCAATTCCGTTCAACTGCTATTCCAAGTCCTTTGCTGTCTCTGACAGAATTACAATGTCATTGGCAAACCTCAAAGTTTTTATTTCTTCTCCATGGATTTTAATACCTACTCCGAACTTTTCTTTTGTTTCCTTTACTGCTTGCTCAATATACAGATTGAATAGCATCACGGAGAGGCTACAACCCTGTCTCACTCCCTTCCCAACCACTGCTTCCCTTTCACGTCCCTCGACTCTTATAACTGCCATCTGGTTTCTGTACAAATTGTAAATAGCCTTTTGCTCCCAGTATTTCACCCCTGCCACCCTCAGAATGTGAAAGAGAGTATTCCAGTCAACATTGTCACAACCTTTCTCTAAGTCTACAAATGCTAGAAACGTAGGTTTGCCTTTCCTTAATCTTTCTTGTAAGATAAGTCGTATGGTCAGTATTGCCTCACGTGTTCCAACATTTCTACAGAATCCAATCTGATCTTCCCCGAGGTCAGCTTCTACCAGATTTTTCATTCGTCTGTAAAGAATTTGCATTATTATTTTGCAGCTGTGACTTATTAAACTGATAGTTCGGTAATTTTCACATCTGTCAACACCTGCTTTCTTTGGGATTGGAATTACTATATTCTTCTTGATGTCTGAGGGTATTTCACCTGTCTCATACATCTTGCTCACCAGGTGGTAGAGTTTTGTTAGGTCTGGCTCTCCCAAGGCTGTCAGTAGTTCTAATGGAATGTTGTCTACTCCCGGGGCCTTGTTTCGACTTAGGTCTTTCAGTGCTCTGTCAAACTCTTCACGCAGTATCATATCTCCCATTTCATCTTCATCTACTTCCTCTTCCATTTCCATAATATTGTTCTCAAGAACATCGCCCCTGTATAGACCCTCTATATACTCCTTCCACCTTCCTGCTTTCCCTTCTTTCCTTAGAACTGGGTTTCTATCTGAGCTCTTGATATTCATGCAAGTGGTTCTCTTTTCTCCAAAGGTCTCTTTAATTTTCCTGTAAGCAGTATCTATCTTACCCTCGTGAGATAAGCCTCTACATCCTTACATTTGTCCTCTAGCCATCCATGCTAGGCCATTTTGCACTTCCTGCCGATCTCATTTTTGAGGCGTTTGTATTCCTTTTTGCCTGCTTCACTTATTGCATTTTTGTATTTCCACCTTTCATCAATTAAATTCAGTATCTCTTCTGTTACCCAAGGATTTCTACTAGCCCTCTTCTTTCTACCTACTTGATCCTCTGCTGCCTTCACTATTTCATTCCTCAAAGCTACCCATTCTTCTTCTACTGTATTTCTGTTCCCCATTCCTGTCAATTGTTCCCTTATGCTCTCCCTGAAACTCTGTACAACCTCTGGTTCTTTCATTTTATCCCGGTCCCATCCCCCTAAATTCCCACCTTTTTTCAGTCTCATCAGTTTTAATCTACAGTTCATAAGCAATAGATTGTGGTCAGAGTCCACATCTGCCCCTGGAAATGTCTTACAATTTAAAATCTGGTTCCTAAATCTCTGTCTTACCTTTATATAATCTATCTGAAACCTTTTAGTATCTCCAGGGTTCTTCCATGTATACAACCTTCTTTCATGATTCTTGAACCAAGTGTTAGCTATGATTAAGTTATGCTCTGTGCAAAATTCTACCAGGTGGCTTCCTTTTTCATTTATTAGCCCCAATCCATATTCACCTACTACGTTTCCTTCTCTTCCTTTTCCTACTCTCGAATTCCAGTCACCCGTGACTATTAAATTTTCATATCCCTTCACTACCTGAATAATTTCTTTTATCTCATCATACATTTCATGAATTTCTTCATCATCTGCAGAGCTAGTTGGCATATAAACTTGTACTACTGTAGTAGGCGTGGGCTTTGTGTCTATCTTGGCCACAATAATGCATTCTCTATGCTGTTTGTAGTAGCTTACCCACACTCCTATTTTTTTTTATTCATTATTAAACCTACTCCTGCCTTACCCCTACTTGATTTTGTATTTATAACCCTGTATTCACCTGACCAAAAGTCTTGTTCCTCCTGCCACCGAACTTCACTAATTCCCACTATATCTAACTTTAACCAATCCATTTCCCTTTTTAAATTTTCTAACCTACCTGCCAGATTAAGGGATCTGATGTTCCACTCTCCGATCCGTAGAACGCCAGTTTTCTTTCTCTTGATAACGACGTCCTCTTGAGTAGTCCCCGCCTGGAGATCCGAATGGGGGACTATTTTACCTCCGGAATATTTTACCCAAGAGGACACCATCATCATTTAATCATACAGTAAAGCTGCATGCCCTCGGGAAAAATTACGGCTGTAGTTTCCCCTTGCTTTCAGCTGTTCGCAGTACCACAACAGCAAGGCCGTATTGGTTAGTGTTACAGGGCCAGATCAGTCATTCATCTAGACTGTTGCCCCTGCAACTACTGAAAAGGCAGTTGCCCCTCTTCAGGAACCACACGTTTGTCTGGCCTCTCAACAGATACCCCTCCGTTGTGGTTGCACCTACGGTACGGCTATCTGTATCGTTGAGACACACAAGCCTCCCCACCAACGGTAAGGTCCATGGTTCATGGGGGTGGTTTGTTTATCACAGTAAAAAAATTCAATAAAATCTAGTTAGGTTATCATGGATTCTGAATGTGAATTAATCTGGATGAAACTGAGTATCAAAGAATGGTTGCAAATGGTGATCAGATGCTTTTATAGACCACCTGGGTCAGGCTCTGTAGTTGTAGAGTGCTTCAGACAGAACTTGCAGAACATCATTAGTGATTTTCCTGATCATGCTGTTGTAATAGGGGGTGACTTCAACATGCCAGGTATAGATTGGGAGTGTTATACCATCAAAACTGGTGTCAGAGATAGGGAATCATGTGGCATTGTTCTGGATGTCTTGTCTGAGAATTTCCTTGAGCAGATAGATAAAGAACCAGCTCATGAGCGTAACGTCTTAAACCTCGTGGCAACGAATAGACCTGAACTTACCAAATCAGTTAACACAGAGGAAGGTATCAGTGATCATAAGGCTTTGACAGCATCTATGACGTCGGGTCCTACAAGGAATGTTAAAAAAGATAGGAAGATATCTTTGCTCAGCAAGGGCGACAAGATACAAATTTCAGAATATCTCAGCAGTCAGCATCAAGTACTCGCCAATGAGGATGAAGATGTGGAGAACAACTGGAAAAAATTCAAAGGCATCGTTCAATATGCCCTAGACAAATATGTTATGAGTACGGTTTTAAGGGATGGGAAAGACCCACCATAGTGTAATAGCCATATCTGGAAAAGTGCTATGTAAACAAAGAGCACTTCATCGCAGATTCATGAGAAGTAAAAACCCAGCTGACAAACAAAAGCTGAATGAAGTGTAAATGAGCATAAGGAGAGCAATGAGAGAAGCATTCAATGATTTTGAAAGTAAGATGTTATCAACTGACCTGAGTAAAAACCCTAAGAGATTTTGGTCATATGTAAAATCAGTAAGTGGGTCAAAATCATCTATTCATTCTCTTAGTGACCACACTGGCACCATAATGGAAGATAATAGAGAGAAGGCCGAAATACTGAATTTGGTCTTCCGAAGTTGTTTCACCGTAGAAGATCGTAACACTGTCCCTCCTTTCAATCATTGTATGAACATCGAAATGGTATATATTGAGATAACTGATCACAGAATTGAAAAGCAGCTACAATCGCTTGGTAGTGGAGAGGCTTCAGCACCAGATGAGATACCTATAAGATTCTATAAAGATTACGGCAAAGAAATTGCTCTCCTTCTATCAGTAATTTATCGTAGATCATTTGAGCAATGAAAGGTACCTAATGACTGGAAAAAAGCACAAGTCATTCCCGTTTTTAAGAAAGGCCATAAGACAAATCCACCCAATTATAGACCTATAACATTGATGTCAGTTCTTGGAAAATGAACATCTCCTCTATAAAAATTAACATGGATTCCGCAAACAGAGATCCTGCAAAACTCAGGTCACTCTGTTCCTCCACAAGATCCACAGTGCAGTGGACAACAACGCTCAGGTTGATGCCATGTTCCTTGATTAAGGAATTTGCCGTTTTAAAGAAAAAATGTGAGATAATGGAGTAGTGGAACAGACCTGCGATTGAAATCAACACGCCACTCTTAACCGAACTAAATCGACAGGTGTAAAGGTAATATCTGGGGTACCACAGGGAAGTGTGATAGGACCTTTGCTGTTTACAATACATATAAATGGTGTAGTAGAAAGTGTCAGATGCTCTTTAAGGCTATTCACAGATGATGCAGTTGTCTATACCAGAGGAGCAATGCCAGAAGATAGTCATAATTTGCAGAATGACCTAGAGAAAATTGATGAATAGTTCTGCCTCTAGCACTTGAGCCTGAATGTAAACAAATGTAACATATTGTGCATACACAGGAAAAGAAATCCACTATTCAGCTACGCTATTGATGACAAACAGCTGGAGACAGCATCTGCCATAAAATATCTAGGTGTAACTATCCAGTGGACCTTAAGTGGAATGACCATATAAAACAGATAATGGGAAAAGCAGCCACCAGATAAGATTCATCAGAAGAATCTTAAATGTAACTCATCCATGAAAGAGGTGGCTTATAAGGCATCATTTGCCTGATTCTTGAGTATTGTTCATCTATCTGAGATCACTATCAGGTATGACTGATAGAGGAGACAGAGAAGATACAATGAAAAGTGGCACATTTTGTCACGGGATTGTTTAGCTGGGAAGAGAGTATTATTGCAGATGTTACAAGAGAGGCGTTCTGTATCACAGAGAGATTTAGTATTGAAATTTCGGACAGCACTTTTCAGGAGAAGTCAGACAACTTATTACTTCCCTCCCACATACATCTCGTGTATTGACCACGAGGAGAACATTCGAGATACTAGATCCAAACAGAGGCTTACCAACAATCATTCTTCCCATGCACTATTTTCGAGTACAAAGGGGTTGGAGGAATCAGATAGTGGTACTGAAAGAACCCTCAGCCACACACCATTAGGTGGCTTGTGGAGTATGATGTAGATGTAACTACAAATGCAATTCACGTATTTCACAAGGACTGTAGCCACACCAGGACTCGTTTCTTTTGCTGAGTATGCTTGTACAGCGGGACATTCCATGATTCTTCTTTACAGCACAGGCATTGCTATATTGTATTTATCTGCCAATACCAAGCAGCAGCTTTCAATCAAAACATTCTCCCCAGCATGGAAATTATGCAATGTATGTACAAGTATAGGTCGTGATTTAGGAATGATGACATATGGAATTTTGTGTCTGGCTGTGGGTCATGCTTGGATAGCCAGAGCAGTTAAGGTGACTGCTAGCGTAATGTGGGAAATCTGGATTTGAGTTCTAGTCCAACAAAAAGTTTCATTGTTATTCCCTTATACAACTGACTGTTGTTCATATGCACATTTGTGAATACATTTCATGTATGTCAGTCAATGTAGACTGCAAGAGATGACAAAAAACAATTCTGACTGTCTGTTGTGACCTATCTAAACTATTCTTTCATTGCATTACAGCTTAACAGATAATTCATTTTTATGGCAGTAACTTTGATATAATGTCCTAAATTTTTAATCATCACCATTGGCCACAACTGGCATCAGTTTTAAACTATACTGTTGCTGATCTCATTATGATGAAATCGTTTTACTCAGCAGTATGAAAAATAAGTTGTATAAAACAAAATTATGAAGTATTTATGAAAAGAAAATATGATACAATGCTATTTGAGAAACTATGATATTTGTTCAATAAAACATTGTTC
Source organism: Schistocerca americana (assembly GCF_021461395.2). NCBI lineage: Eukaryota > Metazoa > Arthropoda > Insecta > Orthoptera > Acrididae > Schistocerca > Schistocerca americana. Next base: position 891,619,107 of record NC_060120.1, read on the forward strand.
ATTAGCAGTAAAAGGCCATAACAATTCATCCATTTTTGTCTGGGCATTCTAAGGCCTCTGCCAGCATTCCTCCATTCTCTAACTGTGAATCACTTTGTTCTCTTCCTCAGACTACTTTATGCTACTGTTATTCTGTTTGCTGTATTTCAGTCCTCCATTTATAATTCTTCCTTCCTAAGAGTTGTTGATTCTGTCACTACTTGTTCTCCTACATTGTTTTTTTTCCAAAAATTTCTATGGTTTGCCTCTTTCATTTGAGCAGTCGTCTTTTTTGTGCAAATGTGCTTTGTAGTCTGCCTGGCTAGACTTTTGCCAGTCATTCTGAATGTATGTCCAAAGAATTATCCATTTTTCTGCATCCTTTTTTAGTATTCTGGAATATTTCAGCTTTACTTTTTATATTTTAACCTACTAGTACCTTCTTTATAAATCCCCTTCTCAGTAATTCTAATCTATCTGCCTTACAAATTCATATGACACTGAAGGGGCTTGAGTAATACAAATAATAGGAAGAATAGTGTAACTGTATAGATTAAAAAATCTACTCACAGAAGGAGAACACACACATATAAAGGTTAAGGAAATCTGCAAGCTTTTTGAGCCAGTGGCTCCTTCTTCTTGGCAAAAGGGTTTAAGGGGATGCAAGAAGGATAAGGGAAAAGGACTGGTAAAGTTTAGGAAATGGGGAGAGTTTGGAAGAGTTACCCAGAACCCCAGGTCAGGAAAGATTTACTGGACACAATGAGAAGGAAAGACTGATTCTTGGAGACTGCATCAGATGAGATTTAACCTATGAGCTTAGAGGTGGAAGATAGGGTAATAGGCAAGGCAGAGATTACTGACAAAACATTAAGCAAGAGTTAATAAAATCATGTAACAAAGCAAGTGGTTGACTTCCATCTCTTATGTTTTTCTTCCCCCCAAAGTAATCTCATTTCTCTCTCTCTCTCTCTCTCTCTCCTTCCCCCCCTCCCCCCCCCCCCCCCCCCCCTCCCTGGATTATCATTTACACGGAAAGTGCACGGCACATAAAAATCTTGAATACTGAATCAGGGCTTCTCCAAATTAGCTTTATTATCTGTTACATTCCTTTGGTTATTTAGGATCTGTTAGTGTGATTAGTTTGCCTGATAGCTGTGATAATCAGAAAATACCAGTAATTTAAAATAATTGTTCATATGTAAACATACACCCAATTTCTAACTTCACAATAAAGTAGATCAAAAAGGTATATAAATAAAAATTCCTACAGCTGATGATGAAAATATTTTAGCAACATTTGCACTCATTTAATTTTAGAGTAGCTAGCTTCTCCAGTTAAAACATTGTTACTGCAATAAAAGCCAATATTTAGGCAAAATAGTTTGCATAATTCAATAGAAATGATTTCTGTATCTAAAAGTGCACGTTAAAATGAATATCTCTCTACTGTTTGGGTATATAGAAATGTAAATCTTTAATTGTGATGTATAAAAGTCAGTGAACACCAATAGCTAAAGTTAAGTCTAATAATTGTAAATTTATAAAGAAGCTATTCCAGTCAGACTGTGGAATGTTATGAAATGAGCCAGGTCTGTGTTCAAAAATACAGGGTAATGTACCACAGACACATTAGTACAAGTGACAAGTCAAAAAATGTGCTGAGTGTTATCTACATTCCATATCTGGGAGATTAGTCAATGATTCAGTGACTGTTTTCAATAACAGACTGTGAACTTCTAATAGTTACTTAATGTATGCATCATTTCTGTATCTATTTGACTGTTAGATCCGAAAGACAAAATTTTAAGAGTATTATTCTGTGACTGTGTTGGTTATTTGCTTGTCACAGGCAAAGTTTTTGTCATTTTAGTGTTACGTTACTGCACTCATCGTGTTATAGGACATGAAATGAGTGTGGTATGTGGCAAATCTAAGGTGAGACTCAAACTGACCATAAGCAGTAGTTCAATCAACATCTACATGCAATTAAAATACATGACCTGCAAATCTGGTATGGACCACATTGTTAGTGGAAAATTGTTCCCACCATCAACTTTCCAGCCAGATTCAATGGAGGTGCAGCTACCAAAGACATATTAGTAAAGGTAATGATCATGCCACAAGTAGGAATCTAAGGGCACTGCATGTGGCAGAGGTAGCAGAGGGAGGAAATATACAGGGTAGAAAATAAAAGACATAGAAAACTAAAAATGAGTGCAGAAAGGAATAGTTACTGAGAAGAAATGCTGAGACCGAAGAAATTGACAAAAATTAAGACCAGGTGGGTAGTAAAAACCAAAGACACATTGTAATGCCAGTTCCCAACTGCAGAGTTCTGAGAAGCTAGTGTCTGGGGGAAGAATTCAGATGCCTTGTGTAGTGAAACACACACTGAAGCCACAACTCGCATGTTGTAGAGCATGGTATGCAACAAGATATTGTGTTTTGCCAGTGTACACCCTCTGTGTATGTTCATTCATCCTGACTGATAATTTGGTGGTAGTCATTCCACTGTAAAAGGCTGAACAATGTTTACATAACAGCTGGTGTCTGACATATCATTTCACAGGCATCTCCCCCTTTGATAGTGTATGTTTTGCCAGTTAGAGGACTGGTACATGTGGTGGTAATAGGGTGCATAGGGCAAGCCTTGCACTGGGGACAGGCACAGGTTCTGACCTGTCTACCCCTGCCCCTCCTGCCTCTCACACATACAATGCACTTAGTTTTCCATTCTTATTAACTATAGCATTAAGGTATTATTGTTTTGTAATGACCTCCGTCTTGCTTATTGCCCTTTCTTCCACCTCTAAGCTCTTAGGTTTTAAAATCTCATCTGGTGCACTCCCCAGCTACCAAACTTCCCTAGTCATTCCATCTTGTAATTCCCCTCTGACTTGGGTTTCCAAACTCTCCCAATTTCCCAAACCTCACCAGTTTTTTTTCATCCATCTTCCTTCCTCTTCAACACTTCTGCCAGAAGAAGGAGCTGCTGGCTCTAAAAGCTTGCAAATATCCTTAACTTTCATATGTATGTGTTCAGTTTGACATCAGTTATTGATTTTCGTACTCAGGTGGTACATGACAGGTAGATAATGTTTTTATAGACCAAGATAAATTTAATCAAATAAAAGCTTTTCCTGTTAGGTATGGTCTGTCTCATCATGATGCACAGCTAGCTTACAGTATCACATAGCTCCATTCAGTAATGCAAAACAGTCCTCCAAAATAGTGTGTTCAGATAACGATTTAACAATTTCAGATTTCAGGGAAAGTTTGCAACAGTTAGACTGGGTAGAGGTGTATGGGAAACCTGATGCTTAATTAAAATTTAACCTATTTCATGATACCTTTGTGAGTATTTGAAAACAGTTTCCCTAAGAAAACAGTGAAACATATTGTAAGAAACCATCTAAAAAGCCATGGCTTTCTAAAGGGATAAAAATATCTTGTAAACAGAAAAGGGAAATGTATCTTATAGCTAGAAGGAGTAATGATCCAGAGATAAATATTATAAAAACTACTGCAATGTATTAAGAAAAGTTATTAAAAGTCCAGAAGTATGTGCATTATATCTGAGATTAGCACCTCTGATAAAATTAATCCAGTCTGGAATATTGTTAAAAAGGAAACATGGCAACTGAGAGCACAGGAAGACTGTACTTCCATCAAACAAAATGAAAAGTTTATTAACAAAAAGTCAGAAGTAGAAAATATTTTTAATAATCATTTTCTATGGTTGTAGAGAAAATAGGATCCAGCTAGTCATTACAAAATACTGTATATGGAAGAGGCAATACCTATGCAATTTGATAAAATTGAAACTCAGCCCACCTCTCCTACTGAAATTAGGAAAATAATAAATTCACTCAAAAGTAAAAGCTTGCATGGAATTGATAGTATTTTCAACAGAGTACTAAAAGCTTGATCCCAATAGATAAGTAGGATTCTCGGTCACATATGTAGTAGGTCACTGAAACATGCCATTTTTCCAGGTAGACTGAAATATGCTATTGTTAAGCCATTGCATAAAAAAGGTGACAGGTCTGATGCTAACAGCTATTGCCCAATCTCAGTTCTGACAGCTTTATCCAAAATTCTTGCAAAAGAAGACTAGTTTCACATATCTGTAAAAATGTAGTACTAACAAAATGTCAATTTGGTTTTCAGAAAGACTTTCAACAGAAAATGCTATATATGCTTTCACTGATCAAATATTAAATGCTTTGAACAACCAAATTTTTTGTGATCTCTCAAAGGCTTTAGAGTGTGTAAATCATGAACTACTTCTAGATAAGCTTAAGTATTGTGGTATGAATGGGACAGTGCACAAATGGTTTAATTCATATTTAACTGAAAGAATGCAGAAGATTAAAATTAACAGTAAAGATAGTCTGCAAAAATTAGCAGAGTTCTCTGACTGGGGAAGTATCAAGAATGGGTCCATTATTGTTCTTAATATATATTAATGACTTGCTACTATATATTCATGGAGATGCAAAGCTAGTTATTTTTGCTGATGATACAAGTATAGTAATCTCACCCAACAAACAGGAATTTGCTGAGGAAATTGTAAATGTCTTTCAGAAAATTATTAAGTGGTTCTCTGTCAATGGACTTATTAAATTTAGAGAAAACACAGTATATGCAATTCTGTACAGTAAATGGCATAAAGCTGTTGGTAAATATAGACTTTGAACAGAAGTCTGTTGCTATGGCAGAATATTCAAAATTTCTGGGTGTGTGCATTGATGAAAAATTGAATTGGAAGAAACACATTGATGAACTGCTGAAACGGTTTGGTTCAGCTACTGATGCTGTTAGGGTCATTGCAAATTTCCGTGATAAACATATTTCAGTAAATTTGCCTAATATGCCTATTTTCATTCATTGTTCCATACAACATCATATTTTAGGGTAATTCATCATTAATAAAACAAGTATTCATTGCACAAAAGCATGAAATCAGAATAATAGCTGGAGCCCACCCATTGTGACTTACCAAACGAGAAAGCGCTGGTAGATAGACACAATGAAAAACACACAAACACACACACACACAAATTTCAAGCTCTCGCAACCCAAGGTTGCTTCATCTGGAAAGAGGGAAGGAGAGGGAAAGATGAAAGGATGTGGGTTTTAAGGGAGGGTAAGGAGTCATTCCAATCCGGGAGCAGAAAGACTTACCTTAGGGGGGAAAAAGGACAGGTATACACTCGCACATACACACATATCCATCTCTGCCCAACCTCTTTGCCTTTACATATGTGTGCCTGTATCTGTATATGTGCGAATGGATACGTGTGTGTGTGTGAGTGTATACCTGTCCTTTTTTTCCCCTAAGGTAAGTCTTTCCTGATGAAGCAACCTTGGGTTGCGAAAACTTGAAATTTGTGTGTGTGTTTTTTTATTGTGTCTATCTACCAGCACTCTCTCGTTTGGTAAGTCAGAGCATCTTATATAAACATTCCACGTGGGAAAAATATATCTTAAAACAAAGATGATGTGACTTACCAAACGAAAGCGCTGGCAGGTTGACAGACACACAAACAAACACAAACATACACACAAAATTCAAGCTTTCGCAGCCAACGGTTGCTTCTTCAGGAAAGAGGGAAGGAGAGGGAAAGACGAAAGGATGTGGGTTTTAAGGGAGAGGGTAAGGAGTCATTCCAATCCCGGGAGCGGAAAGACTTACCTTAGGGGGAAAACAGGACAGGTATACACTCGCACACACACCCATATCCAACCGCACATACACAGACACAAGCAGACATTTGTAAAGGCAAAGAGTTTGGGCAGAGATGTCAGTCGAGGCAGAAGTACAAAGGCAAAGATGTTGTTGAAAGACAGGTGAGGTATGAGCGGTGGCAACTTGAAATTAGCGGAGGTTGAGGCCTGGCGGATAACAAGAAGAGAGGATATACTGAAGGACAAGTTCCCATCTTCGGAGTTCTGACAAGTTGGTGTTAGTGGGAAGTATCCAGATAACCCAGACCGTGTAACACTGTGCCAAGATGTGCTGTCCGTGCACCAAGGCATGTTTAGCCACAGGGTGATCCTCATTACCAACAAACACTGTGTGCCTGTGTCCAGTCATGTGAATGGACAGTTTGTTGCTGGTCATTCCCACATAGAAAGCTTCACAGTGTAGGCAGGTCAGTTGGTAAATCACGTGGGTGCTTTCACACGTGGCTCTGCCTTTGATCGTGTACACCTTCCGGATTACAGGACAGGAGTAGGTGGTAGGGGGGGCGTGCATGGGACAGGTTTTACACTGGGGGCGGTTACAAGGGTAGGAGCCAGAGGGTAGGGAAGGTGGTTTGGGGATTTCATAGGGATGAACTAAAAGGTTACGAAGGTTAGGTGGACGGCGGAAAAACACTCTTGGTGGAGTGTGGAGGATTTCATGAAGGATGGATCTCATTTCAGGGCAGAGCCACTTCCTCATCCCCTCAAGCCCAGAACCTCCCAAAGAAGTACCACAAAAGTGTCCTACTTGTGACAGGGTACTTTCCGGGACTGGATCAGACTCTGAATGTGGCTCTCCAGCAGGGATACGACTTCCTCAAATCCTGCTCTGAAATGAGATCCATCCTTCATGAAATCCTCCAAACTCCACCAAGAGTGTCTTTCCACCGTCCACCTAACCTTCGTAACCTCTTAGTTCATCCCTATGAAATCCACAAACCACCTTCCCTACCCTCTGGCTCCTACCCTTGTAACTGCCCCCAGTGTAAAACCTGTTCCATGCACCCTCCCACCACCACCTACTCCAGTCCTGTAACCCGGAAGGTGTACACGATCAAAGGCAGAGCCACGTGTGAAAGCACCCACGTGATTTACCAACTGACCTGCCTACACTGTGAAGCTTTCTATGTGGGAATGACTAGCAACAAACTGTCCATTCACATGAATGGACACAGGCAGACAGTGTTTGTTGGTAATGAGGATCACCCTGTGGCTAAACATGCCTTGGTGCACGGCCAGCACATCTTGGCACAGTGTTACACCGTCCGGGTTATCTGGATACTTCCCACTTACACCAACTTGTCAGAACTCCGGAGATGGGAACTTGCCCTTCAGTATATCCTCTCTTCTCGTTATCCGCCAGGCCTCAACCTCCGCTAATTTCAAGTTGCCGCCGCTCATACCTCACCTGTCTTTCAACAACATCTTTGCCTCTGTACTTCTGCCTCGACTGACATCTCTGCCCAAACTATTTGCCTTTACAAATGTCTGCTTGTGTCTGTGTATGTGCGGTTGGATATGGCTGTGTGTGTGAGTGTATACCTGCCCTTTTTTCCCCCTAAGGTAAGTCTTTCCGCTCCCGGGATTGGAATGACTCCTTACCCTCTCCCTTAAAACCCACATCCTTTCGTCTTTCCCTCTCCTTCCCTCTTTCCTGAAGAAGGAACTGTTGGTTGTGAAAGCTTGAATTTTGTGTGTATGTTTGTGTTTGTTTGTGTGTCTATCGACCTGCCAGTGCTTTCTTTTGGTAAGTCACATCATATATATATATATAATAGAGCAAAACATTCCATGTGGGAAAAATTTATCAAAAAACAAATATGATGTGACTTACCAAACGAAAGCGCTGGCAGGTCGAAAGACACACAAACATACACACAAAATTCAAGCTTTCGCAACAAACTGTTGCCTCATCAGGAAAGAGGGAAGGAGAGGGAAAGACGAATGGATGTGGGTTTTAAGGGAGAGGGTAAGGAGTCATTCCAATCCCGGGAGCGGAAATACTTACCTTAGGGGGAAAAAAGGACGGGTATACACTCGCACACACACACATATCCTTCCACACATATACAGACACAAGCAGACATATTTAAAGACAAAGAGTCTTTAAATATGTCTGCTTGTGTCTGTATATGTGTGGATGGATATGTGTGTGTGTGCGAGTGTATACCCGACCTTTTTTCCCCCTAAGGTAAGTCTTTCCGCTCCCGGGATTGGAATGACTCCTTACCCTCTCCCTTAAAACCCACATCCTTTCGTCTTTCCCTCTCCTTCCCTCTTTCCTGATGAGGCAACAGTTTGTTGCGAAAGCTTGAATTTTGTGTGTATATATATATATATATATATATATATATATATATATATATATATATATATATATATATATTCCTTATGAAATTTGTTATTAATAACCCATCCCAACTCAAAAGTAATAGTGAAGTGCATAGCTACAACACTAGAGGAAAGGATGATCCTCACTATTCTGAGTTATATCTGACTTTGGCACAGAAAGTGGTGAATTATGCTGCCACTAAAATCTTTGGTCATTTGCCAAATAGCATTAAAAGTCCAGTCCTTGTCCTCATTGAATTTTTAGATATGAAGTAGTATATATATTGTACAATGAAAATTTATGTGAAACAGAGACATTCCACATCATTGCTAAATGTACAGAACAAGTATTAATGTTATCAATGTAATGTAATGTCTCCTGCCACCAATTGATGAGTAGATTTTTTTATCTATTCAGTTACATTATATTTATATTTTCAGAAATTGTTTATTTTCAATGAAATAATAAAAAGAGTAAAGGTTATGACACACCTGATATTTGAGGCACTCCAGAGCTGACAGGTTGAAAACATTGCTGAGCTATTGGATAACATCCTTATTCTGAACTAACGTGTGCATGCAAGACACACACACACACACACACACACACACACACACACACACACACACACACAGGCATGTTGTAATGTCTGACTACATTGTCTGGACACTGCATATTGACTGGGATGAGAGGTTTGTCAAGTAGGTTGAAAGAGAGGAGAAAGGAGGTGAAGAGGAGGAGGGAGAGCTAGCTGAGGGGTGAGAGGGAGAGGCAGTAAGGCGACAGGGTGAGTATGTGGCACTGGTGAGCTTGCTCAGCCACAAAATGAAGTGATGGAAAAGATTGGAGTGGGGATAGGGGGTGATAGAAAACAGCAGTGAGACTTGCAAAAGAGAAAAGATTGAGTACAGATTGATGTGGTGATGTGGAGACTTGGGGACAGAAATGGAGGTGCGTGTGACACAGAGGATAGTAGAGGCTGAGGCCAGGAGGATTTCAGGACTGATGGATTCTGATGTAAGAAATTGAGAGACGCCAGTACTGGGGTGAGGATTTAGATGGCCCAAGATGTAAAATAATCATTGAGGTCAAGAATGTCCTGCTCAGCAATATGTCTCAACTCCGTTCTTGGTTTCTGTTTGGGCTCACCATTCATTTTGGTGGATAGCTGGTTAGTTAGTTAGTTACACATTCCATGGATCATTTTGCACAATAGATCATAATAATGTGGAACATGCGATTTTACATTCATGCTGCAAATTAATTTGTAGATATGGTTAAATTCAGAACATTTCTAAGATTTAAAAAAAAATAAAATAAAAAAAGAGAGAGATAACAGATATACAGATATGAGTTAGTAATTCCTACTCATCACCTTTTACACATTACAATGATAGAAATTCTGCTACAGAATATGAGTTGTCAAGGAGAATTTTTGATCAGTTACCCAGTGATATAAAATGTCTGAGAGTCTGCAAAGTAAAATTTGATAACAAACTGAGAAAGTTCCTCCTTGACAGCTTTTTCAGTTTGTTATCAAATTTTACTTTTCAGTCTGTGAGACATTTTATATCATTGGGTAACTGATCAAAAATTTTTGTTGCATCCTTGTGCACTGCTTTTTGTGCTAAGACAACCTTAATGTGGAGTAATGAATGTCTTTTTCCTTCTCATATTGTAGTTATGTACCTCATTGTTCCTTTTGAACTGTAGCGGATTATTTACAATAAACTTCATGAGGGAATAAATATACTGTGAAGCAGAAGTCATAATGCCCAATTGCTTAGACAGATGTCTACAAATGATCATGGGTGAACATCACATATTAGTCTTATGGCATGTTTTTGTGCAATGAAAACTTTCCTTCCTCAAGATGAGTCACCCAGAACATTATTCCATATGACATTATTGAATGAAAATATGCAAAATATGTGATCATGGCCATAAAAAGGCTTTGCAAAAGTTACAGCATAACTTGTGTGTATACTATGCATTTGCAGCCATGGTACATTACTATACTAGAGTGTTTTAAGATATCTAGATAACCATCTTTTAATGTATGTGTTCTTAGTTATTGCATATAACCTTTCCATCTGTTCATTCTTTTCTCAATGGCAAAATTTATATGTTACTCATAAAATTTAAATTCATTTACTTTCTCTATGAAGAAAGAAACATTGTTTTTATACTTCATATTTTTCCCCTACTGGATTGCTTAACTTTACTGTGTTATCTATCTCTTTTAGAAGATTTATTTGCATCATTGCATCTCTTAGGTTTCCTGACAGTATGTGAAAATCATCCGCTAATGACAGTTTCATTTTTGATGATAAAGTCTTCTAAGTCATTACATCTTGTCATAGACATCTTCAAACTTCTTCAGTGCTCAACATTTTGATCACTCTCCTGTGATCTTCTTCAGGGTTCCACTTGTATCACTTGATGGCTGAATGCTGTTGTAAGACAGAAAGACATATCACACTCACTTCTAAAAGGCTATTTTCTCACTTTTTCCCTCCCTTAAAGATGGAAGCTGGTAGCTATAATCTCTATTGAAACTTCACTCATTCTCCAAGTTTTTGACTGCTTCATGGACTTCCCTTCTATAAAAATCACTTTCTCTGACTAGCACATATCTGTCCTTAAGACCTATAACCTGGTCAAATTCCTCTTGGTGCTCTTATACCACCGAGTTCACATTTCGTTTTAAATGTGTGTGTTGTTCATCCCCTTTAACATATTCTTTTGTGTCCTTCCAGTTTTGGCAATTCCTACTTTGTCACAACTACACATCACGCTACACATTCCCACAGTGGGGAGGCAGTCAGGCACATCCATTATAGATTCTTTTGTCTTGTTGTGACTGAAAAATGTAGTCCTTTCGGTACTCTTCAGAAGGATGCTGCCTATGTGATTAGTTACCCTAATCACAAATGCTAACCCACTGAAGTTCCAGGAGGTTCTTCATGCTTCTTGTTTGCCTTATTATTATTAATACTTCATTTGAAGGCTCTGTTTATGGGAAGGTCATCATAGCCATATCCATCAGTAGCTCCCTAAGGAACTCTATCTCTGATCACAAGCTCTTTCTTGTATCAGTGATGTGGAAAGCACCTGAAGACAGAATGTTTAGAGTGGCTTGCTTGTGGAGTGGATGGTGGTAAGAATCAGTGTCAAGGTAAGTATTTGTGTAGGTAGGTATACTATAAACTCTGTGACATAAAGCATTGTCAGCTTTCTGTAGATCAACACATCTAAAAATGGAAGACTGCCATCACTCTCCACCTTCATGGTGAAGCTAATTTTCAGATGAATGTTGTACAGAAAAGTATGAAATTTATGTAGCCCTTACCTGTTGTGTGGCCATACAACAGATGTGTCATCCATCTGTTGATCTACAGAAGACATGATGATACTACAGTGCACAGAGTTTATCAGGAACCTACCAAGACCTAGTTGCCATTTGACACCACCATCTATCCAAGCCACTCTGAACATTACATCTTCGCATGCATTCCACATTAGTGACAGAAAGAACATGTGGCCAAAGCTAGACATTTCATTATGCAATTGAAACCATACACTTTGAAGCTCAGGAAATGAATTTGAAAATAAGATCAGATTGTTAATCCAAAGCTAGATTCTTCTGCCATTGGGGACTGGTATACCTGCAATCACATACATACTCAAGGTTTCTTGTAAATGAAATGAAATTAATGAGTGGCATTGAGGCCGGGAGGCCTCGTTTGGGAAGTTTGGCTGCCGGGTGCAAGTCTTATTTCAGTTGATGCCACATTGGGTGACTTGCACTTCGGTGATGATGAGAAGATGATGAGGACAATACAACACCCAGAAAATCTCCAACCCAGCCAAGAATCAAACCCAGGCTTGTTGCATGGTAGGTAAGCATGTTACTACTCAGTTAAGCAGGTGGACAAGGTTTTTTGTTACTACATGTCACTAAACGAGATTGTAGTATAAAATTAATTAGCGGCGATGGCTCTTGAAACACTATACCAAGTTATGTACATAATGAAATTTTTGTTCCTGACATTTCAAAACTACTGGAACTTAGCATCACAGTCACATGACCAATGTCCTTTCTTTCATACAATTTTGTCCATTATTTCCAGTATTTTCCTTTATTATCCATCATTCCCTTAAAAATATCTGTATCGAAATAGCAGATTTATTAAGCTACAACTTAATCTTTTATGGAATAAATTTTATGTGCAGTTGGGTACTGTTTTGTTATGGTTAATTGTTGTCTGTGTATGTTACAAAATTAAACATTTCAGCTATTTGCTGAACAATAATTTCTTATTTATCTAATTTCGATTATGTTTTTAAATCAAGTAGAGTGTAATAACATGCAGTATCCATTCCATATGGAGTTCTTTTTCATAAGAAGCTATTGATGAAAACATGACAACAGCTAGTCAAAATATATTAGACATATATTTATAAATTTTTTATTAAATAACATGAAACATGTTGTTAAAATGAAATATTATTCATTCACCTTGAAATCATGTTATTTACTATTGTTTAATTTACCATACTAATAAACAGAAACTATATTCCTGTAGATACACCGTATGGAACATTACCTGTCCTTGAAATTGATGGAAAGAAACTTGGTCAGTCCATTCCCATATGCCGCTACCTAGCAAAGCAATATGGATTACTGGCTGAAAATGACTGGGATAATGCACAAATTGATGCAGCAGTTGATGCTATCGATGACTTGAGATGGTGTAAGTTGACATTTTTATTTCAAATTTTAAATTTCAAAAAAATTGATACTAGCATTGGCCAGATGTATTTAGCTTCTTATACCCATTGTATCACAAATTTAACACCACCAAAGTAAAATCTACAGTGTACTGAAGAACTTCAATAAATTAATAATATGCTGATCTATAGGAAAAACGTGCTGTTGATAGTAATAATTTGTGTAAGAATGAATACAGCCAGGGTTCGAATTGTAGCTATGAGACTATAATGAAATAAATAAATAATAATCTTTTTTGATTATGTTGTTATTAAGAAGTGACTTAAAATTTTAGTGGAAGTATGGAGCCTTTTTTAAACTTTCAAACTTCATGATATGAAGATGTCAAAAGACTTGTTAAGTATGGAGTGTAATATTGATAGCCAGAGTCTAACTAACCATCTCAACTACCAGTTGTATATATTAGTTCCATGGTCAACATCCAGTCAAGTAATCTTAACTTTTTCTTATTGTTTACATGACTATTATATATTTTTTTTGGTCATCAGTCTACTGACTGTTTTGATGCGGCCCGCCACGAATTCCTTTCCTGTGCAAACCTTTTCATCTCAGAGTAGCACTTGCAACCTACGTCCTCAATTATTTGCTTGACGTAGTCCAATCTATGTCTTCCTCTACAGTTTTTGACATCTACAGCTCCCTCTAGTACCATGGAAGTCATTCCCTCATGTCTTAGTTGATGTCCCATCATCCTGTCCCTTCTCCTTATCAGTGTTTTCCACATATTCCTTTCCTCTCTGATTCTGCGTAGAACGTCCTCATTCCTTACCTTATCAGTCCACCTAATTTTCAACATTCGTCTATAGCACCACATCTCAAATGCTTCGATTCTCTTCTGTTCCGGTTTTCCCACAGTCCATGTTTCACTACCATACAATGCTGTACTCCAGACGTACATCCTCAGAAATTTCTTCCTCAAATTAAGCCCGGTATTTGATATTAGTAGACTTCTCTTGGCCAGAAATGCCTTTTTTGCCATAGCGAGTCTGCTTTTGATGTCCTCCTTGCTCTGTCCATCATTGGTTATTTTACTGCCTAGGTAGCAGAATTCCTTAACTTCATTGACTTCGTGACCATCAATCCTGATGTTAAGTTTCTCGCTGTTCTCATTTCTACTACTTCTCATTACCTTTGTCTTTCTCCGATTTACTCTCAAACCATACTGTGTACTCATTAGACTGTTCATTCCGTTCAGCAGATCATTTAATTCTTCTTCACTTTCACTCAGGATAGCAATGTCATCAGTGAATCATATCATTGATATCCTTTCACCTTGTATTTTAATTCCACTCAATCTTTCTTTTATTTCCATCATTGCTTCCTCGATGTACAGATTGAAGAGTAGGGGCGAAAGGCTACAGCCTTGTCTTACACCCTTCTTAATACGAGCACTTCATTCTTGATCGTCCACTCTTAATATTCCCTCTTGGTTGTTGTAGATATTGTATATGACCCGTCTCTCCCTATAGCTTACCCCTACTTTTTTCAGAATCTCGAACACCTTGCACCGTTTTATATTGTCGAACGCTGTTTCCAGGTTGACAAATCCTATGAAAGTGTCTTGATTTTTCTTTAGCCTTGTTTTCATTATTAGCCGTAACGTCAGAATTGCCTCTCTTGTCCCTTTACTTTTCCTAAAGCCAAACTGATCGTCACCTAGCGCATTCTCAATTTTCTTTTCCATTCTTCTGTATATTATTCTTGTAAGCAGCTTCAATGAATGAGCTGTTAAGCTGATTGTGCGATAGTTCTCGCACTTGTCAGCTCTTGCCATCTTCGGAATTGTGTGGATGATGCTTTTCCGAAAGTCAGATGGTATGTCGCCAGACTCATATATTCTACACACCAACGTGAATAGTCGTTTTGTTGCCACTTCCCCCAATGATTTTAGAAATTCTGATGGAATGTTATCTATCCCTTCTGCCTTATTTGACCGTAAGTCCTCCAAAGCTCTTTTAAATTCCGATTCTAATACTGGATCCCCTATCTCTTCTAAATCGACTCTGTTTCTTCTTCTATCACATCCAACAAATCTTCACCCTCATAGAGGCTTTCAATGTATTCTTTCCACCTACCTATTATATTACCATAATAATAATAATAACAATAATGTGAAAGTATTATTGTTTCCAATGTTGTTATATACACAAGGTGTCCCATCTAGCTTTTCACCACCAATATCTCTGGAACTCAACAGATATTGACAAATAGCTTCCGTGGGTATGAATGTATCATAGAGTCTTACAAAAGTAAGTACTATGAGACATTCCAAATCATGTGCAGATATTGGTCTCATCACAAACTTATGTATTTTTAAATGGACACCCCATATTATTAGATATGCAACTAGTAACATGAGAAATCACAATAATAATGGCATTGGTTGCATCGCAATACATCAGTTACATCCCAAGAAATTGGAATACAGATATGAAACATGAAATGAATGAAACAAACTGCTATTGAAGGTTCTGTGATGCAATCGTGAACCGCACATTGCATGTAACTGTAATGTGATTGACATATGTGTTCTTACTTTCAGTGTTATCACAAGTGCTGAAAGTAATAATTGGGATTCATGCCACAATTATTTATGTACAGACTACAGGGAAAGTACCAGCCAGTGCTCCTTACATCACTCGGGAAAACCCTTCACCTCTGCAGTTGTGTACAGGAATGGACCACAATCAGTGCTGTGTGTGGGAATGGCTCACTACGAAGTAGGTTGTTCTGTGTGGAAGAATGTACACGTACTCAGCACTGGTGTACTGTACACTGTAACTGGTGTCACTGTTATAATCATGATATTAATTTAACTGTTCATCCACTCTAGGGATTTGACATGGTATTCACAAATGATGAAATGTTGGATGTGACATTACTGTACAGAGAAAGTCACCAAAATGGCACACATACAGCACAGGTCTATGACAGCGGTACCCTCATAGATGTCATCCAACCTGCCCTACCTTCATGAATTTGTTAGAAGGCTTCAAGTGACAGGACAGCTGTCTCCACAACTATGAATCCATCGCAGAGGCATAACACATGAAGCAGCAGAGATAGCTGTTCTGGCCACCACTGCAGTAAACCCTCATGCAAATATTCATGAAATGAGGAGACAGGTGGGAATCCCTTGAATAAGTATCCACCCATATCATGTGGCACTACATCAAGTTTTCTGTGGCAATGACATTCACAATCATCTGGAATACTGTTAGTGGGTTCTGTGGCAAGGCATGACTTTATGCATAGGGTAATGTTCACCAATGAGGCTACATTTACAAACCATCAGAATGTCAACTTACACCACATGCACTACTGGTCAAACCCACAATGAATTTGCCAGGTTGAACATCAACATCCGTGGAGTGTCAGTGTATGGTGTGGTATTGTATTACACCACATTATTGGCCCATAATTCATCAATGGCAGCCTTAGTGGGTGACAGTATGAGTGGCTCCTGAGATGTACTTTACCTGGTCTGATGAAAGACCTATCACTTCATTTGCATCAAATACTGTGGTATCAGCATGATGGATGCCCTGCACATAATGCCATGGTGGCACGACAGGCACCACATTATTGGCCCATAATTCATCAATGGCAGCCTTAATGGGTGACAGTATGAGCGGCTCCTGAGATGTACTTTACCTGGTCTGATGAAATACCTATCACTTCATTTGCAACAAATACTGTGGTATCAGCATGATGGATGCCCTGCACATAATGCCATGGTGGCACGACAGGCACCACATTATTGGCCCATAATTCATCAATGGCAGCCTTAATGGGTGACAGCATGAGTGGCTCCTGAGATGTACTTTACCTGGTCTGATGAAATACCTATCACTTCATTTGCATCAAATACTGTGGTATCAGCATGATGGAAGCCCTGCACATAATGCCATGGTGGCACAACAGGCACTAAACAAACAATTCCCACATCGATCAACTGGATGGGACAGTCCCATTCAGCAATTTCTAGTGTAGACACTGGACTTCACCCCCATGAACTTTTTTCTATGGGGACATGTGAAAGATGTGATGCATCAGCAGATTCCAATAACAATGGCCAACATGGAAGCCTGTATTGCCACTGCATGTGCTGCAATAACAGCACAAACACTGACAACTGTGAATGGATCCATGGTGGAGTGTGCACATTGGTGTTGCCAAGCAAACGGCGATCTCTTCGAACATACTTTGTAGTGTTTCATCTGTGAGACATGTGATTGCACACTGGCATACATTTTGTGTATTACAGAGAAGATGTATCTTGGTTTTGTTGGTACTACTGCACATTAATGTATGCATTGCACAATCTGCAACGATTAAATTATGTTGTAGCCATTAAAGATGTTCAGTGACTTGTCCTGTACATGGCATGTACCATTGTGTAATTGATGTAAAACTATGTGCAAATAGCATGTACCCTTCTGTGCTACCCTTTGACAGGCACTAATTTTGCTTACTCTGGCCAGTGGTTATCAGTATTTTGTTACCTTTATGTACATTGTAGTGCTGTCAAAAAGTTCAGTAAAGCACTTATGACTTTTTCATGCATCAACTTTGCATTCTAATTTCTCATGATCTAACTGAAATATTGTGATGCAACCAACACTATTTATTGTGATTTCTCATGTTATTGATTGCATATGATATAATATGCTGTGTCCATTCCAAAAAAATATATAAGTTTGTGCTGAAACTGATATTTGCACATGGTTTAGAATGTCTCATAGTATTTGCTTTTATGAGCATCTGCTGTACATCCATACCTGTGAAAGCCATCTGTCAATATCCATTGTGGTTCCAGAGATATTTGTGGTGATAGGTTTAGATGTGACCTTTGGAAGTTGTATCTCATAGATCATCATAGTTTCATTTTTTGGTGATGGAAACGGTGTTTTTTTTATTTACGGGTGGTATTGTAGTTTTGTCATATTTTTGTGGTGTTTCTTGAATTTGTGTTTCATTTCAAAATGGCATTTAATGTTTTGTCAACATGGTAGCTGATGTGTGTAGTTCATAAAGTTTTTACAAAGTAGCAAATTTCCATAGTAACTTGACACTGTAGCAGTCTAAAAGATAGACAAAGGCTGACAAAAGATAGCAAATTTAAAAACTCAGTGGTGAAGGAAATTGGGGGACTTACACAATCATAATGAGAACTATCTTAGAATGTCATGAAATCTTTGATGTCACAAATGGTGAACTGCTTAAGCCAGAAGGAAACTGATGAAATTACAAAACCAGCCTTGCTAAACGGACCAAGGCTAAGGCAAAGGCAAGAAAACAACGAATTCTATCACTTGACACCAAACCTTTACATTGTGTTGGAGACTGCAAAACTGCTAAAGAGATTTGGGATAGTCTAGTAAAATTTATGATGTTCACTCACCCAAAAACATTGATCTGCTTCAACATAAATTTCATAACATTATGTGGGAAGAATTTGGTGGTATACAAGGCCATTTGGCCAAATTTGATGAAGTACAAACTCAGCTTTCATTGTTAGACAGCCAACTGATGATGATGACCTCTGTGCCTGATTTTTGCAAACTTTGCCCAAAAAGTTCAATTACATTTCTATTTCATGTCTTGATTTATCTGCTGATGAGGAGATGTGAAATAAGTTATGAAAACAGTGTTAAATTAGGAAATGAGAATAACACATCATGATGACAAAACTGTTGCTACAGCATGTAACCTCCCACCTATTTCCAGTATTGTCCACAATAAGCAAACTCTTTTACGAAAAATTTGAGAGAAGTGAAGATTACAAAAAATTTTCTAGTTTACATAGCTTTTCGTGTAGAGTTGCCTCCAGTTCTTCTTGTTTAGAGGTCTGATTCTTGAAGCTGAAATTTTAAAATTTTAGGTCCTCATGGTTGAATTGACCTAAATAAACTTGAAGAGTGTTGTTGCAGAATTTTTGTTATTTCGTTTATATATTTCGTCACATTTCAGTATGTCATACAGTCTTATGAATTTTCACATTGACAGAGCTGAAATTACATTGTTCACTCAAAATACAAAAATATGTCTGATCACATTAAAGGCATGCTTACTACTACCTCACTCTGCAGTAATAACAGTATTCCAAACAGTTTAACATTTTTCTCGACAAATGACTTTATATTAGTTTTGATTATTATTTCGTAAATGAATCCAAAAATAAAATTAATAAACAGTACTAGATTTCTTAATTAAGAATAGAAATGTTAACAGTGCCAAATAATTCATAATTTCAAATGTTAATGAAGAAAACAAATTTAACTGCACATTCAGAACTAGTATTTATCGATTATAATATTCAAAATGCAATAAGTCCTTTCCATAAATTTTAGCTTCAAATATAATATATTGTGCACAAAATTATATAAAAGTTTTCAGGAAAGTAGGTGAGATAATATTTAACAATACAAAATATGAAAAATAATACTGGTATTGACAACTACTGTTGAGGAAAAGTAATGCTAGATGAGGATGTCCCATTAGTAGCAGAGATGTTGAAAATGAAGATTAACAACCAAATGCTATTATTCTTGGAAAATATTAAGCTGCATGCCAGATGTGTATCTTTGATGTCAGTTTATTTCAATGGTGGAGCAGAGTGGCTTCAGCCTTTTTACGGGCATCACTTCTATGGGCATCTAACTAGTATGCTGCACCTCATCAAAATTAATGGGTCACAGAGTCTGACATCTCCTATGAAGATTAGTTATACTGTGAACATACTTTGCAGAATGATGGAGCTATTTTAATGTTTATTTCTGTTGCATGTTTTTCAATACCTAATCTGTGTTCTTTAAATAATCTCAGACTATATATATATGTATATATATCGCTGGCAGGTCGATAGACACACAAACATACACACAAAATTCAAGCTTTTGCAACCAACGGTTGCTTCATCAGGAAAGAGGGAAGGAGAGGGAAAGACGAAAGGATGTGGGTTTTAAGGGAGAGGGTAAGGAGTCATTCCAATCCCGGGAGCGGAAAGACTTACCTTAGGGGGGAAAAAAAGGACTGGTATACACTCGCACACACACCCATATCCATCCGCACATACACAGACACAAGCAGACATTTGTAAAGGCAAAGAGTTTGGGCAGAATGTCAGTCGAGGCGGAAGTACAGAGGCCTGGTGGTTTCCCACCTCCAGAAAGGCAACTCACTGACCCTTCACAACCTTTCCAGCAAACCTCAACCTCCTCTCATTGCACACAGACCCTGTCTCTCCCATCTACTCAATCTCCCACTTCCAGCTCCACTCCCTCTAAAACCTCAAAATTCCAATCAATACAATCTGGAACCACAACACCCTAATTCAGTAGTTAACCTTTCCTCCAAACCTCTCTCCCAATCCGAAACCTCTGTCCTATCCAAAGGCCTCACCTTCAGCCCCACTCCCAGATTCAACCAAACAGCCCTCATCAAAGATTTACTGTTCTACACTTGTACTCTCTGCTGGAAATATCACTTTGCCACGAAGAAAAATGATCCTAATCCTACTCCTAATGATCCAACTCCCCAAGACACTATCCAAATTGAACCCTGCCTGGAACAGTTCCATCCTCCATCACAGCAGGCCCCACATCCTCTTCCTCAAAATCACCCTCTCCAAACCTTCCAGGAATTTCTGACTTCCAGCCTTGCCTCTCAATCCTTCTTAAAAAACCTTAATCCTACTCCCAACATCACCACTGCTGAAGCCCAGGCTATCTGTGATCTGAAGGCTGACTGATCCATCGTCATTCTTCCGGTGGACAAGGGTTCCATGACCATGGTACTTGATCGTCGGGAGTATGTGGCTGAGGGACTGCATCAGCTTTCAGACAACACTACATACAAAGTTTGCCAAGGTAATCCCGTTCCTGATGTCCAGGCAGAGCTTCAATGAATCCTCAGAACCTTAGGCCCCCTACAAAACCTTTCACCTGACTCCATCAACCTCCTGACCCCACCGACACCCCGCACCCCTACCTTCTACCTTCTTCCTAAAATTCACAAACCCAATCATCCCGGCCGCCCCATTGTAGCTGGTTACCAAGCCCCCACAGAATGTATCTCTGCCTACATAGATCAACACCTTCAACCCATTACATGCAGTCTCCCATCCTTCATCAAAGACACTAACCACTTTCTTGAACGCCTGGAATCCTTACCCAATCTGTTACCGCCAGAAACCATCCTTGTAACCATTGATGTCACTTCCTTATACACAAATATTCTGCATGTCCAGGGCCTCGCTGTGATGGAGCACTTCCTGCCACCTGCCACCCTACCTAAAACCTCTTTCCTCGTTACCTTAGCCAGCTTCATCCTGACCCACAACTTCTTCACTTTCGAAGGCCAGACATACCAACAATTAAAGGGAACAACCGTGGGTACCAGGATGGCCCCCTTGCATGCTAACCTATTCATGGGTCGCTTAGAGGAAGCCTTCTTCGTTACCCAGGCCTGCCAACCCAAAGTTTGGTACAGATTTATTGATGACATCTTCATGATCTGGACTCACAGTGAAGAAGATCTCCAGAATTTCCTCTCCAACCTCAACTCCTTCGGTTCCATCAGATTCACCTGGTCCTACTCCAAATCCCATGCCACTTTCCTTGACATTGACCTCCATCTGCCCAATGGCCAGCTTCACACATCTGTCCACATCAAACCCACTAACAAGCAACAGTACCTCCATTATGACAGCTGCCACCCATTCCACATCAAACGGTCCCTTCCCTACAGCCTAGGTCTTCGTGGCAAACGAATCTGCTCCAGTCCAGAATCCCTGAACCATTACACCAACAACCTGAAAACAGCTTTTGCATCCCGCAACTACCCTCCCGACCTGGTACAGAAGCAAATAACCAGAGCCACTTCCTCATCCCCTCAGACCCAGAACCTCCCACAGAAGAACCCCAAAAGTGCCCCACTTGTGACAGGATACTTTCCGGGACTGGATCAGACTCTGAATGTGGCTCTCCAGCAGGGATACAACTTCCTCAAATCCTGCCCTGAAATGAGATCCATCCTTCATGAAATCCTCCACACTCCACCAAGAGTGTCTTTCCGCCGTCCACCTAACCTTCGTAACCTCTTAGTTCATCCCCATGAAATCCCCAAACCACCTTCCCTACCCTCTGGCTCCTACCCTTGTAACCACCCCCGGTGTAAAACCTGTTCCATGCACCCTCCCACCACCACCTACTCCAGTCCTGTAACCCGGAAGGTGTACACGATCAAAGGCAGAGCCATGTGTGAAAGCACCCACGTGATTTACCAACTGACCTGCCTACACTGTGAAGCTTTCTATGTGGGAATGACCAGAAACAAACTGTCCATTCACATGAATGGACACAGGCAGACAGTGTTTATTGGTAATGAGGATCACCCTGTGGCTAAACATGTCTTGGTGCACGGCCAGCACATCTTGGCACAGTGTTACACCGTCTGGGTTATCTGAATACTTCCCACTAACACCAACCTGTCAGAACTCCGGAGATGGGAACTTGCCCTTCAGTATATCCTCTCTTCTCGTTATCCACCAGGCCTCAACCTCCGCTAATTTCACGTTGCCGCCGCTCATACCTCACCTGTCTTTCAACAACATCTTTGCCTCTATACTTCCGCCTCGACTGACATCTCTGCCCAAACTCTTTGCCTTTACAAATGTCTGCTTGTGTCTGTGTATGTGCGGATGGATATGTGCGTGTGTGCAAGTGTATACCTGTCCTTTTTTCCCCCTAAGGTAAGTCTTTCCACTCCCGGGATTGGAATGACTCCTTACCCTCTCCCTTAAAACCCACATCTTTTCGTCTTTCCCTCTCCTTCCCTCTTTACTGATGAAGCAACTGTTGGTTGCGAAAGCTTGAATTTTGTGTGTATGTTTGCGTGTCTATCAAACTGCCAGCGCTTTTGTTTGGTAAGTCAAATCATCTTTGTTTTTAGATGTATTTTTCCCACGTGGAATGTTTCCCTCTATTATATATATATATTTTATGTGTTACATTTACATGAAGTAATGCTCAATGTGCTATAAAAATTAAATCGAATGTTTATCTCACCCCTCTTTCATTTTATCTTACACAGCTATAAAAGATTTCTTCTTTGAAACAAATGAATCAAGAAAAAAGAATCTGAAAGAAAAACTAATTAAGGAAACAGTACCATTTCACTATGCAAAATTAGAGGCAATGGTGAAAAATAATGGTGGCTATCTTGCAGGTGGTAAGGTATGTGAAAGTAATGGATTATCAGTTAGTATTCTGTTACAAAAGCCAGCTTTGACATTATTTTAAGGTAGTTATATCTCAGATTCATTTCACTGAAATCTTTACTTGGTTCACAAAAGTGGGCACACAAGCAGATGTGATATTTCTCTCCTTTGATTAACGCATCTAGAAAGAAATCCATATTCAATGAACAGCCAGAACATTATGACTACACACCAACTCTCAAAATAAATGCATTCAGGGTATAGCAGGGTCACCTGGTGAGGCATTACTACTAATCAGACACATGCACAGTGCATGGTGGTATCAGTGACCATGCTGTCAGTGTGTAGAATGGGGTAGGTGTGCAATCTACCTTTGTTTGATTGAGGGCAGATTGTGATGGTCTGGTGGCTTAGCATGAACATTTTGGAAACAGCACGACTTGTAGGGTGTCTGAGGAGTGCTATGATGACCGTCTTCAACACACACCAAAACCAAGTTGAAACCACATCCAGACGTCGTGCAGTTGGGTGGCTAATTACAGATGTCAGACGTTGTAGGCTGGACAGACTGATAAAACAGGACAGGCAGTGAACAGTTGCAGAACTAACATCAGACTTTAATGTTGGGGAGAGTACAAGTGTGTCTGAACATACAGTGCACCAAACACTCCTAATGGTGGGCCTCCACAGCCAACAAAACATGCATGTGCCAGTGTTAACACAACATCAGCAACTATGAGTGAAATGGGCTTATGACCATCAGCACTGGATGTTGCCACAGTGGCTGAGCATTGATGGTCTGATGAATCCTGATACCTTCTTCATCATGCTGATGGGAGGGTGTGAATCCATTGTCTTCTAGGGAACAGCTCCTTGATACCTGTACTGGGGGACGGGCAAGCTGGTGGTGGCTCAATTATGCTCCGGGGGACATTCAAAAGGGCATCTACAGGTCCAGTGGAGCTTGCGCAAGGCACTATGATGGCCAAGGAGTATTGTACACTGGTTGCAGACCGTGTACACCCCTTCATGACAATCATGTTTCCTGATGGCAGTGGCATTTTTCAACAAGATAATGTGCCATGTCACAGGGCCAAGAGTGTCATGAAGTGGTCTGAGGAACACAGTGGCAAGTTACAATTGATTTACTGGCCATCCAACATGCCAGATCTGAACTGGATTCAACACATCTGGGATATGATTGAATGTGGCATCAGAGTTCATTGCCCCCCTCCCCAGAATTTACGTGTATTTGGTGACTTGTGTATGCAGATGTGGTGCCAGCTCCCTCCAGCGACCTACCATGGCCTCATTGCTTCCATGCCACAACACACTGTTGCTTTTATCTGTGCCAAAGGTGGACATACCAGCTACTATGTAGGTGGTCATAATGTTCTGGCTGATCAGTGTTTATTATAATCAAAGACTTACCAACACATTGTTCTGTGATGTAGGATTACACAGTGGAGGAAATAGAATGTTTAGTAAATTCATTCATCTAGCATACTTTAAAATTACAATGACTCATTGACTTGGGCATGAGATTCAGATATCCGGTGTTTTCAAGTCAGAGGACCTTCTCCTGGAATTGAGAAGAAAGAGAGAGAGAGAGGGGGGGGGGGGGAGAAGGGGGAGAGAGAGAGAGAGAGAGAATCCCACAAAAGAATATCACAAAATGGCTAACATGACAGACTTCATTAAGCCTAGAAAGCAGGTTATTATAAAAGGTACACTAGCCATTTAGCGGCTCACAATAACTCGACAATAATCCATATGTAAACAAGTAATTGAGTTAGAACTTGCAGGACCCATGTCTAAAAGCTGTCAGCCAGCCAGCAGAGGGTGTGGCCAATAGGCTGTGCGCATATCAATGAGTGGCTGTCTCTGATGGTTATTGAACTTACGGCTGCATCTGCTGACTTTCATGGTGTGCCTTACAACTATGTGTTTGTGTTTGTGTGTGTGTGTGTGTGTGTGTGTGTGTGTGTGTGTAAGAAAGAGAGAGAGAAGAGTGAACATTTTTGGAAGGAGAAAGTTCTTCACTGATAAAACAAAATTCTGACAGACAGGAAAAACTATGATATGCTCAGGCCACGGCTGCACTCTCTATTTGATCACATCCACTCCTGAGCACACAGTTGGTGCAATGGATATTTTATATATTCTTTTTATGTGTTTGGCAAGCCAGCATGGTGTCAATTCCTATGAGTGGAAAGTGTTGGTTCAAATGGCTCTGAGCACTATGGGACTCAACTTCTGAGGTCATTAGTCCCGTAGAGCTTAGAACTAGTTAAACCTAACTAACCTAAGGACATCACACACATCCATGCCCGAGGCAGGATTCGAACCTGCGACCGTAGCGGTCTCGCGGTTCCAGACTGCAGCGCCTAGAACCGCACGGCCGCGGGAAGTGTTCTCGTTGTATTTGTGGAATGTATATGTATTAAGAAGAATTTTCTGAAGATCTGATGACAGCAAAATTCTGCTGAAACCACTCATTGTGAAAAAAAAACTAAAAATACCAAGTTTTCTTGGCTGCAGAAGATTGTCCTATTCGCCAATGACTTAAGAGCATGTGCACTCTATATTTTTTACTATCTATTGAATCACAGTTCTCAATAAACATTGTGCAATTAGTCATAAGTGTCCTCATTTGAGTAGCCTGAGATTGGTGGTTTGTAACAACACATTACTCACATTTAAGTTAGTATCAGTACTACTTCTTTAAAGTAAGTTTCTTACAGTCTTATTCATGCCATTAAGTTTATTTTGCAATCAATGGCAAGTAAAAACGTGTGGTACAATGTCGGCACACATGCAAAAATAGTGGAAGTCAAAAATACACAATGTGAAACAAGATTTCACTTTATGATTACTCTTTTCTTACCGTTCTTATTATCACACATTAATTAAAGGAAAATAACACATTATAACATAAGTAACTAGAATTTGTTCTTTGTTAGAATAACAGTTAAATTTTGTTTTCAAATAACTATTTTACATTTTCAGTTGACTTGGGGTGATCTGTACTTCACAACTATGCAAGAACTTTTCGATCATGATCTTGAATTTGAAATAACCAGAGACTATCCACACCTTGCAACACTAAGGAACAAAGTTGTGAACATACCATCAATTAAATCATGGATTGAGAAACGACCAAAAACAGATCGATGAGGCATATTTTGATGATGTATACTTTCATGTGATACAGGAATATTTGTGCTTATGTGTGAAAACTTACTGACAGATATTAATTATAACTTTATGAGGCTTAAACCACAAGAAGTTTTACTATTCCTATGTTTTATGCCACAAAACATATGGTAATGCCTTTGTAATGAAAGACACACATAAAATTTTGTTATTATGCCATGTATTCAAAGTAATTCAATAAACTGCACACTAAATCTCAACTGTGAACTAAATTTTTTTCTCATAGATCTGATGTTGACCCTGTCTTAAGAAAAGAGATATAAATCAACCTGACTCAAGTAGTTAACTGTTTCACAATGGATTAAGCCTCACAGTGTTATTGTTCATTTGTTATGTGTTATACTAACCTCTCAGTCCACATAACCAGTCTGCACTGGAAACCTATGGCTTCAGTGAATGGCAGACACATTGACTGCCTACATAAATATCTTCTCAAATAAAAAAGTCTACTGGCACTGAAAGATGCTTCACAAAATTTTTACATTTGCAGTAATATGCAAAAAATGTTAATAATTAAGTGAATAGATAATGTGTGAAATGGAGAATTGCTAGACATGAAAAGATTGTCATAAAATGAGAAGCAATGGAATGTGACACTGTAGCAACCAAGAGACAGAAGAAGGCCCTGTAAGTAGGCCTATACTGCAGAAAGTGTAACGTCAAAGTATTTATTTCACGTAACAGAAAACCAGGAGGGAATGATGATGACATTATGAAAATGATAGATTGCTACTCACCATACAGTGTGACTGAGTCTGAGACATAGACAGTCACAGCAAAACGACTGCTATACATTTGAGCTTTCAGCTAAAAGGCCTTCTTGTAAAGTGGGGAACACACACACATTCACTTAAGCACAACTCTCTCTCTCTCTCTCTCTCTCTCTCTCTCTCTCTCTCTCTGTTACACACACACACACACACACACACACACACACACACACACACACACACGACCCCCGTCCATGTGTGTGTCACACACACACACACACACACACACACACACACACACACACACACACACGACCCCCGTCCATGTGTGTGTCTTAATTACTTCAGAAGAAGGCTTTTAGGATGAAAATTCAGATGTCTAGCAGTCTTTTTGCTGTGCCTGTCTGTGACTCGAAGTGTCCTCTATATAGCGAGTAGTAAACTATACTTTTAATAATAATGTATTTATTGCATGTGACATGTTTTACATTGTCACCGGAAGAAGGTAGAAGACATTCACATGATGTCACATGTGATTGGATTTGCCATTTCTGGATAGATAAATGCCAATAGAGATCAAATCATCACAAACTTTTGTTGATACGTCCTAGCTGCCTCAATTATGTGTTCTTTTTAAGAAGATTGTTTTAATTTTTTTAAATAATGAGTCAGAGACAGAGGTTACTTTTGTTTTTTGTTACATGAATTTTACCATTTATGGCGCCTGAATAGCTAATATTACCCACACGTGGTCAGGTTAACTGCAAAACATCTCCACAATGCTTTATAGAAACTGTGTAAGATTTTGAGCAGACTGTTGCAGAAAAAGATAGTAGTTTGAGGCAGGGGTTTAATTACAGCTGTGGGAATCCCATAGCAAACACATAATGTGGTGCCTGACACTCCCTCCCTCCTGCCCACCCTCTTCCCAACTCAACATAATGTCATCCACATGTCATCTCTCACAACCAGCTCCTCCCCACCACCCCCTCCCTCCCTCCTCCAATCTCCCCTCATATACTCACACACTGCATTATACCATTCCCTGTATACTTGAGGCAAAAAGTGAAATAAAGTTAGATAAGAAAAATAGTCTACTTCATTTTAAATAATTTGTTAAAGTGAAATCGAATGTCAAGAAGTTTTCCCTGTTCACTCCATAAATAAAAAGAGCTGATCTTCCCTGCATCACTGCCCATGTAACATACTGCACACCACTTCAAGGTACATTTTAATTAAACATAAAAACATACTGTTTCTTATGAGTTTCTGTCTTTAACTAATAAGACATCTTATTACATTCAGAACAAAAAATGTTAAAAATTAATTAACACCATCAACAACGCCACAAAAAGTGAAATAATGTCATGTACTGTGCTGTATGATAAAACAGGAACAAACAGATAATTTGAAGAAGTTCATTGGTTTGAATAACCTTGTGAGACAGTAAACTGCCAATGAACTGTTTGTGCTTAGTGACCCAAACTTTTTGTTTTACTTGAGTGATCAATCAGTGCAGGGTTTCATGGCTGGTATTTGCATAGTTGGGAATTTTTGTTTAATATGCTATAGGCATTGATTCAAAACATTCTATTCCTTAATGTTAGAGACGTCACGAGTGGTGTAAACACTCAGGTAACAATTTCATCAGGCTATGACATCATCAGACCACAGACTGCAGAGTCATGTCAGCATTGTTACAGAGGTCATAGTGGGGAAGAACTGTCACTGTTTGTTTTATTTCATGCTAAGGCCCATAACCTGTCTCGTTTCAGTCATTCTTTTCTGCTAAAGTTGTTTCTGTTCCTTTGAAGGATTGAAATTAGACAAGTTGTGGGTCTTAGTGCTAAATAAAGCAAACACTGCTGACTATTTTTCGCTAGAAGCACCTTAACCCAAGTCAGTACAACTCTGTTGATGGCTCGAGCACAACTTGTTTTGCTAATCTTGTTTCTGTTTGAAACTGTTATTCAAGTCTTTATAGCCTCAGATGATGTATCCATCATTAAAAGACGAAAAATTAGGCACAAAAACGTGCCATGGACTAACACCTGATGCCCATAAAAGAAAAATTAATTAAATAACTTTTTCCTAGTTCTTGGATGTACAAAATTACAAAATATTTTCAAAAAATCAGTATTTCTTACTCTCTAATTTTCTACATAAATTTATACTCCTGCATCTCCATCTTTATTCTGAAAATCACTGTAAACCACTTGGGAGAGAATATTTTAATTGAATCATACACTAAATTCTGTTTCAGTTTCATTTGTGAATGGAGTGTGTTAAGAAAGGTTGTTCCTTCCTGTTTTTTCTAAAATATTTGAAAAACTTGTGGTAAAACAACTAGAAAATTTCCTTGTAGTAAATGACATTATTTGTAAAAAATCAGTTTGGTTTTCAAAGAGGAAAAAGCACCATAAATGCCATCAGAGAATTTACAGAAAAAATAAGCACATCACTAGG
The DNA here is from genome assembly GCF_021461395.2 of Schistocerca americana. Taxonomy (NCBI): domain Eukaryota; kingdom Metazoa; phylum Arthropoda; class Insecta; order Orthoptera; family Acrididae; genus Schistocerca; species Schistocerca americana. The sequence continues at coordinate 891,648,581 of NC_060120.1, forward strand.
CCAGGGTACAAAAGCCTCAAGAATATTCTGTGATCTTACAAAAACCTTTGACTCAATGAACCACTCATTGTTACTTCACAAACTGAAGAGCTATGGGATCAAAGATACTGCATTACAGTGGTTCAACTTTTATCTGACAGAAAAGAAACAAAGAGTTATTTTAACATCAACTACCACTTTGAATGGAAAACAATTTCCCAAGGAGTTCTACAGACTTTAATACTGGGGCCTTACCTGTCCTTGTTGCACATAAATGATTTATCATTAAATATTGATGCTCATTCAGTCTTGTTCACAGATGACACCTCAAATCCTGACAGAAAATGATAGAATAGAAAAGATTCGAGATAGTATAGAAAATGTTCTGGGGAAACTGGAATCCTGGTTCCATAAAAATGGACTAAAGCTCAATGTCACTAAGACCCAGATAAAGCAATTTTTCTCTAAATTGCCAGCAATATGTCCTGTACAAATGCCCACAATAACCAGCTGATGACAGAAGTGAGCCATATGAAATTTTTTGGCCTAAACCTTGATAAAAGTTTAAATTGGAGGACACGTAAAGACTTCCTGGCAAACAAATTAAATTCCCTAGCTTTTGCAATTTTTATTTTATCTGGTGCCACTCATATGGACACAAGAAAGACAGTCTACCACAGTTATTTTGGATCTGTTATTTGGTATGGGATAATTGTCCGGGGGAACTCTAGAAGCAGTACAAGGCTACTAATTCTTCAGAAGATAATCATTAGAAACATGAGTGCTGCCCACAAAAATGAGTCATGTAGAGGTACGTCTACAGTACAGCATGTGCAGATGGAAGAAGTCATGGAGAAAGAGATAGCCACTGCCTATATACTGTATACTGGTGCACTATCGGGGTAAATAGGACGAATATTGAGGAAACACCAAGTAGGAACTGTCTTTTGCCCACCAAATAAAACACAATCATTATTGGGAAGTGTCAAAGACAATCTCAGTTTGCAGAAGGCTGGCATATACCAGATTCTGTGTCAATGTGGGAAGACTTATATTGGATAGACAGTGCACACCATCAAAGATTGTTGCCAAGAACATCAGAGGCACACTCGACTGGGCAACCCCAACAAGTCAGTGGTCACAGAGCACTGTTTGTCCAAAACTCATGAAATGGACTACCAACACACCAGGGGGTTGGCACAGACATCTAAATACTGGGTCAGCGTCATTAGAGAGGCTATCGAAACTCGTACCAGGGACGGACTCATCAACTGAGATTGCGGCTACAACCTCAACAGGGCATGAGAACCAGCATTGAGTCTAATTAAAAAGATGCTCAGCAAAGGAAATGAACAGGCAACTAGGGCAGACGAGGCAATTACACCGACACTACCACAGACGCCAACGCCAGCATCTCAACCACCGCTGACATGCAGGTGCAGAAAGAATGCCTCGCGAAGGGAAGGGATTGAAGACGGACGCCTGCCCTCAGGAGTTCAGTTTGTCAGCACACCTAATGATGGCAACATGTCTGATCGCCGAAATATTGTGTCCATTGGACACTATGGACCAGCAGTACACCTGTGGACAGTTTGAGAAATCTGAATTTTGCGTACAATGGAACCATGTTAAAAACAGTCGGACCACTTGAATATTGTGTAAATTGGTACCATGTTCAAAATCTTAAACATATTGACAATACTGGTGTAACTTACAGTATTTCTGTGTCTGTATTATTTATAAAAAATGCATAAGCTTCAACTGAATTGTATAAATTGGTCCCATGTACAAATACATGTAAATGATCATAATTTTTTATTGAAAATATGTAAAAGTACTTTCTTGTCTATATTATTTATCAAAAATAAATATGCTTAATCAGCAGCACACAATGTTTATTGGTTTATTTATTTATTAATCAACAAGTAATCATGTACATAATTTGGTTTTAGTCAACCAAATGCACATTTTTGGATACATATGTATGTGATGAATATACACAATTTTGTAGATTCCTACATGCACACACTTTTACATATGCAACACAATATATCAAGTATATATACTCCACTAAAAGTGAATCATACATCAATTACAAGGTGATATTGCTATTTACAAGATGAACAAACACAGGGAAATTACAATGACTGAAAAATGAAACATATAGATTCATCTTGATCACAGCACAGTTCTGTAATATTTATGCATGAGCTATGTAATTGAAGTAATGATCGAGATTTTTGTTTAGGAATTCTAAGTGCTGCAATGTGAAACAAGTCAGATTAATTGTCTGTAGGATTGCTAAGTGCAAGATTTTAAATAGTGTGAAAAGTGGCCTACAGTATTCATACTTCTTTTTAAAAGATGGTATTCTCACTGCATGCTTCTGTAATTTAAAAATGCTAATAGATTCAGAGCTGTTTCCCAAGGAATACAGGCCTCAGCTAATAACAGACTGAAATAGGGTATGGTCTATAAAAAGGCTGATGCATGAAGCACACAACAACTTCCACCATCATACCTTTGTGGTTTTTGCCAAGAAAACAAGAAAATCTGGTCCTGTATAAAATGACTTAGCAATTCGAAGGCTTCTGTGTAGTCATTATTCGACCAGTCTAGTGTGGTAATAGATGACAACAAAATGAACACTGAAGTTTTAAATTTGGCATTTAAAAAATCATTCAGACATGAAGATCACACAGGCATACCATAGTTTGAATACTGCACAGACTCTCATATGGAGGACACAGAAACAGACATCCCTAGCACTGAGAAGCAACAAATAAGTTGCCAGTTCAGATGAAATACCAATTCAGTTTTACAGGGAGTGCTCTACAGCATTGCATTTATTATGAATATGTGGCCCAGTGTCAAAGTCCTAAGTGACTGGGAAAAGGTGAGGATGACTCCTGTATATAAGAAGGGTAAAAGAACAGACCCACAAAATTATGGAACAATGTCGTTGCTGCAGAATTCTTGAGTCAGAAAAGCATCTGTCCTCAAGTCAGCAGAGATTTAGAAAGCATCACCCATACAAAATTTAGTTTGCCCTTTCCTCACATGATATCGTTAGAACCAAGGACGAAATTAAAATTTCCAGGCTATTAGGCCATTCATCAACCACAGCCTAATAGCCTGGAAGTTTAAGTGAGGTAAAGTCCATGTACCTAGATTTCCATCAAGGATTTGACATAGTGTCCTATTGTAGAATGTTAACAAAGGGTGGCACGTGGAGTAGGTTCCCAGATATATGAGTGGCTTGAAGACTATTTAAGTAATAGAATGTAATATGTTACCCTTCCTGGCAAGTGTTCATGAGATCAGCAGCAGTACCCCAGGGAAGCATGATAGGAAAGTTCTTGGGAATGTGATTGGCCTACAATTTGCTACATCTATTTTCCACTTTTTAAAATATTGGTAGAATTTTTGCAATTTTTAGATGGCCAGGGTATGGTCCCTCCTCAAATGATGCATTTATGATATCAGAGACATAGTGTGAACACATTTCTAGCAAAAAATGAGGGATTATGTCATGCATGGCAGGCATGACCTTTTTCAACTTTCTTCTTATAATATTTTCTATTAGGACAAGGGAGTTCACGAGAACATCTGTGATTAGAAGAGTGAGTACAGTGTTCTTAGTGTCATGCAATAGTTTTTGTGAAATCTCTGACAATTATCCATTAAATTCATTGGCAGTCTCCTATGTGCTATTTTTTATTTTTCCATCCATATTAAATGTAACTCATTCATCCGCAGCTCACTTCCTTCCAATCTGCTTATTGAAGTTTATGTCAATGTTATTTCCATATCGATATTATTTCTCAAAAATATGTAAACACCCACCCACCCACCCACACACACACACACACACACACACACACACACACACACACACACACACACACACACACACAGAGTGATTATTTCAATGTTGTTGTCACATCAAGAATGCCTGTATTATTGTCCTATAAAATGCATGTTAGCTAAAATAATAAGTCAGCTACTGGACGAGAGAAGTTACGTACCTTACACTGACACCTAAATAATGACCATGCACTTTCATTTTAGGTGCCATAATTATAACTTCCATGTCTAAATTACTCTACAACAGTACAAACCACTATAGCTAAAAATAACACGTTGTAGTAATAGTTGACAATTCCTCCTACATCTAAATGAGGATGTGTTGCCAAAAACAAAGGTGACCAAGAACCATTTTAGGAGGGAAAAGGATAAATTTTCAAGAAAAATATAATTAACATTATTGAATGGCCACTATTGCTTCTTTTATTATTTTTGGTCTTGAACTTACCTGTGCTAGCATATTTAGCCACCAATGTCACATTTTCCTACATTTCGTCAGAACAAATTTTACTACAAATGGTGTTTTGACAAGATATTTAATGTGTTAAATCACTTAAACTGCATATTTTTCATAATGCACAAATATAGCTTCATAAAACACCAAATGAGAAATGCAAACAGAACACAGTCAAAGTTAATGATGGAAAAGTTTCTACTCAGAAGAGAAAGTTCTATGTCTATAACACATGCTCTTTGGACCAAAATGAAATTCTTTGTCAAAATACATAGATTTCAAGCACAACACACATGCAGTTTAATGTGCTAGTAAAACTAAAGATCTCTGATCCAAACGAAAATTCAATCATTGCACCAAAACAAAATTGTCTGTATTATTTATCTAAATGCATAAGGATTTTGAGTACAAAACACACATGGAACTAGTGATGTAACTTGATTGTTCTATAAAATTATAAAGTAATGCACACAGCTGGCATATTAACATTGCTGATGTAAGTTACAAGTTAAACTGCACCTGTCAACAAATGTAGTTCGTCATCTATGTACCACACTTCTTGCAAGGCACAATGGACAAAAATGTAAACACAAAATGGTCAATGGCAATGATGGAAAAGTTGCTACACGGAAGAGAAAGTTCTATATCTATAACATATGTTCTTTGGACCAAAATAAAATTCTTTGTCAAAATACATAGATTTCAAGCCTAACACATAATCAGTTTAATGTGCTAGTAAAACTAAAGATCTCTGATCCAAAGGAAAATTTAATCATTGCACCAAAACAAAATTGTCTGTATTATTTACCAAAATGCATAAGGATTTTGAGTACAAAACACACATTCACATACTCATTCTAAAACACAAGAAACCACACATGACATTACTGATCTAACTTACAGGTTAAAATAACTTGACAAGAATTGACTTATGGTGACACACACTACAAACTACATGACATCCAGCAGCATTAATACACAAGTAACAAATTGCATCATACATCACCTTTTCACAGATAAGCATTAGTTACCATTACCTTGATCATGGTGAGCCCAATTACGCTGAATCCAATGGGAGCAACGATGGTTGGTATGGTGACATCCATTACGCTAACATGGTGACTAGCATTATCCTGAACATAATGGGACAATGATGTTCAGTTCACTTGGTGACTGCCATTATTGTGATCACAATGACTACTACCACCCGAATGCAGTTGGGGCTATGACAGTCACTAGGTATGGTGACTGCTATTATCCTGATTATAGTGACTACTATTACTGCAAACACAACTGGGACAATGATGATCAGTTGACATTGTGACTGCCATTACCCCTCAACCATTGTGAATATCATCATTACCACAAATGCAATTGGGGGAATGATGGTCAGTTGACATGACGACTGCTGTTACCCCTCTATCATGGTGAGTACCATTTGCATGATGTTAGTCTATGTGCCAGAACTTGACAGTAGATGTCAGCTATTGGACCTTAAAATGGATCATAAAACCAGAGGCTGACAGTGGATGTGCCATAACCTGACAATGGGTATCAGCTACTGCTCCTCAAATACAGGGTGTCGCACTCGAAACAGGTCCCACAAACAAACATTTACTTAAACTATGCTTAAAGGTTTTGCATAAAAATCAGGAAATTAAATTAAATGATCATGTCATACCTTGTTTATGGAGAAATATATGTGAATCGCAAAATGTGTTGGAAGTGACCGCCCTTGACTTGTAAACATAGTTGAAGTTACAGATTCTCAAATTCCGCTGCCAGAACTTCTGGTGTCACTACCTGGATTTCACAGATGATGTTCTCTCGTAAATATTCCAAGCTGTGAGTTCTTATAGACTTTGCCTTTTAGGCTAACCCCAGAGGAAAAAGATAGACGATGTTAAATCAGATGACCCTGGGGGCCACAGTTCTTTTGAAATCACTGTGCCAGTGAAAAATGATTCGACCTCAGCCTGGTCCCTTGAAAAGTGCAGCATGTGGTGCCAGCCTGTTGGTGCCAGCTGAGGGTAAGTTATTGATCATCCAAGTGGTTTACAAATTCCCGGACTATACTGATGTGAACTGCACTTGTCACAGTAGACTTGAAAAAAACTGGTCCGATGATGTGATGCTATGATATTGCACAGAACACACGAATCTTTTGGGAATACAGGGGGTGCTCGACCAATGCATGTGGATTTTCATTACACCACAAACGTGTATTCTGAGTGTTTATATAGCCAGAGAAGTGGAATCATGCCTCACCATTGAGCCATTTGTACTGTAGTATTCCTGGCCTCTGAGCAATAAACTGTTGAAACCAACAGCAAAGTGTAATGTGCTTGTCTTTGTCATTGACATTCAGTTCCTGAACAACTGTAAACCTACATGGATACAGATGCCTGCTTTCTTCACGGCTCTGTGACATGTGCTCCGTGACATTGCACATTCCTGAGATAAACGTCAAACGCACTCTGCAGGAGAGGGCAACAATCGTCGTTTCATGTCAGTCAGTTTTTCTTCCAATAATGGCTGCCGTCCCCCGCCTTGAAGATCCAATACTGTTCCACTGCTGCCCACTTTGTTCTTTAACTTTTAACATTTAGACGGTATATGCTGGTCGCCAAATCATTCAACAAACATTCGCTGACATGTCTTAATGCAACCAATAACCCAATATTGTTTCACAGGAAACACGAACCCTTCAACATAACAGCAATACATTGTCACTAAACACTGAACACCGAGCTCCAGCCACATCGATTCACAGAGACACACTGTTGTGTCTAGTGGTGGGGAGCTCATGAATCAGTCGTTCAAATGAACGCTTCACTCCAGTGAAGTGTGAACTAACCACTCAATTTCAGTGAACTGGTACTTCAAACCCTCCACAGATAGCACACTCCACACTTTTTTTCTAGTTCGTTCACTCACTCTCTTCCCCTCTCCCTCTCCCACTACATTGGCGCTACGTCACTCATTCTCCCTTCACTTCAGTCCTCCCTCTACTGCCTGTCGACGAATCGCGCGGTGAAATACACTTACAACAACAGTTGCACTTTGCTTTCCCATCACCTAAATCGGCGAAGAAACCTCAAATTTCACTACTTCTACGCGATCGCGAGTTGCTAGCCATTGTATAAGCGTGAACAGACACAAAAATTGCTTTCCGAATAAAATAAAGAGGGATTTTACCTGAAATCGTACCAATGACTACAGGTGACAGTTTACGTTTTGAATTTAGAGGGTTATTATTCTCAACAAAAATAAAATCTACAGGAAAACTTCTGAATAATTACTTAACGTAGGTATATAGACTTTGTGACAGTGGTAAACATACTCATTCTATTTTGGATTAAATTTTAAAAGGAACATAAAATTGGACTTAATTTCGTTAGTAGCCCTAGTTTTCAGTCCATAAACACAACACATAAGGTTTCACTTGGCAGATGAAGACTCTTTTTGGCGCTTCATGAAAAAATGTCGAGCAAGGTTGAACGTAATACCTTCTTTATATGTGACAGGCTTCTCTATTTACCTTTCCTTTGTCCCCTTCGACCATGCTGTATTTAAGTTACCTCAGACGCTGTAAAGGCCGGTTCCCACTAGAGCGCGGCAGCGCGGCGTGCGGAAACGGCAGCGGCAAGCGTTTTCCGCGTTGACGCGGCGGCTCGCGGAATTGGCGTTCCCATCTGGAAGCGGCAGACGTTAGCGGTAGCCAATGACGGACAGCCACTGAGGTACGGGGCAGGACCCACTGAAACGCGCGGTGCGTTTGATTAACTATATCTTACACCTACATGAAGGAAAGACGAAGTTGGGTGAAGACATACCAATTTTTCATTTTCTGTGCAATGTACTCTTTCACATATTTCATTATTCATGTTTTCTCATTTCACCATAAACAGATTTCATGACTACCGTTCACGATTGTTCACTATCTCCTAACACATTGAAACAATGTACAACAAGAGAGATTATTCAGACAGTTAAGCGAGACAAAAATTAAAAATGTGGTACGGTAGCAGGTACACGAAAACAGTAAGAACACAAAGGCTAGGTGGAAGGGATGAAAGTGGAAGCCACCTGATAGAATTTCCCACAGAGCATAATGTAATCATCGCCAGCACCTTGCTTAAGAATCACGAAAGAATAATATATATTTGGAACAGTTTTCGAAACCAGATTTTAAATTGTAAGGCATTTCCTGGTGCAGACGCAAACCTGACTGAAGACTGTCAATAGTAAGAAAAGCGTTCTGAAAAAGAAAATTTGTTCACACCGAATATAAATGCTAATGGTTGGATACTATTTTACAAAGGTATTTGTGTGGAGTGCAGCCTTGTATGTAAGTGAAACGTGGACGATGAACAGTTCTGTCAAGAAGACAATGGACGCTTTCAAAACGTGGTGATTCATAATAATGCTGAACATTAGATACGAGGATCGTGTGACTAAAGAAGAGGTACGGAATTAAATAGAGGAGGAAGAGGAAATTACGGCACAACTTTGACAACAATAGGGGTTAGTTGACAGGACGTATTATCGGGCGTCAAAGAGTGAGGACAAAGGGGTTGGGTGATAGTATTCTGATAATAATCATCTGTTGAAATACTATTCTACTATTTTATCTATTAATGTAAGCAGTGAATTTACTTTTCCATGCACTCCTTAAAACATTTAAACCAAAACTGAAATCAGCTGAACACCAAATCTTTCAACCACTGTCTGACAACTACTGGATTCACTTTCAACTTTCTATAACTATCACTGGTTAGCCACACACACATACAGATATAAGGAGAACAAAAATAAACAAACATTAGTTTTCAGCATATAATTCTGCAGGTTGGCAACATGTACATAAACAAACCAGACAGGAAGGGACATGAGGTGAACACACTGTAGTTACGACTTTAAATCAGAGTTTTCGGTAAAACGTCTACTGCTAGTGGCAGAAGAAAAAAGAGCGAACATGAAAATGTGCTTATGTTCCATAATCTAAGTTTTAGTTCAACCTCCAGCATGTGACCAGGTGAGGGGAAACGTATATGTCCGCCAAAAACTCAATTCACTGTAAGTAATCAGTCATTCACGTAAAAAAAGATGTGAACTGTTTTATAATCTGCAAGTATCACAGATCAAAACAAAACTGAGTCATTCTAGATTCCACCGAAGATGCCTTAAAGTAAAAGGCGAAACACGTCTTGAATCAGTAAAGTACACTGGATAAAGAAAAAAGAAAGGAAATAATCAATAGCTCTACATATTTAGTAAATTACATCTTATGACATACCAGCAAATTAGTTTCGGTTTAACTTCTCATTCGACATGCTATTAATGCCATTTAAAAAAATTCATCTATCCCTTCTGAAAAACTGTAGTTACTTTCATATCTCGGTAGATAAACAGACTTAGGATATTTATCATGCGACGAAATACATGACTTTCCACAAGTTATCGTTTGCAAAAAACAAAAAAAAAACACATTTCGATTTCTTGAACCGTTTACGAAATTTGCGGTTGATACAACCACATGGTTTACGACGAGCAGGACGAAGTACCGGTCGCGTCGCGAGCAACCCGTGCGCGGTGACGGCACAGCCCGTCCGCCGACATATCAGTCAATATCTCGAGAACGGTGATAGCTATCGATCTGCTCTCAGCTTTAAAAACAAGTGTGTGTGTTTGGGTTTATGGGCGCTCAACATCGAGGTCATCAGCGCCCTGACACACATTAAAAGGAACGAATGTGGAGAGACCTAATAAAACTGAAAAACACACTCAAAGAAAACAGGAAAAGAGGGAAATTACTACATAAGAAAGTATAACCGAAGGGAAGGGAAAACAGAGCAACAAGAATGACACAGGAATGTGTCATTGGCTGGCCACTTACAGAAAAGATGGGCGAGCTTGTCACACAGTGAGCAAATTAAAATCCGCTCCCTAAAATCTTTGTAAAAACATTTGACAAGGCACAGAACTTTAAAACTTTAACCACATTCGTCCGAGTGTTGCCTAAAAGAGTTGGCAGGTCCGCTGGCAAATCAGCCGAGGCCCGCTGGTCAGAAAATAAAACACAATCCAGTAAAATGTGGCTCACAGTGACCTGGACGCCGCAAGCACCACACAATGGAGGGTCTTCTCGCCGGAGCAGGAAGCCATGCGTCATAGGGCTGTGGCCTATTCGAAGCCGAGTGAGGAGAACCTCGTCCCGTCGATGGGGCTGAAAGGAAGTACACCACACACGCGTTGTGGGCTTGACTAGACGGAGCTTATTGTCAGTCACTTCCAGCCACTCATCCTCCCACCGACACATGACTCTGGAGCTCAACAGCGAGGTGAGTGCGTGCAACGGGATAGGACACTGAGATACGTGTGGATCAAGACACGCCTCCTTGGCTGCGAGATCTGCCCGTTCATTCCCAGCAATGCCGACATGCCCCGGAACCCAGCAGAAAGCTACAACCTTCCCTAGTCGCTGTAGTCGGAGGAGGGCATCCTGGATGGTCTGGACTACTTTATTCGCCGGATACAAACGGTGCAAGGATTGAAGGGCACTGATTGAATCGGAACAGACAAGAAATTTAAGAGAGGAAGAAAGTCTCATCGGCTCCAGTGCCCGCAAGATCGCAGACAATTCTGCATCAAAGACAGTAAAAGTCTGAGGCAGGCGGACCTTGAGGACACGATCCGGAAAAACAACTGAGCAACCCACGGAATCCCCTTGTTTCGACCCATCCGTAAAAACAGCTACATAGTCGTGGTGCTCAGATAAAATAGCAGAAAATGCTACATTAAAAACGGTGGCAGGAGTGCAATCTCTCTTGTACTGCAATAAATCTAAAATCACACGTGGCCTCGTCAGTAACCAGGGTGGCAGGCGGTTAAAACCCAGGATTTGGGGTTGTACAGACTCCACATCGAGGGACTCAAGCACACGGTGCACTCTGATCCCAAACGGCAATGTAGCCCGGGGACGGCGGGAAAAAAGGCGATCCAGAGGTGGATGGGCAACAAGATGGTGAGCAGGCGAGCTGGGAGCTGCAAGAAACTTACAAGCTTGGCGCACCAGCAGGAGCTGCCGCCGGATGGTAAGTGGCGGTTCGCCAGCCTCAGCACAGAGGCTGGGTACGGGACTGGTCCGATAAGCACCCGTAGCCAGTCGAATCCCAGCATGGTGAACAGCGTCAAGGATCCGCAAATAAGACGGCCTCGCTGACCCATATACTGTGCAGCCATAGTCCAGCCGTGAGCGCACGAAAGCTCGATAAAACTGAAGGAGACGCGCCCTGTCCGCTCCCCAAGACCTGTGGCTGAGGCACTTGAGGATGTTCAGTGCCTTCAGCGTTCTGGCTTTCAAGTCACGTAGGTGTGGCAACCACGACAACCTGGAGTCAAAAATTAGGCCGAGAAACCGCACTGTGTCTTCAAACTGTAGGACAGTATCCCCCATATGCAAGGCAGGCAACGTAAAAAGACGATGAGAACGATTAAAATGAACACAAACACACTTATCGGCAGAAAACCTAAAACCCGTCTTTGCAGCCCACTCCTCTAACCGCCGCACCGTTAGTTGCAATTGACGGCTCGCGGATGCAACACTAGAGGAGGAACAGAAAACAGCAAAGTCGTCCACAAACAAGGAGCACTGTACTGGACTCCGCACTGTAGACGTTATACTGTTGATTGCTATGGCAAAGAGGGTAACGCTTAAAACACTGCCCTGGGGGACACCGTTCGCTTGCTCAAAGCGATCAGACAGTGTGTTACCAACGCGGGTCCGAAAAAACCGCTGAGACAGGAAAGACCGAATGAAAACAGGGAGGCGGCCACGAAAGCCCCATTGATGCAGTTGTGCAAGAATACAGTGTCTCCAAGTAGTATCATATGCCTTACTGATATCAAAGAAGATACCGATACAGTGATGCTGACGGAGGAAAGCCTGCTGAATAGCCGCCTCGAGGAGGGTCAGGTTGTCAACTGTGGATCGGAATTTTCGGAATCCACACTGAAAGCGGCTAAGAAGCTGTCTGGTCTCTAGCAGCCAGACCAGACGACGGTTAACCATCCGTTCCAGGGTCTTTCCGACACAGCTTGTCAAGGCGATACTACGATAACTACTGGGACATGTGCGGTCCTTTCCTGGTTTGAGGAGAGGGATGAGGATTGCCTCCCTCCACGAGGTTGGGAACACTCCCGTGTGCCATATGAGATTAAAACATTCAAGGAGGATTTCCTTTGACGCCGCTGGAAGATGTCTAAGCATGGAGTACCGGATGCGGTCGTAACCTGGTGCAGTGTCAGAAGTCTCAGTAAGAGCCGACTCAAGTTCCCACATGGAGAAAGGGGAGTTGTAGGCCTCAGAACCGTTCGACCGAAAGTTCAAATTCGCTCTTTCGACAGTCGCACGGTAGCGACGAAACGCCGGATCCTGGGTTGCAGTGGCAGTACTTTGTGCAAAATGCTCTGCCAGCGACTGAGCTATGGCGCTGGGTGTCGTTTGGAGGCATCCCTGGTTCAGGACTGCAGCTATTGGTAAACGGCTGCGTGTACCGGAAATCCTCCGGATGGCTTCCCATACCTTTGTGGAACAAGTGGAACGGTTGATGGAGTCCAGAAACTCCTGCCATGACCTTTTCTTGCTCTCTTTAATGACACGGCGTGCCCTGGCTCTCGCGATACGAAAGGCGGTAAGATTGACCGTTGTTGGGCGGCATTTAAATCTGCGAAGAGCCGCACGCCTGTCACGGATGGCTGAACGGCACTCTTCTGTCCACCAAGGCACAAGGCGCCGCTTAAGAGTGCCAGAAGACTGTGGGATGGACAGGTCAGCAGCATGGTGGATCACAAGCGTGATGTGATCCACCCATTCCTGTACGCTGGTGTGGCGGTCAAAGACAGCCAACCGAGTGAACAGTGGCCAGTTAGCCCTGCCAATCATCCACGATGGTGGCCGCTGCTCCAGCAATACACCATCCAGGAGATGAATGCGGATAGGGAAGTGATCGCTGGAATGTAGGTCGTCAATGACCTCCCAGTGAACGGAGTCAGTGAGGGTTGGAGAGCAGAAAGATAGGTCAATGGCTGAGAATGACCCCGTAGCACTAGAGAAATGAGTCGGAGTACCTGTGTTGAGGATGCACAACACTTGAGATGTTAGGAGGCCCTCCAAAATCCGACCTCGAGCGCAAAGAGAAGTGGAGCCCCACAGGACATGATGGGCATTGAAGTCTCCCAGGAGGAGAAATGGGCGGGGGAGTTGGTCGATAAGGTGTGTGAGAGCCTCTAAGTTCACTGCATCCAGAGGAGGTAAATAAAGGGAGCAAACGGTAAGCCTCCGACCGGAATAAATTGCAACTGCAACTGCTTGCAGGTCAGTATCCAGGGGGAGAGCAGAGGAGTGGTGGTCATTATCGACAAACACGGCGACTCCGCCTTTGGCCCTGTCTCCAGTCAGGTCATCTTTGCGATACAACCTATAGCCCCTGAGTACAGGAGCATCAGATTGTTTGAGATGTGTTTCCTGTAAACACAAGCACAGGGGGCGTTGCTGTGCTAGGAGGTGCAGTTCCTCCACATGTGCCCGGAATCCATTCATGTTCCACTGAATAATGGGAGCCATCTATCAGGGCGGGAGTACCTTCAGGCGCACTTTCTGTCGGGGAGGAGAGCCCACAACAGGTGGAGGCTCAGTTTTGGGGCGAGACGATTGCCCCAGTCTGACATCTACCTCCATCGCCTCAGAAGAGGAGTCGAGAGAGACGTCAGAGAGAATGACATCCACATCAGCAGACTGTAGAACTTCAGTCTCCTTTAGTGGGCGAGTCTTCACCTTTGTCTTTGGCTTCGATTTTCTGGCCTGAGGTGGCATTGGAGCCAAAACCTCAGAAGCAGTAGGGGGTGTACCAGCACTAGGCAGTACACAAGACTGGACCCGGGAAGGGGCAGGAAGTTCCTTGATGTCAGCTACCACAGCCTGGTCAGAAGGCCGGGAGGGAGCAGCAGGCTTCACAGGAATGGCAGCAGCACATGTACACTGACAAACGCAGGTGCTAGTGCTGACAGTAGCAACCTCCGTTTGGGTAGCGGCATCGGTTTTCAAGATAGGCTGTTTCAGAACGGAAGAAAAGGAGGCAGCGAACGTGGGCGGCTGCATGGACTTGTAGATTTTCTTTGCCTCACCATACGGGATGCGTTTAGTGGTTTTAAGTTCCTGGATCTTCCGTTCCTCAAGGAAAACTCTGCATTCCCTACTCCACACAGGGTGATCCCCAGAGCAGTTCACACACTTGGGAGGAGAGGAGCAATCAACTCCCTCATGAGCGGCTTTACCACATTTCCCACAAGTGGCTTCCCCTTTACAGCCGAGAGTAGTGTGGCCAAAGTGTTGGCATTTAAAACACCGCATGGGGTTGGGGTAATAAGGCCGTACACTGAGACGTAGGAAACCTGCCTTCACATGCTCTGGCAATTTGGTGCTGTTAAATGTAAGAATAAATGAGTCAGTTTTTATGAGAGCACCATCCACCCGTTTCATAACGTGTTGCACGTCCACAATTCCTTCCCGGGACCATTCAGACTTCAGTTCGTCTTGGGGAATGTCGACGAGATCTCTGCAAGTCACAACACCCTTGCTGTAGTTCAAGGTGTTGTGAAAGTCCGTCTCTATCGCAAACTCCCCAAGAAAGTGTGCCTTCTGAAGGTTCTGGACTTGCTGGAAGCTAGATGTTTCAACCAGCAAGGTGCCATTGCGCAGGCGCTTTACAGACTTTAACGTGCCAGCAATACCCTCTAAGCCCTTCTGTATATAAAATGGCGAAACTTTGTCAAAACTCCCATCTTTTCTTTTAATTATGAGAAACACATTCTGAGAAGCAGAATGCGTTCTGTTACTAGTACCTGAATCAGGAGGACTGGCTACACGAGCCCTCTTGTTAGATTGGGTGTTAGAACCTACCAGCGGCCCACCCTTTCCGCTGGGAGGAAAAGAAAAGTTCGAGGGTTCCATCTCGATCCCACGAGCAGCTAGGGAACTAAAGGTCCGCTCAGACAGAGCCCCGCATGCCTGAGTAAGCCCTATACAACTGGGGTGCGGCAGGTGCCCCAGAGGTTGCCCGCATGCGACTGTTCCACCTCAACAGCCATGCATCTCATAGGCGCGGAGCACACCGGAAGATTGAGGGGTTTTTTATAGAGGTTTGTTCCATCCTCGCGATCCGGGCGGCCAAGCCAAGATCCCCATTCCCTGAGACACACAACATTCCACCGCCGCGCCGCACGGTGGTCGCTGAAGTGTACTCAGAGCTTACGGTGATGGGGGACAGGTGGCGCTTACCAGTCCCCAGCTCAGGAACCCCGGGGTCGCCAAGCCCGTACCCAGCAAATGAATGCTGAGCCCCTGGGGGCTTTAAAAACAATTTCGATATGTTGACTAAATTTCATACGCAATAATGTATTACCTAAAATGAACTGTACGCAAAGTCCACGCAATGCGTTTTTACCTCAGCACACTCATTAAAATTTCGTGTAAAGGTTTACGTAAATGCGATACAGCAAGTAACCACCACGAATAACGAAAAGAAATTCGGTTCTTTATCGAGAGAAGATATCAGGCTGTAACATGCCCAAGAATCAAATTTTTCTACCGAGTAGTTTCCTTGGAATCGGATGTTAAGTATTTCATAGCTGCCGCCGCGTCCGCGCCAGCGGTTCGGCGAAAGTTCGCGTGGCCCGGGGTTCCGTACCTGACGTCACGCTCAGCGCGTTCTGTGATTGGCGGCGCGCACCTGGAGCGCGGCACGCGGCAGCGGAAGCGGTTCGACATGGTCAAACCGCGACGCAGAGCCCGCCGCGCCGTGCCGCTGACGCCGTTTCCATGGCAACCACGCCGCTGACGCGCGGTTTTGACGCGCGGCAGCCCTAGTGGGAACCGGCCTTAAGACGCAAAACGTTACGTGGACGTTACTTCATAGTTCGGACATCTGTTGGTAAAATTATGAAGTATTACGAAGCTTCATTGTACGAGCGAGGCGAAGCGAGCGTAGCCGCGGCTGAGCGGCGAACTGGACAACTTCGCCAGGCTTCCGTACTTCATGAATGAACTACTTCATTTGAACGCTTCACGGCAAAGAGTGAAATGAATGAAGTACTTCACGGGAATGAACGAGTTCGACCCATCTCTAGTTGTGTCAAATGATGTCGCAGAGCGCAGCGTTGCCACGTCAAACGTCTCGAATTGCACGGTGCAATTTCAATATAGTTCCACGCGTTTGAGGGGCCTCTTTCAAGCGGGACACCCTGTAGTATACTAACACCAGACACTGACAGTGTAGGTGCCATAACTTGACAGTGGATCTTAAGTAGTATTCTTATAGGGTATAAGAAGCTGATAGTTTATGTGCCATAAGTTGGCAGAGTGCATCAACTACTGCCTCTTAAAACGGGAATGTAACATCAGAAGGTGACAGTGTATGTGCCACAATTTGCCAATGAGTGTCAGCTACTGGATCACAAACTACCTCTGGGCATTGTCACGTTACAGTAATCTGTAACAAACTGCTTCATACAATAACTGCACATTTTCGCGATTTTGACTGACAAGGGGAGGCCGCCAATTGTGAAATTCAGATTCGATTCATACTGCGCATAACAAAAGGTCATGGCCAGATGTGTAATGTGGCAAAGCACCAAGATGCACTTCTCAGCCATTGTCGAGAAAATCGACAGTTAAAAGAAACAGTTGCAGTGAAATACTCTCAACGATTAATAATCTTCCACAGCGTCGTGGCGCAGCGGCAAGCGCTCGGGTTTGAAATCCGAAGGTCGCCGGAACGAATCTCGCACCATGCAACTTTTTTTTTAGTATTTGCTTTTCGTAATTCAGATATATATATATATATATATATATATATTCCTGGCAATCAGTTGCAACAATTATGCATATTATAAGTTGTTGAAAGTCGTTTGTCGTGGAAAAACTGGCGACTTCGAACATCATTATGTTTTCCGCAAACAAATATGTATTTCACAAATGTTATTAATTGCCTTCATAATGTTAACCACGTATAGTTAACGGAAGACGTAGAAACGAATACGTATAACGTAAGTCAAACGTTCGAATTAGAAATGAGACCCCACGAACACAAATTCGCTGTGGCAGGTATGAAATACACTCCTGGAAATTGAAATAAGAACACCGTGAATTCATTGTCCCAGGAAGGGGAAACTTTATTGACACATTCCTGGGGTCAGATACATCACATGATCACACTGACAGAACCACAGGCACATAGACACAGGCAACAGAGCATGCACAATGTCGGCACTAGTACAGTGTATATCCACCTTTCGCAGCAATGCAGGCTGCTATTCTCCCATGGAGACGATCGTAGAGATGCTGGATGTAGTCCTGTGGAACGGCTTGCCATGCCATTTCCACCTGCCGCCTCAGTTGGACCAGCGTTCGTGCTGGACGTGCAGACCGCGTGAGATGACGCTTCATCCAGTCCCAAACATGCTCAATGGGGGACAGATTCGGAGATCTTGCTGGCCAGGGTAGTTGACTTACACCTTCTAGAGCACGTTGGGTGGCACGGGATACATGCGGACGTGCATTGTCCTGTTGGAACAGCAAGTTCCCTTGCCGGTCTAGGAATGGTAGAACGATGGGTTCGATGACGGTTTGGATGTACCATGCACTATTCAGTGTCCCCTCGACGATCACCAGTGGTGTACGGCCTGTGTAGGAGATCGCTCCCCACACCATGATGCCGGGTGTTGGCCCTGTGTGCCTCGGTCGTATGCAGTCCTGATTGTGGCGCTCACCTGCACGGCGCCAAACACGCATACGACCATCATTGGCACCAAGGCAGAAGCGACTCTCATCGCTGAAGACGACACGTCTCCATTCGTCCCTCCATTCACGCCTGTCGCGACACCACTGGAGGCGGGCTGCACGATGTTGGGGCGTGAGCGGAAGACGGCCTAACGGTGTGCGGGACCGTAGCCCAGCTTCATGGAGACGGTTGCGAATGGTCCTCGCCGATACCCCAGGAGCAACAGTGTCCCTAATTTGCTGGGAAGTGGCGGTGCGGTCCCCTACGGCACTGCGTAGGATCCTACGGTCTTGGCGTTCATCCGTGCGTCGCTGCGGTCCGGTCCCAGGTCGACGGGCACGTGCACCTTCCGCCGACCACTGGCGACAACATCGATGTACTGTGGAGACCTCACGCCCCACGTGTTGAGCAATTCGGCGGTACGTCCACCCGGCCTCCCGCATGCCCACTATACGCCCTCGCTCAAAGTCCGTCAACTGCACATACGGTTCACGTCCACGCTATCGCGGCATGCTACCAGTGTTAAAGACTGCGATGGAGCTCCGTATGCCACGGCAAACTGGCTGACACTGACGGCGGCGGTGCACAAATGCTGCGCAGCTAGCGCCATTCGACGGCCAACACCGCGGTTCCTGGTGTGTCCGCTGTGCCGTGCGTGTGATCATTGCTTGTACAGCCCTCTCTCAGTGTCCGGAGCAAGTATGGTGGGTCTGACACACCGGTGTCAATGTGTTC
Source organism: Schistocerca americana (assembly GCF_021461395.2). Lineage (NCBI taxonomy): Eukaryota > Metazoa > Arthropoda > Insecta > Orthoptera > Acrididae > Schistocerca > Schistocerca americana. The sequence continues at coordinate 891,667,457 of NC_060120.1, forward strand.
TTTTTTCCATTTCCAGGAGTGTATAAACTCCGTTACTCGCTCGTTACACTTGAAGGACAGATGTTGAATGGGCCGAAACGAGCCGCCGCATAACAGCGTAGTTGCCTGCTAACTTCGAAAGAAGGTAGATGCGGTCCCTAGCGCAACTTATAACATCGTCGAAAATCAGTGCGGACGGGAGAGTTTTGGTACACCCTGTTAAAAAAACGGAAAAATGGAGGCCGTACAATTGGAGAGCGATCCGCCTTCACCAACATGCATAAGCAATTCATTAATAGTTTATATTACAAAAAACTAACAATAAAAAAAAATTGCATGGCGCGAGATTCGATCCGGCGACCTTCGGATTACGAACCCTAGCGCTTACCGCTGCGCCACGACGCTGTAGAAAACCATTAAGCGTAGAGAGTATTTCACCGCAACGGTTTCTTTTAATTGTCAATTTTCTCGACAACGGCTGAGAAGTGCATCTTGGTGCTTTGCCACATTACACCTTCGGACTTGAGCTTTTATTATGCGCAGTATGAATCGAATCTGAATTTCACAATTGGCGGCCTCCCCTTGTGAGATAAACTCACACTGCAGCGCTCTTCTTCAGCATACCATCCCAGAAGTTGGCACAGAAACAACTAAGTGAAAAATCCGTGCAATTAATACTTTTATTTATATGTAAAAGACGACTTCGAAATTTTCCTTTGTGTGAGGCCGCATGTGCAAGATTCATGTAAAGATTTAAAATTCTAGATTCGCTTATTTTACTGTTTGCATCGCTTCTGCATAGTCTTTCATTGATTGTATGGCTACCAATTTTTATTGTGATATAGCGCAAAATTTTAAACGTTCACTACTGGCGCAATAAACTCGTACTGTTATCGTTAATTGTAGACTTAAACTTATTTGTGCTCTTTTAAAATATTTGAGAACAGTAGGCCTATCCACGTCCAAACCAATCTTTTTCTAATTTGGTTGCATAATAACGTGAAAAAAACGTTATTTATGAAAATTTTCAGATGCTTGCAAAACTATATTTTCATGAGTTACCGGTGTTGAGTGTTTTGGATAACTTATTTCTTTGCAAATCAGCGTTTGTGATTCACATAGATAATCCGGAATTTGATTCTATATCAACACAAATAAATGTGCAACTTCAAGAATTTTCTGCAATTACCATTGACATGTACAAATGTAATTTGTAGGAAAATGGCGTTTGTGATTTAGTTACTGTGCCAGATACTGTAACTAATATATTGTGTTAGATGTAGTTTTCCCTTTAAAAAAAAGAGTATATGTTGTCTACATTTATCATAAATTAACTCTATTTTCGAGTTTGCTGACAACTATAATTAATATTGAAAAGTTTTTAAAAAACTCGTTTTGTATGAATTCATACAATGAATTAGTTTTTTTTTTTTTTTTTAGCTCAACAGTTCAAAAGATACTCGGCAGGCTTAGTATAAAGTTACTTGTTCCCTGGCCTGTAATACATTGCACAAACCAAAATGCAGCCCACTGTGGATGCTGTCCTCGAACATGGGATGAGCTGGTTGACATTCGTAAGCAGCTGGAAATCGGCTTGAGTTTGTGAAATGATTGGCAGGTGCTGCGAATCGCTGTGGTGGTGCGGATCCAGAGAGATACCTCAAGTGCTATCCTCTTCTGGTCCTGCCTTCTCTGCAGAAAGTAGGAGATCTGTCATTACTCGTCCACTTGACTGCGAGTGGGGTTTCAGTATTAGGTCTATGCATTCTGTACAGGATGAATGGGGACCAGGGAGGACTCAGGGTATTATAATGATTCCCCTAACCAGCAAATTCGGAGTGCTGTCTTTCACTAAAGCGGGAACTGTGTCAATGGGGCTCAGTTCACATGTTTTGGGCAAACCTGTGTTGACTCATGTCAGGACAGGAAAGGACTCTAGGTGTACTCAGTATGTATGCCTGGGGGCCTTATTGAACATGGTGAAGAGGCTATTCCAGCAGCCATTGAGGGAACAGAGTGTAACCAACTGAAGAATGTGGCACACGTTGTAACACATGATGCCTGTCATCTGGGCTCTGAGGTCATACTTGGATCATTCCAGCAACTGCCAGAAACAGTTGAGAAGACCAGCCTTGTGCATGGAACTTCAACGAAGCATACAATTTGTAGCATTGTCCTCAGAACTGATCGTGGTCCCTTGGATCTGAGTCGAGTGGAAGGACTCAACCAGAGACTTTGAAGGTTCTACGACAAGCTAGGCTGCTACTTCCTGGACTTTCACCATGGGTTTGAGCACTGTAGGGTCCCCCTAAACGGATCAGGTGTAAACTATACATCAGTGATTGATACGCAGGTGTGTGTGGGCTGCACGCGAAGTTTTCTTTTAGATTAGATGACTCTCCATCCAATCGAGATAACGATAGCTGTAGGAAACCCAGAAGTATCAGTATAAGACTGACAGAAATTCCTCTCACAGATGAGAGTATTAAAATCCTAGTGGTTAACTGCTGAAGAATTCGCAACAAAGTGCCTGAGTTTGCAGTGCTCATGAAAAGCATTAGGGCCAGAACATGGGGCTTTGCTTTGATTTGCTTGCCCCTCATAACCTTAATATATTGAAGATCCCTCAAACTAAATAATTGTGTTTACTTGTTGGAAGAAAGCACTGGGCATACCCATTTGCAAGAAGGGCAGCAGAAGTTGTCTACAAAACTGCTGCCCGACATACTTTCATCCCTCTGTTGTAGAATCATAGAAGATATTCTGAGCTCAATCATAATGAGATGTATCGACAAAATGACTTGCTCCATGCCAACCAACATGAATTCCGAAAAACAATGATCGAGTGAAACACAACTTGCACTTTTCTCACATTACATACTGAAAGCTTTGGATGAAGGCGGACAGATAGATACCGTGTAGGTGTTCTCAACTGTTTTGAAACACAGGGATGTTTAATGATTAGCCTCTTAGACACTCCATCGCCTTTAAGGAGTGAATTTAAGTTGTGACTTCATGCACATCGACTTCATTCTATTTGTTCAATTAACTGATATTCGTATCATAATGCAGACTGATCTTTGACCCGCAGAGGAGAAGAATGATTCGCATATCCTTACATCACAATGTTTTGCAAAAGAATCTTTCATTATTTTAACACAGCGAAAGACTTCTCTTGATTAATCGATTATACGAATTTTTTCCCCTTTCTTTCACATCTTATCCTTCGGGGAGGGGGGGAGGGGCTGGGGTTGCAATGCCCCGGTCGACTAAGCCCAGGTATGCCCTTACTGTTATCGATAGATCGTTGCGGGTATCCTCTTTGAGTAAACAAACATATCGCGGAGTGCTTCAGGTCTCAACAACGGAAGTGTATCCGCTGCGGCCCACGCCGCAGGTTTGAGACGAGAAGACTGGCGATCAACACGAACGTTGCCGTCCCCATTCAGCAAAATATTAAGAAATCCGTGAAACGCAGCAAAAGTGCGGAGCAACGATAGGAGTCAGAAGGTGAGCCGTCAACCAGAACCTGAGTTCTGCCAATCCGTGGCGCCTAAAATACAGACGTCAGATTGATTTCACCTTCGTGTGGACCCGTAAGATAAATTCTCACCGGCATGTATGTTTAATGAATACAGAAACCGTCGATACTGTAGTGCCTATCACATTTACTTAATTTTACACGCTGGTAATCCAAACTGTTTTTTGAAGGTTTGTCTGAAGCAGTTTTTATTGGAGCAGCACAAGTATTATAAAACTTATAGTTACAGATAAATCAGAATACTGCAAGTTATACATTCTGCTACGAAGTTTCCGTGCCTAGTGCTCCCAGTATTCGCTCATACAGATAATGTTTGGCAAGTCGAGGGTGTCGGTGGTGTCTTGAACATACGTCTTCCATCCACATAGCACAACAAAAACAATGAGGTGACAAAAGTCATGGGATAGCGATATGAACATATACAGATGTTTGTAGTACCGCGTGCACAAGGTAAAAAAGGGCACTGCATTGGCGGAGCTGTCATGATTCATGTTAAAAGGTTTTCGATTTCATAACAGCCGCAAGACGGGAATTAACAGAACCTGAACGCGGAATGGTAGTTGAAACTAGTCGCGTGGGACATTCCATTTCGAAAATAGTTAGGGAAACCAGTATTTCCAAGATCCACAGTGTCGACAGCGTGCTGAGAATAGCAAATTTCATGCATTACCTCTCACCATGGACTTAACGACAGAGGTCAGCGGCATTTACGTAGAGTTGGTAGTGCTAGCAGACAAGCAACACCGAGTACAATAACCGCAGAAATCAGTGTGGGACGTACGACTAACGTATCCATTAGGATAGTGTGGCGAAATTTTGCGTTAATGGGCTATGGCAGCAGACGGTCGAGACAAATGCCTTTGCTAACACCACCACATCGTCTGCAGGGCCTTTCCCGGGCTCATGACAATATCGGTTGGACTCTAAACAACCGGACAGCCATGGCCTGGTCAGATGAGTCTTGATTTCAGTTGATAAGAGCTGATGGTAGAATTCGAATGTAGAGCAGATCCCACAAAGCCATGGACCCCAATAATCAACAAGGCACTGTGCAACCTGGTGGTGGCTCCATAATGGTGTGGGATGTATGTACATGGAATCGACCGGGTCCTCTGGTCCAACTGAACCGATCATTGACTATAAAAGGGTATGTCCGGCTGTTTAGAGGCCATTTGCAGCCATTCATGGACTTCATGATACCCAGCAATTATGGAATTTTTATGAATGACAATGCACCAGTTGTTTGCGATTGGTTTGAGGAACATTATGGACAACTTTTGCAAATAATTTGGCCACCCAGATCGTCCGAATGAATCCCATCGAACTTTTATGGGCCATAATCGAGAGGTCAATTCGTGCACAGATACCTGCACAGGAGGAAGAGGAGGACGGGGGGGGGGGGGGGGGGGGAAGGAGGAGGAGCAGATTAGTGCTTAACGTCCCGTCGACACCGAGATCATTATAGACGGAACACGAGCCCTGATTAGGCATGAATGGGGAAGGAAAGCGGCCGTGCCCTTTTAGAGGAACCATCCCGGCATTTGCCTCAAGCGATTTAGGGAAATCACGGAAACCCTAAATCAGAATGGCCAGACGCCGGCTTGAACCGTCGTTCTCCCGAATCCGAGTCCAGTGGGCTAACCACTGCACTATCCTACTCGGTTCCTACACCGGCAACAATGTCACAATTATGGATGGCTGTGGAGGTTCTAACAACACCACCACTTGCAAAGTAGGTTAGAAATCAGATTAACAATGTTGCTCACGCAGCATATGTTCGCTTTATCGGGCAACAACAAAGTTATTGACTGTGGATGGTATCATCCGAATGGAAATAATGAAGTCACTGTAAAAAAAGTCATTAATTTTGGCACTTATCTTGAATGGATTTCCACGTAGATTTCGTCGAAGTTGTTATGGCTCATCTTGTTGATTCTAGGGTGATTCCACTTTGACTGCTAGAAGGTCCAGATCTGTATTTTTAGCAATATTTGAAGACCGAACAAATACGTTTTTCAGGAAATTCTTAATGATCAAACAATCCCAGATCAGAACAATGGTATAGTAGAAATAATTTTTGACTTGGTGTTCGCCGGCCGCGGTGGTCTAGCGGTTCTAGGCGCGCAGTCCGGAATCGCGCGACTGCTACGGTCGCAGGTTCGAATCCTGCCTCGGGCATGGATGTGTGTGATGTCCTTAGGTTAGTTAGGTTTAAGTAGTTCTAAGTTCTAGGGGACTGATGACCACAGATGTTAAGTCCCATAGTGCTCAGAGCCATTTGAACCATTTTTGAACTTGGTGTTCACGATCCACATTTTTATTAAACTTCTTGTAAATTCACATATACTTCTTCTTAATTGTCACATCATCAACAAAACAGATTTTGTACCAATCTTCATATATTTAATTTCCACTTAAATCAAACACAAGACTTGACTGTTCTTTTACAAAGCGAAATGACAACTTAACTTCTGCAAAGTGAAACAAAGACTGCTCTGTGCGCATTCGCGCCAAAACGGTTACAAGTAAGACAAAGATTATGACAGTCTCACAGAAATGAATACACACAAGAATCATATCACTGTAGTACATCGATACATCGGAGTACCTATACATTAATAAAACCAAATGTGAATATTGTCACAAAAATATGTTTGTTACTTCACAGAAAAGTAGTACGATATTACTGGTATCGAGAACTGGGGTTGGACTGCCGTAATGGTCACGTAAATAAAGAACCATTGCAAGGTATCATGGCTCAATATTTTTTAAGGGACTTCCAGCGACTTGTCCATGCCACGCCGAGTTGCTGCACTGCGTCGGACACAATGAGGTCCGATACAACATTAGGAGGTATACCATGACTTTTGTCACCTCAGTGTAATGCATTTTTATAAGATTTTCTATTGCTCTATAGACGAATTTCAAATACTTATCTTTATTTTTGTGAGAAAATTAATTTGCCTTCTTAATCTTAGGCAGTTAAATAAGGCATGTCAGCGCTATTCTCTTTGTGTTAGTGCAGTACGTATTCCCAAACCCAGCACAGTGCTATCACGTTTTCCTAGCTTCTCGTAATCCTAATACTGGACGAGTAGAGGACGCTGGAATTAGAGCTGCTCGTACTCTGCCTCCTCTCACTGCCAACCTTGGCGATCAATCGATACTGTGCGCAACAGCCTAGGCACTGGAGTTGCCACTGTTTAGGGCTGTGTCATTTCAGTGAAAAGTAAATAATAGCAGTGTCGTTTTATAACATCTCCCTTCCTCGCTGGGTGGTAGACTAATTAAAGAATTACCATGTTATTAATGGTTTGATATTAATTTGGAATGAGGCATCGAACCCGAAGTGGAAGCATTACCCGGAAAAAGTCGGTTGCTATCATAACTGGATCGTTATTGTGCGATTTACTTTGCGCAGTAACGATCGGCAGAAATAAAAAATGTACAAAATAATATGGAAACCAGCTAGTGAAATTCTGGACCGAAATGATGATTAATTTTGACTCTGTTTGGAAACTGCTGTAAATGAACGGTCGCCAGCTCGCTTAATTGAGTGAAATGAATTAAAACTCTTGACTTTGAAATTAAATTACGCTACTGTTGTAACATATTGACAGGCATGGACATTCGTAAAGGCACTGATCCAGAAAAAAATGGTTCAAATGGCTCTAAGCACTATGGGACTTAACATCTGAGGTCATCAGTCCCCTAGACTTAGAACTACTTAAACATAACTAACTTAAGGACATCACACACAGCCATACCCGAAGCAGGATTCGAACCTGCGACCGTAGCAGCAGCGCGGTTCCGGACTGAAGCGCCTAGAACCGCTCGGCCACAGCGGCCGGCGATCATCCAGAAAAATTTCAGTCATGGACAAAAGCAAACATGCAAATACTTCATGAAATTAATTACTAGTTCTTTACACTACCAGTTACGTAACAAATGAACTGCTTTTCTCACTGTAATGCTAATTGCTGTTAAAATGTTTTGCAAAAGGTAAACTTTTTGACAAGAATAATTTTAGTATTTAAATTGATCTAAAATAATAACTGGTTTTTAAAATGATGAAGGAGTTCGCTACTCTGAGATATTGTTACGTAAATTACTTCTCATGCGTATTTGTCTGAACGTGAAGTATTCTTAATTATACTGCTTTGTCAAATTATTTGTGAACAATCAGCACTTAATTAGCAAGTCCAAAAAAACTAACTTTTTTCAGTTCATTAATGACACATTCGGTTAGTTATGGCTACGGAGAGGATTCTGTCAGGCAGTTGTTACTGAGGATTACACACCTTAACACACTTAAGATGCTAAGTGTTTGTTATTGGGCGATTCACAACCAACGCTGGCAAGCCTTTTACAATTCTAAATGATAAAGTGTTCGGGTCTTACTTCGTAGCGGTGCGCACGGTGCGGCCAGGCCCATTATACCACGACAATGTACGGACACAGGCTCTTCACCACAATTAACTTTGGACCCCTAGCGCTCTTCTTAAACACTGGTTAACCTTGATGTTTTGCGCTGTGTCCATTTACTTCTCCACATTATGCCAGGCGATACCGTACGTGGGATTCTGCAGTGAAACGTCTTGCGTCCTCTCGCAGCAGAATTCCTCCTCTGCTTCCTACATTCTCATTCTCTGAGCTCATACTGTCATTACCACCTGGCAGGCACTGTCAGACAGCGCCGCGATCATGCGCCCAGCGATAGTAAGACAATAACACCAACATCTTTGGTTTACGTAATGATGTTCCCTGACTTGTCCACTTCGTCTAGTATGATTCTTCACATTCTCTTTCACTGGTTATTTCGCACACAGAAAATTATTAAAACATGTATACACCACAATAACATACACAACATATTTATACACTTCATTTATATGTACATAGTTAATAAAGCAGGAAAAAAATTATATGTGGGCACTGTGTTGTGTTACAATAAGTACACTACTGGCCATTAAAATTGCTACACCACGAAGATGTGCTTCAGACGCGGAATTTAACCGACAGGAAGAAGACGCCGTGATATGTAAATGATTAGCTTTTCAGAGCATTCACACAAGGTTGGCACCGGTGGCGACACCTACACCGTGCTGACATGAGGAAAGTTTCCAACCGATTTCTCATACACAAACATCTGTTAACCGGCGTTGCCTGGTGAAATGTTGTTGTGATGCCTCGTGTAAGGAGGAGAAATGCGTACCAACACGTTTCCGACTTTGATAAAGGTCGGACTGTATCCTATCGCGATTGTGGTTTATCGTATCGCGACATGGCTGCTCTCGTTGGTTGAAATCCAATGACTGTTAGCAGAATATGGAATCGCTGGGTTCAGGAGGGTAATACGGAACGCAGTGCTGGATCCCAACGGCCTCTTATCACTAACAGTCGAGATGACAGGCATCTCATCCGCATGGCTGTAACGGATCGTGCAGCCTCGTCTCGATCCCTGAGTCAACAGATGGGGACGTTTGCAAGACAACAACCATCTGCACGAACAGTTCGACGACGTTTGCAGCAGCATGGACTATCAACTCGGAGACCATGGCTGCGGTTACCCTTGACGCTGCATCACAGACAGGAGCGCCTGCGATGGTGTACTCAACGACGAACCTGGGTGCACGAATGGCAAAACGTCATTTTTTCGGATGAATCCAGGTTCTGTTTACAGCATCATGATGGTCGCATCCGTGTTTGGCGACATCGCGGTGAACGCAATTGGAAGCGTGTATTCGTCACCGCCATATTGGCGAATCACCCGGCGTGATGGTATGGGGTGCCATGGGTTACACGTCTCGGTCACCTCTTGTTCGCACTGACGGCACTTTGAACAGTGGATGTTACATTTCAGATGTGTTACGACCCGTGGCTCTACCCTTCATTCGATCCCTGTGAAACCCTACATTTCAGCAGGATAATGCACGATCGCATGTTGCAGGTCCTGTACGGGCCTTTCCGGATACAGAAAATGTTACACTGCTGCCCTGGCCAGCAAATTCTCCAGATCTCTCACCAATTGAAAACGTCTGGTCAATGGTGGCGGAGCAACTGGCTCGTCACAATACGCCAGTCACTACTCTTGATGAACTGTGGTGTTGAAGCTGCCTGGGCAGCTGTACCTGTACACGCCATCCAAGCTCTGTCTGTCTCAATGCCCAGGGGTATCAAGGCCGTTATTACGGCCAGAGGTGGTTGATCTGGGTACTGATTTCTCAGGATCCATGCACCCAAATTGCGTGAAAATGTAATCACCTGTCAGTTCTAGTATAATATATTTGTGCAATGGATACCCGTTGATCATCTGTATTTCTTCTTGGTGTAGCAATTTTAATGGCCAGTAGTGTACATAACCTATTAAGTCTTGTGTACCACCTAGTCTGATGCAACAAGTATTAATGTTTATCTGAGAAGACTCTCGGAGCAGTGAGTGACGGGAATAACCCTTTCGATAGAAGTCAAAAGACTTTGTATGACTTCGGACTCACATTCGTATGTTTCCAATTGATGGTCGCCACCAGTCATTCAATGTTGTGTGTAAAGTGTTATGCCGTCACCAAAGTAGCCCTGCGGGCTGGCAACACATCTAACACCACGGAGAACCGAGGTTGTCTATACCCAAGGCGTACGCAATGGTAAACATCGGCTGTTTTGGAAACAGACATTCCACCGCTTACTACTTCCTGCAGAGGGAGTTCGATATGGCCTGCAGGGAGTATTATTACACCAACATCTGATTGGCTGGCCAATACTATTTAAAGACTACAACCAGCCCCGAACGGCAGTTCACGCCGAATACAGACCTCAAGGACGTCTCCACGGAAGACTACGTCTTAGCCATCGGAATAAGACTTGGAATTAAGTGTATGTGTGTTACCTCGGACTCTTGCGGGAAACTTAGAAGTTACCCTTTGTAGCCTCTAGTAGGAAATTCTCACTGGCTTTGTGATTGTGACTTTCCGTTGTTATTTAGTCATTTCCATGTAGACTTACGTAAATAAAAGTTGTGTTGTAAAAACTTTCAAATTGTCAGTTATACCATAAAGAGTATCTTCATTGAATGTATCAATGAATTAAACCATTTCGAATTCGATTACATATAATTTTTCTGTGATAAACTCCACGTGTTACGATTGCTTTCGATAACGAGTAAATAGTAATACTAGCTGAAGTTATTACTCATTTCAGTAATACAGCTAAACATCTGACACAATGTTCATAGTTCGGTGTTTGCAGTAGCAAACTGTCTCCACAACTAACTTGTCTAAAGTCACAATGATTTCTAAATTGTGACACATAATCAGTGAGGAATGTCAGACATTGCTTTTATCTTCCTGCGCACAGATATGAAGACGTGTCTGAAATCAAGTGATAAAAAGTTTGACACCTTGAGCGCGGAGCCGATTTTACTGAATTTTCCGCTGGGGTGATAGTCTCGCGTGCGGCAACCACTTCACGTGTTAGCGTATAAAAGGACGCCTGATAGTGCGCCTGTACGCCGGCAACCCATCCTACGTTTGCGCATTACTTGTCATCTTGTACACAGGCGTTACCGTGGAAAAAATTCATGCGGCAACTGCCGCCAAGCCGAGTAAGTAAGGAAAGTAAGTACCCTACTTGATGCTTGCTGAGTTGGCAAATAAACGTGCATGGTGTGGTAAGAAGACACCCTCCAAGTGACGACAGGTTAGAGAAAGCAACAGTTGTGCAAGGACGGACTAGTTTCACAGCAGTTATTATCAAAAAGGTTCGTCGTCTATACTAGCAAGTATGTCGCAAGGAGAAGACAGTGATTCATAGAGTGTGCTATTTTTACCACGCAAACGTCGTCGTATAATGCAGTTGCCATCGTCCGACAGGGAGAATCGTCTGATGGTTCAAAAAGTGATCAAAGTATGTGGCTTTGATCATAGAGGCAATCAGAAACACTGCGCAGTTTACGGTGTCCATGGTGCCAAAGTGAGTGATGAGAATGTGCACAGCTGTAACGAAGTCTAAGATTTTTTATTTTTACAACTAGTTGGCTGTATTATACAAATCAGATTCGTGTACAGTTGCTGACTCACAGCTATGTTTCAAATTGTTCAAGGTTTTTATGAACTCTATGTCACACATCAAATATTTTAACACATCACTACAAACGTTTGAGTCAAAGGGTGCCAACAAATACGGATGAAACAAAGGGGCTGTTTTTATTGATTTCTGGACGGGATCGGTGAAGCGTCTCTCCATACACTAATATTTGTCGCAGGATCCACTGATTATAAAAAAATATTTCCACGAAAGCTAATGGGTAGAGATTATATCGAAATTCTGCTGAGAATGCTGCATTTTGCGGACAACATAATGGCTGCTGCTTTAGATCTCAGAAGTTCAATTCATTGTCGACGAACTGAAGAAAATTTAAAAAAATATTATGATCCTGCCGATATACTGTGTATCGAAGTCTCTAACGCCACTGCGAGGAAAAATTATATCCAGGGAAAATTTCAAACAAGTGTGGCATCGAAATGCTTAAATTGATTTGAAATAGTGAAAACTGCTACAGTTTCCTAATTTACGCTGGCAAAGTCCTGCACGTGATAAAAGAAATACTACACCAACAAATAATGTGATGAATTTGTGTCAAGATGTGCTCAAGAAGGGCCATACATTCTGTACCGATAATTGGTATACCAGTGTAGATTGGTAACCTAACATAAGCATACGCTTTTGGTTGGTACCCTTCGACTAAATCGTAAAGCACTTCTCAAAGGAATTTTAGCGACCAAATTTAATTGCGTCGAAGTGATTGCAAAAGGGGGCAGTCAACGAATTACGGTCCTGAAATGGAAAGAAAAAAAGAGACATTTGCTTCTTTTCACTAAATATTTAAGTTAAATGGAAAATGTGACAACCAAACGAGAGATTACTGAGAATCGAAAATCGTTACTGAGTATAATAAGGGAAAAACTGCTATTGATCTTTTGTTCATGTGACTGCATATAGCAGTCCACTGAGAAAAAAATTATGCCGAAAGCTAACATTCTATCTTTTTCTGAACATCGGTGTTGTGAATACGTTGTATGTAATCCAAAATGTGACAAGAAGGGAAATGTGAGTCTCAATATTTCGGAAACTGTCTGCAGATGCGGTCACACGGCATTCCCGTGCAGGAATCCCAGTTAGTGCCGATGCAAGAAGTACACACCAGTTGAAAACAAAGGAAGGACAGGTGCATAAAGTGCGTGGATATATGGTGTCAGGAAGAACTACGCTTAGAGCTGGTAAAATTGTTGTTTTTTAAAACACGACCGGTTTCGCAGCTATAAGCCGCATCATCAGGTAAACCTACGTGGTAAAAAGCAAACTACGGTGTCACCACATTTTGTGGATATTAAAATTAGTAAAGGAATGTCTAAAATGTACTCACAACGTCAAAAGATCATAGGTGTACCCACCGCTCCTAGTCAAAATTTACTATTCAGAGAATATCGTCAAATCTATGGCGAGCGAAAGGTAACAAGAAGTGCCCCATTCTATAAAATTTGCCTGCATTTAAAAAGGAAGAATAAAATATTTTATAATGAGCGGACTATTATTTTTTTTTAAATAAAGGCTGGATTGGCGATAAGGAATTTTCTCTACTAACATGATTAGTCGGGACACACGCAAATTACAACGTGGAAATAATCACGTGGTAGTGTCTTACCAGTATGACAGCAGGGCAGCTCAGTGCAGGGCAAGGCAAAAGCAACCCGCACGAACGACAAAGAGAGACTAGCCGGCTGGCTAGACGGACAGTGTGACGTCATATACTTATCACTAGGAAAGCTGCGTCGCTACCTTTACAAGCGATAATAGTACAGATGCAGGCAAATTTTAAAGAATGGGCCCTTCTTCTTTACCTTTATCTCGTGTAGTATTGACGATGTTCTCTGGATAGAGAATTTTGACTAGGTGCGGTGGGTACACCTCTGGTCTTTTAACATTGTGAATATATTTTAGACATTCCTTTACTAATTTTAATATCCGTAAAATGTGGTGACACTGTGCTTTGCTGTTTACTGCGTAGATTCACCTGACGATACGGCTTAAAGCCGCGAAACCCGTCGTGTTTTACTAAGCTAGAATTTTACCAGCCGTAAGCGGAGTTCTTCCTAACACCACTCCGTTCAACAGCTGCAGTTGCTCGGAATACACAATAGTGCGTGGATATAGCCAAACGCGAAAACATCTGGGCACAATGTAGCTACAGTCGAGACGGTGTAAGATGACTCCTGTCAGCTCGCTGCGCTGCTGCCAACTTTCAACTGCGAAGCACTGACGGCTGCAGGCGAAAACAGTAGTCGTCTACAGAGGTTTGACTACACTGAGAAGCTGCCATAGGCACGATTACAAAATCGCGTTACGTTATTGGTTGACGCAGACCCACGAAGCTGCCTCTCCCAGCCCACTGCAACTTTCAGGGATCAACTTACACCGACTCAACTACAGGAAAATAACTGAACAGGTGGTTACCCGAATACGTCCAAATCTAAACGCCATATTTGTACTGAATGTTTTGATAAACGTCATTAAAAATACATTTGTTTTTTAACCTAGATACTGCCGTTCCCATGCACTGATGTCTCCAACACGAAAAGTGGACTGTCAGTCCCCACCGACTGGCTTCATCGAGAAGAAAAGTACCGTGTCAGGCATGGGGGACTGACGGAATGGGGAATAAATGGATGACATTCTGGATGTAATGTAGCATGTTCAACTCAGGTGAAAAGGTAGGCAAAGAGAGTTACAAATTTGACACTGTCGATTAAGTGTTCAGCATAATGTCCCGGTGGCCTTGAGAGTCGCGCAGTTTTGACCTTGGGCACTTTCTCGAGCCATTGCGAGTCCACCGCCCTCGTCTTGAGCATGCTGTGCTGGTAGCATAGTGCTCCCGTTGTAGGCGCTTCCCAGAAGCACAGTGCTGACTTGCTAAACAACGACACCGTTCAAGACAAAGACAGACACAGAGTGAAAAACTTTCAGTACAAAAACACTTAACAAGAAAAATGGCTAACATGAGACGGTGTTATGGTCCTTCAAGTACAACGGCAGAGACGTCAGAAGGAAATCAAACTGCTGTTTCGATTAAAACAATGATAGAGCTGCATAAGGCACTTACTGAAAAAGTCTAAAACTGAAATCTGTAAATAGTTTGGCACTGATAACTCTACAGCGCCGATAATTAAAATCAGATTCAAATTACAGCTTTGTTTGAGCGCAATATGTACGAACCCAAGGGAAATAATACGAAAACGGCTGAACATAAAGACGTAGAGAATGCAACGCAACACAACGCATGTTGCTCAAACAAGTCAGGCTTCAGAATGTACTCATATCAAGATTTTTGTTTCTGGAAAGAGTTGGTGAACTTCCAGAACAAATGGTTATTGAATATTCTGCAAGTCAAGCTAGTCGGAATGATTCTAAAAAAGAAACGGTACGTTTGCGGAGAAGCTTACGAATTATTAGTTGTTGCACGAGCTGCAGACGGTGCGGTGTGAAGTGTAACCGCCATTGGAAAATCTTCCACACAGTTTCCAGCGGTATTCCAAGTTCGTCGCTTGCGCGGACCGTTGATTTTTTGGTCCAAATGTGTTTGAGTTTCTAAGGGACCAAACTGTTGAGGTCATCGGTCCCTAGACTTACACACTACTTAAACTAACTTATGTTAAGAACAACAGACACACCCACGCCCGGGGGAGGACTCGAACCTCCGACGGGAGGGATTTTTTGGACTGTGGCGAAACTTTCCCTCTCCACGGTTGCATGTGGCTTACTTGGTCGACAAGTTCTTTTCTGTTTACAGAGAAAACCAGTGCCCCTAAATTGTAGACATCTACGCACAATGCTCTGTTAATATGCCGGTTCTTTTCCGCAATTCCTATTGAATGCACGCAACACTATCGTAGCAGATAAATCTCTTGCGTATTCCAAAACATAAAAACTCTTTTTTTCCTTTGTCACCATTTTGTCAAGACACTGGACTCGTACGTCAGCTGATGGGCAGGACTAAAACTTGTGCGGTAGTGTTCTCGCTTCCCACGCCCGGGTTCCCGGGATCGATTCCCGGCGGGGTCAGGGATTTTCTCTGCCCCGTGATGGCTGGGTGTTGTGTGCTGTCCTTAGGTTAGTTAGGTTTAAGTCGTTCTAAGTTCTACGGGACTGATGACCATAGATGTTAAGTCCCATAGTGCTCAGAGCCATTTGAACCATTTGAACTAAAACTTGATGAGCTTGCGGTTCTATTCAGTCATCAATCATATCTCTACATGTAATACTTTGGCAAATATATAACTTTGAAAAAATGAGTCATTTATAGTACCCGTATGTTATGTATATGACTGCTTGCAGTGATTTTTCTGCAACCGTTTAATCACACAATAAGGGGTAGAACTCCGAAAGCGAATGAATAATTTATACCAGGCCCGTTGGTTGGTGGCAGAATGATCGTTCCCTAGTCTGTCGCAAGCGCGGATCCTCTAAACTTTCTCAATAGTTAGTGAAGCCTCACATTGTCAGGAAGGTGGCAGGGGTCTTAATGTAAGTTACTGACTAGGTTCTGTTGCGTTCAACAATCATCTTCAGATCGCGCAAATCGTAAAAACGAGCTGAACATGCATTAAAAACATCATCACCACCAACAGTCATGCAATGACATGCCAACAAGACTAGGACAGTATGCTGTTAATACCATCATCGAGAGCGAGCAAAGCTACACTTCTGGCGATTAAAATTGCTACACCACGAAGATGACGTGCTGCAGACGCGAAATTTAACCGACAGGAAGAAGATGCTGTGATATGCAAATGATTACCTTTTCAGAGCATTCACAAAAGGTTGGCGCCGGTGGCGACACCTACAACGTGCTGACATGAGGAAAGTTTCCAACCGATTTCTGATACACAAACAGCAGTTGATCGGCGTTACCTGGTGAAACGTTGTTGTGATGCCTCGTGTAAGGAGGAGAAATGCGTACCATCAAGTTTCCGACTTTGATAAAGGTCGGATTGTAGCCTATCCCGATTGCGGTTTATCGTATCGCGACACTGCTGCTCGCGTTGGTCGAGATCCAATGACTCTTAGCAGAAAATGGAATCGCTGGGTTCAGGAGGGTAATACGGAACGCAGTGCTAGATCCCAACGGCCTCGGATCACTAGCAGTCGAGATGACAGGCATCTTATCCGCATGGCTGTAAAGGATTGTGCAGCCACGTCTCGATCCCTAAGTCAACAGATGGGGACGTTTGCAAGACAACAACCATCTGCACGAACAGTTCGACGACGTTTGCAGCAGCATGGACTATCAGCACGGAAACCATGGCTGTGGTTACCCTTGACGCTGTATCACAGACAGGAGCGCCAGCGATGGTGTACTCATCGACGAACTTGGGAGCACGAATGGCAAACGTCATTTTTTCGGATGAATCCAGGTTCTGTTTACAGCATCATGATGGTCGCATCCGTGTTTGGCGACATCGCATATCACCCGGCGTGATGGTATGGGGTGCCATTGGTTACACGTCTCGGTCTCCTCTTGTTCGCATTGACAGTACTTTGAACAGTGGACGTTACATTTCAGATGTGTTACGACCCGTAGCTCTACCCTTCATTTGATCCCTGCGAAACCCTACATTTCAGCAGGATAATGCACGACCGCATGTTGCAGGTTCTGTATGGGCCTTTCTGGATACAGAAAATGTTCGACTGCTGCCCTGGCCAGCACATTCTCCAGATCTCTCACCAAGTGAAAACGTTTGGTCAATGGTGGCCGAGCAACTGGCTCGTCACAATACGCCAGTAACTACTCTTGATGAACTGTGGTATCGTGTTGAAGCTGCATGGGCAGCTGTACCTGTACCCGCCATCCAAGCTCTGTTTGACTCAATGCCCAGGCGTATCAAGGCCGTTACTATTGCCAGAGGTGGTTGTTCTGGGTACTGATTTCTCAGGATCTATGCACCCAAATTGCGTGAAAATGTAATCACCTGTCAGTTCTAGTATAATATATTTGTGCAATGAATACCCGTTTATCATCTGCATTTCTTCTTGGTGTAGCAATTTTAATGGCCAGTAGTGTATGTCTGCGATGAACACTCGCCGCCCACGACAACGTGCTTTAGAAGCCAGAACCAAATCCTCGATTCACGACCGAACAATACTGTACTTCCTGCTCGGCTGCTTGAAGCTGCCTGCTTGTCAAAGTGACGAGAGCAGAGTGCAGCCTGCCAGAACATTCCGCGCTAATCTCGGCACGCGGTGTCTGCTGGCGCTGCACACGGGCTGCTATCGCGGTGGGCGGGAGGTGAGCAAACTCTCTGAAGGATTCTTTTTTTTTTCAGTAGTGTTGAGTAACATCTCCGCCTATCTCACAGCGTGGGAACAGCTGGCGAGACTGGAACGCGTACGGTCATGTGAAGGCTGTCGGCTCGCTGATAAGCCACCATGTTAAGTAACAGAGATTCGCCAGAGGCTCGACTGAGGGGCGTGGCGATAAGGATTCCACGGCCACGGGCAGCGACTCGCCCGCATCCGTCGTCCCAGGCTTTCGGCCCGCGCGCACTAGCGGCGGGTATAACGTCTTAAGTACCTCCTAAAAACAACCAAATAACACGGTTAATTACACTACTGGCCATTAAAATTGCTGCACCAAGAAGAAATGCAGATGATAAACGAGTATTCGTTGGACAAATATATTATACTAGAGCTGATTACATTTTCACGCAATTTGGGTGCATGGATCCTGAGAAACAGGACCCAGAACAACCACCTCTGGCCGTAGTAACAGCCTTGATACGCTTGAGCATTGAGTCAAACAGAGCTTGGATGGCGTGTACAGGTACAGCTGCCCAAGCAACTTCAACACGATACCACAGTTCATCGAGAGTAGTGACTGGCGCATTGTGACGAGCCAGTTGCTCGCCCACCATTGACCAGACGTTTTCAGTTGGTGAGAGATCTGGAGAATGTGCTGGCGGCGGCAGCAGTCAAACATTTTCTGTATCCAGAAAGGCCCATACAGGACCTGCGACATGCGGTCGTGCATTATCCTGCTGAAATGTAGGGTTTCGCAGGGATCGAATGAAGGGTAGAGCCACGGGTCGCAACACATCTGAAGTGTAACGTCGACTGTTGAATGTGCAGTCAATGCGAACAAGAGGGGACCGAGACCTGTAACCAATGGCACGCGATACCATCACGCCGGGTGATACGCCAGTACAGCGATGACGAATACACGCTACCAATGTGCGTCCACCGCGATGTCGCCAAACACGGATGCGACCATCATGATGCTGTAAACAGAACGTGGATTCATCCGAAAAAATGACGTTCTGCCATTCGTGCACCCAGGTTCGTAGATGAGTACACCATCGCAGGTGCTCCTGTCTGTGACGCAGCGTCAAGGATAACCGCAGCCATGGTCTCCGAGCTGATAGTCCATGCTGCTGCAAACGTCGTCGAACTGTTCGTGCAGATGGTTGTTGTCTTGCAAACGTCCCCATCTGTTGACTCAGGGGTCGAGACGTGGCTGCACGGTCCGTTACAGCCATGCGGATAAGATGCCTGTCATCTGGACTGCTAGTGATACGGGGCTGTTGGGATCCAGCATGGCGTATTACCCTCCTGAACCCACCGATTCCATATTCTGCTAACAGTCATTCGATCTCGACCAACGCGAGCAGCAATGTCGCGATACGATACACCGCAATCGCGATAGGCTACAATTAGACCTTTATCAAAGTCGGAAACGTAATGGTACGGATTTCTCCTCCTTACACGAGGCATTACAACAACGTTTCACCAGTCAACGCCGGTCAACTGCTGTTTGTGTATGAGAAATCGGTTGGGAACTTTCCTCATGTCAGCAAGTTGTAGGCGTCGCCACCGGCGCCAGCCTTGTGTGAATGCTCTGAAAAGCTAATCATTTGCATATCACAGCATCTTCTTCCTGTCGGTTAAATTTCACGTCTGTAGCACGTCACCTTCGTGTTGTAGTGTATTTGTTTGTTTCGAGGTAATTGTGCAGTTCTGCTACACACGAAATCTTCGCTCCACAGTACATTTGTACACCGCTAGAGGGACCAAAACGAAGGAAAGTCGAGAATCGCAAGTTAAAACCGCAAGAAGTTTTGGTCTTATGTGAAACCAGTAAACGAATCGAACCCATAAGCCCAGACACTCTGTCATCATAATGACAATGAAACGGACGATGGCATACCGGCTGTCTCTCCTAAGCCTCGTCAGAAGCATTGTCTCCTGTGTTTCGGCGGATATTTGTAAATTTCGTTCTTGCAGTGTGTAGCTGGAGCCAGCTCAAACAATTACTGCTCGTCACGCCTTTCATGTAACGAAATGAGCGTATGGCATTGTTGGCCGGGAGGCCCCATTCGGGGGAGTTCGGCCGCCGTATGGCTAGTCCTTCTTAGGTGACGCCACATCGGCAACTTGCGAGTCAATGATGATGAAAATAAGGATACACAACACCCAGTCCCCTGCCGGCAATCGAACCCGGGCCCCCTGCGTGGCAGGCGGTAACGCTACCGCTACGGAGGCAGACACGCCTTTTGATGTGAAGCCTAATGACAACAGACAACAGACAGCGCTGCAGAGAAAATTATTTTGAAATCGGAGTTTTCCGTGTCCATTCGATAGTGCGCTCCCAAATTAGTCTAGTCCAATATTCGTTTTATCGACGTGTATTAAAGGCGACAGTAAAACGCGAAGAATAAACAGAGATTCAGTAGAGCTACGTGCTTGGCGGTGGCAGTTGGCGCGCGCCAGGGCAGTGCTGTCACTGCTGGATTACTGGTTATTCTTCGAACTTTACTGTCTCTGTTAATACACGTAGATTGAAAAATTATCGCACTAGACTAATATGGGACTACTCTGTTTGTAACGGGAAATTTTCCGTCGGCATTAGGCATCGCATGAAAGACATAAAAAAAGCACCCCGTCTTCAGGTCACAAGTGGCCCATCGGGACCATCCGACCGCCGTGTCATCCTCAGGTGAGGACGCGGATAGGAGGGGCGTGTGGTCAGCACACCGCACTCCCGGTCGATAATATGGTTTTCTTTGACCGGAACCGCTACTATTCGGCCGAGTAGCTCCTCAGTTGGCATCACGAGGCTGAGTGCACCCCGAAAAATTGGCAACAGAGCATGGTGGCCCGGATGGTCACCCATCCAAGTACGGGCCACGCCCGACAGCGCTTAACTTCGGTGATCTGACGGGAATCGGTGTCTCCACTGCGGCAAGGCCGTTGCCGCATGAAAGACGTGATACGCACTATTTGTTTGGGCTGGCTCCAGTTATACAATGCGACAATGAAATTGTAAACATCTGCTGAAACACCAGAGAAAATGCACCTGACGACTCTTAAAAATGGTTCAAATGGCTCTAAGCGCCATAGGACTTAACATCTGAGGTCATCAGTCTCCTAGACTTAGAATTACTTTAACCTAACTAACCTAGAAACATCACACACATCCATTCCCGAGGCAGCAGTCGAACAGGCGACCGTAGCAGCCGCATGGGTCCTGACTGATCGCCTAGAATCGCTCGACCACAGCGGCCTGCACGACTCTTACATTAAACACCATGTATACCGAGTGGCTATAATTACGGTGCAGCTACTCATAGAAGTCCAGTGCGTGCGGTAATTATAGTATGGCAGTGGAACTTGGTATGTATCCTTATGCGTTAATGCAGAATCGATTTACACCGGAAAAAAGTTAGTTCCACTTTGGGCACCAGGTGCAAACCTAGCGCTATGAATTCGAGAGGACGTATAGAAATGGGTCAGGAACGGGACGTGGCAGAAAATGTGAAACAGGTGAGGAAGGGATAATGTTACTTTTATTATTAATCGTCGCTTCAACATGCATCGGTGAAACGACGTGATCAACAGTTGCTCGCAGCAGTTCCGGTGGAATCTGAGAAACATGCTCCCGTATAATTGCCTTCAGATCAGGTAGAGGTCGAACGTGTCCCTGGTAAACGTGTTCTTCTAGATATCCACAGAGCCATGTCACATGGATTCAGATCAGGTGATCTCGCAGGCCATCTGTCTGGTAAACCTTTTGAGATAACGTGTTCGTGAAATTTTGCATTAAGCAGATCTTTCACTGGGCGAGTGGCGTGAGGTATTTCCGCATCTTGCATGAAATCAGTGGTTTCCACACAGTTGTGCTCTTCCAAAGCGGGTATCACTTGCTGCAGAAGAGAGCTCGATAACTTGTAGACGTCACTACACACCTGACAGACGGAAATCGACAACAAATAGTCACATGGCGAGCACAATGGCTCTTCGTATACAACATGCTGTTTAACAGTACCCCAAATTCGGCAAGCTCTGTATATTTAATGATCCCGTAGTGCAAAATGTGCCTCATCACTCAATAGAGTATTGCCCAGCCACATGGCATCATCTTCGACCCGTGCCAGAAATCGATGGGCAAATTGAGAACGTTGGTGGGGATCAGAGGTTTCAGTTGCTGCACCGTCTGGATCTTGCACGGATACCAATAGAAGATAGGCCGCAAAACTTTCCATATTGTTGACTATGAGATGGACGATTCTCGTGACAGTGCACGAGCACTAGCTCTGCTCGGGGCACGTACTGCACTGTCAGTAACTTCTACCGAGATTCGACGTCGTCCTCTTCCAGATACAACACCAAGCTCAAGCATGTTTTCGAATTTCTTTATCACCTACTTTAAACCACTTACTGACATAGAGGCTCTCCTCAGACCTTTCAGTCGGCGATATTCTCTCAGTGCAGCACTGTAATTGCTGCAGTTGACATAAGACATTTCCACTAACAGTGCACGGTCTCTCTTTTCGACAGCCATACTGTTCACTCACGTTATGAGATTGAGACCGTGGATGCCATACTGGAGACAAACGGCGTACAGCGCTAGACTTGCACCTGGTGGCCAAAACTGGAACTAAACTTTTTCTTGCGTAAATCGATTTCGCATTAATGCATTAGCATGTCTACCAAATTTCGGTGCTATACGGTAACTGCAGCTCACACTGGAGATCCGTGAGCAGCTGCACTTTAATTGAAACCTCCCAGTTCTATAGGCCGAAATACTAAACGCCTTTTTTCATAACGATTTCGCAGAGGAAGATCGGACTGTAGTTCCTCGTTTCAATCGTCCCACGAACGACAAAGCGACAGTTATCGAAATAAGTGACCATGAGACAGAAAACAACTGGAAGCGTTCCTAATGGTTCAAAGAAAAAAGAAAGCACAGGTCATTCCCGTTTTCAAAAAGGATCGCCGAACAGACGCACAGAACTGTAGGCCTAAATTTCTGACATCGGACTGTTGTAGAATTCTCGAACATGTTTTATGCTCGTGTATTATGATATTTCCACAGACCGTAAATATCCTCTGTAGGAATCAATATGGGTTCCGAAGACAACGATCGTGTGAAACATAGCTCGCTCCGCTCGCCCATGGGCCCAGAAAGCAGTAGATACACACGCCCAAGTAGATGTCTTGTTCCTTCACTTCCGGAAAGCGTTCGATATACACTATGTGATCAAAAGCATCTGGACGTCCCCAAAACACAGATTTTTCATATTAGATGCATTGTGCTACCACCTACTGCCAGGTACTCCATATCAGCGATCTCAGTAGTCATTAGACATAGTGAGAGAGCAGAATGGGGCGTTCCGCGGAACTCGTGGACTTCGAACGTGGTCAGGTGATTATGTGTCACTTGTGTCAAACGTCTGTACGCGAGATTTCCACACTGCTAAACATCCCTAGGTCCACTGTTTCCGATGTGATAGTGAAGTGGAAACATGAAGGGACACGTACGGTAGAAAAGCGTACAAGCCGACCCCGTCTGTTGACTGACAGGGACAGCTAACAGTTGAAGAGGGTCGTAATGTGTAATAGGCAGACATCTATCCAGACCATCACACAGGAATTCAAAACTGCATCAGGATCCACTGCAAGTACTATGACAGTTAGGTGGGAGGTGACAAAAGTTGTATTTCATAAGCCACACATCACGCCGGTAAATGCCAAACGACGCCTCGCATGGTGTAAGGAGCGTAAACAGTGGACGACATAACAATGGAAGAACGTGTGGAGTGACGAATCACGGTACACAATTTGGCAGGGTGTGGGTATGACGAATGCCCAGTGAACGTCATCTGCCAGCGTGAGTAGTGCCAACAGTAAAATTCGGAGGCTGTGGTGTTACGGTGTGGTTGTATTTTTCATGGAGGGCGCTTGCACCCCTGGTTGTTTTGCGTGGCACTATCACAGCATAGGCCTACATTGAAATTTTAAGCACCTTCCTGCTTCCCACTGTTGTAGAGCAAATGGGGGATAACGATTGCATCTTTCAACACGTTCAAGCATCTGTTCATAATGCTCGGCCTATGGCGGAGTGGTTACACGACAATAACATCCCTGTAAAGGACTGATCTGCACGGAGTCTTTATCTGAATCCTATAGAACACCTTTGGGACGTTTTGGAACGCCGACTTCATGCCAGGCCTCACCGACCGACATCGATACCTCTCCTCGGTGCAGCACTCCTTGAAGAAGGGCTGCCATTCCCCAATAAATCTTCCGGCACCTAATTGAATGTATGCCTGCGAGAATGGAAGCTGTCATCAAGGCTAAGGGTGGGCCAACACCATACTGAATTCCAGCATTACCGATGGGGGGCGCCACGAATTTGTAAGTCATTCTCAGGCAGGTGTCCGGATACTTTTGATCACATAGTGTAGTTTCGCACTGCCGCCTAATAAACAAAATACGAGCACATGGAATATCAGACCATCTGTGAGATTGGACTGAAGGGATTCTAGCAAACAGAACACAGCTGGTCGTTCTCAACGCAGGTAAGTCTTCACACGTAAAAGCGACTTCGGACGTGTCCCAAGGGAGTGTTACAAGACCATTACTTTTAACAATGGATGTAAATAACATAGTAGACAACATAGGAAGTGTCATAAGGCTTTTCACTGATGATGCTGCTGTACACAGAGAAGTCGCAACGTTAGAAAATTGTAGCGAAATGCAGGAAGTCCTGCAGAGGATCGACGTTTGGTGCAGAGAGCGGCAATTGCCTTCAACGTAAACAAATATGAGGCATTGTGTATACATAGACAGAGTGTACACTGATCAGCGGGAACATTATGACCACCTACCTAATAGCCGGTGTGTCCGCCTTTGGCACGGGTAGCAGAGGCAACGCGTCGTGACATGGAAGCAATGAGGTCTTGGTAGGTCGCTCGAGGGAGTTGGCAACCGTCTGCACACACAAGTCACTAACTTCCGTAAATTCCGGGGAGGGGGGCGATGAGGTCTTACGCCACTTTAAATCACATCCCAGATGTGTTCGATCTGGTTCAGACCTTGCTAGCTGGAGGGGGGGAGGGGGGGAGGACATCAGCTGGAACACGCCATCGTGTTCTTTGAACCACTGCATCACACTCTGGGTCTTGTGACTTGCCGTCTGGAAAGATGATCGTCATGAAGGGGTGTACGTGGTCTGCAATCATTGTACGATACTCCTTGCTCGTCATAGTACCTTGCACGAGCTCCACTGGACATATGGATGTTCACGTGAATGTTCCCTAGAACATAATGGAGCAGCCGCCAGCTTCTCTCCATCCGGCGGTACAGGCGTCAAGGAGCTGTTCCCCTGGAAGAAAAAGGATTCGCGCCCTTCTATCAGCCTGATGAAGAAGGTATCAGGATTCATCAGATCATGCAACCCTCTGCCACAGCACCAACGTCCTGTGCCGATGGTAACGTGCCCATTTCCGTCCTAGTTGCCGATGTCGTGCTGTTAACATTGACACGTGTGTGGGTCATCGACTGAATGCAGAGGACTATCGTTAGGAGTGTTTGGTGCACTGTGAGTTCAGACACACTTGTACCCTGCCCAACATTAAAGTCTGATGGTAGTTCCATCACAGTTCGCTGTCTGTCCTGTTTTACCAATCTATCCATCCTACGACGTTCGACTTCTGTAATGAAATGTGCCGGTCAACCCCACGACTTCTGGACGTGGTTTCACCTTCGTTTCGCCACGCGTTGAAGACATTACAGCAGCACTCCTCGAAGACCCGACAAGTCGTGCAGTTTCCAAAATGGTCGTACAGAGCCTCCTGGCCATCACAATCTGCCCTCGATCAAACTCGGATAGATGGCGCGTCTTCCCCATCCTACACAAGGACAACACGTTTACTGATACTACACACACTATGTGTGTGTCTGACTAGTAGTCATTCCTCGCCAGGCGACGCTGCTATCAACTGAAAGAGTTTATATCGATAGCAGGTCGATGGTTATAGGGTTCTGATTGGTCAGTGTATATAACATCTTTTGCTTCACTTATTACATATATTCAGACACTTCTAATTTTTTTTTGTAAGCTTTATCACGGGTGAGTCTGTGTTAATACATATTACGGTGTTAGTCCATTGCTCTGGTCATTGACTCATCGCATGTATGAATGAAATACATGGTTTTCCTAGCGCACCGACGAACTGCCATAAAATACTAACCCAAACATTTGGTAGTTTTGAAACTTACCATAATGAGATTCTAGTGTCCTTATGTAGTTTAAAATGATTCAAATGGCTCTGAGCACTATGGGACTTAACTTCTGAGGTCATCAGTCCCCTAGAACTTAGAACTACTTAAGCCTAACTAACCTAAGGACATCACACACACCCATCCAGAGGCAGGATTCGAACCTGCGACTGTAGCGGTCGCGCGGTTCCAGACTGTAGCGCCTAGAACCGCTCGGCCACCGCGGCCGGCGAAATGTATTAAAAAAAAGGTACAACATACTTGTGTATAAATAAGCAGTAGCCAAGAGGCGAAGGATGATCACCAATCTGATTGTAATTGATATACAGCCTCTCATATTAATACATCTTACCAATTCTCGGACCATCCGCTTTCATAATATATCCAAAATCGTGTTTCGACACTGTAGTGAAATTATGGGAAAGGTATGTATCAAGCATCAGTTCAGGATTTTAATTTTCGGAAGCCATTCATTTCTTTAAAAAAAGAAAGCATTCACATAGGCTGATTTCTCTATTACCTGCTAATATTTTCCTTCTGGAGTGAAAAAGTAGGAGAGTGACACTCAGTTCGACTAGTTGGCTTTCGTCCGGACTGTAGCAAAACTGTGCCGATGTGAACAACTCTGGCCCGGAAATATATTGCCGGAAACACTGACGGGTAATGGTAATTGTGGCTGATAACGTCGCTGCTTACGTAACTGCAATTCATGCGGTGCAGTATTGCCGGGCCATATTATCGCCAATATAAAATTTTTGTAAATGTACCCATGGGCCATTCGTGTTGCAGTGGGTGGTCAGCGAAAACGCGATTCCTTTTGCCTTGCCGAAACATGAACATTCAGCCAATTATTGACTTGTATGTGGTGCTCGAAGTGTGCTAAAAGAAAACTGCGGCTTCAAAATCCAGAATTTGGCTGTAGTTGATCTACATTCTGCCAGTGCCCATAATTAATAATATTAGAGGCTTGCAGCAATATTCTGTGAGCCACGTGTGTACGATTCTGTAACGTCGTGCGGCAACCGTGCCATTCATATCTGTCACACGATAATTCAATCTAAAAGCCGTAAATTCAACTAAATACCTAGGTATTACAATTACGAACAACTTCAATTGGAAGGAACACATAGAAAATGTTATGGGGAACGCTAACCAAAGACTGCGTTTCATTGGCAGGACACTTAGAAAATGTAACAGACCTACTAAGGAGACTGCCTACACTACGTTGTCCGTCCTCTTTTAGAATACTGCTGCGCGGTGTGGGATCCTTACCAGATAGGACTGACGGAGCACATTGAGAATGTTCAAAGAAAGGCAGCACGTTTTGCATTATCGCGAAAAATGGGAGAGAGTGTCACAGAAATGATACACCATTTGGGTTGGACGTCATTAAAAGAAAGGCGTTTTTCTTTACGACGGAATCTTCTCACGAAGTTCCCATCACCAACTTTCTCCCCTGAATGCGAAAATATTTTGTTGACACCGATCTACATAGGGAGAAACGATCAACACGATGAAATAAGGGAAATCATAGCTCGCACGGGAAGATATTGGTGTTCGTTCTTTCCGCGCGCTGTAAGAGATTGGAATAATAGAGAATTGTGAAGGTGGGTCGATGAACCCTCTGCCAGGCACTTAAATGTGATTTGCAGAATATCCATGTAGATGTAGATTGGAAACTTTTCTCATGTCAGCACGTTGTAGGTGTCGCCACCGGCGCCAACCTTGTGTGAATGCTCTGAAAACCTAATCATTTGCAATCACAGCATCTTCTTACTGTCGGTTAAATTTCGCGTCTGTAGCACATCATCTTCGTGGTGCACCAATTTTAATAGCCAGTAGTGTAAAAAAAAAAAAAAAAGAAAAAAGTTGTCGAGACTGGGGCAGCACAGAACTCAAATTCCAAGCTTGTAACAAGTGGTCTGGCCTTGTCTCCTAACTCTAGACGGTATCTAGTGTTATGTTTTCCACTGACGTGCAGTAAACACGGGCTCGTTCTAGATAATACTCGAAAGAGCTCACTAATGCGGCTAGGCAGATATTACACCATGTTCCGCAATTCAGAGTCGAGCTATTCGTTCAATTTTGTTCTCTTCATTCCTTGTTTAGAAGGAACGCATGAGTTTTCTGACCTTGCACCATTATTTCGCATTAAATATCATACCTGAAGATGAGCGTTTCAACTATCATAACGCGTTGTTGTTGGAAGTGAAGAACAATCTACGTGGAGAAAAGATTCACATCCAACTTTTACAACAATATTTCAAGAAGCCATTCGGGCGAGAGTAATGCAATATCAAATAGTTGTTCCGCGTGCCGAAAAAGCCAAACTCTGCAATTCGGTGCGGTGATTCCGGAATTTATGCTTAAAATCGAGAGGTCCGAGAAGCAAGTAAATGACCCAGCCACGATATTGGGAAATAACGATGTCGTCATGGGAAAGGCACAGGTAACCGCAGCTATGAGTAGATTCGAGGATTACGCCAAGTCACTAAGTTGCAAAGAATGACGTCAAAGCTTCGTGCATCTGGATTCCACAGGATATGATGCAGCAAAAAGAGCAGACCAGGTATACGTATCACAAGAAGACATTTGATCTTAATAATGGAAACAGGGGCTTTTCTGGCTGCTGGAGGTGATTTAATG
This sequence comes from Schistocerca americana, assembly GCF_021461395.2. NCBI lineage: Eukaryota > Metazoa > Arthropoda > Insecta > Orthoptera > Acrididae > Schistocerca > Schistocerca americana. The sequence continues at coordinate 891,696,231 of NC_060120.1, forward strand.
TACGATTAGTCTTAACCTGCTAAGTCAGACTCTGCTACTAAACGTACAGCAGTACATTGCTTTCCCTAAGCAGAAAGAAATTCTCGCCTCCCATTACTCGGAAAATAATTACGTACAGGCTTTAGGGATACATGAGGAAAATTTATCTATCCGTTTTTATTTTACTTCACAGAGGCGATCACTGTTACCCACACAAAGATCGTAAGATCGTCGACAGGCTGCATCTGCATTGAAACTACCATTTTTCCTGTGTCACGAATTCTTTTTCTTTTCCTGAAACAGGCACACACGCATAAATGATTCCTTTGAGTGTACAGATCCATTACTCTGAATAAGACTGAGAGCTTATTGTTTTGCCGATTCAGGCACATCGCTATTTTTGGAGTCTACCAATAATCACACACAGCACAGTACTTCAGTGAAACTGCGTTGCCATTCACATGGATCTGTCTATTAGAAAGCACTAAATAAGTATCATATTATTTTATTATTATTATTATCTCCTTGGAGATATGGTCTCTGCACGCAACTAAATAAAAGCTGTTTCTTTTTATGCAATAAACGCCTCGTCCTTTTCTTTAAGAAACATCCCCAGTGGTGGGTTTTTGGAATCTTTTCACCACATATTCTGGAATTATACCACGCTGTCCTGCATACACCAGTACACCTGGTTTTCAGCATTTGCGAGTACTTTCACTGTTTCTTTTTTAAACATACGTTTACTGTTTAAACACCAGCAAAATTCATTTAAAGAAATATTAAGTGGAAGTGGAATTTTTAGGTGATATGTACTCTCATACGCTGAAAAACGGACATCCAAGTGTACTTAGAACGACGAGGTAAAATTCCAGGGCGACAGTTACGCGACAAAAAGATCCCAAATAATCGCCACTGACAATGCTTTGTAAATGAAAGGAAGCGAAACGAGAGTGGCATAAAAACACAAATCCCACTGTTTAGCTGTGCAGGAGAATAGTACCTCCAAAAGGTAATATTAATAATATCAATTAAAGAAGGGATTCTAAGATGCAATACCTCTCAAAAATATAACTTTTTCCAGACAGACAGGTCAATAAATGCGTTTGGGGACATGAAATGAAGCAAAATAAGCACAGTTTGTAGCACCTTTTCGTAACGTTACTGCATTTTGCACATTTTCCCTTCTGTTTCACGCCTAAGCACCTTTTCCCCGATTTTTATCTGTATTTTTAATGGACTAGAGGTACACTATGTGATCAAAAGTATCCGGACACCTGGATGAAAGTGACTTAAAAGTCCGTGACGCCCTCCATCGGTAATGCTGCAATTCAATATGGTGTTGGCTCACCCTTAGCGTTGATGAAGCTTCCACTCTCGCAGGCATACGTTCAGTCAGGTGTTGGAAGGTTTATTGGGGAATGGCAGCCCATTCTTTACGGAGTGCTGCACTGAGGAGAGGTATCGACGTCGGTCGGTGAGGCCTGGCACGAAGTCGGCGTTCCAAAACATCCCAGAGGTGTTCTATAGGATTCAGGTCAAGACTGTGTGCAGGCCAGTCCATTACAGGGATGTTATTGTCGTGTAACCACTCCGCCACAGGCCGTTAATTATGAACAGGTGCTCCATCGCGTTGAAAGATGCAATCGCCATGCCCGAATTGCTCTTCAACAGTGGGTAGCAAGAAGGTGCTTAAAACATCATTGTAGGCCTGTGCTGCGATAGTGCCACGTAAATCAACAAGGGGTTGAAGCACCCTCCATGTAAAAGACGACCACACTATAACACCACCGCCTCCGAATTTTACTGATGGCACTACACACGCTGGCAGATGACGTTCACCTGGCATTCGCCATACCCACCCTGTGCCATCGGATCGCCACATTGTGTACCGTGATTCGTCACTCCAGACAACGTTTTCCCACTGTTCAGTCGTCCAATGTTTACGCTTCTTACACCAAGCGAGGCGTCGTTTGGCATCTACCGGCGTGATGTGTGGCTTGTGAGCAGCCGATCGACCATTAAATCCAAGTTTTCTCACCTTCCGCCTAGATGTCATAGTACTTGCAGTGGATCCTGATGCAGGTTGGAATTCCTGTGTGATGGTCTGGATAGATGTCTGCCTACACACATTACGACCCTCTTCAACTGTCGGCGACCTCTGGCAGTCAACAGGCGAGGTAGCCTGTACGCTTTTGCGCTGTACGTGGCCCTTCACGTTTCCACTTCCCTATCACATCGGAAACAGGGGACCTAGGGATGTTTAGAAGTGTGGAAACCGCGCGTACGAACGTATGACACAAATGACACCCAATCACCTGACCACGTTCGAAGTCCGTGAGTTCCACGCAGAGCCTCAATCTTCTCTCTCACGATGTCTAATGACTACTGAGGTCGCTGATATGGAATACCTGGTAATAGGTGGCAGCACGGTGCACCTAATAAGAAAAACGTATGTTACTGGGGATTTCCGGATACTTTTGATCACACAGTGTAATTTTTATCTCTTCTGGAACAGAATTTTAAGATTTTGCTTGATCAGATATCAACAATGGTCAATAAAAATTAAAATATAATTTATGGGAAGCGCCAGTAGCTATTCATACCTCAGCAACAAAGGCTAAACTCAGCAACAATTGTCAACCTCAGTAACGATGATCAACCTACAGCTGTGAAATCAAACAAAATTTATACATCGATGCTACAACAGTTGAAACCTAAATTCATTTAATTCAGCGGCTCCTCTTTGTCTACTGTGTACTGTCTTATTGGCCATGTTAGTGTTTCACCAGAACGGATTTTTGGCAACAAAATCATGCTGAAAGTTAAGAAGGTGTAGTTGTGTGCAGCAGAACGGTCATTTAGCGCCCTTAGACGTCTGAAGTAATATCTCCGATGAACAATGGGACAGAAGCGATTGAACAACTTCATGCCCACCGAGATGTTTTGGATGAATTGGATACCTGACCATTCATCAACGACTTCATATTCAGTAAGCCAGTCAGAAGATTCGGCATTTCCACCATTCTAAAGATGCTCTAGCCCTAATAATGGCATTTAGAGCAATATTAAAAATCTTTATAAAATAGAGAATTAAATACATAGATAATGTTAAATTTACAGTTTCAAAATATTAGTACTAGTTTAGTACTGTATTACTATATTACTATAATACTGTATTAGTTATTTTCAAATACTTAAATATTTGTAGGGTGTAAGACCCAATTAAAACCCGCTATTTACATACTTTTTGACTGAAAGTATTAGGCATACTGTATTAACTTTATTGACTGTATTAAAGCATTAACTTTGAGATATTGCTTTTATTTCATGAACCCTAAGCCTTATTCAAAGTAATTTTAAATTAGCTATTTCACTTATTAATTTAATTGCTATCACTGGGCAGCAGCAATATTTTATGTTTTATTCTTTTAATGATAGTTTAGGATTTATTTAAATATAATTTCAGTCTTTTCAAAGCAATATATTCACTGCTCTGTAATAGTCTATAAGCTTGATTATTACTGTAAATTAAATTAGCTTTTTACGAAAATACCATGCTTGTTTATGTTTTGTTTCTGTTTTCATAGCCAAAAAGTGTGTCAGCCTTGTCGAGTTTCCTGGAGTGTCGAGTTATCGAGAGTACAGTTTTCGGGGTTCTAATGTTGATCATATGGCTCTAAAATGCTTAAAAAAACTTTAAAACTCACTATTTTTCATCTAAAATTTAAAAAATTTCCCGGTCGAGACCCCCAATACGGACATCCCCAATATTTTTTATAAGCCATCGTCTCTGGTGTCAACAAGGGGAGCGGCGGGTTCAGCGGCGTTCGCGGCGCACGAGGCGGAGGGTCAATGTGGAGGCTGGCCTTGTGGCATCGCCCGCTCTGCCTGTGAATGGACATGTGGCCGCTCCTTCAGCAAGGTCCGAGCAGGCACACGGGGGGAGGGGTTTATTAGTTATTGGGAGCTCCAACGTTAGGTGGGTGATGGAGCCCCTTAGGGAAATAGCGGAAAGGTCGGGGAAGAAGGCCAGTGTTCACTCTGTCTGCTTGCCGGGGTGTCTCATCCGAGATGTGGAGGAGGCCCTGCCGGCGGCGATTGAGAGCACTGGGTGCACCCGACTGCAAATTGTTGCTCATGTCGGCACCAATGACTCCTGCCGTCTGGGTTCAGAGGTCATCCTCAGTTCATACAGGCAGTTGGCGGAGCTGGTGAAGGCGGAAAGTCTCGCTCGTGGGGTGGAATCTGAGCTAACGATTTGTAGTATCGTTCCCAGAACCGATCGCGGTCCTCTGGTTTGGAGCCGAGTGGAAGGCTTAAACCAGAGGCTCAGACGATCCTGCGGAGATTCGGGGTGCAAATTTCTCGACCTCCGCTATCGGGTGGAGAAATGTAGGGTCCCCCTGAATAGGTCAGGCGTGCACTACTCGCAGGAAGCTGCTACAAGGGTAGCGGAGTAGGTGTGGAGTGCACATGTGGATTTTTTAGGTTAGAAAATACCCTCCCTAGGCCCGACAAGACGCCTCCTGAGACGCGGAAAGGTAGTAGTAGGCTAAACCCAACAGGGAATAACAATATTGATGTGGTAATAGTAAACTGCAGGAGCGTCTATAGAAAGGTCCCAGAACTGCTTTCATTAATAAACGGTCACAATGCCCACATAGTACTAGGGACAGAAAGTTGGCTGAAACCAGACGTAAACAGTAATGAAATTCTAAAGTCAGATTGGAATGTATACCGCAGAGACCGGCTGGACAGTGAAGGGGGAGGCGTGTTTATAGCGATAAAAAGTGCAATAGTATCGAAGGAAATTGACGGAGATCCGAAATGTGAAATAATTTGGGTGAAGGTACGGTTAAAGCAGGCTCAAACATGGTAATTGGATGTCTCTATAGGCCCCCTGGCTCAGCAGCTGTTGTGGCAGAGCACCTGAAGGAAAATATGGAAAATATTTCTAATAGATTTCCCCGCCACGTTATAGTTCTGGTTGCAGATTTTAATTTGCCGGATATAGACTGGGAGACTCAAACGTTCATAATGGGTGGCAGGGACAAAGAATCTAGTGAAATTTTTTTAAGTGCTTTATCTGAAAACTACCTTGAGCAGTTAAACAGAGAACCGACTCGTGGCGATAACATATTAGACCTTCTGGTGACAAACAGACCCGAACTATTTGAAACAGTTAACGCAGAACAGGGAATCAGCGATCATAAATCGGTTACTGCATCGATGATTTCAGCCGCAAATAGAAATATCAAAATAGGTAGGAAGATTTTTCTGTTTCGCAAAAGTGACAAAAAGCAGATTTCAGAGTACTTGACGGCTCAATACAAAAGTTTTGTCTCAAGTGCAGATAGTGTTGAGGATCAGTGGACGAAGTTCAAAATCATCGAACAATATGAATTAGATGAGTATGTGCAAAGCAAGATCGAAAGAGATGGAAAAGAGCCACAGTGGTACAACAAACGAGTTAGAAGACTGCTGCGGAAGCAAAGGGAACTTCACAGCAAACATAAATATAGCCAAAGCCTTGCAAACAAACAAAAATTACGCGAAGCGAAATGTAGTGTGAGGAGGGTTACGCGAGAGGCGTTCAATGAATTCGAATGTAAAGTTCTATGTACTGACTTGGCAGAAAATCCTAAGAAATTTTGGTCTTATGTCAAAGCGGTAGGTAGTGACCAAAATGGTACTGAAACAGAGGATGACAGACTAGAGCCCGAAATACTAAATGTCTTTTTCCAAAGCTGTTTCATAGAGGAAGACTGCACTGTAGTTCCTTCTCTAGATTGTCGCACAGATGGTAGATATTGAAATAGACGACAGAGGGATAGAGAAACAATTAAAATCGCTCAAAAGAGGAAAGGCCGCTGGACCTGATGGGGTACCAGTTCGATTTTACAGAGTACGCGAAGGAACTTGCCCCCCTTCTTGCAGCGGTGTACCGTAGGTCTCTAGAAGAGCGTAGCGTTCCAAAGGATTGGAAAAGGGCACAGGTCATCCCCGTTTTCAAGAAGGGATGTCGAACAGATGTACAGAACTATAGACCTATATCTCTAGCGTCGATCAGTTGTAGAATTTTGGAACACGTATTATGTTCGAGAATAATGACTTTTATGGAGACTAGAAATCTACTCTGTAGGAATGAGCATGGGTTTCGAAAAAGACGATCGTGTGAAACCCAGCTCGCGCTATTCGTCCACGAGACTCAGAGGGCCATAGACACGAGTTCCCAGGTAGATGCAGTGTTTCTTGACTTCCGCAAGGCGTTCGATACAGTTCCCTCAGTCGCTTAATGAACATAGTAAGAGCATATGGACTATCAGACCAATTGTGTGATTGGATTGAAGAGTTCCTAGATAACAGAACGCAGCATGTCATTCTCAATGGAGAGAAGTCTGCCGAAGTAAGAGTGATTTCAGGTGTGCCGCAGGGGAGTGTCGTAGGACCGTTGCTATTCACAATATACATAAATGACCTTGTGGATAACAACGGAAGTTCACTGAAGCTTTTTGCGGATAATGCTGTGGTGTATCGAGAGGTTGTAACAATGGAAATTTGTACTGAAATGCAGGAGGATCTGCAGCGAATTGACGCATGGTGCAGGGAATGGCAATTGAATCTCAATGTAGACAAGTGTAATGTGCTGCGAATACGTAGAAAGAAAGATCCCTTATCATTTAGCTACCGTATAGCAGGTCAGCAACTGGAAGCAGTTAATTCCATAAATTATCTGGGAGTAGGCCTTAGGAGTGACTTAAAATGGAATGATCATATAAAGTTGATCGTCGGTAAAGCAGATGCCAGACTGAGATTCATTGGAAGAATCCTAAGCAAATGCAATCCGAAAACAACGGAAGTAGGTTACAGTACACTTGTTCGCCCACTGCTTGAATACTGCTCACCAGTGTGGGATCCGTACCAGATAGGGTTGCTAGAAGAGATAGAGAAGATCCAATGGAGAGCAGCGCCCTTCGTTACAGGATCATTTAGTAATTGCGAAAGCGTTACAGAGATGACAGATAATCTCCAGTGGAAGACTCTGAAGGAGAGACGCTCAGTAGCTCGGTACGGGCTTTTGTTGAAGTTTCGAGAGCACAACTTCACCGAGGAATCAAACAGTATATTGCTCCCTCCTACGTATATCTCGCGAAGAGACCATGAGAATAAAATCAGAGAGATTAGAGCCCACACATAGGCATACCGACAATCCTTCTTTCCACGAACAATACGAGACTGGAATAGAAGGGAGAGCCGATAGAGGTACTCAAGGTTCCCTCCGCCACACACCGTCAGGTGACTTGCGGAGTATGGATGTAGATGTAGAGTAGATGTAGATTGTAACGAGAACAATCTCTGTAGACGATAGTGTTATGCAAGTTCGTTGTAACACACAGCAGACCAGAATGGAGCCCAACATTTACAAGAAGAGTCCGTGCAGGCTACGGTAGTCGATGCGCAGAGACCAATTTTCGTCCTGCGCGCTGGGCGAGTTCATTCATTTGTTTGGAAGGAGAGGTCAACAATGTCTGCCCCCTTTCAGCCGGTCGCGATGATCGAATCGGAGTGCACTCTCTGCAGTCTTCCTTTAATGAATTTTCGGAAACTACTGGGTACAAATATTTCATTTTTGCGTTACTTATAGCTTTATACGTCAGTTTCAAGATGATGTGCCAATCATTTCGTTAATGATCATAATTACTGTGATATTTGCTTAGAAGTAAGACACTGAGCGAAATTCTCGAAAGGTTGCAATGAAACATATGGGTCGCTATGGTTTTGCGTTTGATGCATATTAAATAATATGTTGTTCCGTATGAAATTTAGCTAACATATTGAATTTTTCTTCACATTTGGGTGGAGGCCTCCGTCACAAATCTCGAGAAAACTGATCTGATGTAGCGCATTCATTTGCGATCGCGCGAGCCAATGATAAACCCAGAATGAAGTATTCACAACATTCCTCACATTTCAAAACCAGTCTGAGATATCTAAATGATATTTTGTCAAATGATAGTACACAAAGAGGAGAATATTTTGCCATATGGTCATTATGCAAAACTTCACTATCTACCACGTTATTCCAGTAATTGCGGACTTTTTTGGTGAAAGAATGTAATTTTGAAGGGCCATCGATAGCTGATGAAACGAGAAATGCTGTGGATTGTGGAACAACATAACTGAGGACATTACACGTTTATTTTCGTACTAAAGATGTACTTACTAACCTTACTTTTCTTCATTTCCTGACTTAATGAACCACTGTTTCAGAATTCTCTCGCAACTGCGACACCACAACATGGTAGTGAGGTGACACTGTAAACCCCGCTGTCTTTTGGCAAAAGAAGCAAATTTTAACATGGCAACAAGAGAAATGTCTAGGTTGTACTCATGACGCTTCGCTGAAAACTACAAATGGTTAACAAGCAAGGCGAAAAAAATTGCTGCTTTTGTTGCATTTTTGGCGGAATTCTTTTTAGATACTAACAAAAGCGGAGGTGGCGTTTTTGAATGGTCTCCATGCAAGTGTGGGTGTGGAGGGCCTCCACTTAATATTGTGGAGGCTTCAATTTAGAGCAGCACTCAGCATTTCCCCCACCACTACTGCTCTCCCCATGCTTGCCCTCCCGACTGCGTTTCTACCGGCCATGTTATCCTTCACGGCCTCTACTTGTGTACTACTTGTTCACTTTATGAAGAGTTACAGCGCAGTGGCTGATGGGAAAATCTCTTCCAATAGAAACATGTCTTCGGACTGATATTCCCTTGTTCCCTATCACTACCAACTTTAGCTTTCAATAACTTGAAAGAAGAGTTCCTTCGTTGAGCATATCAACAAGTTTAAACCATTTCAAATTCAGTTATGTATAACATCTCTGTGATCTCCGAATTTCGTGTGTCATGTCAGCTTTCACTTAAGAGTATGTAGATGCACTGAAATCCCTATGTTAATGTCTTAAAAATCTGAAAAAAGAATCGATGCTCCTGCTTATGAGTTAAATAAAGTAAAATAGAAATTATGTGTTTCATATATACTGGTAACTGGAGACATTTTGTAAAAGAAATGTTCATTATATGTGTAGTCAGACTAAACCTAGCAACAAAGATAATGGAATTTCGTAGGTATAACCTTGTGTGCTTTACTTTCCCTACTCTTAGCACTAGAAACGTGCGACAAATCCTTGAATGTAAAAGTTGTAATGGCTCTGAGCACTATGGGACTTAACATCTATGGTCATCAGTCCCCTAGAACTTAGAACTACTTAAACCTAACTAACCTAAGGACAGCACACAACACCCAGCCATCACGAGGCAGAGAAAATCCCTGACCCCGCCGGGAATCGAACCCGGGAACCCGGGCGTGGGAAGCGAGGAAGCTACCGCATGACCACGAGATGCGGGCGTAAAAGTTTTAAACTATGTCAAAGTTGCAATGAAAGTTCTAATAATTATTCATTAAACATAAATGTGGATTCCAATTCACTAAAGTAGTGAAGCAATATATATTTAAAACAAAGTAAGTTATTTGTAGTTAAAGAAAGAAAACTGGAGAGATCTGATTATGATACACATTTTCGACGGCTGAAGACGCTGAACTTCCGCATGTAGTGGACGTTTTGTTCGCCAAAATGCCACACATAACCAATTGGCACGAATCACATATATCTCTATTTTACTTCACTTAACTCACAAGTAGATACGAAAAGAATTGCTTGTTTAAAAAGAGATTAATTTTCTCGTTTTTTCTGTTGTAGCACCTGAAGATGGCCAACGAAGGCCGAAATGGTAATGATTGTATCTTATAATGTGACTGTGTTTGAAACAAAGAGGTCCACAATATTCTTCAAACAGTCGAAAATTCACACAATATTTTGTCAATGATCGATTACTTGTACTGCTTTAAAAATACACTGTTGTGAAAAACTTAAGGACTGTTATGTCAGATGGCCACTTGTTAGCAGCAGACACAGTGGCTGCGCCAAAGACTGAGACGGCGTGGAGTTTTACAATTATTTATTGAGCTTTCTTTACAATTTCTCCCTCGTCGTCGGTGCCCAGCCCTGTGGATCCTTCCGCCTGGCTGCTACTGTATAGATTCTCCGACAATGCGCGCAATGCGCGCCACCAGTGCTCCACTGAAATCAGGATGCCCTGTGGTTGAGATGAACTTGTCGCCGCTCGGCGGCCCAGTATGGCACCCCGACGGAGCCGCGTCGCCGCGAGGTCAGCTGCCGCCGCCTGCTGCACCGACAGCTGGGAAGCCGTCAGTCGCGATGTCCGCGAGGTCCCGTCATGGACGGACCACGCGCCGTGGGGCCGGGTTGCCGTGGAGTCCGGGCGTCAGTCCCCGGCGGCGCCTGTGACCAAGACCGCGCTGCGGCCGGTCCTGCTGGGAGTTCTCGCTGTAGTCAGTCAGCCATGGTGCCGACCGAACTTGGGCCGACCTCTAGAGCTGAAGTTGACATCTGGCGGCGAACGGATGACTCCTGTCAGCTGGAACAGACTTCCGGAATCGTCACCTACGAAGATTGAACATTCGGACACGGACCACGTCCGTCCTCAGATCCGAACTGCTTCCTAATGGCTTGTGTCCGTTGCTGCCTGTGCTCCACTATTTATATCCGGCAGGAGGACGTTTTCTACCCTCCGTGGCAGCTTCTTGTTATTACTCCCGCAGTATATTGCAGCGTAACTTAGCGTGCTGTCCTCACTTCGCTTACTCAGCACTCTCCAGGCTTCGCTCGGCGCTCGGTCTGCGTGCTTCCTTGCGTCAGCCGGTTGGTAGACGGCAACTGTCAGCAAGGATATCTGTGCCGCGATTACTCCGCAATAACGCGATCGCCGGCTGCCTCTGTTTTGCCATTCTCCACTGCGTGAAGCCACGCTTACTAAATGTAGCCGCAACAGGACTCATGTAACTTCCGCATGATGTGTCAATGCGAAGTGACGTACCTTAATAAAACTTGGAACACTCTAACAGAAAGAACCACTACAGTGTAGAAAGAGATATGCAATGAGGTGAACAGAAGTGTCACTTCTATTCAAATACAACAATTACACCGAAGTGACAGCGATTTATGATGGTCCCCTGGCCATTACAAACGGTGGGACGTGGCTCTCAATAGTGTGCTTGATTACTACGGACAGCAATGTATGCTCTGCAGCGTGCTCACATGCTAACCACAGCCCTACGGGTTTCTTGTGGTAGGGCGTTACATCTTTCCACCACCGCTGGATGATCGCTGGTGCTTTGGATGTGCTGCAATACGTTTCACCAAAGCGTCTCACACATGCTCGATGCGAATCCGGGGAGTAGGCACACCAGTCCGTTCATGGGATACTCTTTCCAAGAGCTCTTTCACCTGCGCGGTTAGACGGGGTCGCACATTATCATCCATAAAAATAAATTCGAGGCCGAAAGCAGTCTAGGAAAGACGCACATAGGGAAGAAGTACAGTGAACAAAAACATTGACAAGCGAGTGTATCGTTTTCAAAGACCATACAACATTATGCCTGCCTATACCGTAACACTTGGACCACCAAAACGATCAGTTTCGGCAATGTTCCTGGTATCCCCATATCGTGAGAGATGGAAACACGCAATGCAGCCAGGAACAAAGTCGAACATGGTCGTTTTGGTGGTTTTGTTTTTATGATGGAGGAGTCATAATGTTGCATGGGTGTCCTGACCTCCAAATATCTGAACGTGGCACATTCACTGGCCAACGTTACTGTAACACTGCATTTCTTCGCCATGTGCGTCTTTTTTTGGGTCTATTCGGCTCTGACTTCATTTTTATGGATGACAATGGGCAACCGCATAGAACTTCACAGATGAAGAGGATATTAAGCAAGTGGACTAGCCTGCCCATTACCTCGACTTAAATCCCATTGAGCACGTGTGGTGTGGGTGAGGAAACGTGTTGCTGCAGCACGTCCACATGCGCCAACAACCATCCAGCAATGGTCAACCGCACTGGTGAAGGAATGGAACGCCCTACCACCAGAACTCCTTACCAACTTTGCGGTCAGTATGGCAGCACACTGTAGATCTTGCATTACTGTCCGTGGTTATCACAAAGGTTATTAAGAACCATGAGCCGTGCCCACTCCCCCAACTACGCGTTTTCGTGAACTTCGCTGTCTATCTGTGTTTGGTTTCCCGCCCTTGTTGGGGTTACGTCGTGGTTCTTCTTCCTTCTACGTGTGGCAGCAGTGATCTGTTTCGATATTTGCGCCATGTACCATCTTTGGTTTGGTACATATAGTTTCCGGCTACGGGGTCTGCAGGCAGTCGGTCGGTTGTTGCGGACGAGGGAAGTTATCTCCGCGCGGTGGAGTCGGCTGGGTCCGCTGGCAGCCCCTGCACAGTGTCGGAGCGTGTGTGGAGCTGTCCGATCGCTACGAGCTTCGTGGTTCACCGACCCAGGACGTCAAAGTTGAGTAGTAGTTTCAACTACCCAAGCCACGTCCATTAATGTTGTGGTGGTTCGTTTCGCTGGTTTGCTGTTGGGAAGGTTTTCCTGTGAGCAACACCGAGTGTTTCTACTGCTGAAATGTAGCCGCCCTGCGGTGCAGTTAACTATTTGTTTGACTACAAATCGAGTGCACCACTGGAATTATCTGCCTTGTGGCCAATAGTGTTCTGGTTACCTGCCCTGGGCACTGACGTAAATTCAGGCAATGTTCTTTTGGGAGCAGTTAATTATCTTACCGTGTTTCAAATTTAAGTGTACCAGCGGAATTTTCTACCTAGTGGCCGTTAGTGTTCCGGTTAGCTGCCCTGGCCACTAACGTAATTTCAGGCAGCGTTGTTTCCTCACCTGTTGCCGCTGTCCAACATGGTGTGTAATTTTGACAGCTAATACATACTAGATTGTGGATTATCACGTTGGTAACCTTTGGGTTCTTATGTACCGATTGATGGGAAGCAAGTCATTGTGTCGGTCGGTCCGTGGCTGTCCCCTGGTTGGGTTCCGACGGATCAAGTGTAGTTGGGCTCACCGCCTGCCTCGCCTAAGTGAACGAGGGCAGACCGACCTCCCCTTTTTTTTTTCTTAAAAAATTTTGCAGAATTAATGCTTAGATTTCTTTCAAGTTTAAACATTGCGGCCTTCTGCCTTTAAATATTGTGGAAATATATTTTAAAATTCTGAAACTTAGTTGTGGCCTTCAGCCAATTCTATTGTACCTTGCATTTGTTTGTTCTGTCTACTTTGCGGTGATGTTTCTTTAATTGTTTTATTGCTATCTTAATTGGATTTTTATCTCGTTGACTTCTTAAGATTTCTTGTTTGGAGGCCTTCAGCCGTGAAACTGTTGCATTCGGCAAAGGTCCGGCTATGTGTCGCTTTGGTTGTAAAAGTGTTGTTAGATTACAATAAATTATAATTAGAAGATGAAACTGACCCCAACCTATTTGGCCCTTTCCGCAATCCTAATTACCTGTTCTGCCCAGCGGGTTTAGGGGGCGTATCAAACTTTGTTCCGCCTTTTGTAGTGTTCAGGGTAAAATCACGAATCGTGTTACTTTCAGTGTAATTATTGTCTTTGAATAAAAGTGTTATTTCTGTTCGTCTCATTGCATACTTAATTTAGTTACATTCTTTACTATGCTGTAGCAGTTATTTTTATGTTTGGAACAAGTCTATACGTAAACTTGTGTTACATGACAGTGTCATATCATACAAAAGTTTCCTTAATCTTTAAAATTTTGCTCACTATTGTACAACACAGTCACACGCATATAATTCTAACGATATTATTATTTTCGACTGAAAACTAATGCCAGTTAATCCCCACCCCGTCCAAAAAAAGAAAAAAACCTACGTAGTCCGACATCTTGGGGTCCGTACCACGTGCTACAGGCTCTGTATGGATAAACCGGCTCAGATCTACGCAAACTCCTCTAGAAGTATTCTGTTAGCGTAGTTGCTTTCTCTTCTCTAGCACGCAGAAGCCAATACACATACATCGCCAAGGAAAAAAGAGTACTGCGGGTCGAACTATTTCCATGTCTCACTGTCACAGAGAGGCTCAGCTTACGAGGGCAATAGTGCTCGCGTAGGAACGAGCAAGAACGGGAATGACTGAAAGGTGCTGAACCATTTTACTAAGGAAGTAAAGCTATCCAGTACAACGCACTGAGCAGCTGTCATGCTACTCGCTACATATATTATGTTACCAGAAGCACTTGTCCATAGAGCCTCCGGCAAAGATATATACGATGATTTTTTTATCATCAAGTCACAATAAACTATGTTCGTTTGAGTGTGACTTGAAATTGGCTAATGTATGGATTGTTCACCAATAAATCTGACTTCCACATTTTTATGTTCTCCATCGTTTCATAATTATTTCTATATTATTATTAGTAGTAGTTAAACGACTTTAAGGCGAAAACTACGATCAGAAAATAAGGAAAAAGGTTCTAAAAATACATTACAAAAAGTGCAAAAACGAGGAGCTCATGGAAATTACCTTATTTAAGTTCGAATAATCTACTTTCAAGTTTCTTTGCCCTATTTACAGAATTCTGTTACACTGTATTACACATATCATTTACCTGTTATTGACACTAACAAATGAGTCGCTGGTGCTTTCAGCTCAGTAGCTCCTTACCTACGGAGAAACTCCGCTCGACATCTACAAAAACTGTAGCATATCTTGTCCACTCCCGTAAATAGGACTGCCATATCTAGCTGGGACGTCATCGGGAACTCTGAGATGGTGGTGTGGAAATGAAGTAAAAGATTTACTAACGTAATTACTTTTTATTTAGAACAGAATTACATGGAACCTGTTGCTGTAGGAGTAGTTGATAAACCATATTTTTGGAATATTTCATCTCTATCAGCAAGTCTTTTTTCCCTTTTATGTATTTATAAAACTCCATGCAATTCAGCTTGTAGCCAAACTGGCACTGTAAAATTGATTCCGAAGTCCCTGGCAGCAATAGATTTCTTTCGTCTGTCCACTGACCCGACATCAGCGAAAATACTCTTTCCACAGTAGAGTTGTGTGGGGGAACAGACAACAAATACTCGAATAATTTTAACAATTGGCATTTGCGTTCAGGATTTTCGGTTTCCTTAAGAAAGTAAATCCATCTTTCTTCCGTAGATTGTTTAGACTTCCATTTTTCCGAGTCGCCCTTAGTTTCTAAAAAGCTCTTCAGACACATATACTCCTGAAAACAACCGTCGCCTGAGATCTTCACACAATTTTTACTCAGGTATGTAATAGTGGTTTCAATCATCACCCAATCTGGATTTCAGGTAACGTCATCCATTCAAATACATGATATTTAGGAAACGAAGTAGCCCATTTCTCTACGAAATCAAATGCTATTGTATTGAAAGCCATTGTCTCTTCAAAATTAATTATTTCTTGGTTAGGATTCTCATTCTTTAATTTGTTCATTTCCTCTTGGTTTGCATGCCAACAAAACTGGCAGTCTTCCTTTCATTGAGACATGTTTGAGAATCGAATAATACATTTCTTATACCAGTTATGGAGACTTTATTCTTCTCAACGCTATATATATATACAGGGCTATTACAAATGATTGAAGCGATTTCATAAATTCACTGTAGCTTCATTCATTGACATATGGTCACGACACACTACAGATACGTAGAAAAACTCATAAAGTTTTGTTCGGCTGAAGCCGCACTTCAGGTTTCTGCCGCCAGAGCGCTCGAGAGCGCAGTGAGACAAAATGGCGACAGGGGCCGAGAAAGCATATGTCGTGCTTGAAATGCACTCACATCAGTCAATCATAACAGTGCAACGACACTTCAGGACGAAGTTCAACAAAGATCCACCAACTGCTAACTCCATTCGGCGATGGTATGCGCAGTTTAAAGCTTCTGGATGCCTCTGTAAGGGGAAATCAACGGGTCGGCCTGCAGTGAGCGAAGAAACGGTTGAACGCGTGCGGGCAAGTTTCACGCGTAGCCCGTGGAAGTCGACGAATAAAGCAAGCAGGGAGCTATTTTCATCTTTCAACAGGATGGTACTCCACCGCACTTCCATCATGATGTTCGGCATTTCTTAAACAGGAGATTGGAAAACCGATGGATCGGTCGTGGTGGAGATCATGATCAGCAATTCATGTCATGGCCTCCACGCTCTCCCGACTTAACCCCATGCGATTTCTTTCTGTGGGGTTATGTGAAAGATTCAGTGTTTAAACCTCCTCTACCAAGAAACGTGCCAGAACTGCGAGCTCGCATCAACGATGCTTTCGAACTCATTGATGGGGACATGCTGTGCTGAGTGTGCGAGGAACTTGATTATCGGCTTGATGTCTGCCGAATCACTAAAGGGGCACATATCGAACATTTGTGAATGCCTAAAAAAACTTTTTGAGTTTTTGTATGTGTGTGCAAAGCATTGTGAAAATATCTCAAATAATAAAGTTATTGTAGAGCTGTGAAATCGCTTCAATCATTTGTAATAACCCTGTATATATATAAAAAAACAGAGCCAAGTTTGAGCACAGAAACATGAAGTAAATTTCACAGATCGGACTACTGAAAATATCTGAAATTATTTTAGGTGGCCTGTCTTTGGCGTCAAAAAATTGTTTTAATGGAATCCAAAACTTAAGAACTCCCTCAACTGCGGGCATTAACGACAGCCATCTTGCTTTTGAGTGAGATTGAAGAGTGTAATGATTGTCTTCAACGTATAAGCAGAACTATTCCAGCTTCTCTGCCTGTAAGGTGTATATTGAAAAATAATTAAATGTTTTCGTGACTATTATTTCAAGGTCGACAGTTAAGACTCCAGCAGCGGTTGATACAGTATTGTGGAGAATCTGGGCAGGGCTTCTAATTCTTTCTACATTTTTTCCTAGTGCTTCTTTAATTTGGTGAAACATATTCCGCTTGCCGAGTCGATGAAGTCCTCCGAAGTCGGTATTGGTACTGGCTTCACGAAGATAGATTAATTTGTCTAATGTAATTTGCAGTTATCTTAAGGTGTGTCTCGACAAAACTTTGTAATTGCCTCCAATGTTTCGTTATTCAGCGAATCAAACTTTAACAGTTTCAGGAAAGTATTGAACAACTAAAGGAAACATCTTTTCAGACTTGCGGTTCGATACGTCGGTATTTTGTATACAAAATTCCATGCAGTTGTGGACAAGTGTATATTAGAACAACGAAAACAAGCGTAAACACCCGCTTAGCCGAACATAAAAGAAACTGTCGCTTAGGACACGTCGAAAAATCGGCCGTAGCTGAGCATGTTTTCCGAGATGGAAACCACGAAATTAAATTTAATGAGACAAGCGTTCTAGCGCGAACATTCCATTATCATGCACGCAGGTATAGAGAAGCAATAGAGATTCACAAACACCATAACAATTTTAATAGAAAAGAGGAAGTTTTAAAGTTAGACAAAATATGGATGTCGACATTGCGCCAGCAGAATGACAATCGATTGCTCTTAATCGAGAACGATGACGCCTTCCAAAGATAGGAATACCGTCGGCATCATGTGACTAATGGTGGTGCCCTGTATGCGCTCTATAAATGCCAGAGTACCCGGAGCCTCAGCGGCAGTAGCCGGACGACCTCAGAAGATGTCTCCCGCAGATGGAGACGAAACGTTAGGTGGAAATTTTATACATCGACCACGGCCTCTCAGCCCGGAAGTTTCAACTAATATTTATTACTTATAAAATGCAATTTATATTTCGTAAGGATATGAAATACACAGCTAAGGTCATTCCCGCATTACATGCACATTGGCTGTATTGCACACCTATCAGGCGTTATCTCATAACGGTCACTTTCTTTAAATTTGTGATCAGAAGCAGTTAACTGTCCAGAAACTGAGTGAGTGTATATGAAGCAACGTTTTTTGTTCTGCATAGTATCTGGTTACTTAAGAATAAACGGTATTTATAGCAAAACTGAAATCGTCAATATTTAATTCAGGTTTTATTTTAAAAAAAAGTGTTGATATGTAAGTGAAACAGAGGAATGTTGTAGTAACATTAAAAAAATAAACCCAATTTGTCATATAATGCTATAAAACTCAACTTCAACAAAGAAAGTAAAATAAAAAAACCGCAAAACAAAAATATATCAAACATCGCTTCAATACTTCTTCGAACTTATATAAACATGTTTCTGTTATTCGTAAACAACTTCCGCATTTATCCATAATAATAGTACATTATTGCCTTCGATCATGATGAATTACGTTCTACTGAGTACAAAATAATAACAATAATTATATTTTTTTCTGTTCGTGACTGTAAATTGTACTTGCATCAAAAGTAATTGCTTTGGTTGCATAATAGTGCAGAAGTTACGTGATCAACTAATTTTTATTACTTATAAAATGCAATTTATATTTCGTAAGGATATAAAATTCACTATAGTCTATCACTGAATGATGTGCGGTTCTAATCAAGTACAAAACCAACAACAACAACAAAAAAGAGAGAGAGACAAGTCGTCGGCTCGCATTTCCTCTGTTACATATTCATTTACGTTTCTTTCTTTACCAGTTCTACCAATACTACTGGTAATCCTACCAGTTACTACGTCATTTATTTAGTGTATCAAAACTACCAAACCGTTTTTTTTTTGTTTTTTTTGTGGAATGCAACTCTGTCACGTATATCTGCGCGTCGTACTAGTCCGGCGATAACATGGTAAGTATCGAAAGGCTGCGCTATAAACCGTGGACTGCATTGTTTCTGCCCTGTACTGGCGGACAAATGCCGGGATGGTTCCTTCCAAAGGGCACGGCCGACTTCCTTCCCCGTCCTTCCCTAATCCGATGAGACCGATGACCTCGCTGTCTGGTCTCCTTCCCCAACAACCAACCAACCTGTACTGGCGGACATTGAAATTCTTCCGCCGACAGGCACAAAACACGACGCGCCACGGACACACATACAGTTACGAGCCAGTAGTTACTTCAGTTGAGTACCTACAGTCATCTCAGCACAGTACTCTGAAGATTACCTTGTCAATTGGCAACCGCTACTTATGAAGGTGGAGGAGATTAGTGTTTAATGTCCCGTCGAGACTAAGCATTGATTGAGAATGTTGACGAGATACAAGGTGTCTATTGAACAATTCTGTATGACTGACTTAACATTGGTAGGCTAGGAAGTCACATTCTACGTATTATATTACGTCTCTAATCGGTCGTGAAATGTAACATACTTTCATACCTTTCTACACCAGATTTGTGTTGTAATTTATAAACTTTGAAAATGATGCGTGATTTTGGAGATAATAAAATGTTTGGTCAAGATATCAGGAAAGTTATTACAGTGCATCAAAATGGCCGCTTCGTCTATAGCATTTTCATGCAAACTGCAAAGTTTAGGTACTACTTTATAAGATACTTTTAATAAAATAATATCTCTTTTCGTATTACCATATTTCCATCATAGTGGTGCCCTGTCAGACAAGTGAGCAATTAGCCACCTTTAAGGTGACAAACACTTTTCTGCTACCGGTACCATAGACATTTGGGCTGAATTAATGGCAGCAAAGAGTTACTCCATTCACAACACAACATCTAGTTTTTGTCTCTTGAGTACTCTTTATTATGTTACCAGATAAAAGTTCCAAATTGAAAATATATTGCATCTGTTAGCGCTTAAATTAGTGAGATACGTTTTTTGACAAAGAAGTAAAATAATTTGTTTAAAAATTTTTCTTCATAGTAAGTAGTACAGCAAGAAATTTGTTAAAAGAAGGTGGGATTTTTCCACTTCTGCTCTATTTATTTTGTTGGTACAAGACTGGTTACCGTCTTTTATACCTGTTTCAAGTGATTCTCTGTGTAAAAGAGAGCGCACTACATCACCTGCACGAAAAATCCGATGATATGAACGTCACGTATTTGAAAGATAGTTACCTGCAGTAGAAAAATGTGTGTTTCTGTCCGTGGAAAGTAATATAGTATGCTTTCTTCCACTCAGAATACCATTCGAAATGACCTAAAAGACAAAAATTAGTCGTGTAATAATAAAATAAACACGGCAGAACAGGAAAAATACTACCTTATTTTAATGTTTACTAAATCTGAATGCAATTTACTGAATACAGGATTCACAGCTCAATGTTTACTATGTGCCCTGTACGACGTCAAACCGGCTCTGGTGTAAATACAGAGCTTTGTTGAACTCAGGCGATGTATGTGACGTAGGGAAGGAGGGTAATAAAATGTGATTTGAATGAGAAGGCGAAGGGAACTTAGCATGACGCTTTATCGTACATAATCAGATGAATAACACGGGCGACTCCCTTTTCCTCTCCCCCACGTCAATCAACAACGCAAAGCTATCGAGCATTTTTGAACTAAGTCTGTATCCTGAAACTCGGAAAATCTTCTCTTTCCTGTTGACATAGTACTGTTTATTTCTAGAACGGATGAACTTTTCAACAACGAGTGGAAGAATTTCACAGTGCAAGTTTGACATCACCGAGGGCAGAACAGGTCGATAGTTCTAATCTGTGAAGGCTATAAGAACTAAATAATATGTAATGAACACATTGAGAGGGAAATAGTAAAAATTAACGGAATTATGCAAGAAGAAACGAGTAGATGTAACGTGAAAGAAAACACGAAAATAATGAAAACGGCCTGCAATGCTTTTGATAAGTATTATTGAAGCTTTTGGTTGTTTGTTGCCAGGTAGCAAAAAGGATATTTTTAGTAGGTTACGTAATCCTAAGGGAGAGTAAGTAATTTGACATATTTACTCCTGGAATACATAAACACCAGGAAAATTTAAGCCACACTGTCTTACATTAAACCGACAGTTGTACCAAACAGTGGAGAGAAAGCAAGCTGATATCCACTCGCAGTTTGGCCGGAACTTGAGCAAGCGGCAGTCTTAAACCGGCTAAGACGGCTCCCCGGTAGTGTAACATTACCTCTACGTGGTCTGGAAGACGGCCAAGAGCGGATACCAGTGAAATACAAGCCAAGGTTCACTTCTTGCCCGCATGACTCACAACGCTCTCAACTGAAAGATGCTTCGGCAGCTTACATGTCCGACGTCATGCTAGTCCAACGTCCGTACCTGCGTGGGATGGATAACTAGTGTGTTGTACTGGGTTCTTACGGATGAACGAGGAATGTAAAGAATGAGTGCAACGTGCGCGTGGTTATATAACATAAACAGTGGAAAAGTAGCAACAGATTCTGTGAGTTTAGCGCCCGTATCCAGCGGACGGAACACTCTCCCTCTCCAGTGAACCCAAGAAGAGAACTGTAATTTGTTACAGAACGTTATCGTCGCACAGTCGCAATCCCTGCTCCCATTAGCAACGAAATTGTGGCGGTAGAAGTTTGTTTCTGCGTCGCAGGGACTTACTGGTCGTACTCATGGATGAGGGAACTGTTGGGCCATAATCGCTTGTCTCTCCATTGTCATGTCCGCTTCTTTTTCTTTCTTACCTTCTCCCGTTTCACTGCGGAGTCGTCAGTATTGTATGGATTGTGGCAATGTTAATGTCAAGTGGCGGCCGGATATCTTTCATGACGCCACCAATCCCTCCCTCTCCCCCCCCCCCCCCCCCCTGGCCCTGCCCCCTCCGTCCAGGACGGAATCTGTGTACCCCATTTGTCTGGATCCAGAGTAAATCTCATGGTCAAGGGTTAAAACTTTCTATAAATATTTGCGTTGCGTGTATATGAGGCGTTACGCGGGTACCAGCCCGGTATTCATCTAGCTGGATATGGAAAAACACCGAAAAACCACATCAAGGTTGGCCGGCTCAGCAGCGTCTTTAATCCGCGAGGCATATTCGATCCCGGAAGCTGCTCTTGGTTATATGGACGAGCTATTGCCATGTCCGCTTGATGCAACAGTTTTCTAATATTCATTGGAAAGAATCGTAGTGCAGTGATGAGAAAATGAGCGAGGTTAAAACTCTTATCCGACTATTGCAGTTTAGGTTTATAGTAGTTTCTAGTCAACACGTCATCCAAATTCTATGCTAGTTTCTTCAGCAGGGCTCTCTCCACACGTTTTCCAAGGCAATATCTAAAGATGCCCAAGCAGACGGCATTATAAACTCTTACATTTCTTTCTCAAATTATTTCAGCTGTTAAAGAACTACTTGCAAATTACGAATTCCTACTAATATTCTACATTTGCACCATTCAGCTTTTAATAGTTCCTGACAGTTTCTTACATTTACGTATGTTTGAATTGTTTGCTTTTGCAGTACTTGTAGTAAGCTGAAGGTGAAACGGTCTGACAGACTTAAAAAGTAGTAAAGAAAATAGGGATGGAAAATTATTGGAAGTGATCAGAAAGAGGATAAAATTTTGGTCGGGACGTACGTGGGTAGGAATTGACTGCAGTTAAGAGTTACGGAACGAGAAGTGGAAGGAATGAGAGGAAGAGGTAGGAAGAGAATTGGAATGATGGATGACATTAGAAATGCACGAACATACAAACAAATGAAGGAAGATGCTCAAAATTAGACACGCTGGAGAACCTTTTCTATGGCGGATACGCTAAAGAGGAATAAGTATTTTATTGAGCTAAGTAAGTAATAATATTATTTCCGTCAGCAGCGTCTTCTTAATTGCTGTTTTATTGTCTGAAACAAGAGGAGTTTCGAGGTTTTTTCCTCATTTTAATAGCTTCCTGATTTTACGTATATGTTCGC
The DNA here is from genome assembly GCF_021461395.2 of Schistocerca americana. Lineage (NCBI taxonomy): Eukaryota > Metazoa > Arthropoda > Insecta > Orthoptera > Acrididae > Schistocerca > Schistocerca americana. The sequence continues at coordinate 891,718,881 of NC_060120.1, forward strand.
TGTGAGGCTTATTAGTCAGCTGATGCTGAAAAAAATTAAATGCTTACGTTACGTGACGATGGTGCGTAACAGAAAGTTAGTGGTACATCTCCCTCTACTGTCTGCAAACCATTGAAGTGTGTGGCAGTGTAATATCACATTTTATTACGGAAATAACTGTGTCAGATATTGTGCTGTGCGTAACCAAAGACGTTACTCGTCGCATAAGAAAAGCGAACTTTATCGTTGCATTGTCTCTGCTTTTTATTATCTCTGTTGTTGAATGTAATGTTAATGACTCCGATTTTGTTCTTGTTCTGAGAAGGACGAAGGGAACTTATAATACTTATAATTGTGAATATTACGTATTACAACTCAATAGTAAAAGTTATATTCAAGGAAGGAATAAACAACTGCTCATCTTTGATAAATAATTGAGACTCGAACGTAAATATTACGATTTCTAGTCATTCTAATTACTATAGAAAGTTTCAGCTATACTACGTCGGCTGGAGTTGGAGAGACGCAGGGGAGGTTGGCGAACGGACCTGCAAATCAACACGGCGACTTCCAACGGACTCAAGAGCACGCAACAAGAGATCTCCTTACCAACAAATTACCACACGACAAGACACATACAAGGCGAGTTTAGTTTCAATGGATGTTTCCATACAACATTTGTAAATCAAGAATATATTCCACTCTTGTCTATGAAACCGTAAAATACGATAAGAACAACGAGATAGCAGAGAGCACCTCCCACGGTACAACGCATTAAGGTTCATACCAGTTCCATATACTTACGGAGCGCGGGCAGAATGTGTGCGAAAATAACTCTTGAGCACTGTAATTAGTCTGATCTTGTCTTCGCTGCTCTGTGTGGGATCCTTACCAGATAGGATTGACGGAGTACACCGCAAAACTTCTAAGAAGGGGAGCACGTTTTGTATTATTGCGAAGTAGGGGAGAGAGTGTCACTGAAATGATACAGGATTTGGGATGCAGAACATTAAAACAATGGCTTTTTTCGATGCGGAGGAATCTTCTCACGAAATTTCAATGACCAACCTGCTCCTGCGAATGCGAAAATATTTTGTTGACTCCGACATACATAGGGGGAAACGATCACCATGATAAAATAAAATAATCAGTCTCGTTCGGAAAGAGATAGATGTTCGTTCTTTCCGCGCGCTATACGAGATTGGAACAATCGAGAATTGTGAAGGTGGTTCGATGAACCCTTTGCCAGGCACTTAAATGTGATTTTCAGAGTATCCATGCAGATGCAGGTGTTTGCAGTCGTCCACTGTCCAGTACCGATGTTCGTCCTATATTTACTCGTAGACAGCATGTGGCACCACTATCAATGAAGCGTATATACAGAGTGTTACAAAAAGGTACTGCTAAACTTTCAGGAAACATTTCTCACACACAAGTAAAGAAAATATGTTATGTGGACATGTGTCCGGAAAAGCTTAATTTCCATGTTACAGCTCATTTTAGTTTCCACCTACGCTCAACGGAGCACGTTATCACGATTTCATACGGGATACTCTACCTGTGCTGCTAGAACATGTGCCTTTACGAGTACGACACAACATGTGGTTCATGCACGATGGAGTTCCTGCACATTTCAGTCGAAGTGTTCGTACGCTTCTCAACAACAGATTCGGTGACCGATGGATTGGCAGAGGCGGACCAATTCCATGGCCTCCAGGCACTTAAATGTGATATGCAGAGTATCCAAATAGATGTAGGTGTAGCAGTCGTTCACTGACCAGTGCCGATGTTCGTCCAATATTTACTCGTAGACAGCATGTGGCACCACTTTAAATGAAGCGTATATAAAGCGTGGTGGGGGAAGCAGAAACAGAGTGATTTATTTGATGTCCAAAAGGGGTTATCATTAGATTTCGGGCTAGGGGTGGAAGTATTTCCGGAAGGTTCGTGTGTTGCTGTGCTTGAAGTACAACGTGACAGCAAAATGGCGCTATTCAAAACTTTCGCCGAGGCAACTGTGGTACACTACGTGCCATGGATGACAGATGAACGACTGCTGCGGAGATGTGCACGCGGGAACAGACGTGCAACTGTTGAGCAGCTGACCTCCCAGCTGAACCAAGGGGCTATCAACAGTATCTCCTCAACGATCGTTCAATAAACGTTGCTGGCTATGGGCCTTTGCAGCAGCGCCTGGTTTGTGCATCCGTACTTACTGCTGTTCATCGGCAAAGAAGGCTGAAATTCACAAACCAACACCGCAACTGGACGTCAAATTAGTGGCGACAAGTGACCTTTTCAGATGAATCACGTTTTATGCTCCATCGGACAGATAGCCGTTGGCGAGTACGGCGTGAAACGTCTGAATGCAAACACCCTGCTGCAAGCGTCGCAAGGGTCCATGCCGGAGGAAGGAGCGTAATGGCGTAGGGAATGTTTCCGTGGCATAAACTGGTTGATGTCGTCATTGTGGAGGGCGCTGTGGACCATCACAGTATACGTCTATCCAGGGGACCATATTCAGGCTTTTGACAGGTTGTCACATTGATGTGACTGGACAGTATAGTTGAGTCTTCCATTGCAGTCTGTTCCTCGATTCATTTGTTTTTCTTCCTGTTTCTCCCAGCATTCCCAACATGTATCTTTTCATTGCTCAGTCGGCAACATCTACACTACTGGCCTTTAAAATTGCTACAACACGAAGATGACGTGCTACAGACGCGAAATTTAACAGACAGGAAGAAGATGCTGTGATACACAAATTATTAGCTTTTCAGAGCATTCACACAAGGTTGGCGCCGGTGGCGACACCTACAACGTGCTGACATGAGGAAAGTTTCCAACCGATTTCTCATACACAAACAGCAGTTGACTGGCGTTGCCTGGTGAAACGTTGTTGTGATGCCTCGTATAAGGAGGAGAAATACGTACCATCACGTTTCCGACTTTGATAAAGGTCGGATTGTAGCCTATCGCGATTGCGGTTTATCGTATCGTGACATTGCAGCTCGCGTTGGTCGAGATCCAATGACTGTTAGCAGAATATGGAATCGGTAGGTTCAGGAGGGTAATACGGAACGCCGTGCTGGATCCCAACGGCCTAATATCACTAGCAGTCGAGATGACAGGCATCTTATCCGCATGACTGTAACGGATCGTGCAGCCACGTCTCGATCCCTGAGTCAATAGATAGGGACGTTTGCAAGACAACAACCACCTGCACGAACAGTTCGACGACGTTTGCAGCAGCAAGGACTATCAGCTCGGAGACCATGGCTGCGGTTACCCTTGACGCTGCATCACAGACAGGAGCGCCTGCGATGGTGTACTCAGCGACGAACCTGGGTGCACGAATAGCAAAACGTCACTTTTTCAGATGAATCCAGGCTCTATTTACAGCATCATGATGGTCGCATCCGTGTTTGGCGACATCGCGGTGAACGCACATTGGTAGCGTGTATTCGTCATCGCCATACTGGCGTGTCACCCGGCGTGATGGTATGGGGTGCCACTGGTAACACGTCTGGGTCACCTGTTGTTCGCATTGACGGCACTTTGAACAATGGACGTTACATTTCAGTTGTGTTACGACCCGTGACTCTACCCTTCATTCGAGCCCTGCGAAACCCTACATTTCAGCAAGATAATGCACGACCGCATGTTGCAGGTCCTGTACGGGTATTTCTGGATACAGAAAATGTTCGACAGCTGCCCTGGCCAGTACATTCTCCAGATCTCTCACCAATTGAAAACGTCTGGTCAATGGTGGCCGAGCAACTGGCTTATAGCAATACGCCAGTCACTACTCTTGATGAACTGTGGTATCGTGTTGAAGCTGCATGGGCAGCTGTACCTGTACACGCCATCCAAGCTCTGTTTGACGCAATGCCCAGGCGTATGAAGACCGTTATTACGGCCAGAGGTGGTTGTTCTGGGTACTGATTCTTCAAGATCTATGCACCCAAATTGCGTGAAAATGTAATCACATGTCAGTTCTGGTATAATATATTTGTCCAATGAATACCCGTTTATCTTCTGCACTTCTTCTTGATGCAGCAATTTTAATGGCCAGTAGTGTAGTTTTTGAATGACATAACATTGTTCGAAATGTAAGTGTAAATATGGCAGTTTTTTACCAACACAGAAAGCGAATGTCATGTGGTCGAACACTGGTGCAAAACCGAATGAGATTTATCGGCTATTTTTCCCATACAGTCCTTGAAAATAGAGCTGTAGCTTAGGAACGCGATGGTCAGTAATTAGGAAATATACTTTGATTGCAGACGGAATGTTATAAATAAAACATATCACTAACCTATTTGTAATTTCGAAATGTTGATAGGTTATGGTCGTTCTCTGGTGTTGTCCTCTGTTTCCTCAAGTGTATATGCTCGTTTACAGATCAAAGCCAGTAGTAGTGGACACTGGCAAATCGTCCGTGAATGCTCATTCACTTGTTTTCGCTCCCATCTGCTCCGGTGTAAACGAGACTTGTTTTGAGGGCCTAGAACGTTTGGCTTCAGGCTGCGGCCTTGAACGAGAATCTGTGCCACTCTACAGAAGCTCCGAGTACGCGCGGGAAGGAACGTTTCAAAGCATTCCACTGCTTCATGCCCTCCCCTATTTTTTGTTTTTTTGTGTCAACCTTTTCACCTCTACGTAACTACTACGCCCCGCGTTCTCTCTGATCTGTTTCGCACGGTCTAGTTTTTACTTTTTCTTTCCTATTAGTTTTCTCCTCTATTGCTGCTTCCAGCGCAGAGTTACTACTCCTGGTTGTCGTTACAGATATCCCACTAAAATCAATCCTTCTTCTCCGTAATGAATAGACTTCTTCCCTCATAAACTTCTTTTTTTTTTAATTCCTTCATTTCGCTCTTAAAGTGTCCAGTTACTTTTAACATTTTTCGATGCGCCATGTTTACAATGCTCCCTTTTCATATTTCTTCACGTTTTCATAGGCCCATGGTTCGCAACCGTAAAACGGTATGCTCCGTTCCTAGGGTTCATATCAACACCAGATACCATTAGGGCTCTTTTATTCAAGACGATTTCTTTTGCCAGTGGAAAACGACATGTGATGTCGTAGTGTCGAAAGGCCATTGTATCCCCTTCTGAGGCAATTTGGCCCACAATGTTCTAATCAGTCCTTGATATCATGGATACTGGCACGTAGTTCACATCTGAGCTGGTCCCTCACATGTTCTTTCGGAGGCAGATCTGGTGATCATTGCCGGCCGTTGTGTCCGAGCGGTTCTAGGCGCTTCAGTCTGAACCGCGCTGCTGCTACGGTCGCAGGTTCGAATCCTGCCACGGGCATGGATGTGTGTGATGTCCTTAGTTTAGTTAGGTTTACGTAGTTCTAAGTCTAGGGCACTGATGACCTCAGATTTTAAGTCCCATATTGCTTAGTCATTTGAACCATTTTGGTGATCATTCTGGCCGCGGGAGTACTGTAATATCACGCTTGTAGCTCATAGACAAGCATGTCGTATGTGGACGACCATTGTCCAGTTGAAAACTGGCATCACGATATTTAGATTGTCAGGTAACACATGAAAATTGGAAATTTGTGATAAGTTCCTATAGGACCAAACTGCTGAGGTCATCGGTCCCTAGGCTTACACACTACTTAATCAAACTTAAACTAACTTGCTCTAAGGACAACACACATACCCATGCCCAAAGCATGACTCGAACCTCCATTAGGGGGAACAGCGCGAACCGTGGCAAGGCGCCTAAGACATCGCTGCATCTCCGCGCGGAGGTAACACATGAAGACGCATGATTTCCGTGACATGCTGTTCTGCTGTCAGTTACCTCAGTCACAACCAGCCGAGACCTGGAGTCACAATGTTACATTCGTTGTTTCAGTGTCTCTGTTATTCTGAATTACGATGTAAAGTTATTTGGACATGCACACATATCCAAAGAAACACGCACTGCGGCTACTATGCCGTTATGAAATACATCAAATGTAATTGCAATTGCGGATATGGACAACCATCAGCTGTAGAATGGAGTGACGACAGTGAAAGTTTGTCCTGGACCGGGATTCGAGCCGGCCGGTGTGACCGAGCGGTTCTGGGCGCTTCAGTCTGGAACTACGCTACTGCTACGGTCGCAGGTTCGAATCCTGCCTCGGGCGTGGATGTGTGTGATGTCCTTAGATTAGTTAGGTTTAAGTCGTTCTAAGTCTAGGGGACTGATGACCACAGATGTTCAGCCCAATAGCACTCAGAGCCATTTTGAACTGGGATTCGAATACGGATTTCCCGATTATCGCGAGTGGCCGCCTTACCATTCGGCTATCCGTGCACGACTCACGGTGAGATCCAAACTTCCATATGTCGTCAATCACGCGCCTACAACCTGTACTCGTACGTCCATTACGTATATTCCCGTAAAGGTGAGACATTTTGCTTGAAAGTCTCAGTCAGCAACTGCTTTCTTTGGAACTGCAATTATTACATTCTTCTTGAAGTCTGAGAGTATTTCACCTGTCTCATACATTTTCCACTCCAGATGGAAGAGTTTTGTCATGGCTAGCTCTCCCAAGGCTATCAGTAGTTGCAACGGAATATCGTGTACTCCCAAGTCGTTGTTTAGACTTAGATCTCCAAGAGCTATGTCAAATTCTTCTCGCAGTATCATATCTCCCATCTCATCTTCATATACGAGGTGCATTCAAGTTCTAAGGCCTCCGATTTTTTTTCTCTGGACTGGAAAGAGATAGAAACATGCGCATTGTTTTAAAATGAGGCCGCGTTCATTGTCAATACGTCCCAGAGATGGAAGCACCGTACGGCAGATGGAATTTTACCGCCAGCGGTGAGAATGAGAACTGTTTTAAATACTTAAAATGGCGACGTTTTCCTTACTTGATCAGCGTTCAATCATTCGTTTTCTGAATTTGCGTGGCGTGAAACCAATTGAAATTAATAGACAGTTGAAGGAGACATGTGGTGATGGAGTTATGGATGTGTCGAAAGTGCGTTCGTGGGTGCGACAGTTTAATGAAGGCAGGACATCATGTGACAACAAACCGAAACAACCTCGGGCTCTCCCAAGCCGGTCTGACGACATGATCAAGAAAGTGGAGAGAATTGTTTTGGGGGATCGCCGAATGACTGTTGAACAGATCGCCTCCAGAGTTGGCATTTCTGTGGGTTCTGTGCACACAATCCTGCATGACGACCTGAAAATGCGAAAAGTGTCATCCAGGTGAGTGCCACGAATGCTGATGGATGACCACATGGCTTCCCGTGTGGCATGTTGCCAAGGAATGTTGACGCGCAACGACAGCATGAATGGGACTTTCTTTTCGTCGGTTGTGACAATGGATGAGATGTGGATGCCATTTTTCAATCCAGAAACAAAGCGCCAGTCAGATTAATGGAAGCACACAGATTCACCGCCACCAAAAAAATTTCGGGTAACCGCCAGTGCTGAAAAAATGATGGTGTCCATGTTCTGGGACAGTGAGGGCGTAATCCTTACCCATTGCATTCCAAAGGGCACTACGGTAACAGGTGCATCCTACGAAAATGTTTTGAAGAACAAATTCCTTCCTGCACTGCAACAAAAACGTCCGGGAAGGGCTGCGCGTGTGCTGTTTCACCAAGACAACGCACCCACACATCGATCTAACGTTACGCAACAGTTTCTTCGTGATAACAACTTTGAAGTGACTCCTCATGCTCCCTACTCACCTGATCTAGCTCCTAGTGACTTTTGGCTTTTTCCAATATTGAAAGACACTCTCCGTGGCCGCACATTCACCAGCCGTGCTGCTATTGCCTCAGCGATTTTCCAGTGGTCAAAGGCTCCTAAAGAAGCCTTCGCCGCTGCCATGGAATCATGGAGTCAGCGTTGTGAAAAATGTGTACGTCTGCAGGGCGATTGCGTCGAGAAGTAACGCCAGTTTCATCGATTTCGGGTGAGTAGTTAATTAGAAAAAAAATCGGAGGCCTTAGAACTTGAATGCACCTCGTACGCCCACTTCCGTTTCTATAATACAGCTTTCAAGTTCATATCCTTTGTTTAGACCCTCTATATGCTTCTTCCACCTTTCAGCTTTCCCTTCTTTGCTTAGGACTGGTTCTCCACATGATATCTTGATATTCATAAAGCTGCTTCTGTATTCCCCAAAGGTCCCTTTCATTTTCCTGTAGGCGTAACACTTGTATTCCCTTTTGCCTATTGCACTTATCATTGGTGTAGTACCCCTAGGTGTGCAGTACTGAATATGTTGAGTTTTTTTAAAACTGAGTGTGAGATAAATCGCAGAAAACCTGTCAATGATACTTCTAAGCACTCCGTTGTCAGGCCACGAATAGCCTACCGGGACGATCCGCCCGCCGTGTGATCCTCAGTGGAGGATGCGGATAGGAGGGGCGTGGGGTCAGCACACCGCTCTACCGGTCGTTATGATGGTATTGAGACCGAAGCCGCTACTAATCGGTCGAGTAGCTCCTCAATTGGCATCACGAGGCTGAGTGCACCCAGAAAAATGGCAACAGCGCATGGCGGCCTGGATGGTCACCCATCCAAGTGCCAACCACGCCCGACAGCGCGTAACTTCGGTGATCTCACGGCAACCGGTGTAATGATACTTCTAAGAGCTTTGTTTATAGTTTCTTCTGTCTTTGTATGTATGCTTGGATTGATTACAATACAGGCGTTATCTGCAAAAAGAACTAATTGTGCTTGTTGTATATTAGACCAAAGATCGTTTACATATATAACGAACAATATGACATTATCCACTGGTTGGCTATACCATCAATCCCATGAAAGTTCAGTTTATCTAGAAGAATACTCTGATTCACACAGTCAAATGACTTAGAAAGGTAGCAGGAAATATCAGCCGGTGCTGTTTTATTATGTAATGCTTGTAAAATCTGGTGAGTGAACATGTAAATGGCATTCTCTCAGTAGAGCAACCCTTCTGAACACAAACTATGATTTGCGAGGATATTATTGTTGCTAAGGAGATACACTATTTTCGAATATATCACTTTCTCAGAAATTTTGAAAAATGTCAGCAGTGAAAGAGGTCGGTGGTTACTGACATCTCTCATATCATCTTTCTCAAAAAGGGCAAATTTCAGTCTCTCTGGAAAAACGCCTTGAATTAGTGGTGCCTTACATATTTCGGCTAAGACTGCGCATGGGAAAAGCTCTTTAGTCCTCCACTGGAAAAACCATCAAAACCAAATGAGCTTTTATATTGAAGAGAATGTATAATTTAGTTAATTTCAGAAGGAAAATAGGTGATACGATTGAATTTTATGAAAGTTACTTTTTAACATATTGCTGTTGATTTTCTCTTGAACTGTTTGTCTCTATGCTTTCTGCCACTTAAGAAATGATTATTAAGTACATTTGCTACCTGTGACTCATCATTTATGGCCATTCCATTCAGTTCAATAGTGATGTTTTCTTGTTCTGTGGCTCTTTGTCCCGTCTCTCGTTTCACTACATTCCGTATAGCGTTAAGTCTGTTGTCGGAGTTACTGATTTCTGACATTATGTATGCTGTATTGCTAGAGGAGGCCGAAATGCACGCGTTAATCTCAATCAGATTGGCGTGAGGTCTGTAACAAGGTAAAGTAATTATCCTATAAAGAAAAGAACGTAGTTCTTGGAATACTTAACTTTAATCCACATTTGTAGAACATCGCTCTTGATGATACATGCTTCACAATATTAATTTTCAAAGGCTATGGCGCCTTGCTAGGTCGTAGCAAATGACGTAGCTGAAGGCTATGCTAACCATCGTCTCGGCAAATGAGAGCGTAATTGTCAGTGATCCCCTTCTGGCAAAGTCGTCTGTACAACTGGGCGAGTGCCAGGACGTCTCTCTAGACCTGCCGTGTGGTGGCGCGCGGTCTGGAATTACTGACAGTGGCGACACGCGGGTCCGGCGTATACTAATGGACCGCGGCCGATTTAAGGGCTACCACCTAGCAAGTGTGGTGTCTGGCGGTGACACCACAATGTATATGTTCTTCGATTTTTTAATAAGCTTTCTTACTAATTTTGAGTAGTTTTTGTTGTGTGCATTTACTGTAGAATCCCTACTTGTTCTTACCAAAAGACACATTTCCCTTTTCCTTTCACAAGATACTTTCGTCCCTCTAGTGAGCCATGGTTTCTGACGTGGTTGTTTAGTGTGCTCTCTGATTAACTTATGCAGAAAGCTATTTCCAAATAATGATATGAATTTCTCATGGAATAGATGAAATTTGTGTTAGCATTTGGTTCATTGTAAATTTTATCCCAGTTCATCTCCTGCAAACTATTCTTAAAAACATTTGTCCTAGAGTCATTAATTACTCTGACTGATTTCTACAAAGGAGTATCCATACTGTAAGATAATATATTCTTTGTCCTAACTATCTGTGCATCAAGGTGATAACGAGCATCTGTTACTGGGTAAACGGTTAGTTTCTTGCTTTGAGCTTGAACAAACAAGAACATAGCTGTTTACCCAGTAACAGATGCTCTTTCTGATCATGATGCACAGTTATTTAGGATAAATAAAATACTGTTAGCAGTAAGGATACTCCTAAGGGGAAATCATTTAGAATAATTAAAGACTTCAGGAGAAATGTTATAAAGAGTAGTTTGCAGGGGAGGACCTGGGATGTAATTTGTAATGAACCAAATGCTGACTAAAATTTAATGAGATACTGCAGGTATAATAAGATGAATGTTAATTTCCAAGTTAGTAAATCTCTCGTGTTTTCCAGCTGGTTGAAGTTGTTACATGGCTCCTAAGGGAAACGGAGCACCGGGAGACACCGAAGACTTGGTCACATATATAAAATAACTGCATGTTATCTGGTAACATAGTTGGCAAGCCTGAAGCAGACACTATTATCGCTAAGTAGCGTTTGGTCCTTTGTTAAATTCAGCTGAAGGGCGAGTGTTATGTCGTCCATGGCAGCTGCTATACCGGTACATTCTTTTTCACTTCGATTCGTATATATGTTGTCTTGCTTTGGTAGTTTTCACAGACGTATGTGTTCGCTATTATTGCTTTCTTTAAACTCTAGTATATCCAAAACGATGAGTGGTGTGAAGAAACTAAGTGGCGCACGAAGTAGGAAACGAATGTCAAAAAGAAAAAAAAGCAATACCGTTCGTTCACTTGTCTTTCTGTGAATTAACCTAGTCGTTTTGATACTTGTTTCGTTGCTATTCTAAGGTGTAAATGACTTCTGCGCTTACGTCATAGAGGGTGACAGTTATTGAACTATATGTAATTTCACTACAGATATTTGGATTTGGATTATGACTTGTTCGGTGTGCCTGCCATCATTGGCGATGATACGGCGCAGACGAATAGCGAAATTCTGCGTGACCCGCTGAAGTGTCGGAACATCGAAGCTGTCCATGACCTCCTGAATGGCTGTTTTCGGCTCAGCAATTGTTTTGGGGTTATTACTATACACCTTGTCTTTAATAAGGCCCACAAAAGAAGACGCATGTGTTCAGATCCGGAGAATACGGTGGCCAATCGAGGCCCATGCCAGTGGCCTGTGGGTACCACACGGAGACAGAATGGTGTCCCCATAGCGCTGCTCCGGGATATCAACAATCTCCTGCTTCGATAGGGTCGACCTCCGTCTTACAAGAACCACATCTTGTCGAAATCAGGGTCACTTTGGATAATGGGGATGAAATAATTTTCCCAGACCTTCACGTGTCTTTCGGTAGTCACCGTCAAGGAATATAGCACCGATTTTTCAGTGACTGGACATTGCACACCACATAGTCACCCGCTGAGGATGAAGAGACATCTCGATCGCGAAATGCGAGTCTCAGTCCCCAAACGCGCCAATTTTGTTTATTGACGAACCCATCCAAATGAAAATGGGCTTCGTCGTTAAACCAAACCACGCATGCGCATACCAATTCTAATCATGCCACGCGGCGAACAGTGTAGGTTGAACGTCCTAACGCAAACCTTTCAGAAGTTATGACTTTTTTTGTCATATAGTTCAATAATCGTCACCCTGTATGTACCACATTCTCGCCCAAAACTCGCCACCCCATAAATCAAGCTTGTTCCTTCCCTTGACCTGATGCAGTTTTCATTCTCAAAGCAGAAAGATGAATGTAAGCAGGAGGATAAATTTTAAGTCTGGTGTACGTAGGCTTCTTTTGAGCAATTGGAATCGTTATGTGACCTTTTTGTAATATGGATTCAAATTTTGTACGTCAAGAAAAAATTAAGTTTTTTGTGAAAACTAAAAATTACGAAAGTCGAACATAAACGAGGGGGATCGGAATGGGCAGGGGCACCGAAAACTCTCTAAACGAGATGAAATGGACGCCTAAAGGACTCTATTCTAGGACGACACCGTCTGTAGATCCGGCGCTGAGCTGCGAATGTGTTCACCGAGGTCACTTTCCACGTAGACATGACCTGTAGAAACACTGCTACAAGTTACTAAATGTCCCACCGGGTAACTTCCAACGCATCACCAATTGACGCGGTTACAGTGGTGAAAGCTGTAGCTGATACTCTGTGTTTCCATCAGCAAACGTAACTGGTGCTCACGTTTTTCTCCGGTTTTCTGCGAGTTGTAAGCTTGCACAATGTTTCGCGAGAAAATCTTATTATATCGTCAGTCGATGCGAGAACTCTGTCCTTACCTTGACATGCACGCGAATTCGAATCACTCGCCACAGCAACCATCGATTTCGAGAATCGATAGCAGTTGGCATGGAAACGGACGCGACCGAGAAGTAACAGGCCAACCATCAGCTGCACCTCAGCCGAGGGCGCCCATATGATAGTTTGCAGGGAGGGGGCGAGACGAATGGCGACTTGTGAGTACTCATAAAAAGTTCCAGTTCTGAACCTGGTAAAAATCTGTGCAATAACGACTTTTAAATCATTTTCATGAAATAAAAGCACCTGACTGTCCTGTATTTTTTCCTCTCCTCATGAGCAAGGGGGAGGGAGGGAGGGGAGAAACAGCCTTCTCTTGTACCCTAGTATGGGCGTCCTTGGCCTCAACCCCTGATGTAAATTACATGAAACAGTATGAAACCCAGGATGATAATGATGTAAGGTGCAATATCTGTGGTTTACTTATTCTAGGATTGAAGACAACTGTGTAATTTGAAATGACATGTTTAATGTCGCAATATTAGCACAAAAATACAAGCTTTTACACGGTTTTCAATGTGACAACCAAAAAAAAAAAAAAAAAAAAAAAAAACAGTTGTCGGGATAACGCATCTCGTCAACATCATAAAGTGAAATAATCCTAAACACAACAATATCAAATATTAACTCTCAGAAGGTTAAATTATCCTAAACACGACAATATTAAAGTTTAACTAGAAGTTTTTTTACAAAATTTTTCCTACACTTACGTTATGATGTTGATCAGTGCTACGAAAATCGTCCGATTTCGGTTCAAAGTTCGGTACTATTTTTAGGATGATAATCAAGTCTATGGTGGATGGTTAGTTATGTGACAAATTGAGCAAAAGATTACCCAAGATCGCCCGAGTTTACAGTGGACGCAAGCTGGTGAAGCAACAAGTTTACAACTCTGCACGCAGTATTTACCAAGTTGCCATGAGCTGTCGTCTGCTAGGCTGCTCTCTTCTGCTGAAATTCCTATAAAACTGATGTGCTATAAAACGAATTGCACCTTTGCTGAATTTTCCAGCAGAAACTTTCCCTCTGTTTCTCGTTATGCGAGAGAACATGTACTCATCCCTAGTCTTAGAATGTGGTGATATACACGCGCATGGTTGGAGCAGCGTGCATATTATAACGCCTCTCAGTTCTCGCAAGAACAGTTAACTAATTGGCTAGTTCGTTTCTCCATAGTTGGAGCTAAACGATGCTACAGCTAATTTCTGGCTGGATACCAGCAGCTGTGATCGCAGTGTTCACACAAATTACTCCTCTGCGTCGTACAGAGCGTTATGCGCTCCGTTCTGCACTTGATGCCAGTTCAGAGAAGTTTTTCCAAAAATTTCCGTCTTGTCTTACTCATAGCCGAACTGTCTACCCACCTGGGTTCTTTCGTTGTTCACATCAAGGCTTTTTTCGACCAATAGGAGCGTTCCTCCTATTTTCTGGAAACTCTATCTAACAATCAGAAGGTCCCTACCATTAAATTGCTTCGAAACTTCGGCTCTTTTCTCCTTTCTAGCGCGTTTCCGCCAATCGGACGTTTTGTGCCCGTTCCAGATGCCTAAATGCGAACATTGACTCTCTCACGTGTGTACCACTCGCTGGACACGTGATCGAAAATGAGTCACTGGTCTTGTTTTTTATCCATTTGGAATTCCGAAACGCAGTTTTCTAAAAGCTTTATTTGCTGTTCTCCTTCAGATGGCCCGTTATACTCACTCTCCGCATCTGAGTCATGTGGTCGGTCGTTGACTTTCCGTCTGGAACACCCCTTTAACTGGTTTCCTTGGTACCCCCTGCAGCGTGGCCTTGTCTCTGCCCTCGTCCCTTTGAATTCCAAACTAAAACGCCTCTCGTTGCTTGTTTCACCTTCCGCTCAGACATGCATTACAGGAACGGTGTGTTGATTATCGTTGATTGAGTGTCATCCCTTTTTGCATTACATATTGCTAGGCAAATTTCCTCATTACCGCCCAATTAAGCTCGGTGCCATATTCACCTTCCCGTTGCAATGTATAAAGCTCTCGTGTAAGGTGCGAATCTGACCTTCATTTATTCTGCCACATTACAGTGACTACTCGCGTTATGTTTAAATTTAGAGCTGCGTCCAGTTTATTATAACAGTTATGTTCTGCCAAAACATATACAAACTGCATTTTATCACATTAACATATTAAACGTCCGGTATGAACGATCAGTGAATAAGCCTGTATGCTTTAAAATTACGATTAATGTGTGGCTGGCTCTCTCAAATACGTGCGCCACAAGCTCATCAAACACATGACGCACGAAACAATGCATCATGAGGCAATGTTCTACAAAAATGATAGTTACAATTACTTCATACAGTCTCAGTGATCGTGCTTGCCAGACGTGGTTTCTGCAGGATTTGTCAGAAAAGTAAGTCTGGACTGAAACTTCTGTGGCAGATCAAAAGTGAATTGCAGACTGTGAGAGAACTGGAAAAGCGGAAGACCGAAGTAAGTGCGATGTGGCGTTACGAAAAGACTCGAAAATTAAGTTGGCTGACAAGATAAGACATGAAGTGGTTCTCTGCAGAATCGACAAGGAAATGAATATGTGGAAAACTAGTAGAATGAACAGAAGGGCAGGATAGATGTTAAGATGTCAAGAAATAGTTTCTATGGCACTAGTGTTACTCTGAGTTGAAGGGATTTGTACTGATGGTGGGCCGCATCAAATCTGTTAGAAGACTGATTACCCCTCTCCCCCCCCCCCCTCCCCCAAAGAAGAAAGCGAGTTTAACTTACAAAGGCAAAGTCCGAATGACATTCACATCATTCTAGTCTCTGTGAGTGGACTACCTTGAACCTCTCTTTACAAAGCACACTTGTGTGGATTTAAGAAATGTTATTCTGAATCTGTGCAAATATAGGACCTAATACATTCCGACTGACGAAGTGTGTACCTGATGACAAGCGTCGTAGGGTGCTGTGATCTGTTATGCGTAATACTACACTGAAAACAACATTTGACACACAGATAGCTTTTTGAAATATGTGCTGCACAGCATCACTACATTCAAAATCATTACTGGTACGGCTCTAAGGTGCTTTATGAACTTAATGTTGTTGCATTCTGACGCTCGAGTAAACGTCATTATTAATGGGGTGCTCTCGGGTGTTCTGCCGAGTTGTTCTCTCCATTTTATGCCCAATATTTCGACGACCGACCCAGTTGTCTTCTCACGGTATTTCAAGTTTCCCTACTACGTGTAGTCCACTCGCTGTCTGGGCTCCAACCAAACTATACTATATTGTAGGGCCTGTTTTGTTCAGAAGTATACGATGCAACATTCCTTCGGACATGCATGCACGGTAGCGACTACAGCCGTTATGAAGTAAATGAAATGCATTCACAGATGTGAATATCGACAATCATCAGCTATATAATGGAATGACGACAATGAAAATTTGTAGCGGATCGGGACTCGAACCCAGATTTCCCGCTCATCGCGAGCGGTCGCTATCCGAGCGCGACTCACGGCCAAACCCAAACTTCCAAAGTCGTTAACCGTGGTCTGTAACCTGCACTTGTACACCATTATGTACACTACTGGCCATTAAAATTGCTACACCAAGAAGAAATGCTGATGATAAACGGGTATACATTGGACAAATATATTATACTAGAACTGACATCTGGCTACATTTTCACGCAATTTGGGTGCATAGATCCTGAGAAATCAGTACCCAAAACAAACACCTCTGGCCGTAATAACGGCCTTGATACGCCTGGGCATTGAGTCAAACAGAGCTTGGATTTCGAGTACAGGTACAGTTGCCCAAGCAGCTTCAACACGATACCACAGTTCATCAAGAGTAATGACTGGCGTATTGTGACAAGCCAGTTGCTCGGCCACCATTGACCAGACGTTTTTAACGGCCAGGGTAGCAGTTTCTGTATCCTGATAGGACCGTACAGGACCTGCAACATGCGGTCGTGCATTATTCTGCTGAAATGTAGGGTTTCTCAGGGATCGAATGAAGGGTAGAGCCATGGGTCGTAACACATCTGAAATGTAAAGTCCACTGTTCAAACTGCCGTCAATGCGAACAAGACGTGTCCGAGACGTGTAACCAATGGCACCCCATACCATCACGGCGGATGATACGCCAGTATGGCGATGACGAATACATGCTTCCAATGTGCGTTCACTGTGATGACGTCAAACACGGATGCGACCATCACGATGCTGTAAACGGAACCTGAATTCATCGGATAAAATGACGTTTTGCCGTTCGTGCACCCAGGTTCGTCGTTGAGTACACGATCGCGGGCGCTCCTGCCTGTGATGCAGCGTCAAGGGTAACCGCAGCCGTGGTCTCTGAGCTAATAGTCCATGCTGCTGCAAACGTCGTCGAACTATTCGTGCAGATGGTTGTTGTCTTGCAAACGTCCCCATCTGTTCTCAGGGATCGAGACGTTGCTGCACGATTCGTTACAGCCATGCGGATAAGAAGCCTGTCATATTGACTGCTAGTGATACGAGGCCGTTGGGATCCAGCAAGGCGTTCCGTATTACCCTCCTGAAACCACCGATTCCATATTCTGCTAACAGCCATTGGATCTCGACCAACGCAAGCAGCAATGTCGCGATACGATAAACCGCAATCGTGATAGGCTACAATCTGACCTTTATCAAAGTCGGAAACGCGATGGTACGTATTTCTGCTCCTCACACGAGGCATCAGAACAACGTTTCACCAGGCAACACCGGTCAACTGCTGTTTGTGTATGACAAATCGGTTGGAAACTTTCCTCATGTCAGTACGTTGTAGATGTCGCCACTGGCGCCAACCTTGTGTGAATGCTCTGAAAAGCGGTTCATTTGCATATCACAGCATCTTCTTCCTGTCGGTTAAATTTCGCGTCTGTAGCACGTCATCTTCGTGGTGTAGTAATTTTAATGGCCAGTAGTGTATATTCCCTTACAGGGGAGACATGCATGCATAACCGAAGGAACATTGCGTACTTCTGAACAACACAGGCACTGTAGAATAAATAGTGTTTACCCGTCGATACCGAGCAAGCGACTTTCAATTAAAATGTATCCCCTGTAGGGGAATATACATAATGGAGGTAAGAGTGCAAGTTATGTACAAGTAATTGACGACGGATGAAGTTAGGATCTCGCCCCGCTATTTATAGCTGACCTAGCTGCCCAACCCGGCATTGCTCAGGTATTTATTTTGCTAATTTCCTATCAGAAACAAAGAAAACTGTGTTCATAGCGTAATAACGAAAGAGTTTCATTTCCATGTATTCGTGAAA
The DNA here is from genome assembly GCF_021461395.2 of Schistocerca americana. Lineage (NCBI taxonomy): Eukaryota > Metazoa > Arthropoda > Insecta > Orthoptera > Acrididae > Schistocerca > Schistocerca americana. The sequence goes on from NC_060120.1 coordinate 891,736,828, forward strand.
ACGCCTGTGAAATTATGAAACAGTCGTACAAAGAAATACGCGCAATACAAAAATGTGTAAGTACAGCTGCCCCGCGTGTCTACAATGTTGTGTTGTAAACGTCTCTATGGCAACGGCTCTTTATAGGTCAATAGACGGCTACTGTGTCCGCCTGCTGGCCTTTGCGCCTCGTAGTTGAATGCTGTCAAAAGCGCTGCCAGGTGTCAGAAATTTCCGTTAAGTTTACTTGACGGCAGGGGTGTCGTAATAGTAGCGAATAAATATATTAAAACTTCATGCATGATGCGGTATTTTTTCACGCATCTCAGTGTTCACGACGTCATACTCTCGAACTGTCTGTTGTACAATGTTGTATTTGCGTAGGTACATTCAGCAGCATACGTGGATACACCGGAGAATTATGATGCGAATAGAGTTAGTAGCAAAGAAGTAATAAATTTAAACGTCTTGCACAATGCGGCAGTTTTTCACGTATCTCACTGTTTAACACATCATATCTCCTGAACTATGTGTGGTAGCACTCCGTCTGTAGGCCACATGTGGCCCATCGGGACCATCCGACCGCCGTGTCATCCTCAGTTGAGGATGCGGATAGGAGGGGCGTGTGGTCAGCGCACCGCTCTCCCCGTAGTTATGACGGTTTACTTCGACCGGAGCCGCTACTACTCGGTTGAGTAGCTCCTCAGTTGGCATCACGAGGCTGAGTGCACCCCGAAAAAGGCAACAGTGCATGGCGGCGCGGACGGTCACCCATCCAAGTGCCAGCCAGCCCCGCCCAACAGCGCTTAACTTCGGTGATCTGACAGAAACCGGTGTATCGACTGTGGTAAGGCCGTTGCTGAACTATGTGTGGTACCCTGATGTAATTTTGTAGGTCCATTTAACAGCAAGTGCAGTTACTGTCTGCAAAATGTATTGTGAATAGTTAGTACTACAGAAAAAATAAATTTAAACGTCATGCATTATGCGGAAATTTTTCACGCATCTCATTGTTTATGACGTAATATCTCCTGAACTATGATAGCTATGTCGTTCTGAACAATGATAGGTAGGTGGTTCTTGTTGCCTGACTGTACCGGATACATGTAACAAGTTTGGTTGAAATTGGCCCAGTGGTTTAGGAGGAGATGTGGGACGTACACACACACACACACACACACACACACACACACACAAATCACAAAAAATAATTAATGTGAGTTAATGAAATTTCGGGAATGCTTTTGTCTAGGTAACATTAAGCTACTAACATTGCAAGATCACAGGTTAATGTGCCCGCGAGATAAGCCACTGCAAAGGTGAAACGCTGCTACGTTAATAAGCGGTGTAACCGCCGGAATGCTGAATGCAAGCATGTAAACGTGCATGCACTGTGTTGTACAGGTGCCGGGCGTCAATGTGTGGGATGGAGTTCCATGCCTGTTGCACTCGGTCAATCAGTACAAGGACGGTTAACGCTGTATGCGGGTGACACTGGCGTTGTTGTCCGATAATATCCCATACTGGCTCGGTTGGAGACAGATCTGGTAATAGAGCAGGCCAAGGCAATATGTCGATACTCTGTAGAGCATATTGGGTTACAACAGCGTTATGTGGGCGAGCGTTATCCTGTTGGAAAACACTCCATGGAATGCTGTCCATAAATGGCAGCACAACAGGTCGAATCATCAGACTGACTTAGACATTTGCAGTCAGGTTGCATGAGACAACGATGAGAGTGCTCCTGCTGTCATACGAAATCACACCCCAAACTCCAAGTGTAGGTCCAGTGTGTCCAACACGAAGACAGGTTGGTTTCAGGCCCTTAACTGGCCTCTTTCTAACCAACACAAGGCCACCACTGGTACCGAGGCTTCTGCCTTCTTCAGCTTTCAGCAGAAAACACAACAGACCTCCATCATGCCCTTCAATGAGCTCTCGGTTGACACAACTGTAGTCCCAAATGGCTGTGGTTTTGGGTCAGTATAACGCACGCTACAGAACGTCTGGATCGCAGCTATCTTTGAAGTAACCGATTTGTAACAGTACGTTGTGTCACGGTGTTGCCAGCCGCTGCTCAAATTGCTGCTGGAGGTGCAGTACGAAGTGCTAGAGCCGTACGACGATCACGATGGTCTTGGCCTTCCCTCTCGGTGGTGCCACGTGGCCGTCCAGAGTCCGGTCTACTTGCGACCGTGCATTCTCGTGACCATCGCTGGCAGCAGTGGCTGGCTCTGAGCACTATGGGACTTAACATCTATGGTCATCAGTCCCCTAGAACTTAGAACTAATTAAACCTAACTAACCTGAGGACAGCACACAACACCCAGCCATCACGAGGCAGAGAAAATCCCTGACCCCGCCGGGAATCGAACCCGGGAACCCGGGCGTGGGAAGCGAGAACGCTACCGCACGACCACGAGATGCGGGCTGGCAACAGTGATGTACAGTGGTTACATTCCTGCCAAGTCTTTCTGCAATATCGCAGAAGTAACATCCAGCTTCTCGTAGCTAGGTGGTGGTGGCTAGTGTTTAACGTCCCGTCGACAACGAGGTCATTAGAGACGGAGCGCAAGCTCGGGTTAGGGAAGGATTGGGAAGGAAATCGGCCGTGCCCTTTCAAAGGAACCATCCCGGCATTTGCCTGAAACGATTTAGGGAAATCACGGAAAACCTAAATCAGGATGGCCGGAGACGGGATTGAACCGTCGTCCTTCCGAATGCGAGTCCAGTGTGCTAACCACTGCGCTTCTCGTAGCCCTCGTTCAAACTGAGTGAGGTGGTGATAACTACGCCTTTGTCGCCTTGAAGGCAATATTGACTAACGTCAACTCACCACGTCCAATCGCAAAGGTAAATGACGCTCACAACCGTTACAGCGTATATTTAAAGCAAAACTGATTTGCATCTTCATAGTGGCGCTACTAGCGCCACTCTTTTGCGACTGGCGCGAAACTTGATATCATTTTTCAGACACACAAACACGCCAGCCAATTTTCGTTAATGTCGCGCAACTCAGTCCTGGTGTTGCGATTTTTTTTCCGTCGATGTCCATTCATTTTTAAAGTATTAATGGATTTGATTTCGGACGCCCACCGCGCCCTTTGATGCTCTTTTGTTTCTCAGAGCCCGCACTGATCTTCCATGGAACGCAATTTCTCTCAGCGTTTTACAGCTCTGGTGGTTGTGGTGGCCAGCAAGATCTTAATAAAGTCAGTGCCTGGTCTAAACGGAAACCCGCATCCCTTCTTATTAGGTTTTCTGACATCATTAATAGATCCACTCCTTAACTATGCTGTCCCGGACACTTGGCGTCAACAGTATGATACTGCTCTTATCGTATTTTATTTCGTAATTGTATTAGAGGCAGTGCTCAGCGACAGCTGTTTTGCTTGGATGTTTTAATCGGGTGCGTCGCTGATGTTCATTGCGTCTCTCTCTTCGACTTTCCGTCCCATGCCACATTCTCATGAAATGTTTCAAATGGCTCTGAGCACTATGGAACTCAACATCTGAGGTTATCAGCTCCCTAGAACTTAGAATTACTTAAACCTAACTAACCTAAGCACATCACACACATCCATGCCTGAGGCAGGATTCGAACCTGCGACCGTATAAGTCGCGCGGTTCCAGACTAAAGTGCCTAGAACCGCTCGGCCACACCGGCCGGCTCTTATGAAATGCGATACACACCCGGCTTTCAGAGAACTAATTGTCTGCAACATTACAAAGAATGTAATTACAAAGAATGGAATGTCAAATGTCATCTAAGTCTCCAAAAGCCGGTTGTGCACCGCGTTCTTTGCGAATGTGTCATCCCTTACGTGGGGCAGACGATCAGCGACCCACCCGACGAAAACAACCAAGCAGATCAGATGCAGCAGATCACTCCTTCGAATATGACCATTAAATGAAATACGATGAGACCAGCATCGTGGTGCAAAGGCCGTGTTTTCCAACGGCATAATTAAGGAGTCTGTCGTAATAAAAACGTCAAGAAATCTAGTAAACAGGGACATGGGTTTCACTTTAAACAAGGTTGGGGCTGGGCAATAAACTTATTAAGAGCACCTCCACCAGAGCTCGAAAACGCTGAGAGAATTTGCGTTTCAGTGCGGTATCTTTTAAACAAAAGAGCATCAAAGGGTATAGTGGGCGTCGGGAACGGAACTCATAAACAGCGGTGCGAAACTGATGGTTCACAGTCTGGTTGGAGTCCAAGCAGCGAGTACACTTAAGAGCAAATTCCACAGCATCTCAAGAAAATGGTTGGGTCGGCCGTCGAAATTGTAGTGGATTGGCAAGAGCGCCAATCCACTATGAGAGGAAGCCGAAAGGCACGCGTTAAGCTCACGCAGGCTGGCGTGAGGTCTGGAACAGGTCAAGTAATGGAGACTAGCAAATAAAGTACGTAGCTTCTGGAATACTTAACTTTAATCCATAATTGGTGAACATCGGTCTGACGGTACATGCATCACAAGATAAATAGCAAATGATAGTGGCGCCTTGCTAGGTCGTAGCAAATGACGTAGCTGAAGGCTATGCTAACTATCGTCTCGGCAAATGAGAGCGTAATTTGTCAGTGAACTATCGCTAGCAAAGTCGGCTGTACAACTGGGGCGAGTGCTAGGAAGTCTCTCTGGACCTGCCGTGTGGCGGCGCTCGGTCTGCAATCACTGACAGTGGCGACACGCGGGTCCGACGTATATTAACGGACCGCGGCCGATTTAAAGGCTACCACCTAGCAAGTGTGGTGTCTGGCGGTGACACCACAGAAATATTGTGCATAAAGTGGAAACGACAGCTTGACAGAACACCCAGAAGCACACCACGTATCAGTCAGGCCGAGAAAATCTAAATATCATTATAACGAAGAAGCCTAACGAAGTTCGTAGATGTTATGTGTTGTACTTAGGCTGACACCCATTGTCCGTGATCGTTTAGTAAGATCAACGATATTCCGCAGATGCTCGTCAAACTCCCACAGAGGTACTGTGCATCACAGATAAGTTGTTCTTTAAAATTCCTGCAGCATATTTTCGAAAAACAGTGAGACAGCAAATTACTTCGTCCCACATGCGCCAGTCGTATTTCCGATCCACCATTCTTACATGCGACAGGAAAGGAAGGATATGATAATGTTAACAGAAGTGACCCGCACCACAGATAGTAAACGTAGATGTACGGTACGATATTGCAGTGCCTGTGTTATCCCGAATTAAGATGCGAGATTCTTTCGGATATGCATGCGCCACCGAAGGAAGAACCACTGCGGCACCGGCGACTACAGCTGTTATGACATACATGAAATGTATTCGCAGTTGCAAATGTAGACAACCATCACCTGTATAGCGGAATGACGACGATGAAAATCTGTGCCGGACTGGGATTCGAACCCGGACTTCTTGCACATAGCGAGCGGCCGCCTTACCGTTTGGCGACCCAAACTTCCATACGTCGTCAACAATGTCTACATCCTGTTCTCGCACATCCATTACATAAGTTCCCGCAAAGGGGAGATGTTTCACTTGAAATTTGCTTGCCCGATGTCGGCGGATGAATAAGATATTGCAGTGCATGCGTTGTTCAGAATTACGATGCATGTCCAAAGGAACCTTGCATCGTAATTCGCAATAACCTACATTGGGCAAGCGACTTTCAAGTAAAATGTTTCCCCTGTACAGGAATATGCTAACGGTCTTACCGGTTCCCGACACAACCCGAAGATAAGCGCTGTCGGGCTGGGCTAACGCTTGGTTGGGTGACCATCCGGTCTGCCGAGCACTGTTGCCAAGTGGGGTGCATTCAGTCCTTCTGAGGCAAACTGAGTAATGTATCTTTCAGGTGTGGTCAGGTTCGTGACGTATTGGAATACCCCTTAATGAAACCACTTTATAAAGAAGATGAAAGGTATATGTAGACAATTACCGGCCGATTTGTTTCGTACCAGTGTTTTCAAGAGTTTTTTTAGAAAGGCATGTGTAGGAGAGTATGGTTTCATATCTGTATACATTATTTGCTTTCAGACACCCAGTTTGGCTTCAGGAAAGGAGGATGCACAGAAAACAGAATTTGTTCTTTTATGTGTGGTGGCATTAGCAGCAGTAAACGATAGGTTGATGACAATAGATAATTCCTTTAATTTTCACAAAAGCATATAATTGTGTGAACCCTGCAATACTTTCGCGTATGTTGGAACATCATGGGATTAGGGAAAAAGCTCAGCAAAGGCCTACTTAATATCTAGAAAGTAGGAGGCAGACGGTTGTCCAGCATGAACAAACAGTGAAGAGGTTTGAATGTGTCCGAGGCCCTGCAAAGTGCAGAGTGCCACAAGTTTCTGTTCTGGGTCCGTTGCTTTTTATTTACAACAGTTTGAAATTGGTATTACGAATAAAATCAATTGCAAACGAATATTTAATTAAAAAAGTAGCTTCTTGGTCTCCCAGTTTACGTAATATTGACTGTCACGAGATAATCTGCATCTACATCTTCATGACTACTCTGCATTTCGCCGGCCGGTATGGCCGTGCGGTTCTAGGCGCTTCAGTTTGGAACCGCGTGACCGCTACGGTCGCAGGTTCGAATCCTGCCTCGGGCATGGCTGTGTGTGATGTCCTTAGGTTAGTTAGGTTTAAATAGTTCTAAGTTCTAGGGGACTGATGACCTCAGATGTTGAGTCCCATACTGCTCAGAGCCATTTGAACCATTTTTTTACTCTGCATTTCACATTTAAGTTCCTGGCAATGTTAATCTAATCACTTCAACACTGTTTTTCTACCGTTCCACACTCGAACGACAGGGGGAAAACGAACACTTCCTTTCCGTGTGAGCTCTGACTTCTCTAATTTTTAATTACGGTGGTCGTTTCTGCCTATATATGTGAGCGCCAAAAATCGTTTCCGCAATCGGGAGAGAAAGTTAGAGATTGAAGTTTGTGCAAGATCGCGCCTTTGTTTTCATGATAGTCACCCCAAATTGCTTATCATGTCGGAGTCATTCTCTGCCTTACTTCGCAATAATACAAAACGAGTTGCCCTTCTTTGAACTTTTTCGATGTAAGGACCCCATACCGCAGAGCAGTACATTAGCAGACGTCGGACAAGCGTAGTATAGGCAGTCACCGTAGTGCTTTTTTTGCGCCTTATACGTGTTCTGATAATAAACCGCAGTCTTTGGTTCGCCACAACATTCTCTGTGTGATCGTTACAATTTAAGTTGTTCGTAATTCCTATCCCCAGGTGTTTAGTTGAATTGGCAGCCTTCAGATTTGTGTGATTTATCGTATAACTGAAATTTAACCAAGTCCTTTCGGTAGTCATGTGGATGACTTCAAGCATTACGTAGGGTCAATTCCCACTTTTCGCACCAAACAGGTATCTTGTGTAAATCATATTTCAATTGCTTTGGCCTTCCTTTGGCCTTCTGATGACTTTACTGGACGATAAATGACAGCATCTTCTGCAAACAATCTAAGAATGCTGCTTAGATTTAGATCCTATATATAGATTAGGACCAGCAGAGGGGTTATAACGCTTTCTTGGGGAACGCCAGATATAACTCGTTTTTCTGGATGACTATCCGTCAGTTACCATAAACTGTGATCTTTCACGAATCCAGTTGCACAACTGAGGCTGTACTTCACAGGCACGTAGTTTGATTAGAAGCAGCTTGTGAAAAACGGTATCAAAAGACTTCTGGAAATCTAGAAATATGGAATCGACCTGACTTTCCCTGCCGATAGCACTCATTACTTCATGAGAATAAAAAGCTACTTGTGTCGCAGAAGAACGATATTTTCTGAACCTGCGCTGGCTGTGTGTCAAGAGATCGTTTTCTTCGAGGTAATTCGTGAGAAAAGTTGGATCAAGAACAGAGGAACACAAAGAATACTTCATCTAAATTTTCAAATGCCCGTTGTTTTCACTCAGTCTGACAGTACGGCTCTTTCTCTTCTCGTGTTATGGATGTTGCCTTTGTACTTTAACTGTATACGCAGTACGTAATCTGTTTTTATGGAGATCATTATTTTTCTCCCGCAGTTCACGGCACTCGTGGAAGACAATAGGACTCTATGAGTTTACGGTGTAGATTTATGTTGCACAGTTACTACGTGCAGTTACATCTGTTCGCGGACAGCTGTAACCCGCACGACCCGTTAAGCGTACATCGCCTGCTTCAGCAAAGAGCTATTACGACTTCGGGCATTTGCCTTTCAGATCCTTAAACACCGTGTCTCTCTCTTGTTTGTCGCGTTTCTAGGAAACAATGTATTGTGTAACGTGTTTTCCGGGAGCGCTGCCATTCACGCGTTTTGTTCTTAATGACCTCTTAAGATAGCAAACAACCTGAGCGAATTTATGTGGACGGTATCTAATCAGTCTTCTGGGTACACTGGTATTACTTCTGGCACAGTACGCTCACTTCGAGGTAAACAATACATCCGTAAGAGTGTGCTGACAAAACCAGCAGCACTTCTGGCTTGGTAGTGCGTGTCCAACAAAAAAAACCTGTTACGTTTTGGCTATGGACCTATCGCCGGCAACATATTGATATCGCAGGTGGCAAAAGACCGTGTCAGAATTTCAGCACCATTGCTAATGGCCATTTGTAATTTGCAAACGTCCATAGACTCATGTACTTTAATTACAAATGTGTGTTAGGGGTTAAATTAATTATAAAATGCCAGCCCTGATGAAACATGAGTCATGGACCAGCCACACAGCAACATATAATAAAAAAGGAGATCATCTGACTACGAAATGGAATAGGATTCTACATCAAACCAAAGAATTGCAATAGTTCTGCTGTTTAAATATACTGGTGTCCAAACTTAAAGCAACAATACCGCTACTTCGCCGTCCTGTGTCTAAATCACGATATAATCATACAAACTGTCAACCAGATGTCCGTATGTCGTGTTCTGCATGGAAGATGGCATTCCGGTCAATGGACAACCATGCGATCGACGACGTCACGGCACCTACCAAACGAAATAGTGTTCGTCGGGTAGCGTCATAACCACAGTCGCTTGTACACAGTCACAAACAGTGCAATATGGCACAGAGAAGATGCTGTGGGGCGGCGGGTGGAATATTGTTATATATGTGTTTAATGTTTTGTTTTTCCCGGCCGATTAGCAACATATGTGGGGCGGCGGGTGGAATTTATGTTGTTATTTAAATGTAGAGTGTAATGTAGAAAAGATGCATTTCCCGGCCAATGCACCATATGTGGGGCGGCGGGTGGAATAATTGTTATTAATGTAGAATGTAAAGTAGAAAAGATGCATTTCCCGGCCGATTAGCACCATATGTGGTACGGAGGGTGGAATTAATGTTGTTAAATGTTCCTATTATTTATTTATTGCTGTTGTGTTTTGCCGTTCTCAACACTGGCTGTCCAACTACAATATTGGCAACCAGAAAGAGATTAGCAAAACGTGAAGCCTGTGATTAGAATTCCTAGTGCCCACTTCATCTGAGAAATACACTTATAGCTACAGCTTATAGCTCTGAGGAATTAGAAGATTGTCTGGGATTCATAATCAAAAACGATTCTCTCTAAAATTTTCACTATATTCTGAAAGTCACAGACCAAAAAAAGAATCCACACAATCCAATTACCAGAGCAGTTCAGTCTAATGCACTGATGCAACTATAAATGTTCAAATTAAAGGTATTAAAGGTTTAAGTGAATGCTCGCCATAATTTGATGATAATGTTCATCAAACGCCACGCTAAATAATGGTAGAATGTCTGTCCCGCAGCGGCACGTGAAAATACGACATACGCAAACTGAAGATAGATCATTAAAGTCATCCCAGAATTAACACTTCACTCGAAAACGATTTCATGGTTACGCGTATCCCGAGTAACTTATTACTGCACCCGAGGCTGTTTATAGCAACGATACCGACGCGACGCGACTCCTGGCACAAGTGGTGCGCAAACCAGCGTCTGGAGAGAACTGGGACCTTCTTCTCTCGTGCAGCGTTCTTGCATATAAAGCCACGGTGCGGACGGCTAAGGGAACGCCTGATCAATTCCGCTCTCCCGACTAGCCGCTGGGCTAGTAATGCACCACTTCAAGTTATCGAATAAATCATTGCTTCCTTTTCTGATGGCCGATGAAGCTCTCAATTTAAATGTGCAATCAGCACACAGGTAAGTAATCATAATAAAAGTCTGACGTGGCTAAGTCAAATATTTTTGGCGAGAGAATTAATTTAATTACACTGCACGCAGTAGACGAGCTCTGAACTTGCTCTTTGGAGATACGCTATAGCTATAGTTTTATAGTTGTTCTGTTGAAACTTCTCACATCTTTATGATTATAGCGGATCTCCCTTCTACTTAAATTTAAACATCCTAGCCTTATTTATTTGCCTACTTAATCTATCTTGCATCCTTAATTTCTAAGACAAAAACTAGAAAATCATGAATTTCAACTAAAATTTTAATTTGTGAGATCCAGAAGACTGTTTCTACTAAATTATTATGCAAAAGGAATCTAAATATAAATTTTTAAGTTTCTAGCTCTTTTCTGTTGCGCCAATGATTTTTACAGAAAAACGTCCAAATTTCGAAAATGGTTAAAGTTATTGAACAGACATTCAACACATATTGATTTAGTATTACTCCTGACATGCTAGAAACGTTTCAGGTTATTTACTTGTTTTTTAAAGTATTGCGCAACATTTATGACGTCAGAGCTAGTTACAGCGGACTAGGCTGGCACACAATGGAAAGACTGATGTGAATTTTATACCGCGTGAGTAGGCTGCTTCCCTACAATGCCTACCAGACTTTCTGCGGTGGTGGGTCATAAAAAGAAAGGAAGCAGGACAGTAGCAAACTGACTTGGCCATATGGCTTAATGTGAATAGTTCTGTTGTTTTTCGGATGTGGCGACATTTTATAGAGACCGAAACTGTATCACTGTATCCCGAAGACAACGACAGGGCAGACCACGTGAGACTTCCGAAGACAGGTTCCTTAAGAGGAGGTTTACCACCTTTGGCCCGAAAGAAGCATGTTTTTCAGAATTTTTTTTTCTCGGGATGTGTTGTATATATCAATGTCAAATTTGGTCAAAATGTTTATTGATATTTCCTCTACAAACTGGAATTTTTTCGACCGGAAATGTTGAAGAGCAAAGGCGGAAGTGCCGTCGGAACGAAACAAAATTTCGATGTAGACCTCCACGCACGGTATGACACAGGTCAGCCGGCTCGTCTGAAATCAAAATTGAGTCGACGCTAACGAAGTATATAAGATTCTTTAGGAGTTGTACCTCGCTTAAGTTATTTGGACCATAGGAAATAAAATTGCGGCCATTTGACAAAAATAGGGATTTTTTCATCGATTTTTCGACTTCGTCGGCCAAGTAAAAATATTTGTAGTTGATGGATCGGTATGAAAGTGGTACGACTCCTAGACAATTTAGTTAGCTTCGTCGGAAACAAAGATTCATGCCAATCGGTTCAGTAGATTTGAAGTTACCACACCGCGCGATAAAAGAAAGTCATTTCGAGAAAAACGTGTTTGAAGTTTTGCCTACATATAAATGCAATGTTATTCAACTTACGTTCAATCTGCTATTCCGGAGTCATAAACTAGTCCTTCCTCTTCCTCATAGAGGGCGTTCTGCTCGATCTGGGCCATCCTGCGCTGCTTCAGAACCGCTCGTACGGCCGGTGACAAGCGGTTTTCGGACGCTTGAATCAGGTGGTAGTCCGAATGCTGGGCGGACTGCGTCGAATAGAGTCCCAGGGTGACGTCCATCGTTGTCATGGTCTTCAGAATTGCTGAATACCCTTCGCTGAAGCTGCTCCCTGCCAGGAAAGTCGCAATCTCCACAGTCTTCGCACCAGAATGCAAATGCTTGAGGGCTAACTTCCAAACACATGCGTTCAAACTTTCATTTGAATTTTGTGTGTTTCCTCCCAAGCAGCGGTACATTAACTCGTCCTGTGAAAGAAAAAAACTGGTGCGTGAAAAAGGCCGATTTCAGGCAGGTTCGTTTTTTTGTTCAACCACGAATAACAAACATTTCCGTTCCGTATTCGGAAAAACCGTTTCAGAGGTGGATTCTAAACACTTTTATGGATCCCAAAATGCAATTAAAAAAATCGATTTTTTGAACCAAAAGATAGTAAACCTCCCCTTAATTGGCTGTAGGGGCACGACATTGCCGCCTTAGTAGTGCACGGCAACTGGCATGTGAGCTCGCAGCATCCACTGGACGTGTTGTATCGCGGCAAAAAAGTGTACAGAAGGCTTCGGCAGAGTTGCCCTTGTTGTCGGAGACCTGCTAAATGTGTACATCTGACGCGTCTTCCGGGATTAGCCGAGCGGTCTTGGGCGCTGCAGTCATGGACTGTGCGGCTGGTCCCGGCGGAGGTTCGAGTCCTCCCTGTGGCATGGTCAAATGGCTCTGAGCACTATGGGACTTAACATCTGAGGTCATCAGGCCCCTAGAACTTAGAACTACTTAAACATAACTAACCTAAGGACATCACACACATCCATGCCCGAGGCAGGATTCGAACCTGCGACCGTAGCGGTCGCGCGGTTCCGGACTGAAGCGCCTAGAACCGCTCCGCCACATCGGCCGGCCCCCTCGGGCATGGGTGTGTGTGTTTGTCCTTAGGATAATTTAGGTTAAGTAGTGTGTAAGGTTATGGACTGATGACCTTAGCAGATAAGTCCCATAAGATTTCACATACATTTGAAAATTTTTTGACGCGTCTTCACCGAAGGGAAGGTCTAGAGTGGAGTCATCAACATGCCACCTGGACGGTCGAACAGTAGGCCGATGTTGTTTTCACAGATGAGTCCCGATTTAGTCTGGAGAGTCAAATGGCTCTGAGCACTATAGGACTCAACATCTGAGGTTATCAGTCCCCTAGAACTTAGAACTACTTAAACCTAACTAACCTAAGGACATCACACACATCCATGCCCGAGGCAGGATTCGAACCTGCGACCGTTGCGGTCACGCGGTTCCAGACTGAAGCGCCTAGAACCGCACGGCCACACCGGCCGGCGCGTTCTGTATTATTTACAGTGTTTCTGCTTTACTATCACCTGATTATACTCTTTTGTGGCAAAATAAATGCAACTTTACAAAATTTGCTTTTTTTGCTTTAATTTTGGAAACCAGTGTACATTATAACACTACCAGCTACTGCTAAATTAGCAGTACACCGATACTGTTACTTCCGTGCAAGTAATTAGATTTCACCGTGACTGTGTAGTAACAGTTAAGGTATCGGGCTATTTTTAGTTTCTCGAAAGATTTCTGTTGCCAGGAAGTAGTAGCAAAACAAACGTAAACTGTAATTACGTAAAAGGAAACGGTGGACATCCTAATTAGGCAAAGCTGTGCCAAGTACTTGCACTTCTCAGAAACAAATTTAAATTTTGCGATTGATTGTTACCTGGTACTGAAAATCTATTTTACAAATATGTTACGGGACAGCACCACAGTAAGTAGACTACCAGTGGTTTGGCAAACACAACACAGAAGAAATATAAAACCGTTTGGCAATAACTGGCTATCTGTGTATTAAAGCACAATCATTACAGATAAATTATTACGAATGGTGGGATAAAACTAACTTGGACATGAGGACCTTTTATTGAGGATCTTTTATCAGTTTAATTAATGGAAATCACTGACTAGGAAATGGCTTTCAGGTAGTCGTATTATCTGTTCTGATTACTTTTTGGTTTAATAGGGAGCCTTCACTTCTTTATACTAGATAGAGGAAAAATAGCACATGTGGTCCCTGAATCTGTAATAATTGGAATAGTGGTAGCCAGTCACTTATTATAGCACCAAATGTTATAAAATTGATAGTTGCACATCATTTGTACTGTTGTAATATGGAAAGCAAAGCTGGCCCAGCAGCATGCATGGGGACCAAGAAACTAACCTATCAATAGACTCAGATCCAGTCTGAATATTTTAGTGAATACACAACATGAGAAACACTATTAACTACAAATAAATGGAAATATACACATTATTACAAACCTGTACAGTAATTATTCCTTAATCTGGCCCTTCAAATTCATAGCCAGTAAATACTCTGACTGATCACATTTTTATGCCAGTAGTTGGAATACTGTTCTGAGATTTCAATCGGAAAAACATTTCAGTAAACCACTTTATATCTTTTCTAGGCAATTATACGTTAAAGAAACTTTAACAATCCTTCTGTAAAAAAAAAAAAAAAAAAAAAAAAAAAAAAAAAAAAAAAACAAACACATGAAGTACTTCAGAAACAAGACCCAGTGACTATAAAGCAATCTACTACCTCAGAAGAGTTGTTCAAAATTATTAAAGAAAGCAATTACTTTTCAGTTCAGTGAAATAGGATACCAGCAGACATTGCAGCACTTGGAAAACGACCCTGTTTGGGTAAATAACAGAGGATTAAACATAGGATTTCAACACAAAGTTTAAACAAAATAGCATTATTATTTGTATAAGAAATTAAATAACTGGTCCATGCAATTATACAGCACTCAACCGATTATTTGAGACGAAGGTGGCGGATGTAGCTATTTCCTCTGGAGGCTCAAAAAGGCGGCAAAAGTATCTATGGCTTATACTGTATCACTAGCTTTTAAAATTCTCTTCTTAGCGTCAGATTTTCGTAATTCAGAGTCCATCAATTTGTGCCATGAATAATCAGTCAAATTTCTTCCATTTGCGAGACTATATTAAATAATCTTGCTGCTCTTCTTGTCGCACAAGACGTGGACAGTTTGCATGCTAGACACCAAGTAACTCTTGCCACAAAGTTTCCTTGCGGTTCGACCGTCAGATCCTACTTTTCTATTCCCACCGAGCCAGTTTCGCTGCGGAGAGACTTCCCTTCAGGCTTTACATCACTGCAAATATACTTTCTCTTCGCATGAACCAGTACTACAAGTATAGCTTTAACATTTCAATACTTTTGCGGATCATTACTTTTAAAATTACGTGCACACATTAAGTATAGTGACGTAGATGGACATAAATAATGAATACAATATTTACATAGGTGTTACAGCAAAGATTTTAGTGATACAGACGTCACATTAAACATGCACAAACAAAGAAGTTGATTATATATATATATATATATATATATATATATATATATGGTGTTACAAAAAGGTACGGCCAAACTTTCAGGAAACATTCCTCACACACAAATAAAGAAAAGATGTTACGTGGACATGTGTCCGGAAACGCTTAATTTCTATGTTAGAGCTCATTTTAGTTTGTTTTTCCACCTTCGCTCAATGGAGCACGTTATCATGATTTCATACGGGATACTCTACCTGTGCTGCTAGAACATGTGCCTTTACAAGTGCGACACAACATGTGGTTCATGCACGATGGAGCTCCTGCACATTTCAGTCTAAGTGTTCGCACGCTTCTCAACAACAGATTCGGTGACCGATGAATTGGTAGAGGCGGACCAGTTCCATGGCCTCCACGCTCTCCTGACCTCAACCCTCTTGACTTTCATTTATGGGCGCATTTGAAAGCTCTTGTCTACGCAACCCCGGTAACAAATGTAGAGACTCTTGGTGCTCGTATTGTGGACGGCTGTGATACAATACGCCATTCTCCAGGGCTGCATCAGCGCATCAGGAATTCCATGCGACGGAGGGTGGATGCATGTATCCTCGCTAACGGAGGACATTTTGAACATTTCCTGTAACAAAGTGTTTGAAGTCACGCTGGTACGTTCTGTTGCTGTGTGTTTCCATTCCATGATTAATGTGATTTGAAGAAAGTAATAAAATGAGCTCTAACATGGAAAGTAAGCGTTTCCGCACACATGTCCACACTGAACGTTTGGCCGTACCTTTTTGTAACACCCTTTGAACAGAAGATTGCGTGTCACATGATTTGTCGCTGGTTGCTGGTCGCAGGGGAAAAGTCCTTGCAGAATTTTGAGGGACTGAGAAAACTTAGGCAAATGGGTGATAAAATTTAGAGAGTATCTGTAGGCACGATGATAGGAGCGAGAAATTGTAGCGAACCTTGCAGTTTCACGGATAGTTTGAGGGCTCATTCACAATTCATTCTTTGATGTAGTGTGTATGTTTTAATTAAACATTCTTTCGGCTTAACCACGTAGTCGCTGAGCAGGCACTGCGAGCTTGTACTTTCACAACTGATTTGTTAGATGACAACCTCACATATTCCAGTTACGCATACCTTCTAATCTTGGCCAAGACTGTCGTAAATCTTCTGTTATGTGATTATTCCTTCTGTATTCTCGGCATTTTTGAACTTCATTTACATCTTGTGATAAAATGTATGTCCATGTTGTAACACCATTACCTACTTTATATATATATATATATATATACAGAAGGAATAATCACATAACAGAAGATTTACAACAGTCTTGGCCAAGATTAGAAGGTATGCGTAACTGGAATATGTGAGGTTGTCATCTAACAAATCAGTTGTGAAAGTACAAGCTCGCAGTGCCTGCTCAGCGACTACGTGGTTAAGCCGAAAGAATGTTTAATTATAACATACACACTACATCAAAGAATGAATTGTGAATGAGCCCTCAAACTATCCGTGAAACTGCAAGGTTCGCTACAATTTCTCGCTCCTATCATCGTGCCTACAGATACTCTCTAAATTTTATCACCCATTTGCCTAAGTTTTCTCAGTCCCTCAAAATTCTGCCAGTCTTTGAACAGAAGATTGCGTGTCACATGATTTGTCGCTGGTTGCTGGTCGCAGGGGAAAAGTCCTTTCTGAATGTCCGCAGGAGAAGAAGGAATATTTACTCGTTGCTCACTGACGGAGAGGTCTCTACTCACTGCCCATCAACGAAGAAGTTATTACTGTTCGCTCTCCAGACTCGCATCTGAGCCAGCACGACATTCTGTGCGCCAATGAGGCTGCTCTACAGAATTCTGATCAATGGTACAGAAGTAACTAAAGCAATAATTTTCGAGCTAGCAGAAGTTTTGCAGTATTAACTTGTAGAAGGATATAGTTCTTAACAGACCTGTCTGACGTCTCCTCTCTGCAGCTGAATTTTCCCACCGGCCATTGCGCTGGTAACCACGTTTGGATTTTCTGGAAACTTGCTTTTAGCTCCTTCCCTCTACTAAATAATACTGTTAACAAGCAAGATGTCCCATTGCAAATTTTCAAGTGGCCGGGCTGCTTCCTGGTTTCTCACGGTGCTGCTACAGGACTTCCGTCCCTCTCCACTCTTTACTGACAAGGGAACCTCCCCATCGCACCCCCTTCAGATTTAGTTATAAAATGGCACAGTGGATAGGCCTTTAAAAACTGAACACAGATCAATCGAGAAAACGGGAAGAAGTTGTGGGGAACTATGAAAAAATAAACAAAATATACAAACTGAGTAGTCCATGCGCAAGATAGGCAACATCAAGGAGCATGTTAGCTCAGTAGAGTCCTGGTCCCGTGGTTAGCATGAGCAGCTGCCGAACGAGAGGTCGTTGGTTCAAGTCTTCCCTCGAGTGAAAAGTTTAATTTTTTTATTTTCAGTTTATGTGACAAACTCTTATGTTTTCATCACATTTTTGGGAGTGGTTATCACATCCACAAGAAAACCTAAATCGGGCAAGGTAGAAGAATCTTTTTACCCATTCGCCAAGTGTACAAGTTAGGTGGGTCGACAACATATTCCTGTCATGTGAAGCACATGCCGTCACCAGTGTCGTATAGAATATATCAGACTTGATTTCCTGTGGAGGATTCGGTTGACCTATGACCTTGCGATCAAATGTTTTCGGTTCCCATTGGAGAGGCACGTCCTTTCGTCTACTAATCACACGGTTTTGCGGTGCGGTCGCAAAACACAGACACTAAACTTATTGCAGTGATCAGAGACGTCAATGAACGAACGGACAAATCATAACTTTGCGAAAATAAAGAAAATAAACTTTTCACTCGAGGGAAGATTTGAACCAAGGATCTCTCGTTCGCCAGCTGCCCACGCTAACCACGGGACCACGGCACTACTAAGCTCACACTCTCCTTGATGTTGCCTATCTTGCGCATGGACTACTCAGTCTGTATATTTTGCTTATTTTTTCATAGTTCCACACAACTTCTTCTTGTTTTCTAGATTGATCTGTGTTCAGTTTTTCAAGGCCTATCCACTGTGCCAACTCATAACTAAATCTGAGGGGGGTGCGATTGGGAGGTTCCCTTGTGAGAAGGAACCCGGGCGTGGGAAGCGAGAACGCTACCGCACGACCACGAGATGCGGGCTGCGGTCGTCCAGCTTGGCTTGTTAAATATAAGAGTCGGCCCAAACTCAAGTGTTCGTCCATCGTGGTATCCGGGTTCCCGGGTTCGATTCCCGGCGGGGTCAGGGATTTTCTCTGCCTCGTGATGACTGGGTGTTGTGTGCTGTCCTTAGGTTTGTTAGGTTTAAGTAGTTCTAAGTTCTAGGGGACTGATGACCATAGCTGTTAAGTCCCACAGTGCTCAGAGGCATCGTGGTATCTGCTTTTCTCAAGAAAGCGGCAGGACCAAACACACATAGTGTGAAGAGTACCTAGCGAGGCGCTTTGCAGTCAGCCGCAGGACGGACACAAGGCCAGACCCCAGACGCTGACACGGCTTGCCCGACTTAACAGTCGAACACTCAGGGTTGCCCCACCTCCTGATTCTAGAGTGCTTGTCGCCGTGGACCTTATGGGATTTCGGCTATGCAGGCAGAGTTCCCGTCTGGAATTAACCAGCTGTAGGAGAGTTGTCCGCGGCTCGTGGTCTCGAGGTCGCGTTCTCGCTTCCCGAGCACGGGGTCCTGGGTTCGATTGCCGGCGGTGTCAGGGATTTTCACATGCCTCGAGATGACTGGGTGCTCGTGTGGCCCTCATCATTTCATCATCATTCATGAAAGTGGAGAGTTTGGACTGAGCAAAGATTGGGAATTTGTATGGGCGCTGATACCGCTCAATTGAGCGCCCCGCTAACCAAACAACAACATCATCATTGTGGTGTCACCGCCAGACACCACACTTGCTAGGTGGTAGCCTTTAAATCGCCCGCGTGTCGCCACTGTCAGTAATTGCAGACCGAGCGCCACCACACGGCAGGTCTAAAGAGACGTCCTAGCACTCGCCCCACTTGTACAGCCGACTTTGCTAGCGATGCTACACTGACAAATACGCTCTCATTTGCCGAGACGATAGTTAGCATAGCCTTCAGCTACGTCATTTGCTACGACCTAGCAAGGCGCCATTACCAGTTTATATTGAGATTGTTATTAATGTATCAACATGAGCGATGTTCTCCAATTATGGATTAAAGTTAAGTATTCCAAGATCTTCGTACTTTATTTGCAATTCTCAAGACATTGTCCTGTTCCAGACCTCACGCCAGTCTGCGTGAGCTTAAACGCGTGCCTTTCGGCTACCTCCGAGTGGCTTGGCTGTCTTGCCAAGTCACTACAATCATCATCTAGGAAAATTACAGAAAGAATTACGTGTAGCTTCCTCCAATAAATACATGGTAAACATTAATAAAACCGAGAAACTGCAGGGAAAGTATCCTGACGGGAAATGGAGGAAAAAAAGGCGCTACGAACACGTGTCCGGAAATGCATCTTTCCGACGGTAGATACCACTGACGAATGAAGGTTCCTCTCACCACGTTCCGTGGATTCCTTGTTTCCTGCAGCTGTGTGATTGACGCAGCTTACTGTAAGCAGCAGAATGGTCTGGTATTCATGTGGGGAATAAGCCGAGGTGGTATTTGTGTACAGTTTTTGTCAACGGGCAAGCAGATGGGAACGGTCGAGAGGCAGCACGGCTATACCAAAGCAAGTACCCTCATAGGCACCAACCACAACTTTTTGGGCGTTTGTGTGACCTTGGGTTCTTTCAGACAAGCTAACATGTAGGGAGGCGGCTGACTGTGCGTACACCAGATTTGGTGGACTAGGCTCTGCAGGATATTGAGACGAACCGTAGTATAAGCTTCAGGCTAGTGGTCCGCCAACATGGTGTAAGCGAAAGTACGATTATGTGTATCCTGCGCGACAACCGCTACTATCCCTATCACCTGTAACGAGTGCAAGTATTAGGAAAAGCGAATTTTTCTCTCTGCGGGAAGGATTTTGTCGATGATTTTTGTACCAGGCCATCCCAGTTATGGGATTTCTGTCATCAGTCCTCTGCATCGGTGAAGAAACCTTGACCAGAACTGGCACCATCAATCTACATAATCGTCGCCTGTGGGCTACAGACAGTTCTCGGGGAATGGGTGGATTGGATTGGATTGTTTGGGGGAGGAGACCAAACAGCGAGGTCATCGGTCTCATCGGATTAGGGAAGGACGGGGAAGGAACTCGGCCGTGCCCTTTCAAAGGAACCATCCCGGCATTTGCCTGGAGCGATTTAGGGAAATCACGAAAAACCTAAATTAGGATGGTCGGACGCGGGATTGAACAGTCGTCCTCCCGAATGCGAGTCCAGTGTGCTAGCCACTGCGCCACCTCGCTCGGTGGGGAATGGGTGAGGCATCTCATCAGCATCGCTTCAGCATCAATGTGTGGGCAGGGATCCTTGGCGATCACATATTTGTACCAGTTGTTATTCCACAAGGCCTCAACGAAGGTACTTCCTGCAGAATACTCTCCCTGGGATACTTGAGAATGTGCCTTTGGCAATAGGACTGTTTATGTAGTTTCTGCATGAAGTAGCATCACTCCATTCCCACATTATAGTTTGCCGACACCTCAACATCTTCGTGGGATGCTGGATAGGACGTGGAGGCCCTTGAAAGATATGTGCTAAGGTCTGATCAGGGTAGATCCAGAAAATAAAGCTGGTAGTTGCCAATTCCAAGGTGGAACGAGTATAATATCTTTGAGTAGGAGGATCTTTGATGGTTAAAAGAGTAGGGCGCGTGCAGCAAAAAACTGGGGAGTCGTAGCTAGGTGCCCGGAGGAAGCAGACGTGTGGTGACAGCTTTAAGGTAGGACTCACGCTGCATAGTTACACTGAACAAACTTTAGTACGTAAATGAGAGGAGATATATAATGATTTCAAAATGGGTTTTGTTACATAATTTTCAGAGTTAGGATTTGTATGTTCAAGATTTGACGCAGTAAGCGTTTAATAAAAATTTTTTTAAGCTACAAAATGTTGTAAATGGTAGTTTTTGTGTATGACTCAAAGTTTTAACAACATATATATATTGAGATCAACATTGTGTTTAAATCTAACAGCCTGAATCATAATCCACATCCTTTGCTTGTACTGAATATGAAAATGAGTAGTAAAGTAAAGTTATCCACCAATGAAAGAACGTAAAGAAAATGAGGCCTCAATGCAATATAATGTGCAGTTCATGGTTTCAAATTGTGAGAATTGCATCCAGTGGCGGGCCACTTTTAATATTTGTTGTGACTTGGATGCGATGCAGCTCTGTACTCTGATCGGAGACAATTTGTTGTCATTGCACGCACACTGTTCATTTCCAGACGCACGTTCATATAACCTTTTTTCCTCCATTTCCCATCAGGAATCCGTCCCTGTAGTTTGTCGATCTTGTTAATGTTCACCATGCATAGAGAGAAGTAAGATATCATTTGGCGTCCTAATCTCCGGAATCAGTGTCGTCCTCCATAGCTGAGTTGTCAGCGTGGTAGAAACCCATGCGAGGGTTCTTCGTTGTATTCCTGGTCGGGTCAGAGATTTTCTCCGCTTGGGGACTGAGCGTTGTGTTGTCTTCATCCTCATCGACACTCGAAGTGGCGTTAACTAAAAAGACTTGTCTAACCGACGGAAGGCCCTAGCGTACAGCAACTGACACCTATCGAAGTGAAACTAAAGTAATTTAAATAAAGTATGAAAATGAGATGTGAGACATGTCAGTCTGGTAATAGACTATCACGTATCGCCCTGTATATATCTAGCCACTATATGCTTTCATTTCTACACAAACTGTAAATGAATATTATACAACAATGCAAAAACTCATTGAAATCGACCTCGGGGAAGATCAGTTTGGGTTCTGGAAAAAAAATATGACCACTATATGCTTTCGTTTCTATACAAATTGCAAATGAATATTATACAGTAATGCACGCAGAAATCGACCTCGGGGAAGTTCAGTTTGGGTTGTGGAAAAATATAGGGAAATGCGATGCGATACTGACTCTTCGACTCATCTTACAATACAGATTAAAAAAATTAGGGCAAACTTACAGTTATAACGTTTATAGATAGTGTTATTCAAGAGGTTTTAGCTATGTGCTACCGCTGGATTTCACTCTTTTATTTCTGTCTTACTGGCATCAACAACGCAGTCGTCCGATCACCGAGATGGAACTGTTTCTTATAGGACACAACACTCATATTTGGCTGTGGGAAATCGCTCAGTGGTGAAAATAAAGAAAGCTGCACCAGCATAGATTCTTTCGCTGAGTGGAAGAGGAAGTAATCATTTGTGGTTCCAATATATAACTGTCCGTGTCTGGCACATAACTAAAAAAAAAATTTTTTTGTTCCTTCTGTGACCAGACAAGTTTTGTTGTGGACAATGATTCCACGCAGATGCAACACCATTCTTGATTAACGTCTTAACTTCTTCAAATGTGAGAGTGGCAATGAGTCCTCTCGTACCCAAAAAATGCCAAGCACTCTGTTGCCAGCGTTCCTTACTCTGTTCACATTTGCTGGGCAAACTTACGTTGTGATAATCCTGATGAGTTATCGTTATCGAATTAAATGATATGCTACCTACCAAATGCAAACCGTCCGAAGTTAATGACTCTTACGTAAGTTCTTACACAGACCTGCTAATTTCATTTCACATGCTGCTGCAGCTGAAGTTCTTATCAAGCCTTATCCAAGCAGCAAACACGTTAGTTTTGGTATCAGCTGTTGCTGGGTGTCTGGTCCGATTTTCATCTCCGACGCAACTTCTTCAGATACTGAATGGAATTAATCAAGGAAAATCAGTCTTCATTAAAGGAGGATTATTATGTGGATAGCCGGCCGCTGAGACCGAGCGGTTCTAGGCGCTTCAGTCTGGAATTGCGCGACCGTTACGGTCGCAGGTTCAAATCCTGCCTCGAGCACGGATGTGTGTGATGTCCTTAGGTTAGTTAGGTTTAAGTACTTCTATGTTCTAGGGGACATAACCTCAGATGTTAAGTCCCATAGTGCTCAGAGCCATTTGAGCCGTTATGTGGATAATACCAATTTCAGTCCGTCTAAGTTCTGACTGCGCTAAGACAGGATTAGAAATGCAAAAAAATTATCGTTCGGCAATGCCCCAGTTTTGTGTGTGACGGACATAGAAAGAAAGATACCTCTGCGGAATACGACAACGACGATACTTCTACTTTTCTCAACTGCCTGACACACCAGCGATCCGTCGAATGGGCGGTTCTTCGTTTCGTAAATCGCAAGTGTGTGGGCAAATCGCAGCGATAGGTCGCATGGAAATCCTAGGCAAACTGATGGATCGCATATATTAGTGCACGCAGTATGGCTGGGGTGGTTGGCAGCGGTGTGTGGCAATACGGTTGCGAATAGTTTCTTTATTTACTAAGCGTGGTATTGCACTGTTGTTTCGTCTCGCCCAGCTCACGTTGAATAGAATTTATAATTATCCAGGGACCACGAACTGCTCTGAGAAGTGAAGTGGAAGCCGGAATTGCCGGTTATATTAAGAAGTAATACAAAATACACGCTATGATTTTGCAGTGAAGAGAATTTTGAAATATATGCTATAGAAGTAGAATTTGTGAGAAGTCCATAGTAATAGTCGCGATACAATGGGCTCCATCTTATGATTCTGAGTTACTTACGAAATAGCTGTACATATTACTGAAGTATATAACATCTAAACGGAATGGCATACTTATCTACTGTAATGTCAACACGACATTTTAAATGTTCAGGGATAATTTATTACACAGTTATACGCAAGACTCTTGTCATTTCATATAATTTCGAATTAAATGATATGGAATCTACCCACTGCAAACCGTCCAGAGTTAACGACTCTTAGGCAAAGTCTTAGACACGCCTGCTAATTTCATTCCCACGCGTTCTTGTAGCTGACGTTCTTATCAAGTCTCATCCAAACAGCAAACATGTTATCTCTGATAGCAGCTGTTGCTGGGTGCCTAGTCCGACATTTATCTTCAACCTAACTTCTTTAGTGACCGAATGGATTTAATCAAAGAAAATCCGTCTTCTTGAAAGGAGGAGAACACGCACTATCAAATTCAGTCCGTCTACGTTCTGATTCGCGCAAAGACAGGCTTAGCAAGACAAAAAGCTTATCGTTCGGTAATGCCCTTGCTTAAAGTGATCGGCGGATATAGGAAAAAATACGGACACGGAATAGGACAATGAAGACCTTCCACCTTTCTGACGGACACAGAATGTTGGAACTTCCAGAAATGGGACATTTTATGGAAAATGCCGTCTAATTTGTCTCATTTATTTTAAAGTATAACTAGTTTCGACAGTTCACCTCTTATTATCGAATGTTGAAAGAATACTTGCTACGACGTCATTAATAAAAAAATATTAAACTATACTACTTTATAAAAATATCTCAAAGCGTATGAACCTAAATACACATCCCTTGTAGGTGATAAGGTTACATCAACACACGTGGGATAAAAGACTTCCAAACTTCGTTAATAAGATCTTTCCAACAATAGATTGGATTTCATATTGCTGCTGCGTGTCTCACTTGTTGAAACAACGCAGAAGAATCGAATTATGCTCAAACCTTCCAGTGCAGTTCCAGTACTTTGATAAAGACATGTCAAAGCAAAATGGTGTGACCTGACATCACAGCTCTGATGGTGGCGCAGATGTGACAGCTTCATGTAATCTTGCAACGTAAATTAGTACTTATATCACGAATGACAAAATCAAGTGTGATATCTCTGGTCTCTCGAAGTCTGTATTTAGATACAATAAAGAAGAGAAATAAAAACGCCCTATCTGAGAACGTTTAGTGATGTGTACTCCCAAAATATTTTGAGTGCGCAGTTGCCTATCATCATGGACTTTCATCCTAGTGAAGAAATTAATGCAGCCGTAGTCTTTCTAAGGCTGCATGTTTGCAAAACTAGTAAATGCTGTTGCTCAATAGGAAATATAGGCCCATTACATACGATTACGATATTGCAGTGACTGCGTAAAAATTCCTATGGTCCGCGGCGCCGTTTTGAAATACGTCAAATGTAATCGAAATTGCCGGATGGACAACCACCAGCTGTTGAATGGGATGACGACAACGAAAATTTGTGCCGAGCCGGGACTCGAACCCGAATTTCCCTCTTACCGAGAGCAGCCGCCTTATCATTTGCCTGTCCTTGCACGAGTCGCGGCCATCCCTAACTTCCACATGTCGCCAACCACGCCTCTACAACCTGTACTAGTGCAACCATTGTTTATATTTCCGTACAGGCGAGACATTTGACTTGGAAGTTGGCTGCCCGGTGTCGCCGGATAGATGCGATTTTGCAGTGCCTGTGATATCTGAATTACGATGGGAGGTACCTTTCTACATCTGCATTTATATGCATACTCTGCAAATCACATTTAAGTGCCTGGCAGAGGGTTCATGGAACCACCTTCACTATTATTCCAATCTCGTATAGCGCGCGGAAAGAATGAACACCTGTATCTTTTCGTACGAGCTCTGATTTCTCTTATTTTATCGTGGTGATCGTTCCGCTCTAGGTCGGTGTCAACTAAAAATTTTTGCATTCGTAAGAGAAAGTTGGTGATTGGAATTTCGTGGGAAGATTCCGTCGCAACTAAAAACGCCTTTCTTTTAATGATTTCCAGCCCAGATCCTGTATCATTTCTGTGACGCTCTCTCCCATATTTCGCGATAATACGAAACGTTCTGCCTTTCTTTGAACTTTTTCGATGTACTCCGTCCCGGCGGAGGTCCGAGTCCTCCCTCGAGCATGGGTGTGTGTGTTTGTCCTTAGGATAATTTAGGTTAAGTAGTGTGTAAGCTTAGTAACTGATGACCTTAGCAGTTAAGTCCCATAAGATTTCACACACATTTGAACATTTGATGTACTCCGTCAGTCCTACCTGGTAAGGATGCCACACCGCGCAGCAGTATTCTAAAAGAGGACGGACAAGCGTGGTGTAGACAGTCTCCTTAATAGGTCTGTTACATTTTCTTAGTGTCCTGCCAATAAAACGCAGCTTTTGGTTAGCCTTCCCCACAACATTTTTATGTATCCTTTCCAAATGGTGCAAATGGCTCTGAGCACTATGGGACTCAATTGCTGAGGTCATTAGTCCCCTAGAACTTAGAACTAGTTAAACCTAACTAACCTAAGGACATCACAAACATCCATGCCCGAGGCAGGATTCGAACCTGCGACCGTAGCGGTCTTGCGGTTCCAGACTGCAGCGCCTTTAACCGCACGGCCACTTCGGCCGGCTATCCTTTCCAATTTAAGTTGTTCGTAATTGTAATACCTAGGTATTTAGTTGAATTTACGGCTTTTAGATTAGACTGATTTATCATGTAACCGAAGTTTAACGAGTTCCTTTTAGCACTCATGTGGATGACCTCACACTTTTCGTTATTTAGTGTCAACTGCCACTTTTCGCACCATTCAGATATTTTTTTCGAAATTGTTTTGTAGTTTGTTTTGATCTTCTGATGACTTTATTAGTCGATAAACTACAGCGTCATCTGCTAACAACTGACGACCGCTGCTCAGATTGTCTCCCAAATCGTTTATATAAATAAGGAACAGCAAAGAGCCTATAACACTACCTTGGGGAACGCCTGAAATCACTTCTGTTTTACTCGATGACTTTCCGTCAATTACTACGAACTGTGACCTCTCTGACAGGAAATCGCAAATCCAGTCACTTAACTGAGACGATATTCCATAAGCACGCAATTTAACTACGAGCCGCTTGTGTAGTACAGTGTCAAAAGCCTTCCGGAAATCCAGGAATACGGAATCGATCGGAAATCCCTTGTCAATAGCACTCAGCACTTCATGTGAATAAAGAGCTAGTTGTGTTTCACAGGAACGATATTTTCTAAACCCATGTTGACTGTGTGTCAATAGACCGTTTCGTTCGAGGTAATTCATAATGTTCGAACACAATATATGTTCTAAAATCCTGCTGCATATCGACGTTGACGATATGGGCCTGTAATTTAGGATTACCTTTGGACATTCATGTATGCGATAAGCGGAAAACCGGGCTCCGGTCCCGGTCCGGCACAAGTTTTCGTTGTCGTCATTCCATTCTACAGCTGATGGTAGTAATTATTCGCAACTCCGAATACAATTAACGGATAACATACAAAGGTTGTATTGGTGAGGCAAAATTACGCAGGTTATAGTATAAATGAGTGCAAAGTTGAGTTTCTTGGGATACAGGATCTCGGGAAAGTACAAATAGAGGCTCAGTTTCTGAGGGTGCAGCTCAAACTCAGGACGAGGGCAGGCCTAGTAAACATTATAGTTGTGAATAGTCGTAGCTGTCTTAGGAAAGAACCAAACCTCCAAGCGCTCATAGAAATAACTGAAGCAGAAACCGTTATAGGTACTGAAAGTTGGCTGAAGCTGGAGATAAATTCAACCGAAATTTTTATCAGGAATATATCGGTGTACAAAAGGGCACATTAGATCCATCTGGTTCTGAAGTGTTTGTTGCTGTCAGAAGTACTATTTTAGTGAAAGTGAAATAGAAATAGGTAGTTACTGTGAATTAGTATGGGTATAAATTAATACCTTGTTTCTCTTACCAACCTCTGGAATCAGTTGATGTATTTGCTAAGGGTTTCACGACAAATTTGAGCCTCATTTCGAATAGGTACCCGACTTACACAGTTGTAGTTGGTGCTGACTTCAGTCCACCCTCGATACGCTAGCGAAAATACAGGGCCACTTTTTTCCACAGTAAACAAACTGTAGGGACTGATCGATGAGAGGATACGGAACAAAAAAGGTCTCATTAACTTATGTCTGGAAATACATGGTTTCTATGTTAGAGACCATTTATTCAATCATACATTGTTACAGAGACTCACTCAGTACCATGCAGCCACATTATAACATTTGTTGAAAATGGTTTCCATGTGCCTTAACGCATGCGTGTACAGGACGTAGTATATTCTGTCTCACACGTTCACATCGGGCAGGATGCAGCCGAACAGTGTCAAAGGTAGCACGAATGCGCTGCTCCAGTGTCTCCACATCTGGAATGGGCTCTGCATACACGATACTTTTTAGATGGCCCCATAGTAGAAATTTCACGGGCTGTGATCCGATGAACGAGCTGACCATGCAGCTGGGTCGTCCAATCTATCGGCCAGGGAAGACACGATTGAGGTGCGTCCGGACGTTAACGGCGAAGTGGGCTGGAGCATCATCATGAAGCAGCCACATAACCCTTCGAATAATCAATGGCACTTCTTCAAGCAGCGGAGGCAAAGTAATCCTCAAGAAACGCCGATGGTTCCGATTTGTTAGGCGACGTGGAAGGAAGACGGGCCCCATAATACGGTTTGAAAAGGTAAGCGTGAACGGAGAGCATCGCACAGCGTACAGCGACAAACCGTACTTCTGCATTACCCCAGCTAACCATCGTCGGCGAATATGGGGACTACATTCGGAGAGATCCCATACTTCTAATGTTTTTGGGGGCACAGTGGTGTTACCTCTGGCATCATGGTAGAGTCTTGATTGAAAATTAGAACTATTGGAATTTATGTCTGGAAAACGGTGTTGAAAAGAATAAACCACATAAACAACGCCTCACTCGTTTTTTTCAAACTCCGTCTTCCTTACACTTTTTCGGTTAAGAGATTCACCATAGCATTTATTTCAAGAAAACTTCAAATGGCTCTGAGCACTATGGGACTCAACATCTTAGGTCATAAGTCCCCTAGAACTTAGAACTACTTAAACCTAACTAACCTAAGGACATCACACACACCCATGCCCGAGGCAGGATTCGAACCTGCGACCGTAGCAGTCCCGCGGTTCCGGACTGAGGCGCCAGAACCGCACGGCCACCGCGGCCGGCTCAAGAAAACTGTTCCAGTTTCAGTCGGTTTCTTCGACAGTCACCAACAGTAACTCGCCGACACCATACCTGGGAGCAAGCTCAAAATCTTAAAATGTGCGTGAAATCTTATGGGACATAACTGCTAAGGTCATCAGTCCCTAAGCTCATATCTACATCTACATCCATACTCCGCAAGCCACCTTACGGTGTGTGGCGGAGGGTACCTTGAGTACCTCTATCGGTTCTCACTTCTATTCCAGTCTCGTATTGTTCGTGGAAAGAAGGATTGTCGGTATGCCTCTGTGTGGGCTCTGATCTCTCTGATTTTATCCTCGTGGTCTCTTCGCGAGATATACGTAGGAGGGAGCAATATACTGCTTGACTCCTCGGTGAAGGTATGGTCTCGAAACTTCATAAAAGCCCGTACCGAGCTACTGAGCGTCTCTCCCGCAGAGTCTTCCACTGGAGTTTATCTATCATCTCCGTAACGCTTTCGCGATTACTAAATGATCCTGTAACGAAGCGCGCTGCTCTCCGTTGGATCTTCTCTATCTCTTCTATGAACCCTACTTGGTACGGATCCCACACTGGTGAATAGTATTCAATCAGTGGGCGAACAAGTGTACTGTATCCTGCTTTCTTTGTTTTCGGATTGCATTTCCTTAGGATTCTTCCAATGAATCTCAGTCTGGCATCTGCTTTACCGACGATCAACTTTATATGATCATTCCATTTTAAATCACTCCTAATGCCTACTCCCAAATAATTTATAGAATTAACTGCTTCCTGTTGCTGACCTGCTATATTGTAGCTAAATGATAAGGGATCTTTCTTTCTATGTATTCGCAGCACATTACACTTGTCTACATCGAAATTCAATTTCCATTCCCTGCACCATGCGTCAATTCGCTGCAGATCCTACTGCATTTCAGTACAATTTTCCATTGTTACAACCTCTCGATATACCACAGCATCATCCGCAAAAAGCCTCAGTGAACTTCCCATGTCATCCACAAGGTCATTTATGTATAATGTGAATAGCAACGGTCCTAGGACACTCCCTTGTGGCACACCTGAAATCACTCTTACTTCGGAAGACTTCTCTCCTTTGAGAATGACATGCTGCGTTCTGTTATCTAGGAACTCTTCAGTCCAATCACACAATTGGTCTGATAGTCCATAAGCTCTTACTTTGTTCATTAAACGACTGTGGGGAACTGTATCGAACGCCTTTCAGAAGTCAAGATACACGGCGTCTACCTGGGAACCCGTGTCTGTGGCCCTCTGAGTCTCGTGGACGAATAGCGCGAGCTGGGTTTCACACGATCGTCTTTTTCGAAACCCATGCTGATTCCTACAGAGCAGATTTCTAGTCTCCAGAAAATTCATTATACTCGAACATAATACATGTTCCAAAATTCTACAACTGGTATGCGTTAGAGATATAGGTCTATAGTTCTGCACATCTGTCAGTCTTTACTCAGTTTTGAATATAAAACCATACAGATGTTAGCATCACTTTCCGTGCATTCCTCCAGGCTTCGAATGGTAGCTTCGACCAACTGTATCGAACGCCTTGCTTACACACTACTTAACCTAAATTATCATAAGGACAAACACACACACACACACACACACACACACACACACACACACACACACACACACCCCTGCCCGAGGGAGGACTCGAACGTCCGCTGGGACCAGCCGCATAGTTCATGACTGCAGCGCCTAGACCGCTCGGCTAATCCCGCGCAGCCCTGGGAGCAAGTTTTTTTTTATTGTTTCTCCTTTCTCAAGTCGTTTCAGTGATTCTAACTTGATAGCCAAAATCACAAATTTATTTTCGTTTGTAATAGTACTTCTTTTTAGATGTACAAAGAAAAGCAGTCAACAAAGAAAACGAAACACAACACTGTCTGTAACGATAATGACAAACATAAAATACCACTTCCTACAAAAGGTTTGCATGTGTAATCAATTCAAAACCGGAAGAGGCGTATGCGTGGGGTCTTTGACACCGACGCAGCTGAGAGGAGTGGCACTGCTATGAGCGGGTGGGGGAAGAGGACGAGGATCGACAAACTGTGCAGTAGGCATTCTTTTTTTTATTTTTTACGAGGCTCGCATTTATGGAAAACTCGTAATTCCGAGACTCGAAATATCGACATTATACAGCTTAGCGAAATATCGACATTCTACTGTGTAGGGAGACAACGGGTATAATCTGGTGCACGGCTTCTAGTAATTGAGAGATGTCACAACGATATACCACGGACATTCTGCCTCCTCATATATTACCTCCTATGAGACAGTATCGTGCTGCTGGTTTTCACCAGGAAAATGCTGGTTCACACGTGTCACGAGTCACTGTGAACTGTCTGCGTGGTGCTGAAGTACTCCTATGGGCAGCAAGAACCTCAGATCTCACCCCTATAGAACATTTGTGAGAGCAGCTGAGACGTCAACTCCATTCCAGCGCCAATATTCAGGATGTCGAGGTCTTGTTACAGTAGCTGTGGGCCAGCTGGCCACAGGAGAGGACGCAACATTTTACAACGCCCTTCCCAACTGTTATGTACATAGTTCCTCGTAGTCAGCGCGTACACAACTGTCCCACTAGAGCGCGCCCCGCTAAGCACAACAGCGAAGGCGCAGCGCTCGTCCGTCTCCGCACTACGAGATGGCGCTGTCTTAGAGACGGACCAAATTCTGCTTCCGCCGATCCGCGTATTAATATGTAACGCAGCCAATGAGATTGCTGCTAACGTAGAACCTTTTCTCCTCGTGGATCACACTCGCGCAGTGATACCTGAACGCGCGAGGTATTATAAAGAGTGTACAGACCTCCGATTAGTCAGTCTGCATTAGTCTGTACCAGTCTGCATTAGTCTGTACCAGTCTATAATGAAGTTTCAGTCTGCGGCTAAAAAGATTACCATATTCCTGTACATAGCCATGAAGATAAATGGATAGACACTTTTGTCAAGTATTAGAGATATGTGAGAATAAGATTAACGTACCAAGACCAAAGGAACTTCAGATTGTCAATTGTAAATAGCATCCAGAATCAAGTTAAGTAATTTTATGCTTGTTATTATTTTAATAAATGTGTGTAAAAATTAATCAAGTTCTGTTTAAAGTTGGTCACCATCAATCTGCTACTCTAAGCGTGCAAGTGGCATTTCTATCGTCTGACCTAACGGCAGAAGATAAACACGCCACGATAAGACCACGAGACATATTGCTGACACTCGCCTACTTCGTTAGAGCGACACGTCAAATAATCTGATGGTGTGTGTACCGAAGGTCTTCCAGTACGCACACCACACCAACTGAATTAATACATGTATCTAGGCTGGTGCAACGTCATTCTGATATGTGCGATCGTACCTCACAGTTATCTGTATATGTGACTCGATTTCGTATTCACTGAAATAGCATACTTGTCCTCTCAAACCGTAATGTTTTATTTCGTTTCACCCTTCCGTTCTGGTTGCTTCGCTTTCTTTGTCAGGCAGCGTAATGTTGAAAGTCGTTGGCAGGCATTAAAGATTATTTTGAGCAATTAGTTCGATAGCCCGCGCGAAGTGTAAAAGGTTTCCGCAACATACTGGACATCTTAGCAACAAACAATGATGAGCAAATAGAGGGCTTTATGACGAATACAGGAATTAGTGATCACAAAGTCGTTGTAGCGAGACTGACTACCGTAAAACCCAAATCCAACAAAAATAAACGAAGAAACATATCTATTTAAAAGAGCAGATAAAAGTCTTCTTTAGAGACAACCCCATTCCTTGCAAATGGACAATGTAATCGCCGATCAGATGTGGTTTAATTCAAAGAAATAATACTGACGTCAAGAGAAAGTTCCACTCCAAATAAATTGGCAAGAGATGGAACAGGTACCCCGTCGTACACAAATCAAGTAGAGACACTTTTGCAAAAGCAACGAAAAAAACATGCCGTATTTAAAACAATGTAAACTCTCCATGAGTGACGGCCTTTTACAGAAGATCGAAACTTAAGGGCTTCAGGTGCTTTTAATAGCTTCCGCAACGAAACTCGTCTCGAAATATGGCAGAAAATCCAAAGGCAATCTGGTCATATGTAAAGGCAATCTGGTCATATGTAAAGTATGCCATTAACAAGATACTATCAGTACATTCCTCGCACGGTAACAATGGTAATAGTACTGATGGCGGCGCCACTAAAACAGAGTTACTAAACACGATTTTCCGAAGTTCCGTCACCAAAGAAGATACAACGAATATCCAGAATTCCAATAAGGAATAACTGCCAAAGTAATTTAGAAATCCATACCCCTGGCGTAGTAGAGCAACTGAAGTCTGGTAATAAAGGCAACTCTTACGGTTCCGATTGTACGCCATCTAGGTTTCTTTCGGAGTATATACATGCAATAGCTTTATTTTTAGCGGCCGTGTACAGCCGTTCTCCCGATGAAAGATCCGTACCTGGAAAATTGCACAGATCACACCAGTATCTTAGAAAGGAAATTAAAGTAATTGTCGAATTATAGACTCATACCATTATCATCGGTTTGCAGTAGGATTTTGGAGCAGGAACTGTGAACGTTTTATGAAATACCTGAAAGCAGACAGCTTAGTGACAAATAACCAGTATGGATTCATAAAATGTCATTCTTGATAAACACAACTGGCTCTTTATTCACACGAAGCAAAATGTGCTATCGACAGGGTATCTCAGATTGATTCCATATTTCTAGATTTTCAGAAAGCTTTTGACACCATTCCTAACAAGATGATTCTAATCAAATTATGTATCTACGGAGTACCACTTTAGTTGTGCAAAGGTATTCACGATTCCCTGACAGAAAGATCACAGTTCGTAGTACTTGAGGGGAAGACATCTACTGAAACAGGAATGATATCTCAGGTTCCCCTAGGAAATGTTACAGACCCTCTGCTGCTCTTAATCTACATAAACGATTTAGGAGACTATCTAAGCAGCCCTGTTCGATTGTTTGCTGATGATTACGTCGTTCACCGACTAGTAAAGTCATAAGAACATGAAAACCAACAGCAAAATGCTTTAAGCAAATTATCTGCATAATGCGAAAGGTGGCAGTTGACTCAAACAATAAAAAGTGTGAGGTCATCCAAATGAATTCTAAAAGGACTCCGTCAAAATAAATTTTATTCTTTTGATTATTAACTTCTTGAAACCGTAAACTAGGAAATTTGCCAATTTGTTGTTATGTGTAACTGAAAAAAAAAAAGATTTTTTAGAAGTATTTTTTTCTCCTCGTGATTTAAAAACATGTGACATGCTCCAGCTTAAAATACTTAGTGCATTGTTGAATAATATGGTTCATTGCGTAGGCAAACACTGTATTATTGTTCATGCAAACTTCTGTTTTTGTAGTTTTAATACTGGATGAGATAATAATACCTAAGTATTCAAAAACGTTGATTACAGGAAACTGAAACCAAAGACTCGCAAGTCATTTTCTTCTACGCTGACCAAACGTCCAGGATTTGCCGGGACAGTCGTGGTTTCACATAAATATCCTGGTGTCCCAGGAAAATCATTTGGGATACAATATTGTCATGGTTTTTAATCGAGAAACAAAATATGTTCAATAATATTTTTCATTTAATTAAATTTTTGTGAAAAACAAGTTTACTAGAAATAGAACATTATAGAAATACATATTTTCACTGAATTTGGTTTAATTTGTCTTATGCCTGAAGAAAGAGTAAGAGATATGTTGCAAAGAAAACCTGATATTACCTACCATCGCCTCTAACTTGCCGACCTTCCACTTTGTGGCCCTCGAGACAAGCAAAAACAAAACCAAACCAAACATAAAGGAGCATCAGTTAATATAAAGAATTTCTGGTAACAGAACTGCAGCCATATGAAAGTTAATTTTGTGAAGAGTGTTTTTCAGCCGCGATGCGGTGTATATTAGCAGTGCTTATTGAACACCGTCTGTCCTAACAGTCTGAAATCTTAAGTTGTAATACAAAATGTATAATTTGTATCCGATTAGAGACTAGTAATATTACATAATTTTTAAAATTAACACATTATACCTGAGTGACTAAACACTACAATAAAAAGTACATATCAGTCTCTTGTATTTCCGAAGAAAATTATTTTATTTGTTTGTAATATACCTATATTTTCCTTTCCAATTTACAAAATGAAGAGACGATCTTGCTATGGGTTTTTCAGCTGCTGCATCGTCATAGACCTATTGTCGATTTCAGAATATCACTTTAACTTACAAGAAAGCTAAGCTTACAACACAAGTGGCCCGGCTTTTTCTCCCTGAAATCCGGTCAGCATGTTTTTTTTCTCAGTGATAACATGTCAAAACATTCCAGCTCCTTGATCTTGTTGATTCTGAGCGTTCTTTTCATCTTCTTTAGTTTTCCTTCTTTTCTTTGTTATTCTGGCCTCCTTTGTCATGCTTTCAGCAGCTGTATCAACTTCAGCAACACGGTGCCTGTCCACTCGTAGCAGCCCACTTTTCATGTTGCCCCAGTTCTGATGCCGAGTTTGCTCACAATTGCAGTACAATTAACGACTGCAGTTAAACTTCTCCGTTTTTGAGATTTTACGATGTAAAATGGTTGAAATACGCTATCACAACTAGGTAATCTACTTGTATCGATAGGAAGATAGATTGCAGTAAGCCCCTGCCCATAGTACAGTCGTCAAGGTCTTCAAGGATATTACACAAACTAGAAGCTGTGGAAATAGCAGCGCCAAACTTAAATAAAGAAAGATTGTAGGCAGAGCTATTGCTAGGTATTTTGCCACCCTAGGCGAGAATTGAAAATAAATACCCCACTTTTTCACTACCTTCGATTTCCACGAAATCCTCCCCCCTC
Source organism: Schistocerca americana (assembly GCF_021461395.2). Classification (NCBI taxonomy): domain Eukaryota; kingdom Metazoa; phylum Arthropoda; class Insecta; order Orthoptera; family Acrididae; genus Schistocerca; species Schistocerca americana. Next base: position 891,772,760 of record NC_060120.1, read on the forward strand.
CCCTCCACTACCACCAACATCCAACGGCACAACAATGCATATCTCCCATTATACTTTTAACCAGTAAACTAAGTGACCAGAAGTCCTTATTTTCTGGCGACAATCCTCAGTTTTAATGCATTGTCCTCAATTCCTTTAAAAATGATTGAGGAGAAGTAATGTCCTCACGTTCTTATTTTTTGTCTCCAATTTTCAAAATTTACGAAAATAATTGAAATAGATAGAATGTGCTGAACATTTTAAACTAGTTCAGAACGTACCAGTGCAGCCAAATTTTCCATAAATTATTTGTTTTATTGCAAAGATGTCGAACTATTTTCCAATGCGAATGAATTTTACCTGTAATTTAGAAATCGTGTTATACTGATGAGAGATATGCCGAAGCATCAAACTACGTCATCCTCATAATCGTAATGTTATTTCGTTTCTGACTGAATTGAAATGTTTTTGGAACGAAAAATAAATTTCATCTTTTTCTGCATCCACTTTCTTGAGATTAAGTAAATAAATGATGCCTTGTTTGCATTTTGTGCTGAGAGTTCTAGAACTTTTATTGCCCGCCACGGCGGAGCAGTGGTCGTCCGAGATGAGTCTTGGTTTCTGTAAAGGGACAATAAGAATTCTGAATTTTGTATATAATAATTCTGTATGTTACATGAGGCTATTGTAATAAGATTACAACGTAGTTCTTTCCTCGTGCTGCGAGTCTCAGACACTCACAGACAGTCTTACAGACGCCAACTCATTTTTGCGTATGGGTATGATAAACTACACTTACCTTTTACTCCTTTGCCCTTACCTTGCACTCCTTTTAGGTATATTGAAAGAGGAGAAAACCTGGCTTGTGAATTCGTCATTGATTATCCACAGGAAAGAATAGTAGACCTAAAAACATCAACAGAACCACTCAATACAGCTGACGCTTGACAAATGATCTGCAGAGACAAAAACAAAAAGAGAAACTTAGGGAGGTATGGTGTTAAGTCACAGCATGATCACGAGCCAGTGCATGTGTCCTGCTCCAGAAAGAGACGAATCGAGGTCATGTTTGTTTCCGTTTCGTACTCAGCAATGGCTGCTTTAGTTTGGAGGTGGTCTACCCACTGTGTTTACTATCGTCAAAGTAAGTAAAGACTTATTGAGTAACTATTCAATGTTTTAATTTTCCTCCTTTACATTTGTTCTCCTCATTTGTTCAATTGTTTCGCTGTTAAATTTGAAATTAATTTTTTCCTCCTTTTGCCGCCCCTAAAACTTTGCCACCCTAGGCGCTCGCCTAGTCTTGTTTAATGGTAGAAACGACTCTTCCTATAGGTGAGGTTTTGTGTTTAACTGTAGTATTACAGCTAGGCATCCACACGCCACATATATTTTAGAAAGGCATTTCAACACGAAAATGATGAGGTACTGCTAGGCATAAATTACATATTTTTTGAGTCAGGAAGAGTCACAGAATTGTATTAAATAAAAAAAATCAATTTCTTAGGCCCTCCTGACTCCTAGATCCCCTTAACTGGTAATTGTGGACGGCACAGAACTGGTACCAGACGATTATGTGACCCATCGCCGCTGACGGAAGGCATGACGGTAAAATGGCGTGTCTATATAGTCGGTTGTATGGAACGACTGCAGTAAAATGGCCCGCCGTGGCGACATAACAGAAAGGACCTATTGCGTTCCGATGTTTCCACGACCACAGCCTGAATGAAGTTACACGATTTGCTGGTGAATCAACGAGAACTGCTCATCTTGTCTACAACGAATGTTGTTCCACTTACAGCCGTGTGACACAGCGTAAGAATAGTGACAAGAAAAAGAACCTAACCGACAGGTATAGGAGGCAAGCGTCATGCCTTGTCATTGGGTTCGTACGAGATATGGTTGCAAATCTTGCAACCACGCGAATGCATTCGGCGCAGGCATTCTCCCAGTTCCCGTGGTTTGTGACTGGGTGAAAGCTGTTTCAGTGGCTCCCAATGGACGATTGCAACCACAGCCTGATTAAATTTCTTGATTATTGACACTTCACGCGTTGGAGCTAGTTTCCTCCAATCAGAGCGCTCGACGGCACGCCTGAACCGTTCACCATTCCCGAACTGCTACAACAATTGGTCAATTCACTTCCAATTTCTTGTCCGGCTTCTTTTCTTTACGTGTCTGAATTCCGAAACATGGGTCTGGCACTTCTATTCCGTATTTTATCACACACATGACAACCACACCAAAAACAACGCTCACACACAACGATATTACTGAAATACACACGTTTCACATATAGCAGTAATCAAACGCTACTGGATGCTTCCAAGCAAAACGCGATTCAGCGTCACATGTGCAGTTATCACAATCACATAGATCGACTTACATTGGTTAAGCTTCATACGACATTCCGTGAAGCCGAATTTTTGAAGACGACTAGTGCACCATATTATAAATACAGTGTAATTGTTTAACCCAGTTTTACAGTGCAGAGCAATGGTTAGCATGTAAACCTGATGCGTAAAAGGTCATAGGCTCGAATATCGACAAATGCAGCCAAATTTTCTTTATTTCTAAAACTAATCAAAAGAGTTCGGTAGCTATTTTTATTCAATTGATGGGTTTAAATGTATTTTTTTATTTCTAATACATTGCCGCGTCATTTTCATCATCGTATTGACTTTTTTTTGCTCTTATTTTTCTCCCTATCATTCTTTTTTCGGTTGGAATCTGCGTTACCCGTAATCTGCAACCAAGTGCCAACGACTGCTCATTGGTTGCTTACACGACAGCTGGTGTAGGCAGTGTGAGGACAGTTTCAGGTAACCAATGATTGCGAGTTTGCTTTTAGCGCTGAAACTGAATTGTTTCTCTTTTGAATTTGTTCGTGGATGTTATCTTCTGTCTCCGTGAACAAAGCGATCGCGATTTTGGATCTGACGCAAATTGTTGACCCCTGTTTTCTCGGACACACTGCACATCACGAAGTTGTGGTTGGCTTCAGACATGAGTTTAAATTCAGGGCTACAAAACGTGTCGTCCGCCGTAGCTTAGTCTGGTCAATGTCGATAGGGTATCTCGCATTTCCGACATACCTCGCTGCGGCCACTTCCACCATTGCTACCCGTTACTCAAAATGGTTCAAATGGCTTTAAGCACTATGGGACTTAACATCTGAGGTCATCAGCCGCCTAAACTTAGAACTACTTAAACCTAATTAACCTAAGGACATCACCCACATCCATGCCCAAGGCAGGATTCGAACATGCGACCGTAGCAGCAGCGTGATTCCGGACTGAAGCGCCTAGAACCGCTCGGCCACAGCGGCCGGCCGCGTTACTCATAAACAGCATTACTGAAGTGACCTGCCGTGTTTGTGTGTCTCTTATAATCGATTGGTAGCCAGCAGCTGATGTGGCAACACTACAGCGGCAATTGACAGACGTCAACTATCAAATGGATTGTAAGTTCGACTGACCAGAGAAAATTCTTCTGACTGAGTCCAAGGCTTTTAATAACCCTGCTCCAAAGAGATCAGCACACACATGCACATACCTTTTTCTGTTCAGTGACATAGCACTCTCGTTGAAGACAATAAGTACTGGGGTCCTGCTAAAGGAATGGCATATTGCAACCTTGTGAAAATTTAATACATCCTGGTGTAATTTTATTCCCTTAAGGGATTTTTTTTGCAGAAATTTGTTCCATATGCGAATTCCAAAATGCGAAAGGATCGGATCTCACTACCCTTTTTCCACTTTCAAAATGAATAAATTTTGCCGGCCGGCGTGGCTGAGTGGTTCTAGGAGCTTCAGTCTCGAACCGCGCGACCGCTAGGGTCGCAGGTTCGATTCCTGCCTCGGGCGTGGATGTGTGTGATGTCCTTAGGTTAGTTAGGTTAAGTAGTTCTAAGTTCTAGGGGGCCGAGCGGTTCTAGGCGCTACAGTCTGGAACCGCGCGACCGCTACAGTCGCAGGTTCGAATCCTGGCTCGGCCATGGATGTGTGTGATGTTCTTAGGTTAGTTAGGTTTCAATAGTTCTGAGTTCTAGGGGACTGATGACCTTAGAAGTTAAGTCCCATGGTGCTCAGAGCCATTTGAACCATTTTTTAATAAATTTCTACTGAACAAGGATCCGATCACAAGAAGCAATAATTGGGGTGACATACTGCGTTCATTGCTATCAATGATATCCACACATTAGACGCGCGGGATTAGCCGAGCGGTCTGGGCTCTGCAGTCATAGACCGTGCGGCTGGTCCCAGCGGAGGTTCGAGTCCTCCTTCGGGCATGGGTGTGTGTGTTTGTCCTTAGGATAATTTAGGTTACGTAGTGTGTAAGCTTAGAGACTGATAACCGTAGCAGTTAGGTCCCATAAGATTTCACACACATTTGAGCATTTTTGAACATCTACACATTAACTTGGCTCACTTTAGAGGAGAGGGTAGCATAGGCAGAAATATGCATGTTATAATGTTACACATATATTACTGAAATTCTCCCCACCAACGAAACCAGCGATAATTTTTCTTCAAATTAGATAATTTCAAGCATTTGTAATGTTTGGGCATTTACTGCATTATAGTTTGCTAAGATCGATACTAATTATATGTGATGTATTGTCAATCAGCAACTAAATTCTTGTTATCAAAATCACTGATACAAAATTATCAGACTTGTCGCCATGTGGATATAATCAAAATATGTAAAAGAAAACAGAAATTTAGAAAAGTGGTTTAGGAATAATTAAGAACTACTTCAGTTAATATTTTGTATCATTGCTTCTCCAAGAAGTGCCGATCACAAGTGGGAAGCAGAAACATTTGACTCAATTTCATTCATAATGATCAATTTTTTTGGAAAGCTTTCAACCGTCATTCATTATTTAAATAATGAAACACTGTACTATTTACGTATTTCTTCGTGCTTAGCACGATGTGTTTAGAGAACTTCTTATTGCCGTGACCAAATATTTGCATTAGTGTTTTGTGTGTTGTGCCGCCTCTCTTGACTATAGCCGTCTTTTTGAGGTTATGAGGTACTGTGCCTCCTCCATTATGCATACTGTTTATGAAATTTCACACTGGGTGCGTGGTTATCTGCGTATTGGAGAACACACAGTACTGACTATGCTATGCGGCCGGCCGCACTTTCAGATATTCGTGCTGTCAGTTACGCCGCCGCGTTTCTACAGCCGCCACCGCGATACGACGATTACGCTGCTGCCAATGAGATGCAAGCATCCCCTTTCCGAAGGCCCAGCGGCTGGTGTACTTTCGAACAATCATGGATTGAGCCTGTTTTGTGTATTTGCCAGTTGAATAACATTTACAGACATTCATAACGACCAGGGCTCGACACTTTCTGAATAGACATTGTATTGAAGATTGACAGATTTTTATGTATTTTGTATCTACGTATGTTTCTACACTCAAAGCTACTGTTAGCAACTGCCACTGCAATTACAGCAACAAAGTGATAGATTATTTTTTTACTATTTGATATTAGATTAGAATAAATCAATATCTGCATTCATGAACGGCATCTGCTCCAAGCTGCTATATCCACCAAAGAACCACACAATGTGCAAAGGAAGACATCACAGTACGTTACAACCCGGAAAAAACGACGCAGTACAGTGCAAGAGAGACACAACACACATACAAACATCGCACAAAATGCCTATGTAAGTATTTTCACTTGACAATGAGAATAATTTCTCGAACCGCGTCGTTCTAAGCATAAAAATTACTTGCTGGGAGCACTGTTTCATTTTTTAAATCAGAAGCATTTGAGAAACGTGAAGAGAGTAAAGGTGTCAACCAGCGCTGCAAGTAGTAAAAAAAAATGATCATGTGAAATATAAGTTCGAATAAATGCAAAGGCATCTGACCGTCGAAACTAACACGAAATTGCGCATGCGCAGTAGACACAGTTTGAAAAAGATTTCACTCGGGTGGGGTACCTTGACTCGAACGAACCTAAAGACAACCAGTTTCAAACTCGACTGAAACTGCTGCTGTCAGTGAATCCAGGTCCCTGTCAATGAGTCTCCGACCGAACACTGAGAAGGGAACTGCATACAGTGGACATGTGTAGCCGGATACTTTGCAACAGACCATTGCTCATGGATGCATGTAAGGCTCCACATGTTCAATAAATCAGACAGCACAGGAACTGGGCAACATTTGATCGCGACTGTGCCTCTTTTCAAATTACTCAGAGCGTCGAGTGCACAGACGACCCAATAAGGGGGTGGAGATCTCTTCTGAACAGCACGTTGCAAGGCATCCCATATACGATCAATAACGCTCGTGTCTGAGGAGTTTAGTGGCCAGCGGAAATGTTTAAAGTCAGAAGAGTGTTCCTGGAGCCACTCTGTAGAAATTCTGGACGTGTGGGGTTTCGCATTGTCTTGCTGGAATTGCCCAAGTCCGTCGGAATGCACAATGGACATGACTGGATGCAGGTGATCAGACAGGACGCTTACGTACGTGTCACCCATCAGAGTCGTATCTAGACGTATCAGGGATCCCATATCACTCCAATTGCTTACGCCCCACACCACTGCAGTGACTCCACCAGCTTGAAAAAACCCCTGCCGATTCGCAGAGTTCATGGAATCATGAGGTTGTCTCCATACCCGTACACATCCATCCGCTCGATACAATTTGAAACGAGACTCGTCCGACGAGGCGACATATTTCCAGTCATCAACAGTCGAATGTCGATGTTGACGGGCCCAGGTGAGGCATAAAGATTATTGTCGTGCAGTCATCAAGGGTACACGAGTGGGCCTCCGGCTCCGAAAACCCGTATCGATGATGTTTCGTTGAATGGTTCACACGCTGACGTTGATGGCCCAGCATTGAAACCTGCAGCAATTTGCGGAAGGGTAGCACTTGTAACGCTGAACGGTTCTCCTCAGTCGTCGTTGGTGCCGTTCTTGCGGGATCTTTTTCCGGCCGCAGTGATGTCGGATATTTGATTTTTTACCGGATTCCTGCTATTCACGGTATACTCGTGAAATGGTCGTACGGGAAAATCCCTACTTCATCGCTACGTCGGAGAGGCTGTGTCCCATCGCTCGTACGCCGACTGTGACACCACTTTCAAACCTACTTAAATCTTGATAACCTGCGATTGTAGCAGCAGTAACCGATTTAACAACTGCACCAGACACTTCAGGCCTTACATAGGCGTTACCGACCTTAGCGCCGTATTCGACCTGTTTACATATCCCTGTATTTGAATATGCATGCCTGTATCAGTCTTTTGCGGCGCTTTAGTGTTAGTACCCTCCGCCAGACACCATAAAGTGGCTTGCGGAGTATAGCTGTAGATGCAGATGTTAGATTATTCTGGAACGTAGGTTTCATTCTGCAGTGATATCTAAGCTCAAGGGAAACTTCGTAGTAGATTAAAGCTGTGCGCATGTATGACTCTCGTCAGAAGCTGCTAAGTTTATAAAATAAGTCATTATAGCATTGGTTGGATGTTACGCAATTCTCTAACCTTACGGACGACCTCTTACGCAGGAAGCAGCGCAATGTGATTCATCGCAGGCCGCTGGAGCGCCTGTAGAATTCTCGTGCGGTGACCCTGAAAAGTGGGCCAGGAATAGCCACTGACTGACGCTGGCGATCTAGTGCGAGGCGGCGTATCAAGTTAGTCTGCCGCAGCACAGTGCAGCTGTACTTCACTTCAGAACTGCAAGGCACGGCACTAAAGCTGAATGTCGAGAAAACGTTGGGGTAAAGACAAGAGCCGCCGGTTACGAAACGAGAACTGTCTGCGCGCGGAGAACGCGTGATGCCGACAGGACTACATCGACATTTGCATCTATATATAATACTCCACAAACCACCTTACGGTGTGTGGCGCAGGGTACTTGCTGTAATAGAGTTGCTTCTCTCTTTTCCTTTTCCAGTCGCGTAAGACTCATGGGGGGAACGATTGCTCGTAAGCTTGCACCTCTCTAATCTTATTTTGATGGCACTTTCGCTATGTATACGTGGGAGGAAATAATGAACTGGCTGACTCCTCTAGGCACGGATGCTCTCTGAACTTCCAAAGTCGACCACTCCAGTGGTTGAGCATCTCCGTGACGCTTACTAATGAGCCTGTAACTAAACGCGCTGCTCTTTTTTGGATCTTTTCTCTCTCCTCTATCAGTCTTGCTATCTGGAACGTATCCGTTACTGAGCCAACGGCCTTGCCGCAGTGGTAACACCAGTTCCCGTCGGATCACCGAAGTTAAGCTGGATGGGTGACCAATGGATCTGCCGAGCACTGTTGCCAAGAGGGATGCACTCAGCCCTTGTGAAGCAAACTGAGGCGCAACTTGATTGAGAAGTATCGGCTCCGGTCTCGTAAACTGACATACGGGCGGGAGAGCGGCGTGCTGACCACATGCCCCGCCATACCTGCATCCGGTGACGCCTATGGGTTGATGATGAAACGGCGGCCTGTCGGTACCGTTGGGTCTTCATGGTCTGTTCGGTTGGAGATTAGTTTTTTATCTGTTACTGAGGAACAGTCTTCAAGTATAAGACGAACGAGAGTTTTGTTAAGCTACTTCGTTTGTTGACGGACTCTTCCAATGAAACTCAGTCTGGCATCTGCTTTACTCGCTATTAATTTTATGTGGTCATTCCACTTCAGCTCGCTGCTTATGCATATTCCTACATATTTTGTGGAAGTAACGGGTTCCAGTGATTGTTCTACAGTTTTGTAATCATACAATAAAGAGTCGTTCTTTCCGTGGATTCGCAGTACGTTAGATTTGTTTACGTTGAGGGTCAATTACCTCCTTGCACCAAGCGTCGATCCTCTGCAGGTCTTCCTGCGGTTCACTGAAATTTTCTAGCGTTGTGAGTTCTCTGTGTACAACAGCATTTTCTGCGAAAAGCCTCATGCAAATTCCGACGTTATCTGCTAGGTCATTTAAACATATTGTGAAAAGTGATGGTCATATAACACTCCGTTGGGCACGCCCGAAGTTACATTTACGTCTGAAGACTCCTCTCCGTTCACAATGACATCCTGTGTTCTTCTTGCTAGAATCTCTTCAGTCGAATCACACAGCTGGTCTGATATTCCACACGCACGTATTTTCTTCATTAAGCGGTTTGCGAAACTTTACCGAGCACCTGCCGGAAATCAAGGAACACGGCATCTATCTGGGCGCCTGTATCTACTGGTTTCTGGGTCGAGCGGAAGAACAGAGCGAACTGACCTTCACCCGGTCTATGTTTTCGGAACCTATGTTGCTTCCTACAGCGGAGATTTTCGACCTTCAGAAATTTCGCAACACGCAAGCATTCTACAACTGACAGCCGTGTGAGGGGGGAGCAGGAGGAGTAGAGGGGTTTGTGGGCGCACGACAGCAAGGTCTTCAGCGCCAGACGTCTGAGTCTAGGCCTCTGTTTTGACCGTCTTCTGAACGACCGTCGTTAAAAACGGGAATGACCTGTGCTTTTGTGAAGGGTGATTTCTTTCAACATATTCTATGTCGAATCGCACTGATATCCTGTCAGGTCCAAATGTCTTTCCCCTCGTGAGCGATTTCACTTGTTTTTCTGTCTCATGGCCACTTATAAAAGAAATAAGCCACTGGACAAATAATAATTCACCTCTAGGAACCATAACGCTACTGCCGTATAACACCGCCTGTAGTATTCATCACGGCCACAGTTCGGCGAGGACGAGACTAAGGTACTTACTGGTAACTGGATCCCGCAGAGCTACCAAACTGCACTAATATTGTGTACTACGATTCACACGCTCTTCCAGATAGTCCCAAGTATTTTCCACGGGACTGAGATCTGGCCTTGTAGCGAACCGGGTGAGGGGCGATAAGAGTACCTAAGTGTTCGTCGAACCAACACGGATATCGTCATCATGGGAGACCAGAGTACCAAAGGGATACTCATCATGAAGATATAGAACAATGGGCAACATAGTGTCACCGAATCTGCTGGGACAAATATCGTGGTGGAAGCCTCCTACCTCCCTCCTACTTGCCGGCCGATGTGGCCGAGCGGTTAAAGGCGCTACAGTCTGGAACCGCACGACCGCTACGGTCGCAGGTTCGAATCCTGCCTCGGGCATGGATGTGTGTGATGTCCTTAGGTTAGTTAGGTTTAAGTAGTTCTAAGTTCTAGGGGACTTATGACCACAGCAGTTGAGTCCCATAGTGCTCAGAGCCATTTGAACCATTTTTTCCCTCCTACTTCCAATTTAAATTAGAACTAAATACATAACGGTATGACTTCCGTATTTACGTCCTACAAATATTCCCCTACTTGACGAAATTTTCGGCCCTGAACAACAATGTGATCTGTCTTCTATTGATGAAAGTTCTCAGTAGTAGAGAGGACTTTCCTGGCGCAACGGAAAGTATAAGGGGATCTGTGTTTAAGTTACGCAGAAGTATGACCAAGACATTCGATCATTGTAACACAATCTACAAGTGCGAGAGGACCCATGCGATGTAGATGTAGACTACACTTTGTATGGCCTGCCTGTATAAAGCATGAATCACAAAATCCACTCTCGGCGTATGCAGCCGGCCGCTGTGGCCGAGCGGTTCTAGGCGCTTCAGTCCGGAACCGCGTTGCTGCTGCGGTCGCAGGTTCGAATCCTGCCTCGGGCACGGATGTGTGTGATGTCCTTAGCTTAGTTAGTTTTAAGTAGTTCTAAGTCTAGCGGACTGATGACCTCAGATGTTAAGTCCCATAGTGCTTAGAGCCATTTGAACCATTTTTCGGCGTTTGCAAGATGGCAGCTTATGTTTCGCTCTCAGCAGCACAAACCTACCTGATATTTGATGAAATATACATGCAAAGAAATAAATATTTTACCTGCCAATGGCAGTCTGTCGTTACAGCTGTTCCGCTGAACGCAGAACGGACTCGGTGAATTGTGCTCGGATCGACTACGTCCTCGGGCAAAGGAGGCATGTAAAACGTAATACTTTGTGACATCTGGATGAAAAAGAGTTAAAGATAATTTGAAGTAACTTTCGGTTATTATTCAGTATACAAGCACGGAAATTCAGTACCACTTGGCAATCAAAAACAGAAGGAAAAGGAAACACACATAATCTCAAATCCGAGTAATAATATTAGGTAAGTGGCTAAGTAACGTCCACCATGACCCAAACCCACAGGTGGCATCATGAAAGATCGATCTTAATGCTAGTACATGAAAGAAAGCTTCCATCGGAACAAAGAAATCTAAACTTGGTCACAAAACAAACAAAACGCATCATAGTACGTATGTCATTCACCAGTCAGTTGACGCCCCATGCTCACTGCAGTTTTGTTTACATCCCATTCAGTTGAGGTTGTGATCTGCCCAGAGAGTTTTGTACCTGCTGTTGTGCTCGTGGTCTCACTTCATACTGTACTGCTGTACACTGGTAGTCATTCACTACAGTACAGAATGCAAGCTGTATGTATATTTCATTTTTAGTGTGTTGCTACTGACCATGGTGAATTACACGTTTGCGGAAGATGCTGACATGATGTTATTGCAACCTCGGTGCAATGGAGGCACTGCTCCTCAGTTATACGCGGAGCGCTTTCCACACCGCCAGACACTTTCGCACCAGCGGGCCTCTGAGACGGCTTCATTCACCACCAGCAGGACCAACTGTGGTGCTCCACGGTGGCGCCGCACACTCGAGTTTGAAAAGGCTGAGTACTGTCTGCAGTGGAACAGGACGCAATGACGAGTACCAGAAACACAGCTGATAGACTGAATGTGGATCACCAAACTGCCTGGTGTGCTCTGCATGAGCAACAGCTACACCTGCACCAACCCCAGAAGGCACAGACAACGCAAGCAAAGGATTTTGCGTGACGACCCTACTTCTGCAGGTGGTTCTTGTACCAGTGCTTGAACTAGCTCGACTTCCCATGGTGCAACCTTTTCACCGATGAAGCCAACTTCACCGTGGGAGATGTTCTCAATTCCCACAATAGGTATGCCGGCTAATGAAAACGTGCGTGCTGGACACCCCCATGGGTTTCAGGATCGATACTGTCTAAACACATGGGCTGGATACCTGGACAGATGTGTGATTGGGCCTTATCTTCTTGCAGCACATGTCACTGGTGCCACTTACTTGTGGTTCCTTGACTGTGTACAGCATGGGATTTTGGAAGATGTGCCACTGCATGTGCATCGAAGCATATACACTCCTGGAAATTGAAATAAGAACACCGTGAATTCATTGTCCCAGGAAGGGGAAACTTTATTGACACATTCCTGGGGTCAGATAAATCACATGATCACACTGACAGAACCACAGGCACATAGACACAGGCAACAGAGCATGCACAATGTCGGCACTAGTACAGTGTATATCCACCTTTCGCAGCAATGCAGGCTGCTATTCTCCCATGGAGACGATCGTAGAGATGCTGGATGTAGTCCTGTGGAACGGCTTGCCATGCCATTTCCACCTGGCGCCTCAGTTGGACCAGCGTTCGTGCTGGACGTGCAGACCGCGTGAGACGACGCTTCATCCAGTCCCAAACATGCTCAATGGGGGACAGATCCGGAGATCTTGCTGGCCAGGGTAGTTGACTTACACCTTCTAGAGCACGTTGGGTGGCACCGGATACATGCGGACGTGCATTGTCCTGTTGGAACAGCAAGTTCCCTTGCCGATCTAGGAATGGTAGAACGATGGGTTCGATGACGGTTTGGATGTACCGTGCACTATTCAGTGTCCCCTCGACGATCACCAGTGGTGTACGGCCAGTGTAGGAGATCGCTCCCCACACCATGATGCCGGGTGTTGGCCCTGTGTGCCTCGGTCGTATGCAGTCCTGATTGTGGTGCTCACCTGCACGGCGCCAAACACGCATACGACCATCATTGGCACCAAGGCAGAAGCGACTCTCATCGCTGAAGACGACACGTCTCCATTCGTCCCTCCATTCACGCCTGTCGCGACACTACTGGAGGCGGGCTGCACGATGTTGGGGCGTGAGCGGAAGACGGCCTAACGGTGTGCGGGACCGTAGCCCAGCTTCATGGAGACGGTTGCGAATGGTCCTCGCCGATACCCCAGGAGCAACAGTGTCCCTAATTTGCTGGGAAGTGGCGGTGCGGTCCCCTACTGCACTGCGTAGGATCCTACGGTCTTGGCGTGCATCCGTGCGTCGCTGCGGTCCGGTCCCAGGTCGACGGGCACGTGCACCTTTCGCCGACCACTGGCGACAACATCGATGTACTGTGGAGACCTCACGCCCCACGTGTTGAGCAATTCGGCGGTACGTCCACCCGGCCTCCCACATGCCCACCATACGCCCTCGCTCAAAGTCCGGCAACTGCACATACGGTTCACGTCCACGCTGTCGCGGCATGCTACCAGTGTTAAAGACTGCGATGGAGCTCCGTATGCCACGGCAAACTGGCTGACACTGACGGCGGCGGTGCACAAATGCTGCGCAGCTAGCGCCATTCGACGGCCAACACCGCGTTCCTGGTGTGTCCGCTGTGCCGTGCGTGTGATCATTGCTTGTACAGCCCTCTCGCAGTGTCCGGAGCAAGTATGGTGGGTCTGACACACCGGTGTCAATGTGTTCTTTTTTCCATTTCCAGGAGTGTAGTTCCACCACGAAGATCCAACTTCATTTTTGAGGTGCGGTCCGAGATCATCTAGACCAACGATTTGAGCAACAGTGAATAGGTCTTCATGTCCCAACTATTTGGCTTGCATGTCCTCCTGAGATGAACCCGGTATACTACCACCTGTACGGTCACATGCAATCCTCGATTTACGAGACCCCTGCAGCATCTGAGAGAGACCTACTAGCACAGGTTATGGCTACAGCGGATGCTGGAGGACCAGGGATTTGTATCGTGTGTACCAGAACATGGTATGTAAGTACCACGTCTGTGTTGACGTCGCTGGTCGCCACTTCGAGCCCTACTCGTAGGTGAACCGACGACAAACAGCAGGAGCCAGAAATAATGTGTGCTGTGGTATTTTGCGCGTAGCGGGAAAATGGTACGTTTCCGAAAATGCATTCCCCAGCTAAACTTAACCGTCTTGGTCCCACTACAAGTCCTGAAAGTCTGTAAAGCAGATTTAGTTACACCCTGTATGTAAGGCTAGATTATCCATCGGGTTATTCATTCAGACACGGAACTTTAATGTGTGTTGCTGGTGAGAAGATCATGTTCTGCCTTATGTAAGAACGAGAGACGTCTACCAATATATATCGGAATTTTTCATGGCAGAGGCCTATTGAAACTGCGGTTTATTGTTCGGCTATATTACTGCTCCCGCATTACCGGAATTCCAGAACTGTCATGTGAATATGGAATCTATGGATTCATAAGGGCGTACTCTACGCCTAGCAGGATCTCAACAGCCCCACGCTACTGGTGCCCGAGACTATAGATGAATATTGCCGCTACCGAGCGAGGTGGCGCAGTGGTTAGCACACTGGACTTGCATTCGGGAGGACGACGGTTCACTCCCGCGTCCGGCCATCCTGATTTAGGTTTTCCGCGATTTCCCTAAATCGCTCCAGGCAAATGCCGGGATGGTTCCTTTCAAAGGGCACGGCCGACTTCCTTCCCCATCCGTCCCTAATCCGATGAGACCGATGACCTCGCTGTCTGGTCTCCTCCCCCAAAAACCAACCAACCAACCAATATTGCCGCTCGGCCGAGAAGGGTCGTGCAGGTACGTCACGAAATCGGGAGACTGGCATACAGAAGAAACAGCGCCCGCAGTGTCCACCCCGACAGTGCTATGATGTCTAGAGCAGCTCAGAGCGACAGCATGACGTCCATCGTTGCGGCTTCCCTTGACGCAGCAACAGAGCCAAGGCGCGCCAATGGTGGGACACTAGACACAGGAGTGGCTACAAGTAGTATTTCCACACGCGTATGGGTCTGCGTGCACAACCACAATGGACATACACTTCAGTGGAGGCTTCGAGGAGAGAATATGTTATCAGATTGGATTCGTCTCAGCCATACCGACCTATCATCTGGTGTCATGGTATGGGAAGCTGTTGCACACACAACACTATCACCTCTTGTTCACTTAGCAAGTAATTTACACAGTGGACCTTACATTTTTGACACGGTAAGGCTGGTGCCTGTACTTTATCTGTGAGGTCTCAGAGACACCTTTCAACAAGATAACGCTAGACCACTCGGTACCAGTGCTGTCCTGCCTACCTCTATACAGAGAGTGCTCGATTGTTGTCCTGACCAGTACGCTCTCCATATCTCTCACTCGGTGAAAATATCTGGTCATGGGTTGCCGACAGGGCGGCTCACCACCACTCGCCAGCTGCTATGGTTGATGAGCTACGGCAAAGAGTTGAAGCAGCGTAGAATGACATGCGTATAACTGTTACCAAGTTCAGTTCGACTCGATGGCTAGCCTAGTTAGAGCCGTTCCTGCTGTAAGAGGTCGATTTTTAGTACACTAAATTTCGCGTCATGTATAGCTTCAAATTGTAAGTAGGCTGTTTAGGTTTTTATGTTGGTAACGCCGTGTAGCGCTCTATATGATAATCACTGACTGTGCTGTGTGCAGTCTGTGGCTGGTTTGCATTGTTGGAATTTGCTATTGTAGCGTTGGGCAGCTGGATGTGAACAGCGCGTAGCGTTGCGCAGTTGAGGGTGAGCCGCCAGCAGTGGTGGATGTGGGGAGAGAAATGGCGGAGTTTTGAGAGCGGATGATCTGGACGTGTGTCCATCAGACATTAAATTTGTAAGACTGGATGTCATGAACTGCTATATATATTATGACTTTTGAACACAATTAAGGTAAATACATTGTTTGTTCTCTATAAAAATCTTTAATTTGCTAACTATGCCTATCAGTAGTTAGTGCCTTCAATAGTTAGAATCTTTTATTTAGCTGGCAGTTGTGGCGCTCGCTGTATTGCAGTAGTTAGAGTAACGAAGATTTTTGTGAGGTAAGTGATTCATGAAGGGTATAGGTTATTGTTAGTCAGGGCCATTCTTTTGTAGGGATTTTTGAAAGTCAGATTGCTTTGCGCTAAAAATATTGTGTGTCAGTTTAGTGTTGATCAGAATAAGTAAAGAGAGTAATGTCTGAGGACGTTCAGTTTTGCTCAGCTGTTTGAAAATCAAATAATGTTGAGGTTTATCAGCACAGTCATCCATTAATTTTTCTAAGTGGACGTTTCATATGTCGACCCTTAGCCGAGGATACCTCACTGGAATCTTCTGATTTTTTCTTGTAGTTTGTGTAATTAGTGTAGCTATTGTTTACTGCTAGCGCATAACTATAGAGAGAATTTCCTTTGTAGTTGTAGTTTTTCATTGTTGTACAGTAAAACAAAATGGTTCAAATGGCTCTGAGCACCATGGGACCCAACATCTGTGGTCAGCAGTCCCCTAGAACTTAGAACTACTTAAACCTAACTAACCTAAGGACATCACACACATCCATGCCCGAAGCAGGATTCGAACCTGCGACCGCAGTGGTCGCGCGGTTACAGTAAAACAGTTGTGGCATGCATGTAGATTTGCACCAAGTACTTCGCAGCTGCGCTTGCAGTTAAAGAGATATTACTTTCAATGCTATGTTAATGTGTTTTCTTATTTTGCTATTCAAATTGTGCTTTTCTGTGTTGTCGTGTGAAATATTGTGACAATAATGGCGTGTGAAAAACGTAATACTAGGCTCCAAAGTAAACTGAGAAATGACAGTGAAGATGAAAGCAGTGTTTTAGCACCACCGTGTAATGAATTAACTAATGTTCAAACTAGTAATTTGGTAATTGTGCATAGGGAAAAAGATCGGGCTGCAAATAATGGTGTAGCAAGTGAAACAATTAGTGAATAGGGAAGCATTATCGATCGATCGGCCGGCAACAGCTCACCTCCAACTGTGCAACGCTAAGCGCTGTTAACATCCAGCTGCCCAACACTACAATAGCAAACAACAAAGCAAACCTGCCACAGACTGTACTCAGCACAGCCATTGATTTTCATACAGAGCACTACGTGGCGTTACCAATATGAAAACCTAAACAGCCTACTTACACCGGATGTCAGTCTGTGGAATGGAGTTACATGACTGTTGCACTTGATCGGTCAATACGGAGACGGTTAATGCGATGGAGTTGTCCTCCGATGATGTACGATATGTGCTCCATTGGGGCGATTGGAGACAGATCTAGTAATTGGTAAAGGGAACACATCTACACTCTGTAGAAAACGTCAGTTTACAATCGCAGTATGAGAGCGAGCGTTATCCTGTTGGAAAACACTCTCTGGAATGCTGTCCATGAATGGCAACACAGCAGGTCGAATCACCAGACTGACGTAAGTATTTGCAGCCAGGGTGTGTGGGATAACCACGGGAGTTTTCCTGCTGTCATACGAAATCGCATCCCAAACCACAACTCCAGGCGTGAGTCTAGTGTCTCTAGACTGCAGACAAGTTGGTTGGAGGCGCTCACCTGGCCTATTTTTAACAAACGGACGGCCATCACTGGCTCTGAAGCAGAACTGGCTTTCATCAGAAAACAGAACAGACCTCCACTCCGCTCTCCAACGGGCTCTCGCTTGACACTACTCACGTTGCGGATGGCGGTGGTTTCTAGTCAGTGGAACGCACGCTCCAGGCCATCCAGCTCGGAATTGTCCTTGAAGTAACCGATTTGTAACAGATAATTCTGCCACTATGGTGCCAACTGCTGCTCATCAGATTGCTGCTGCAGAAACCTTATGATGCGCCAGAGCCATACGCCGAAGACGACGGGCTTCCTTCTCCATAGTGCCACGTGGCCGTCCGGAGCGATCTTCTTGCGACGATACATTCTCGTGACCACCGCTCCCAGCAACTATGCACAGTGGCTACGTTCCTGCCAAGTCTTACAACAGCATCGCAGAAGGAAGATTCAGCTTCTCGTAGCTCTATTACACGACATGGTTCAAACTTAATGAAGTCCTGATATTGGTGCCTTTGTCGCCATAAAAGCATTCTCAACTAACATAACTCGTCACGTCCAATCTCAAAGACAACCAACGCTCATGTCTGTTACAGGGAATATTTAAAGCAAACCTGATTTGCATCCTCCTAGTGGCGCTACTACCACCACTCTTATGCGACTGGCACGAAATTTGAATGGACATCATCTTCCACATGTAGAAACACGCCTACCAACTTTCGCTTTAGTTGCACAACTCCTTCTTCGTGTAGCGATTTTTTTCCGTCAGTGTATAAACTCTTTCTTCTCATTCTGTTACATATAAATAAAAGGCAAACTTATAACATATTGACTGAGGTTACTAATGGTCTCCATAATTTAAACTGAATAGAATGCTTCAGAATGAAACGCTGTTGAATAGAGTTCGCATTCATTGTTATGCATTTCACGCAAAAACTTAGGAAATATGAGCGGCAACACGTATTTCATTCTTTGGTTATGTGAAGGCCTTTGATACAGTAGAATACAGATGGGTTAAAAAATCGTGTAAAATGATGGGTACCTGAGGGTCCTTGTAACCTTCAGTCCGAAGACTGGTTTGATGCAGTTCTCCACGCTTATCTGTGCTGAGCCAGTCTCTTCATCTGAGTATACTACTGCAACGTACTGCAGTCAAGTCGTGGTCTTTCTCTGCAAAATTTGCTCTCTACACCACCCTCAGTTACACAACTGGAGATTCTCCAATGCCTCACGAAGTGTCCCGTCAACCGACCCTTCTTTATTTAAGTTGTGCCTTAAATTTGTTTTCTCCTGAGTCCGACTCAGAACCTGCTCAATAGTTAACCAATCCACCCGTCTGATCTTCTGCATTCTTCTGTAGTGCCATATTTCAAAAGCTCCTATTCTCGTCTTGTCCCTGTTTTACTTCCGTTCAAGATTACACTTCACACAAACATTTTCAGGAAAGACTTCCGAGAACGTAAATTTGTATTCGATGTTAACAAGTTTCTCCTTTTCAGAACACTTTCCTTGCTGTTGTCAGCAGTCTGCGATTTAAATCCTTCTACTTCGGCTATCGTCAGTCAGTTTGCTGCCCTATTAGCAAAACTCATCGACTATCGTTCCTGACTATCAACATCGCCTGGTATGATTCGACTACATTCAGTTACCCTTGTTTTACCTTCGTTGATGTTAACCTTTCGAGATACTTACAATATTGTGTCTGTGTTCTGGTTACGAAATAGCTTGTTCCAATAGACATGCATGCATGTTCAAAGAAACTTTGCATCGTAATCAGAATAACACAGGCACTGCAATATCGTATTTATCTGCCGATACCGGGTAAGCGACTTTCAAGTACATCTGACCTGTACGGGAATATACCATTCATAATGAATATACGAGTACAGGTTGCCCGCATCTCGTGGTCGTGCGGTAGCGTTCTCGCTTCCCACGCCCGGGTTCCCGGGTTCGATTCCCGGCGGGGTCAGGGATTTTCTCTGCCTCGTGATGGCTGGGTGTTGTGTGCTGTCCTTAGGTTAGTTAGGTTTAAGTAGTTCTAAGTTCTAGGGGACTGATGACCATAGCTGTTAAGTCCCATAGTGCTCAGAGCCAGTACAGGTCGTAGACGCGTGATTGTCTTCGACGTATAGGTCGGTCAGTAAGGGCAAAATGCTGTTACAATCCTTTATTATGCCTTTTCTAATCCAATCAGTTCGCTCTTGGTCTTCCATTCTAATTTTCCTTCTTGTTTCTTGCTCATACTGTATTCAGGGTGTTCCTGGAGAAATGTCAATAACCAGGGATGTAACAGGGACAATCATTCGAAGCAAAAGATCATCTTCGATAGTGTGCAACAAATCTCTTTTACTGCAAGTTATTTGCTTTCTATATTTTGGGAGGAGATAATACGGACCAAAATAAGAACAAAATTATCTAGGTAACATGGGCTCTTAAATGCATAAATTGAAAGTTATGAGTACATTTGTCAGAAGGGATGTGCTTCACAATAGTGAAGATGAAGCAATGCTCATAGCTCTTACGGCATGCACTTTACAATACATGTTTACCAGCTTTTTTTTATTGTGCAGACTACCACCGCTAAAAATATGGAAAGCAAAGATTCTGCATTAGAAGAGATTTGAAGAAGTGCTCATATCTTTGAAGGTAAGCCTTTTAGAGACCACGTTTCCTAGAGTTTTTTGCTTCGAATGATTGTTCCTGCCATATCCCTGATTACTGACGGTTCATCCTGGGACATCCTATATTACCCGCTTTTCCCTATATCTTACAGATATTTTCCTGAGAATTTCGCGTACCTTGTAGCATTTTACATTGCCGAACGCTTTTTCTAGTTCGACAAATGGTATGAACGTCTTTTGGTTTGCCTTAAGCCATGTTTACATTATAAGCACGCAGTGAAAACTGCCTTGTGGTTTCCTTTAACCTTCTTCTCTGGATACCAATCAACTGTTGCCTTGATGTGAATGAAACTTTACAGCTCATCGTAAAATGTTGTCCACCAGTCTACATCTGCATCCATACTCCGCAAGCCACCTGACGGTGTGTGGCGGAGGGTACCTTGAGTACCTCTATCGGTTCTCCCTTCTATTCCAGTCTCGTATTGTTCGTGGAAAGAAGGATTGTCGGTATGCTTCTGTGTGGGTTCTAATCTCTCTGATTTTATCCTCATGGTCTTTTCGCGAGATATACGTAGGAGGGACCAATATACTGCTTGACTCCTCGGTGAAGGTATGTTCTCGAAACTTCAACAAAAGCCCGTACCGACCTACTGAGCGTCTCTCTTGCAGAGTCTTCCACTGGAGTCTATCTATCATCTCCGAAACGCTTTCGCGATTACTAAATGATCCTGTAACAAAGCGCGCTGCTCTCCGTTGGATCTTCTCTATCTCTTCTGTCAACCCTATCTGGTACGGATCCCACACCGGTGAGCAGTATTCAAGCAGTGGACGAACAAGTGTACTGTAACCTACTTCCTTTGTTTTCGGACTGCATTTCCTTGGGACTCTTCCAATGAATCTCAGTCTGGCATCTGCTTTACCGACGATTAATTTTATAGGGTCATTACATTTTAAATCACTCCTAATGCCTACTCCCAAATAATTTATAGAATTAACTGCTTCCTGTTGCTGACCTGCTATATTGTAGCTAAATGATAAAGGATCTTTCTTTCTGTGTATTCGCAGCACATTACACTTGTCTACATTGAGATTCAATTGCCATTCCCTGCACCATGCGTCAATTCGTTGCAGATCCTCCTGCATTTCAGTACAATTTTCCATTGTTACAACCTCTCGATATACTACAGCATCACTCGTAAAAATCCTCAGTGAACTTCCGATGTTATCCACAAGGTCATTTATATATATTGTGAATAGCAACGGTCCTACGACACTCCCCTGTGGCACACCTGAAATCACTCTTACTTCGGAAGACTTCTCTCCTTTGAGAATGACACGCTGTGTTCTGTTATCCAGGAACTCTTCAATCCAATCACACAATTGGCCTGATAGTCCATATGCTCTTACTTTGTTCATTAAACGACTGTGGGGAACTGTATCGAACGCCTTGCGGAAGTCAAGAAACACGGCATCCTTCTGGGAACTCTTGTCTATGGCCCTCTGAGTCTCATGGGCGAATAGCACGAGCTGGTTTTCACACTATCGTCTTTTTGGTAACCCATGCTGATTACTATAGAGTAGATTTCTAGTCTCCAGAAAAGTCATTATACTCGAACATAATACGTGTTCCAGAATTCTATGACTGATCGACATTAGAGTTATAGGTCTATAGTTTTGCACATCTGTTCGAGGTGCCTTCTTGAAAACAGGGATGACCTGTGCCCTATTCCAATTTTTTGGAACGCTACGCTCTTCTAGAGACCTACGGTACACCGCCGCAAGAAGGGGGGCAAGTTCCTTCGCGTACTCTGAATAAAATCGAAACTGGTATCCCATCAGGTCCAGCGACCTTTCCTCTTTTGAGTGATTTTAATTGTTTTTCTATCCCTGTGTCATGTATTTCGATATCTACGATTTTGTCATCTGTGCGACAATCTAGAGAAGGAACTACAGTGCAGTCTTCCTCTGTGAAACAGCTTTGGAAAAAGGCATTTAGTATTTCGGCCTTTAGTCTGTCATCCTCTGTTTCAGTACCATTTTGGTCACAGAGTGTCTGGACATTTTGATCCACCTATCGCTTGTGACATAAGACCAAAATTTCTTAGGATTTTCTGACAAGGCAGTACATAGACCTTAACTTTCGAATTCGTTGAACGCCTCTAGCATAGCCCTCCTCACACTACATTTCGCTTCTCGTAATTTTTGTTTGTCTGCAAGGCTTTGGCTATGTTTATGTTTGCTGTGAAGTTCCCTTTGCTTCCGTAGCAGTTTTCTAACTCGGTTGTTGTACCACGGTGGCTCTTTTCCATCTCATGCGATCTTGCAGATATAGACTCCGATCACAATATAGTAGTGATGAAGAGTAGGCTGAAGTTCATGACATTAGTCAGGAAGAATCAATACGCAAAGAAGTGGGATACGGACGTACTAAGGAATGACGAGATACGTTTGAAGTTCTCTAACGCTATAGATACAGCAATAAGGAATAGCGCAGTAGGCAGTACAGTTGAAGAGGAAAGGACATCTCTAAAAAGGGCCATCACAGAAGTTGGGAAGGAAAACATAGGTACAAAGAAGGTAGCTGCGAAGAAACCATGGGTAACAGAAGAAATACTTCAGTTGATTGATGAAAGGAGGAAGTACAAACATGTTCCGGGAAAAACAGGAATACAGAAATACAAGTCGCTGAGGAATGAAATAAATAGGATGTGCAGGGAAGCTAAGACGAAATGGCTGCAGGAAAAATGTGAAGACATCGAAAAAGATATGATTGTCGGAAGGACAGACTCAGCATACAGGAAAGTCAAAACAACCTTTGGTGACATTAAAAGGAACGGTGGTAACATTAAGAGTGCAACGGGAATTCCACTGTTAAATGCAGAGGAGAGAGCAGATAGGTGGAAAGAATACATTGAAAGCCTCTATGAGGGTGAAGATTTGTCTGATGTGATAGAAGAAGAAACAGGAGTCGATTTAGAAGAGATAGGGGATCCAGTATTAGAATCGAAATTTAAAAGAGCTTTGGAGGACTTACGGTCAAATAAGGCAGAAGGGATAGATAACATGCCATCAGAATTTCTAAAATCATTCGGGGAAGTGGCAACAAAACGACTATTCACGTTGGTGTGTAGAATATATGAGTCTGGCGACATACCATCTGACTTTCGGAAAAGCATCATCCACACAATTCCGAAGATGGCAAGAGCTGACAAGTGCGACAATTATCGCACAATCAGCTTAACAGCTCATGCATCGAAGCTGCTTACAAGAATAATATACAGAAGAATGGAAAGGAAAATTGAAAATGCGCTAGCTGACGATCAGTTTGGCTTTAGGAAAAGTAAAGGGGCGAGAGAGGCAATTCTGACGTTACGGCTAATAATGGAAGCAAGGCTAAAGAAAAATCAAGACACTTTCATAGGATTTGTCGACCTGGAAAAATCGTTCGACAATATAAAATGGTGCAAGCTGTTCGAGATTCTGAAAAAAGTAGGGGTAAGCTATAGGGAGAGACGGGTCATATACAATATCTACAACAACCAGGAGGGAATAATAAGAGTGGGCGATCAAGAACGAAGTGCTCGTATTAAGAAGGCTGTAGCCTTTCGCCCCTACTCTTCAATCTGTACATCGAGGAAGCAATGATGGAAATAAAAGAAAGGTTCAGGAGTGGAATTAAAATACAAGGTGAAAGGATATCAATGATACGATTCGCTGATGACATTGCTATCCTGAGTGAAAATGAAGAAGAATTAAATGATCTGCTGAACGGAATGAACAGTCTAATGAGTACACAGTATGGTTTGAGAGTAAATCGGAGAAAGACGAAGGTAATGAGAAGTAGTAGAAATGAGAACAGCGAGAAACTTGACATCAGGATTGATGGTCACGAAGTCAATGAAGTTAAGGAATTCTGCTACCTAGGCAGTAAAATAACCAATGACGGAGCAGACTCGCTATGGCAAAAAAGGCATTTCTGGCCAAGAGAAGTCCACTAATATCAAATACCGGTCTTAATTTGAGGAAGAAATTTCTGAGGATGTACGTCTGTAGTACAGCATTGTATGGTAGTGAAACATGGACTGTGGGAAAACCGGAACAGAAGAGAATCGAAGCATTTGAGATGTGGTGCTATAGACGAATGTTGAAAATTAGGTGGACTGATAAGGTAAGGAATGAGGAGGTTCTACGCAGAATCGGAGAGGAAAGGGATATGTGGAAAACACTGATAAGGAGAAGGGACAGGATGATAGAACATCTGCTAAGACATGAGGGAATGACTTCCATGGTACTAGAGGGAGCTATAGAGGGCAAAAACTGTAGAGGAAGACAGAGATTGGAATACGTCAAGCAAATAATTGAGGACGTAGGTTGCAAGTGCTACTCTGAGATGAAGAGGTTGGCACAGGAAAGGAATTTGTGGCGGGCCGCATCAAACCAGTCAGTAGACTGATGACCAAAAAAAAAAAAAAAAAAAAACGATCTTGCTTGGCACATACTCATCTAACGCATATTGTACGATGGTTTTGAATTTTGTCCACTGATCCTCAACACTACCTGTACTTGAGATAAAACTTTTGTGTTGAGCCGTCAAGTACTATGAAATCTGCTTCTTGTCCATTGTAACATGACGGAGCTGCACGGCTGTTTCATCACTTTCACAGCCCGATACTAGAGAGGGCTTCCAGCAGTCGGCTGCCGGCAGCACAGACCGCAACCGGCTGCTTGTCTGCACGCCACGTGCGTCGCGGGCTTTTTATTACTGCCGGTCTCCAGGGTGCCTGTTATGCGTCCTGCGTGCTGGCTTGCAGCTTTCGCTCGGCCTACAGTCCACAGCCTAAATAAATACAACACTTTCGTTTCATTAACTTCTTATAACACGGTTCAGGCGAGGATTTAGTGGTCGCTAATGGTATATATCTGTTTGTGGAAGCGGTGAAAGGTTGTTCCTGTTTCTTACTACTACCCCGACTCCTCTCCAGCAGGGAACCACGCGAGAGATAGCGCGAAATGTCACTTCACAGATTGAGAACGTAAGTGATGTTATTTCAGTGATTACAAAATCGAATCAAATTTACAAACAAGTTAGCAGTATGAGGTTTCCCCTTCTGGCCTTGATGCATACACTGATTCGGTTGGTAAAGGTGCCATAAAACCATTGTGTCCTTTCCTAAGCCAACTGGCCCACACCTGTTGTAAATGATACTTGATATCTTATATACTGGCAGCGGGAAGAAGTTGACATCCGAGCTCGTCTCACACTGGTTCTGTCGGAGCCAGATCTGGGGATCTTACTGACCATCGAATCCCTCAACATCACACAGACTACGTTTACATACAACACATCTTCCGAAAGACGACAATCGAATTTCGAAAGCCCTTTTTCGCTGTCTCGATTACATGTTAAAGTCTGAAGCGGATTTGCTAGCCCAGTTAAATATTGCGCCTGGAAAATGACTGTTACAGTTTCTGTTTTAGTCAGCATAGTCACTGTTTCTCTTCAATTAGACGAGGCGTAAAAAGCTTCGGTCTAACATTTCGATTTATCCTTCACTGTACAAGAAGCCACTCCGTCCACTCTAGTCGAATATTTTTAAAAACAAGACGAAACGTGACAGCCCAAATACGTTTCAGAACTGGTTGCGTTTACATGGAAGCGAAAATCGATTGCGGAACTGGAAAAAGCGGCATCTACGCTACTGGCCATTAAAATTGCTATACCACGAAGATGACGTGCTACAGTCACGAAATTTAACCGACAGGAAGAAGATCCTGTGATATGCAAATCGTTAGCTTTTCAGAGCATTCACACAAGGTTGGCGACGGTGGCGACACCTACAACGTGCTGACATGAGGAAAGTTTCCAACGGATTTCTCATACACAAACAGCAGTTGACCGGCGTTGCCTGGTGAAACGTTGTTGTGATGCCTCGTGTAAGGAGGAGAAATGCGTACCATCACGGTTCCGACTATTATTGGTCGAGATGCAATGACTGTTAGCAGAATATGGAATCGATGGCTTCATGAGGGTAATACAGAACGCCGTGCTGGATCCCAACAGCCTCGTATCATTAAGAGTCGAGATGACAGTCATCTTATTCGCATGGCTGTAACGGATCGTGCAGCCCTGAGTCAACAGATGGGGACGTTTGCAAGACAACAACCATCTGCACGAACAGTTCGACGACGTTTGCAGCAGCATGGACTATCAGTCGGAGATCATGGCTGCGGTTGCCCTTGACGCTGCATCACAGACGGGAGCGTCTGCGATGGTGTACTCAGCGACGAACCTGGGTGCACGAATGGCAAAACGTCATTTTTTCGGATGAATCCAGGTTCTGTTTACAGCATCATGATAATTGCATCCGTGTTTGGCGACATCGTGGTGAACGCACATTGGAAGCGTGTATTCGTGACCGCCATACTGGCGTATGACCCGGCGTGATGGTATGGTCACCTCTTGTTCGCACTGACGGCACTTTGAACAGTGGATGTTACATTTCAGATGTGTTACGACCCGTGTCTCTACCCTTCATTCGATGCCTGCGAAACACTACATTTCAGCAGGATAATGCACGACCGCATGTTGCAGGTCCTGTACGGGTCTTTCTGGATACAGAAATGTTCAGCTGCTGCCCTGGTCAGCACATTCTCCAGATCTCTCACTAACTGGAAACGTAAGGTCAATGGTGGCCGAGCAACTGGCTCGTCACAATACGCCAGTCAATACTGTTGATGAACTGTGGTATCGTGTTGAAGCTGATCTGATTGACTCAATGCCCAGGCGTATCAAGGCCGTTATTACGGCCAGAGGCGGTTGTTCTGGGTACTGATTTCTCAGGACCTATGCACCCAAACTGCGTGAAAATGTAATCACATGTCAGTTCTAGAATAATATATTTGTTCAATGAATACCCGTTTATCATCTGCATTTCTCCTTGGTGTAGCAATTTTAATGGCCAATAGTGTACATAATGGTCGTACAAGTGCAGGTTACAGACTACGGTTGACGATTTTGGAAGTTTGAGTTTGGCCGTGAGTCGCGCTCGGATAGCGACCGCTCGCGATGAGCGGGAAATCTGGGTTCGAGTCCCGATCCGCTACAAATTTTCATTGTCGAGCCAGTTGCTCGGCCACCATTGACCAGACGTTTTCAGTTGGTGAGAGATCTGGAGAATGTGCTGGCCAGGGCACCAGTCGAACATTTTCTGTATCCAGAAAGGCTCGTACAGGACCTGCAACATGCGGTCGTGAATTATCCTACTGAAATGTAGGGTTTCGCAGGAATCGAATGAAGGGTAGAGCCACGGGTCGTAACACATCTGAAATGTAACGTCCACTGTTCAATGTGCCGTCACTGCAAACAAGAGGGGACCGAGACGTGTAACCAATGGCACCCCATACCATCACGCCGGGTGATACGCCAGTATGGCGATGACGAATACACGCTTCCAATGTGCGTTCACCGCGATGTCGCCAAACACGGATGCGACCATCATGATGCTGTAAACAGAACCTGGATTCATCCGAAAAAATGACGTTTTCCCATTCGTGCACCCAGGTTCGTCGTTGAGTACACCATCGTAGGCGCTCCTGTCTGTGATGCAGCGTCAAGGGTAACCGCAGCCACGGTCTCCGAGCTGACAGTCCGTGCTGCTGCAAACGTCGTCGAACTGTTCGTGCAGATGGTTGTTGTCTTGCAAACGTCCCCATCTGTTGACTCGAGGATCGAGACATGGCTGCACGATCCGTTACAGCCATCGACTGCTAGTGATACGAGGCCGTTGGGATCCAGCACGGCGTTCTGTATTACCCTCCTGAACCCACCGATTCCATATTCTGCTAACAATCATTGGATCTCGACCAACGCGAGCAGCAGTGTCGCGATACGATAAACCGCAATCGCGATAGGCTACAATCCGACCTTTATCAAAGTCGGAAACGTGATGGTACGCATTTCTCCTCCTTACACGAGGTACCACAACGACGTTCCACCAGGCAACGCCGGTCAATTGCTGTTTGTGTATGAGGAAGCGGTTGGAAACTTTCCTCATGTCAGCTCGTTGTAGGTGTCGCCACCGTCGCCAACCTTGTGTGAATGCTCTGAAAAGCTAATGATTTGCATATCACAGGATCTTCTTCCTGTCGGTTAAATTTCGTGACTGTAGCACGTCATCTTCATGGTGTAGCAATTTTAATGGCCAGTAGTGTAGAAACGAAGTGCTACACAGAGGCGACTTCCTTCGTCGACTGTCGACTTTGTTCTTTCCTGGTGCTTGGGTGCGCTCTTGTATAGCGTCCTCGGGCTTTTCTTGAGTTTACAGTCCTTTCTATGTTATACAGACGATCGCGTGGCATCTAAAGGGAAGGCACGGGGGGCACACGGGGGTGGGAGAATTCTTCCAGAGAAGCTGCACAGTATTTTACTTTCCAGCTTATATCCCTCCACTCTGCACTTCCAGGAAACTTCTAGAGTGCTAAACTCACCTGCAGCTCTCCATCAAGTACTTTCGTTGACTTGGTCTGTCTGCCATACTTCAAAATACGAGAGGCACTCATAAAGTTTTAATGATTATGTAGAAGAAATCCAGCTGTGATCGTGAAGCTTGGTGATGGTGTCAGTCCTCCTTTACGTATTCAATCTCAAATGCGTCACACTTTTCCCAACGACTGATGAGGTTGTGGAAACCTTGGTTGTAGAAAGCGGTACTTTGGCTGTTGAGAAAACATTCCACCTCGACATACAAGTCGTCATCATACTGGAAATGCGTGTCACACAACGGTTTCTTCATCCCAGGAATCGAGAGTAAGTCACTGGGAAACCTGTCACAAAAAATTCGGGGTTAGGCAGAATTACATAGCCCAAAAAAGCAGTACGCGTGGCTGTGTTCTCTGGAGAAAGAACTGGGGCGTTTTCGTGGAATAAAAATACTTCCTTGCAAAGCTTCCCGCGATACTTGGCCTTGATAGTTTCCCGTAAACTTGTCAGGAGATTTTGGTAGTGAACTCCTGGGTCGATTCGCCCCTACCGCTTAGGACCACGCCATGGCAGTCCCAAAACATACTCATCATCACCTTGGCGGATAGAGAGAGAGAGAGAGAGAGAGAGAGAGAGAGAGAGAGAGCAATATTCACTGCTAACCGGTCAGTCACTGTGTTGCTATATATAATAGTCTCATTCACAGTAATAGCGTATGTAGCAGCAACGCCATGAACCCTCGGTTACAGGCATACTTGTCAACTCGTTAGCTCGGTATCCTTTCTACGCTGGTATAGCTCACTTGTACCGACAACAGACAAAGTGACGAGTTTTCAGTACAATGAACAGCGGGGGAGACTGGCGTATCGAGTCTCTGAACGGGGCTGGCGGATTCGGTGATGACGTCATAGGACCCGCTGGTGAGTGTAATACTCTCTAGAGAGTACTGCGTAACTTGGGTGCAATAGTTACGCAGAACTTAAGAGAGTGTCAGATGATAACCAGGAATGACGGGTGATGTTAAACGTTCCAAGACTGATAAATGCAAAAATAAGTTCGGTCATTAACTGAGCGGCAAAGACACTATCGTTTCTGCGCTGTTGCGGCTACGAGTTGCGGGTCATTTATGGCGGCCATTGAGATAGCGCTCTAGCCTCGCATCTGCGCGCTGTGGCTGGCCCGCTCGGCGCCCGAGCCACTGCTGCTGTTTTGCATGCAGAGCGGGGCGTCTGCAGCGCGCCGAAGGTTCCAGAAGGTCACGCCGGTTGACTGCTCGCCCAGATAGAGACGCTATCGGTCGCTAACGCGGTTGACGAGCGCAACGAACTAATTCTGCGGCTCGGCGCGACGCGGCGGACTCGCCACCCGCCAAGGCCGTCTCGGCGCTGCTTAACAGCCCTCCCGGTGTCTCGCATCCGCCGCGCTTGGTCGTCCACCGCGCGTGCGTGGGAACTTAGCATCGCTGCTAACGTCTGCAGTGGGACACTTGCCAGCAATCACTGCAGCACGCAGGGGACGGTTTGAGGCTGCTATCGGGTTGGAGCGTAAGAATACGGGATCGAGAGGAGCCCGCGATAAATACGGGTCTCGCACCAAACTTGTGACGTCACACTAGTCGGCGTGTCCACATTTCGCGACGCTCGGCTCCTTGCAGGGCCCACGGGAAAGGTATCCATAAAGATTTTAACTTTGTCGTGTGTTACCGAGAGTTTGCATGCACTTAAACGTGCAGTCAAGAATCATTGAACTTGTTCCGTTAAGTCCGCAGCTCGTGGTCGTGTGGTAGCGTTCTCGCTTCCCGCGCCCGGGTTCCCGGGTTCGATTCCCAGCGCGGTCAGGGATTTTCTTTACCTCGTGATGACAGGGCGTTGTGTGAGGTCCTTAGGTTAGTTACGTTTAAGTAGTTCTAAGTTCTAAGGGACTGATGACCAGAGCTGTTAAGTCCCATAGTGCTCAGAGCCATTTGAACCTTTTTTTGTTCCATAAAAACACGGGAGAACTGCCGGATATCAGTAACGTCCTGCCACGATATTTCGGCGCAGAGTCTTCTGGTCATCTTCAGGTGAGTGCCACTGTAGTAGTACTGGCGACTACGCACTGAGCTCCGCTCAAGGTTTTGAGAACGCCCATTGTTTGTGCTGGATGGTGGCAACTAGTAGCTTGTAATGACCTTGTCTCTGCAACTTCGAATACATTTCATCACGTCACTGATATCCGGCAGTTCTCCCGTGTTTTTATGGAACAATCAGTACGCCGGGAAAGCTTTAAACATCACATCAAGCAACTCTACGGGGAAGAAGTGATGGAATGTATTCGAAGATTCGACAAGTTACGTGAAAGAAGGGCGAGGCTGCTGAGCTCATTGATATTCTGATTAAGTTGCAGAGACAATGTCATTACAAGCTACTAGTTGCCACCATCCAGTACAAACAATGGGCGGTTTCAAAACCTTGAGCGGAGCTCAACGCGTACTCGCCAGTACTACTACAGTGGCACTCACCTGAAGATGGCCAGAAGACTCTGCGCCGAAATATCGTGGCAGGACGTTACTGATATCCCGCAGTTCTCCCGTGTTTTTATGGAACAATCAGTACGCCGGGAAAGCTTTAAACATCACATCATTAAACTGGTCTGAAACAGTTACTCGCTCCCTGCCGGAGACGGATACCGGCACTCGTAAGACCCACAGTGTCACGTGCTGTGGCGTACGCGCCATGGTCGGTCTTTCTTGTAAGCTTCGGGATCGTAGTGATGACGTCACGACTGCTCTCCAGTGGCTCTAAGTACTATGGGACTTTACATCTGAGGTCATCAGTCCACTGGATCTAGAACTACGTAAACCTAACTAACCTAAGGACATCACACACAACCATGCCCGAGGTAGGATTCGAACCTGCGACCGTAGCATGCTCTCCAGTCATAATAGTACTGGCGTTGGGGAAAGCCGTCCGCTATGGCCGACCGGTTCTAGGCGCTTCAGTCCGGAACCGCGCGCCTGCTACGGTCGCAGGTTCCAATCCTGCCTCGGGCATGGATGTGTGTGATGTCCTTAGGATAGTTAGGTTTAAGTAGTTTCTAAGTCTAGGAGACTGATGACCTCAGATGTTAAGTCCCGTAGTGCTTAGAGCCATTTGAACCATTTTGTTCGGCAAAATAGCATGAACAGGTTCGGAGAATACTTCAGTTCGTAAAGCTTGTTTCGTGACTTGTGATGCATTGTCTTTATCGTTTGCTTCTTCCTTGTATAGTGCTCTGAGCAATCAGCCTATATGGCCTAACTTTAAAGGGCCTCCAATGAGTTCACCTTGTTGGCGCCCCCTTTGTAGCTACATCCGCAACCAAGGCCGTAAATTTTCCATTACTAACTAGAAGGAAGGAAAGCTGTGGTTTAACCTCAGGTCATTAACGTCGACATCATTATAAAATGAGCACTAGCAGGGGTTGGGGAAGGAAACAATCCAACCCCTTCCCGAATGTCGTAAGTTTTGCATGGAAACCGTGGAAAACCCAAATCTGGGTGGCCAGTCGGGGCTTGAACGGCCGTCGTCTCTAACGGTTACCACTGCGACCTAAAGTACAGCGTATAGTATCATGAAAGGGCGACAAGTTCAGGAGGAAATCTGGTCTGTTGCAGACAGCAGTGTAACAAAAAATTAACTTATTGGTGCAGACAGAAGGTCGCTAAAAATGTCAGTTCTAACAACGAGACAACTATCTCAAGAGTGAGAGGCCGGCATCTTATCTATGGCTACATCTTCACCACGCTCAACTAACAGTTGAGTCCTCGGCAGAGGGTTCACGAAACCACTTTCAGATTACTTCTTGCCAGTTCTACTCTCTAACAGCACATACATAAATCTTTCCGTGCGAGTTCTAATTTCCGTATTTTATTACGATGGTCATTTCTACCTATGTAGGTGAGTGTCACAAAACTTTTACGTATTCGAAGGAGAAACTTGGTGACTGAAATTTCGTGAAAAGGCCCCGACGCATATAAAAACGGCTATGTTTTAATGATTGCCACCCCAAACCGCATATCGTATCCGTAACGCTCTCTCCCCTCTTTCGAGATAATAAAAAACGAGCTGCTGTTATTTGAACTTATTCGGAGTTCTCCGTGAATCCTGTCTGGTGCAGAAATCCTACCGCCCAGCAATATTCCAGAGAAGGACGCACAAGGATAGTGTAGGCAGTCTCTTTAGTAGAAGTGTTGCATCTCCTAACCGTTTTGCTAATAAAGTCTTTGGTTCGCCTTCCTCACATCTTGCATGTGATCTTTTCGAATTTGAGTGGTAGCAATTGTAATACCTAGGTTTTTAGTTTAATTGACAGTCTTTGGTTTTGTGTGATTTATCTTCTAACCGAAATTTAACGGAGTCCTTTCAGTAAACATGTCGATGACTTCATACCTTTCGTCATTTAGAGTCAACTACCCCTTTCCTCACCATACAAATATCTACACTCTTTTTTAACAAGTTTTGATCTTCTGATCTCATTACTAGGCGTTAAATGAGAGCATCATTTGCAAACAATCTAAGAGATATGTTCAGATTGTTTCCTAATTCGTTTATGTAGACTGGAAACAGCAGAAGGACTAAAACGCTTCCTTCAGGAACACATACATCACTTCTTTCTCACTCCATGACTTTCCGTAAATTATTACGAAGTTTGACTTTTCTGACAGGGATTCACGAATCCAGTTCCACTGACAGGGAATCACGAATCCAGTCCCACAGCTGAGACTATTCTCCATAGGTATGCAATTTTATTAGATGCCGCTTGTGACGAACGTTGTCAAAAGCCTTCTGATAATCTAGAAATGTGGAATCAACTTGAGATCCTCTGTCGATAGCACTCATTACATTGTGTAACTGAAGGGCCATTTATGTTTCACAATAACGATATTTTCTGAATCCTTGCTGAGAATGTGTCAATAGATCGTTCTCTTCGAGGTGTAGAGGACGTCTAGAACAAAAACAAATGTCACGTTCAGCAGTGAGATGTGAACTAGGAGACCAAAATATTCATAACAAAAGCTACTTGCTCGCCACTTGCTCGCCATCCTCCCTGAAGATCGTCGTTTACGGATTGGACGTGCGGTGGACTACACCTAACGTCGATTATAACGATGTGCTTCAAACCCAGAAACTTCTCCAGTCACGGATTCCCCAACTTGTTCGTGCGATATTCAAGATGATTCAAATCACTTAATTCCTTGCCTATGAGTGCCATCACAATCTGCAAGTAACTACGAGCGAGATACTAGGCAGACAGAAATACCAATTTCCACTGTCTTCACTACCATTTTCGCTAAAGAAAATTGCAACAATGGAATCTACATCTACATCTACATTTATACTCCGCAAGCCACCCAGCGGTGTGTGGCGGAGGGCACTTTAGGTGCCACTTTCATTACCTCCCTTTCCTGTTCCAGTCGCGTATGGTTCGCGGGAAGAACGACTGTCTGAAAGCCTCCGTGCGCGCTCTAATCTCTCTAATTTTACATTCGTGATCTCCTCGGGAGGTACAAGTAAGGGGAAGCAATATATTCGATACCTCATCCAGAAACGCACACTCTCGAAACCTGGACAGCAAGCTACACCGCGATGCTGAGCGCCTCTCTTGCAGAGTCTGCCACTTGAGTTTGTTAAACATCTCCGTAACGCTATCACGGTTACCAAATAACCCTGTGACGAAAAGCGCCGCTCTTCTTTGGATCATCTCTATCTCCTCCGTCAACCCGATCTGGTACGGATCCCACACTGATGAGCAATACTCAAGTATAGGTCGAACGAGTGTTTTGTAAGCCACCTCCTTTGTTGATGGACGACATTTTCTAAGGACTCTCCCAATGAATCTCAACCTGGTACCCGCCTTACCAACAATTAATTTTATATGATCATTCCACTTCAAATCGTTCCGCACGCATACTCCCAGATCTTTTACAGAAGTAACTGCTACTAGTGTTTGTTCCGCTATCATATAATCATACAATAAAGGATCCTTCTTTCTATGTATTCGCAATACATTACATTTGTCTATGTTAAGGGTCAGTTGCCACTCCCTGCACCAAGTGCCTATCCGCTGCAGATCTTCCTGCATTTCGCTACAATTTTCTAATGCTGCAACTTCTCTGTATATTACAGCATAATCCGCGAAAAGCCGCATGGGACTTCCGACACTATCTACTAGGTCATTTATATATATTGTGAAAAGCAATGGTCCCATAACACTCCCCTGTGGCACGCCAGAGGTTACTTTAACGTCTGTAGACGTCTCTCCATTGATAACAACATGCTGTGTTCTGTTTGCTAAAAACTCTTCAATCCAGCCACACAGCTGGTCTGATATTCCGTAGACTCTTACTTTGTTTATCAGGCGACAGTGCGGAACGGTATCGAACGCCTTCCGGAAGTCAAGAAAAATAGCATCTACCTGGGAGCCTGTATCTAATATTTTCTGGGTCTCATGAACAAATAAAGCGAGTTGGGTCTCACACGATCGCTGTTTCCGGAATCCATGTCCTACATAGTAGATTCTGGGTTTCCAAAAACGACATGATACTCGAGCAAAAAACATGTTCTAAAATTCTACAACAGATCGACGTCAGAGATATAAGTCTATAGTTTTGCGCATCTGCTCGACGACCTTTCTTGAAGACTGGGACTACCTGTGCTCTTTTCCAATCATTTGGAACCTTCCGTTCCTCTAGAGACTTGCGGTACACGGCTGTTAGAAGGGGGACTTTGTAAATGATTCTGACCGGTACAAAGAATCCAGCCTCTAATCTCATAGAGATCTTACTTGATGTGCAACCGACAGTATTTCAGGCAATATTCGCATACCTGCACGCCTTACCTTAAGCCCATCTCACAAGGAGTAAGCTTCTTCGCGAGATCGCTAGATGGCGCGCATGGCTGCTTGCTAGCAGGTAGGGGTGACGGCTACCTCCCACGTTGAACCTCCCACGAGGTGCGGTGCGGCGCAGAAGCTAGCTGGCTGACTTGACTTCACGAATGGCAGGGCGCACGAGGCGGCGAACTGCAATCTTTCTCAGATGATCCTAAGGAAACTATTCGCTAATAAAATTTGATTCCGGTACATCTTATAACTTCATTTGTCAAATTAATGATCAACTGCGTATAATTTCCTTAATGGTAATATTTACGTGATATTTTAGGATTAAGTAAACTACCGCATGGATCTCGGAAAGTTTGCTGTGAAAAATAGAGATTGTTGTGAAATTGCTATGAATTTGGTGCATGTTATGACATATGTTGCTGCGCATGAATTGAAGTGAATCGTGTATAAAGCACTTTGTCTCGAAATAGCGCGGCAGCAAAGCAGCCAGAATAAAATGTTCACAAAATGCCTCATATTTCGTAAACTGTTTCAGACATCGAAACAAGATTTTGACAAATGTTGGTACGCAAAGAGGAGAGTATTTCGTCATGTGATTAATATGCGAAACTTCCATATTTACCGTGATATTCAAGGACTACAGATTTTTGAATGAAATGAAATAATAATTTAACTCCATCAACAGTGGTTGAAAAGAGAATTACTGTGGGTTTCGAACAACATATGTGAGGAAGCTTTAGTTTATTTTTATACCGATAATGGGTATTTTCATAAACTATTGACATGTCTGTCTGTCAGTTGCTATTTTATGATCCTGTCGCAATTTCAACTGCATTAGAATGTTAGTGTTATGAACACTTAACAAACTCTGCTGTGTTTTGGCGAAAGAAGCAGATTTGAAAGTGGTAATAAGGGAACTTTACGTGTAACTCACAACAAGCCACTGAAATGAAATGTAGTGTGGCTAGGGCTTTCCTTCGGGTACACCAGTCGCCAGGTGCAATTCTTTTCAGATGACGCCACGTCGGCGACTTACGCGTCGATGGGGATGAGATGATAAGGACAACACAACACCCAGTCCCTGAGCGGAAAAAACCTCCGACCCAGCCGGGAATGGAACCCGGCCCCTCTGCAGGGGATTCTGTCGTGCTGACAACTTTCTTTTTTTTTTAAAGGGGCCATGCTAATCTTCTCTGTATCGTTCCAATTTTAGTATATGTACCGCCGAAGCGAGTACCGAGGACACCACTCAGCTATCGAGGCGAACAACTCACCACCCCTAACGTCTCTCTGAAGAAACTTGAAGGTGATAAGAAATCTGGCAGAAATAAATCGTAACTTCTGTTGAAATTTCGGCGAAATCCTATAACCAATTGTATTTTTAATAACGAATGATATGGACTGAAACTGGGCAACGGATTTTATTTCTACATCTCAATAATTTAAGAAATATGAAAACAATTAACAATACATAGCATGCCATGTTTTCTCTCCTATCCCTATACAGAATGAGGGATTGTACTTTTCACCACAAACATCCTTCAGTTTGTCAAAGATATTACTCATCTGTTTAGACCTTGATAGGTAGTTCACTAGATTTTGCAAATTTAAACGTTTTCGTATTTATCAGATCTTTGAGATACAGAAATGAAATCCTTTGGCCAGTGTCAGTCCACGTTATTCGTCGTTAAAAATACACTGTGGTATAAGATTTTTCAGAAATTTCAACAGAAATTGCGAATTATTTTCGCCAGATTTCTTATTACCTTTCATTTTCTTCAGAGACACGTTATGCCTGGCGAGTTGTAAGTAATACGTTAAGTTTTCTGGGAGGGAAGGAGCGCTTGGTCCCCAGCACGAATCCGCCCGGCGGATCTGTGTCGAGGTCCGGTGAACCGGCCAGTCTGTGGATGGTTTTTAGGCGGTTTTCCATCTTCCTCGGCGAATGCGGGCTGGTTCCCCTTATTCCGCCTCAGTTACACTATGTCGGCGATAGCTGCGCAAACAAGTTCTCCACGTACGCGAACACTACCATTACTCTACCACGCAAACATAGGGGTTACACTCGTCTGGTGTGAGACGTTCTATGGGAGGTCCACCGGGGGCCGAATCGCACAATAACCCTGGGTTCGGTGTGGGCGGCAAAGGGGTGAAGTGGACTGCGGTAGTCGTCGTGGGGTTGTGGATCACTGCGGCTGCGGCGGGGACGGAGCCTCTCCGTCGTTTCTAGGTCCCAGGTTAACATACAATACAATACAATACGTCAAGTTTCCTTGTTACAACATTCAGATCTGCTTCTTTCACCGAGCGAGGTGGCGCAGTGGTTAGCACACTGGACTCGCATTCGGGAGGACGACGGTTCAATCCCGTCTCCGGCCATCCTGATTTAGGTTTTCCGTGATTTCCCTAAATCGCTTCAGGCAAATGCCGGGATGGTTCCTTTGAAAGGGCACGGCCGATTTCCTTCCCCATCCTTTCCTCAACCGAGCTTGCGCTCCGTCTCTAATGACCTCGTTGTCGACGGGACGTTAAACACTAATATCCTCCTCCTCCTCTGCTGCTTTCGCCAAAACACAGAAGAGTTTGTAAATTTTCATGTCACTAACATTCTAATTCAGATGAAATTGCGACAGACTCATAAAACAGCAACTGTCGGAAAGACATGTCAATAGTATATGAAAATACTCATCATCAGCATAAAAATAAAGCTTCGAAGATAACATACGTTGTTCCAAACCCACAGTAATTCTCGTTTCAACAGCTACTGGTGGCGCTTAAATAATACATCATTTCATTGAAAAAAATCTATAGTCACTTGAATATCGCGATAAATATGAAAGTTTCTTTCCATACTAACATTTGCCAAAATCTTGTTTCGATATCTGAAACCGTTTACGAGATATGAGGAATTTTGTGAATATTTCATTCTGGATTTTACGGTGGCACGCGAGTTTGGGACGAAGTGCTTTATATACAATCCATTCTCTCGAGGAGCTTGGAAACAGGCAGCAGTATCCTTCAGAGTTTAAAGAAAAACTGTTATGTTGGCTACGCAGCAACATAAGAGCAAACATGCACCAAGCGCAAATTTATAGCAGCCTCTATTTTTCGCCGCAAACTTTCCGAAATTCTTGTAGTAGTTTACTTAATCCGGAAATATCACAATAAATACGATAATTAACGAAATGATAAGCGGTTCAACATGAAGCTGATGAATGAAGCTATAAGGTGAGCGAGAATTAATTTTATTATACCGAATAGTTTCTTTACAACCGTTTGAGAAGGACTGCAGTTCACCGGCTCTGCGCCCTACCGTTCACGGTGTGAAGCCAGCCAGCTGCCTTCGGCGCCGATGTAAGAGGTCCAGCGTGCGAGGTGGCCATCACCCCCACCTGCTTGCTGGTCGCCATGCCCGCCGTCCAGCAAACTTGCGGAGGACTTTACTCCTTGTGAGACGGGCTTTATGGAAGCCACAGTCAAACAAAAGGTAAAGTCGTATTATATCTTTGGCAGAAATTAGCGTTTTTCAGCAACTTTGTTAATAGTTCATGAAGCCTTTGTGGACAAAAGTGTCACCAGTTGCAGTACATGTCTGGCGACTAGTTTCGAACCAGCTGGTTCATTTTCAAGCCTGGGCTACTCAGACCTCACTGAAAGTGCCTGATCTTAATAACACACATCAAAATGGCAATACATGCTTTGTAAAATATTCGCACAGTGATTTTGACTTGCTAAGAGGTACATGTGGATTGTGACAGTCATTCTGTGAAAATTTAATTTTATAAACTATGTATTGCCATTCTGATTTTTATCTTTCAGTGCAGCCTCAGTAGGCCAGGCTAGTTCGAAACTAGTCGCCAAACATATAACCTCCTACGTGCTTTGTATACACTTACACAAATATAAGGGCAGTCAAATGAAAACAGAACACCTGTGAGAACGGTACCATGGAACGGTTCCACTCAAAAATAAACACCATACAAGTTAAGCCACTTATCCCTCTGGAAGACGAGACAGCCAATTCCCGTCTCGTAGAAAGCAGCCGACCGCTGACGGATGCACAACCACACCCACTATTGCATCTCCTTGTCTGACTAAACCGACGTCCACACATGTAGTTGTTCAGGTAGCCAAAAGCCTGAAAATCAACTGGTCAAAAAGCCAGGCTATGTAGAGGATGTTGCAGTGTGTTCCAACAAAAACGCTGAAACGTAGCTTTCGATCGATTAGCAGTGTGGAGCAGGCGTTATCGTGGAACAGCATGATTCCGTACGACAGCATTCCTAGACCTTTTGACTTTACGGTGCGTTTCAGTTTCTGTTAAGTGTCTTCATAGCACCGCACACGACTGTGGTTTCACGCTTGAGGAACTCTATGAGGAGAGGGCCTCTGCAGTCGAAGAAGAAGGTCGTCCTAACCTTAACGGAACGCATGTAAACAGCATTAGATTTCTTTGGCAGATTAGATTAGATTACATTAGTGCTTGTTCCATAGATCATGAATACGACACTTCGTAATGATGTGGAACGTGTCAAGTTAATAAAAGGTGTCTATACAAGATATTACATTTGACGAAATATTACATGACACTCAATAATTGTTTTGTTTTTTTGTTGGGAAATTACCCACTTACTATATCCAAGAATTCATCTAATGAGTAGAAGGAGTTGCCATTAAGATGCCGGCCGCGGTGGCCACGCGGTTCTGGCGCTGCAGTCCGGAACCGCGAGGCTGCTACGGTCGCAGGTTCGAATCCTGCCTCGGGCATGGGTGTGTGTGATGTCCTTAGGTTAGTTAGGTTTAAGTAGTTCTAAGTTCTAGGGGACTTATGACCTAAGATGTTGAGTCCCATAGTGCTCAGAGCCATTTGAACCATTTTTTGCCATTAAGAAATTCTTTTAATTTCCTTTTAAATGCTATATGGCTATCTGTCAGACTTTTGATGTTATTAGGCAAGTAACCAAAGACTTTTGTGGCAGCATAATTTACCGCCTTCTGAGCCAAAGTTAGATTTAACCTTGAGTAGTGAAGATCATCCTTTCTCCTAGCGTTGTAGCCTTGTACACTGCTATTACTTTCGAATTCGTTCGGATTGTTAATAACAAATTTAATAAGTGAATATATATATATATATATATATATATATATATATATATATTGTGAGGCTACAGTGAAGATTTCTAGCTCTTTAAATAAGTGTCTCCAGGATGATCTTCGATGAGCTCCAGCAATTATTCTGATTACACGGTTTTGTGCAATGAACATTCTTTTACTCAATGATGAGTTACCCCAGAATATGATGCCATACGAAAGCAGAGAATGAAAATACGCGTGGTAAGCTAATTTACTCAGATGCAGGCGGGATGTTACCACTGTTAGCTTTGGCGCTTGCCCTCTGGCTTTCAGTATGCTGCAGGACGGTATCGTCCTGTAGCGCCATAACTCTGCCCCCCACCCTGCCAATCGGACGAAGGCTAACATTCAGCGATTTGACTGAGAAACAATGTAGCATCCTCAGCACGCCCCGGATCTTTCACCGTGTGATTTTCACATCGTTGGCGACCTGAACAACGACATGCATGGATGCCAGTTTCAGATGGACGAAGAAGTGCAAGAGTGGGCGCGGTTGTGGCTCCATCAGCGGCCGACCGCTTTCTGCGAAACAGGAGTTGACCGTCTCGTCTCTCAATGGAATAAAAGTCTTACCAGGTGTGGTGACTACTTTTGAGTGGAACCATTCCATAAATCGTTGTGGCGGGCATTCGGTTTTCATTTGACTGCCCCTCATATCTTCTTGACTGAATAGTACACAAAACTGGACTATCGACCAATAGAGTCATATATTATTTCCTGGAGAGTATACTTTTACATAACTTCCTCCCGCAGGATGTGTTTACTTTTGCAGGATACAAGGGAAGCGTACAATTGACACTGTCTCCTGGCAAAATCGGAGCATGATGGAGGAGGTCCTTTTATTGTTTTGAGTTGACATACCTCCGTTTTCACAGAGTTCTACGCCACAATATTGAGTTATCTATTATGGTTCATGCACTCATTTTAGGTGGCCGTATTTACTCAAATCACAGCCATTGACCCCAGAAGTGGATTTTATCTTTAAGAATTATACCCCCCCCCCCCCTTTCCGTTTCACAAGGCTGGAAACGACCAAGATTTGTTTGAGAGCATGAGGATTGAATAGCAACTTTTCGTGGCTACCACGATTGCTGCATTTCATTACTATCCAGCCATTTTTATATGTATTCGGAACTTAATTAGAGGTTCAAATTGTTCAAATGGCTCTGAGCACTTTGCAACTTAACTTCTGAGGTCATCAATCGCCCAGAACTTAGAACTAATTAAACCTAAATAACCTGAGGACGTCACACACATCCATGCCCGAGGCAGGATTCGAACCTGCGACCGTAGCGGTCGCTCGGCTCCAGACTGTAGCGCCCAGAACCGCACAGCCACTCCGACCGGCTTAATTAGAGGCTCGTATTTCTTCTTCATCATCTGTGAGATTACGTGAACGTTCTTTTTTACTGCAGGTAATAACAATACACAAAGTAGGCCGAAATTTATTGATCAAAAGCATCTGGACACCCCTCTGCGGAACTGACCACTAGATGTCACGAGAGGTGGATGTGGTGAGTATTTTGTTGTCAGTAGAGAAGCAGTGACAGGAGGATGGTGCTGTCATTAAAGCTCAGTGACTTCGAACTTGGAGTGGTCATCGGTTGCTCCCTGAGTAACAAATCCATCAGGGAAATTTCAGCCCTTCCACAGCCCTGCCCAAGTCGCCATTTGGTGATGTGGCTGTGAAGTGGAAATGGGGCTGGAGAACCACAACTAAAGCAAGACCAAGCATACCTCATGCACTGAAGGGTAGGGACCGGTAGAGGTGGCTGAACAAAATCGCACGAAATCAGCAGAAACGATAACTTGTGAGATATCTCTAAGCGAGACTTGAGGTAGCGTAAAAAGCGAGTCCACTGGACAGTGGATGCTGGAAACAAATGATTTGAGTGATGAATCACGCTGTACCCTATGGCACTTCGATGGGAGTATTGGGTTTGACGAATGGCTTGAGAAAGTTACCTGTTGTATTGTGCAGTGCGTATAGGGAAGCACAGACATGGTGGTGTTGTGGTGTGGGAACGTTTTTCGTGGTTATGGTGCGGTCCCCTTCTTGCGATTAAGCAAATGCTCGTTCTGGTAGGATCTGAACATATTTTACAGCATTGAAATGAAATGAAATGATCGTATGGCATTGTTGGCCGGGAGGCCCCATTCGGGGGAGTTCGGCCGCCGTATTGCAAGTACTTTTTGGTTGACGCCACTTCTGCGACTTGCGCGTCAATAATGATGAAATGGTGATGAAGGACACACAACACCCAGTCCCCTGCCGGGAATCGAACCCGGGCCCCCTGCGTGGTAGGCGATAACGCTACCGCTACGCTACGGAGGCGGACATTTACAGCATTCTATACTGGTTACAGAGTAGGAACTGTTTGGGGTCGATGATCGTTTGTATCAGCATGGCTATGCATCTTGCCTTGAAGCAGCGTCCGTGTGGTAATGGTTTGTGGACAGTGACATTCCTGAAACGCACTGGCCTGTCCCAAGTCCCGGCCTAAATGTAACAGAACACCTTTGGGATGAGTTAAAATGTCAACCTCTCTCTAGACCCTAGTGTCGAACATTACTACCTTCTCTGGTATCGGTTCTTGAGAAGAATGGGTTGCCACTAATAGTTGTTCGGACCCTTTTTATCAGACAGTGTACATCGATACCCATTGGAGTTCCGGGATTTTCAACGATAAATGTGGTCCTAAAGCTAATAAGGATATTATTTTTACAGCCCCTCTATTCATAACAGTGTATTTTCTGAACAACCATCAAATTCGGGAAGCCACATGCGATGCTAAACATCCGGTAAATCGCAGGTCATTTCCTTTTCCATCGTCAGTGCTGAAATTTGGCAATACCTTCAATAGTATAGGTCGACTATAATCAGTGATTTAAAGGGGAATATTGACTGACTAGGAAAAACGGGTAGTTGCGTAAAAGACCAAGTCTTCATTGTGTCTGATCCAAACGCAGTCGTTACAGAGTCAGAATTACGGGAAATGGAGCGAAGACCCCAGAAAAAGGTGCACGAATGGTGACATATTTGTTTGGATAATACGAGAGCGCCCCAGAGTCAAGAACAAATGAGAGACGCTAGTAAGACAGTTTTGTTTTAAGTTTCGATGACACTTTTTATGACGAACGGAAAAAGTGTTTTCCTTACCTGCTCCCAGAGGTATACAGAAAAAATAACTGTTATGTCAGATTTCTACGTCGTGTACACCGGCCGCTGTGGTCGAGCGGTTCTAGGCGCTTCAGTCCGGAACTGCGCGACTGCTACGGTCGCAGGTTCGAACCCTGACTCGGGCGTGGATGTGTGTTCTAGCGTTAAAAGGTTTTGCTTTTCACATTTAACCAAATATAACATTGATGATGATAATTTATGGCAATGTTTGCCGACAAGATAAAGAATGCAATCTTTAACACTAGATTGCGTACTCACGGCAGTTCTCGTTGACCGTTTTTTGGTACGACTTGGAA
The DNA here is from genome assembly GCF_021461395.2 of Schistocerca americana. Taxonomy (NCBI): domain Eukaryota; kingdom Metazoa; phylum Arthropoda; class Insecta; order Orthoptera; family Acrididae; genus Schistocerca; species Schistocerca americana. The sequence goes on from NC_060120.1 coordinate 891,816,781, forward strand.
AGAGAGAAAAATTAATGAATGATCGCCGATTCGTCGGTTCTCGATTGTGTTCAGGAGACGTACAGATTGATTGCGCGAAAATAGTTTCTCAAATGACCTCTTAACCCGGATTGCTTTCACGCAATCAGACTCTTCAATGAAATTACCTTAGGGACCTATTTGAATAATAAAAAAAAAATTGGAAATGAATGCAAAACAGTGAAATTTTGTAAAAAAATAGTCGTCAGATCGGAAATTGAACACATTAATGGTCTCCCAAATACAATCGAGACACCGCGATAAAGAGCGAACCTGTAACAACGTTCATTTAAACATAAACATTATTTGTGGTTAATTTAAAGAAAAGAATAAGCATAGATTTTCTGTACAGTGAAGCATCAATATATTCTCAAAGAACAAAGGCGTTAAACTATAAACATTAACAAATTTACAATGAATACAAAACTTACATTTTTATGTTTTTCTCATGCATTGAGCAGTCCAACAATCGCTGCTTTTGTATGTGTGATATTTTGTAAAAATTAAATGTCCTGGCGTGCGCATAAGTATTTTTTATCGTCACAAGGTTTACAAAAGCTTTTTCTTTTTCTTGGTGCTAACGTGGTTTTTCACACTAAATGAAATGTAACTTGTAGCGGTGCTACACAACACGTCTTAACAAGTCGGCGACCAAACATCAAAGGTAATGAAGTACATGTTAACATACCGGCGACCAGAAGTACAACTAACTATAAAGACTAGAATTTTCCTAACAAATGATAAATTGTTCTTTCTTCTGTTTCGCAGCTTCTTGCTATCGAGCGCTGCGGCAATGATTTTAAATATCTGCGCCCAGCGAGTCATAGTGTTTAAAAGTACCTTTTAAACGCTGACCGCGCGTCTTGGTATAGGCGCACGTTATAAACAGATTTCGTTTCTTTGCTCTCGCGTTGTCATGCTTAGTATCATTACAAACTATAGCTCGATGGCTGTCCTTTTCTCATATGCAAAATGTCTGAAATCCAATAATATTACATTGCTTCCCGCGTGAGGAGCGATGACTCCGTCAGGATCATCGCGACTCACGCGTAGTCGTGATATTATTGCTTTCGTGAAACAAGTTAGTATTACTTGCAAAAATTCTTTACAATAGATTTTACACACTACATCAGGCAAAGTGGTTAACATACAGAGTATCAGGTAAGTATATTCGTACGACTGAAATTGATAGTAATTTGTCCATAGGGTAACTACATGACAATTGAACTGTGCTCTTTCTAATGTATTGTATAAGGATAACAAATGTTCTTTTCTCGGTAAAAGATAATGAAATTAAGATAAAGATACACATACATAGATACATTATACATGGCATAATAAATATTAAAAAATAACAAGGAAATAAATTACTTGACTTCGCAGGAAGTCTGGGTGCTGTGTGCATTCGTGGAAAAAATATTATACAAAAAATTGACATTCTTGTTTTACAATAACATATTACAGGAATATTTTTGTCGTTGTTTCATCGAAGATTTCGCGCAGTAAATACGTAGCACTTTACTTATTTGTGGCTTTCATGACTTGCAAAGAAATGTTTCATTACACTTGGGTAGGTATGAGTTGCACTGGGAGTGGTAGAACGTCGGGCATTAATGATAGCACTGCACTTGAGTGGGGAAATTGATTACACTTTCACAGTGGAAGAAAAGTAGGGCATCACTTTCACTGTGGAAGTTGGAGTAGTTGTTGGGGTGTGATGTTGCGTTGGAAATACGTCGTGGGTCAGGAACTAGAAGATTGGTTCTGCAACATGTTGAGCCGTATGGTGGCGGTCTCTATTTCACTTGACACATGTCCGTGCTTCCATTTATGTTTTCGAACATGAAAAATACGGAAAAAATCTGTACTAGAATGTGCTTACTTACTAATAACTTAGTCGAAAAGAAAATTGTATTAAGTAAGGATAACAATTGTTTATGCACATAAGGTCTCATTCTCTTAGGAATGCTTAGTTCTCATATTTATCTATTTTTCTGGTTTTATTTGGTTCGACACGTTTTCGTCATTACTCGGCCTGGTCAGTAAATTCGGTAGCAATTGTCAAAATCGAGCTTAAGACTCTTCCGATTAGTGTCTTTATAATTTCACAAGGTACATGAGTGCTTAATTCATTGCTTTATCATATTTTATTTTGAATGCATTTCAAACACATTTGGCATCCGCGCTCGTTGTGCAAAGAAAAATTGATTGTTGAGCGCTCAGCGTACACAGTGTTACGTCCGTTGGTCACAATCACGTGATAACAGCTTGACAGTCCCACAACGCTAGCAGCAGTATTCTGCGAGAAGCAGAGCGTTTGGTGTGTACTAGCCGTGGTGTCAGTTTTTACACAGTTTTTCATCGACTCTGGATTACGGAAGCAGCCAGATGCGGCGACTCCCACAGCTGTTTCGAAGAATGTGTCCGTGGAAAGGCGTACAGTACCGTTTGTGGTAAGTACAACACTTATTCACTTTCACTCTTCGGCTTTCTACATCGTGGTTTCGTGGTACAAGTACTTATAACATTACCTCACACGCGGTATTTCACACGTGTCCTTGGAGTTATCACCTTTTCAGTTCACACGTTATTATTAATTCGTGTTCAGATTTATTTGGTCGTCATGTTAAGGTTCACACGCACCACTTTTATACGTGTCCATTAATTACTTGTCTATAGTCGGTTCACACGCAGCAGCATATACGTGTCCATTTATTACTGACTGCATTATCACTACAAAGTACAGTTAACATTTAGTATACATATCATGTCTAAAAATTATTTACAAAGAAATATTTAGTCTCTGTGACTACAAGGCCTGACGAAAAGCGTGTCTCTTGTTCGTAGTTTGTGCTTCCAAGGCCATTTAGGTTTACACTTTGTTCGAAATCTTGTTATTCTTTTCTTTTTACAATAGTTACTCTTTTCTCAAGTTCAGCTCTTTTATTTTCTCTCTATCACGTCCTTAGTTTGAAGACATAGTCAATGTGGCTTCGTTTACGTGATGAACAGTTCGTGTTCAAACTACCATTAGGGAAATTGGGAAGCTTGTTGTTCCCTGTCGTGCAATTGCACATAACAAATCTTAATTGAACTCGCAATTTGCGGAGAATAAGCTTAGCCCGTCGACAACCAATGTGTCGCGACTATCCATTCGTATAGCCTGTATGTATCAATCATGCAACCAGCTCGTAAAATTCACTTCTCTACTGGATAAGGTAGGATGGTAAGGATACCGGTTAGAGGAAAACACAAAAGACTTTTATGGAGTGAAGAGATTTGAAGACACAGTGTTAATGACGTATGATATGATGAGCTTAACATAAATTATTATCACCTTAGTTTTTCATGAAAAATAGTATAATTAAATCGATATAGTAGTTTCAGTGTCGTCTGATCCAGCTCTCTAAACAATTTTCTATGCATATCTAAAATTACTTAAACCATGCATTAGCAGTGAACTGTGTCACAATGTGATGTCCTTAGGTTAGTTAGGTTTAAGTAGTTCGTAGTTCTAGGGGACTGATGACCTCAGATGTTAAGTCCCATAGTGCTCAGAGCCATTTGAACCATTTTTCATGTACTCATTTTGAACTGACAAAGAAAGATAGCCACTCGTACTTCTAACAGTACGACATATCCGGTATATAGATTTTACGGTGGCTTAGTATTTTGCTACTTGTCAGAAAAAATAACTATATGTCAGATTTCTACGTCTGTAGAGATTCCAGTCAAATGGCGAGGTCAGCAGCTTCCGAATTTTTTAGCATTTCTTCTGTCAGTGTGTGTGATACAAACAACGAAGCTACAGTACGAGATAGTAAGCCATCTATCAATAATTGTTTAATTTTCTTACACTTTATTTCAGACTTTTATTTTGTCGACACTTCCACTCAGCTGCGTTGCGTTAAACTGTATTTACGTATGCGTAATTCTGATTCAGTGCGCTTTTGATCAAGAGCAGCAGTCATTTTTCAACTGGAGTTCGACAAATGACTTCCAGATTTCACCACGCGTTGTCTTCAGTTGTACGCATTCAGATATGTCGTGTCCTTGGCTGTCTAGATTTCACCACACGTTGTCTTCAGTTGTACGCATTCAGATATGTTGTGTCCTTGGCTGATGTATATCTGTCTTGAAACAGGATGTAGTCTAGGTCGTTTCATATAACGAGCGATTAAACATTTCATACCACCTCATTAGCCCAGTTTCAGAGCAGCTAGTAGATATTACAAACAGAAAATTTTTCTTCTGTCTATCTAGTTGACTTTCTGTCGCTTCTTCTTATTTGCGATGTGCTTGTTTCTGTTCACGGCGCAAAATCGACAACTTAAGATTTGTTTGTGGATGTGTCAAACGCCCATACTACAAATGGCAGTGCAGACTATTGACAGACAGTCCATTTCGGGACGGTGAGTCATATTCTAACACGACATTCAGTCTGTCAAGTAAACACCAGCCATTTATGTTGAGATGCTTATTGCTTTCAGTGTCCTTTCGCTCGTAGTTTTAGCTGACCTAAACGCAAGATATCTTCAGTGTCTTGCTTTCAACTAGTCATAGATGCACAGCTTAAAAGAATTAGGGGAACAAGATTTTGGGTGTCTGCCGTACTCCATTGGGCAATAATAGATGAGTGGATTTATCACCAAATTATACCTTTATCTTTCAGAAATTGGCTCTGAGCACTATGGGACTTAACATCTATGGTCATCAGTTCCCTAGAACCTGGAACTACTTAAACCTAACTAACCTAAGGACATCGCACAACACCCAGTCATCACGAGGCAGTATCTTTCAGAAACTAAGTGCTCTCCAAAACATAAGTACATCCTCCATCTTTTACATAAAAAGAACTGAAATGTCCGATAAGTGTCGAAAACAAGTGGAAACAATCACTCATCCCGTCGTCATGGCCGCTTTTCGGTGGACTTTGAAAGCTTCAGTAATGTGCATGCTCTCTGTGAGCGTTTATCACCGCCTGACACCTATGTAACATGCTCCGTGTAAGCCTACGGAAGTCATCCTATGGTATTCATTCCCATTCCTCAATTGGAGCCCATGAGAGTTCTTGGAGAGTTTGTGGTGGAACAGGACGATCACAAACACATCTGTCAATCACGTCCCACCAATGCACGATGGGGTTTAGGCCTGTCATTCCATAAATTCAATGTCCAGGCATAGCAAGACATCTTTGCTGACACCCGTCACATAGAACATGGGACTGGAAGGAATTCAGGACCACCACCCTATGCAGCAGTCACCACATGGTCCAGCAGGATCTGTTGGATGTACTGTCTGTAGGTAAGGCGACCATGGACGACGACAAGATACGGAAGCCTATCAACACTGAAGCTTCCCCACAACATCACAGAACCTAGGAAATATATCAGTTTTAAGACCTTAAACATGTCAATTTCCTGGACGACATTTGGCAGGTACCACTTACCACTGGTCTCTGCATACAAACACGGTCATCAACTTGCGACACACGATGTCTGGTCTCTGTGAATAACGCGTTGCGCCAGCGTCGAAGTTGCCAGTTGGGAACGTCAGAACTGGAAGTGAGCTTTAAGATGTTGACGTGTCAAGCGGGATATTCGAACAGGACGTCTGGTTCAAAATGGTTCAAATGGCTCTGAGCACTATGGGACTTAACTTCTGAGGTCATCAGTCCCCTAGAACTTAGAACTACGTAAACCTAACTAACCTAAGGACATCACACACATCCATGCCCGAGGCAGGATTCGAACCTGCGACCGTAGCGGTCGCGCGGTTCCAGACTGTAGCGCCTAGAACCGCTCGGCCACTCTGGCCGGCCAGGACGTCTGGGTCGTAATATCCTTCCTCGTAACATGTTGATTACAGTCTGATAGGACATACCGGCTCCTGTGGCCCTTCTGAGATCGTCTTGTAGCGCAACACAGAGGTGGCGAAATATCGGTTTCCATGTGGGTTTGTAATGCTTCGGCGACCTTTTGCAACACGCCTGTAACGTGTCCTCAACTACGATGACACTTGGAGAGGCATTGGCATCTGCAGCAACACGACCAAATGTCCATACTTTGTGGATCAAACAGACCGTCCTTCCAACTTGCGCTGCATGAAAATGTTGCATTACATGTGCTTGGTTGAATACAACGTCCGCAAATTATGAGTACCATCTGTGTACCTCACAAGGAAACACTGGGGCAACTGTACTCACTTCCTTCTGAGGGGTCGTCCGACACTGTAATGCATAACACAGCAAATAGATGGCTACACTGAAAGCTAAGTTCTTATGCCATGCAATAAGACCACAGGTACTGCCTGTAACAAAATAGATTTAACATACCGGATATTGCTACACGTGTTACCCTAGATCGGTCTGACGGAGGAGATAGAGAAGATCCAAAGAAGAGCGGCGCGTTTCGTCACAGGGTTATTTGGTAACCGTGATAGCGTTACGGAGATGTTTAATAAACTCAAGTGGCAGACTCTGCAAGAGAGGCGCTCTGCCTCACGGTGTAGCTTACTCGCCAGATTTCGAGAGGGTGCGTTTCTGGATGAGGTATCGAATATATTGCTTCCCCCTACTTATACCTCCCGAGGAGATCACGAATGTAAAATTAGAGAGATTAGAGCGCGCACGGAGGCTTTCCGGCAGTCGTTCTTCCCGCGAACCATACGCGACTGGAACAGGAAAGGGAGGTAATGACAGTGGCACGTAAAGTGCCCTCCGCCACACACCGTTGGGTGGCTTGCGGAGTATCAATGTAGATGTAGATGTAGTTCTTTTGAACGGTGTATATTTGGAGTTAATGCTCTTATTTTTCAGTTTTCCTCTTATTCTTGGTCCATGAAGTTAGTTTATTCTTGATTCAAGTTCTTCTGGAAACGCAGTAAACAAAATGTCATGTGCAAGTCAAAGATGATTCCGATGATATTTATTCTCTACATCTACATCCATACTCCGCAAGCCACCTGACGGTGTGTGGCGGAGGGTACCTTGAGTACCTCTATCGGTTCTCCCTTCTATTCCAGTCTCGTATTGTTCGTGTAAAGAAGGATTGTCGGTATGCCCCTGTGTGGGCTCTAATCTCTCTGATTTTATCCTCATGGTCTCTTCGCGAGATATACGTAGGAGGGAGCAATATACTGCTTGACTCCTCGGTGAAGGTATGTTCTCGAAACTTCTACAAAAGCCCGTACCGAGATACTGAGCGTCTCTCCTGCAGAGTCTTCCACTGAAGTTTATCTATCATCTCCGTAACGCTTTCGCGATTACTAAATGATCCTGTAACGAAGCGCGCTGCTCTCCATTGGATCCTCTCTATCTCTTCTATCAACCCTATGTGGTACGGATCCCACACTGGTGAGCAGTATTCAAGCAGTGGGCGAACAAACGTACTGTATCCTGCTTCCTTTGTTTTCGGATTGCATTTCCTTAGGATTCTTCCAATGAATCTCAGTCTGGCATCTGCTTTACCGACGACCAACTTTATATGATTATTCCATTTTAAATCACTCCTAATGCGTACTCCCAGATAATTTATGGAATTAACTGCTTTCAGTTGCTGACCTGCTATATTGTAGCTAAATGATATGGAATCTTTCTTTCTATGTATTCGCAGCACATTACACTTGTCTACATTGAGATTCAATTGCCATTCCCTGCACCATGCGTCAATTCGCTGCAGATACTCCTGCATTTCAGTACAATTTTCCGTTGTTATAACCTCTCGATATACCACAGCATCATCCGCAAAAAGCCTCAGTGAACTTCCGATGTCATCCACAAGGTCATTTATGTATACTGTGAATAGCAACGGTCCTACGACACTCCCCCGCGGCACACCTGAAATCACTCTTACTTCGGAAGACTTCTCTCCATTGAGAATGACATGCTGTGTTCTGTTATCTAGGAACTCTTCAATCCATTCACACAATTGGTCTGATAGTCCATATGCTCTTACTTTGTTCATTAAACGACTGTGGGGAACTGTATCGAACGCCTTGCGGATGTCAAGAAACACGACACATATTCTTTTTCCACCTCTGTTCAAAAAAGCTTTGAATTATACAGAAACAATTTTATTGGAAGGAAATCACCAAGTCAAGCTGCTTTCCCACTCTCTTGATGTGATCCAACAGAAATTTAGTGTTACTGTAGAGGTGCGTTAGTAAGTTGGCATAAGATGGCACGCAGACTGAACGCCGTGTTCACCTAGTGCTGCTGTTGGAGAATTGGTCAAAATAGAATCAAGAATTCGAGACTTACTAGCAGATTAAAACTGTATGACAGAGCGGTCTCACACTTGGGACATATGCCTTTTCGCGGGCAAGTACCAAACTGTCTGAGCTATCTATGCACGACTCACGATCCCCACCTCACAGATTCATATCCTCCAGTACCTACCTTCCACATGTCTCGGAAGTTCTCCGAGGTATCCACCTGGTCAATCCGGCACATACTGTAGCCCTAATTTTCCAGGAAATTTAAAATAAATGCAACTCCGCTGCAAAGTGAAAACTAATTCTAGAATCATATATTACTTCAAAGTTTATAAAGTCTAGGAAAAGTGGTAACTTACTGCTTCACTTTTTGAAACCCTTTCAAATTTCTAAAATATATTCCATCTTTTCTCTAATCGAGGTCAAAGCAGTAGTACCTCTGAAGATACATCCATGAAGTGATGCATTCTCATGGAGGCAATGGCTTAGTTAATGTTTTCTCGCCCGTAGAACTACCTGGTATTTAATAATACAGAAATAGATACACAGTATATACTGAGACGACAGAAGTCATGGGATAGTGATATGAACATATGCAGATGGCGGTAGTATCACGTACACAATGTATAAAAGCCAGTGCATTGGCGATTCGCTATTATGGAGGCTATGGAGGTAGTATGGCTCAGTATTTCTGCAGGGAACCTCCAATGACGTGTTGAGTCCATGACACCTCGTGCTGCTGCACTGCACCGGGCAAAAGGAGGTCCGACACGATATAGGAAGTATCCCGTGACTTTTCTCACCTCAGTGTGATGTTCTAATGAAATAAATTCCTTTTTAGCGCTTGTATATTTGATTTCTAATGTTCCGTAGAACTGACATATTTCTTTTCTCTAAAAACTGATACTCGCTTGCATGAAACTGACAACCTACCGACATCGCGTGGTCCGAATATTTCGGCCTTTCAAAGTGGTAAACATTATTCGTTTCTTTGTCTCCCAGCCTAATTTAACGTACTGCAATAGCTGAATGAAGGCACCGAGCAGCTTGTACACCGAACATGGCTTTCGTCCTCGATCATTTTGTGCATTCACAGCTGAATGCACTGACCGTACGACCTATCTTAGAAGAAAGATTAAGGAAAGGCAAACCTACGTTTCTAGGATTTGTAGACTTAGAGAAAGCTTTTGACAATGTTGACTGGAATACTCTCTTCCAAAGGTGGCAGGGCTAAAATACAGGGAGCGAAAGGCTATTTACAATTTGTACAGAAACCAGATGGCAGTTATAAGAGTCGAGGGGCATGAAAGGGAAGCAGTGGTTGGGAAGGGAGTGAGACAGGGTTTTAGCCTCTCCGTGATGCTATTCAATCTGTATATTGAGCAAGTAGTAAAGGAAACAAAAGAAAACTTCGGAGTAGGTATTAAAATCCATGGAGAAGAAACAAAAACTTTGAGGTTCGCCGATGTCATCGTAATTCTGTTAGACAGCAAAGGACTTGGAAGAGCAGTTGAACGGAATGGACAGTGTCTTGAAAGGAGGGTATAAGATGAACATCAGCAAAAGCAAAACAATTATAATGGAATGTAGTCAAATTAAATCGGGTGATGCTGAGGGGATTAGATTAGGAAATGAGACACTTAAAGTAGTAAAGGAGTTTTGCTATTTGGGGAGCAAAATAACTGATGATGGTCGTAGTAGAGAGGATATAAAATGTAGGCTGGCAATGGCAAGGAAAGCGTTTCTGAAGAAGAGAAATTTGTTAACATCGAGTATAAATTTAAGTGTCAGGAAGTCGTTTCTGAAAGTATTTGTATGGAGTGTAGCCATGTAACGAAGTGAAACATGGACGATAAATAGTTTAGACAAGAAAAGAATAGAAGCTTTCGACATGTGGTGCTACAGAAGAATGCTGAAGATTAGATGGGTAGATCATATAACTAATGAGGAGTTACTGACTAGAATTGGGGAGAAGAGAAATTTGTGTCACAACTTGACTGGAAGAAGGGGTCGGTTGGTAGGGCATGTTCGGAGGCATCAACGGATAGGCTGCAGTAGGTACTGGGAGATGAAGAAGCTTGCACAGGATAGAGCAGCATGGAGAGCTGCATCAAACCAGTCTCAGAACTGAAGACCGTAACAACAACAGAGCTGAATGATGTAAATATTAATAAAAAACATCGCATCTGTATATCAGGCACATTTATTACGCCACGACCGGTTTCATTCAAAACGAGCGTCTTCAGGTGACTCCCAAAGTTCACCAGCATCCTTCGAAACTCACTCTCTCAACGTGGCTCAAGTGTACCGATGTCATGACCAGGGGTGTACCTACCGCCGATATAGCCGTATCAATGGTACGAGGCCTCCCGGGCTACAAGGGATCCCGACATGTGTTAGCAAATATTCATAAGGTGAACGCTGAAGTCTTAGGCCGTACCCTAAAGGCTTAATAAACGGGGAGGTTCAAATCTTGGCAACACTGAAAGCCTCAGATTTCCAGCGGCGCAAGTCAGCAGGCAACAATGACTTTCAGTTGAATGAGAACAATCTACGCGTTTATCTCTATCTGTGCACGTGGTTCATGACGTTCAAACGTTGTAAATCTAGTGATTAATTGCTCATTAATAAGTTTATTTTGTGAATGAAATGACCGAAAGGAAGAGAGATTACTACCCCAGTGGAGCCATGGAAATAAGAGTGTGTGTGTGTGAAATGTTATGGGACTTAACATCAGTCCCTAAGCTTACGCACTACTTAACCTAAATTATCCTAACGACAAACACTCACACCCATGCCCGAGGGAGGACTCGAACCTCCGCCGGGACCAGCCGCACAGTCCATGACTGCAGCGCCCAAGACCGCTCGGCTAATCCCGCGCGGCCTTGGAAAGAAGACATAAAGAGAAGAAGGAGGAAGTTATAAAGAAATTGCCCAAAATCTCTTCACTTTTTCAGCTATAAGATTCTGTGAGTGATTTACTTTGCTACGGTAAGTACTAAAAACGTATCGGTCCCCACGGAAAAAGTAATTCTTGTTTATAATTTAGGTCCTGCAACGTAGCGTTCTACGCTGTGTAACGTAGGACTCGTTAAGTATCATTACACATCGTCCAGAAATGTACAACATACATAATTTTGTTTGAATTATTGTAACAAATCATACGGTCAGATTAAGGGTGCGCATGCGTTGCATGTCGCTCGAGAGCAGCGGCGTTTGAAAAGTTCCATCTAGGTGTATCGTCTAGTCGAACAAATTGCACTAGGTAAATACAAGCGCAAGCAGCGCGTTGGCTAGATTTGTACACGTGCAGAACGCACCTTTATAAGAAAATAAATTCCGTAATTTTATATACTCAAGTTTTCCCACATTAAGTGAGTGTACATGGATGTTTAAAAAATGGCTCTAAGCACAATGGAACTTAACATCTGAGGTTATCAGTCCCCTAGATTTAGAACTGCTTAAACTTAACTAACCTAAGGACATCACACACATCCGTGCCCGAGGCAGGATTCGAACCAGCGGTCGTAGCAGCAGCGTGATTCCAGACTGAAGCGCCTAGAACCGCTCGGTCATGGATGTTTAAGTTAACGGGCTTCGTGTGAAGTGTATTAATTAAATAAATTTTTTATCGTACACAATTAACATGATGGTGCTATAATAAATTTTTTTACGACAATGAGCTTATAACAGGGAGAGATCTCTTCCAGCCAATACATCTGGTGTGGAAAGCGTGATGAAAAATAAAATCAGTCAGTGTAGATTTTATTAAATACACATTTAATAAAATGAAATTTTAACAATATAGTACGGCATTGCTGTTTAACCTCGTTAGCGCGAAATCACACAAGACGAACTCATGGTTAACGCGAAAAAAATTTGGTGCTGGCAGGAATACATTAATTCTAATAGTAAATTTTATCGGTTAACACGAATTTCAGTTAAAACGAATTACGAACTCTTTTTGAATCCCAAGAGTAATTAAATTTCATTTTAAAACAAACTTACAGTGTTACAGTGCTTTTTTCCGAAATGAATGCAAGAAATGCAGTTACAGAGCAAACTATCCATTGCTTGTACGTTTCTAACGTATTTTAGTTCGGGAGCCGCAATTATCAGCGTGTATGGTAAATTTAACCAAAGATTACAAAAGTGTGTTTTACAGATATTTGCACTTTGTCACTCGTAATGAAAACAAAATAAGAACTGATACCTCCAATAGCAAAAAATAGTTCCGTGAGAGAATTGGCCCGATGGAAAATACGTTATAAGTAAGGACGATAATCGAAGTTTTCGTGTAAGATAGATGAATTTATGGATTACAGGTTAGACGAAAACGTCTGAATCAGCGATATAAATTCCAGGATGCTACGTTAAATGTATTGACTTCACTGGTTACATACTCCTCAAGACCATTAATTTCGTCTTAGAGCTGCTACAAGTATTTGTTTTTAATCTTGATGCGCCTTGGAAAACATCATAAGTCAGTACGCTAACGTAGTATTTATTACAACATTCATTTGCCGCGAGTGAGGAATAAGAAAAAAAACTCACCAAAGAAACGAAAGGCACATTTTATATCGAAAAAGAACAGGAACACTACAGTGAAACTTGTCTAGCTTGGAGGGGGACGCCAGATGGCGCTATGGTTGGTCCGCCATAGGTCAAACGGATATCAACTGCGATTTTTTTTAAAAAATAAGAACCCCCATTTTTATTACATATTCGTGTAGTACGTAAAGAAATATGAATGTTTTTGTTGGACCACTTTTTGGCCCGGTCACGATCAATGGACCACCCTGTTTACATGGAGGCCAGTCAACGCACATTGCAGCTATTGCAAATTGATATTCTTGTGGAATGTTTTTTGCAAGAAAATCGCTAACACAGGCCAATCACCGTTACGTTCACCGGTGCCTGCGCAGCGGCGAATTCTATTTTGTATTACATTTTAAAGTAAGTGTAAGACTTTCAGTCCCCGGTGGAGACTTGGTCCAGTCGGTTCCAAAAAAATCTTCCCTCGGAGGTACCGAAACGCCGTTCTGCATTCCGGAAATTAAGTCTTGTACTCCATTATTTTATTCACATTTTGACGATCCCGCTACGTTCTGAAGGAATCCTGTCCGTGATGCTTAGAACTTTTCGTGCTGCTTTGAAACTTCAGTCAATCAATGCAGTGATCATTTGTGTTGCGTTGCAGTATTAGTTACGCTGTGTGTGTTATATTGTTGTTATTATCGCTTTGTTGAGCAGCGAGCTGAATTTCTAATATTACTAGATGAATGGGGAAAGTTTTCCTGACACATTATCAAAGTTTTTCAAAGCCTCAAGGGAACGTAACACGATCGTGTAAGTTTAATAAGTACCGTATTTTAAATGCCAGTCTTCTCTTTCTTATGAAATATCTGTATCAGAAACGGCTTACTTTAATGTCATATTCTTTGGCAGAAAAATGTACCACATACGAATATCAATGACTCTGCAGAGAAAGTACTTCCACGAAATATCACTTTATATTCGTTGAATCTCCGTCACAGCAGTCGACCGGCACGTCAGGAAAATGGTGTGTATGTATGTGTGTGGTTTGCTTGCACCGAATAAGATGGCGCAAATTATGCCAATTTATTTCACTCATTCCACCGCACCGTTGTTCATCCGCCTTCTGCACCTCGCGCCCTCCACACCGCAGCGGTCTTAAGGTCTGAACAATCTATAAAATATGGTCCGCTTTGACGTTGCACGTCATCAAGGAGGCACGTGAGACAATTTGGTTCGCCGGGCCTGGTTTAAAAAAAATTAAAGATTTGTTTAAGTAACATTTTAACCCTACTGTTTTGAATAATTTCCAAAAAATTCTCAGTATCAGTTTTACTACATTTTATTTTTAGATTCATCTGGAACACACTGTTTGACAGAGGTTCGTTGAATAAAAGAAACCCATACCGAAAATCTTAATAAGTCTGAGGAATTTCATAATATATCGTCGTCAGATAGAGGAAATTTTGGAGACAGACTTACTGAACGCCAACGAAAATAATTTTTAAATTGGGCCCTTTTAAATCACAAGTACCGTTTACAAAGCATCCAGAAACAAAGTGACGTTTTTCAGCCTATCATTGCCGATATTTCGATAAGGCTGGTAAAAATTCCAAGGCCATGGGTATGTTATTCTAATGATTTAAACAGACTGTATTGATACTTTTGTTGGTTGTTTGCAGATGGTCTAAGCAAATATACTCCTCTGCATTTTGGATACATTTCAAGACATGTCAAAAACTGACCAACATTCTACAGTTTTTGCGTACGAATCGATAGCAGAAAATGATGATTGTGTGCCTAAAGAAATAAAAATCTGTGAATCCTTTTTCATATCAGTAGCTGATTGTAGTGCAGAAGGGCTTAAAACTGAAATTTGTAATACTATTAAAGAATATGGAACTGATTTGTTCAAATGTAGAGGACAGGGTTCCGATGGAGCAAATGTTATGTCGCGTGTGCATGGAGGATTACAATCCCGTATAAAAGAACATGCGAGAAATGCCTATTATATTGTCGGGCACACGCATTAAATTCATTTTTAAATAATGTTGCGTGTTCCTGAAGTGTCAATTTTTTCGTTAATTTAAAAAAAATATATATTTTTTTGGGTAACTGTACAAAACACTGGTCAATGATGAATAACGATAAATATTTAAAATATAAAATTACCCTTAAGAAGGTATGCCCTACTAGATGGTCTTCAAGACACGACGCTTTATCGGTTATAAAGAAAAATTATTCGTTAATAATGAAAACTATGTACCAGATAAATTTAATTTCCACGAAAAACGAAGAGCATGACGAATATAAAAGTATATTTTAGAAACTACAATTTCATAGTGGTTGTCAGCTTTTTTAAATTCATTGTTCGAAATCATCAGTCCAGTTTCTAAGGCTCTACAACATGAAAATAATGACTTACAGAAAGCTGGTATTTTACTAAGTAAGTTTTCAATAGGCTGAGAGAAATTAGAAATCAGGATTCATGCCTTCGTTTGCTAAACAAGTCCAGAGACCTAGCAAAAGAGTAGGGGTAACAACTGTTTTCAAAAATAAAAGACAAGGCGACGAAGCGATATTGTCATGAGTTACCAGAAGATGAGAGAAGTTCAGAGCCTGAATCGTACTTCAAAGTCAATGTGTACTATAGCTGTTTAGATATAGTAATTTCTCAGACTAAACGAAGATTTCAAAGCCTCTGTGACCTTAGTAATATGTTTGAAGTATTACAAGCGGAGAAACTCATATCATTTTCAAATGAAATAAAATAGGAAGTGAGAAAACTGACTGCTAAGTACAGTAAAGACATGTCATTTGATCTGCATGAACAATTAATTTCTTTGAAAATGTGCTTAAAAACTGAAATTCAGAAAATCCATCCTACTAAGGAACTCACGGAATTATTACTGATTAAATTCGATAGCCTTGCATCCGTTTTTCCGGAGGTAATAACAGCATGTTTCTTATTTTTGACCCTTCCTGTAACAGTTGCAACAGCTGAAAGAAGTTTTTCAAAATTAAAACTGATTAAAAACTTACTTAGGACTTCTGGGCCAAGAACGGCTTTCAGACTTGTCAGTGCTGTCTATAGAGGCAGAATATCTCGAAAAACTAGTCATCTTCAGCTATGGATGATTGAATAAGTAAGCTTGCCGAAAAAGGATATATATATATATATATATATATATATATATATATATATATATATATATATATATATATATATATATATATTAGACACCTGGAGGAACGTGTACAACACGCCTGTGACCAAATTGCGGGAGACACTCGCCTCCGTGTGCAGTTAAGAGTGGTTGCGGCGACTACAGTTGTGCACTGCACGGAATAGACAACACGTAGAACATGTGTTGTAGCTGTCGGTATGAAGGTAATTTCCCAACTTTGAACATTAATAACCTCTAAACTGTACAAGATAGACAAAAACAAATTATACCACTAAATTCCATAGCTCAAGCGAATGTTATTTGATGTGTCATACATCCCACTTCCCATTTTTTTAAAAATGACTTGAATCCAAAATGGCGGATTTCAATATGGCGGCCATGAATGACACTCACTCCAAAAGTTGCGGCCCCACATCAAATGTATGTTTCCATCATCACATTTCAATTTTCCCTTTAATCTTCCAATTTATGAAGGTGTCCAAGGCCTTTGGCTCGCCCTGTATTTGAAAACTTGGGTCCCCGGAGTATTAACTGTAAATAATTATTTACTTATGTAACCCATACTCAATCAATAAATATTTATTTTATTCAAAAGGAGAGTTTTTGTTTCTTTTGTGAAAAATCTTTACCCTCCATTTGAGCTTCGCCACAGTCGGGTAAAAGGGCACCGCGAAAAAATTTCGTACAGGGCCCGTCTAAGGCAAGCTACGCCACTGGTCATGACTCAAAAATATCTAATCATCATATGTAATGTTAAAAGGCACATTCTGGAACATGACGAGCACAATGAAAAACTTGACCGATCGCCTAGCACAAATGCAGTCAGCTGTATGTGCAGGGAACATAAAAGCACGCTATGCGATGCTCGACGGTCAAGGCAGGGCCGCTCAACAAATGAAGCCACGCGCATGAAACAATAGGGTGTCCATAAAATCCCGCTTTCATTTTAAAAAGTTGCAACTCTGAAACCATTAAAGAAAGTATCGTGGTTTGTTATAAAACGTTTAGCAGGTCTCAACGTTTTATTTTGTTTTATGCCCCAACTTCAGCGTGTGCCCCACTCGTCGCCGCAGAACATCAAGGCATCCTACCCATGCAAGGGTCAACATCGCAACGTCAACAGTTGTGATTGCTTTCGTGCACGATGGGCAGCAGTGACGTTGACTGGCATTGTGTACATGCGATCCTTGACACAACCCCACAGAAAGAAGTATAATGGGGTGCCATCGGAAGAGTACAGAGGCCATGCGATGGGATCAACGTCACTGCCTGACTCTTAAAAGTAGTTTTATAACCACTTTCAAAAAAATGGCTCTGAGCACTATGGGACTCAACTGCTGAGGTTATTAGTCCCCTGGAACTTAGAACTACTTAAACCTAACTAACCTAAGGAGATCACAAACATCCATGCCCGAGGCAGGATTCGAACCTGCGACCGTAGCGGTCTTGCGGTTCCAGACTGCAGCGCCTTTAACCGCACGGCCACTTCGGCCGGCTTGAACCACTTTATATTGATGGTTTTTACAGGTAGTGGTTGGTTGGTTGGTTGTTTGGGGAAGGAGACCAGACAGCGTGGTCATCGGTCTCATTGGATTAGGGAAGGATGGGAAGGAAGTCGGCCGTGCCCTTTCAGAGGAACCATCCCGGCATTTGCCTGGAGTGATTTAGGGAAATCACGGAAACAGGTAGTGCCCTCTGATACAGACGTCGATATTTTGGTTCTGCATACTAGATGACACATTGCGCCTTTTCCTAGTCTGTCGCCATTTTGATGCACTCCAAGTCAAATCTGGAGCAAAGGGCGAAGGGAAAATAAAACACTTTGAGAGCTGCCAAACGTTTTACCATTCATGATTCTCTATCTCTAACAATTTCCAAGTCATGCTTTTTGAAAGGATAGCTGGGCTTTATGGACACCCTGTATATCTGTGGTGATTTTCATTCATGTTTATGGCTTTCTTTGTTTCTGTTTATCTGAGATCGTTAAGAGAATTTTTATTCGCATCACTACTCGTTGTAAACATAGTAAAGCAGTAAACGCTTTACTGCGTCATAAACTTCACTTCTCAGTTGCAAAAGCTGTGACCTGTGTATTATTGCTTATTTGATGGTCGCTCTTCTCATCTTTTATATTTTCGTTAAGTGCGCAGTATTGGCATTCGAACATGGACACATGAGGCATTGCAATTAAACAGAAATGTTTTTCTCGAAACTTCTCGGGAACCCTAAGGAAACTACAAAGCATTACACATTGCTAGGTACCATGTTGTAAAATGTTTATTCCCGTATTAAATGTTTCCAGTTACTGGAAAAGCCATCAAGACATTAGCAACAAGGTCTGCCCTGGTGTACGTCTGCCATTGATCGCCAGCGGAAGCTGAGGACTATTTCACTTTACGGATCGATTACGTAAACACCGCAACCGTATTGAAATGAAGTTCTGTTAACCTATGTTTAAGTTAATAAGTAGCTTTAACGAGTTTGATTACCAAAGTGACACCGATTCTATGTATAATAAATCATTATGACTCGACGTCAAAGGCTTAATTGTACTGCAGAAATGCAGATCAACAGATAATCTACGCCTCAGGTACAGGAAGGATTTCTCCATTACGTACAAAGCTCGGGTGCTATTTCGATATTGCTGAGCCTCAGCAATACTGACGATTTAAAGAGGGGAAAATCCAGACAGGCTGAAGTATAAATTGATGTTTATGTTAAGAGAGCGCGTTGGACTAGGGTATTCCGTGTAGGTATTTCAGTTACAATGGCAGAGCAGTAAAGTGGATAGGACACCTACCCATCAGTTGGGAGATCTGGGGTGAAGGCCTTGCTACAAATTTTAGTTCATTGTATTGTATTGTATTATATTGTATTGTATGTCAGCTGGAGGCCTAGAAACGACGGAGAGGCTCCGTCGCCGCCACAGCCGCAGTGGTCCACAACCCCACGACGACCACCGCAGTCCACTTCACCCCTCCGCCGCCCCACACCGAACCACTCTTTCAGGGTTATTGTGCGGTTCGGTCCCCGGTGGAACCCCCACGCAACGTCTCACACCAGACGAGTGTAACCCCTATGTTTGCTTGGTAGATTAATGGTGATGAACGCGTACGGTGGAGAACCTGTTTGCGCAGCAGTCGCCGACATAGTGTAGCTGAGGCGGAATGAGTGGAACCAGCCCCCATTCGCCGAGGTAGATGGATAACAGCTTAAAAACCATCCACAGACTGGCCGGCTCACTGGACCTCGACACACGTCCGCCGGGCGGATTCGTGTCGGAGACCAGGCGCTCCTTCCCAATCCGGAAAGCCGTGCGTTAGACCGCACGGCTAACCGGGTGGGCTGCACTATCTTTACTTTGCAAGGTTCCAGTGTGAATTCGTTCAGATGTTTGCTTCTAACTCCATTAGCTAAAATTTTGGTCATACACTTTCTATGTACTTCATAATCACATTACTTACACTACTGGCGATTAAAATTGCTACACCAAGAAGAAATGAAGATGGTAAACGGGCATTCATTGGACAAATATATTATACTAGTACTGGCATGTCATTACATTTTCACGCAATTTGGGTGCATACATTCTGAGTAATCAGTACCCAGAACAACCACCTCTGGCCGTAATAACGGCCTTGATACGCTTGGGCATTGAGTCAAACAGAGCTTGGATGGCGTGTACAGGTACAGCTGCCCATGCAGCTTCAACACGATACCACAGTTCATCAAGAGTAGTGACTGGCGTATTGTGACGAGCTAGTTGCTCGGCCACCATTGACCAGACGTTTTCAGTTGGTGAGAGATCTGGAGAATGTGCTGGCCAGAGCAGCAGTCGAACATTTCCTGTATCCAGAAAGGCCCGTACAGGACCTGCAACATGCGGTCGTGCATTATCCTGCTAAAATGTAGGGTTTCGCAGGGATCGAATGAAGGGTAGAGCCACGGGTCGTAACACATCTGAAATGTAACGTCCACTGTTCAAAGTGCCGTCAATGCGAACAAGAGGTGACCGAGACGTGTAACCAGTGGCACACCATACCATCATGCCGGGTGATATGCCAATATGGCGATGACGAATACACGTTTCCAATGTGCGTTCACCGCGATGTCGCCAAACACGGATGCGACCATCATGATGCTGTAAACAGAAATGGATTCATCTGAAAAAATGACGTTTTGCCATTCGTGCACTCAGGTTCGTCGTTGAGTACACCATCGCAGGCGCTCCTATCTGTGATGCAGCGTCAATGGTAACCGCAGCCATGGTCTCCGAGCTGATAGTCCATGCTGCTGCAAACTTCGTCGAACTATTCGTGCAGATGGCTGTTGTCTTGCAAACGTCCCCATCTGTTGACTCGGGGATCGAGACGTGGCTACACGACCCGTTACAGCCATGTGGATAAGATGCCTGTCATCTCGACCGCTAGTGATACGAGGCCTTTGGGATCCAGCACGGCGTTCCGTATTACCCTCCTGAATCCACTGATTCCATATTCTGCTAACAGTCATTGCATCTCGACCAACGCGAACAGCAATGTCGCGATACGATAAACTGCAATCGCGATAGGCAACAATCTGACCTTTATCAAAGTCGGGAACGTAATTACACGAGGCAACACAACAACGTTTCACCAGGCAACGCCGGCCAACTGCTGTTTGTGTATGATAAATCGATTGGAAACTTTCCTCATCTCAGCACGTTGTATGTGTCGCTACCGGCGCCAACCTTGTGTGAATGCTCTTAAAAGCTAATCATTTGCATATCACAGCATTTTCTTCCTGTCGGTTAAATTTAGCGTCTGTAGCAACTCATCTTCGTGGTGTAGCAATTTTAATAGCCAGTAGCGTATTAAGTCTTTTTGGCAGGTAGGTAGAAGGCGACAGACTAACCGGTTCTTCTTTTATATTCTCTGATATACGTAACATTACATATTCCGTATATGAGGAATTATGAACCTGAAAGTGCGGAAGATCTGATGTTTGATAGCGATCGCTTATTGTCGTTCTCTCAAGTAGAAATTACCATTTTCAAACTTCTTGCTGAAAAACGTTTATTTTGCGAATATGAAAAAGGACCTGTAACAGCAGGGCTTGGATTTTTATGGCTTAAAATACCTGGAAAATTATCGCTAAAAGACCTGGAAAATATCGATGAAATGAAGTAAAATGAGGTGACACATATGTAAAATGGAAATAAGTTACGTAAAGAAAAACTTTACAGGAGATTGGAACTGAAATGACAAAAAAGATAATTAATTTCAAATCCTTGTGTTTTCCTTTAAGAAATCTTATTCTTTGTAGGCGTACGAAAATTATAGTATTAGCATTTTAGAACTATTGTAATGTACGACAGTCAGTATTCAGAAGTCCTCGAAAGTGAGGGAATGTCCGTTTTCGTTAACACGTGCTTAGTTCACTGGGCTATTTTCCTATAGTTTCAAAAACTAATCTACAGATTCGACACATGTACATCGATATTTAACTAATGGACATTAGCCTACTTCTGTTACAGTATCGATGCAAAATATCGATGTTTTTGTTTCAGTATCCATAGCATCTACAACTTAACGGCTGTACATGATGCGACAACAAGCAGAGGAATCATCATTTTTTTCTACATGTACGAATACTTTCTTGGAGAACATGTTGCATTTTTTCTAGAGGCACATGCACTGTTCATTCATGGCAACATTAAAAGAATAAACTGTCGTGTCATAAATGGACGTTAGGCACAGACTTTTAAATAATGAAATAAAATCTAAAAATACGTCACCCTTGAAAAATTAAATACATTACGGCACCTGTATCATGTAAAGTGCAAAATTAAATTTACGTTTCTACAGCCAGAATATTCTGCATTTTCGTACTTGTAAATAATGCGTGTCTCATCAGGAGAAAGAAGATTGCTGTCAACAAACATGATGTTGAGGTTTTCCGTTCGTGGGGCGCTCATCTGCGCGGTTATCAGCACCCATACAAATTCCCAACCTTTGCTCAGTCCAGTCTCGACACTTTTCATGAATGATGATGAAATGATGAGGACATCACAAACAGACAGTTATCTCGAGGCAACCGAACCCGGGACCCCGTGCTGGGGAAGCGAAAACGCGACCGTGAAACCACGAGCTGATGACGTCAACACCATGCATTATTTAAAAGCTGTAATAAAATGAAATGAACCTGTCGCTCGACTGAGCGACGAAACTACTTGAAGCATACACTGTGCCATTATAAAGGCAGGGTCTGTTTAAGGCACAAGCGACAGAAGCTGGTGCTTGGGATTTTCAGAGAAAGTTCGTTTCACATATAACTTGAAACATCATATTTACCTGCAGCAATCACTCCCGTATATCTGGTGATTGATAAATGCCGATATATCTGATGATTGATAAATGCCGAAATGCGTCATGTGAACAATAAAGTCATTCCTTGCCTGATGTTTGACTTTTACCATTGAGAAACAGTCTGCCAGAATTCAGAACTCTTTTTATTAAATTTCGAGTCTGACGTCGGATAACAAACGACAAAAGAAATACTTTTACCAGTGATTAATTTCAAAATTACAATTTTATGACTTTTCCCTTTACTTGTACTGTGAACTTTACTTTCTGCCAAATTTCATGATTCTAGGCCAACGGGAAGTACCCTATACGTTTTGATGAGAGAGTTCGCAAGTATCAAACTATGTGACTAAATAGTCATAGCTTTTGACTGCATTGACTTAGAAGCTAACTTTTTGGAAAACTATGCGTTTTTTTCTTACACAATGCACTAGCGAGGCTTGTTTTTCTGACTAGGAATATCGTTGCTATGGCGTTATGAAAGCAGCTGTAGCGCCAGGGGACCATACACCTCAGTAGGTGACATACATTTCAACTACATACGTCTACATCTACATTTATACTCCGCAAGCCACCCAACGGTGTGTGGCGGAGTGCACTTTACGTACCACTGTCATTACCTCCCGTTTCTGTTCCAGTTGCGTATGGCTCGCGGGAAGAACGACCGCCTGAAAGCCTCCGTGCGCGCTCGAATCTCTCTAATTTTACATTCGTGATCTCCTCGGGAGGTACAAGTAGGGGGAAGCAATATATTCGATACCTCATCCAGAAACGCACCCTCTCGAAACCTGGCGAGCAAGCTACACCGCGATGCAGAGCGCCTCTCTTGCAGTCTGCGACTTGAGTTTGCTAAACATCTCCGTAACGCTATCACGGTTACCAAATAACCCTGTGACGAAACGCGCCGCTCTTCTTTGGATCTTCTCTATCTCCTCCGTCAAGCCGATCTGGTACGAATCCCACACTGATGAGCAATAGTCAAGTATAGGTCGAGCGAGTGTTTCGTAAGCCACCTCCTTTGTTGATGGACTACATTTTCTAAGGACTCTCCCAATGAATCTCAACCTGGTACCCGCCTTACCAACAATTAATTTTATATGATCATTCCACTTCAAATCGTTCCGCACGCATACTCCCAGATATTTTACAGAAGTAACTTCTACCAGTGTTTGTTCCGCTATCATGTAATCATACAATAAAGGATCCTTCTTTCTACGCATTCGTAATACATTACATTTGTCTATGTTAAGGGTCAGTTGCCACTCCCTGCACCAAGTGCTTATCCGCTGCAGATCCTCCTGCATTTCACTACAATTTTCTAATGCTGCAACTTCTCTGTATACTACAGCATCATCCGCGAAAAGCCGCATGGAACTTCCGACACTATCTACTAGGTCATTTATATATATTGTGAAAAGCAATGGTCCCGTAACACTCCCCTGTGGCACGCCAGAGGTTACTTTAACGTCTGTAGACCCGTTCCTGAGAAAAAGGGGTCTTAACGAATGGACGACTGGACCGTCAGATAATGAATGACAAAAAAGTATTTCTTGTTACATAATTTCAAACTTGCAGTTTTCGAACTTTCTCATTGGATGCATTGTGAAAACTTCCTTTCTTTCAAATTGCGTAATTGTAGGCCAACGAGAAGTATCCTATAGGCTCTGATGAATGAGTTTGCGAGTATCGAAACATGTGTAATAAATAGTTGTATCTTTATCAGAATGAAATTTTCACTGTGCAGCGGAGTGAGCGCTGATATGAAAGTCCCTGGCAGATTAAAACTGTGTGCCGGACCGATAGTCGAACCCGGGACCTCTGCCTTCCGCGGGCAAGTTCTCTACCATCTGAGCTACCCAAGCACGACTCACGACCCCTCCTCACAACTTTAATTCCGTCAGTACTTCGTGTCCCACCTTCCAAACTTCGCAGAAGCTCTTCTGCAGACCTTGCGGAAGTGAGAGAATGCCGAGGATGAGATGTTGAGACCGGAACAGACACTAGACCTAACCCTGGAGTGGCAGAAGATCAAGAAGAATTCGTGTTAAGCACTTACACTAATGAGACAAAACACACGCGGTCTGGTCACATTAAGGTGACCACCGCCTGTGTTGGGCGCCAATGTGCAGTAAACCACTCACAGACGACAGGTGACACCACTAGCAGTGGAGGGTATATAAAGCGTCTCGGAGATACGCAGTAAATACTGCAGCCTGAAACGCCCTGCTAAACACGCAGGACAGGACAAGTAGTTGGAATTGTGGAAAGGGGCCAAAATGAGTGGCTGTTAGTTACACTCGAACACATATAACTTTATTTATTTGACCAAACATTATAGTACAAATTCTTGAACTTAGTTCTCGGTTGCATACGCCACACTATCTTATGCCTTAAGGGCACAACCACTTTAATTTAAAAAAAACCTTCAAAATTCAGACAACAAAAAGAATATTTAGAAGGCAGAAGGCCTCACGTTAAGTAAGTTCTATAATTTGGCTGAAGGCCCAAAAATCTAACACTTGTAAAGCCACAACCCTAATTTAAAGACGGCTGAAGGCCGATGATATAAGACTCAAGGTAAAATCAGATAAAAAAGCACAAGGTAGAAGGCCTTATCTTCAATTAGGCTGAAGGCCCCAAACAGTCTGATGCTCAAAAGACACAGATCCTTAATTTAGAAACGACTGAAGGCCCATGACTTAAAACACAACTAAAATAATTTTTATTAGGCAGAAGGCCCAAGGCTTTATCTTTACACAATATATTAATCAGGCTGAAGGCCAAATAATCTAACATTTGAAAAGCAAGGAACTTTAATTTTGAAGCGACTGAAGGTCCATGACTTAAAACATCACTAAAAACAATTCAACTTTAATTCAAAACCATTGGCTATGAGCCATACAAATACACACAACAGAAAATATGAAAAGGCAGTGGCAGCAAACGGCGCTCAGAAGTTCCGGGGGTCGGTCAGCACTTAAAATACTAACGTTCACTTAGGTGAGACAGGCAGTCGGCCCAACCATTGTCGAACCTTCGGCAACTCGAACACACGCGTTGTTGCTTATGGGAATGTCCCAACAGCCAACAACGAGAACCAAACAGCACTATGTGAACGGTCTTGACTTGCTGGTAAATTAAATTCAACTCAAATTTCGTGTCCAGGGTCGGTGAGCCACGGACCTCGTAGCAATGGGAACAGAACCACACACTCCCACACTGCGTAGAGATCTCCAGCGGGCCCGGCCAAACTATGCCCCGCGGAGATTTCCTCGCAGCTCCACGCCAACCGACCGACTGCCACACACCAGCACAGAGACAGCACAAAATAACTGAGCAGTCGACATCACAAGCTACACACACTTTCACCAACGCTTGCATGAAGGACTAGACAATGCTAACGGCAGCGACTGTGCAGTAACAAGGACGAATCAAGAGTTGGCACACGCAAACAACCCATAAGCGATCGCCGGCCAACATACCCGTCGTCCAACAAGGCGACTGACTGACGGCCAACCAAGGTGGTCCACACTCAAGTCATATGTGTCGGCAACCGTCGGCAACAGCACTGGGAAGATGACGTAATGTGGTGTGAGATATCAATGACAAATGGTTTGTTCGGTACGGGTATGGTGAGAAAGACCGCCTAAATTGTGGTCCTTCTCCGCTATTGGCTGCTGCGTTCGGAAGTTGTGCGCCAAAATGATAATCTTCTGTTATTAATATTGGAGAAACTAAACAGCTCCATCCTTAACAATCACATACAACTGTTCGCTCGACGAAAGATCCGTATCCAGAGACTGGTTGCACAGGTCATACCAATATTCAGGAGAGGTAATAGGAGTAATCCACTAAAGTACAGACCCATTTCATTAACGTCGATATGCAGCAGGATTTTGGAACATACATTGTCTTTGAACATTATGAATTACCTAGAAGAAAATGGTCTACTGACACCCAGTCAACACGGATTTAGGAAACATCGTTCTTGTGTAACACAACTAGCTCTTTACTCACACAAAGTGTTTTGACAAGGGATTTCAAATCGATTCCGTGTTTCTGGATTTCCAGAAGGCTTTTGACACTGCAGGCCTACGACACAAGCGGCTTGTAGTGATATTGCGTGCTTATGGCATATTGTCTTAGTTATGTGACTGGATTCGTGATTTTCTGTCAGAGAGGTCACAGTTAGCAGCAATTGGCGGAAAGTAATCGAGTAAAACAAAAGTTATTTCTGGCGTTCCCCAAGATAGTGTTATAGGGCATCTGCTGTTCCTCATGTATATAAACGATTTGGGAGACAATCTGAGCAGTCAAATGGTTCAAATGGCTCTGAGCACTATGCGACTTAACTTCTGAGGTCATCAGTCGCCTAGAACTTAGAGCTAATTAAACCTAACTAACCTAAAGACATCACACACATCCATGCCCGAGGCAAGATTCGAACCGGCGACCGCAGCGGTCGCTCGGTTCCAGACTGTAGCGCCTAGAACCGCACGGCCACTCCGGCCGGCTCTGAGCAGTCGTCTTAGGTTGTTTGCAGATAACCCTGTCGTTTATCGACTAGTGAAGTCGTCAGAACATCAAAACAAATTGCAAAACGATTTAGTAAAGATATCTGTGTGGTGCGAAAATTGGCAATTGACCCTAAATAACGAAAAGATGAGGTCATCCACATGAGTGCTGAAAGGAAACCGTTAAACTTCGCTTGCACGATAATTCAGTCAAATCTAAAGGCCATAAATTCAACTAAATGCCTAGGAATTACAATTACGAACGACTTAAATTCGAAGGAACACACAAAAAAAATTGCAAATTTGTGGTAAGAGCCTATGGGACCAAACTTCTGAGGTCATCTGCCCCTAAGCTTACACACTATTTAATCTAACTTAAACCAACTTACGCTAAAGATAACACACACACACCCATGCCCGAGGGAGAACTCGAACCTGCGACGGGGACAGCCCCTCGAACAGTGACAAGGCGTCCTAGGCCGCACGGCTACGCCGCGCGGCGAACACATAGGAAATGTTGTGGGGAAGGCTAATCAAAGACCGCAGGACACTTAGAAAATGTAACAGCAGGAGACTGCCTACACTACACGTGTCCGTCCTCTTTTAGAATACTGCTACGCGGTGTGGGATCCTTACCAGATAGGGTTGACGGAGTACATCGAAAAACTTCAGAGAAGGGCAACACATTTTATATTATCCCGAAATAGGGGAGAGGATGTCAGTAAAACGATAACGGATTTGGGATGGACATCATTAAAACAAAAGCGTTCTTCATTGCAACTTTCTCCTCCGAACCCGAAAATATTTTGTTGACGCCGACCTACGTAGAGAAAACCGATCACCATGATAAAATAAGGGAAATCAGAGCTTGTACTGAGATATATAAGTGTTTGTTCTTTCCGCGCGCTATGTGAGATAGGAATAATAGCGAATTGTAAAGGTGGTTCGATGAACCTTCTGCGAAGCGCTTAAATGTGATTTGCAGAGTGTCCATGTAGATGTAGATGTAAATGTACTTGTACCTAAGAATCCCAGCCCAAGACCAGGATGCAATGCGATCCGATGCAACATTTTTAAATCTGAATAAATTAGGGTCGCCAGCAGCAAGTGTCACTGCAAGTATAGCACCGGTCAGAGCCCAGTATCAAACTAAACACTTTAAAGAGACCCTCAGATACCACCACCAGACTGGCATACGAGCACCGCACTCCAACTGGTTTCTATCAACTCCTCCCTATAATGTCCAGCACAAACAGACCAGGGTACCATCTAAAATCTAAAAGGAGAAAACCATACACACACAAAAACACTACGCTTCAAGTTTCCACTGCAACAAACTGAAGTTATTGCACTATATTTGATCATGCCAAGTCCGCCTTGGTCATTAAACAGCACTTCCAACTAACGAATGGATCCACGCTATGCCACGCGGGTCCTTCCTATCGAGGTCGCGTGCGCCCACAAAACCGCAACATTCTCTTAGAAAACCCACAAACGACCAAGCCGGTTGCCACAACCGCGACCAGAGATGCACTTACGAACTCCTAAGCTTCCCACATAGGCAGAATAGCATTTTTGTTCACTAAGGATCACTCACTGCCGACTTGCTACATACAATACTCTCTTGAAACACCATTTCCGCCCCACAGAACGCAGAACTGAGATGCTACTCTCGCGAAGGCTGCTGTCGACTTCCCGATGTCGCAAAACCTCTCTGGTTTACTGGTAACATCCTGGCTTTGTTATTGACCTATGGCGGGTACATTAGCAACCTTCCATAACACATGCACTGTCTGACCAAGAACGTCAGGCAGCCAGAAGGGGATGAGTAAACGAAATGAAATTTCACGGGTGTAGAGAGTATGCGACGTTATTCCAGTGGTTATACGATTGAGTCAAATTGATCAAGATCATGGTAGCTCAAGCCCAGTTATCAGTTTGACTTTGAACTCCCTCTGGTCTGTGTGCATGCACTGATTCGGGTGGGAGGATGTCGAACAGCCTTTGTATCCTCTCTTGGTACAAGCTGGCCCAAAACTGTTGTAACTGGTCCTTGATATCAAGCATACTCGTAATGGAACCGAGATGACTTGCCAGCTGGTCCCACTCATGTTGTATCTGGGTCAGATCTGGGAATTTTGCTGACCGAGGAAGTATCGAAACATCATGTAGACAGTTCATAGAGAAACATGCCATAATTGGAAGACCATTTCACTGTCGAAAAAAGGCATCACAACACAGCCGCACACCGTGATGTATGGTAGGTTGCTGTGTAATGCTCTGAGTGACTGGGGCATACAGTCATCTTTGTGGTCATCTGCCTGGTTCATAGAAGCCAGTGTACACAGAGTTTTGCAATGTGCAGTTCTCCATGAGAGATAACAGATCAAGATGCAGGATGTTCGCGCCGTTCCGTCATGCCGTCAGTGTTTCCTCAAACACTATCAGCGGTGATCTGAGTACATAGCCGATGGCTCCCCGAAGCATAACGCCAGGTGTCACAGCTCTGTACATCTCCGAAGCATTGGAAGAATTGGATCTCATCCCAGTACGCCGTCATACTCGCCAGCAGTGGTCATCCGGAGTAGTACAATACTGTCATTTATGGCTTGACACAATTCAAAGCCATTTATTTACGGTCCATGCGCCACGCCCCCACCACCACTCCAAACGCGGCCTTTTGTCTTCTGGTGAGTAATTCCACAATCTGGTTGCTACTAGTCTCCGATCAATGGTGCAGCATGACAGAATGTTGCAGGGAGTCTCGGATGGTAGGAGCAAGAGGTTACGATGTGCTTGGTGAACAATAAAGTAATACTCCATTGTGGTGGTACCGAGCGAGGTGGCGCAGTGGCTAGCGCACTGGACTCGCATTCGAGAGGACGACGGTTCAAACTCACGTCTGTCGATCCAAATTTAGGTTTTCCGTAATTTCCCTAAATCGCTTCAGGCAAATTCCGGGATGGTTCCTTTGAAAGGACACGGCCAACGTCCTTCCCTAATTCGGTGGGACCGATGACCTCGCTGTTTGGTCCCCTCCTCCAAATGAATCAACCAACCATTGTGATGGTCAGAGATTGACGCCACAAATCTGGATACTACACGATTCGACCAGCTGCCCAAATGGAGACCCACAATGAGACCATTTAAAAATTCTTTCAGGTACTGATAACACTGTCTCGTACGAGTACGCGGATCTCCGTGTCCTTAACTAAACATCTGACGCTGTTCACGCCCCTTAATACCCTAATAAAGCCTGGTAACAATACGCAACACGAAAAACACAAATGCATTCTGATGGCAACTTTACCTGTCACGAAGAATTGCAACTTGAATCATTTACATACCCGCCGACGTCGATGACGTGTACAAGCATGAAGTTACTACGTCTTCTTATGCTTCACTTTTTTGTCAGGTACTGAATTCACCTAATGCTTTAGTTAAAATACTTATGAGTTTATTTCAAAGATTCACATTGCTTCCGTCACTAGAGATGGCTATTTGGTGCTAGTTGCTCATGCAGTAAGTTATCAGTTTGCCGTCGCACTTACTAAACAGCTGTGTTTTCCCACTTTCTTAAAAGTTACGTTCGATAAATCGATAAGGTTTGGCGTGCTGATAACGCATCCAAGATGTTCCCATGACGAGTGACTTATCTATCCAACTCATTATGACAGTTCACGAGAGGCATTCATTCATTTTTCCCTCAGCCGAATGAAATAGCACACTAACGACTCCATCATCGACTGCACAATGACCTGAGAAGTAAATATGTAGTGTACATGCCTAATAAATTATGACCAGAGTCTTTGTTACTGTCGTCCGCACTAGGCGTTTGCGTCTCCTAGATCGGAAGTTGAAATCTGCCACTACTGTCATAACGTGGTAGGAAATGTACATACAACATTCACCATATCTTTCGTCAGTATTAAAAAGGGGACCGTACGAACCACCACTCGCCGACCTGATTCGCATTAATAGCATCAGGTCACGTCTAGGACTTCAACATAGATAGACAGGAAAACGCAGCTGTCAACAATTTTCGAAAAAATCATGTTTGAACATTTTAGGCGTGCTTATATACTTTGTAGTGTCGCTTGTATTCAAGAATCCCGCAACCGAAAAGTTAAGCACTTACTTTCAACAGCGCGAGGTCTTTGGGTCGAATCTCCTTGCCAGCACTTCTTTTTTTCAGTCCCACGTGATTCTAACAAGATATTTATTATGACTGTGCAAACTATCAGCATTTAATTACTCATTTATTATTATCATTCCGTTTCTCCTGAAAAAAGAAGAAAAAGAAGAAAAAGATTTTCGTAAGGGGACTGGCAATAACAAAAACCGAGCGAGGTGGCGCAGTGGTTAGACACTGGACTCGCATTCGGGAGGACGACGGTTCAATCCCGCGTCCGGCCATCCTGATTTAGGTTTTCCGTGATTTCCCTAAATCACTCCAGGCAAATGCCGGGATGGTTCCACTGAAAGGGCACGGCTGACTTCCTTCCCCATCCTTCCCTAATCCAATGAGACCGATGACCACGCTGTCTGGTCTCCTTCCCCAAACCAATCAACCAACCAATAACAAAAGATAAACGTAAGTTTAATCAAAACACTATAGTCATTTTATTTATATCATTGTATCTACATTTGTGACAAGTATAATATATAATCTACAGAGCATTGCAGAAATCAGGATGATAGTCATCATAGAAACTCGGAAAACAATAATTAATGCGACATCCAGCACTTGTAATGAATACCTAATTTTTGCATGTGCATGATTTTTTCAAAGTGTCTACTGCAAAAAAAACCTGGTTGACATCTATAAACGGTTCTCGATCATTTCACAATTTCGCGACATACTGAAACGTTACGAGCCGTCTGGCTTGCCCCCTTCCATTAATAACCTAACACTATGTGCTCTTTGTAATGACTGGAGATAACCGGGACACGTGATTCTCATCACTTCATTTAACTCTGATTACCGTACTTGTCCAAACTACTTATCGATGGCTACACTCCACACAAATACTTTCAGAAACGACTTCCTGACACTTAGATCTATACTCGATTTTAAACAAATTTCTCTTCTTCAGAAACGCTTTCCTTGCCATTCCCAGTCTACATTTTATATCCCCTCTACTTATACCATCATCAGTTATTTTGCTTCCCAAATAGAAAACTCCTTTACTACTTTAAGTTTCTTATTTCCTAATCTAATTCCCTCCACATCACCCGACTTAATTCGACTACATTCCATTATCCTCGTTTTGCTTTTGTTTTTGTTCATCTTATACCCTCCTTTCAAGACACTGTCCATTCCGTTCAACTGCTCTTCCAAGTCCTTTGCTGTCGCTGACAGAATTACAATATCATCGGCGAACCTCAAATGTTTTATTTCATCTCCATGGATTTTAATACGTACTCCGAATTTTTCTTTTGTTTCCTTTACTACTTGCTCAATATATAGATTGAATAACATCGGGGAGAGGCTACAACCCTGTCTCACTCCCTTCCCAA
Organism: Schistocerca americana; assembly: GCF_021461395.2. Classification (NCBI taxonomy): domain Eukaryota; kingdom Metazoa; phylum Arthropoda; class Insecta; order Orthoptera; family Acrididae; genus Schistocerca; species Schistocerca americana. The sequence continues at coordinate 891,849,115 of NC_060120.1, forward strand.
CCACTGCTTCCATTTCATGTCCCTCGACTCTTATAACTACCATCTGGTTTCTGTACAAATTGTAAATAGACTTTCGCTCCTTGTATTTTACCCCTGCCACCTTCAGAATTTGAAAGAGGATATTCCAGTCAACATTGCCAAAAGCTTTCTCTAAGTCTACAAATGCTAGAAACGTAGGTTTGCCTTTCCTTAATCAAGCTTTTAAGATAAGTCGTAGGGACAATATTGCCTCACGTGTTCCAATATTTCTACGGAATCCAAACTGATCTTCCACGAGGTTGGCTTCTACCAGTTTTTCCATTCGTCTGTAAAGAATTCGCGTTAGAATTTTGATGCTGTGACTTATTAAACTGATAGTTCGGTAACTTTTACATCTGTCACCACCAGCATTCTTAAAGCTGCGTGCCCTCGGGAAAAATTACGGCTGTAGTTTCCCCTTGCTTTCAGCTGTTCTCAGTACCAGCTTCGAAATGTGGTGCTACAGAAGAATGCTGAAGACTACATGGGTAGACCACATAACTAATGAGGAGGTATTGAATAGAATTGGGGAGAGGAGGAGTTTGTGGTACAACTTGACTAGAAGAAGGGATCGGCTGGTAGGACATGTTCTGAGGCATCAAGGGATCACCAATTTAATATTGGAGGGCAGCGTGGAGGGTAAAAATCGTAGAGGGAGACCAAGAGATGAATACACTAAGCAGATTCAGAAGGATGTAGGCTGCAGTACGTCCTGGGAGATGAAGCAGCTTGCACAGGATAGAGTAGCATGGAGAGCTGCATCTAACCAGTCTCAGGACTGAAGAGCACAACAACAACAAACGTACTTGATTCTGAGTATTGTATTTGATAAACGTGTACGCGTTGTCTGTCTGAACTAATGTCGGTCCGGCTCAGGGAATTCGTGGTAAAAGGGTGAGTTGGGTGCCCCACAGCGTGAGGGAGATATGGTTAGGGTTTTGATTGGTTTTGTGGTTGGGGATGTTGCGGTGCTTGAGGAGGATAAGCTGCGTTTTGGAGGGGTTGGGTTTAATGCGCCATTGTCGTATCCAGTCTTCTAGTTTGGTAAGGAAGATTGCTGTCTGGTTGTTGATAGTGTTCGACGAGGGTCCTGAGTTGCAGTGGGCTGCGTCGTCTACGTACATTTGAAGTTGTTAAACAGCGGCTCTTTTATACCCCGGGTCCAGGCAACTGCGCCTGCGCAAGAAGCGGAAGAGGTGCCCCCTGCGAAGCGAAGAAACTGCTGCGCTGCCGGCGGTAGAAACTGTCAAAAGTGATGAATCGCAAACTGAGATGTAGTGGGTCGAAAACCAGACCATTGTCGTTTTATATCAGATATGGTTCCATATCTCGCTTAAAAGAAAACCTTTATCTCTATTAATGTCATCAGTTAATCGTATTTCGATGCATTCCTTGGGCTCACAATCCCAGTAACGAGAAGCAGGAGCAATAATTTGCGTCTCTTTAAACGACATGTTAAGCCCTTCATTGAGACAATGTTCGGCGACGGCAGATTTTTCAGGCTGGAGCAAACGTATGTGATGCTGATGTTCCACACATCGGTCATGAACAGTGCGAATATAGACCTTTCCACAATGACAGGAAATTTTATAAATTACAGGCTTTCTCAGTCCCAAATCATCTTTAACAGATCCATACAGGGTTGTAGTCTTGACCAAAGCCAAAAGAGCACTTTTAATATCATATTTCCTGAGAATTCTAGAAATTTTTTAAGAAATACTTCCAGCAAAGGGTAGAAAAGCAACGGATTTACTAGTATCCGGCGCTGGTTCACTTGATGGTCCAAACTGAAAAGCACGATTAATTTGATGAGCGGTATATCCGTTGAGCCTGAAGACAGCCTAAAGATGATCTAGTTCCTGTGTCATATTTTGGGTATCAGAAATGGCATAAGCTCTCTTGACCAATGTACGTAGAACTCCCATGCGCTGACGTGGTGGATGACAGCTCGTAGAATGAAGATAGCTGTTCGTAAGTTGGGTTTATAGCATACGCCATGTCCCAAGGTACCATTTACATTTTTAGGTATTAGAACATCCAAAAAAGGTAATTTTTAATTAAAAGATGAGACTGAACATCTACGGTCGACCTTCGTGTAGAATGGCTATTCTACCATGGAGATAAATCGAGCACTTCGCTCTAGGCAGAGAATCAAGAACAATGAGGAACAACAACCGCGCAACGGCAAGGTTTTTCTTCCGTCCAATAGTAAGGTCACACATCGCATTGGGAAAGTGCTAAGCAAGTATGATGTGGAAACTATTTTCAGTCCCACCAGGAAAATAAAAGAATATTTAAGATCGGCAAAAGATGCACGACATCCTTTGGCTACACCCGGATTTTATAAAATTCCTTGTAGTTGCGGACAGGTTTATATCGGTACCACAAAGAGAAGTGTTAACACCCGTCTTGTTAAACGTAAGAGGAATTGCCGCTTGGGTCACACGGATAAATCGGCCGTAGCAGAACATGTTTACCAGGAAGGTAATCATGAAATAAAATTCAGCGAGACGAGCGTCATATCTAAACCTCGCATTATTAATGCGCGCATGCATAGAGAGGCTATCGAGATTGATAAACACCGTAATAATTTTAACAGGAAAGAAGAAGGTGTTACACCGGATAAAATTTGGATGTCAGCGTTGCATCGGAAGCGTGTCGATCGATTACTTTCAGCCGAGAAGACAGTCTCATAGCCGACGCCACGTGATGGACAGTGACACCTTCTGCACTGCCTATACAGGGTGTTACAAAAAGGTAGTACCAAACTTTCAGGAAACATTCCTCACACACAAATAAAGAAAAGATGTTATGTGGACATGTGTCCGGAAACGCTTAATTTCCATGTTAGAGTTCATTTTAGTTTCGTTCTTCCACCTACGCTCAATGGAGCACGTTATCATGATTTCATACGGGATACTCTACCTGTGCTGCTAGAACATGTGCCTTTTCAAGTACGACACAACAAGTGGTTCATGCACGAAGGAGCTCCTGCACATTTCAGTCGAAGTGTTCGTACGCTTCTCAACAACAGATTCGGTGACCATTGGATTGGTAGAGGCGGACCAATTCCATGGCCTCCACTCTTCGTGCTCGCTAGCCGGCCGGTGTGGCCGTGCGGTTAAAGGCGCTTCAGTCTGGAACCGCGTGACCGCTGCGGTCGCAGGTTCGAATCCTGCCTCGGGCATGGATGTGTGTGATGTCCTTAGTTTAGTTGGGTTTAATTAGTTCTAAGTTCTAGGCGACTGATAACCTCAGAAGTTAAGTCGCATAGTGCTCAGAGCCATTTGAACCATTTTTTTCTTCGTGCTGGTACTGTGGGCGGCTGTGATACAATACGCCATTCTCCAGGGCTGCATCAGCGCATTAGGGATTCCATGTGACGAAGGGTGGATGCATGTATCCTCGCTAACGGAGGGCATTTTGAATATTTCCTGTAACAAAGTGTTTGAAGTCACGCTGGTACGTTCTGTTGCTGTGTGTTTCCATTCCATGATTAATGTGATGTGAAGAGAAGTAATAAAATGAGCTCTAACATGGAAAGTAAGCGTTTCAGGACACATGTCCACATAACATATTTTCTTTCTTTGTGTGTGAGGAATGTTTCCTGAAAGTTTGGCGGTACCTTTTTATAACACCCTGTATAATCAGCGCTTCCTCGAGTTCTCTTTACAGTTCGCCGTTTTACCTAGGAGGATGTCTTCCACAGTAGGAGACTAAACGTCAGGGGAGAGTTTTATACATCTACCACGGCCTGTCGGCCCGGAAGTTTTAAGTGAAGAATGAAAATATCATCCACGTATCTCCAAAAAATAAGGTTGAAGAGAAGCAATCCTGAGAGCGATATCTTCAAAATCTTCCATAAAAAGATTGGCATCAATAGGGGAAAGAGGACTCGTCCACAACCATACCGTCAGTTTGTTCATAAAATACGTCATTAAATAAAAAAATACGTCGATGTCAACATATGACGACACAGCTCAGTAGTTTTATCATCCAAAAGTTGACCAATTAACAACAAGGACTCTTCCAAAGCTACCTGGATGAAAAGAGAAACCACATTAAAACTAGCTAATAGGTCAGATGTTCCAACACATAAAGACTTCAACCATTGAATAAAATCAGTAGAGTTGGATACATGGTGTACCGTGATTCGTCACTCCACACAACGTTTTTCCACTGTTAAGTCGTCCAATGTTTACGCTCCTTACACCAAGCGAGGCGTCGTTTGGCATTTGCCGGCGTGATGTGTAGCTTATGAGCAGCGGCTCGACCAGGTAATCCAAGTTTTCTCAACTCCCGCCTAACTGTCGTAGTACTTGCAGTGGATCCTGATGCAGTTTGGAAGTCCTGTGTGATGGCCTGAACAGCTGTCTGCCTATTACACGTTATGACCCTCTTCAACTATCGGCAGTCTCTCTTGTCAGTCAACAGACGGACTCGGCCTGTACGCTTTTGTGATGTACGTGTCTCTTCACTATCACATCGGAAACAGTGGACCTAGGGATGTTCAGGAGTCTGGAAATCTCGCGTAGAGACGTATGACACAAGTGACACCCAATCACCTGACCACGTTCGAAGTCCGTGAGTTCCGCGGAGCGCCCCATTCTGCTCTCTCACGACGTCTAATGACTACTGAGGTTCCTGATATGGAGTACCTGGCAGTAGGTGGCAGCACAGTGCACCTAATATGAAAAACGTATGTTTTGGGGGTGTCCGGATACTTTTGATCACATAATGTATATTTGCGTAGGTAGTGCATGTAGCGATATCCTGTAGTTAAAAGTGTACTGAGCAAAAGATTTCCGATGAAAAAAGCATGTACTATGAAAGTCATGCGGAAGATAAAAAGATTTACCTGAGCAGGTTGTGTTGAAATGACGCAGCTGCTTGTTTGTGCTTCAACCAGCTTCTCGTCCTGTGCTTAATTTAGTCAAAATTACCGTTATTTCTGGTACTTCGCCCTGCCTTCAGTTAGCTTTTTCTTACAACTTAGATGACACTCATGACGAAAACATGAACGAAAGTGAGTACGCTTATCAGCGTTATCCACGTGGAGGTAGGAGTCATTGCAAAAATCCACGTAGAAGCTGTTCTCCCACCGCGAACGCAGAATGTCGCGCGGCCCATTAGAGAATCCACGAATCAGGGCAGACATGGGTAATTTGAAACGTTCGATTTCTAGAGAAGCGAGAACTGTATATCACTCTCATATTTAAAGATAAGAAAGTGAGAGATTATAGTTGATATCTAATATCTACGTCCGGTTGAACGTGCTTTTATCTTTACAGAAATGAACTCGGCAACGCTTTATCTTGAATGGAGACGATCAGGGCGTGCCTCGTGCGTCACATCTAATCTTTCAATTGCATCACGATGTATCTTTATCCGAAGTGGTACTATCGCCAGACATTTAGCCACACCTTCACAGGGTTTCAGCTTACGCTTGTGATTGACTGCGACCAATATGAAAAATTAGTCACGTCACATACAAGCAGGGGTTACGCAGATGCTACAGAATAACAGTGTGACAAAGTCAGTGGTTACAAAATGGAATGGAGAGTTAGGTTCATTTCCGAGTGAATTAAATTGCAATTTTCCTTGTGACATAAAATCATGGGTGTTCATGGGATGTGCCACAATTCTGTAGTAATCTCTCTTTCCTTTCGGCCAGTTGTCAAATACCGGGTGATCAAGAAGTCAGTATAAATTTGAAAACTGAATAAATCACGGAATAATGTAGATAGAGAGGTACAAATTGACACACACGCTTCGAATGACATGGGGTTTTATTAGAACCAAAAAAATACAAAGGTTCAAAAAATGTCCGACAGTTGGCGCTTCTTCTGATCAGAATAGCAATAATTAGCATAGCCGGCCGGTGTGGCCGAGCGGTTCTAGGCGCTTCAGTCTGGAACCGCGCGACCGCTACGGTCGCAGGTTCGAATCCTGCCTCGGGCATGGATGTGTGTGATGTCCTTAGGTTAGTTGGGTTTAAGTAGTTCTAAGTTATAGGGGACTGATGACCTCAGATGTTGAGCCCCATAGTGCTCAGAGCCATTTGAACCATTAATTAGCATAACAAAGTAAGACAAAGCAAAGATGATGTTCTTTACAGGAAATGCTCAATATGTCCACTATCATTCCTCAACAATAGCTGTAGTCGAGGAACAATGTTGTGAACAGCACTGTAAAGCATGTCCGGAGTTATGGTGAGGCATTGGCGTCGGATGTTGTCTTTCAGCATCCCTAGAGATGTCGGTCGATCACGATACACTTGCGACTTCAGGTAACCCCAAAGCCAATAATCGCACGGACTGAGGTCTGGTGACCTGGGAGGCCAAGCATGACGAAAGTGGCGGCTGAGCACACGATCATCACCAAACGATGCGCGCAAGGGATCTTTCACGCGTCTAGCAATACTTTTTTTTTGTTCTAATAAAACCCCATGTCATTCCAAGCATGTGTGTCAATTTTTACCTCTCTATCTACATTATTCCGCGGTTTATTAAGTTTTCAAATTTATACTGACTTTTTGATCACACGGTATATAGCAGTGATGAGCGAGCACTGTAGTGTTGTGTTTGTGTTTCAGTGAATGACTGAGGAAATGAAAGTAAGGAAGAGGGAGAAACCTGGTGCAGGCGCGCAGCCTACTCCTGTCGAATAGTGTTACATTACAGCTGGTGAGAGTGGGTGGGGAGAGGGGGTGGGGGTGGGGGGTAGGCCCTGCAGGAGAGGAACCGAGCTTACCCTTTCCATCTTATTGACGACGGATAGGAACCGATAATGTCCTATGCTCTTACTCCATGAGACACTGAACAGAAATGTGAAATCAATATCAGTGATCAATCCTAAGGAGCCCAGAAGACGAAAGATATTGACGAAAGAGTGTTCTGTTGACTCCATGGAAACTAGAAGCGAACAACAAGTGGACGAGGAGAATAATTAACTATTATTTCTTTGGTACTTATCACGCATGGTTCCATCTTAACTTACGGCGGAGCCACACTTGATAACGTTCCGTGATTACGGAATATTATTTTGTGGTTGCACAATACGTCGTGATGGCCACGTGTGCCTGAGATGAAGCTTTCAGCGCTTCTAAATCGATAACGATTTACAAACAACATTAAATACAGCTGCGTGATGTGGATATCATGACAAAGAGAACAAATGCTAATTACTCTCCGCAACAAGTGTACATCAACTACCGTCCCCAATTTCTTCAAGCGAGGTAGTCAGGGTAGATCGGGAAAGTCGTTCGTGAAAAACCTATTCGGGCAAAGAAATTGGAATATTTGTCAATGATTTCAAACGCTAGCTCATTTTCCGATTGTAGTGCCACAAACTGAAAATTAAAAGAAAAGAAAAAATTGATAAATGGACTGCAAATTACTGACAGTTTAGTAAGTGGACATAAATAAGGAGATGGTATGGAACAGGTAGAACATGGGGACTTGTATTATTCCAGTGGAAGAAGAATTGTTATTAACAAAAGGGTTCACACAACCAACTTTGCATGGCAGTCGTTAGGAGGGAAGTGGCGGGGGAGAAAGGGGGTCTGTATTTATCAGTCCAGAAGTGGTGTGAGATCGAGACTGTAATCTTAAAGATGGTACCGGATGCAAAGAAAAGTCAAGTAATGCCATGAGCACTCCCAACGAAACAGTCACGTAACGTATTGATACATAAGCATCTCGAGTGTTTACACATATTAACACTGCTTCAGATAAAACGTGGAAAATTTTCAGCATATCCGGCGATTAAATACCTCTGGGATCCCCGCCCAGTCTTATCTTTAAACTTTAATGAGATACTTACGAGGAATTAACCGAGAGTTTTATCGACTATATCGTCTATGATTACCGTCCCGTCAGAATTACGGTTGAGGAACGATGGAGTGCGAAGACCTCTTCACAAACTACAGTTATTCTGACGCCGGGAGATAGGACGGTTAGCTCGTAAAATGTGACGTAATTGTTGAAATGTCGTCCGCGACTGCAAAAGATTTTTATATACTGCTTATTAATTGGCAAAAATCGCAAAAGTCACATTCTAATTCCGGGTTTCAGGTATCAATTGCAGCTGCCTACAGATCAAATACGCAGCACGTGCAACCTCGTGATGCTATGGCCACAAGTTGCCGCGCACTGAAGATGGCTTTACTGGAAAGATGACACAGTTCATAGTGTGTGACTAGCTTTGTGAGAGTTATTGGTTAATGTTGTTGTTGTGGTCTTCAGTCCCGAGACTGGTTTGATGCAGCTCTCCATGCTACTCTATCCTGTGCAAGCTTCTTCATCTCCCAGTAACTACTGCAACCTACATCCTTCTGAATCTGTTTAGTGTATTCATCTCTTGGTCTCCCTCTACGATTTTTACCCTCCACGCTGTCCTCCAATACTAAATTGGTGATCCCTCGATGTATCAGAACATGTCCTACCAACCGATCCCTTCTTCTAGTCAAGCTGTGCCACAAGCTCCTCTTCTCCCCAATTCTATTCAATACCTCCTCATTAGTTATGTGATCTACCCATGTAATCTTCAGCATTCTTCTGTAGCACCTTATTTCAGAAGCTTCTATTCTCCTCTTGTCCAAACTATTTATCGTCCATGTTTCACTTCCATACATCGCTACACTCCATACAAATACTTTCAGAAACGACTTCCTGACACTTAAATCTATACTCGATGTTAACAAATTCCTCTTCTTCAGAAACGCTTTCCTTGCCATTCCCAGTCTACATTTTATATCCCCTCTACTTATACCATCATCATTTATTTTGCTTCCCAAATAGCAAATCTCCTTTCCTACTTTAAGTGTCTCATTTCCTAATCTAATTCCCTCAGCATCACCCGACTTCATTCGACTACATTCCATTATCCTCCTTTTGCTTTTGTTGATGTTCATCTTATACCCTCCTTTCAAGACACTGTCCATTCCGTTCAACTGCTCTCGCAAGTCCTTTGCTGTCCCTGACAGAATTACAATGTCATCGGCATACCTGAAAGTTTTTATTTCTTCTCCATGGATTTTAATACCTACACCAAATTTTTCTTTCGTTTCCTTCACTGCTTGCTCAATATACAGATTGAGTAACATCCGGGAGAGGCTACAAGCCTGTCTCGCTCCCTTCCCAAGCTCTTGCAAGTCCTTTGCTGTCTCTGACAGAATTACAATGTCATCGGCATACCTGAAAGTTTTTATTTCTTCTCCATGGATTTTAATACCTACACCAAATTTTTCTTTTGTTTCCTTCACTGCTTGCTCAATATACAGATTGAATAACATCCGGGAGAGGCTACAAGCCTGTCTCGCTCCCTTCCCAACCACTGCTTCCCTTTCGTGTCCCTCGACTCTTATAACTGCCGTTTGGTTTCTGTACAAATTGTAAATAGCTTTTGGCTTTCTGTATTTTACCCCTGCCACCTTCAGAATTTGAAAGAGAGTATTCCAGTCAACATTGTCAAAAGATTTCTCTAAGTCTACAAATGCTAGAAACGTAGGTTTGCCTTTCCTTAATCTAGCTTCTAAGATAAGTCGTAGGGTCAGTATTGCCTCACGTGTTTCAATATTTCTACGGAATCCAAACTGATTTTCCCCGAGGTCGGCTTCTACTAGTTTTTCCATTCGTCTGTAAAAAATTCGCGTTAGTATTTTGCAGCCGTGACTTATTAAACTGATAGTTCGGTAATTTTCACATCTGTCAACACCTGCTTTCTTTGGGATTGGAATTATTATATTCTTCTTGAAGTCTGAGGGTATTTCACCTGTCTCATATATCTTGCTCACCAAATGGTAGAGTTTTGTCGGGACTGGCTCTCCCAAGGCTGTCAGTAGTTCTAATGGAATGTTGTCTACTCCCGGGGCCTTGTTGGTTAATAAGTAAAGTGTAAAAACTGGTAATGTGTGATGAAGAGCCAATAACCAGAGTGACCGGAGTTTATAAAATGAATCGCTCTTTTGGCATTCCAGGTGTTTAGTTTCCACAGACACCATATGATTGTTCATTGACAGACTGTCCATTTTGGTGGGTGATCTGCATATGTCAAGGATGCTTATTAAAGCGCTTAAAACTGTGTGCCCAAAAGGGACTCTAACTCAGATCTTGAAAGTTAGTGAATGACCTTTCCTCATTTGAGCGTTCCAAGAACACTCACGACCCACCTTTTAAAATGGGTCTTGTAGTGCTTCTCTGCTACTTTTATGCACATCCTGGTGAGCTACCATATGTTTACAATGTGACAAAGAAGGGCGTCGTCACAGCCAAGTAGCTCATCCAAGTAGGTCTGACTGTCGCACCGTTTTAATCTGTCAGAAACGCTCTTAACCAGCTTTGATTCCATAAGGGTCCGTTGTGCGCAGCGACCGTAGACCATAAGGAAGGAGAGTCACACAGCAATCAGTCGTAAACCCATTAGTGTTTAATTACCCTTGCGTATCTAGATTTTAACTATAAATAACCATGTTCAGTGCACTTGAGTGCCTGTTCACCAGTAAGATCGTGTGGTGACGTTTACTGCCGCGAACCTGTTGGGTTGTAAATCAAGTGTACTGAAGATGGCTGTTTATAGCCGAAATCTAGATACGCAAGAGTAATTAAAACCTAGTGGGACAAGATCTATTGCTGTGTGCCTCTCCTTCCTGTCAGAAACGATCATGATAGCGCATCGTTGCTGCAGACAGCAAGTTTCATTCCGGGACGGAACTTCACGCTACGGCTAAACCATACCTCTCCCAGAAACCTATTCCAGAGAGTCTCTGTGGAATTTACAGGCACTGAGAGACTGAAAGTCTGAGATGATTACAAAATAGAACCAAATTTACAGAGAAACTTTGCAGTGTGTGCCAAGTACTGATTGGGTTCGGAAGTGTGTTACAAAGCCGTTGTATCCCCTCCTGAGGCAAGCTGGCCCACAACTGTTGTAACTGGATTCAAAATGGTTCAAATGGCTCTGAGCACTATGGGACTTAACAGCTGTGGTCATCAGTCCCCTAGAACTTAGAACTACTTAAACCTAACTAACCTAAGGACATCACACACATCCATGCCCGAGGCGGGATTCGAACCTGCGACCGTAGCAGTCGCACGGTTCCGGACTGCGCGCCTAGAACCGCGAGACCACCGCGGCCGGCGTTGTAACTGGGCTGATGAGAGAATTGACGTCCGAGATCGTCTCATACATGTTCTATCGGGGACAGATCTGTCGATCTTTCCGGCCACAGGAGTACCTCAACATGACCCAGAAAGCCGGCCGGTGTGGCCGAGCAGTTCTAGGCGCTACAGTCTGGAACCGCACAACCGCTACGTCGCAGATTCGAATCCTGCCTCGGGCATGGATGTGTGTGATGTCCTTAGGTTAGTTAGGTTTAAGTAGTTCTAAGTTCTAGGGGACTGATGACCTCAGAAGTTGAAGTCCCATAATGCTCAGAGCCATTTGAACCATTTGATCCAGAAAGCACACAGAGAAGCGTGTCCTATGTGACACGATACTGCTGCGTGAGGATGCAGTAAGTCGGTGACTTACCGTTGTACCACCAGAATTTCCTCAATTATAACCAGCCGTGACCTGAAGTCATAACCAATGGTCCCCGTAGCAGGACGCCAGCTGCGCCTCTCTAAAACATTAGAAAAAATGGACCTTTTGCCAGGTCGCTGCCATGCTCGCCGATGATGATCATCCACGCTAGTGCACAACCGCGATTCATCACTGAACAAAATGCGACGCCATTCATCAACAGTCCATGATTCTCAGTTATGGTACCATCCTGCACACAGCAGTTTGTGTTGTCATGTTAATTGTATCCTACGCATGGGATGGTAAATTTCTACTCTAGTAGTTGCTAGTCTCCGACTAATAGCGCAGGATACACAGAATATTGCAAGGGATTCATTATTTGATCACGGATGGCAGCTGCAGATGTGAACGTGTTACGAGGTGTTGGGCGCACAATACTGTGACCCTCCCTTTTGGTGATCGGGCGTGGTCGACTGGAACCTTGACGAGTGTGCTTGCTCTCAGGTTTCCATGCAGTCCAATGCCGAACCACTGTCACATCAGAGCGCCCCTCAAATCTGGATATTGCACAGTTCGACCAGCCAGCCAAATAGACAACCGCAATGAGGCTCCTTTGAAACTAATGTCTGCTGTTAGAGGGGTGAGGGCTCAGTAAGAGGAAAGTACCTAACGTGCATGTGCAACACGAGTAGCTAGGTCCCAGTGGAAAATACTAGCTGCCTCAGAACCAATATTTTAAGTGGGCCTGTGTTGGTAGTACATCGGTTATCAACTGCGTTTTTTTAAAAATAGGAACCCCCATTTTTTATTATATATTCGTGTAGTACGTAAAGAAATATGATTGTTGTAGTTGCACCACTTTTTTCGCTTTATGATAGATGGCGCTGTAATAGTCACAAACATACGGCTCACAATTTTAGACGCACAGTTGGTAACAGGTACGTTTTTGAAATTAAAATATCAGAACGTAGGTACGTTTGAACATTTTATTGCGGTTGTTACAATGTGATACATGTACCTTTGTGAACTTATCATTTCTGAGAACGCATGCTGTTACAGCGTGATTACCTGTAAATTCCACATTAATGCAATAAATGCTCAAAATGATGTCCGTCAACCTCAATGCATTTGGCAATACGTGTAACGACATTCCTCTCAACAGCGAGTAGTTCGCCTTCCGTAATGTTCGCACATGCATTGACAATGCGCTGACGCATGTTGTCAGGCGTTGTCAGAGGATCACGATAGCAAATATCCTTCAACTTTCCCCACAGAAAGAAATCCGGGGACGTCGGATCCGGTGAACGTGCGGGCCATGGTATGGTGCTTCGGCGACCAATCCACCTGTCATGAAATATGCTATTCAATACCGCTTCAACCGCACGCGAGCTATGTGCCGGATATCCATCATGTTGGAAGTACATCGCCATTCTGTCACGCAGTGAAACATCTTGTAGTAACCTCGGTAGAACATTACGTAGGCAATCAGCATACATTGCACCATTTAGATTGCCATCGATAAAATGGGGGCCAATTATCCTTCCTCCCATAATGACGCACCATACATTAACCCGCCAAGGTCGTTGATGTTCCACTTGTCGCAGCCATCGTGGATTATCCGTTGCCCAATAGTGCATATTATACCGGTTTCCGTTAGCGATGTTGGTGAATGACGCTTCGTCGCTAAATAGAACGTGTGCAAAATTTCTGTCTTGGTGCCGTAATTTTTCTTGTGCCCAGTGGCAGAACTGTACACTACGTTCAAAGTCGTCGCTATGCTATTCCTGGTGCATAGAAATATGGTACGGGTACAATCGATGTTGATGTAGCATTCTCAACACCGGCGTTTTTGAGATTCCCGATTCTCGCGCAATTTGTCTGCTACTGCTGTGCGGATTAACCGTGACAGCAGCTAAAACATCTACTTGGGCATCATCATTTGTTGCAGGTCGTGGTTGACGTTTCACATGTGGCTGAACACTTCCTGTTTCCTTAAATAACGTAACTATCCGGCGAACGGTCCGGACACTTGAATGATGTCGTCCAGGATACCGAGCAGCATACATAGCACACGCCCGTTGCGCATTTTGATCACAATAGCCATACATCAACACGATATCGACCTTTTCCGCAATTGGTAACAGGTCCATTTTAACACGGGTAATGTATCACGAAGCAAATACCGTCCGCCCTGGCGGAATGTTACGTGATACCACGTACTAGTACGTTTGTGACTATTACAGTGCCATCTATCACAAAGCGAAAAAAGTGGTCCAACTAAAACATTCATATTTCTTTACGTACTACACGAATATGTAATAAAAAATGGGGGTTCCTATTTAAAAAAAACGCAGTTGATATCCGTTTGACCTATGGCAGCGCCATCTAGCGGGTCAACCATAGCGCCATCTGGTTTCTCCGTTCAAGTTAGACAAGTTTCGTTCTTTGTAGTTTTTTCGTTTGACGCGTATTTCGTGAGATATTTGACCCGGTCACGATCAATGGACCACCCTGTATGCAGACCAAAGTGAGAAATGAAAAATTGTACCAACGCCTGGATTCGAATCCGGGTCTCCTGCTCATTAGGCAGATGTGCTAACCACTATTTCATTCTGGCACAGTGGCTTCGGACAACTTCAGGGACTACACTAGCATGTCTCCCTCCTCAATTTCGAATTCCCATTCACGACTCACCCCACTTGATACTCCCCCTAAAATCAAACACCATTGCAAAGGCTCTCCAATTGTACTGGAATAGCACCTCAGCATCGAACGAAGTGGGAGATCCTGTCTCAAACCCAGATATTAGTAGAGGTTGAAAATACCGCTTCTGTTGTAAGTTACTTTATTTACACACGCCCGGTTTTGGACTGTTATTAGCCCATTCTCACGTGTTGTAGCTGTGGTGTGTTTTAGCCCATCCTCACGTGTTGTAGCTGTGCTGTGGTCCCCGAGTGGTTTAATCAGATGAAACATTATAGATGTTTGAGACTTGAAAGGTCTTAGGAACCATATACTAGTAGTTTCATTTGCTGAAAACACCTATACCTGGCGAGGACAACCACTGATCTCTTCAGTCCAGGAGCACACCACACTCAGCCTCTTACGGGAATCGTTGAAATGCCGCAAGTAACGAGAATAATGGGCAAAGGACACTACAGCAGTAGTGAGTGGAAAGTTGAGAATTTGTGTCTGACGGGAGGCGGGTTAAGATAGTCATTGTAGTTGCGATGACCACTGTGTCTGGATGGCGCAGTGGTCAGTGCATCTGCCTAGCAAGCAGGAGACACGGGTTAGAATCTCAGTCCAGCACAAATTTTCAACTTTCTCCATTGATTTAAATCAATGCCCACTGGCAGCTAATGTCTTTGATTCATTTATGTTTTGATTCATACTGGCTGCAGGATCAAAATGGTGTCTATTCTTCTCGACATGTCAGAAAGAACAGACGCCACATATATGCAAGTACAATGCGGTGATCCAAAGCTTTAAAAAGACAGAAAGCGTCAACGATAGTCCTCGAAGTGGACGTCCCCCTGTGTAACAAGTACATGTTGACAGACGGCAAGCTTCATTTCAGCGCAGCCCCCTGTAGTCAGTTCCTCGTGTATCACACGAATTGCAAGAAGCAATATCAACTGTCCATAAAGCGTGACATAAGTGGTTACGCCTTTTTGCGTACAGAATGCAAATGGCCCAAGCATTGCAGTGAAAAGATCGTCCTCTGCGGTATTCAGTCGCTTGTTCCATATGGTCTTCATAGACCCTGACAGTACTACCTGAAAAAGCGACTGTTTTCATATGAAGCAACATTATACATTCTTGGACATTAGAATTTGGCGCTCCAAAAACCGACACAACACATGTGAACATATCCGTGTGAGCCAGAAGATTAATGTTTGGTGTTGTCTAACTCACGTTTGGGTGATAGGCCCCTTTCTCTTTGCAAAGAAAACCATAACGGGAAATGTTTAGCTGAACACTTCCTGGTACCACAGATCGAAGAGCTCCAGCCATCATCATCTCCCAGCATGATGGTGCACCCACACACTAGAGTTCAAAGGTGTGCGACATGCTGAATGGCACATTACATAAGAGGTGGATGGATCGTGGTGGTCTTATCGCATGTTCCCCAGGCTCTCCCGTTGTCGTCAGATTTCTTTTTGTGGTGTTTCGTCAGATATCGTCTGTACACACCAACGACACTGCTACCCTTCGCGCACGAATCAATGAGGCTGTCAGAACTGTTGATGCTACGATACTTATCCGTACATGGAAAAAACTCAAATATTGCTTTGATATTCTACAAGCGGCGAGGGGGTACATATTGAAATCCTAGCATAGCAGAAGGAAAAAACTTCGAGAGCTGCTAAACGTTTTATAACGAATCACGAATCTATGATGTTTTCCAAATTAGGATTTTTTGAAATGATAGCGAACTTTATGTATTACTGTATTATCCTCTCCATGACATAAATTGTAAATCCAATCCGTTATTAACTGCACCATGAACTGAGAAGGTGACCTAACTCTGTCCAGCTTCAAGTTACGTTCAAAAATAAAACCGTCGTTTTTGTGTTTCTTTCTCTAACCATCCAGTTCCCAGGGGGATGCTTGTTTTTACAAAGAAAAGATTTTCTTGAGATGATAATTTCTTTAACTAAGAGAGAAATTGACGACGGCCTTAAGGATGTGAATTAGATGGGCTATGATGAAGGTGGTCTTTAAAAACAATAACATCAAGGAAAAAAGAGGCAATGTTAAGGCTTTTGTTCACAGTAAGCTGGAATTACAACGTTAAGTCCGGGTCTGGCCCAAATTTTCAGTTATCCTGATACATTCACACATCGCTGCTTTTTTATGTTCGTGTGTTGTGACGG
The DNA here is from genome assembly GCF_021461395.2 of Schistocerca americana. Classification (NCBI taxonomy): domain Eukaryota; kingdom Metazoa; phylum Arthropoda; class Insecta; order Orthoptera; family Acrididae; genus Schistocerca; species Schistocerca americana. The sequence goes on from NC_060120.1 coordinate 891,865,536, forward strand.
TAGTGGGCTGTCTCTCAGACATTGTTTACACGAAACATGATTCACTAAGCGCCATGAAATTGCCATACTATCGGGAAATATTTGGACTAGCATTTGCATTCGTAGTAATGGCACTGGACGACAACTTGGAGCCCCTCCCACCATCTTGTGTGGAGTTCAGGAACCTGACACTGTACATGGGTATCAGTCCATTGCAAGGTGTGGTCTGCACTGGTAAACATACGAGATGTGACAATAAAGTAATGAGACTGATTTTCTTTGCAGGATGTGGCAACCCTGTAGGCTTGCGTAGCCACAATATCTTTGACCTTGGTCTATAAGCTGCTTCTAGTCCAAGTGGCACATCGATGCAACTGCTCAGTCGTGAGTTGTGCTGTAATAAGTTAACACACGTTTGTGTCTCTCGTTATGGAAATGGAACCGCATAATATTGCACAATGGTATGCCATTTCTTTTTGCGTTAAATTGGGTGAAAACGTGACGACAACTTATGGTAAGCTTCAGAAGGCTTTTGGAGAGGAGGTTATATCAAGAGCTCAAGTTTTTCGTTGGCATAAAATGTTTAGTGAAGGCAGAACGAAAGTTGAAGATTAAGACCACAGTGGACGACCATCAGCCTCACGGATTCCAAGGAAATTGTTGATGAAGAGTGGGTGCCTCTTGGACAAACAGTTAACCAATATTACTACAAAGAAATTTTAGAAAGACTTCATAAAAGAGTTCTTCGTGTTCGTGCCAACATTGCTGATAATTGGATTCTGCATCACGACAATGCGCCATCCCATACTGCTCTGTCAGCACAGCAATTTGTAACCTCAAAACAAATTTCAGTACTACCACACCCATCTTATTCACCAGATATCGCTCCGTGCGACTTTTTTCTATTTCCAAGACTCAAAACGCGGTCAAGGGACACCATTTTCAAACAACACAAGATGTCCAAAAAGCTGTGACGAAGGTCTTGGAGGATATTACAGAAGATGAGTTCCAGAAATGTTAACATCAATGGCAGAAGCGCTGGAAAAAGTGTGTACAATCAGGAGGGAACTACTTTGAAGGAGACAACACTAAACTTCACTAAAACGGTAAGCAACATTCTTTTTCACATCAGTCTCATTACTTTATTGCCGCACCTCGTAAGTGAAGTAGTCAATTAGCTGTGAGATCCATGGATTCATGTATTACGTGGTACTCTCAAAATTATAGGGGCTGATCAAATATCTGCACACGTTGCAATGGAGAGACCCGAGTATGAGATGGAGTGATTAATTGCAGAGTCGAATATGCAAATTTATCATCGCTAGTCAGTAATTCTGTCATTGTTGTGATTGTTTTTGTGAACTTGTAACTAGTCTGTACAATTGTCCTAAAATTAAACTCCATCTAAACAGACGTTGAAGGACCAACGGGCCGACAGACAACTGCGTCAATCTCAGGCTATAGGCATCACTGGATGCAGATATGGAGGGGCATGTGGTCAGCACAGGGCTGTCGGTGGCGGCCTGTTTTCGTGAAAGGAGCCGTTATTTATCAATGAACTAGCTCCTTAACTGGCCTCATGAGGGCTGAATGCACGCCACCCGCCAACAGCGCTCGGCAGACCTGGACGTTCACCCATCCAAGTGCTACCCAAGCCCAACAGCGCTTAACTTCAGTTATCTGACAGGAATCGGTGTCACCACTGCGGCAAGGCCGGTAGCCTGTGTAATTGTTTTAAACTGTCGTAAATGGCCCATGTTCTGAGGCGATATCTAGTGGTAAAGTGTAGCCTCGGCAGCAAGGTCAATGGAGACTGAGCTCAGGATCAGGTTGGGGAAAGATAGGGATGGAAATTTGCCGTTGGCGTTTGTCTTCAACCATTTTGGAGAACCACGGAAAGCCTAAATGTGGACAGTGGGACACGTATTCTAATTTCAGTTCTCCAAAACATGAGTCCAGGATTTTATTACTGCACCATCTGGCTTGGTCATCCTAAAACCGAAGTATGTGATGCCAACACGCATGAGATACGATGAAGAACCACTCGAGAAGCTTCATGCATTATTTATTTTGGGCATCAGACTAATATACGTGAAGAAGTGTATGTGCATGGTGTAATGGGACACCCTCCTCTAACATTACCTTTCTTTAATAGAAATAGGAGATACCAGGAATGTTTTCGAATCTTATACACGTGAACATTATCTCAGCTGTTTAACTAAATGAACTTCATTTCATTTTGTATACACTGTATTATATTTTAGGCTAAAATGTATAAACAGAAATTAATTTGTTATAATCGATATGTCCTAACCCTGTATGTACAGTTAAAAATCACTCTTCTTTTAGATATATTTGAAATTACGAAATATCTGTCACACTTAAAGTTTATATTATTACTTGCACAATCGAACGCTGATAACTAAATTTATTTCTGGATTCACTTAAAAAATGATGATATACCTTGGTGAATATTCTTCTTTTGTCAAGAAAGTTCGTGAACTCTTTTGTTTTGTAAACTCTTTGGAATACAGTTAGTATGGCAGAACGAGTTTTAGGAGTGGTGGGCACGTCTCTGATGGAATTGGGCGTGTTTTTATGTTTGGCAATAGCAATGTAAATTTCCGCTTTATGGCAGTGTAGATTGTAAAGTCAGTGTATGATAGGAGAATGTGACATAATAAAAAACAAGTGCAATCATAAATCATGCAACAGGCTTACTTAAAGTTTAACTAGTCATCTGGAACCCCCAGAGGTTAAAAAAAAATTCAGCCTGCAGAATCTACCCCTAGACGTGGTGAACTGCAGCCGTCAACGAGAAAATGAAGATAAGTAAAAAAGTTATTTGTACGTCTTGCACCAGTATTGATGAAGAGATTAAAAAATTTACTGGTGATGTGTGTGAGGGTAATATTACAATGGATAATCGAAAGTTTTAATTACCACTTCGACGAAACCGAGCTGTGACCATCAAAACAATGATGGAGTTAGCCATTCTCTACACATTCACTGCGAAAGATGTTTCCCATTGGTGCCTCACTTGTGGGAGATCTTTGTTGTAGAAGTCTGCGTTTTTGCAGTTCAGAAAATATCCCACCTCGAAAACAGTCTCGGTGTCACTATGAAATTGCCTGCAACAAAATGGTTTGTTCGTACAAAGGAAAGAGGAAGAAGTCAATCGGTGTCATGTCGGGAGAATACGGGTGAGGAGGTTTGAAACGTCCCCTTAGAAAAATTAATGAATTACTGTGCTGATAAACCTCTTACATTATTTGATTTTGAAACAGCTGAGCAGAACTGAACGTACTCAGACATTTCGCTCTTTGCCTATTCTGACCAACACTAAACTGACACACAATATTTTTAGCGCAACGCAATGTGACTTTCAATAATCCCTACAAAAGAATGGCCCTGACTAACAATAACCTATACCTTTCATGAATCACTTGCCTCACAAAAATCTTCATTACTCTAACTACTGCAATACAGCGAGCGCCAATACTGCCAGCTAAATGAAAGATTCTAACTACTGAAGTCACTAACTACTGATAGGCATAGTTAGCAAATTAAAGATTTTGATAGAGAACAAACAATGTATTTACCTTAATAGTGTTCAAAAGTCATAATATATATAGCAGTTCATGACATCCAGTCTTACAAATTTACTGTCTGATGGACACACGTCCAGATCATCCGCTCTCAAAACTCCGCCATCTCTCTCCCCACATCCACCACTGCTGGCGGCTCACCTCCAACTGCGCAACGCTACGTGCTGTTAACAGCCAACTGCCCAACGCTACAATGGCGAATATTCCAACAATGCAAACCAGCCACAGACTGTACACTGCACAGTCAGTGACTTTCATGTAGGGCGCTACGTGGCGTTACCAACATAAAAACCTAAACAGCCTACTTACAGGTTTAGGAAAAATTTGATGGGGCGAAAAAGCAGCATGTGTGAATGTGCCCTGCGAAGAATGAGCTGAGGGGTTGTTGTGCAGCGCAACATTAAAAGCACCCTCTTGGACAACCTCCCATGGTGCTACGCCTTGAATGTGTATCGATCTGATTATCGTGACTGTATAAATTAACTTTGTAAGTGAACCCCGAGATCTGGTCTCTTGGAGGTAGAGAGACAGGTGAGAGTGGAGCCATGGTCCATAATGGGGGAACTCTATGTTTAGTAGTAGTGAAAATTACGTTGCAGAAAGCACGATGTGTGTGAGTGGGAGCCACTGTCAGTATTACGATCAACAGACTGGGCATTCGGCCACCAACAGCGAGAATGTGGTTGGTTAAACTCGTCTCACAAGACGTGCTGCGAACGTGACGTCATTTTGACGTCACATGCAAAATCGTCAATCGGTACAGCGGACGTCATATTAATTTCAGCATATTTACATGTTTTCTTTTATTATAACTTGCAGCGTTCCGTTTCAAAGCAACGGCGCACTGAAAATGTATTGCAAACACGGCACCATTATCATTAGTCGGTTAATAACGCGTTAATGTATAAGCCTTGAAGAGACACTTTGATAACCTAGACACGAGATTAAAATCATACGATCAAGCGCTAAGTAATGGATAATATCGAGGTTTACGGAGTCGAAGAATTTAGGTCTGTATCCCGCTACATGTTATTACTGTTTTTCATCTTAGCATTGTTAACATCTTATGAATGTAACACGAGTATTTCTTGCAATAATCAATGTTATCTACATTTCCGACTGATTAGAGAGCGAAGGATGAAATAAATATTTGGCGATGTCGAGTATTATTTTCGTTAGTGAGAAGCCTAAGAGGACAGCTTAAATTGCTGTGACTCAAGCGAGCAGCAATAATGTTCATACTCTCCGTTTTCACAAGTATTTGGCTCTTTATTTCTGCATATGTGGCGATTTCCTTGTGTGTGTCTAGCAGACAGCTTAAGTTGCTGTGAATAAAACAGCGAGAACAACATTCTTATTCCTCCTTGTCATAAAGTAGATAGCAATTACTGTGGTTGTCGATATTGCGTTTGACTTCAAAATAACGTTACCTTTGCAGAAAGTGTTGTAAGATGAGTGGTAGCTGAATGTGGCCGGCATCAATGAGCATGTAATCGCGACAGCCGAAGATTACACATATAAAATATGGAAGCATAAAAAACAGCGCTATGGTGGATTTGGTCATGTACTAACCTTTATAGCCCAAGCCAGAATTGCGAATTTCTTCTTACATGTTGTGGCTCTGAGGACTATGGGACTTAACTTCTGAGGTCATCAGTCTCCTAGAACTTAGAACTACTTAAACCTAACTAACCTAAGGACATCACACACATCCATGCCCGAGGCAGGATTCGAACCTGCGACCGTAGCGGTCGCGCGGTTCCAGACTGTAGCGCCTAGAACCGCTCGGCCACTGCGGCCGGCTCTTACATGTTGTATTGAAACTGAAATCTAGTTAGGGATTTTAGTGGTGCATTGTTGTATTCGTTACCAGAAAATATTTTGAATTCTGCTGGAAATGGGACATGGCTGTCTTCTGTTGAATGGTTGCAAAGTGCGCTGTCGTGATCAGAACTCAACCTTAAGTAGAAACATTATAGATATAGAACTGAGAGCAGTTTACACAAGTGACGGTTTTCTTACTCGGTGGCAGTGACATTATTCGTTGACTTCGGTGGAGTTTTCGCGTAGTGTCATAGTTACGAATTTTTTCCTCTCAACTTTTTCTAATTGGTCAGATTTCACTAAGACAAGTAATGGTTTACTAACGACTGGTAAAATCGCCACCGTTAGCGGATTTCTGAAGGCCCGTTTGTGCGGCTTCTTCCTGAGTTGGTGACTCAGCTCGTAGCACGCAGATTTCCTCAAGCCAACCGTTAGATCGAGTAGCTGGTCCCGAGGAACACAAGAACCTCTAGGATAGGGGGCCGCCACACAGTTTCTCCTGCCTTCGGTAGTATGCTCCTGTGATGGATTATCCCTTATAAGCATATCATCACGCACTGACAGTCCGAAAAACACTCAGGCGGTTTGCCACTTTCATCTTCGTTATTCAGACTTGTCTGACAACACTGTCAGCGTCCCTGCCAGCTAACCAATGTGTCACGTGATGGTGCATTGCCATGCACTTCCAACAACAAAGCACGGATTGTTGCAGCATAGTTTTCCTTCAAATGCAGAAAACGAATTACCGCACGACATTCCTCTTTATCAATGGGAAGCGCCAATTTCTATTAGAGCTTTTAGTAGCGTGCTGTGATACTGTGGCCCATGTATTACGGTGTGTACCTCGACTGCATGCATGTACCTGGAAACAAAAAGAAATTAACTTCACTCCTTAAGTATTTTTAACTTAAGCACTACGCCGCGTATAGTATATATGCGTGTGTAAACGACGCCTGCAAAAAGTAAGGACACTTTCGAGATGAAAATTCCTCTCCCATTTGGCCAACGTTTTAGTCACTAATTAACGTCAAAATGTTTTGTGAATAGGAACGACCTTTGGAAACCTTCCTGTGGCCGTAACAGGCAGCCGCGAGTCCGCGTCAAAAGTGAGCTTACGCGCAAGGGAAACCACAGCACCGCCACGAAAGTGCAGAGTAAGTGCGGGGTTTTTAAGGTTTCCACCCTGTTCCGCTTGGCTTCACGATTGGATCATTAAGTTCGTTTCGCAATCACGTTCTTCGTTTAGACGAAACGTTTCTGAGAAGCTTTATAACGAGATCATTTTATGTATGCGCTAGATAGTCTCATGTTCATCTGTCTTGTCACTTATGAGCTAATGAAAGTAGCGAAAGCTTGGTAAATATTTGGAAAGTTTCTTATGTATTTTAACTCGTGTTCGTAAATGTCAAGTTGGTATCTGAGATTGATTGCTAATAGGCTCACATTGTTCATTTCGTTCACTAGTAGGTTCACAATACATGATTTTTATGGTATGAATGGAGGAAGTCTCTGTATCGACAAACGAGTCTTTTGTCGCATGTGCCATCAGTCATCCCTGTGATGGCCTGTCACGTCTAACATTATCACGAGGATTGGGTGATCTAATCTCAACTACGTCAGAACGTCGTTCAGGATTAAAATTTCCACGATCGGGCCTCTCCTGATAATTTCTTTCGTAATACGTGTTACGATCCCGTGAACTATTTCTTGTTTGGTTGTAATGATAGTCATGTGATCTGAAATCAGTGTTCTCAGTTTCTCGATTTGAATTAAGTCTCGCCTTTCACACCAATTACTCTTATTTCTTTCAATATACCGTTCTCTGTTGGAACTTCTTTGGTTCCTAAAACCACGACCTCTGTTTCCGTCTCTGAAACTGCTGCGATTGTATGGCTGATCTCTTGAATGCAAATTGTTTGAATAATAATGATCACGATTATTATAGAACTGATTAATCCCTTTCATAATTGGTGTCCCGATGTAAGGAGTGTGTCAGAACTCTCCATTACATAGAAAACAATATAGCTAACTTCACACTATTCTTTGCATTGTGTAAGCACTCAGATATCGATAGTAACAATCTGAGGGCTAAACATGGGAGTGCGATTCTAAGCACTGTTGTGAGTTGAGGTCGGTCTGCGAGAGTGGAAGTAGTAGTGTCGGTAAAGAGCTCGGAGACAGAAGACCTGTCATTCATACTAGCCTCACGTCGGTGATGGCAGATCTTACCATACTCAAGGCCTGATTTCATTTATATAGCCAGGAGAGATTTAGATGGCTTAACTACGCTTGAAGATGGAATTCAAGGTAAGATTCGCAAGCATAGTGCAAAAGCAATTGCAGGGTTAGGTTCGTGATTGTTAGTCCGAGTTTGCAATAATCGCATGTTTCGGTTGTCAGTTAAAGAAGTCTCCTTATAATAATTATTCTCCACATGTAATTAATAAATAAATGCTGTGGTTATTAAATGTTGCCGGCCGAGCGGATCTAGGCGCTTCAGTCTGGAACCGTGCGAACGCTACGGTCGCAGGTTAGAATCCTGCTTCGGTCGGGGATGTGTGTGATGTCCTTAGGTTAGTTAGGTTTAAGTAGTTCTAAGTTCCAGGGGACTGATGATCTCAGATATTAAGTCCCATAGTGCTCAGAGTCATTTGAACCATTTTTATTATATTTTAATGTAACTTTTAAATTGAAATAATTGTTTATCTGGCACTCAGCCATTGGTCATTGCGAGGCATTTCACCATGATTAATACTTGATCATGACGATTTATGAAGTTTTTAAATAGACTTAATTTATGATATCCCTTTTCACAAGTTATTTAGTAGTTAACAGGGCCCAAGCAAACTCCTTTTTATTATACTTATTCTTAGTAACAATAAACTTTAGCCGCTGCTGCTGCATGCTGCTGCGAATTGCTGTTAACAAAATGCAAAAAGGCAGTCATCTAAAGAGGTGAGTGCAAAACTTAGGGCCTAAACAGAGACACTGACAAACCACAACATGGTATGTACTCTAAAATAGTAAATTCCGTTGCACAAGTCAGATTCTGTATCACTTGTAAATTCTTGTTCAAAAACGCAGTCAGATACTTTAGGTATTCATTGTTACAGGTTCATTTGTTCCTGCAGTTTTTCATATTCAAATACGCAGTCAGATAGCTTATCCAAATGATAAGTTTTTCATGTAACGATCTGTCGAGGGCTTAAAGGATAGTGAAACGGACACGCATACAGTGTTATGCAGGTTAGATACCGTTTACTGGTAGCTCAGGTTGCTTATAGAGTCCATGTTCACAGGTGAACGGTTGTAGGAACGTCACATGTTGGTTGCATATACGTTACACCGATTCGCAGAATACCCATCATCTGACCTGTTTCGTTGTGATTGGAAATTTTGTCTGCTCCCGTCTCTGAATTTATTGGACGAGTAAAATTCCTCACTGTCAAGCTCGAGTTTTTGCAGAAATTAAAAAGTGTCTTTACAGCGCCCTGCCAAAGTAATGTGTCACAAGCGAGTCGAAGTTTACTAATTCTTACTAATTCAGAGGGACTGTAACAGATTCGAGGAGAAAAGATTCTTGCGTATCGTGTGTTGCAGATAGTCTGCCGGACTAGAAAAGACTGGCTTTTCAAAATTCTTTAGCATTATGATACTGTTTCTGACTCTTGTGTTGCTTCAGCCCAGTATGCTGACAAGAATGCGCGATAAAATTCTCCTTCCGTTTGGCATTCTTGTGTGATTTCTCTTATTCTTGTGGCCTGTTTATATTCTAAATAGCCGTACATAAATTCAAGTTTATGACCAAGTGGCCATGATGGTGGGAGACAGTATTGGAATTGTTGTAGCCACGCTATGGGGTGCATGTCGTTGGCAGAATTTCGAAATACTTTAAACTTTCGAATTGTCAGAAAATGACTGTAATCAAATGAGGCATTATGGTGAGTGGGCAAATTATTTTTCACTGCGTGAGGCATCAGCATTATTTTGTTTGCGTAACAGAATGTGTTCCTGTATCAGTACACCTACATGGCACAAATCAGAAAGTTTGTCAGGACTATTGAAACGGAAACTATAGCTATGGGTATCCTTATATCCGTGACTTATTTTCCGTTCAATGCATGACAATCGGTCATCCAGTTTCCTTACGTCAGACTTGTGCTGTTGATTAACGGTCATCTGTCTCTGTTTAAAACGACGAGACTCTGCAAGGGAACAGGCTGAGTAACATCAGAATTTTTGTCTGCATTGTTAGTCAGTTCGGTCACGGTTACAGAACGTTCGTCTATCTCTTTTGAAGAATATTTTTTAGCTACTCCTTTAGCCTTAAATGATGCGTATTGCTCTTGAGGAGCTTGTATCTGAGTTTCAAACTGACTATCCCACTGTTTTAACTATAAGATTTCGGCCGTTTCTGTGTGTTCAACTCCTATTACAAGGTTGAACTCCTCACGTACATCTTGCCTTGTCTGTTTCATCTCATCCCTGAAACGCTCAATCTCTTCCCTAACATTTTCTTTAACCTCTTCTTTAAGACTTTTGTTGTCTTCCTTAACCCTTTTAAACTCCGAAAATAGCATCAGCAAAAGGTTGCCTTTATCTTTAGCACTACTACTGTAAGGACGAGAAAATGGCTCAGTTTGATTAACAACTGTGCTGCAAAACCTTTATCCTGAACTACAGGAGCTGACTATTGTAACAAATTACATCCTACAGACTCACTGTCTAGAGAAACCCAACTGCACTTTCTTGTTCTATTTTTGCCATTGAAAAATTACCCTGAACAATCTTGTCAGACATTGTCCTATCTGACTCAGTTAAATCAGTACTGAGAGGATCCTTCTTCAAGTGTCCCCTCTCTGTCTACAGAATCACCAAAAGTTACATCAGCTACAGCTCTAGCTTTTGACCTATCTCTGGTAGCTTTTGCCATTTTAATGAGCTACAGTAATACAGCAAACAAAAAGGAAATCTCGCACACACTGAAGATCTACACTACACAAGTAACTGCTGAAAACACTTGCTTCAAGTGTCAATGAAAACAGAAAATGTTACCACCGACAGAGTTTACTCTATAAATGCAAGTTAAGCTTCTGATGGTAACACTGTTCAGTAAAATGGCTCTACTTCAGTAAAGGACACACAATAGTACACCCCATAAATAATCACTGTCCATCTGAGCAAATAATACTTACAGTTTCAGCAGACAAGAACACTTTAATGGGAATATATCATCAACAAAAGAAAAAAAATTGTTCAAATGTGTGTGAAATCTTATGGGACTTAACTGCTAAGGTCATCAGTCCCTAAGCTTACACACTATTTAACCTAAATTATCCTAAGCACAAACACACACACACCCATGCCCGAGGGAGGACTCGAACCTCCGCCGGGACCAGCCGCACAGTCCATGACTGAAGCCCCTCAGACCGCTCGGCTAATCCAGCGCGGCCAACAAAAGAAAAGATCAATCTCAGAAACACTTATTCTACACACGTTCATAACACGACAAATGCTCGAACACGAAAGTTGCACTACGCTCTGTAAAATACTTTTCACAAATTGGTGTTCAAGACTGCAGAAAATATTCAAAACTCTACTCCTGCTCAAATAAACCTTAACTGCTCTTCAGATAATTTACCTAGCCCATACAAATCAAACTGCGTTGCTGTAATGGCATACAGTGTATACTAACTGAAATTGTTGCGACACAAATCTTGAAATTAATTGTAAAGTCAAAGCCTATAATTGAATTTTTAATATGTATGTGGTTGTAAAGCAAAACTTTGACTGCAATAATCAGTAGACTACCTTGTAATGACGCATCCTGGCGGAACAGAACGACGGTTGAAAGTTTCTTATACTGTACACTTAAACTGGTGTTCGTAAGTGTCAAGTTGGTATCTTGAGGAATGTGAACAACGTATTTTTTATATCGAAAAATGTAAAGCACAGTGCAGGGTAACAGAACTATGTGAAACCTTATTTCTGAACGGAAATAGTGGAGCATACGCTACACGACGTGAAATACAGATTGGTCGGAGCATCAAACAATTAGTCTGAGAGAAAGCAATCCGTTTTCGTTTAAATTTGCATACATCTGACTGCAAAACAAAATGAATCAGTTTAAAATGTTGGCCATGAATATTGCTAATCTTTATCTTCATTCTTGCAAACAATCACTATACAACAACTATTAATGTAATTACAGAGCAAATGACTCTGATAAAACTGCTTGAAAACTCACAAGATAACACTTTACTGAACTCTTTTTGCTGGCATTCAAATGGTTCAAATGTATCTAAGCACTATGGGACTTAACATCTGAGGTCAACATTCCCCTAGACTTTGAACTACTTAAACCTAACTAACCTAAGGACATCACACACATCCATGCTCGATGCAGGATTCGAACCTGCGACCGTAGCAGCCGCATAGTTCCGCACTGAACTGACACTGATATTATTTTCACAAATACGCTCTGCCAATCATTGTGCCTCATAGAGGATATGAACTTTGATGGTAACTAAATTTATTGGCCTACCTGTGCTCACGGAACGCACGTGTGCTCTGCGTCTTGTTGCTATTAGGAATAATGAATGATATGACTGTCAAAAATCAAATTTCATTTGCTGTACTTACGATGTGCAATGCACTGCGGTATCTTACCAATTTTCATAAATGCTTCTCAGTACACAACGGTGATGTGCAATGCGAGTGTGCAAACACTTATGAAAGGAAATGAAAATGGGAAACTAATCTTAACTACCGTTACATGAGAAGAAAGACTCCAAGTTTAACTGTGTTTCTTTAAGCCTTAACAGCAATACACCTTTTCATAAAGTTCTCACACCTAGACATGTTATCAAAATCTTTCTTAATAACTCTCCTGTGTACAACTGCCTCCCTTCACACTTATTTCAACTACAAGACAAGACCATGTGCTTCATAACAAAATTCCTACAGCAAACTACAACCATGCGCTACCTTCTAACAATGAGAATATACACGGTTACAAATACAAAAAAGACTGGTTTATCTTAAAAGTTGGCTTTAATGATTCTCCCATTACTTTAACCTCAACTGTTCAATACCTTTCCTCAAAAATTATGATCACAGAATCCTTTTTAAATAATGCTGCCTCCACTACACAAGAATGCAACGTGTTATTGATAATGGGCTCACACTGCTACGTTCTTTATAAATCTGACTTGATACTGTAATCAGTGAAATAACATCATACAGCATCTCAAGCCTTGAAGTTTCGTTTCCTCTTCCCCGTCAGGGTGCTTCACTCATTTTTCAGGCTCTGTGTAATATGTTGTACAACATCATTCTCTTTAAAGTCTTACGAAGAATTTAATTATAAAATTATACGTAATCCTTCATTAATACTTAGCAGCTAAACTAAAAATCATTTATATTCTTGTAAAAACAAAATCCTGAACAAGGAGAGTGTGCAAAATTCCTATACTGACGAGGGACGCACATGCACAGTGGGTCGCCAATTTTGCTAATCTTTCGCATGACTGTAGTACACATTTATATTTATTACTCTGAGCTCCGCAGCCACTGTCGAGAAATCAAATTTCCAAGTTTTACGAGCCTCTTTAATACATACGGCAGCGCTAGCCATCGAGCAGCGGGGCTAGCAGAACCAGCCAATAGCCAAGGAAAATTACAAGTCGGCAGGTTTTTTTTCGCAAAACACTTGTATCTTTACGAACAGAATTGTGTTTCTTAAGAAAACATCAACAACAATAAAGATAATAGCAGTTGTGCGATAGTGGCTAGGTACAATAAAAAATGGTAACATAGTTGTGTTAGCTCTGCGAAGTATAAATTTAAAGGCAACCCAGAAATCTCCTGAAATGTTTACAGAATGCTTCAACATTGTTGCAGGGTCAGAGATAAATAACATCTTTTGAAGACTACATTATTCTTCTCTCCCTGGTCCGCATCAGATGGCAAGTCCGGTACTCGAACCGATTATTCACGTTGAAATACGCACAGAGCAGTCAAAAATTTCTGTTGTCAATTTTAAAATCTGATGAGTATGTCGGAAATGGCATCCATAAAAATGCTTAGTCCAAGTCTGTAATATGTTTTCCATGCTTTTACAAATAGATCCTACACAAATTGTCAGACTGCCAATGATAACTTCTTAATACACAAATGAATGTGTCAATAAATAAATGTTCAATTAATCACGACTGCTTATTATACTTCGGTTATACCTCGCCATGAATGTACCACTATTATTATTATTAATATTGTTGATGTTGTTCTTACCTGAAGAACCATCGTAGTATTTGCTGGAAGATTACAAAGACGAGAGTCGAACGCAGGACGGACAGATTCTAGTCTGCCGCCTTAGCCTTTGGTGCAAACTTCGTGCCATTGCTCGTCGATAGCGGTCTTTTATGGTACTCATCACGCTCGTAAGACTTTAATCATCGACGTCTCGAAAACAATTGAGATGCGCCCCGTACTAAAGCATAATTTATTTACATCAAACTATGTACTAGCACCCCTTTGCGTGTGCCCTCTGATTGTGAGTCTTCCACTTTTCGCTTGCGCAAGAGAAGCTCCATCTGTTTTTCTCGGAAAGACACCGCATGACAGCAGTGTCCTTATCGCCAGCACAGTGTACGGCAGAAGTGTTTACGTAAAGCAGCTTTCGGGGCTCATGTTTGTCACGGCTTCGTTTCCTGTTTGTACGTACCTACGTCATGGTCAAGTAAACACACACACAAACACACCGTATCTGGAGTTTTGCTTTCTCCCTAGTGTGGAAGATAAAACTCTCGAAACTTTTCGTGTCTACGTTCTATGCAAGGCACGTAACACTCACGGAATGCGTCCTGTGTAGCTTGTGGGGTGCTTGCGTTACAACTGCCGTAGTTTAGGGGGAGGAGGGGTAGAACGTCAAACGGGCCGACTTGGAGCAGGAAAGGCATCACAGGACATTTTAATTTCCAGTGTGTATACTTTTACAAATAAATTCCTAAAACTTGGTCAGCATCACCAGGAAGGATTCAGGATTCACACTCATTGCAGTGAAAGTTTGAAAACATAACAAAATAATTTTTTTTACGTGTGAAATTTCATCATTTTTTCACTTACTAATGGCTGCATTTGTTGCTATAGGCACACTTCTCTTCATAAGTTAAAGAGATTCTTCGACGAATTTTGCGCAACATACATACCATACTCACAGGTGTATGAAACTCTACAATTTATTTATTTTATGAAAAAACGAATGAACTATTATGTTTTAAACTTCATGTTTAGGAAAAACACAAATTTTATAGTTAATTACCTCAATTTTACCACAGTTTTTAATAGATTTCGAAAATTGTAGAGTTCCATACACCTTTTAGTATGGTTTGTATGCTGTGCACAATTCATCGAAGAATCTCTCCTACTTATGAAGAAAAGTGCACCTATAGCAACAAATACTGCCATTAGTAAGTGAAAAAAAATGATGACATTTCACATGTAAAAAAAATTGTTTCGTTATGTTTTCGAACTTCCACTGCTATGAGTGTGAATTCTGAATCCTTCCTGGTCATGCTGACAAAGTTTTATGAACTTTTTTGTAAAAGTATAGACAGTGAAAATTAAAATGTCCTGTGGTGCCTCTCCTGCTCCAAGTCGGTCCGTTTGACATCCTACCCCCCTTAACGTGCGGCGAGTATACTGTTCACCAACCTTACTTCCATTTCAATTCCTTTTGACACTGACCTTGGACGCCGATAACTTCGATGTTGGGCGTCCCTAAACCACAAACACAACAACAATTAACAGTCACCACATATAAGTGAAAATGCCAGGATAAAGAATGAAATCATACAATGTTTCGTAGTTGGATTAAACGGATATAGCGTGTTATGATGTAATGGCGCTACAAGAATTTTGAAGTGCGTAGTGGAATAGTATTAAGAGAGGAGTCTCAATAGTAACGCAAGTAAATGAATATTAAATTTGTTTGTCATAATAGATGCTTATGGAAAAAATAAATAATGTAGTGTTTAAATATTAAAACACTGCATGAGTTACATTTTTTTTACATAGCACAACGCATACCGAGAATTTGTTCTCACTATCATGAAGAAATATTTACATTGATATTTTTGTGATGTTTGCATGTACGAGGGCTGTTCAAAAAATTCCCGTAAATTTGTCCACAAAATTTTTCTGCGCTTGTCTTTTTACTTTACTTTTTATGCATGGTCTCCTTCGAAACTCTCTCCTCCACAATTGATACAGGCTCCCAACACCGTTTCCACTTCCGGAAGCAATCTTGGTACGCCACTTGCTGGATCACGCGAATTTTCTTTCATATCGTCTATTATTGCAAATGTTCTTCCTTTCAAGGGGGTTTTCAGCTTTGGAAATAAAAAAAGTCCGCAGGAGCCATATCTGTAGAGTACGGAAAATGAGGCACCACAGTGATTTCGTTTCTCGTGCAACAGTCACGCACCAACAGGGATGAATGTGTGGGTTCATTATCGTGATGAAAGAGCTATGAATTGTTTCGTCGCATTTTACGCCATTTCCATCTCACATTTTCTCGGAGGCGTCACAACGCGTCCCGATAGTACCATCGATTAACAGTTTCTGCCCGTGGCACGAATTCATGATGAACTAAAACTTCATAGTCAAAGAAAACTACCAGCATGGCTTTGACGTTTGACAAGACCTGACAAGGTTTTTTGGTCTTGGAGAACCATTCCCGACCCATTATAAAGACTGCAACTTGGTCGCAGCGTCAAAACGGTAGACCCATGTTTCATCATCAGTTATGATTCTCTTAAGGTACATCTCGTTCTCATTTGCGCGATCCAAAAGTTCTTCACAGATTGCGAGGCGAAAGTCTTTCTGAGACGAACTTGGCGGCAACACGATGCACTCCGAGATGCTGTGTCAGGATTTCATTACATCATACAACTTCTTCATGTCGTATACTGCTGCACTCTCTTAGACTGTCAGTCTTCGATTGTCATGCACAATTTCTATGACGTTCCTGACATGAGCGTCATCGATAGAGGTCGAAGTGCGTCCTGAACAAGGGTCATGTTTAACTTCCGTCCGGCCATTTTTAAACCGTATGAACCATTTTGACACTGAGTACTGTTTAGACACTCGTCGCCGTAAGGTCCTGCATCATTTGGTGTGTCTCTGTAAAGGTTTTCTTGAGTTTCATGCAAAGTTTAATGCAGATTTGTGCTCATCTAACTCTACCATCTCGAAACTCGCAAACTGTGCGACACAACGTTCTACTCAATACAGCACTGAACAATAACTGACAGATTTACAACAATGAAACTTCTGGCACTTCACTCCAATACACCATTGGCGCGAAATTACGAATGTTCCGGAATTTTATGAACAGATCTCGTATGTTGTCACGCCTCTCTTGCCCTGCAGTCGTCTGTCGTCTGTCTGTGGTTTTCGTGCAATTGGAAAGTAAGAAAATATAAATCTTTTAATTATTTATGTGCAAGTGTTAGAGCGTAGTATTTTTCTGCTCTATCTACTTACAGGTAGCGAGTATTCTTATTGTTCAGTAATCCAGATAGAAGCAAGACATCACTCACACTGTTCGTTTATGTGAAATCAAAATCTGGTGCAAACATAGGACGACAGTGTGTACAAAGATGTTACGAGAGTAAGGATTTCTGCACAGTGGAGGAGGCACAGTACGTATAAGTAAATAGACAAAAACCACTATTTTCTAACACTAGTGCGTAAAAAATGACAAGAGTTGTATTTTCAAATCTTCCAGTTACATTAAAACCACAAAAAGACGAGATGCAGAACAACACACATCCAAACATTAAAAAATGCCTGTGTAAATATTTCTACTTGATAATGGAAAGAAATTCTCGAAACGCGTTGTGCTATGCATAAGAAACGTAATTGGTTAGGTGTTTCCGTATTTAAACCATAAATTATTTCTGCTGCTTAGGAAGTACAGTAACATAACAACACAAGTATAATGGGTATTAAAATAAAATTTTCAACGTCCAAAGAAGCTTTCATGAATGACAGTAATTTGTTAACAATCACCTTAAGATAGACAAGAAAGAAATCCACCAAGCCATTTATGTGGAGCATTTTAAGTTATAATTGTGATGGATGGACTCCGGGAAAACAAGAGAATAAAAAAATTCAAGCAATAGAGAAGGAATGCGAAGAAGAGCCACAAAAACTTCTTGGAATGAAGGAAAAAAATCAGTGAACAAACAATAAATCGAAGAGAAAATATGATACACGATACAGAGGAGAAAAATTAAATTCATTTGATACTTAATTCAGCAAAACATCCGAGAAGGAAATACCTTGAGAAAAAAGTCAATAGCCCGCATCTCGTGGTCGTGCGGTAGCGTTCTCGCTTCCCACGCCCGGGTTCCCGGGTTCGATTCCCGGCGGGGTCAGGGATTTTCTCTGCCTCGTGATGGCTGGGTGTTGTGTGCTGTCCTTAGGTTAGTTAGGTTTAAGTAGTTCTAAGTTCTAGGGGACTGATGACCATAGATGTTAAGTCCCATAGTGCTCAGTGCCATTTGAACCATTTTTTGAAAAAGTCAATAGTCGGGCCCAGAATATTCGTATTACTAAGTGTTATCAGTGGAATGAGCTGCAGCAACCAAAACGAAATGGTACAGATGACAAGGAACAGAGAAAGATGGCTACGTCACAAGTTGTTACCGTTACTCACTGCTCTGAGTGCCGTAATTAGTGGAATGCTTTGTCTTACGTTCTCCAGAACGATTTATGTCTCCAGCTACAAGTTATTACACACAAAAAAACAATCTCTTGTACAGCTGATGAAATAAATTTCCTTTACTTTACGTCTATGGTCACAATTTTTTGTTATCAGACTACTGGTTTCGGTTGTAATGACCACCTTCAGACCTGTTTTACACAAATATGTCATAATGTACTGGAGCCATAGTGACATCGTCAAACGTTGAACACAAAATCAGCACCAGCATCTTCAAATATATGCTGGTGTTGATTTTGTGTGATGCCACTATGGCTCGAGTATATTAGGACACTCTGTTGGCTCTCACCTACATGGGGAGAAATGATCATCACGATAAAATAGAGAAATCAGGGCTCGCACAGAAAAATTCAAGTTCACGTTTTTCCCGCGCGTCGTTCGTGAGTGGAACGGTACAGAGACAAGCTTGAAGGTGGTTCATTGAACCATCTGCCAGGCACTTTACTGTGAATAGCAGAGTAATCACGTAGGCGTAGACATGTTTTTGTAAAACAGATCTGAAAATGGTCATTATAGAACGAAACCGGTAGTCGGATGACAAAAAATTTTTGACCATTGACGTAAAGTAGGGGAAATTTATTCTATATTCTGGTCACTGTTTTATTCGCGATCGTGTCGCAGCTTGTGCAGCTGACGACAGATGTTCAGTTGTAAGGTTTCTGGATGCTCGGCGTTACGCTGTGCGTTTCCACGAAACACTAACACCGTAACCAATTAGATGATGTTGACAGGGTCACGGCAAGTCCTTTCTCGTCGACTGTGGCGAGACACTTCGTGGGGAGTTTTTAAGACGGACCTTTAGCGTGAGGACGCCGTGAGATCCTCGGCTATTAGGCTAAGTGTTGTCGCATTCTGTTTCGTGTCATCTTTATTACTGCCGTACAAATACACAGCGAGGAAGAACGGCGCCTTAATTTTGCTTCCTTGTGTACAGTTTCTGTCAGCATTGTGACACATATTCTAATTCCATCAAGATGTCACGTGTAGGAGTCATGTATAACTGGAGCTTCTATGCGAAATACCTGGCAATGTCCAGGTACGGGTAGACCTACGTGGATGGAGAAGAGGTGGGGGTCGCCATAAGAGTCATGACGCCGCTACAAAGAGCACTTGGTATTTACGTCAGTGGTCGTTAAACTGCGGCCCGCGGGCAGCAGTGGCCTGCGACTCTCAGCCGTATTTTATAATAATACGTTTGTAGCAAATAACTGCAGAATCAGAAATGTCAGCTAACGTTAAGATCGTCTTAAGAGAGTATTTTCCTTGGTCAATAATAAGCGAAGCTACACAGACTGTAATATTTTAAGATGTGCTTAATTTTAATTGATGCTGGTGAAAGTTCGCCGCTTACGTCAGCAGCAGAGTGGTATGTAGCTCGTTCAATGCGGGGTTAATACATATCGAGAGGGGCGGGGAGGGGGCAAATGATATTTTGTTGCTTGTCTTTCAGTGCTGCCAACTCACGACCGTGCAGAACTAGCACCGGTCAGCTGCTACGGTGTAAATGTCAAACAGAAGTAGCATGGATTCGTGAGTGCAGCAAGCTGTATGAAAGCAAACTGAGGCTGTCGTAATAGCAAGCAATGGCTAAAGGAAAAATGGCGTTCTAAACATGAAGTAAACATTTTTGGTCGCGTCTCATATTGCAATTACTGTTATTAATTATTGAAACAGACTAATCCATGTAGGTTACGAATTAATAGTAAGATCGGTAGGGGAAAGTGTGGCAAGGTGGCCGGAAAAGTGGCCATTGGATATTTTCTGTCCTGAACAGCGCTATTGCCTGCCGAGAAGTGGTCATATCAGTTCTTAAATACATCACCATTGTTCTGAGTGAGATTGAGAAAGGAAGCTCGTCCCATAATTTTTTAGTAAATTTTTTTTTCTTTTTAAGTCGTCTGATGAAAGTTAAGTCGTGTATGCTATTCCGTTACTTTATTTGTGCGAAGAATAATAATTTTTTTAAATATTCATGTTTAGGTAACGTCATGTGGCCTAAAAATGAAGTGCCTTGTTATTTATTTCATTTTGATAGTTTCTTCTATGGATCACTATTACTGTTAAGGCGTCCGACCTGGAAAAGTCGTCACACTACACGTCGGGAGAAGTGGGCGAGATGGCCACCCCAGTAATAGTTAGTAAATTTTAAAAAAAAGGCGCATAATGCAACAGATAAATCTGACTTTTAAATCCTTTAATATACGATGCTGTCATTCGCCTTTCTATCCCTCTGTAACAGTTATGAAATAAATTCATATTATCTAAAACCGTCTCTGTTCTGTTGTGTTTGGCATAATAGAACAATTCGATTGAAAAGGATCCGCTGCAGCTGCTTGTATTCTTCCAGTTACTTGGGCATCAAGATCCTAGAAAATGTGCATGAAAATCAGAAAAACAAACATGGCCTTCTGTTGCGATGGCACTGACCGCAGTACCCGCTTAGGTATGGAAAACTGGTCACTATGTAAGCCTTCAGAAGAATGAATGCAGCCCCAGTAATTATTATTATTTTTTATTTTTATTTTTTATTTTTTACTTTAAATTTTCGTATCTGGAAACCAGATCACAATCTGTAAACTCAATATATGGCCACGTCCAAGGCTTCTTTCTTGTCCAGTCACAAATCGTCGGGGTTGCACCTATAAGTTTAGGCAGGCGAGTAGATGCTCCATATCCTGCATAGCGCCCCCAGTGCAGGTGGGTAATCAGCTGGTGGTTCTTCTATTATCGTGGCTAAGAGCCTTTTACGGGATTTCAACCGCCCGGGTTTACACTCGCTACCAAAAAGGGGATGCCGATCGTCAATTGTTCGTCTGAGCCTCTCTGTGAATCCATGTGATGCTCTCCGAGAGTTGGAATTCGCAAACCGGGCAGCTCTATATACACTCCTGGAAATGGAAAAAAGAACACTTTGACAACGGTGTGTCAGACCCACCATACAGCATTTGTGCACCGCCGCCGTCAGTGTCAGCCAGTTTGCCGTGGCATACGGAGCTCCATCGCAGTCTTTAACACTGGTAGCATGCCGCGACAGCGTGGACGTGAACCGTATGTGCAGTTGACGGACTTTGAGCGAGGGCGTATAGTGGGCATGCGGGAGGCCGGGTGGACGTACCGCCGAATTGCTCAACACGTGGGGCGTGAGGTCTCCACAGTACATCGATGTTGTCGCCAGTGGTCGGCGGAAGGTGCACGTGCCCGTCGACCTGGGACCGGACCGCAGCGACGCACGGATGCACGCCAAGACCGTAGGATCCTACGCAGTGCCGTAGGGGACCGCACCGCCACTTCCCAGCAAATCAGGGACACTGTTGCTCCTGGGGTATCGGCGAGGACCATCCGCAACCGTCTCCATGAAGCTGGGCTACGGTCCCGCACACCGTTAGGCCGTCTTCCGCTCACGCCCCAACATCGTGCAGCCCGCCTCCAGTGGTGTCGCGACAGGCGTGAATGGAGGGACGAATGGAGACGTGTCGTCTTCAGCGATGAGAGTCGCTTCTGCCTTGGTGCCAATGATGGTCGTATGCGTGTTTGGCGCCGTGCAGGTGAGCGCCACAATCAGGACTGCATACGACCGAGGCACACAGGGCCAACACCCGTCATCATGGTGTGGCGAGCGATCTCCTACACTGGCCGTACACCACTGGTGATCGTCGAGGGGACACTGAATAGTGCACGGTACATCCAAACCGTCATCGAACCCATCGTTCTACCATTCCAAGACCGGCAAGGGAACTTGCTGTTCCAACAGGACAATGCACGTCCGCATGTATCCCGTGCCATCCAACGTGCTCTAGAAGGTGTAAGTCAACTACCCTGGCCAGCAAGATCTCCGGATCTGTCCCCCATTGAGCATGTTTGGGACCGGATGAAGCGTCGTCTCACGCGGTCTGCACGTCCAGCACGAACGCTGGTCCAACTGAGGCGCCAGGTGGAAATGGCATGGCAAGCCGTTCCACAGGACTACATCCAGCATCTCTACGATCGTCTCCATGGGAGAATAGCAGCCTGCATTGCTGCGAAAGGTGGATATACACTGTACTAGTGCCGACATTGTGCATGCTCTGTTGCCTGTGTCTATGTGCCTGTGGTTCTGTCAGTGTGATCATGTGATGTATCTGACCCCAGGAATGTGTCAATAAAGTTTCCCCTTCCTGGGACAATGAATTCACGGTGTTCTTATTTCAATTTCCAGGAGTGTAGTTTTGGTAGGGAAGTAGGTTTCATGCATCCCGTTGTTAATGGACATGTTTGATAAAGACTTATGTCGACCTTCTTTTCATGGGTTGAGCTAGACCATGCTCGGCAGGCATATTCGGCTGTAGAGAAGCATAAGGCCTGTGCGGTGGTTCTTAATATGGAAGGTTTAGCACCCCATTTGCTGTTAGCTAGCTTCGGCAGAATATTATTTCTGGCAGTTGCCTTTTGTCGCGTCTTTTCGCAATGGTACCTGTATGTCTACATCTACATCTACATCCATACTCCGCAAGCCATCTTATGGTGTGTGGCGGAGGGCACTTTGAGTACCTCTATCGGTTCTCCCTTCTATTCCAGTCTCGTATTGTTCGTGGAAAGAAAGATTGTCGGTATGCCTCTGTGTGGGCTCTAATTTCTCTGATTTTATCCTCATGGTCTCTTCGCGAGATATGCGTAGGAGGGAGCAATATACTGCTTGACTCCTCGTTGAAGGTATGTTCCCGACTGCGCGTCTCTCTTGCAGAGTCTTCCACTGGAGTTGATCCATCATCTCCGTAAAGCTTTCGCGATTACTAAATGATCCTGTAACGAAGCGCGCTGCTCTCCGATGGATCTTCTCTATCTCTTCTATCAACCCTATCTGTTACGAATCCCACACCGGTGAGCAGTATTCAAGCAGTGGGCGAACAAGTGTACTGTAACCTACTTTCTTTGTTTTCGGATTGGATTTCCTTAGGATTCTTCCAAGGAATCCCAGTCTGGCATCTGCTTTACCGACGATCAACTTTATATAGTCATTCCATTTTAAATCACTCCTAATGCCTACACCCAGATAATTTATGGAATTAACTGCTTCCAGTTGCTGACCTGCTATATTGTAGCTAAATGATAAAGGATCTTTCTTTCTATGTATTCGCAGCACATTACACTCTTCTACATTGAGATTCAATTGCCATTCCCTGCATCATGCGTCAGTTCGCTGCAGATCCTCCTGCATTTCAGTACAATTTTCCATTGTTACAACCTCTCGATATACTACAGTATCATCCGCAAAAGCCTCAGCGAATTTCCGATGTTATGCACAAGATCATTTATGTATATTGTGAATAGCAACGGTCCAACGACACTCCCCTGCGGCACACCTGAAATCACTCTTACTTCGGAACACTTCTCTCCATTGAGAATGACGTGTCAGAGAGCTATCTAGCACCACGCCCAGGTAAGCTGGTTTGTCGGTGTGCTCCAGTGTGGTATTATTCCAAGAGACGTCAAGTTTACGGTTAGCTTGCCAGGATTGAAGGTGGAAGGCGCTGACTTGTGTTTTGGAAGGGTTCGGCTTAAGAAAGTTGTTTTTTATAATACTCTGACATTTCACTAAGAGCTTTCCCCAACTTCTGTTCGACATCCGCAAAAGTCCTCCCATGTGCTGTAATTGCCATGTCATCGGCATACAGAAAATATTTTGTA
This sequence comes from Schistocerca americana, assembly GCF_021461395.2. Taxonomy (NCBI): domain Eukaryota; kingdom Metazoa; phylum Arthropoda; class Insecta; order Orthoptera; family Acrididae; genus Schistocerca; species Schistocerca americana. The sequence goes on from NC_060120.1 coordinate 891,889,401, forward strand.
TGCTTAGGCATCGGTTGGTCGTTGGTGTACAGATTAAATAGGGAGGGCACGAAAACGCTTTCTTGGGCCAGAGTATTTTTCTCGTTTCTCCATCTGCTCTTTTTCCCATTGAGGACAACATAAAATTGTCTATTTTGTAATAGGGACTCGATAATCTTAACAAATTGATAGTCTCTTAGTTCATTATAGAGCTTCTAGAGCAGCAGTCTGTGGTTAATTGTATCATATACAGAGCTAAGGTCGACCCTGTTATCTTTTTATTTTCGTATCCTTCCTCTGTCTTGTTTTAAGCACAGAATTTGGCAAGTACATGATTTTCTGGGTCTAAAACCAGCTTGTTGAGGAATAAGTATCATCCCAATAGAGTCTGTCATAGGATTTAAAATAAGTCTGTCATACAGTTTATAAAGATGACCCAGGAGAGACATTGGGCGATAGTTCTTTGGTGAATCAGGTGCCTTCCCGGGTTTCAAGAGCGCCACTATCCTCGCCTTCGCCCACATCTTAGGGATATTACATGTTTCGCAACATTGCCTGTAAAAGTCGCAGGATCCAGTTCCTTGTGCCCTGTCCAAAGCCTCGGATCTGCTCCGTGCACATGTCATCCACCCCAGCTGCTTTGCCGCTTTTCATATTGCTGAGACCCTTGTTGAATTCGTGTTTTGGTACGCTCCTATCAACAACCGTCGTTTGGGAAGATTGAATTTCTCTTTGAGTGGCCTCCCCCCCCCCCCCCCTCCCCAGTTCACTTCTCTTCCTATGTAGCCCGAGGTGTCGCCCTATGCATGAATATTGACTCTTAAGCAAAACGTTTGGCAACAATATTTTATATTTTTACGAGTATTATGTTCCAGATATTTTAGTTAACTTCCGGTGAACACACCATCGTAAGCACTCTAAGTGCCACAGACAAGACAAGAAATTCTAAAAAGTTACAGCTTCATACCACGCAGGGCATTTTTCAGTTGCATTTCAGATTATTAGCCCGAATGGATCGGTTTGCGACCTGACTGTCTGTAGAACATTCCAGCCGGGAAAGTGCGGCAACACGCACAATGATCATACCTGCTGGCGACGACAAATCTGACACGCTTCGTGAGTCCGCAGGTAGAACCGACGAACAACAGGAAATTGTGGGAAGTCTCCACTGAGAAACAAAAAAATAAGAGGAAGACTGACTTAGCCAAACGGAGGCGTAAACGACAGAAAGATACACCGTTCCACCCAAAGCCGCAGTCTGCAGACCTGTGCTCACAATATTAGAGATAACTGAAATAGTGATAATGGTGAGTGCATCTACCATTTAATGCTGTATAAATTATCAAGTTATTACAGTAGTGAAAGTTTATGGCTGCTGTACTTTTTGAAATAATTACATGACACAGATATTTCTAACATTTTTGGAAGGAATGCTCTTCAAGCGATGTATGTATCCGAATTAGAATTATACTGAACGATGTACTAAGCACTGATGTAAACAAATTATACAGTATGTTTTAATACAATAAAAATAATATGTTTAAGGTATTGTTATTATCTTTAGGAATTTGTGGGTGACAGCAAATTTGTTTGTTGGGATGGGGGGGGGGGGGGGGTTACAGTAGTAACAAACGGGGACCCTCCTCCCTAGAACCGAACCCCAGACCCGCTCCTGGCTGTTCCATGATTTATTATAGAAGTGCGAAGTACTACTAACATCCCAGCACCAGCGTCCCGGGAAACTTAGGTGGTGTAGGGTGGCTGACAATTATTTTTATCCATGAGCCAGATTTTAGACCGTATGACAGATTTCATGTTTGTATATTACAACTCTGTAATTCTTATTTATTCATAAATGAAAGGCTGATAGATGTGTCGCGAATGAAGTTGCTACCTGTAAATCATGTGGCTGTGCAAGTTAATAAATAATTTTATTTGATTTTATACTTAGACCTACTGCGCTCTTCATGCGCAAGTTTATGTAGAATTAACTTAGACTGCCAGACGATGAGTCCCGAATTGCATTTCTGAGGATTCTGTTCCTAAGATTAGAGACTGTATGTTAAAGTATAAAGATAACTTCTGAGCAAGACGAAGATACGCAAAATTGGTAATCGTCTCCACTATCTACACGAACAAATAGATATATCTGTTATAAACCACTCGCAGCCAAATATACTAACAATTTTGAATGAATCTGCAATCGGTTTTCAAACAGTCTGTCCTGAGCCTCATTTAGCTCTCGAAACCTCCAGAACAAATTGTTAGTTGTTTATTTGTCTACCGGTGATTTCACATTGACGTGAGACGCGTCAGCTTAATTGTAGCTTAATATAACAATAAAACATAACAAGGTCGGTAAATTCAAAAACTAAAGTCTCACTATGAATTCACATCTCATCAGGAATCAGTGCACACGCTAGGTACAGCGGTATATCATGACATCAGGACTGTGATGATACATCTGTCTCGTCATTACGTGCTTTGTGCGTTCCCGTTTGCCTGAAAAAATGAGTTCAGCTCTGTATAATGTGTGTGGTTTTTCTTTGTTCTTATTCCATTCCCATATCCCAAAAGGGAGAGGGTGGACTCGTAGCAAAACAGTACTCCGCTCTTTAGCCAACAGACTTTAAAAGATACAACAAAGAACTAAGGATTTTAAAAGGATTAATTACACGCAGATTTTTTTAAAATTCACTACTGGCCATTAAAACTGCTACACGAAGAAGAAATGCAGATGATAAACGGGTATTCAATGGACAAATATATTATACTAGAACTGACATGTGATTACGTTTTCACGCAATTTGGGTGCATAGATCCTGAGAAATCAGTACCCAGAACAACCACCTTTAGCCATAATAACGTCCTTGATACCCCTGGGCATTGAGTCAAACAGAGCTTAGATGGCATGTACAGGTACAGCTGCCCATGCAGCCTCAACACCATACCACAGTTCATCAAGAGTAGTGACTGGCGTATTGTGACGAGCCAGTTGCTCGGCCACCATTGACCAGACGTTTTCAATTGGTGAGGGATCTGGAGAATGTGCTGGCCAGGGCAGCAGTCGAACATTTTCTCTATCCAGAAAGGCCCGTACAGGACCTGCAACATGCGGTCGTGCATTATCCTGCTGAAATGTAGGGTTTCGCAGGGATCGAATGAAGCGTAGAGCCACGGGTCGTAACACATCTGAAATGTAACGTCCACTGTTCAAAGTGCCGTCAATGCGAACAAGAGGTGACGTGTAACTAATGGCACCCCATACCATCACGCCGGGTGATAAGCCAGTATGGCGATGACGGATACACGCTTCCAACGTGCGTTCACCGCGATGTCGCCAAACACGGATGTGACCGTCATGATGCTGTAAACAGAACCTGGATTCATCCGAAAAAATGACGTTTTGCCATTCGTGCACTCAGGTTCGTCGTTGAGCACACCATCACAGGCGCTCCTGTCTCTGATGCAATTTCAAGGGTAACCGCAGCCATGGTCTGCGAGCTGATAGTCCATGCTGCTGCAAACGTCATCGAACTGTTCGAGCAGATGGTTGTTGTCTTGCCAACGTCCCCATCTGTTGACTCAGGGATCGAGACGTGGCTGCACGATCCGTTACAGCCATGCGGATAAGACGCCTGTCATCTCGACTGCTAGTGATACGAGGCCGTTGGGTTCCGCCACGGCGTTCCGTATTACTCTCCGGAACCCACCAATTCCATATTCTATCAGTCATTGGATCTCGACCAACGCAAGCAGCAATGTCGCGATACGATACATCGCAATCGCGATAGGCTAGAATCCGACCTTTATCAAAGTCGGCAACGTGATGGTACGCATTTCTCCTCCCTACACGAGACATCACAACAACGTTTCACCAGGCAACGCCAGTCAACTGCTGTTTGTGTATGAGAAATCGGTTGGAAACTTTCCTCATGTCAAGACGTTGTAGGTGTCGCCACCTGCGTCAAACTTGTGTGAATGCTCCGAAAAGCTAATCATTAGCATGTGACAGCATCTTCTTCCTGTCGGTTAAATTTCGCGTCTGTAGCACGTCATCATTGTGGTGTAGCAATTTTAATGGCCAGTAGTATACATAAAAGGCGATTCTCATTGATGATATTTAAAATTACTCTTAGGAAAACGTTGTCTGACGTTTAAAAACATGCACTGTATTCCACTCTGCTAACGCTTGGCGGATTCTGAAAACAAGGCGAAGTGCTAGGCGCTCGACGATTTGGAGAACTGATATAATGTTGGTACAGCAGAAACTCAGGCGACAATTGCATTGAACAGGACATGTCGGATCAAGTCTTTGTTGGTATGGAAGATGGTCAAGGTATGCAATCCCCATATTTGGCCGATTAGTTATTTTAGCAATTTTACTCAATATTGGGCTGTCTCCTGGATCATTAGTAGCTGGAGAGTGCGATAGGATTCTAGATTTCATGTCGGATGGCTAATCTTTTACGTCGCCAAACGACTCGGACAATGATTTTATTTCTGGTGATATTTGACGTAATGCGCACCGCGATCTTAGCTTGCTCTGAGGGAAAGAAAACCAACACTTGTTGTACAAGCAACAGATCTTACTCGATCTCAAGATCATCTCCAACGTCTACAGTTAACTGAATTCTCTCACTAACATTTAAATATGCTGGAGCTCTACAATGAGGTGACAAAAGTCGTGGGATAGCGATGTACACGTATACAAATGGCGGTAGTATCTAGCACACAAGGTATAAAAGGGAAGCAGGTTGGCCGAGCTGTCATTTGTACTCAGGTGATTCATGTGTTCCGACGTGATTATGGCCACACGACGGGAATTATGGCGTAATGGTAGTTGGAGCTAGATGAATGGGAGTTTCCAATTCGAAAATCGAATTCAATATTCCGAGAGCCACAGCATCAAGAGTGCGCGGAGAATACCAAATTTCAGGCATTACCTCTCACCTCGGACAATGGAGTGGCCAGCGGCCTGTACTTAACGACCGATGGCAGCGGCGTTTGTGTAGATTCGCCAGTGCCAACAGACAAGCAACCCCGCGTGAAATAACAGCAGAAATCAATGTGGGACGTACGACGAACGTATCCGTTCGCGCAGTGGGGTGCGACTATGGCAGCAGACGATCGTTGCAAGTGTCTTTGCTAACAGTACTACATCGCCTGTTCGTGACCTTATCGGTTGAAACCTACAACAAAGAACTAAGGATTTTAAAAGGATTAGCCACACGCAGATTTTTAAAAATACATAAAAGGAAAAAACCTTGGTCTAGTCAGATGTGGCCGTATTTCAGTTGGTAAAAACTGATGGTAGGGTTTGAGTACGGCGCACGAAGCCAGGGACACAAGTTGTCAACAAGGTACTGTAAAATCTGGTGGTGGCTCCATAGTTGTATGGGCTGTGTTTACATGTAACAGACCGGATCCATTGGTTCAACTGAACTGATCATTGATGGGAAATGTTTGTGTTCGGCTACTTGGAGACTATTTGCTACCGTTCATGGACTCCATGTTCGCCAACAACGACGGAATTATTATAGATGCCAGTGCGCCATGTCGCTGGGCCACATTTGTTCGCGATTGGTTTGAAGACATTCTGGATAATTCGAAAGAATGATTGGCTGCCCAGATCGTTCGAAATGAATCTCATAGAACATTTATGTGACACAATCGACCGTGCCACGTTGAGTTGCTGCATTACACCGGACAAAAAGGGGTCCAACATGATATTAGGAGCTTTTTTGCCTCAGTGTGTTATCATGGAATTAATTTGTGTCCACAGCAAGGGGTACTGTGTCCAGCAGCTCGTTTACATGAAGTAATGGTGCGCAGTTGTTAGCACAATTTCCTAGAGAGTGGATTCCAATCATCCCAGTCCATCTACTCAAAATAAAGCTCTGTTGATCAAATCCACAGGAATCGCACATAAATTCTCATAATCCCCGATTTAAGAGTTATGAATGATAAAATAAATGACCCACCTAAAAAAGGACTTATCTGCTGGTAGCACGAGTGTTTGTAAGACAGTATCATTAGCGATTTGATGAAGAAATCGTGATACAAACTCCATACGGTCTGAGAAATGCCTTCGATGCTAGTGCACGAGCCTTTTGACGGGGGTACACGGAAAAGTAAAACTCGCATATTCGAGACCGATTTAGTGACTGATACGTCCGTTTACACCTACAGTCTGCAAACCACTGTGTATTGCATGGCATAGTGTAGTTACTGTTTCTTATTATTGCAGTTATGTATGGAGCACGGGAAGAATGAGTGCTGAAATGCCTCTGTGAATGCTATAATTAGTCTAATAGGGAGCTGAAGAATATTTTTAAATTCTTCACTTCTGGATCTGGGGGTCTATATTCAAGCGTCGCCAGATCGAGTTTTTCAGCGTCCCAGTAATGCTCTCCCACTGTCAAACAAACCTGTGACCATCCGTGCTGCCTCCTTTATTCATGAACATTATCCCAGTTCTATTTGGTATGGATCCCTTACAATAACAACATTCTAGGATGTGTCGCACGAGCGTTTTCCAACCAATTTACTTTCAATTTTCTTGGTGAGCTCACTGCATTTTTCTGATTTCCTGCGTCATGTACGACCCGCTTTACCTGCAGCTGAGCCTATGTGATCATTCCATTCCATATTCCTACAAACTATTACATCCAGACAGTTGCACGAGTTGACTGATTCCAGTTTTGGATCATTTTCATTGCAGTAATACAATACATATTTACGTTTTATGAAATGAATTTATTTTTATATTTATGAACATTTGATGTGTACCTGTGACAAAGCCTGCGTTAGCTTGAAAGTGCGTTACTAAACTCTCTGTCAAGACATCTTCAAAAATCTGCGTCCTTGCGTGATTCCACCAAAGGTTCTACAGTCGTCGTGTGCACAACAGAGACTCTTTGTTTCTTCAAGGAGTTAAAAAACTCAGTAAGTAGATACGACGAGCGTTATTTCCATGCCCTTGACTTCTATGTAACCCACAATCATGATAGTGGGCTCAAATAGTTCGTAATCCATGCTGAATACTGAGCCTCACTTACAAACAACTGCTAATTCCCACCGAATGCTTAAAAGCAGAACAACAATTTACTATGAAATGCTTAGGGTCTGTTGGGTGCCATGACAAATGCGCCTCACTTCCGCGCATAACTCATAACCGACGACTTAGAAAGGATATGTTCCTTAACATAAGAATAAAAGTTGAACTTCTGCATTACATACATACATACACACATTAGTACTTGTTCATAGATTATGAGTACAACATTTCGTAATGATGTCGAACGTGTCACTTTAACGAAAGTTTTCTTTACACAAAATAATTGTTTCCTTTTTTTTTACTTTTTATTTTTGTTTTACAGTTACTGCTTCATATCTAAAACTTCATTTATTGCGTAGAAGGAGTTGTCATTCAGAAATTCTTTTAATTTCTTTTTAAATGTTGTTTACTATCTGCCGGACTTTTAATGCTATTTGGCAAATGACCAGAGATTTTTGTGGCAGCATAATTCCTGTGCCAAAGTCAGATTTAACCCAGAATAGTGAAGATCATTCTTTCTTCTGGTGTTGTAGCTATGCACTTCGCTGTTATTTTTGAATTGGGATGGGTTATTAATAACAAATTTCATGAGTGAATGTATGTATTATATAGGTACTGTGAATATCCCGAGTTCCTTCAATAAATGTCTGCAAGGTGATCGTCGATGAGCAGCAGCTATTATTCTGATAACACGCTTTTGAGCAATAAATACTTTTTCTCTTGATGATGAATTACCCCCAAAAAAGGTGCCATATGAAAGCAGTGAATGAAAATAGGCGTAGTAGGCTAATTTATTGATATGTTTATCACCAACATTTGCAATAACCCTAACAGCATAAGTAGCTGAAACTAACCCCTTCAGCAGATCATCACTGTTTTTCTTCAAGTTCAATTTCTCATGAATGTACACACCTAGAAATTTTAAATATTCTGCCTTAGCAACACACTTATCTTCACATCTATATTTATCAGTGGTGTTATGCCATTTACTGGGCAGAACTCTACATCCTGTGTTTTCTCAAAATTTAGTGAGAGCCCATTTGCAGAGAACCACTTAATTTTCTGGAAGACATTATTTACAATTTCCTTGGCTGATTCTTGCTTGTTGGGTGTGATTATTATACTTCTATCATCAGCAAAAAGAAATAGCTTTGCGTGTTCATGACTACAGAGTGGCAAGTCATTAACATATATTAAGAACAATAAGGGACCCAAGACTGAATGTTATGGGACAACATTCTTGATACTTCCCCCATTAGAGGACTGTGTTGATTTTTGCAGACTATCTGTGCTGTGAATTTCAATCTTCTGCATTCTTCCAGTTAAATATGAATAAAACCATTTGTACATTGTCCCACTCATACCACAATACTTAAGTTTATCTAGAAGAATTTAATGATTCACACAGTAAAAAGCCTTTGAGAGGTCACAAAATATCCCAGTGGGTGATGTTCGGTTATTCAAAGCATTTAATATTTGATCAGTGAAAGCAAGTATAGCATTTTCTGTTGAAAAGCCTTTCTGAAAACCAAACTGACATTTTATTAACACTTCATTTTTACAAAGATGTGATACTACTCTTGAAAAGATTACTTTTCCAAGAATTTTGGATAAACCTATCTCAAGTGAGACTGGAGAGTAGTTGTTAGCGTCAGACTTATCCCCTTTTTTATGCCATGATTGAAGAATAGCGTCTTTCAGTCTATCTGGAAAAGTGCCCTGTTTCCATACGAGGGCAGTTCAATAAGTAATGCAACACATTTTTTTTCTGAAACAGGGGTTGTTTTATTCAGCATTGAAATACACCAGGTTATTCCCCAATCTTTTAACTACACAACACTATTTTTCAACGTAATCTCCATTCAATGCTACGTTCTTACGCCACCTTGAAATGAGGGCCTGTATGCCTGCACGGTACCATTCCACTGTTCGATGTCGGAGCCAACGTCGTACTGCATCAATAACTTCTTCATCATCCGCGTAGTGCGTCCCACGGATTGCGTCCTTCATTGGGCCAAACATATGGAAATCCGACGGTGCGAGATCGGGGCTGTAGGGTGCATGAGGAAGAACAGTCCACTGAAGTTTTGTGAGCTCCTCTCGGATGCGAAGACTTGTGTGAGGTCTTGCGTTGTCATGAAGAAGGAGAAGTTCGTTCTGATTTTTGTGCCTACGAACACGCTGAAGTCGTTTCTTCAATTTCTGAAGCGTAGCACAATACACTTCAGAGTTGATCGTTTGACCATGGGGAAGGACATCGAACAGAATAACCCCTTCAGCGTCCCAGAAGACTGTAACCATGACTTTACCCGCTGAGGGTATGGCTTTAAACTTTTTCTTGGTAGGGGAGTGGGTGTGGCGCCACTCCATTGATTGCCGTTTTGTTTCAGGTTCGAAGTGATGAACCCATGTTTCATCGCCTGTAACAATCTTTGACAAGTAATTGTCACCCTCAGCCACATGACGAGCAAGCAGTTCCGCACAGATGGTTCTCCTTTGCTCTTTATGGTGTTCGGTTAGACAACGAGGTTCCCAGCGGGAACAAACCTTTGAATATCCCAACTGGTGAACAATTGTGACAGCACTACCAACAGGGATGTCAAGTTGAGCACTGAGTTGTTTGATGGTGATCCGTCGATCATCTCGAACGAGTGTGTTCGCACGCTCCGCCATTGCAGGAGTCACAGCTGTGCACGGCCGGCCCGCACGCGGGAGATCAGACAGTCTTGCTTGACCTTGCGGCGATGATGACACACGCTTTGCCCAACGACTCACTGTGCTTTTGTCCACTGCCAGATCACCGTAGACATTCTGCAAGCGCCTATGAATATCTGAGATACCCTGGTTTTCCGCCAAAAGAAACTCGATCACTGCCCGTTGTTTGCAACGCACATCCGTTACAGACGCCATTTTAACAGCTCCGTACAGCGCTGCAGCCTGTCGGAAGTCAATGAAACTATACGAGACGAAGCGGGAATGTTTGAAAATATTCCACAAGAAATTTCCGGTTTTTTCAACCAAAATTGGTCGAGAAAAAAAAATGTGTTGCATCACTTATTGAACTGCCCTCGTATGTGACTCAGAATCCTACTTATCTGTTGGCATCAAGCTTTTAGTACTCTGTTAGTAATGCCATCAATTCCATGAGAGCTTTTACCTTTGAGTGAATTTATTATTTTCCAAATTTCAGTAGGAGAGGGGATTGAATTTCAATTTTATCAAATTACATAAGTATTGCCACTTCCATATACTGCCTTGCATCTTCTGATGAATAAATGGATCCTGCTTTCTCTACAACACTTAAAAATGACTATTAAAAATGTTTTCTACTTCTCACTTTTTGTTAACAATCTTTCATTGAATTTTGTCGAAATACAATCTTCCTGTGCTCTCGGTTGTCCGTTTCTCTTTAAAAATATTAGAAATTGTTTTAGTTTTATTATCAGATGTGCTAATCTCAGATGTAATGCACATCTTCTGGACTTTTTAATAATTTTTCTTAATGCAGCGCAGTACTCGTAGTTTTCGTAATGTTTCACTGTTTCTGGATCATTGCTCCTTCTAGCTATAAGATACATTTCCCTTTTCTGGTTACAAGATATTTTTATCCCCTTAGTAAGCCATGGCTTTTTAGATGTAGGAGTAATCCATCGAACTACAGACCTATATCATTGACGTCGGTTTGCAGTAGGGTTTTGGAGCATATACTGTATTCAAACATTATGAATCACCTCGAAGGGAACGATCTATTGATACGTAATCAGCATGGTTTCAGAAAACACCGTTGTTGTGCAACGCAGCTGGCTCTTTATTCGCACGAAGTAATGGCCGCTATCGACAGGGGATCTCAAGTTGATTCCGTATTTCTAGATTCCCGGAAAGCTTTTGACACCGTTCCTCACAAGCGACTTCTAATCAAGCTGCGGGCCTATGGGGTATCGTCTCAGTTGTGCGACTGGATTCGTGATTTCCTGTCAGGAAGGTCGCAGTTCTTAGTAATAGACGGCAAATCATCGAGTAAAACTGAAGTGATATCAGGTGTTCCCCAGGAAGCGTCCTGGGACCTCTGCTGTTCCTGATCTATATAAATGACCTGGGTGACAATGTGAGCAGTTCTCTTAGGTTGTTCGCAGATGATGCTGTAATTTACCGTCTAGTAAGGTCATCCGAAGACCAGTATCAGTTGCAAAGCGATTTAGAAAAGATTGCTGTATGGTGTGGCAGGTGACAGTAGACGCTAAATAACGAAAAGTGTGAGGTGATCAAAAGAAATCCGTTGGAATTCGATTACTCGATAAGTAGTACAATTCTCAAGGCTGTCAATTCAACTAAGTACCTGGGTGTTAAAATTACGAACAACTTCAGTTGGAAAGACCACATAGATAATATTGTGGGGAAGGCGAGCCAAAGGTTGCGTTTCATTTGCAGGATACTTAGAAGATGCAACAAGTCTACTAAAGAGACAGCTTACACTACACTCGTTCGTCCTCTGTTAGAATATTGCTGCGCGGTGTGGGATCCTTACCAGGTGGGATTGACGGAGGACATCTAAAGGGTGCAAAAAAGGGCAGCTCATTTTGTATTATCACGTAATAGGGGAGATATGATATGCGAGTTGGGATGGAAGTCATTAAAGCAAAGACGTTTTTCGTCGCGACGAGATCTATTTCCGAAATTTCAGTCACCAACTTTCTCTTCCGAATGCGAAAATATTTTGTTGAGCCCAGCCTACATAGGTAGGAATGATCATCAAAATAAAATAAGAGAAATCAGAGCTCGAACAGAAAGGTTTAGGTGTTCGTTTTTCCCGCGCGCTGTTCGGGAGTGGAAAGGTAGAGAGATAGTATGATTGTGTTTCGATGAACCCTCTGCCAAGCACTTAATGTGAATTGCAGAGTAATCATGTAGATGTAGATGTGGATGAGATGGTTTCTTACAATTATATTTCACTGTCTTCTTATGGAAACTGTTTTCAAATGTACTCAAAAAGGTATCATGAAATAGGTTATATTTTAAATTAGCACAGGTTCCCTGTACACCTCATCCCAGTCTAAATGTTGCAAGCTTTCCCTAAAATTTTCAATTGTGAAATGGTTAATTAAACGCACTATTTTGCAGGATTGTTTTGCGTTACTGTATGGAGCTGTGTCATACGAGTATACTGTAACGAGCTGTGCCTCATGATCATAGATCATTTTTAACAGGAAAAGCTTTTATTTGATTAAATTTTTCTTGGTCTATATAAATGTTATCTATCAGTGTGCTGCTTTCCTGTACCACCCAAGTTGGAAAGTCGATACCTAAGGTCAAATTGAAAGAACCAAGTAACATTTCAAGGTCAAGCTTTCTATCGGACTGTTTCAGAAAATCTACATTGAAATCTCCACGAACAATAATTTGCTTTTTTCTTCGCCTGACAGACATCACAATAAAGAATCCAAGTTTTTAATAAATAGCTGAAAATTTTCCCGTGGGCCCTATAAATGGCTACAGTTATAAAAGTACCATTATTTAGTTTAAGTTCGCACGCACATTCATTTTTTAGTTTCTACATTTTTCACACTATAACAGATTTTAACATATATGGCAACTCCTCACCTCACCATAGTTTCTCTACTTTCACGTGCTGAAGGCTTATAGCCATCTACATTTACCTTTTTTATATTCGTGACTATGTGATGCTGAGACAGGTGTACATCTATTCCACCCTCCGTTTCTAAATCTTCTAAACAAACAAGAAGCTCATCTACTTTGTTGCTTAATCCCCTGATATTCTGATGCAATATACTAATCTTACTTTTCACTGTGCTTTTATGAGAATCTTGAGTGTACTAACATTATTTTTCATTGTACCTTTATGAGAAACTTGTGATATTTTAACATCTCTAGTACCTGCCTGTCTGAGCATTTGACTATCGTTCCTCATAGTCGCTCGATGAGGTATATAATACTAGAATGAGGTCACAAGTGTCCCATGGCAGCGAACTTGACTAGCATGCGGAGAGGTAGCAGCAGTCAGATTCTTCTTCCTGCTATATTAACTGGAGGGCACAGTAGCCAAGTTAAATAAGGCCAGATTTTGACGTCTGTGGGGAAAAATTAGTAATAAGTTGGATTTTTGCACAGAGCTTCCTTATACATTTCTGAAAAACATACTAAAAGTCCTCACAGATCGGGCTATATCTTCGTCCGCCATACTGGAAAATGGCGGCAAAAAATCACCTTGCCTCATTTTTATGCAAACGGTTGCATTTATTAGTAAAATACTACAGTACAAAATTAAAGAACACATAATTATGTACAAAAGAGATCCTACGTATTGTTTCCATAGGCTTCACTACAAAAACTTTGTGTTTGATGTCTTATTACCAAACAGCGCCTCCTACAAACCTTTTCGTACCATCTCCCACAAGAAAGTACGCTGATTTTTGTGCAGTTTTCGGTGGTTACGTGTTTAAAGGTTTTTGTTATACAGTGTGTCGTTGAGAGACGCACTATTAAGTTTTCTTCTGCAAGAAATGGATGCAGTGTGGTGATGAGCGAAGAAATCGTGACGGCTGTTAATGACCTTTCTAGTTGCTTCAGTATTGAACAGTTACTGCGCAAACAGGTTGAAAACTGAAAATCAGAATGACTATAATGGAGAATCATGAGGAGCGTTTGATTTGTGATGGACAACTTACAGAAGGAACTACTTGTACAGTTTCAGTTAAATGTCCTGCTGCATTGACAAATACCACTGCGAGACGTGGTGATCGAAAATGTGAAACTTTTAATAGTTCACTGGATTTGAAACTCCACGTTGATTACCAGAAATGTTATACTGGAGAAAGTACTACCAAGAAATGTTAGACACATCAAACTCCCGCCGGCACGAGCAACAAGCAACTGTTAATTTCACCAACCAAGGGTAAACTGAGATCTGCCGCAGAATTAGTTATTCGAGAAAAATACCTGGAAAAAATAAGGAGGAAATATTTCAAAAGCAGGAAAAGAAACCAGTATAAAGACGACGAAAATTAACAAAAATTGAAACATTCAGTAACAGCAGCAGCTAAGAAAAGAAACGATGAGTGGGGTAAAAGTATTAAGAAACGTCTCGATAACATCACTGACCTGGTTGCTGCAGATGGAATGTATCATCAGAACTGTTTTGCTGGATTTTTAAAGGGGCACACAGGTGGAAATAAACGGGCAAGTCGCCCTCCTGATGTTGAAGTAGGTTACCTGAGGGATAGAATCTTCAGTATAACTAAAAACAGTGATAATTGTGTATTTGCAGTTACTGACTTGATTGAGCAGACTGGTGGTTATGTGCAAAATGAGAAACTGTGAGGACTCAAGAGAAATATAGTGAAGAGATCACAGTGGTAAATGCACGTAAAAAAATCATCTAGTGCTTGTTTTAGAAACAACGGCCGTAAAATCTTAACAAATGCTCAGTACTAAGAAAGAAAGTGACTCAGGAGAAGTGGTGGTGGTGGTGTGTTGGGGCTTATGGGCGCTCAACATCGAGGTCATCAGCGCCCTGACACACATTAAAAGGAACGAATGTGGACAGACCTAAGAAAACTAAAGCACACACTCAAAGAAAGCAGGAAAAGAAGGAAAATGCTACATAAGAAAGTAATACCTAAGGAAAGGGGAAACATAGCAACAAGAATGTCATAGGAAATTGTTATTGGCTGGCCACTTACATAAAATATGGGCGAGCTTGTCACACAGTGAGAAAATTAAAATCCTCTCCCTAAAATCTTTGTAAAAACATTTGACCGGGCACAGAACTTTATAACTTTAACCACATTCGTCCGAGTGTTGCCTAAAAGAGATGGCAGGTCCGCTGGCAAGTCAGCCGCAACCCGCTGGTCAGAAAATAAAACGCAATCCAATAAAACGTGGCGCACAGTGACCTGGACGCCGCAAGCACCACACATTGGAGGGTCCTCTCGCCGGAGCAGGAAGCCGTGCGTCATAGGGCTGTGGCCTATTCGAAGCCGAGTGAGGAGAACCTCGTCCCGTCGATGGGGCTGAAAGGAAGTACACCACACACGCGTTGTGGGGTTGACTATACGGAGCTTATTGTCAGTCAATTTTGTCTGCCGGATACAAACGTTGCAATGAGTGAAAGGCACTGAGTGAATCGGAACAGACAAGAAATTTAGGAGAGGAAGAATGTCTCATGTGCTCCAGTGCCCGCAAGATCGCAAACAATTCTGCATCAAAGACAGTAAAAGTCTGAGGCAGTCGGACCTTGACACGATATGGAAAAACAACTGAGCAACCGGAGAAAGACTTCGGATTGCCTTGGCAGCGGTTGCAAACGTACAATAGGACTTAAGGTTCAGCTTCTACAAAACAGACCAATTTTTGAAAGAAGCACGAATCGTGATTCCACACCCTTTGAATGCATTTTTAGAAAAGATGACAGTAAAAAAAGGCCAAGAGGAGCATGAAATCGTTTCAGCCACAAAATCACGATCATTCACACAATTAACACTTAATCAATAAATTTTAATTAAACCTTTATTATGTGTCATTTCATGTTCTTTCTACATCAGTTACACTGACATCTGCAGTCAGAAATGGATCTCCCATCAATATACAGTCAGAAAAGTTTTATGAACATCGTTTTGAAGCTGAACCGTTGATCCTTTGAAAACAGTACACGGGGCCTTTTTTGTAGATAATTTTGTATTCCTCAATTTAATACTGAAGTGTTTTGCTCATAAATGCAACTGCTTTCCGTAAAAATGCGAAAAGGTGATTTTTGTCGCCTTTGTCCAATATGGTGGACGAAGCTCAAGGCCGATCGTTGAGAACTAAGTATTTTGTTTAGAAAGATATAAGGAGTGTGTGTAAAAAACCAGCATATTATTGATTTTTTTCCTCTAAAACTCCTAATGTGACTGGCCCACTGCGTCTATGTAGAGACAGACTACTCCAGCTGTTACCGGCTGTTAGACTGCAACGACAAGCTGAACATACTCCTACACGTCACGCACATCTGGTCCGACTAGGAGACGGCGGATAATTGGCTGCTCCAAGAGGGGAGCAACTGCATTCCTCCACGCCTGCAGCAAACAGCAGACAAGTACTCGCATGAGGAGACTTGAGTGTGGCACGGAAAATCAGTTTCTCCACTTCGTGAAGCCTCACTGTTACCGCAAAGAGCACCGCGTTCCCACAAATGTTCGGACCTCCCTGGAGCTCCCTTGGTGATTTCTGTTTTACTGATATCACGTCAGAGGCTAAGGCTTGTCTCTGCGCTTAACGTTTTGTCTCCTACTGCTGAGGACATCCTCAGAGCCTATGAAGGCACAGTTTGACGATTTTCGAGCTGGACTGTTTATAGGTAACAGGTAGCTCAACAATCGGGATATGACGTCATGCGACAGCTGTCAAAATCGCAAGGTCGCAACGACGCCTGTCATGGAGAGTAGGCGCCGTTTGTTTTGTGTAGCACTAAGGCCCACAATTTCTCTAATTTCAGTCCTTCCTGTTTTCTGTTCAATTTGTTTTTGTGCTTTTGAATTTCTATGGAATCTGTACATTTTAGCACTGTAATGGTTGATCCTAGATAAACACGGGAGAAGAACTCTCGTTTACTTAGTTCTCGCTCCTTTGTGCGACGTTGCAGACATGCCTTTATACAACCGTACTTCCTGAGGCCGAAGAGAAAATGAAATTCAGTAGCTGCTCACCTGATCTGCGATCGCACGCGGTTGGCGCAGCTTCGAGAGCGCATTCATCACATGCGACGCGACCTGGTCGCTGTGAACTGTAAGTCAATGGAGCTATACATTTGCATCGGTAATAAGTTACGTGTTTATATTTGGGATCGACTGTGTACCGTGGCGAACTATGGAAAAAGATTCTGCGATAGGAAAAACAGATTGGAGAAAAAATTCGATAGTCTGCTAAAGAAAGTGACATTCCTACCTGCAGTCATGGGTCGTACTGTTATTACTACGTCCGACAAGAGTTTTGTCTCATTGTATGAACGAAATAGACGTGCTCGCCAAAGGAGAAAACTACGTTATTGCATGCGTTAGCATGCCAAAAAAAGGAACTGTTGGTAATATGGAGACCGGAATCCGTTGTTTACCCAAACTAGCTATGGATAAAGTAGCATGGAATTAGCCTTGTTACTGGTTAGGAGCAAACAATCTAGCAGGAAATTATAATAAGGAGAGAAGAAGATTTTGCGAGATTTAAAATCGAATGAAGAGATCCTTAATGTTATAGTCGTAATGAAGAAAGAAGGCAAGAAGAGAGCAATGAGGAAGTCCGTTTGCGGGCGTTGCTGCAGCGTTGTGCTACATAGCGTGACTGCGACGTGGGTATACATGCTGTTCCTGTTAACGTCTAAAAATCCCCGAAGCGACATACATGACGCTGATACAAGCAATTTAATATAAGACACAATTGGCCGCAGATGTCGGGAAATACCCCCAAAGTGGTTGATAAACGTTGGACATATGACGTCACCAGTTGACGTACCTCGCCGCACGTGCAGCAGTTGAGCCTATCGGTCTGTCACACCTCATCATCCAGTCGGCCTCCGTAGCGTAGCGGTAGCGTTACCGCCTACCATGCAGAGGCCCTGGTTCGATTCCCGGCAGGGGACTGGGTGTTGTTTGTCTTTCATCATCATTGACTCGCAACCCGCCAATGTGGCGTCACCTAAAATGGACTTGCAATACGGCGGCCGAACTCCCCCGAATGGGACCTCCCGGCCAACAACGCCATACGATCATTTCATTTTTACCTGATCATCCCAACACAAGCCAAGTATTCACGTCGCTGTGTCCCAGGGCTTTACCGCGTGGAGCTCAGGGTTCGAGTCTTGCGCCTGGCAGGCAATATCTCTCTGTGCTGGACGAGATAATTAGATGTTTACGTTAAGTAAGATTTATTATTTTATTTACTGGTCTCGCGGTCTCCGCTGGTTAACTGCGAAGTACTGTACAACAAAAACCTACCTATTGCGACACAAGTAAATACGTATAAGTTCGGGAATTGCATCAGTAGCAGTAAATGAGCTAAGTGTTCTTTACTAAATAAAATCTGTAAAAAAAAGTCTCAAGAGGAAAGAAACACAAAATTAGAACAGCTTTTGCTTCGTTATAGCGAGGACGTTACGTTCCCTCTTAACGGCGAGGGCAGGATCGACAAACCCAATTGTTGCACGCGCGTCGATTTACGTTATCTGGTGAGGTCACTTGATCAACATATGTCATCTACTTTTGGGGAATTTCCCGAAATTTGCGGCTCCATGTGTCTTATATTAAATTACTTGTCTGAGCGTCATCTATGTCGCTTCGTTTTTTTTAATGTTAATAACAATGACCCTGTACAAGCATCGACGTGTAAGCAAGGGATTAGTATGGCATTTGTGACCTACCGATGTACGTGCCGTTAATATGGAATCGGGAACTATTGTGATGTTATTACGAAATGCGTCCAAAAAGTGCCCACGTGCTGTTACTGTTTTCTTGGCTGCCGAAGACAAACAACGGTAGACATCCATCGGTGGGCGAAGAATGTGTATGGGGCAACATGCCTGTCGATAACCACCGTTCTGGGACGGTGCTCCTTCATGATAACGCACGTCACCATGTCGCAAAGTTCTCATTTCTCCTCATGCGACCATCACGCCTTCGGTCCCTTAAGTAAGGCCTTCACGCGTCGACGATTCTTGTCGGACGAGAATCTGCAGCAGGCAGTTACGGACTCCTTCAGGCAGCAGGACATGGTGTTTTACCAAACGGGTATCTTCAACCTGATGCATCAGTGGAACGACTGCCTCAATGCTCACGGCGACTTTGTTGGACTGGCGCACCAATTCTGGACTGTACAGCCTTCGAACGGAAAAATTTTGCTCGCCCATTATAGACTAATGAAAATACAGAGCGCTTAAAAGACATCCCACAACAATTTTTCCTAGAGTTGCTCCAACTGACGAGACATGTCTTATAAAATCAGAACTGTTCCCACTAAGAACATGTGAAATTCGCCGATAGCGTAAAACCAATATTAGGGAAGTTGTCTGGAAGACGTAGATTTGTGGGAAAGGTTCTGGGAAACTGCAGTATATCTGCAAAAAATGAAATAGCATACAGGCGTTAGAGCCTCTGATTCTAGACTATTGTTCCAATATTTGGAAACCTTATCAAGTAGGCATGACAAGAGAGACTGAAGGAATTCAGACACATACTGGTAGAATCCCAATAGGTATGAAAATGTCGATGCTCTGGGGAATCTCTGGAAAAATAGCGATGATGTTTCCACGGAGCACTATTGGGTGCGTTCAGACAACCGCTGTTCGAGAACGATGGTACGGCAACTCTGTTGCGTCCTCGTCTGCGCATCCTGAATCAAAGTAAGAGGCTTCAGAGCGCTTGTCGAGGCATAAGGACAGTAATTTTTCCATCGTCCTATACACAAAAGGAACACGGCATAAAACCGCTAATACTGCGCCCTACAGCCGCTAACAGAGAATATGGGAAGATGTGCACGTAAACTGCCCGCATTCTAACCGGAAAATTAATCAAATGGTTCAAATGGCTCTGAGCACTATAGGACTTAACATCTGAGGCCATCAGTCCCCTAGAACTTAGAACTACTTAAACCTAACTAACCTAAGGACATCACACACATCCATGCCCGAGGCAGGATTCGAACCTGCGACCGTAGCAGTCGCGCGGTTCCAGACTGTAGCGCCTAGAACCGCTCGGCCACACTGGCCAGCGGAAAATTAATCCTCATACAAACGATGTCACTTAGCCACAGGAATGTCAGGTAAACCCAGTTCGTCAGACATGAACCACTTCTTTCCCGTTCTTGTTGTGAGTGGCTCTTGGACGGCAATGCGAACATGGAAACAGTTCGAAGGATAGTGCTGCCACTGACATATGCATCTAAGCTGGCACGGAGGCCTGGTGTCACAGTCGACAAAATGGTTCAAATGGCTCTAAGCAGTATGGGACTTCACATCTGAGGTCATCAGTCCCCTAGATTTAGAACTACTTAAACCGAACTAACCTAAGAACATCACACACAGCCGGCCGGGGTGGCCAAGCGGTTAAAGGCGCTACAGTCTGGAACCGCGCGACCGCTACGGTCGCAGGTTCTAATCCTGCCTCGGGCATGGATGTGTGTGACGTCCTTAGGTTAGTTAGGTTTAAGTAGTTCTAAGTTCTAGGGGACTGATGGCCTTAGAAGTTAAGTCCCATAGTGCTCAGAGCTAACATCACACACATCCATGCCCGAGGCAGGATTCGAACCTGCGACCGTAACAGCAGCGCGGTTCCGGACTGAAGCGCGTAGAACCGCTCGGTCACAGCGGCCGGCACAGTCGAAAAGTATAGCAACGGTAGTGCAGCTACGGGCACCGTCTGCGATGTTTAGATTTCCGCTCGGACTACTTAGCCTCTTGACGTCACGTATTATCCTATCAGCGTCAACAGGACCAACTTATAATGTCCTACTCTCAGCTTTCCCTCCCTCTCCGTGTCCAACAGTTAACCCACTTCTCTAAATGAAGTTTCCATCTCAATATCAGTTGTCTGAATCCTAATATTCAGTTTTATTTTTACGAATTGTGGTAATTTTTGCACTTTTCGAGATTGATCGTGGTCCTTCGGCGCAGCGTCCCGGATGGAGGCTCTCGGACAAGTGGGCTTAAGTGTAGCAGGCGAACAGGGAGAGGGCAGGCAGTGAGCAGGACATTGTTAAGTGGGTCAAGTGGGCGCTGATGGGATAGTTGGTGACGTCACACAGTTAAGTAGGACAAGTGGAAATCTGGCTACAATACAAATTGTGCTCGTAGGCACTCTACCAAGGGTGTCTGACGATTGGACTCTCCAGCAAGTTTTAGAATTCGATAGTACTCAGAAGGTAATTCCATGGCCCTTCCACAGGGAGGATTGGATTTAGAGGCCTCGCTAACGTTTCCACTTCGTAGTAACTTCGCCAACAGTGGACCAATCCTCACTCACCATAATTCTGAGGGTGTGGGATCCTCCAGTAATTCTCCGCTTGAAATCAGCTCTCTCAACTGAGTTTTCCTGGCGGAACACAGATCTGAAATATTGTTCCCGTGTGCTTCACCTGACGGAGACTGGAGAGTGCTTTGATTCGTACCACGTATGGGCTACAAATAACGATGAAGATTTTGTAAAGACACGCTTTAGAGATAAAACAAACAATAAATCAAACTGATGATTAAAAGAAAATTGAATTTCATTTTAATCTGGCAAGAGTAACAGAATTCAGCACCTTCTGAAGTGGGTGGACAGAGAGCGAAAGTTACTAAGTACAAAATAATCAGCGAGTCTTAGCAAAAAGTGGGTACAAAATTCAAAAAATGGTGGAGGCAATAAGAAAAAACAGGGAAAGAGTTTGGAATGTGCATCAAAATAACTCAAACAGCAGTAATGAAAACAACAGAGAGATACAAAGAAGAAACTATAGTACTGCAAGGAAAGAAACTCGAACAAGTAATCCATTTCACTGATGTATGCTTAATGCAAACTGACATTGTACCAGACATACAAGAAGAAGGATAGCATATCCAAATGACGCATTTAGAAAAGTACAAGGATTACAGGCAACAAGAGCAATAGGAATGGATCTAAGAAATATGTGCAAAATGCTTTATTTGGAGCATAGTTACAAATGGTTTAGAAACTTGGAAATTGAGGAACAAGGAGAAGAAATTATGATGACTTATCACAGAACTCCACAAGCTCAATAAATAGTTTTTTCAAACGATTAAGTATAAGAATCAGATAATGTTTTATTTCGATGCTACAGATACATCACAATTTTAATAGGAAAACTTACACCCTAGAATAATAATCTCTTTCATTCACATTGTATTTCCAGTGTGCACGATTACAGTTTTGGATGATTGAAGAAATGAAGAAACTAGGTTATTCATAATACTTTCAACCACTATAAGCGTTTTATTTATTATTATTATTATTATTATTTTTTTTTTTTTTTTTTTTTTTTTTTTTTGCGAGTTAGAGAATCGAGTCAGCCTATAAGAATTTCATCTGATGTTGGTTCTGGAACATCCAGCAGTGACCTCTTCAAAACATTTGGTATCTTCACAACTGGTTCACAATATGTATATATTCCCTACCGTCGTTAACCGATTATTTTGCGATCTGAGAAACAGCCTTTATAAAGACTTCAGGGGCTAAACGTCAGCGACAAACATAGCTACTGTCTGTTTTTTAGCACTTGAAAAAGATGCCGGTCACCTACTGGTATTCAAGGCTGAATTATGAACTTTCAATGGAAAATCCCTTCTAGTTCGTAGAAGTGTATCAAGGCTGAATTAAAGAACTTTCTAATGTAAAATCCCTTCTACTTCGTAGAAGCGTACGTTGACAGAAACTTACAATTATTATAACAGGTTACAACACTAGGATTGTATCACTGTAATGTCACATGAAGCTAAATCATTTCATCGTATTGCACCTAAGTAAAACGTACTTCCATGACTTCTTTCCACATCGTTTATATCTCTCGCCATGGAATGTAATTCATGTAATGCAATGTAACGTAATGCCATGTCATACAAATTACACCTTCAGAAATTCGAAGTAAGACGATGTAAGTTAATGAAAGACAGAAAGTCAGTTCTAGGGAGGAAGATAATTCGACAGGAAACGATGAACAGCACAACTGATCGTATGGATGAAAAAATATGCAATTATGTACACTGACATTTTTATTTCAATTCAGTTGGTCAGTACCTCCTTACCCCTCTCTCTGACCTCCTCCTCGGCGCCCCCCCTTTCTCTGTCCATTTGCTACTGCCCCCTCTCTGTCCGTCTTGTCCTCCCACTCTCTCTCTGTCCATACCTTGCTTTTTCCTTTCTATGTCCATCTCCTCTTCCCCCTCTCCCTGTCCGTCTCTTCCTCCTGCCTTTTCTGTTTATTTCCTCCTCTCCCTCCCTCTGTTCGGCTCAGTGATATAATTTTGTAGGTACATTCAGCGACATATGTGGATACTGTTTGCTAACTGTGTGCGATTCGAGTTAGTATCAAGGAAGTAATAAATTCCACACCATGCACGATGAGGCAGTTTTTGTTGCATCTTCGTGTGTATGACGTCATTAATACTGAACTACATGTCGTACAGTTGCAGGTTCATTTAGCGGCATAAGTGAACTCTAAACTAAACTCCATTCGAACAAGCTTCGGAAGGGGCAGTGGTCAGCACACCGCTCAGCCGACCACTGTCAGTTTTCGTGACCGGAATGTGTGAATACTACCTGCCAAAAGTGTCGCGAATACAGTTAGTAGTAAATAAGTAACAAATTAAAATGCCATGACTGATGCGAAAATGAACAGCGAAAATGTAGTAAGCGACAAACTTCTTCACTTTCATCATTATGTGGAGGGTGTAAGCGAGAAAAAATTTCGCATAGGTTTGAAATTATGTGTGAAGTCATTAAGCGCTCTCGTTCTCAAATATTGGATGAATAAAATATGGATATTTACGTGTCCTGGCCTACATTTCTTTTTCACTCCCGCCCTCTAATAGGTAGGTGGTGCTTATTCCCCCCCCCCCCCCCCCCCCCCCAGCGATTCTTCCCACACTGTAACTTAACATGTATACCAAGTTTAGTTCACTGGCTTCGGAGGAGATGTGGAACATACATACTTATAATTTTGTAATACCGGCATGTGAGAATATCGTTTCTCCGTGATCATTTTTGATGAACTAAAGCCTATACAGTGTCCCAAACTATGCTCAAGTTATCTGCGAAACCCCCATGAATGCTCGCCTAATACTTTTGGAGATTAATGTGTTCAGAGACAAACAGAGAGACACGACGGTTTTACGTATTTACTATTAGAATAGGAGTGATAATACCAAAACAAAACGGGCAGAAATTTCCCATGCAAAAGATGCAATTACACGTGGAATATGAATGTAGTCAACACATCCTGATTTAAGCAGGAAACAGACGGACAAATAAAGTAAGTGAAATACGTTATTTCACCAGTACCATGAATAAACTGTTTTGGACCAGCTCATAACAGCTAAAGGACAGCCAGCCAACTTGCGAAATAACCGGATCGAATCCGCGCGGCGGCTTAATCACCGTGGCGCCTGTTGTTTTTAGGCAGTTTCCAACGATCGTTTAGGCAAATGCTGGGCTGGTCCCGAAATTCGACCTCAGTAATTGCAATATACAAACAGTGAAAACGCGATCACAAGCAAAACAAAGTACACTCATGTTCAGAAAAAAACAGAACACCTTGAAAGACTAGAGACAGGTCAGTCATAATTAAAGTACATGTACATGAGTATGTTCTGCAGAAATGATTAGCCTTTTAACATGTCGACCCGCGGGTTCACGGTCAACATATACATCGCGACGCGACACTACCTCTTGCTGTGACTCTAGTTGTCGCTATAAACCGAAGGTAATGGACCAGTGTCACTTGAGCAGATGAGCAGGATGCCACGCAACGTACGCGCGAACCGTACCACCAAATTAGTGAGTTTGAAAGAGGGCGCATTACTGACAGAGAATGTGATGCATCCATCCGGGAAATTGCTGTTCGTGTGGGACGAAGTGTTTCGGCAGTGCAATGAGTGTGTGCAGAATGGTTCATGGAAGATCGCAGAACACGATGAGATAGGTCAGCTGGCACCATCCAGATTCCCCCCCCCCCCCCCGCACCCCCTTCCCCAGAGGTGGTTAACACTTCATTCCGAATGCCATTGCAGGACAGATCTGCGTTCTACTCGGTTGTGGCGCAACGGTGGAACAGTGTAACACATCGTATACTATCAGGGCTGACAGTCTGTCGCAGTACAGGGTTATTACAAATGATTGAAGCGATTTCACAGCTCTACAATAACTTTATTATTTGAGATATTTTCACAATGCTTTGCACACACATACAAAAACTCAAAAAGTTTTTTTAGGCATTCACAAATGTTCGATATGTACCCCTTTAGTGATTCGGCAGACATCAAGCCGATAATCAAGTTCCTCCCACACTCGGCGCAGCATGTCCCCATCAATGAGTTCGAAAGCATCGTTGATGCGAGCTCGCAGTTCTGGCACGTTTCTTGCTAGAGGAGGTTTAAACACTGAATCTTTCACATAACCCCACAGAAAGAAATCGCATGGGGTTAAGTCGGGAGAGCGTGGAGGCCATGACATGAATTGCTGATCATGATCTCCACCACAACCGATCCATCGGTTTTCCAATCTCCTGTTTAAGAAATGCCGAACATCATGATGGAAGTGCGGTGGAGCACCATCCTGTTGAAAGATGAAGTCGGCGCTGTCGGTCTCCAGTTGTGGCATGAGCCAATTTTCCAGCATGTCCAGATACACGTGTCCTGTAACGTTTTTTTCGCAGAAGAAAAAGGGGCCGTAAACTTTAAACCGTGAGATTGCACAAAACACGTTAACTTTTGGTGAATTGCGAATTTGCTGCACGAATGCGTGAGGATTCTCTACCGCCCAGATTCGCACGTTGTGTCTGTTCACTTCACCATTAAGAAAAAATGTTGCTTCATCACTGAAAACAAGTTTCGCACTGAACGCATCCTCTTCCATGAGCTGTTGCAACCGCGCTGAAAATTCAAAGCGTTTGACTTTGTCATCGGGTGTCAGGGCTTGTAGCAATTGTAAACGGTAAGGCTTCTGCTTTAGCCTTTTCCGTAAGATTTTCCAAACCGTCGGCTGTGGTACGTTTAGCTCCCTGCTTGCTTTATTCGTCGACTTCCGCGGGCTACGCGTGAAACTTGCCCGCACGCGTTCAACCGTTTCTTCGCTCACTGCAGGCCGACCCGTTGATTTCCCCTTACAGAGGCATCCAGAAGCTTTAAACTGCGCATACCATCGCCGAATGGAGTTAGCAGTTGGTGGATCTTTTCTGAACTTCGTCCTGAAGTGTCGTTGCACTGTTATGACTGACTGATGTGAGTGCATTTCAAGCACGACATACGCTTTCTCGGCTCCTGTCTCCATTTTGTCTCACTGCGCTCTCGAGCGCTCTGGCGGCAGAAACCCGAAGTGCGGCTTCAGCCGAACAAAACTTTGAGTTTTTCTACGTATCTGTTGTGTGTCGTGACCATATGTCAATGAATGGAGCTACAGTGAATTTATGAAAACGCTTCAATCATTTGTAATAGCCCTGTATATTACGGCATGGGATACGTGCGCGTCCTCCACTACTCCACCTACCTTTGATGGAAGTGCAGAAACATGCTAGACGGCAATGGTGTATGGAACGACGTCACTGGGGATAGGAATGACATCAGATAGTGTTCTCGGACGAATCCATGTTCTGTTTGTTTGAAAATCATGGCCACATTTTGATTCGCCGCAGACGGGGGGAGTGGCACCACAGTGACTGCATTAGCACAAGACATACAGCGCTAACTCCAGGCCTTATGGTGTAGGGTGCTATTGAGTACATCACAAATCACATCTGGTACGTGTCCAGGGCACAGTGGCCAGTGTGACCTACATAAATGACATTCTGCGACCAGTAGCCATCCGTTGTACAACTTGAGCCATTTGAACAGGGTGACGTCGTGGTTCTGCGGGAACTGGATGGATGTATCGACGGACTGCTGCACATGCGGGACGCAATGTAACGGTGGTGTGTAGCCGCCTCCAGCGGTATACTGTGGAACATTCCCACACTTATAGACCTGGTTCTGGATGTCCACGTAGTATAAACGTACGTCAGGATCGATGCATTGTGCAGGCAGTGGTGGCTGACTGAACACCACCCAGGGTTGCACCTATTGCGTCGTCAGGAACCATTGGGAACCATCTGACTGCAGCAGGATTAAGAGCACATGTGCCTCTGACCAGGCTACCATTGACACCATAACACCGCAAAGCACAGCTACTCTGCTGTCGTGAAAGAGTTCACTGGAGAGTGGAATGGCGCCCTATTGTTCTCAGTGACGAGAGTAGGTTCTGTCTGTTTGTGAGTGATGGACGTACACATGTATGGCGTAGTCCTGGTGGGCTGCCTGTTCCATTGTGTATCCACCCACGACACACAACTCCCACCCCCGGTTTCATGGTGGGATGGCCATCCGTTATAGCTCTCGGCCACACTTGTGGGTAAAGTGACTAGAGTCTGCTAGATTACACAGATTTTTACCCCTATGCTACAGCCATTTCTTCCACAAGAAGGTGATGTACTTTTTCAGCAGGATAATGCACGTCAGTATACGGCTGCTGCGACGCAACGTGGTCTACATCAACTGCCCTTGCCAGTAAGATCACCAGATCTCTCGCCAGTTGAACACGTAGAAGCGCGTTCTTACTCGTTCTCCAGGGTCGGCAAGAACCCATGCGAAATTGCAACAAAAGGTACACGATGATTGTAACACTCTGTCACAGGATGTCATTCGCCACCTTTAAGATCGCTTTCATGCGAGAATAAGAGCCTGCGTTGCTGCCAAAGGAGTGTGCACTATATAGGGTGGTCCATTGATAGTGACCGGGCCAAATATCTCACGAAATAAGCATCAAACGAAAAAACTACTAAGAACGAAACTCGTCTAGTTTTATGGGGGAAACTAGATGGCGTTATGATTGGCCCGCTAGATGGCGCTGCCATAGGTCAAACGGATATCAACTGCGTTTTTAAAAAAATAGAAACCCCCATTTTTTATTACATTTTCGTGTAGTACGTAAAGAAATATGAATGTTTTAGTTGGACCACTTTTTTCGCTTTGTTATAGATGGCGCTGTAATAGTCACAGACGTATAAGTACATACTATCACGTAACACTCCGCCAGTGCAGACGGTATTTGCTTCGTGATATACTGTATTACCCGTGTTAAATGGACCGTCTACCAATTGCGGAAAAGGTCGATATCGTGTTGATGTATGGCTATTGTGATCAAAATGCCCAACGGGCGTGTGCTATTTATGCTGCTCGGTATCCTGGACGACATTATCCAAGTGTCCGGACCGCTCGCCGGATAGTTAAAAGTTATTTAAGGAAACAGGAAGCGTTCAGTCACATGTGAAACTTCAAGCACGACCTGCAACAAATGATGATGCCCAAGTAGGTATTTAAGCTGCTGTCGCGGCTAATCCGCACATCAGTAGCAGACAAATTGCGCGAGAATAGGGAATCTCAAAAACGTCGGTGTTGAGAATGCTACATCAACATCGATTGCACCCGTACCATATTTCTGTGCACCAGGAATTGCATGGGGACGACTTTGAACGTCGTGTACAGTTCTGCCACTGGACACAAGAGAAATTACGGGACGATGATAGATTTTTTGCACGCGTTCTATTTAGTGACGAAGCATCATTCACCAACAGCAGTAACGGAAACCGGCACAATATGCACTATTGGACAACGGAAAATTCACGATGGCTGCGACAAGTGGAACATCAGAGACCTTGGCGGGTTAATGTATGGTGCGGCATTATGGGAGGAAGGATAATTGGCCACCATTTTATCGGTGGCAATCTAAATGATGCAATGTATGCTGATTTCCTACGAAATGTCCTACCGATGTTACTACAAGATGTTTCACTGCATGACAGAATGGTGATGTACCTCCAACATGATGGATGTCCGGCACATAGCTCGCGTGCGGTTAAAGCGGTATTGAATAGCATATTTCATGACTGGTGGATTGGTCGCCGAAGCACCATACCACGGTCCACACGTTCACCGGATCTGACGTCCCCGGATTTTTTTCTGTGGGGAAAGTTGAAGAATATTTGCTACCGTGATCCACCGACAACGCCTGACAACATGCGTCAGAGCATTGTCAATGCATGTGCGAACATTACGGAAGGCGAACTACTCGCTGTTGAGTGGAATGTCGTTACACGTATTGCCAAATGCATTGAGGTTGACGGACATCATTTTGAGCATTTATTGCATTAATGTGGTATTTAGAGGTAATCACGCTGTAACAGCATGAGTTCTCAGAAATGATAAGTCCACAAAGGTACATGTAACAAATTGGACCAACCGAAATAAAATGTTCATACGTACCTACGTTCTGTATTTTAATTTAAAAAACCTACCTGTTACCAAATCTTCGTTTAAAATTGTGAGCCATATGTTTGTGACTATTACAGCGCCATCTATCACAAAGCGGAAAAAGTAGTCCAACTAAAAACATTTATATTTCTTTACGTACTACACGAAGTAATAAAAAATGGGGGTTCCTATTAAAAAAAAACGCAGTTGATATCCGTTTGACCTATGTCAGCGCTATCTAGCTGGCCAACCATAGCGCCATCTGGTTTCTCCCTTCAAGCTACGACAAGTTTCGTTCTTTGTAGTTTTTTCGTTTGACGCTTATTTCGTGTCGTATTTGGCCCGGTCACGATCAATGGACCACCCTGCATATGGATGCAACTGTTTAGACACCCTTTACTGTAAAATAGGTGTTTCATTTGCTCTGATTTTATGATATACTCTTACAATGATGAAATACCTGTCGCTCTCACTAGTCAATAAAATGACCTTGTCCTTGAGGGTGTTACTTTCTTTCCGGCAATATATATATATATATATATATATATATATATATATATATATATATATATATATGTGTGTGTGTGTGTGTGTGTGTGTGTTCATCTCTAGCGCTTCATTCAATATACAAGAAATTGGTCACCCCGGGAGACATAATGCTAATTCCATGTACCACGGCATGTATGATTTAAATAACGAAAAACTGCACCAGTTACTTATTTTTTTCATGCTTAGCACAACGCGGTTCTAGAATTTATTCTCATTTTCTAGTGCATTGATTCACATGAATATTTTTTATGTTTGCATGTGCGCTTTTCTGCCTCTATTGCATTGTAGATGTCTTTTTGACTGCAGTCGGGAAATCGCACAAAATGAATCTCCGAGTATTTTTATGTGCTAATGTTAGAAATGGTACTTGTGTTTGTGTGCTTACAGATTTTGTGCCTCCTCCATTACACAGAATTTCACATACAAGAAAATTATCACTTACACTACACTGTTTTTGTTTTAGTACTCAAAAGATGCTGCAAAGTGCTCTTGGAGAGCATTATACATACAAAGTTACCAATTATAAAATGTAATTTTACAACTGATGACTAAGGAAATGTACATATTTATGAAAATTACTACCGTTATAATGTGCATGAGAAATATTTCAAAAAATTAACTGATTAACTATCTAGTGTGTCATCGACAATTTTTCTCCTTGCTTTTTGTGGTGTACAAAACGTTCAAGCTCCTTTAATAAATTCACTGTATGTGATTTTTGGAAGTGATGATCTTAAGACTTTCGTCTATGTTTTCAAATAGGTGTCCAGTGTCTTTTGTGGGTGTTGTTATTGCTGTTTTTGTAAACTCTGTTATTTGCGTAACAGCTGATGTATTCAGTGTACCTGATTTGAAAATTCCTGCTATTTTGCTTTATGTAGTAGCTTGAGCAAGTTTTACATGTTATTTTCTATGAGTCTGAGAATTTATCTTTTTTATTGTTTAAGGTGTGGACTTATTTCTGTTGTAGTTTGTTGTTTGTGGAGAAAGCTACCTTCACATTAAGTAACTTAAGTAAGTTTGCTATTTTTTGACAGATGTTACCTACGTAAGGTATGCTGATCATACACTTTTTTGTATTACTGGTTCCTTCTGAAGAACTATGAATTTCTTTCTTTTTTGTAATTTGTTACAGCATATGGTCTGTCATTGGGCTAGGGAAGTCATGGGTCACTGCAATTTGCTTAATGATGTCAAATCCTTTCTTTGTGTCCTCTTTGTTAATTGAGATTTTGTTTGTGCTGTGTACCATCTTTCTGTATACAGCTTTCTTGTGTACGTGGGTGACATGATATGGCAGGGACTGTGCTGCTGGAAGATGTCTTTTTTCTGTGTGTCTTGAAATTGTGCCTGTTGTTTTTGTTTTCTATGCACAGATCGAGAAAATTAATGTTATTATTTTTTGTATCCAGCTCTGAATATTATTTTCTTGTGCACATTATTAAACAATGTTTGTGATGTTATTGGTATCCCTTGTGTCACTTCTGAGTAAAATTAAGTTATTGTCCACGTATTTTTTAAGTATACTACGTTTTTAATAAGGGTTCCTGGCTGCAAAATATTTTCAAAAGATGTTCAAATGTGTGTGAAATCTTATGGGCCTTAACTGCTAAGGTCATCAGTCCCTAAGCTTACACACTACTTAACCTAAATTATCCTAAGGACAAACACACACATCCATGCCCGAGGGAGGACTCGAACCTCCGCCGGGACCAGCCGCACAGTCCATGACTGCAGCGCCTAAGACCGCTCGGCTAATCCCGCGCGGCAAAATATTTTCAATTCTAGGTGGTTTATGAAAAAGTCTGCTATTGTACCAGACTCAGAAACATACAAAATCGCATGTAAACCTGTTCAAGCTACTACATAGAACTAACTCGAGGGAATTTTCAAATTACACACCTGGAAATGGAAAAAGAACACATTGACACCGGTGTGTCAGACCCACCATACTTGCTCCGGACACTGCGAGAGGGCTGTACAAGCAATGATCACACGCACGGCACAGCGGACACACCAGGAACCGCGGCGTTGGCCGTCGAATGGCGCTAGCTGCGCAGCATTTGTACACCGCCGCCGTCAGTGTCAGCCAGTTTGCCGTGGCATACGGAGCTCCAACGCAGTCTTTAACACTGGTAGCATGCCGCGACAGCGTGGACGTGAACCGTATGTGCAGTTGACGGACTTTGAGCGAGGGCGTATAGTGGGCATGCGGGAGGCCGGGTGGACGTACCGCCGAATTGCTCAACACGTGGGGCGTGAGGTCTCCACAGTACATCGATGTTGTCGCCAGTGGTCGGCGGAAGGTGCACGTGCCCGTCGACCTGGGACCGGACCGCAGCGACGCACGGGTGCACGCCAAGACCGTAGGATCCTACGCAGTGCCGTAGGGGACCGCACCGCCACTTCCCAGCAAATTAGGGACACTGTTGCTCCTGGGGTATCGGCGAGGACCATTCGCAACCGTCTCCATGAAGCTGGGCTACGGTCCCGCACACCGTTAGGCCGTCTTCCGCTCACGCTCCAACATCGTGCAGCCCGCCTCCAGTGGTGTCGCGACAGGCGTGAATGGAGGGACGAATGGAGACATGTCATCTTCAGCGATGAGAGTCGCTTCTGCCTTGGTGCCAATGATGGTCGTATGCGTGTTTGGCGCCGTGCAGGTGAGCGCCACAATCAGGACTGCATACGACCGAGGCACACAGGGCCAGCACCCGGCATCATGGTGTGGGGAGCGATCTCCTACACTGGCCGTACACCACTGGTGATCGTCGAGGGGACACTGAATAGTGCACGGTACATCCAAACCGTCATCGAACCCATCGTTCTACCATTCCTAGAACGGCAAGGGAACTTGCTGTTCCAACAGGACAATGCACGTCCGCATGTATCCCGTGCCACCCAACGTGCTCTAGAAGGTGTAAGTCAACTACCCCGGCCAGCAAGATCTCCGGATCTGTCCCCCATTGAGCATGTTTGGGACTGGATGAAGCGTCGTCTCACGCGGTCTGCACGTCCAGCACGAACGCTGGTCCAACTGAGGCGCCAGGTGGAAATGGCATGGCAAGCCGTTCCACAGGACTACATCCAGCATCTCCACGATCGTCTCCATGGGAGAATAGCAGCCTGCATTGCTGCGAAAGGTGGATATACACTGTACTAGTGCCGACATTGTGCATGCTCTGTTGCCTGTGTCTATGTGCCTGTGGTTCTGTCTGTGTGATCATGTGATGTATCTGACCCCAGGAATGTGTCAATAAAGTTTCCCCTTCCTGGGACAATGAATTCACGGTGTTCTTATTTCAATTTCCAGGAGTGTATATGGTTCAAAATGGTTCAAATGGCTCTGAGCACTATGGGACTTAACATCCACGGTCATCAGTCCCCTAGAACTTAGAACTACTTAAACCTAACTAACCTAAGGTCATCACACAACACCCAGTCATCACGAGGCAGAGAAAATCTCTGACCCCGCCGGGAATCGAACCCGGGAACCCGGGCGTGGGAAGCGAGAACGCTACCGGCCGTCCACGAGCTGCGGACTCAAATTATATGCATTGAACACATCAGATGTCACACACATAACCAATTTACAAAAACAGCAATAACAATACATATAAAAGAACACTGGACACCCATTTGAAAACACAGAAGAAGGCCTTACGGTCACCACTTCCAAAAATCACTTACAATAGAATTAACGGAGGAGCGAACGCTTTGTACACCAGAAAAAGCAAGCTCTTTGTGAAACCATAGTGTCGCAATATTTTTGTAGTACGTCTTGATCACTAAAACGAACAGAATTAGTGACGATTTGCCTGTGTGTGACGTTCTGTGTAATGGATGAGGCACAATAACTATAAGCAGACAGACAATAATACCGTTTCTAACTCTAGCATACAAAAGCACTCCTAAATCCGTTTTGTCCGATTTTCTAATTGCTATATTTCTAATTCCAGTATAACCTCAAAAAAGTCATCTACAATGCAAGACAGGAGGAAAATCATAAATGCAAACATCATCAAAAATATTCATTTAAGCAAATGCACCTGAAAATGAGAATTAATTCTTGTCAGGCGTTGTGTTGAGCATAAAACATAAGTAACTAACGCAGTTTTTCGTTATTAAAATCATAAATGGCACAGTTGCAGCCTTTCGTAAAACATCGATTATGATGAACAAAATTAAAAGCCTTAATAATGGTATCAATTCGGCGAGGAAAAGAGGTCACAAATTACTTCAGGTATACTATATCCATGTGAAGGCACAAATTGTTGATAACTTCCTGTAGGAACTACTAAATCGCAGGGATTTTGATTGCTGTATTCCATCCGAGGTTTCAGAAGTGCCATTTTCTATGGGATTCATATCACGTGGTTTATCCATCCTTCCAGCTTCATGAAACATGGAATTTTTGCGTTCAGCTCGGTGAACACGGCTGTAGTTATCTTGGGAGAAGGGAGTGTCTACATCATACTCATCAAGAAAATGAAGAAGTTGGACAACATCTGTCACCTAGAACTTTGAAAAACATCCTGATTCATGATCACGGTAGTCTGAATGAGTGGATCCAATTCATGGTTCGAAATACTTCCCCAAAACATCACAGAATCACCTTCGGCATGACCTACGTACTCCACACTTTACGGGTTAATCGCATCATTGGGCCGTCATTGCACTCGACGCCTTGAGTCATTTGAAAAGATGGTAAAATCGCAATTCGTCGGACCCAACTACAAGCCTCCAGTGAGCTATTATCCAGTTTCTGTTTTGTTTGTCCTACTGCAGAGGTGCGGCTTTGTATGTTGCTGTGAGCAACGGCCTTGTACGAAATGTTCGAGTCCAAATGCCCACTGCACGCTGTTACCTTAGCCATGTCCGCTCGAAAACTGTGAGACCATCGAAAACTGTGTGATATTACTGCGCAAAAATATTATAATTAGTTGCAATATTTAATTATATCATCAATCTCCTCTGAGTTCCCATAGATTACGTGTTAATTGTCCCATTTCTTCTGGGAATGCATTACATGCGAGGTGCCTAGTTGGTTTTACTGCTCTGAGAGAAATGAAGAGAGATCTGTTAATTTGGACCAACATACATCTTCTAAAGGTAACCCCTGCATAGGTAGAAGCACTTATGTCGTACATCCGTTGTCTTGCAGTTGTAATGAACTGTTGGCGAGCAACTGATGTTACGTAAATAACTGGTTCGTTCACTGTTTAGTGAGGCCGCTAGTATTTATGTAACCCGAACACGAGAAACTGCAAGTTATAAACTTTATCCACTGTCTTTTGAACAGATCATACGTTACTGATGTATTTACAAACTTCATCTTGTGACACCAGTCACATGATTGCATATTACGGATTATTAAAATGATCTAGTTCATTATTCTTGCACAAAATTAGAATTCGAGCGATCGCCGCCAGACAACATGTCTGTCCACCATGACTGCCCCTTTCCGATCTGATTAATGCTTTAAAGAATTTGCATAAAACTGAAACACAATTGATCGTGTCAGACACATGTCTGTCTCCCACAACTACCCCTTACAATGTGATTGGCACTTTACTGAATTTACCTAAAAACTGTAACAAAACTGACTCACCAGACAACACCTCTGTATCCCATGACTACCCCTCCCGATTTGATCGATCTGATTTGGGAGCACCGCTACTTTGCTTCTGAGCTCAGTCTAGTCGGAGCTCCGAAGACACCCTAAGAGCCTCTTCTGCCTTTTCGTTTCGCCTTTGTTTTTAGTTTTGCATATAATTCTGACTTTCTAAATAAGTAGGCGATAGCTTACCATTTAGAGATACCTATTCCAGAATATTACGCAAGTTCAATGCGTCGTTTTTAAAATGTTAATGAAAGAAATTTAGTATTTTGGCGCACAGCCTCCGAACGTATCAACCAATCTCGTTGATAGACTACAATTTTGGCTGCCTTTCCCACGCGAAAGTTACTATCTGCCACTGGTGCTTCGCACCACTGATAACATCATATGTGTAATGCTGCAACCTCCACTGCTCTTGGGAAGGAATCTCGGAGCTGGATATGATGATTGCTAAAGTCAGAAGTACCACAGCATGGACGTGCATTGGCTGAAGCAGCAGATCCTGTTGGGTTTGAAACTGTCATATACAAAGTGATGACTCTCGTCTCTGTTCCCTGTCAGTCAGAATCTTATTAGGACCAGTTCTCACAACGTATTACAAGGCTACGAGCGGTAAACTATTTGTTGCAGACTCTTTGGACAGTCCGCTTGATACACCAACAAATCGGGCAACTTCAATCACGGTATGTTCATGGGCACGTCCAAGCAAGACACGGCAGATCCTTTCCGCCATTCTGTCACATCTCAACGTCGACCCATGTTATTGCGCAGATTCCTGGCAACCTATCGGCACATACATACAACTTCCTAACCATGACTTACGTCAGCTGTGGAGGGTCATATGACCGCCTGGTACCAGTTGCAGACTCTCTACAACAGTTCGAAGCATCACTGTGCTCTGTTGATGGGGTGAGTTTTGTTTTGTCTGGTGAGCTTATCTAACTGTTGAAAGCATATGAGCAACAAGAACGTTAGCAGATGTTCATATTTTTAGATCACGAAATTAACGGGAGAGCGAGACGGAAACTTGTTGATCGGTCACAGCCCAGTTATATGCGAAAAAACAACCGTAGCCCGCAGGCTCACCTTCTCCATCTGATTGATGGATCATCCACAATAAATTAATGCTGTCAAGCGGTAATTATGTTCGTAATGTAGATAATAAAAACTCCGTCTTTTGCAAATGAGTGTTTCTAAGTAAACATGTTTCACCTATTCATGTCAAACATCATCACTGGTCCATAATACATGGTGGTCCACTGATAGTGGCCGGGCCAAATATCTCACGACATAAGCATCAAACGAAAAAACTACAAAGAACGAAACTCGTTTAGCTTGAAGGGGGAAACCAGATGGCGCTATGGTTGGCTCGCTAGATGGCGCTGTCATAGGTCAAACGGATATCAACTGCGTTTTTTTAAATAGGAACCCCCATTTTTATTACATATTCGTGTAGTACGTAAAGAAATATGAATGTTTTAGTTGGACCACTTTTTTCGCTTTGTGATAGATGGCGCTGTAACAGTCACAAACGTTTAAGTACGTGGTATCACGTAACATTCCGCCAGTGCGGGAGGGTTTTTGCTTCGTGATACATTACCCGTGTTAAAATGGACCGTTTACTAATTGCGGGAAAGGTCTATATCGTGTTGATGTATGGCTATTGTGATCAAAATGCCCAACGGTCGTATGCTATGTATGCTGCTCGGTATCCTGGACGACATTATCCAAGTGTCCGCACCGTTCGCCGGATAGTTACCTTATTTATGGAAACAGGAAGTGTTCAGCCACATGTGAAATATCAACCACGACTTGCAACAAATGATGATGCCCAAGTAGGTGTTTTAGCTGCTGTCGCGGCTAATCAGCACATCAGTAGCAGACAAATCGCACGAGAATCGGGAATCTCAAAAACGTCGGTGTTGATAATGATACATCAACATCGATTGCACCCGTACCATATTTCAATGCACCAGGAATTGCATGGCGACTACTTTGAACGTCGTGTACAGTTCTGCCACTGGACACAAGAGAAATTACGGGACGATGACAGGTTTTTTGCACGCGTTCTATTTAGCGACGAAGCGTCATTCACCAACAGCGGTAACGTAAACCGGCATAATATGCACTATTGGGCAACGGAAAATCCACGATGGCTGCGACAAGTGGAACATCAGGCACCTTGGCGGGTTAATGTATGGTGCGTCATTACGGGAGGAAGGATAATTGGCCCCCATTTTATCGATGGCAATCTAAATGGTGCAATGTATGCCTACGTAATGTTCTACTGATGTTACTACAAAATATTTCACTGCATGATAAAAATGGCGATGTACTTCCAACATGATGGATGTCCGGTACATAGCTCGCGTACGGTTAAAGCGGTATTGAATAACACATTTTGATGTGTCGGCAGCTGGGCCAACACCTTGTAGATCGAAATGGCTGAAAATGCACGCTACACTAACGCAGACGGGCGTGAAGTACTGGAACAGGCTACGTAATTAATGCTATGAAGAAAAGTACGTATCTGGATTAATACTTATCTTTAATCAATCATTGTGGTACATCGCTCTTGACGATACACAGGAGACTTTAATTACAATCACTGTAAGGCTAATGGCGCCTTGCTAGTTCGTAGCCATTAACTTAGCTGAAGGCTATTCTGTCTCTCGGCTAATGAGAGAGAAAGGCTTCGTACATCTAGTCGCTAGCTAGGTCGTCCGTACAACTGGGGCGAGGGCTTGTTCGTATCACGAGACCTGCCTTGTGGTGGCGCTAGGTCTGCGATCACACAGTGGCGACACGCGGGTCCGACATGTACTAAATGGACCGCGGCCGATTTAAACTACCACCTAGCAAGTGTGGTGTCTGGCGGTGACACCACACATTTCATGACAGGTGGATTGGTCGCCGAAGCACCATATCATGACCCGCACGTTCACCGGATCTGACGTCCCCAGATTTCTTTCTGTGGGGAAAGCTGAAGGATATTTGCTATCGTGATCCACCGACAACGCCTGACACCATGCGTCAGAGTATTGTCAATGCATGTTCGAACATTACGGAAGGCGAACTACTCGCTGTTGAGTGGAATGTCGTTAAACGTATTGCTAAATGCATTGAGGTCGACGGACATCATTTTGAGTATTTATTGCATTAATTTGGTATTTACAGATAATCACGCTGTAACAGCATGCGTTCTCAGAAATGATAAGTTCACAAAGGTACATGTATCACATTGGAACAACTGAAATAAAATTTTCAAACGTACCTACGTTCTGCATTTTAATTTAAAAAACCTACCTGTTACCAACTGTTCGTCTAAAATTGTGAGCCATATGTTTGTGACTATTACAGCGCCATCTGTCACAAAGCGAAAAAAGTGGTCCAACTAACACGTTCATATTTCTTTACGTACTACACGAATATGTAATAAAAATGGGGGTTCCTATTTAAAAAAAGCAGTTGATATCCGTTTGACCCATCTAGCGGGGCAACCATAGCGCCATCGCGTTTCCCCCTTCAAGCTAGACAAGTTTCGTTCTTTGTAGTTTCTTCAGAATGGTTCAAATGGCTCTGAGCACTATGGGACTTAGCATCTATGGTCATCAGTCCTTTAGAACTTAGAACTACTTAAACCTAACTAACCTAAGGACAGCACACAACACCCAGCCATCACGAGGCAGAGAAAATCCCTGACCCCGCCGGAAATGAACCCGGGAACCCGGGCGTGGGAAGCGAGAACGCTACCGCACAACCACGAGATGCGGGCGTAGTTTCTTCGTTTGACGCTTATTTCGTGAGATATTTGGCCCGGTCACGATCAATGGACCACCCTGTATAAAGAAAACCGTTTAGTTATACGTATTTTATTTGTAGATATGTAGTGGTAATTGGCACTCATGTGAAGGATCATCAGTGATCCATAATATAAAGAAAACCGTTTAATTATACATATTTTGTTTGGATATATATATAGGTAAGCG
Source organism: Schistocerca americana (assembly GCF_021461395.2). NCBI lineage: Eukaryota > Metazoa > Arthropoda > Insecta > Orthoptera > Acrididae > Schistocerca > Schistocerca americana. The sequence goes on from NC_060120.1 coordinate 891,928,628, forward strand.
GCACCATATTTAGGTAATTAATTAACGCTGCCTACCAAAAAATGTAAAGCACTCAGAAGTTACGTTCGGATGTTAAAGCAGCTTCAGACATGTACACACCATTGTGGTTCTGTGTGATAGGTAGAACGGCCACCAGGGTGTGTTAGTGTTCTTAGTGTTAGTGTCTTTACAAGACCTGGTATGATATAGAAGGGACATGAACAGCGTCACATGTTGAGTAACTTCGTGAAGGGCTCGGGGATGCCACATACTTTTGCGAGACAGCGTTATCAGCACCAGACAGAGTCTGAAAGAGGACCTCATTGTGCGCCTCCAATTGGTCAGCTGGTCGAATCGTGTAGTATCCTGATTTGTGGGGTATTTGGATGTGACAGTGAGCCGATGTTGAACTGCATGTTAACGTGAGTTGAACTGCATGTTAACGTGAGGCATACTCGTCGTCAAGGGTTGCGGTCGACCAAGCCTGTCGACAGTTATGAAAAACTGCTGTATTGTACACTAATCCGTAGTAACCTCTTAACGTATGCACCTGCCATACGAGAATAAGTAATGGAATCCCTGCAGTGTTCTGTAGCATTCCACACCGCTGGAGACTAGCAGCAGCCGGGCTATGGAATTACCATCTCGTCCGTAGACGGCCATTAACACCACAACACAAACAGTTGTGTTTGGCATGGTGCCGTGACCCCAGCAAGAAGGTTTGCTGATGAATGGCATCGCAATGTATTCACCAGTGATTCAGGGTTCTGCACTATCCCGGATGACCATCATCGGCGTGTGTGGAGGCGACCTTTGGAGAGGTCCTATACTCCCAAATGTTTTGGAGAGACATTGCAGTGTTACTCCTAGTGGCACGGTGTGGAAAGCCATAGGGTATGATTCAGGTAACGGCTGGTAGTGACTGAGGGGACTGTGGTGGCAGAGGGGACGTCACGAACATTCTGCATCCTCATTTGTTACCTCTCATGCGACAGTATCATGGTGACATTTTTCAGCAGGACAATGTTCGTTCACACAAGGCACTGTCTGCTTCCTATTGAGGTACTCCAGCAAGGTCCCTACTCTTTTCCACACAGAACTCGTATTGAACCAGCGCAGATGCCCATTTCAGTGCCAGCAGCCAATATATAAGGACCAGTTACAGCAGTTATTGGCAAACTTGCCTCAGGAGGGAATGTAACGTGTCACCTTGGCTTATTGAATCAGTGCATAAGTGTATCCAGGCTAGAGCGGTGCAACGCCGTATTGATCTGCGGGCTCATAATGCAGAGTGCTTTGTAAATATGACTCAAGTTTGTAATCACCAAACATAACATATCCTCTCAATTCATTAAATTTCATTTCGTATCTGACTACCTTATTTGCAACTATACAGTTGTGAGTTATCACCTACTTTCATTTTTCTATTCTTTTCGTGGAAGTGAACGATAGATCAAATCTAAATATTTGTAAATAGTTAAATAATTGAAATACACTCTCAAGAATCACTATAGATCTCTTAAGAAAATATGAGTAACTAAAATATTTTCTTTGTGTTGTAGACCACCGATGACGACTAACCTGAATGGACAAAACATGTTTGGTTAGAAACAAAATAAACATCCAAATCCTAAAGTTAGATTTTTTTCCTTATGTGCGTTATAACATAACTGGAGAAGTAACTGAAGAAAAATGGCTGCAGTATTAAGAATATATTCTCTCTATAGACAACTAGTAATCCGGAATTGCTCCTCCTACTTTTCCTCTTCTCGTACCTGCCACATTCTCTTCATGAGCATAACACTCCAACACAAAAAAAAACTTCGCTCCACGAATGAATTATCCTAATGGAAGGAAATCGGTAGATGTGATGTACGTGTACAGACAAATAAATGATTACAAATTCAGAAAAATTAGGTGATTGGGATGTGATGTGCATGTACAGACAAATAAATGATTACAAATTCAGAAAAAATTGGGTGATTTATTTAAGAGAAGGAGCTTCACAGATCAAGCCAATAACGCGTTGGTCCACGTCTGGCCCTTACTCAATCAGTAATTCAGCTTGGTATTGATTGATAGAATTGTTGGATGTCCTCCTGAGTGATAGCGACCAAATTCTGTCCGCGCATTAGACTATCAAAATCCCGAGCTAGTTAGAGGGCACTGCCAATAACTCCCCAAGCGCACTCAGTTGGGGAGAGATCCGGCTTGCCCGAGGTAGGGTTTGGCAAGCATGAAGACAATCTATGGAAATTCTCGCCGTGTGTAGCGGGCAATATCTTGCTGAAATTTTAAGTCGAGGATGACTTGCAATGAAGGACAACAAAACGGGATGTAGAATATCGTCGACGTACTGCAGATGACAACCAAAAGTGTCCTCATATGAAATAAAATAGCACCCCAGACGATCACTCCCGGTTGTAGGGTTGTATGGAGGGCGACAGTCGGACTGGTACCCCATTGCTGTCTAAGGTGTCTCCAGACAAGTCTTCGGCAGTGATGAATCCCGCTGCGAATTGAGCCCCCATGACCAAAGAACACGTCTCTGAAGACGCCTCAGACAGTGGTGGGATTCCAACTGGACTGTCACTCCCCCTACCAGCCGACATCCAGGAGTGATGGTGTGGGCTGCCGTTCCTTTTCATAGCAGGAGTCTTACAACACAGCGATACGTTGACTATATTTCACGCCCCATTTTGTTCCCGTTTATGGCAACCGTCCAGGGCTTACATTGCAGCAAAACAATGTCCGCCCCCACATGGCGGGAGTTTCTACTTGTTGTGTTTGCCAGTCCCTACCTCGATCAGCAGGGTCGCTGGATCTCTCCCCAATTGGCAACCTTTGGAACATTATGGTCAGGGCCCTCCAATCATCCCAGCGTTTTGACGATTTAACAGACATAATTTTTCACTATATCTCTCAGGACATCCACCAACTATGTCAATCAATGCCAAGACGAATTACTGATTGCATAAGGGCCAGATGTTGACCAAATCGTTATTGACTTGCTGATTTTGTGAAACTCTTTGTCTTCAATAAATCATCCAATTTTTCTGACATTGTAATCATTTGTTCGTCTGTACATGCACATCACATCTACCGATTTCTGTCCCTTAAGGATAATCCCTTTGTGGTACTTCTTTTTGTTTTAGAATATATTTCCACTGGCCAGTATCCAGTTGGTTCCTGCCGCAGGGTTAACCCACGACGCCTGTGGCGTCTGTGGCGCTTATCTCTGACCGTGACCGCCAACTGGAAACTGCCAACACTTGCGTGTGACGCAGCTGTCTGCTGCACTCTTATCGAACAAAACCGCCTTTCAGCCGTTGTGCGGTAATACGTCCAATATAATCTCCCCGAATGAATATTTCCTGCCAGATGTTTCTGCACACCAAGTCGCCTTCTGCGAGTGCTATGACTGGTGACAAAAGAATCGCCCAATTGGTTACAAAATGTCGCTATCTCCGGTGATTAAATAGCACTCGAGCATTAACATATTCTGAACTCAAACATAATTAGGTATCTGGAACAGAACAAACTCGTCGATGCTTGCAGAATGGATTCCTACAATATCGACCATGTTGAACCTAAATATCCCTTTTCATACACGAAATCCTGTAAGTCATGGATCAAGGTTATCAATCTTCTTTAACTCCCGAAAACCATTTGAGTGGTTCCTACACTTGCGTTTATTAACAAAAGCACTATTATACGGGTATAAAAATATGTGACTGGGCTTGAGTATTCCTTGGTAGGATGGACGTAGCATGCATCCTCGATGGATAGCCAAAACTGAAGTGGAAGTAATTTCAGACGACCACATTAAAATATGTTGCGATCCTTTTTGTTCATGTAATTTACTAACGATGTGGCAGACAATATTAACATTAACCTCAGCTATTTTTTGCAGACGATGCAGTTATCTGTAATAAGTTTATACATAGTGTGATTCCGTCATGATGCTACAAACTTTAAGGGATGATGGAGAAGGATAAATGTATCAGTTTGAGGTAAGGGATCCGTGTCTGGAAATGTCTGAGTCGAAAGTTATAAGCGAATATCGTGATGATATCTCTGACAGAGGACCCCTTCTACTGCAAGTTCTTTGCTTTCCATATTTTGTGAGGACGTAGTATGGACAAAAACAAGAAAAAATCTCGAAATACCTTGAGAGATATGAGCACTCATCCATCTCTTCTACTGAATGAGTGCTCATAGCTTTTGAGATAAGCATCTTACAGCCCACGTCGTTTCCAGACCAGAGTCCCTTACCTCAAATTGATACACTTACTCTTCTCCATCATCTCTGAAAGTTTGTAATAACATCACAGTATTACCCTGTATGCAGGGTGATTCATGTGCTCCTATCACTGGGTTTTATGCAATCTGCAACCCCTTCAAATATCACATGCAAGATTTTCATATTATCTCGCTCGCTGCAAGCAAACTATTAGTCCTACAGAAAAAATGAACAGGACTTTTTGTAGACAATTTATTGTAGTTAAGGTACGTTTTTCTTGAATAATTCTAAAACTATGGCCTCTAGCAAAAGCGCATCCCATTACAAAGTTTAACTACATAAAATTTCCTACAGAATTGTCCTGTTCATTTTTTCTGTGGGGTTAATAGTTTGCATGTAGCGAGCGAGAGAATATGAAAATCTTGTGTGTGGTATTTGAAGGCTTTGCGGGCTGCATAAAACCCAGGGGTAGGGGCAGCTGAATCATCCTGTGTAAGTGTTTGTGGGTGAAGATGACAATATTGTCAAAAACTACCCAATGCCAGTCACTGGTTTTTGTATTGATGCTACCCTTGATTTACCCCTTGTGCAGTTCAACATTTGTATATTTAGAGAAAGCTTTTGATAATGTTGACTGGCATACACTCTTTGAAATTCAAAAGATAGTAGAGCTAAAATACAGGAAGCAAACTGTCTTTCACAACTTGTACAGAAACCAGACTGCAGTTACAAGAGTAGAAGGATATGGGAGAGAAACAGTAGTTGAGTGGAGAATGGTGCATAGTTATAGCCCATCTTCAGTTTGTACATTGAGTAAGCAGTGGGGAAAACCGAGGAGAAATTTTGAAAGGAAATTCAACACCAGGGGAATCAATAAAAACTTTGCTGAAGATACAATAATTATGTTGCAGATGGAAAAAAGGTTTGGAGCAGCAGTTGAATGGAATGAATAATGTCTTGAAAAGAGATTATAACGTGAACAACAAGAAACGAAAAACAAGGGTACTCTAATGCACTCGAATCAAATCAGGCGATGCTGAGGGTATTAGCTTAGGGAATAAGACACTAACAGTAGTAGATGAGGTTTGCTAACTGGGCAACAAAATAACTTTTTAAATGAACACATCGCCATTTGACTGTATTGTTGTTTATTTAAGGCCAGACCACGTTTCGGCCTTCTATTCCATTTCAAGTGATTCAGTTTGTCAGGAACATATACTGCAGTACATAAACTCAGTCATTTAAAATTGGCATAAAATACCGAAACCTGGGTCGTAATTAAGTAAACAACAGTACAGTCAAATCGTGGTGCGTTCATTTAAAAATTATTGTATGCCTGTTGCTCAGCAGCATCAAAAATAACTGACAAAAATTGCAGACTGGCAATACAAGGAAAACTATTTCCGAAACAAGAGGAATTTGTTAAAGACTAATATGAAATTAGGTGACATGAAGTCTTTTCTGAGGGTATTTGTCTTGAGCGTAGTTTTGTATAGAAGTGACATGTGGTCAAAAACAGTCTAGACTAAAAGGGACTACAAGCTTTTGAAATGTGCTGCTACAGAAGAGTGTTGCAGATTTGATGCGTTGATCAGTAACTAATGAGGAGGTACTGAGTCAAATTGAGAAAAACGAAATTTATGGCACAACTAGACTGTTGATAGGAGACGTCCTGCAGTGTCAAGGGTTCATCAGTTTGGTAATGGAGGGAAAAGGAGGGAGGGTGTAAACATGTTAGAGGATGACCTAGGATTGAGTGCAGTAAGCTGGCTTAAATGGATAGCAGCTGCTCAGAGGCGAGACATGCACAGGATAGACCAGTGCAGGGAGCTGTATCAAACCAGTCTTAGGACTCATTCTCGCATGCAATCGTCACAGCACATTTACTCTTCATTCATGGACGTATACTCAACGTGATGGAAATTAAAAAATCCACTGATTGAAAAATAAAACTGCAACACCGGGAAAGAGTTCTGCGACATAAACGAAAGTTGATATGCGTGTTTCTATATCCGAAAGGTGATGTCTATTTAAATTTCGCGCCAGTCACATAAGAGTGGTGCAAGCAGCTACAATGCAAATCATGTTTGCTTTAGTTACCTTTGAGACTGGGTGTTGAGTTGACGTTAGTCAAGAAATCCTTTAAGGCGACAAGGACGCTATTGTCACCACTTCACAGAGTCGTGTAATAGGGCTACGAGAAGGTGGATGCTCCTTCTACGACACTGCAGAAAGATTGGGTAAGAATGTAGCCATTGCATATTACTGCTGGTAGCGGTGGTCACGGGAATGTGCAGTCGCAACACGTCTGGGTTCCCGACGGCCACGTGACACTACAGGGAAGACGCCCAGCGTGTTCGCCGTTTCGTTCTGGGGCGTCGTACTGCATCTGCTGCAACAATACCAACACAATGACACAATGAACTGTTAGAAATCGATTACTTGAAGGACAGCTCCGAGCCAGACGCCCTGCAGCGTGCATTCCACTGACCCAAAACCACCACCTTTTGCGATTTCAGTGTTGTCAAGCGAGAGCTGCCTGGAGGTCAGGGAGGAGGTCTGATGTGTTTTCTGATGAAATCTGCTTCGGTGCCGGTGATGGCCTTGTATTGGATAAAAGGAGGCCAGTGGAGAACCTGCAACGGACCTGTCTGCGTACTGCTGAACCTACCCCTGGAGTTACAGCCTGGGGTACGATTTCGTATGACTGCTGGAGCACTCTCGTGATTATCCCACACACCCTGACTGCAAATCCGTACATCAATCTGGTGATTCGACCTGTTGTGCTGCCATTCATGGACAGCATTATGGGGGGTGTTTTCCAACTTGATAATGTTCGGCCGCATACCGCTGTTGTAACCCAGCATGCTCTATAGGGTGTCGACATGTTGCCTGTGGTGTCACCGCCAGACACCACACTTGCTAGGTGGTAGCCTTTAAATCGGCCGCGGTCCGTTAGTATACGTCGGACCCGCGTGTCGCCACTGTCAGTGATTGCAGACCGATCGCCACGACACGGCAGGTCTTGAGAGACTTCCTAGCACTCGCCTCAGTTGTAAAGCCGACTTTGCTAGCGAAGCTACACTGACCAATACGCTCTCATTTGCCGAGACGATAGTTAGCATAGCCTTCAGCTACGTCATTTGCTACGACCTAGCAAGGCGTCATAGCATTTGATATTGAGATTCTATTAATGTATCATCAAGAGCGATGTTCTACAATTATGGATTAAAGTTAAGTATTACAGCTACTGCGTCCGTTTTTCTAAGTTCTCATTTCCTTGTAATGTTATAGACCTCGCGCCAGCCTGCGTGAGCTTAAGCGCGTGCCTTTCGGCTTCCTCTCATAGTGACTTGGCTGTCTTGCCAAGTCACAACATTGCCTTCACGTGATCTGTCTCCAATCGAGCACACTGGGACATTATCGGACGTCAACTCCAGCATCTTCCACAAACAGCATTAACTGTCTCTGTATTGACCGACCAAGCACAACAGAAATGGAACTCAGTCTCGCAAACTGACATCTGGCACCTGTGCAACACCATGCATGCACGTTTGCATGCAACATTCAGCTTTTACCCTGGTTATTAACGTAACAGAATTTCACAATTGCAATGGCGTATCTCGCGTTTACATTATCCTGTGATCGTGCAATGTTAATCATATCAATACGTTGCCTAGATAAATACACCACTGGCCACTAAAATTGCTGCACCACGATGACGTGCTACAGACGCGAAATTTAACGGCCTGGAAGAAGATGCTGTGATATGCAAATGATTAGCTTTTCAGAGCATTCACACAAGGGTGGCGCTGGTGGCGACACATACAACGTGCTGACGTGAGGAAAGTTTCCAATCGATTTCTCATACAAAAACAGAAGTTGACCGGCGTTGCCTGGTGAAACGTTGTTGTGATGCCTCGTGTAAGGAGGAGAAATGCGTACCATCACGTTTCCGACTTTGATAAAGGTCGGATTGTAGCCTATCGCGATTGCGGTTTATCGTATCGCGACATTGCTGCTCGCGTTGGTCGAGATCCAATGACTGTTTGCAGAATATGGAATCGATGGGTTCAAGAGGGTCATACGGAACGCCGTGGTGGATCCCAACGGCCTCGTATCACTAGCAGTCGAGATGACAGGCGTCTTATCCGCATGGCTGTAACGGATCGTGCAGCCACGTCTCGATCCCTGCGTCAACAGATGGGGACGTTGGCAAGACAACAACCATCTACATTAACAGTTCGACGACGTTTGCAGCAGCACGGACTATCAGCTCGGAGACCATGGCTGCGGTTACCCTTGACGCTGCATCACAGACAGCACCGCCTGCGATGGTGTACTCAACGACGAACCTGGGTGCACGAATCGCAAAACGTCATTTTTCGGATGAATCCAGGTTCTGTTTACAGCATCATGATGGTCGCATCCGTGTTTGGCGACATCGCGATGAACAGACATTGGAAGTGAGTATTCGTCATCGCCATACTGGCGTATCACCCAGCGTGATGGTATGGGATGCCATTGGTTACACGTCTCGGTCACCTCTTGTTCGCATTGACGGCAGTTTGAAGAGTGGACGTTACATTTCAGATGTGGTTCTACCCTTCATTCGATCCCTGCCAAACCCTACATTTCAGCAGGATAATGCACGACCACATGTTGCAGGTCCTGTACTGTCCTTTCTGGATACAGAAAATGTTCGACTGCTGCCCTGGCCAGCACATTGTCCAGATCTCTTACCAACTGAAAACGTCTTGTCAATGGTGGCCGAGCAACTGGCTCATCACAATACGCGAGTCACTACTCTTGATGAACTGTGGTATCGTGTTGAAGCTGCATGGGCAGCTGTACCTGTACACGCCATCCAAGCTCTGTTTGACTCAATGCCCAGGCGTACCAAGGCCGTTATTACGGCCATAGGTGGTTGTTCTGGGTACTGATTTCTCAGGATCTATGAACCCAAATTGCGTGAAAATGTAATCACATGTCAGTTCTAGTATAATATATTTGTCCAATGAATACCCGTTTATCATTTGCATTTCTTATTGATGTAGCAATTTTAATGGCCAGTTGTGTACATTCCCAAAATTTCATTACACTACGTTAATTAGTTTCTGGTATCGCGATCTTTTCCGTTAGTGTGTTTTAGTACGTGTGCTTCAGTAGTAATTATTAGTAGCTGACAGTGCGATGCTGCAGTTGACTATTCTACGACGGCGTGCCGAAAAGTAATGCCTGCTAGTTATTTATTCTGCTCTCAACATCGGCTGATGTATTACACGTCATGCATATTACTCGGTCAACTTTCCCGCGTCGATGACGCAAACTTCAACCCTCAGCCTCTAGAGGGCTCCAATTTATAAGTGTGACATGGCGGTGTTCAACGTAACTGCTCGGATGTCTGTGCCTGAGAAACAGCGTACTGTAATCGAGTTTCTAAGCGCAGGAAAAGTGCCTCTAATTATTGAAATCCATAAGGGAATGAAAGTTGTCTATGGTGAGGATAGTATAGACATTAGTAAGTGCGACGTCGGTTGTTCGTGCTGACCTCAATGTGTGAAGGGCTCGGAGTGGGCGACTGCGTACGACAGCCGACGAAACTCTTCGGAATCGGCTTGATTAACTCATCACAGAAAATCGTCGGATAACACAAACACAGCTCTCAAGTGAGTGTGGCATATCAAGCGAGCGCGTACAAGGCATCATTCCACAACTGTATGCTTGGTGGGTGCCCCGAATACTCACTCTTGACGTGAAACAGAGGAATGTAGACACCTGTCAACAAATTCTTTTGCGTTTTGAGCGTGAGGGTGACGGGTTCGCTAACAACATTACGACAAGTTACAAAATCTGGGTTCGCAGTTTTGTTGTCGAAAACAAGAGAGCATCAACTGCGTTCCAACGTTTAAAACGTTCCAGACCATACCATCAGCAGGCAAAGACATGTGCACAGTATTCTGGGATGTTCAAGGTGTGGTGCATTTGGAGTTTATGCCTAAAGACACCATCATAAACCTTTCAAGGTACTGTGAGACACTCAGAAACCTGAAAGCATGAATTCGAAGAATTCTTCCACACACGGAGCACCCTCACCTTCAGAATGACAAGAAGGTTGCGACATCATCAACAGTCGGACGCCTTTGGTTCGCTGTCATCGACCATCTTCCATACAGTCCCGACTGGGCCCCATCCGATTTTCATCTGTTTCCAAAACTTAAAGATCACTTTCGAGGACTTAGGTTGTGATGAAGCGGTGCAAGCAGAGTTGAGATTGTGGCTCCATCAACGAAATCAAACATTCAACAGTGGCGGTGTCAACAAAATGGTTCCTCGTTGGGAGAAACGTGTTCGTCGCTAGAGTGACTGTTGACAAATAAATCTGTAGACATGAAGAACAAAGATTAGAAAATTAATACAGTTTGTTTTGTTTCACAGTGGATTACTAAATCCTCTTAAAATTTACGATTGCAGTAGGGTATAAAACAGAATATTTTGTACTTAATTTTGTATGTAACATACCATTGGATATCTAATAATGGTAGTTAACTAATTTGTAACTTATACAGGGTGACACAGAATAACAGGAATGTTTGAAATGAGTAGTGGCAGCCATGGGCAGGTGGCAGCACTGCGGGTTCCTGACAGTCAGCGAGTAAATAGTCCGCCATTTCAGTAATCATGGATCAGTGGAACGGACAACAGCGTGCGTTAGCCATAAAAATGTTTTATAAAAATAATAATAGTTTGGTAGCGGCGCAGAGGGAATTTTGGCGTTTTTTATAATTTAGGACGTCATGATGACGTTCCATCGAAATACGCAATAACAGGTTGAATTAATAACTCTGAAGAGACTGGATCTGCCCTCGAGAGGAAACCAACAAGACGACCAAGAAGTGTGCGTTCTTCAGCTAACATTGATGTTGCACGCGAGTCTGTCTTACGGAGCCCACGGCGTTCAATTCGTAAGCAAGCAGCAGTGGTTGGAATGTCCAGGGAGAGAGTTCGCAGAATTCTTCATCTTGATTTAAAATTTCGTCCATACAAACTACAGATGGTGCAACAACTGAAGGACAACGTTTACTGGTTACGATTAGGATTCCGTCAATAAATGGTAACAAAAATAAACAATGACGATGAATTTCTGAACAAGTTGTGGATGTCAGATGAGGCACATTTTCATCTCACAGGTTATGTCAATAAATAGAACTAACGTTACTGGACAAACACAAATCCTGATGACGTTCATGAGCGCCCTTTACACGCTAATAAAGTGACAGTATGGTGTGGTGTTTCATCAAATGGGATTATCGGTCCGTATTCTTTCGCAAATGAACAGGGAAACACAATAACTGTCAACGCCGATCGTCACGAGGAGATGTTACGAACTTTCGTTACACCTGCGTTGAACAACTTTCCAAACGATCAAGAAGCCTGGTTTCAACAGGACGGAGCGACATCACACACTGCACGACAATCAATGGCATATGTGCGATAATTGTTTGGCAACCGTCTGATCTCACGATTCGGTAACATTCCCTGGCCCCCTAGATCGCCAGATTTATCCGTTTGTGATTTTTTCTTGTGGGGCTACTTCAAAAACAAAGTCTACATGACTCGAACAAGAACCCTGGATGAGTTAAAACAAAGAATTCGGGATGCAAATCACAGTATCCCAGTGAGATGTTGCAGCGGTCAATGAGGAATCTCAACAGCAGATTTCACAAATCACGATAAATACCATCAATGGCAGAGTTGGGAGGTTTCATTTTCTATGAGTGCAATTTCTTTCTTTCATCACTTCTACTTTTATTAGATTGTGGAAATGTTCCCGGTTTTCTTTGTCGCCATGTACATTATGACTTCCTTTGAATAAATTTAGAGTAGTGCAATTTAACATTTCCCCTCCTTTAGTGTTCTAGGATTAAAATACCTTAAAAAATTCGGAGGAATTATTTTTCAGCACGTCCTTGTGTTTATATAGCTATAAAGTGCAATGCAGCACAAAATATCTTTTGCAGCTGTATAAATTTTGCTATTGAATTAAATTTCGCCGAACTACCGGAAATTTTCCAGTGATGAAGCTGCAGTCCAAACAGTCAGACTCACCGCCTATTTACGTCGTCTCCTCCATCTGGCTGGACCCAGTCCACAACCAACAAGCACTCCATTGTCCCTGTCACGACTTCTGTTCACGTCAAGTTAACAGGACGGCTAACAGCGAGCGCGCCCACAACCCCGTCTTCATTGCGAGCGTACCGCAGTTCAGTGTCTCGAGAGCCCGTTTCAGAGTTACGCGCAGCACAACAGTAGGTTTCTAAATGACATTATCTGCCTATTTTTACATACATTATTATTCATTCAAACAGTTTTCTCACTCTTAATCTTATGACATTTAAAATTATTAACATTTACTCCGAGGTGACAAAAATCATATGATAGCGATATGCATATACAGGGTGGTCCACTTATAGTGAACGGGCCAAATATCTAACGAAATAAGCATCAAACGAAAAAGCTACAAGCAACGAAACTCGTCTAGCTTGAAGGGGGAAACCAGATGGCGCTATGGTTGGCCCGCTAGATGGTGCTGCCATAGGTCAAACGGATATCAACTGCGTTTTTTTAAAATTAGGAACCCCCTTTTTTATTACATACTCGTGTAGCACGTAAATAAATATGAATGTTTTAGTTGGATAACTTTTTTCGCTTTGTGATAGATGGAGCTGTAATAGTCACAAACGTAAAGTACGTGGTTTCACATAAAATTCCGCCAGGGCGGACGCTATTTGCTTCTTGATACGTTACCAGTGTTAAAATGGACGGTTTACCAATTGCGGAAAAGGTCGATATCATGTTGATGTATGGCTGTTGTGATCAAAATGCCCAACGGGCGTGTGCTATGTATGCTGCTCGGTACCCTGGACGACATCATCCAAATGTCCGGACCGTTCGCCGGATAGTTACGTTATTTAAGGAAACAGGAAGCGTTGACAAGTGGAACATCAGCGATCTTGGCGGGTTAATTATGGTGCGGCATTATGGGAGGAAGGATACTTGGCCCCCATTTTATCGATGGCAATCTAAATGGTGCAATGTATGCTGATTTCCTACGTAATGTTCCAGCGATGTTACTGCAAGATGTTTCACTGCGTGACAGAATGGCGATGTACTGCCAACATGATGGATGTCCGGCACATAGCTCGCGTGCGGTTCAAGCGGTATTGAATAACACATTTCATGACAGGTGGATTGGTCGTCGAAGCACCATACCATGACCCGCACATTCACCGGATCTGACGTCCCCGGATTTCTTTCTGTGGGGAAAGTTGAAGGATATTTGCTGTCGTGATCCACCGACAACGCCTGACAACATACGTCAGCGCATTGTCAATGCATGTGCGAACATTACCGAAGGCTAACTACTCGCTGTTTAGAGGAACGTCGTTACACCTATTGCCAGATGCATTGAGGTTGACGGACATCATTTTGAGCATTTATTGCATTATTGTGGTATTTAGAGGTAATCACGCTGTAACAGCATGCGTTCTCAGAAATGATACGTTCACAAAGGTACATGTATCACATTGCAACAACCGAAATAAAATGTTCAAACGTAGCTACGTTCTGTATTTTAATTTAAAAAACCTACTTGTTACCAACTGTTCGTCTAAAATTGTGAGCCATATGTTTGTGACTATTACAGCGCCATCTATCACAAAGCGAAAAAAGTGGTCCAACTAAAACATTCATATTTCTTTATGTACTACACGAATATGTAATAAAAAATGGGGGTTCCTATTTTTAAAAAATGCTGTTGATGTCTGTCTGATTTATGGCAGCGCCATCTAGCGGGCCAACTATAGCGCCATCTGGTTTCCCCCTTCAAGCTAGACAAGTTTCGTTCTTTGTAGTTCTTTCGTTTGACGCTTATTTCGTGAGATACTTGGCCCGGTCACTATCAATGGACCACCCTGTATACTGATGGCAGTAGTATCGCGTACACAAGGAGTAAAAGAGTAGTGCATTGGCGGAGCTGTCTGATTCATGTGAAAAGATGCCCGACGTGATTATGGCTGTACGACTGAGAGTAACAGACTTTGAACGCGGAATGGTAGTTGGGGCCGGCCGCGTGGGACATTCCATTTCTGACATCCTTAGGGAATTAAATATTCCGAGATCCTCAGCGTCAATAATGTGTCGAGAGTCCAAAATTTCAGGCGTTACCTCTCACCACGGACAACGCAGTGGCCGACGGCCTTCGCTTAACGACCGAGAGCAGCGGCGTGCGCCTAGAGTTGTCAGTGCTAAGAGACAAGTAGCACTGCGTGAAATAAACACGAAAAATAATGTAGGACGTACGACGAACGTATTCATTAGGAGAGCGTGGCGGAATTTGACGTTAGTAGACCATGGCAACAGACGACCAACGCGATTTCCTTTCCTAGCAGCACGACGTCGCCTGCAGCGCCTCTCCTGGGCTCGTGACCATACCGGTTGGACCCTAGACGACTGGAAAACCGTGGTCTAATATGACAGTCCCCGATTTCAGTTGGTAAGAGCTGATGGTAGAGTTCGGGAGTGGGGCAGATCGCATGAAGCCATGGACACAACTTTTCAACGAGGCATTGTCCAAGATGGCGGTGGCTCCATAATAGTGTGGGCTGTGTTTACGTCGAATGGACTCGGTCTTCTGGTTCAACTGAATCTCTCATGGGCTGGAATTGGTTATGTTCGGCTACCTGGAGACCATTTGCATCCATTCATGGATTTCATGTGGCCAAACAACGATGAAAATTTTATGGATGTCAACGCTCCATGTCACTGGGCCACAATTGTTCGCGATTGGTTTGAAGAACGTTCTGGACAGTTCTCACCTCAGTGTATAACAATACTAACGCATATCTCCCATAAGTAACTAATTACACACCAAAAAGCTGTTCATAAAGGGAAAACAGAAAGTATGAGAAATCTAAGCGGGTCACGTGTGAGAAGTTTAGAACTTTATGTTAATTATAAGATCGACAAGGACTTAACACATGCCTCCTCAGTCAGTTCCTTCATATCGTCAGTGTTTTCCACGTACTCCGTTCCTCGTCGATTCTCCAGAGAACCTCTTTTCTTATCGTTTTTTTGCCGTTCAATAGCATCACATCTCAAACTCTTCGAAACTCTTGTTTCCTGGTTTTCCCGCAATCATTGAATTACTTCTATACAGTGCTATACTCGAATCATACATTCTCAGAAATTTCTTCTTCAGTCTAAGGCCTGTGCTTGATGCTAGGAGATATATGTTAGACAGGAATTTGTTCTTTGTCTGTGCTAATCTGCTTCTCGTACCCTCCTTTCTTCGTCCATTATGCGTAATTTTGCGTCCAAGGTAGCAGAATTCCTTCGTTTCTTCTACTTCGAGATCCCCAATTTTCATATTAAGTTTATCAACAATCTCCTTACTGCTGTTCCTCGTTAGGTTTCGTTCCCTTTTGTTCACACCCACTCCACGTACTGTTTTTATTAATCTGTTCATTCCCTACAATATGTCCTGCAATTCCTCCTCAGTTTCATTGACGATAGCAATGCATCAGCGAATCTTGTGATTTATCTTGAGTTTTGACTCCACTCTTGAATCTTTCTTTTATTTTCAGCGTTACTTCTTAGACGTACAGTTTGGACGGTAGTGGAAGAAGACCGCATCGCTGCCTTATACCCTTTCTTATATCCTTTTTAATCCAAGGAATTCGTTCGTAGACTTCCGTTCTTATTGTTCCCTCTTGGGTTTCGTACGTATTATATATTACGCTTCTCTTCCTGTAGCTCATGCCGTCCGCAGCTCGTGGTCTTGTGGTTAGCGTTGCTGCTATTGGATCACTGGGTCCCGGGTTCGATACCCGGCCGTGTTGGAAATCTTCTCCGCCCGAGGACTGGGTGTTTGTGTTGTCCTTATCATTTCATCATCATTCAGGAAATGTATGAAGATAGTGCCTGTTCCCGAAAGGACAGATACCATTGATGACTGTGCAACTTCTCTAGAATGAAATGATAATTAAATTTACACCCTAGCTGCAAACTGGTGTTGTATACATCATTGGGGACATGTTGAAGATGTGTGCCCCGACCGGGACTCGAACCCGGGATCTCCTGCTTACATGGCAGACGCTCCATCCGTCATTCTAGAGAAGCTGCACGGTCATCAGTGATATCTGTCCTTTCGGGAACAGATACTACATTCATACATAGTTAAAATATGGCTACCCGGTCATTGACCTTCTTGTGCGAACGCGCACGCTATGCCCCAACTCATAAGGGACTTGGTAGATTAATCTGCAATGAGTAATGAATGACTGTGATGGACAAACATCTATTAGGTGCACTACGAATGTAGTGTGAAAATGTGGGTCTCACGGGGAGCGTGCAAGGGATAAGTCCCTGCAGTCACACTACCCTCTGTGCCTTCGATGCCTCAGATGGCTAGAGCGTCTGCCATGTAAGCAGGAGATTCCGGGTCCGAACCCCGGTCGGGGTACACATATTCAAAATGTCCCCAATGATGTATATAACACCTGTTTGCAGCTAAGGTGTCCATTTAATTATTATTTCATACAGGAAATGGGAAGCCTGGAAAGTGAAAAGCTTGAGAATTTGTGTGGGCGCTGATAACCACGGCGTTGAGCGCCCCACAAACTCAAAAATCGTCATCATCTAGCTTATAACCATTTTTCTGAGAATTCCAAAGATCTTACTCCACTTTACGTTGTCGAACGTTTTTTCTAGATCGACAAGTCTTACTTAAGTGTCTTGATTTTTCTTAAGTCTTGCTTTCAGATTCAAACGCAACGTCGTAATTGCCTCTCTGGTGCCTTTTCCTTTACTACCACATTAACGTGTATTAACAAAATGTAAAAGAATATAATGAAACGACAACGAAGACAGACTCGAAAAGGGACTGATGACCTTCGCTGTTTAGTCCCCCTTAAACATCCCCCAACAGACTCGAAAAGAATCCAAGACGATACTTCTTACCAGTCTCGAAGGTATTAAGATTTGCAACGTACGCTTTTAAGCGATTCTGATCGCTGGACTAGCATTGTGTTGCTGTCTCAGATACATGGAATCAAGGGCATTCCACATTCTTATGTAAACACTTGCAGCCACCTCCGAAGAGACAGATTCGTTTTCTCAACGGTACTGTTGGTTCTATAGTTATGAGCACAATTTTTCCATGGACACCATAACATGAAGGCTGTGTATGTATGCAAAGGTACAAGCGTATTTGCTAGCAGTAGCTATCATTTCAAAAACTGAATACGACATATGAAAAAAATTACTAAACAAGGCGTGTCTGGCAGAAAATACCATGAGGAATGAATAGCAGCCCTAATGTGGTAACGTTTACATTCGAAAAATTAAACCCTGTCAACCGTTCAGGACAGTCCGCTCGTTGATATTAATTGATCTGTTGACAATAACCATGATTGTATCATCACCCAGAACATTGCCCATTCCTAGTGGAATACTTTACATGCTCAGTTTTACATTACTGGATATTAGTGTTAGTTGCGTTGATAAACAATTGCCGGCCTAAGTGGCCGTGCGGTTCTAGGCGCTGCAGTCTAGAACCGCGAGACCGCTACGGTCGCAGGTTCGAATCCTGCCTCGGGCATGGATGTGTGTGATGTCCTTAGGTTAGTTAGGTTTAATTAGTTCTAAGTTCTAGGGGACTAATGACCTCAGAAGTTGAGTCCCATAGTGCTCAGAGCCATTTTAACCATTTTGATAAACAATTAAAACTGCTAAAATGAAACGAGACTCCAGGGCTCAATAGGATCCCTGCGAGATTCTGTACGGGATATGCAGCTTAGTTAGTCCCGTTTTAACCCTGATAATACGGCAGATAGAGTGAACAAAAAAACTGTGGCCAATGATTGGAAGATAGCATAGGTCACACTCGTCAACGAGAAGATAACAGAAGTGATCCATAAAACTAGCGTCCCATCTCATTGACTTCCATCGGCTGTAGAATCCTATAACATATTCTGAGGTCAAATACAATGAGGCGTCTCAAACAAAATAGTGTCTTCCGTGCCAACCAGCATGGATTCCGAAAACACCGATCATGCTAACCTTAACGGGAGCTTTTCTCACATGATATCCTGAAAGCCATGGATCAAGGCAATCGGCTTATGCAGTATTTATTGGCTTCTGAAAAGTGTTTGGCTCGATACCACGTTAACGTGTATTAACAAAAGTACGATTATATATAGTGTCACACAAAATTTGTAACTGGATTGACCCTTTATGATTACTGACCTGGCAGACAATATTAATAGTAACCTCAAACTTTTTTTTTTTTTTTTTTTTTTTTTTTTTTTTTTTTTTTTTTTTTGCAAATGATGCTGTTACGTTTCATGGAGTACTACCAGGAAAAAGGCGCACAAATATCCAATCAGATCTTGATAAGATAACAAAGTGTTGTAACGATCCGCAGTTTGTACTAAATGCTTAGACATATGAAACTGTACATTTCACAGAAGGCAGATAAGTACGAGGGGACTTCAAAAAGTAAGTTGCACATTATGATGGCAGCCCAAGCAACTTTAATTGAATGCTGCACTACAATTCGAAGTAACACAGGTACATAGCATTGGTTGTCAATGTAGTTATCAAGTCTCTGTAAACAAACAGTCGGAACAAGGACTGATGATATTTTAGCAAATATTGGGAATTCGATATCTCGATATTTAATAATTTATTTGTCGGCTCTCGATTGTCGGAAAAAATATAGATATGTATATATACCGAAGAAAGATATAGACGTAACTGCCTGTAAAAATATCGGCAGCACATTGTAAATACACTGCCTGTCTTAGAATTGTATATTTAAGGATTGATTCATTCTTAGATATTCTGTAAATAAACAATTTAACAGTCTGCCTATCCCCCTCAAAGCAAGATCTGAAAGGAAAACGATACACGTTTACGCTTGGCGATAACCGCTTTGCTACCAATGGTAACTGCATGTAAGTAGCACAATAGAAGGTGTCTGATAGGTCCATCTTTTGGTTTCGTCACATACCGTATTTATCCGGAAAACTTCATGTCGGCTTCCCTGTCTTTTCATTTCTGCAAACGCCAGCGACCTATCATGTGTAGTGTCAAAACAGCGTGGTGAAGCTAAACATGGCATTTTCTGTTGGCACCGCCGAGCACCGATTACGTCAGCATTTCCGCTCACACGTCTCCAACCCCCGCAACAACCTATCTCGTCATTTAGATTTTTGTTCATCGTTTTGAGCAACTACTTTTGAAGAATGTCGATGTGGAGAAATAGCACAGTAGTCGCTCTAAAAATTTTTAACGTAACTGATGTGCTCATTCTTCACATCGGAAATCTTGTTATTACTTACTCACCGCCACTCCTCAGGGCAATCGGAGTTCTGCCTTTGTGTCACATCTTCTTGCTTCACAATGTCAACGAGAAACATTGGATGTGATGAAAGCTCAAAAACTAGTAAGACTCCTTCACATAGTGAAAGTAAAATTATGTCCTACTACAAATTCAAAAGGACCACTTCAAATTTTTTTCCGAAAATTGTGTAAAAGTTATAATATAAAATAAAAATATCAGCATTCAGTATTGCCGTTTTGATATCGATATATGGAGGGAAAGTATGCCGCCGATATATGTCACCGTTTCGCGGAAAAAATATCTATATATCGATGCTTTATTAACAGCCCTAGTCGGAACGTCTTGCCCATAATTCAGTTCCTCGGAGATAGAAAACCGCTCCTTGATCACGGAGCCATTCGAGAACCGCTGTGCGCTGGCCGGGGTGGCCGAGCGGTTCTAGGAGCTACAATCTGGAACCGCGCGACCGCTAAGGTAGCAGGTTCGAATCCTGCCTCGGGCATGGATGTGTGTAATGTCCTTAGGTTAGTTAGGTGTAAGTAGTTCTAAGTTCTAGGGGACTGATGACCTCAGAAGTTAAGTCCCATAGTGCTCAGAGCCATTTTAACCATTTTTGAGAACCGCTATGTGAACGTACTCATCGTCGGGAAGTCAGCGATTTCTGCGAATCAGTGTCCCGATTGCTGGACACTGCCGTCTGTGGTCGACTTCGATAGCCTCCCTTTCCGACTATAATCCGTATGTCATAAGAATAAACCTGATTAAACAAACACAGAAGCGATGATCGGTCAGAAGCTATAGCACACGCACACTGGTGTTCGATAGCCTCCCTTTCTGACTATAATCGTTCATCATAAGAATAAACCTGATTAAACAAACACAGAAGCGATGATTGGTCAGAAGCTATAGCACACGTACACTGGTGTTGTTGCGCGCTTGGAAGTAGGACCTACTTATCTATTAGATATTTTATTACTAAGTTAAATTAAACTATAAGATATTCAAATGTATTAACATCCATCAACGTTTTTCTTAATCACGCTTTTGCTACATAGATTTTATTTCAAAAATCGTGTGCAGTCACAGCCTCTGGAGCGTTGTGCGCTGATTGTCGCGCTGTTAATGCACAGAATAAAAATGGCTGAAGCTGCTTTCTGTTCCATAGTGAAACACGCCCGTGGAACACGGTTAAAAAGTGCCGAAGAATTTAATGTTCTTAATGTTTTCCGTAAATTTACGTAGATAATCGGCTTTTAAGTTTTCCCAGAGTTGTATATAATGCAATTGAGAAAGTTATTTGAATTAAACGTGTAGCGCAGTTGGTAGCATAATGGGGTGTAAAACAACTGCGGTTATTCGTCCGTTGGTTCAAGTCTTCGCAGTCTGATCTTTTCTTCTCGTTCCATTTGAAATACCTACATCTCATTATTATAAAACTCATAATCATTTTTTATGGATAATGCACGTCTTCTTATTTCTAATTAAATATTGGACGCGAAATTCATGTTTCCATTTTAAATACAAATTCTTAATTATCGATGTTTTATGAAAGAGCATAAAAATTGTTTGAATTAAGAAAACATAAGAATTTAATTTTTAAGGAGAAACTGAAAAACCATATCGTCTTTGTTTGGTATATGCCCATCGTTACATACCACAGAGGTAGATAAGTATCGAAGAAACATGAAAAACAATCATTTTCACACCATCGACCACATCATACAAATGCTGCATTTTTGCATTTTCTACTGTACCATTACAATATGAACCCAACAGAAGTGATCTGTAGCCAAGCGGCGGGATTTGGCCCGAGAAGTAACAAGACTGGTTAAGCTGCCAGACGTATTTGAACTAACGCACGCAGTTTTTTCACACGTCACTGCCGAACGCCGGCGGGTTGTAGAACGGCTCGTCATAAAAGAAGAGAAAATGCTGATTGGTTTCGTGGATTCTGTTGTTGATAGGCTCGTTATCAACGTAGCAGGTGACATTTCCAGAACTAAAACGTATTTCTTGGATTAGGATAAGGAAGGAGCTAAGAGATTACCAGACGACTGACCGTAAGTAATACCTTCAGCAGCCTCAATATTTAACTAGCGGTGAAATCCTTCAATACTCTCTTGCGTTACACACAACTTATACAGAAAAACTACCTTGTGGTTAAGTCAGGAATTTTCATCATTCTTGTTTTTAATTACAATAGTACGTTAGCCAAAAACGATAACGTGTTGCGGTTTTCGTCTAGTCGTCTGAGGAGCGTGTTGTGGGAGATTTGCAGTATATAATTTCATTCTGCTTAAAAGTTTAAATGACATTCGAAGCCGTATTGCTCCTCTGCTCGTCTCATTTTTCGTGTGAACTGTAGCTGGCCACGCCACTGCAGGCTAGCTGTACCAGCTGACCGGCTAGTGCTGTCGAAGTTTTAAGTCGATGTGCGCATAACGCACAGCACAAAACGTACCCTTATTATCGTACTTGACAGTACTCAAGACAGCTTGGCTGCAGTCCCGCGAGAAACGGAAATCCAATGAGGTTCCAGCAAACGCGGAAGAATACATCAGGTTTGTTTTTATGATGAATGGATTATAGTATCACCTAAGTCTGTGCGACCTTCGTGAAATTGTTGGCGACACTGCGCATCACGAGAATTTCACGATGAATGTGTGTGCAATTTGTTGCAACTGACGATATAATAATGCGCGCGATTGCGAAAAATTTGCTATTCGCACTACCAGCTCTGTGCAAGCTGGTGGTGGCTCCATTAATGATGCGAGCTTTGTTTACGTAGAATGGACAGCGTCCTTTGGTCGAACTGAACCGACCATTAACTGCAACTTGTTATGCTCGGCTACTTGGAGACCATTTGCAGCCATTCATGGACATGTGTTCCCAAACCGCAACGTAATTTTTATGGATGACAATGCGCCGGCCGGTGTGGCCGAGCGATTCTAGGCGCTTCGATTTGGAACCGCGCGACCGCTACGGTCGCTGGTTCGAATCCTGCCTCGGGCATGGATGTGTGTGATGTCCTTAGGTTAGTTAGGTTTAAGTAGTTCTAAGTTCTAAGGGACTGATGACCTCAGCTGTTAAGTTCCGTAGTGCTAAGAGCCATTAGATGACAATGCGCCATGTTACCGGGCGATTATTCTTCGCAATTGGTTTAAAGAACACTGGACAATTCGAGAGAATGATTTGGCCATCCAGATCGCCCGACATGAGTCCCATCGAACATTCGAGAGATCAGATAGTGTAACGCTTTCGCAATTATTTACGGCTATAGAGGCTGCATGGCTCATTATTTCTGCAGGGGATTTTCAACAACTTAAGCCCGTGTTACGTCGAGTAGCTGCACTGCGTCGGGCAAAAAGAGGTACGACACGACGTTTGGAGGTATCTCATGACTTGTGTTAGGTAAGTGTAAATGTACAAGACCGAGGCAGCTGTTACAGGAATTACTCCAGACACACTGATGAACGTTTGAGAGGAATTCGTCCATCGACTCGATGTGTTCAGTCTGACGAGTGGTGCTCACATTGAACTCTTGTGAGGAAACTGTTTTAGCTGCTCTTTCATTTGGCGTATTATTTTATAACTGTAATTTTAATGTAATAAATGCTGCAAAGCCTTAAAACCTCGATATTCGTTTTGAAATACCCGACGTACGAGGGTTATCCTAAAAGTAAGGTCTCCTTTTTTCTTGTAAGTACATAGACCTGTTTATTTCTATAATAGTTTACATCAGTTTACAGCTCGAACATTTAGCTATTTTTTCGACATAATCACCATTTCTGTCGATGCATTTTTGTAGACGCTGTGTCAGTTTTTGTATGCCCATGTCATACCTGCTCGCCGCCTTGCTGTTCAGAAAGTTATGAACCTCTTCCTTCACCTCGTCGTCGGAGCTCAATTGCTCGGACCACAATTAACGCTGATAGGTACTGTGAGACTCTGAAAAAACTCAAACGGACAATTCAGAACCGGAGAAGAGGAATGTTGAGCAAGGGCGTACACATTCTCCATGACAACGCTCGCCCACACATCGCTCGGCAAACCGTTGCTCTCCTGAAACAGTTTCAGTGCAACATAATCACCCACCCGCCCTATTGTCCTGACTTGGTTCCCAGTGATTATCACCTTTCCCTAGGTTAAAAGAATATTTGGCCGGAAAGCGATTCAGCTCCGACGACGAGGTGAAAGAAGAGGCTCATAACTTTCTGAACAGCATGGCGGCGAGCTGGTATGACATGGGCATACAAAAACTGCCACAGCGTCTACAAAAATGTATCGACAGAAATGGTGATTATGGCGAAAAATAGTAGAAATAAACAGGTCTATGTACTTATAAAAAGAAATAGGAGACCTTACTTTTGGGATTGCCCTCGTATGTTGCATATTAGGTGGAAGAGTTCTGTCATTATAGGTTTTACCAAGGATCTCAATAATTCAGAGGGATTGTGGTCTACAAGTGCGATTAATTGCATAGCCACGCAGCACGGCGCGGGAGTGTGGGACAACTGTAGGTCATCTTTGGACGGCGGTAGGTACGGCTGTTTCCCTTCGCATCCCCTCCCCTCCCCTCCCCACCCGACCCCTCTTACGCTAACGTTGCAACATTCCGCCGCCCCTCCACTCCCGGACAGCTCCACAGCGTGTTTTGTATTGCTGCGGACAGTTGACTAGTCGAGCGCCACAGTTTCAGGCCACAGCAGAAGCAAGGAGCACCTAAGTCGCCGGCACAAGCAGGTAAGTGTCTTACTAGTCTTTGACATCATTATAGTTAATCACAATAACGGCTTCGGAAACTTGACGTTCTTGTTAACCACCTACGCATGATTGCTTTGTAACTGAAATTCGATCGTGATCAGTATTCCGTTTGTTGCGGCTCCAGCTTACATATGAAGTATTATACTTATGTGCTAACTGGAAATATGTGCGTTGCCGTACATAACGTATATTGTGGTCGTACTGAGCGGTGGTAGACCATTAGTTCAAATGCAGTCCATAAGTTTCACATGCAATGCATTCTTTGCTGTTGACTGCCTCTGTTTACGTAATTTCCGTTTTCATCTAACCCATTCGGAAGCTTATCACTTCGCATGCACTCGTAGTTGACGTTACACTGTCAATGGTGGCAGCGTTAAACGACCTACACGTATATTCCATTAACTAAACTAGAATTGTATACAAAATTTGAAACAACGTACTGAATAACTTTTCACTTCCCTGTAAACAAATACTAGGCTCTACGATATTCATACGTTGTTTCTAACTGCTCAGCAAAAGCAAGCAATGTAATATGTGAAATATACTTGGCTGGGCACAAGGGTAACAGCACCGAGATAAGCCTACAGGCAAAAATACAGACTTAAGACTACTGAATGTAGTAGAGAATTACATCGCTGTGCACAGACCACAGATAAAATCGTATATTCAACAATGAAAATGTTCGTCTGCTTTTTTTCGTGGTACACTTTCTACCCTAAAATGCAAAATGATCCCACTGGACACACACTATTTCTGTCTGTATTGAAAGTTTGTTCTGAAATTCTATAAAAAAAAAATTGTACATAACGTCAAAGCCTTGCGTTAGGGGCGGACTATTACATACCTCAAACGATTTTTAAGAATTTTTAACACCGTGCAGCCTTGTCAGCATCTGTGATACATGAACATGTAACACGTCAACATCAGCTGCAAATGGAAACCATACTTTACTCAGGTTTCAGCCAAAATAATTTGACCTTCTTCACAAGCGAGTGAGACTGAACTACTGCATGCCACAGTTTGTCCATGTCAAGTCATCATCATCAGTTATCTGCTATATTAGCAGGTCCTTTGCCTCTCCATTTTCTGCGATCCATTGCTTCCTTCTTAAATGGTGCTCTATGTTGTACCGTCCATCATGTCATCCAGTATCTGGAATCTCTTCCTTCCTCGCTTCCTTTTCTCTTCTACATAACCTTCTAAAACTGTTTTTATCAGTCCGTCATTCTTTTTAATGTATGCCCAATTCAATTTCTTTTTCTTCTCTTTATTACATCTAGTAACTTTTCTCTCCCACTCTTTGCAATACCTCTTCATTTTTTACTCTGTCTATCCAACTTATTCTTTCCAGCCTCCGCCATCTCCAGATCTCAAGTCTCCAGCCTTTCTGTCTTTCTTCTTCATAGTCCATGTTTCAGCGCCATATAGAACAACACTGCACGCAAGACATTTTATGAGTCTCTTCCTGAGTTCTCTGTCCAGACCGCTGCAGAAAATTGTCCTTTTCTTATAAAATGCCCCTTTTGCCATTGCTATCCTTGTTTTAATTTCTGTGGTGCACTTCCAGTCGGTGTCTATCCTGCTTCCAAGATACTTAAAATTTTGCTCCTGTTCTAGTATTTCTCCATTCAGCATGATTATTTCCTTATTTCCTCCTAGTGCCAATACTTTTATTTGTGTTAATTTTCATTCCATATTTTTTTCCGTTAGTTTCAATGGTGTCCACCAAATCCTGTAATTCTTTTTCCCCTGTAGCTAGGACCATGTCATCAGCAAACCTCAAACGCCCTACTCTTCTTCCTCCAATTTCTACACCTTTGTCATCTAATGAGCATTGGTCAATCATATTTTTCAAGTAGAGGTTGAAAAGAGTAGGTGATAGACAGCATCCTTTTCTTACTCCTTTTCCTAGTCCGATCCAGTTTGTCCTTCCTCCTCTCACTTTGATTGAAACTTCTTGATTAAGATATGAGTTTACAAGTCTTCTGGTTTTCCAGTCCACTCTTTTCCCCTCATTATAGTCGCCAGCTTGTCCAAAACCACATTGTCATGTATAAGACTGTATCATCGTAATAACTAGTCATAATCTACATTACTTGGGCTGAAGAAACAGTGGCCCCACTGCGCGGACGAGCTGCAGCTCTCGCAGCCTATCGACCTCGTCCGCGTAGTGGAGCCTGCTGTTTTTCTTCAGCCCAAGTAATGTAGATTATGACTAGTTATTACGGTGCTACAGTCTTACACTTGACATGGCCAAACTTTGGCATGCAGCAGTTGAGTGTCTCTCGCTTCTGAAGAAGGCCAAATTATTTTGGCTGAAACCTGGGTAAAGTTTGGTTTCTATTTGCAACTGAGGCTGGCGTGTTACATGCTGAAACGATTTTCATCCCAAGAAGGTATGATTTGATTCTGTGTGGGTGAAGGCTGTTGGCTTCATTTTGTGTGATGGATAAAATTAGTTACTGCGAGATTTAATGTTCTGTAGACGATATGAGACGGGACGCAAACTAGGACTGCACGACGCTGGCTTATAAAAGTATAGCTACAGTTAAGTTAGGGATTGATTAAATGCTGCACTAGGGATTGATTAAATGCTGCACTGATGTGATCAGTAATTACGTTCATATTGTTAGACTTTCGGTTGTTAATCATACTGAAACCCTCGTTTTAGTTATTGACATTTCCTTGTTAAAGATGCTACGGGTTATTCCCGAAGCACCAGGTGATCGTGCTTGTTGGTTCGTACGGAAAAACTACTAGTTTTTTTTGTAAAAAAAACTTAGTAATGAAGTCCCTATTTTTAGTATGCCGGTTTTATAGGTTTTATCATATTTGCTAGTTGTCAACTATGTCAAGTTCAGTAAGCTATATATATATAGTTGACCACGGACTGCATAGACATGCACTCAGAAGAAAAATTCCTAGTGGGAGGGAAACCTCCATGATACACTGTAACTGTAAAGAAATTTCGAAAGAAACAGATTACTGCGTAATAGGTGTAAAACAAAGCGTAGTGCTATAAATGGAGATGCTGAGTGAAGCGCATTTGGCTGTGAAGAGAGCAGTGCGTGATGCCTTCAGGGACTACCGTAACAGAATATTGTCAAATGATTTTACAAAATACAAAGTTCTCGTAGTAAAGACTGCTATTGGCGCCAACGTTAGTGTCCAATCCCTAGCGAATAAGACAGGAGCTGAAATTGAGGGTAGCAAAGCAAAAGCTGAAATGATTAACTCAGTTTTAAAACGTTCCTTTACAAAGGAAAACCCAGGAGGATTGCGCCAGTGTAATCCTCGTACCACTGTAAAGATGAATGAAATAAGTATCAGTGACAGAGGTGGTCAGAAACAGCTCAAATCGTTAAAATTGAACAAAGCTGCAGGGCCTCACGGAATCTGCCAGATTCCACTGAATTTGCGGCTGAGTTAGCCCCTCTTCTAACTAAAATCTATCGTAGATCCCTGTAACAAAAAAAAGTGCTCAGTTCTTGGAAAAGGAAGAGGTCGCACCCGGCTAAAAAAAAGGCTAGTGGAATGATCCACAAAATTACTGTACAATGCCCTCGACATATATTTATTGTAGAATCTTAGAACATATTCTGAGCTCAAATATAATGAGGTACCTTGAACAGAATGACCTAAATGCCGACCAGCAAGGATTTCGCAAACCTCGATCATGTGAAATCCAACTCGCACTTTTCTCAACTGACATACTGCAAGATTTGGATCAAGGCAATCAGGTTGACAATGTATTTCTTGATTTCCTAAAAGCATTTGACTAGGTACCAAACCTACGCTTATTATCAAAAGCACGATCATATGGGGGCATGAAGTGAAATTTGTTACTTGATCGAGAACTTTTTGACAGGGAGGGTTCAACATGTTATCTTGGATGGAGGGTCATCGTCAGATGTAGAAGTAACTTCGGGTGTCTTGCTGTTCATATTGTATCTTAATGACCCTGCAGACAATATTAATAGTACTATCCGAAAGCAGCTGCACAAATAGTCAGATTTTAAGATTTCAAAGTGGTGCAGAGACGGGGAACTTGCTTTAAATGTTCAGACATGTAAAATTTTGCACTTCCCAAAAAGAAAACAACTTAATGTCCTGTGACTATAGCATCGATGAGTCAGTGTTGGAATCAACCAACTCATACAAATACCTGGTTGTAATGCTTTGTAGGGATATGAAATGGAATGAACACTTAGATTCAGGAATGAGTAAAGCAGGTGGTAAACTTCGGTTTACCGTTAGAATGCTGGGGAAATGGAATCAATCTACAAAGGAGATTGATTACAAATCACTCGTGCGGTCTGTTGTAGAATATTGCTAACATATAGTACTAACAAGGGATATTGAACGTATGGAGAGAAGGGCAACACGAATGGTTACAGGTTTGTTTAATCCGTGGGACAGTCACAGAGATACTGAATTGGAAGACTTTTCAAGAGGGACGTAAATTATCCGGAGACAGTCTCTTTAAATGATTACTCTAGGAATATTCAACCATCCACCTACATATTGGCCACCTGTTAAAATGTAAATGTCGTGTGGCTAGGGCCTCCCGTTGGGTAGACCGTTCGCCAAGTGCACGTCGTTCGATTTGACGCCACTTCGGCGACTTGCGTGTCGATGGGGATGAAATGACGATTAGGACAACAAAACACCCAGTCCCTGATCGGAGAAAATTTCCGACCCAGCCGGAAATCGAACCCTTCGGTTTGACATTGTTACGCTGACTACTCAGCTACAGGGGGCGGACGGCTAGCTGGTGATCGTAAGGATAAGATTAGAATAACTGCTGGACGCCTTCAATCATTATTCTCGCGCTCTATACGTGAATGGAACTGGAAGAAACCCTAACAACTGGTACAATGGAACGCACCCTCGGCCAGGCACCTCTTGGTGGTTTGCAGAGTATAGATGTAGAATATGAAATATATATTTTCCCTATGTATGACGGTAGTATCTGTTCCCGAAAGAACAGTTACCGTTGATGACCAAACAGCCTTGCTAGAAATGAAATGATAATTAAGTGGACACCCTAGCTGCAAACAGGCTTTGATATACTTCATTGGGGACATGTTGAAAAGGTGTGCCCCAACCAGGACTCGAACCCGGCATTTCCTGCTTACATGACAGACGCTCGATCCATCTGAGCCACCGAGGGCGCAGAGGATAGTGCGCCTGCAGGGACATACCCTTGCACGCTCCCCGTGAGACCCATTCCCAACATGTCCACACCACACGCACACGCTATGCCCGAACTCCTACGGGACTAGGTAGGTTAATCTGCCACGAGTAGTGAGTATGATGGGCAAACATCTATTAGGCGCTCTACGAATGTAGTGGTGTGGACATGTTGGGAATGTGGGTCTCACGGGGAGCGTGCAAAGGGATAAGTCCCTGCAGGCGCACTATCCTCTGCCTTCGGTGGCTCAGATGGATAGAGCGCCTGTCATGTAAGCTGGAGATCCCGGGTTCGAGTGCCGGTCGGGGCACACATTTTCAGCATGTCCCCAATGAAGTATATCAACGCCTGTTTGCAGCTAGGGTGTCCATTTATCATTTCATAAATATTTTCCGGTAAACAAACATGCTGTCGTCGAGAAATTGGCTGACAGCCGGTTTCCTGTGGTGACCGGGAACATAAAGAGGAAAATGTTTCCTCGTATTTCAGTGCTCAAAACTCGCGGAAGTTGGTTTACAGCACTATCGAGACATGTGTTCGTAGCAGGGATGGGTGGGGTGAAACTTACTTGAAACACTCTCATACTGCATACAAGCGTCCAGAGCAGTGGCGTGGCGATGCTGAAGTACGTTTTCGGCGGCTTCTCATTATCCTCCATAAATAAGTGTGCAGAATATTTGTATAGGATCAACACGCTTGTCAATGGTCTTTAACATAAAACTAACAATCGAAACTAACTCTAAGATTTGTTAAAATCAGTTTTCAGTGAGTCGAATTTTTCCTGATGAAGGAAAGGAAAGGAAAAAAAAGGGAAACAATGTAGGGATATAGCGAACAATACTATAGCCGCCCCCCCCCCCCCCCCCGCCCGCCCTAGACTCCCGCAAAACCAGGACTAATCAGGGAAACCCGAACGTACGGCAGCCCTGCTACAGTGTCCAAGCTTGTCAAAACTATTCTTTATTTTTATTAGGGCTGGTGTTCGGTGTTACCTTCAAATATTAGAAATTTTCGAGTCCTGGGAAGATTCCTGTTTGGATAAGATTCTGCACAGCCGAAGTAGCAGCATACAAGGAGCCGCCAGGTTCCCATTTGTGTACGCCTCTATCTGGCAAATGCCAGTCACTGGTCGAAGCAAAATTCTCTGCTCATCACCAAGATGAGGTAGAGAAATTTAAACGTTTGCAAGTGCTATATTCACATCAAATGCAGCTTCAGAGCAAAAGAGCTTATGTAAGATTCAAATTACAGGGTGTCCGAAAAGTCTTGCCCTGATTACATAAATTGATAACTCAGGCTAGATACAAATATGAAACTGGTGTCTAATTGTTTACAAACTGTCAGTTTTTTTCACACATCAGTAAACTTCCACATGAGCACCCTTGATAGCACGTAGCACATCTAGGCGATATTCAGTTTCCGGCCACACATTAGCCAACATCACTGGAGGGATCGATTCAACGACTGTGGTTATCCTTTGCCACAGGGTTTTAAGATCTGGCACACGTGTTCGGTAGACCTCGTCCTTGACATAACCCCATAAAAAGAACCAAAGAACAGTTGGCCCATCACGACCAATCCATCGCCCAGGAAAGGTCCTATCGAGATAGGCACGGACGTCCAAACCCCAATGAGGCGGTGCACAGTCTTGCTGAAACAAGACATAGGGGTGATACTGAAGCAGCTGAGGTACAGCAAACAGTTGCAACATGTCCAGATACACTGCAGATGTGATAGTAGCCTCACCGAAGAATGGTCCGATAATTCGATCGTGCAATAGCGCACTAAACATTCACCTTTGGACTGCCTCTGGTGCACTCCATGACCTCGCCAGGGGGTTGTGAACCCCAAATGCGCACATTATGGCGATTCACTACTCCACTGACAAAAAAGGTCGCTTCGTCGGAAAAGGTAATTCGTCTGAGATAACCATCATCGTCCTCAATACGCGATGGCATTTCGACCGCAAAGTCCTATCGACGTGTACTGTCAATGGGCAACAAGGCCTGAACGATTTGCACTTTGTATGCACGCAACAATAAACGTTTCTGTAAAATGTCATGGAGAGAGCTTTTTGGTATCTGTAATTCACGTGAGGCCCTGCGCACCGCTTTCTCGGACTTCAGAGAAAAGACTGCCTTACAGCTTCCAGCCTGTCTGCTGAGGTTCTTGGTCGACCAGACCTCGGAAGGTCAGCAATCGCTCCTGTGTTCTTGAACTTCTCATACCAGGCTTTAATGCTCTTGACATCAGGTGGATTCCTTCCAAATGTTGTCTGGAAGTGTCTCTGCACTGTGGTTGGTGATCGTGTCTCATGGTACCACAGGACACACTGTGCTTTCTCCTGATTGGTTAACATGGCTTCTTGGGCACTGCACTTCATCCACTACTTACGTACTGCGAACCTAAAACAGAAGAAAAACTCTGATAGTTGTAAACAATTCGACAAAAGTTTCGTATTTGTATCTTACTTCTAGCCTGAGTTATCAATTTATGTAATCAGGGAAAGACTTTTCGGACACCCTGTATATCTGGAGAGAGGAACAGAGGGCGCTAACACGTTTAACGCGTCGACCGCCGTGTACCTGGCCTCCCCTGGCGGTGAAACGTCAATCACTGGCTAGCGGAAGTCAACGGGTTAAGTATGAATGTTCGTAAATTTTTTGTTGTCCTTCATTCCACTTCATTTGTCACCTCCGCAAATGCAAAATTCTGGGTAGATTTAAAACGCCTGTTGTCAAACAACACTCCAATGCTCGTTTAGGTAAGAATGATTTTGTGATGCGAAGTTGCGAGACGATTCAATTTGACGCGACTGAATTTATACTACTGGCCATTAAAATTGCTACACCCCACGAATATGACGTGCTACAGACGTGACATTTAACCGATAGGAAGAATATGCTGAGGTATGCAAATGATTAGCTTTTCAGAGCGTTCACACAAGGTTGGCGCCGGTGGCGACACCTACAACGTGCTGACACCAGGAATGTTTCCAACCGATTTCTCATACACAAACAGCAGCTGACCGGCGTTGCCTGGTAAAATGTTGTTGTGATGCCTCGTGTAAGGAGGAGAAATGCGTACCATCACGTTTCCGACTTTGACAAAGGTTGGATTGTAGCCTATAGCGATTGCGGTCGATCATATCGCGACGTTGCTGCTCGCGTTGGTCGAGATCCAATGACTGTTAGCAGAATATGGAAGCGATGGGTTCAGGATGGTAATACGGAACGCCGTGCTGGATCCCAACGGCCTCGTATCACTAGCAGTCGAGATGACAAGCATGGCTGTAACGGATCGTGCAGCCACGTCTCGATCCCTGACTCAACAGGTGAGGGCGTTTGCAAGACAACAACCATCTGCACGAATAGTTCGACGTTTGCAGCAGCACGGACTACCAGCTCGGAGACCATGGCTGCTGTTACCCTTGACGCTGCATCACAGACAGGAGCGCCTGCGATGGTGTACTCAACGACGAACCTGGGTGCACGAATATCAAAACGTCATCTTTTCGGATGAATCCAGGTTCTATTTATAGCATCATGATGGTCGCATCCGTGTTTGGCGACATCGCGATGAACGCACATTGGAAGCGTGTATTCGTCATCGTCATACTGGCCTATCACCCGGCGTGATGGTATGGGATACCACTGGTTACACGCCTCGGTCACCTCTTGTTCGCATTGACGGCACTTTCAACAGTGGACGTTACATTTCAGATGTGGTTCTACCCTTCATTCGATCCCTGCAAAACGCTACATTTCAGCAGGATAATGCACGTCAGCATGTTGCAGGTCCTGTACGGGCCTTTCTGGATACAGGAAATGTTGGACTGCTGCCATAGCCAGCACATTCTCCAGATCTATCACCAACTGAAAACGTGTGGTCAATGGTGGCCGAGCAACTGGCTCGTCACAATATACGTCACTACTGTTGCTGAACTGTGTTATTGTGTTGAAGCTGCATGGGCTGCTGTACCTGTACACGCCATCCAAGCTCTGTTTCACCCAATGCCCAGGCGTATCAAGGCCGTTATTACGGCCAGAGGTGGTTATTCTGGGTGCCGATTTCTCAGGATCTATGCACCCAGATTGCGTGAAAACGTAATCACATGTCAGTTCTAGTATAATATATTTGTCCAATGAATACCCGTTTATAATCTGCATTTCCTCTTGGTGTAGCAATTGTAATAGGCAGTAGTGTAGTTATAAGTGCGATAACTTCTCGCCAAGAGCTGACTGAAGTGTGACTGAACAAGACCATTTCATCGGTAATGGGAATGATAGGCTTGTGCAACACGCCACCACATAAGAGCACGCAAAGTACAGGGTGACAATTATTTAACTATATGGAAAAAGTAAATTAGTTGCAAACTACGGCGTGCACACACTTCATTCAACATGTGAACGTCACTACAGACATTCGGATTTAAGTTATGACATGTTTGATACACCTGCCCTGATTTGCGATAGTGTGGCGCAGACGAATAGCGAAGTTCTGAAGTCGTCGGAACATCGATGCAGTCGATGACCTCCTTAACGGCTGTTTTCAGCTCAGCAGTGGTTTTGAGATTATTGCTGTACACCTTTTCTTTAATATAGCTTCCCAAAACGGAGTCGCATGTGTTCAAATCCGGAGAATATTGCGGCCAGTCGAGCTAGTGCCTATGGCCTCTGAGTACCCCAGAGCCGGAATGCAGTCTCCAAAGTGCTCCTCCAGGACATCACACTCACTCCTGCTTCGATGGGGTCTTGTCGAAATCAGGGTCACTTTGAATAATTGGGATGAAATCATCTTCCAAAACTTCACGTACTGTTCGGTAGTCACTCTGCCATCAATAAATATTGCACACCAGTCAGTCACCCGTCGAGGGTGAAGAGACTTCTGGATCGCGAAATGCTGATTCCGAGCCCACCAAATGCGCCAATTTGCTTGTTGATGAACTCATCCATATCAAAGTGGTGGGCTTCGTCACAAAACCAAACGATACTAATTCCCATCACGCTCTGCGGCCAACCCTTCAGTTTGTACGTCCTAACGCAAACTGTTCAGACGTTATGACGATTTTATTTTCAAAGGCAAGCCTACGTTTCTAGCATTTGTAGACTTAAGTTACGTTGTGCAAGACGCGACAGTTGGCTGCGACTGCGACGCTGCCCCCTCCTCTTTTCCCACCCTGGCAGACGGCGACACGACCGCAACACGACTGGAGTCGTCGCTGTTTCCCAAGCTCCGGTCGCCGGCGGCGGATTCAAATACATATGAAAAATAAGAATTCCGATTATCTTGCTGTAAAAAATACTGTATGTTAATGCAACAAAGTTACATCGGCTCCCAGAGTTAGTTTTTCGATACAGATTCTCCTTTTACTTTAAAAAATTGAGAAGTATCTCTTCCGGTTTTGCGTGTTTTTTTTTCGCTGTATATTACTTCTCTATCAATTGTGAGGAAAGTAAAAGGCACAAAAAATTGATGTTTGCGTATCTTACAGTTTCACATCACAGCTCGATAATGAGGTGTCTATTTTTCCGATATTCGTCACAGTTATTCCGATACTTAATTTACAAGTAACCTACTGCATAAAATTTGAATTGTGTACAGTGAAAAATGTGGTCGCTGGCTACTTTACGTATGGTTCACGTTAGGTCATCCATCGTTGCCGATGAAAAGAAGCTAACATATCGCAATTATTTTTAAAGTTGAGATCAGAATGATATCGATCTCTGTTTCCGAGATTTGGGCTCATATATCTCCGGGAGCGTCGCGACTAGCCGCCAGTTCTGTCGACGCGCAACGAGAATCGTGTGGTCATCACACGATAGAGAGTGCATTTGTTTTGTTTCGCTGACACATTTGGACCTAATGAAACCATTTTATGTCATATTTCTCCGGTATGAGTTACTAATATTTCTCCATATGCTCTTGACAATTTCATTTAAAATGCCACGAAATGTAGGTTTCTTAAAGCCAAGTGATCAAGCAGAACCCATTTTCTTGGTTTTGCTGAGGCATTTGAACCTGTTCCAAGCTTTCTTTCTCGTTTATTTCTCTGATACGAGTCCCGAATGTTCCTCCATCTGTTTTTGCACATTTCACCGAAAATTCCAATGAAAGATAGGTTTATTAACAATAAGCGCACGCTAGCGTCATTGCATTGTTTAAAGTTCTTGACAACAAGATAGGGTTACACCTTAAACATCTCTAGAATTTTGATTCTGAACGTCTACAGTATACACTGGCAGAAATGTGGAAGAAATAATGTCCGTGCTTGTTCACAAAATTTCCCCAAATTATACTTATCAGTTTCTCCCATGCAGAAACTTTTGGAACAAGCTAAGGCAACTTTCATAGCCGACTGAATCTTTATTCCCATCCAAATGAACTTCCATATTGTTATATTCTGACAGCATACATCGTTATGGATGACATGAACATTTAATCTTGCCAAGCTGCACTCAAAAGATGACTCCAGGATTTACAAAAGACGAATTTCAATTGTGAACTGTGTTAGACCAGAAGGGCCTTGTAAAACAGTAGTGCACTTTTGGCACAAGTTTTTTGAGCACCATCTTCTACCAATGAATTGAAGTGAATGTGACAAATTACTTATTGCAGCATACTGTTTGCGCAATCTGTTGAGAAACGCCTTCCTCAGAAAAGAACATCTATTGATTACAGAAAGCTGTACAACAATCTGGTGGTGGTTTTTCACAACTAGAAGGTATCAAGACACCAATCTACCGTTTACTTTCAAAGTGAAGGTATTATAAAATGTAACTTTCTCGTTGTACTTTAGATTGTTCATTTTATAATGTACTTGACGTTTTCAATTTTTATCGTCACAAAAAAGAGTAATGCGAAAATTGACCTTCAAGTTCATTTTCATCATTCTAATTCTACATCTGCATGGATTATACTGATTTTCATTACAGGCCTGAAAAATTTGCGTTAATGGGAAAATATTATATATTTCACTCACCTGCCAGTTTCAACTGTGCACCAATTTCTTCCCAAATTAGGTCTCTGAACATAGTGTCTCTATATTTAGGGTTCTTCAAATCGTAAAGGCAAGGATGTTGCGAGACCAGCTCACAGAGCATCACATCCTGTGAGTGGCTCATTTCAGTTTTCCTTGACTGGCTCGACATCTTTCTGGCAGCCGTACGTCTTTGTGTCGTGCGACTTCCGTCGCAACACTGCTCACTGGTGCAGTGCTGCGGCAGCTGCCGCAACAGTCGCGCGTCGCATCCCAAACTCGAACTGCGCATGCGCCAGCAGACAACTTCTGACGTCACGTAGCGACCCGTCGCAGTCGCTAGTGTGCGTCGCGTCTTGGACAACGTACCTTTAGAGAAAGCGTTTGACAATGTTGATTGGAATACTCTTTCATATTCTGAAGGTGGCAGGGGTAAAATACAGGGAGCGAAAGGCTATTTACAATTTGTACAGAAACCAGATGGCAGGTACAAGAGTCAAGGGGCATGAAATGGAAGCAGTGGTTGGGGAGTGAGACAGGGTTGTAGCCTATCTCCGATGTTGTTCAATTTGTATGTTGAGCAAGCAGTAAGGGAAACAAAAGAAAAAGTTGGAGTGGGTATTCAAATCCATGGAGAAGAAATAAAAACTTTGAGGTTCGCCGATGACATTGTAATTCTGTCGGACAGCAAAGGACTTGGAAGAGCAGTTGAATGGAATGGACAGTGTCTTGAAAGGAGGGTGTAAGATGAACATCAACAAAAGCAAAACGAGGATAATGGAATGAAGTCGAATTAAATCGGGTGATGCTGAGGGAATTAGATTAGGAAATGAGACACTTAAAGTAGTAAAGGAGTTCTGCTATTTGGGGAACAAAATAACTGATGGTGGTCGAAGTAGAGGATATAAAATGCAGACTGGCAATGGCAAGGAAAGCGTTTCTGAAGAAGAGAAATTTAACATCGAGTGTAGATTTAAGTGTCAGGAAGTCGTTTCGAAAGTATTTGTATGGAGTGTAGCCATGTATGGAAGTGAAACGTGGACGATAAAT
This sequence comes from Schistocerca americana, assembly GCF_021461395.2. NCBI lineage: Eukaryota > Metazoa > Arthropoda > Insecta > Orthoptera > Acrididae > Schistocerca > Schistocerca americana. The sequence continues at coordinate 891,966,243 of NC_060120.1, forward strand.
AGTTTAGGCAAGAAGAGAATAGAAGCTTTGGAAATGTGGTGCTACAGAAGAATGCTGAAGTTTAGATGAGTAGATCACATAACTAATGAGGTATTGAACAGAATTGGGGAGAAGAGGAATTTGTGGCACAACTTGACTAGAAGAAGAGATCGGTTGGTAGGACATATTCTGAGGCATCAAGGGATCACCAATTTAGTATTGGAGGGCAGCGTGGTGGGTAAAAATCGTAGAGGGAGACCAAGAGATGAATACACTAAGTAGATTCAGAAGGATGTAGGTTGCAGTAGGTACTGGGAGATGAAGAAGCTTGCACAGGATAGAGTAGCATCAAACCAGTCTCAGGACTGAAGACAACAACTACATAGTTAAAAAATTGTCACCTTGTATTTTGTATAAATGCGTGAAAAGTGACATAATTGACTGTTGTTTTCTTCTTAGAACACATTTTACTACAGAAAAGTCACCATAGTTTGTATCCAGATGAAAATGCAATGGTTTTTTCATTAGGCAAATTTTAAATATGAAGGAATAATGGGTTCCTTTAGTCAGACAGCACAGGGAAATTGTCGCATACGTAGTAACGCTATACAAATCTGTTAAAACGTGCTCAGTTTTGTAGGGTGTTTGTGCATTTTATTCAGTGACCCCTATACTATCTGAGTGGCGAACTCGGCTGTGTGAAGTGAACGTTCCGGCCAAAGATAATCGTATTTCATTCCTTGCCTAGTTACAACATGGTTCCCACGAAATTTCACAAGAAAAAAAATGGTTCAGATGGCTCTGAGCACTATGGCACTCAACGTCTGAGGTCATCAGTCCCCTAGAACCTAGAACTACTGAAACCTAACTAACCTAAGGACATCACACACATCCATGCCCGAGGAAGGATTCGAACCTGCGACCGTAGCGGTCGCGCGGTTCCTGACTGTAGCGCCTAGAACAGCTCGGCCACACCGGCCGGCAAATTTCACAAGAATGCAAAATGAAATGACTTTCTGATTTTGCTGCCACATCAGCCTATTCATCGTATATTGATATAAAGTTCAAAGCCATAAATAAGTAAAGAATTCCTCATCACCTACAGACTGGTGGATATTTTGACGAATTAAAAGATCGCGCCAAATGCAGATGACAATCTGCAGTCACGTCGAAGTTCATGCTCTCAGATCAGAAATGTGCATCCAAGCAATAGAGAGATCACTGATTTTATTGAAGATCTTAGAACATTCGGCTATCTTTGACTTTTAAATCTTCGAACGAAATGTATTCAAGACTATTGACGTTCACTTATATCGCATTCAGATGCTATTTTCGATTTCTTTTGCGCAATATCCGATATAGATATTGGATAGATCTCTGAATAGTTCCGAAATTAGTTACAAAAATGCTGAAACAATAGACTAACGCAACACAAAACAATCTGCATTTCTTTGAAAGACAAACGAAACATTTTCAAAGCTGTTAGTTATTTGTGAAATGTGAGGAAGCTATTGCGTGCGTCGAAGGATCTTATATTTGTAAAGTAACTGCGTCATTGAAGTGCTGTTCAGATTACTCGGACGAAATTACGTAAGTAAACGCACATTTTTCCAGGCATGTCCTTATATGGGATTTAGACGTTGGTTACTATTCTCAGACTAACGGACTTGAATTTACACAATAGAATTTGGGTTTGTTATGTTGACTTTCATCCTGAAGCACCTGTACAATTTGTGTGACTTGCATATACTGGATATGCGCGCGAGTTACAACAGGACATAAACGGTTACTAAAGGAAAATGTTCCGTAAATATAGAATCGCACATTTTCTCAAATGTTTATATCCAAGTGATATGATTAAGTTCATAAGATCGCACATTGCATTCATCGATAAATCATTCTTTTCGGGGAAGTCGAAGCATACAAACTCTGACGCTGTTGCGTTATATGCGATGATGTCAGATACCACCCGTCGGCTTTGACCAATGACGTAATGTGTGATGTTATTTAGTTTGTGCCGCAGATTGCTGTCGATGAACGTTAAATGATTTATATGGATTTCCTCGTTACGCTCGTATATTAAAAATTCGATGTACATTGTTTTGTTTTCATCTCGTAATTTGTTTTCGGCATCTTTTGTTAATGAAAGTAGTCGTGATTTATAAGTATTTATTTTAAAATTTTGCCTCTGATGGAGGGAGTTTGTGTTTTATTATTTTTTCATTAGCTATTCTTGATTTTGCTTCTTTCGTAACCGTTTGACCTAACATTATTACTTCTTGTTATATTCTTATTTCGTTCTTGTCAGCCTCGATCTTTGACTCCTTTGGAATTTCATATGCGGTATCTTTCTTTTTATGCAGCCACTATAATATGTTTTCCTTTTTCATGTTTTGCTTCACTTGTCTTAATTTTACTGTCACTCCTGGTGTATCGATTTCACTGAGTGTTATTTGGAGCTACTGCAGCTGGTGTGACTTTCGTGTAGTATAGTTATCGGTTGCAAGGTTTGGTCTTCTCTGCATTTTATTTCTTTGCATGTGCAGTAATTTGTGTAAAGATTTTCATTTTTTTAAGTATAGTACTATTCTGTAGTTCAGTAACAAGATCTTTTTTACCACGTTTCTGATATAAGATTTTTGCGCAACAAACAGTAATATTGGAATCTGTAATTAGAAATGACCTCCTACATAGGTTGCTTCTAGTTACCGATTCCAACTATTCGAGAATTCATTATTTAGATCGCTTTTGCAGTACGTGTGGAAAATATAATAGAACTGGCTCTGCTAACGGTATACTCCGGCTTCCACATCACTGGCAACAGGTTCTACACAACGCTGTTCTATTATATTACATAATATATGCGCTCGTGATGGCTCTCATGTTCTTATTTATTTCAGTCATCTTAAACTCGTTTAAATGAAATTCGCGCGTAAATAATATTCGCATTAAATGTATTATTTTATGGCATACTACATCCATTTGTTTACGTGTATAATCCGTTCCATTCATAGATTGTCCATTGCAGCATCTTTGCCTTACGTATGACATCATTGGTCAAAGCCAACGGGCTTTGACGATGTAATGGACCGAGCGGTCAAGGTGCTGTAGTCATGGACTGTGCGGCTGGTCCTGGCGGAGGTTGGAGTCCTTCCGTGTGTGTGTGTGTGTGTGTGTGTGTGTGTGTGTGTGGGTGTGTGTGTGTGTGTGTGTGTGTGTGTGTGGGTGTGTGTGTGTGTGTGTGTGTGTGTGTGTGTGTGTGTGGGTGTGTGTGTGTGTGGGGGTGTGTGTGTGTGGGGGTGTGTGTGTGTGGGGGTGTGTGTGTGTGTGGGTGTGTGTGTGTGTGGGTGTGTGTGTGTGTGGGTGTGTGTGTGTGTGGGTGTGTGTGTGTGTGGGTGTGTGTGTGTGTGGGTGTGTGTGTGTGTGGGTGTGTGTGTGTGTGGGGGTGTGGGGGGTTCAAATAGCAGTTTGGTCTCTTAAGAATTCACACACATTTGAACAACTGCCGTTTCGACAACTGCCGTTTCGACAACTGCCGTTTCGACAACTGCCGTTTCGACAACTGCCGTTTCGACAACTGCCGTTTCGACAACTGCCGTTTCGACAACTGCCGTTTCGACAACTGCCGTTTCGACAACTGCCGTTTCGACAACTGCCGTTTCGACAACTGCCGTTTCGACAACTGCCGTTTCGACAACTGCCGTTTCGACAACTGCCGTTTCGACAACTGCCGTTTCGACAACTGCCGTTTCGACAACTGCCGTTTCGACAACTGCCGTTTCGACAACTGCCGTTTCGACAACTGCCGTTTCGACAACTGCCGTTTCGACAACTGCCGTTTCGACAACTGCCGTTTCGACAACTGCCGTTTCGACAACTGCCGTTTCGACAACTGCCGTTTCGACAACTGCCGTGGCCGAGCGGTTCTAGGCGCTACAGTCTGGAACCGCGCCACTGCTACGGTCGCAGGTTCGAGTCCTGCCTCGGGCATGGATGTGTGTGATGTCCTTAGGTTAGTTAGGTTTAAGTAGTTCAAAGTTCTAGGGGACCGATGACCACTGATGTTAAGTCCCATAGTGTACAGAGCCATTTTTGAACCTAGTAGTTTCGTCCCTTTAAACATCCCACCAATCATTCTGCCAGTCTCTGTACAAAGGCACATTCGTAGGCGTCTGAGTGGCGAGGAGGAGGGGGGGGGGGGCGCCTAACCTGTTAACCTGTATGCAGACTATTCATTCATCATATAATTCTCACATTTCTGTCAGCGATTGTACTGCACTGCGGTTTTAACACTGCTTGAGGCCAACGGGAAATAAAGTGACTATCACTACTGTATATCTTGGATTTTTCTGAACTGTGCCGAAACAGTGTCCTAAATATTTTCTGTCGCTTCGTCATAGGTTCGTTATTAAACTGCAGTTTGGATAATGTAATCACAACAGTCTGTCGATGAAGAAAACCCCTGATAACTTGTTGAATATGCATTGGTTTAGTCGGCAAAACTTCTTCAGTTATCTGAAGAACTCGACAATGTAGGTGTACGTTTATACTTAATGATGGGAGTTAAACATAAGTCGAAAGACCATAATATCACAGTCTGACAAACAGCCACCAAATTCTATAGGGCAAAAAATGCAAGATTTTGACAGTTGCAGCGATGCTAGCAGTCAGAGGCTAGTCTGTAGTAACGGAAGAATGGCGCGTTATGGACTGAGAAATAGCTATTTTAAATCCTCTTACTTCCGTGTTTTCCAGTCAATAAAAGGGCCGGTTATGTTTCCAAAACGGATAGGAGAAATTAAACTACTATCCTACCTTCCGGTACAGCCAACATGTAATAAAAACAATCCCAGTGCGACGTAATAAATACCGTCCACAGTTGTAGAGTCGCAACTGTATAATCAAAAACTCTAAATAATAATAAATGAATTGTGAATTTTAATTTCTAAAGGAACTAATTAGGAGTGTTTCAGCGGCTATGGTATATACATTCTGAGGCTATGCGCCAACTATAAATCGTTTACAGTTTAATTCCCGAATTTGACTTGATTTAATACACTCAAAACTGGGCACCATTTTTATGGTTTTGAACGTTAGCCGCCGTATATTCTTATAAAATCTCTTCTCATTATTTCTGTGCCTTGCGTGCAGGCTTACCTGTCACGTTTATCTATTTTGCATACCGGATATCAAAATGAGTCTCTCTTAAAGGTTCTCTTTCTCAGATGTAACATTTAGTCCTCCAGCATGTCCACTTGTGTCGCTTCCTTTTTATTTATGCACATAACTAAACCTACAGCTAGCACATGTTCCATTACAGTTAGTACATAACATAATATTTATTTATTTTCAGCGAACACTGCTGCCTCATCAATCTGTCGTATTGTACTAAATTTTGTACTTAACAAGACTTCTACTTCCCTCTTTCCATTTCAATGCAAAAATGACAACCAGTGGTGACAATGACCATCCTTTCATCAGTTTCCTCGGTTTCGATTTTTTTTCTTAATCTGTCGGTACAAATTATTTTAAAAGTTTGCTCTGAAGAAAGTGGATCTCCAGATATCTGTTCACGATACCACACTGACTGAAAAGGAAAACAAGAAAACCATTTTAATTAATCACTATCCCCCCCCCCACATTATAAAGCAACTGCCCATATTTTATAGCGTCAAAATAAGGTCCGAAATAAGACTTCATCTGCATTTCGAAAGCGCTTATCTACTCCATATACACAATACACAAGCGTTTCATAGTATGTTTATACAAGACAGCTGTGTGTGTGGTGCTGCAGTAGCGAAGAAACAGTGTTCCGTGATTCATTGTCTTGGACTCTGATAGCGGAACTATCGTTTCCTGCGGCAAAACAGAGGAAAAAGTGTGAAATTTAAGTCAAATAGCTATCATATCTGGGGTGCAACGCAGCTCCAAATAGTCATAGTTTGTCTGAATTACAAATTCTGCAATCTGACAACCTGAAGCCCTTTGGTCAGTCTTAGGCTGTCAGAGATATCCTAACAGGCAATTTGAGGATATTGGCGGATTTCCCACATCCATCTAGTCGAAAGTCTTTTAAAGACTTACTCAAGAATTTGCCTTTGACCATTTCAACCCTCTTTCAACATGTTACAGTTTCGAGACTTCTAATAATCGTTATCTGTCGATAGTTTTTATATTTATTTTTTCTCTGCATGCTTTCGTGTGTTTAGCCCCTTCATTCTCTTTTCTTCTTTTGTAGTGCCATGAGTTCCATGTAATTGACCACCTCTTCTCAGTTATCATTTCACAAAGGCTAATGTGGCACTGCTCCCCTTTTTTCTTATGGCATCAATGATTTCTGTGGAATTAAAGTAGTGAACTGGAAGAGTCCTAAATAACAACTGACTAATAGTGTATAAATTGCTCTAACAATTTACGTCTAACTTTCTAGAATGCATATATCCCAATTTTAGGCACAAATGTCTAATATGTCTTATTTTCAGCTTGATCTAGAGATGGCACCAAAGTATAAGTTAACTTACTTCCCTATAATGGCTCTGGGTGAGCCAATTCGTTTTCTTCTATCATATGGCAAAGCTGAATTTGAAGATGAAAGATGTGAGAGCGAGAAATGGCCATCTGTCAAAGAATGTAAGTAAAAACACTTGTTTAAGCATATGGGATTAATAAATTTAATCTCTGATCTCATATAAAATTAGCAAAATAATTGCTCTCTAAAACAGTAAAACTTTGTATGAGACATTTTGTGCACTAAAAATAGTAAAGTGAGATGATATTGGGTAGGTGATAGTGAAAAACAAAGAAAAAAACCTGTTGTGTAAAAATGTAATTTATATAATATTGAAATCTTTTTCGGTGAGTTATTCTAATAGTGAGAAACAAGTAGTTGTAACTAATTAAAAATGTAGTTACAAACACATTTTCTTTTGTAACATGTACAAAGTCAATTTCTGTAAAAGGAGGGTACACATTACAATATCTAATTTTTTTTGTCAAGGGTTTTGACATTTCCAAACTATTTTGGGTTGAGTTTGGATTTCTGTAGGGTTCTGATACAGAGAAAGCTATTTAAACGTAGTGAGAATGTACTTAATTCGTTAGATAATAAATTAGAGGCTGCTGGCATTTTCTGTAACCTGTCAAAAGCCTTTCACTGTGTGAGCCACAGCATTCTCTCAAGTAAATTATAATATAACGATGTCACCGACAATGCTGCAAAAGGGTTTAAGTCTTAACTATCTAACAGGAAACAAAGGGCATCATTGGGAAACACCTGTGCAGTAAGCAGTCGGTCTTAATCTGACTGGGAATTAATTACGTGTGATGGTCTTCAAGGTTCCATCTTGGGTCCATTGGTTTTTTTGTGTACATTAATGACCTCTCATCTACTACATTGCCAGATGTTAAGTTTTTTTTGCAGATGATACAAATATTTCAAAGAGTAGCAAGTCAAATACAGATTTAGAAATAACTTCCAATCAAATTTTGAATGACATTGAGTGGTTTTAAGCTAATTCACTGTCATTAAACTTTGAGAAGACCCACTAAATGCAAGTCATGTTAAATTTCTGGGATTACAACTTGATAATAAATTCAGTTGGGAAGGGCATACCACAGAATTGCTAAAGTGCCTAAACAAGTCTGTATTTGCCATTTGAATGTCAGATGTAGGAGATATAAATATAGAAAAACTTCGCTTATTTTCATTACATTATGTCATATGGGATCATGTTTGGGGACAACTCATCAAACTGAGCGAACATTTTTAGATTGCAAAAGTGTGTGATGAGAATCATTTGTGGTGTAAATTCAAGATCATGTAGAAACCTGTCGAAGGAACTTTCTATTCTAACTGCTGCTTCTCATTATATTTTTTCCATAATGAAATTTGTTGCAAGTAATACATCTTTATTTCGAACAGATAGCTCAAGACATATTATCAATGCTAGGAATAAGAACAATCTACATAGAGACCTAAAATCACTTACCTTGGTCCAAAAAGGGTCCAACATTCAGGAACACGCATTTTCAATAAATTTCCCATTAAAAGCTTGGTTTCAGATAAAACATAGTTTAAACAGAGTTTGAAAGAGTTTTGATAGTTTCGCTGGCTCTTTACTATTTGTTTTGTTTTATTATTACTCGCGTAACAACTAATATGAGATAAAATATGCTGCTACGAAAAGAGCCCCAAAATACCTTTTAGTGATGGTGTGCTGGGACTTTCTTTGGATCATTAATTTTCAACAAAACAAAATAGATTGTTCTTATTGTTCTGGATCTGGCTTTCTATTAAAGGAACATTTTTTCGTTACTGTTACTCGCCGTAAAGTTCAACATATCTTCCTTACTTTATAGTTATTGAAACGGTTAGTGAAAATTACTTCGTTATCAATACTGATGTTACAGTACGCAATGATTGTTCAACTCAAAATTTTGCAGTGGATTTTTGTTAACAGTAAAACACCAATAAGTACGACTAATACGAGAACATGAGACTATTGTCATAGATAAAGATGTTATTACTATAAGGTTTGCCAGACCAGAACTACGCACAGCAAGATTTCTTTTATGTTATGGAGGTAAATTATCTTTTTGCACTGTTAAAAATATATCAGCAGCCCGCGTCAACCTGTAAAACACATCATAAAATCTGCTGCTCTGCTCTGCAATTCCAGAACTGAAAGAAATAATTTTTATTCACTATTACCTGCCCGCTTCTTTGCGGTATGATTGATTTCATTTAATGCAGTTTGAATGCGCCGCGGTGGTGGCTCGTTCGTTCGTAGCGCAGCTCTGTACCACAAATAATGTTTAAATAACTGAAAATTTCTTAAAGGGATGGGATAAAATACCAGGCAAGCTTATTACAAATCATAATGCAAGGTTTCACTAAGTAACTCTATTCAAAACATTTAAACAAATAAAGTTATTACACACCTTTCCCAAGCGATGTCTAATGGCGTCCCTCTCACAGTCTTGACAAAAGAATACTACGTAAGCGTACAATATAACGTCACAGGCTCTTCCTACTCATGTAACAAGAAGACGACAGATAAATTATGTTCGTTCTGTATTATTTATACTAGTCACATATTCTCATCTTTGTTTGATATTTAATAAGTATTGTCTGTGGCGGTTTCAGTACTCGCCGCCAGATATTATCTAAAATAAATAAAATAGTACATAATTTTATACAAGAACAAAACGTGACACATATTGCTTTCTCTTTATTACATAATGTCTTTTGCTAAGAGACGTTACAATAGGCAACTCCTCCTCCTCCATAGATGAATATCTTAACAGGGACTGTTAAGCCAGCTTAAGTAAAAATATTTTAGATTTCAGTTTTGACAGCAGTTGGTCACAACACTCAAGATTAGGTATTTTGTGTATGATAAATTTATTAATAGTGCATAAGAATGTTTCATTCTGACAGCATGTTAATTCTGTAAACATTAGCTGTTCCAGTTTACTGCATTGTATTCACCTATTTTGACAGTCTCCTGACAAGTGGTCAGGTTAGTGAGTATTACAAATATTTTATGTTTTTGTGTTATACTTTGACATATTCCACACACGCGAGAATCATTGCATTTTTGGGTCTATGGAAGGAAAGCTGATTCTAATCTAGTCTCTTTTGTACATATATTTTTCAGGTATGCAATGATTTTGACTTATTGTCTCACATCAGGTTTGAATTCCACTGTTTTATGTTTCATTACTAAATATTCAATAATATTAAAGAAAAATATTTCTACAGTGTTTGGGTGAAAGTGCCATACTCTGACACAGTTTTGATCTATAGAAAGCAAGAGTGCTTTCTTGTATATGTTAAGATTGCAAAATAAAGCTCTGTCTTTCATACAGTAGAAATTTTTGCTAACATTTTTTTTTTCTTTTAACTAGCAATGCCCTTCGGGCAGGTTCCAGTTCTTGAAATTGATGGGAAGAGGACATGGCAGTCTCTTGCTATATGCCGTTACTTAGGCAAGCAGATGGGCTTGGCTGGTGCTAATGATTGGGAAGATCTCCAGATTGATATGGCTATTGATACAGTAACAGACCTAAGACTGAGTAAGTTATGTTTCTTTACACTGAAGCCATTTGTTTTTGTATTTACATTTACATATGTAAGAAGACTCCTGCCTGAAATATAAACACCAAAATGAGTAAATACAGTCAATTGTGCACCATTCAGTGGAGATTGACTGATGGATAAATGTAAACAAGATGCCAAACACCATAGTTCAACCTCTGAAGTATCACACTTTAAATTTTCTAAAGACATAAATTTGCCCAGCAAAAATGACACTATGCAGTAATCTGTGATTTTAAAGAAACATTTGAGCTGTGACTGAGATGATGATCAGTGAGTATGTTCTCCATTGTAAAAATAAAATGATTCATTTTTGTAGTTGCGTATTTTTTAGATAAAAATAACCAAGTATCTGCCAAAATTAATTTTATTTAATGTTGGATTATTTTTGTAGAAATAGCAAATTATTCATATGAGACTGATGAAGCTGTGAAGGAGAAGAAAAAAGAACCCCTCTTCAATGAAACTCTACCATTTTTATTGCCAAGACTTGATAATCTGGTGAAGGAAAATGGAGGTTATCTGGCAAATGGCAAGGTGAGCTGAACAATATTGAAATTTGTGGAGTAGTGATACTGATTAAAGTGCGGTAATCTTAAAAATGGTAGTTATCTTCAGGTGCATTCAGACAGAGATGGTTGTCAACAATAACTCAGTCACATCCAATTAAATTGCTAAGTCACAAAAACTGAAAAAGAAATCTAATAGCATATATGAAATTGTATAATACTTACATCTGCATTCAGATCAAGAAACACTAGTTCACAATTTTAATACTACATAAAAAAAGTAATTTAACAAACTGAACTAAGGCTTTTACTATGCTAAGGAGGGTATTTAGTATTTGTGGCTAACTAGCTGTTGCACACATTGTTTTCCAGAATTGCAAGAATTTTTCAAAATCATGATTTAAATTGCTAGGAATTATGAAGTTGATAAATTCTTTTGAAAGAATGTTGGGTAATATTTTGTACTTCACTGACTTGTTTTGCAACTGACCACGATTTTGATATAAGATATGTTATGCTGCAGTGTTAATGTGAAATCTTTGCTTTCAGCTCTCATGGGCAGATCTGTATTTCATAGCTATATTGGACTACCTGAACTTTATGGTTGGATTTGATCTAACAAAAGATTATCCAAACCTTGCTGCACTTAAGAATAAAGTACATGAAATACCGGCTATTAAAGAGTGGGTTGACAAGAGACCAAAATCCGACATGTGAATTCAGTCTGTTTTATTTAAAAGATATGTTCCTTGTTTATAATACTGAATTATTTGTTCATTAAATTTTTCTAGAATGTCTTATTAAAACTGTGATAAACACTTTTGTATTTGCAAAAAAAGTACAGTAAAGTTTCTTATTAAATTGAATATCTTTTACGTGCCTGGAAATGTTTCATATGTGTGAATTATGTTCAAAAGCTATGTGGAAACAGATCTGTACACTCACAACCCACTGTCTTGACAGACTGAAAGATGATAAATAAGATTCATGACAGGACCTGTTACTTCTAATCCTCCTGTTCTCAATGTTAATGAAGATCTTTAGAAAATTTATATGTAATCGTAATGATGACTTCCAGAGCAGCAGAAGTCTGCCAACCTTACTTTAGAGAAAATCAATTATTTTTGTATATAGTTGATGTTCAGTTTTTTGTATTGGTAGTTTGTCTGCAGCTAATGAATGTGTGTACATAAGACAGTGAAATACAATGAATCATTAAAGTATGAAGAAATGTTAAAATCTGTTGTTGTGTGCTGTTCTGAAAGTCAATGCATTACAGGTTGTGCAGCTTCACAATAAGAGTGCCCAAGTTAGCAAGACAGAAACAGTGTTTAGACTTACACATGTTTACAATACTGTGAATAATACATTTATACATTTAATCTTAGTCCCAGGCTATTTTTTGAATCAGCAAGTTTCTCTTATCATGTCTCATATTTCCGCATCACTTCTTCAAAGTATCAATGATGAAATGAAATGAAATGAGCGATTGGTGTTATTGGCTGGGAGGCCCCTTACTGGGCAGGTCCAGCCGCCTTTGTGGAGGTCTTATTACATTTGACCCCACATTGGGCGACCTGCGTGCTGGATGGGGATGAAATGATTAAGAAAACAAACACCCAGTCCCTGAGTGCAGAAAATCCCCAACCCAGCCACGAATCGAACCTGGGACCCTTAGGACGGTAGTCTGTCATGCTGACCATTCAGCTATTGGCGTGGACTAAAGTATCAATAATGACCTGCTGCGTCCTGATGGCATTTGACTTAGCTTTTATTGGTATGTCATCTTCGTATTTGAGCAACCTAGGATTAAAACTCCATTTCTGTTGGAACGGAAATATATTTGTGAGAAGACATATTGAGTACCAATCCGTCACACAAATCTTACATTACTTTTGATTTTATGTTTTCACTTTTCCTAATTATTTGCCAGAAGGACAGGTTCTTTCACACTGGAGGTGGTTCTGTAATCTTTATTCATGGAGTGCTCCACATCAAAAACACATTACTAGCACTTTCCTGGATTATCTTAACCCACTGATTAGGTTTGTAGACAGTAGCTTGCTTGCTTTCAGGTCTATATGGGGAAAATCAGTCACAAGGCAAGTGTAAGTGGCATTATTTCATGGACATGGGCTGCTGTCAATGAAAATGGTCCAACATGAGACATATACACTGATACCTATAATTCAGTGTCAAAGGGTAGATTTGTGCTGTTCTGGAATTAATGACTACTTGGTGTAAAGTGCTCCAGAAAAATAAGTGTAATGTATTTAAAATCATTCCAGAGCAGGAAGTGAAACACTGTGCTCGCTTCTATGGGTTGATGCTCTACAACTGTTGACTATAGTTAATATTTGGAGAAATTTTTTTAATTTTTATCTTCTTACACACATGGGGAAATAGTGATGTCTAAGATAAATTGAGACAGCTGAACTCACTAATTCTTCCATTTAGTCAAATTGCCTTTGGAAACTTCAGAAAAGTACCTTTCCACTTAGCTTGCTCAACCACTACTATACATACATCTTGGCATGATACAACTGCAACAGTTCATAATGCTAGTCAGGGAACAACTTGCTGTGATCTCCCAACAAGCATCACTTTAAACAAACCAACAACACTACAAAGTTTTATGTAAGTTAACAAATTGCAATTACCATCATTTTCAGTTTTTGTGTAGTCACTGCAATATTTTAAAACGGTGTAGATTAATTTTGCAAATTGAAGTAATTCTAGAATATTTATTCATTAATTAGAAACTGCAAGTAAAAATAAAATTATAATAGTTGGTTTTCTGGCTATAGAAGTCTCAGCAGTACCTTCGAAAGCAAATCTAGAAAGACTTGTAAAATTCAGAAAATTTCTCGGTTTTCAGCCGGGTAGCGTCGTCCAAAAGGTGCAATATTTCGGCAAGCCGACTTCTTCCCTTCTTCAGGCGTTCATGTTGTCTGTCTGATCTCTGATGAAATGCCAACTTTATAATCTCCACCCCTCTCCCGCAGCCTCCGTCTGGACGCTTCAGAGCGGTCTGCGGTTGGTGGTGGGGGAAGGGCGGCGTCCTGCGACAGATCATGGGCTTGCGGAACTCGAGCGGATGCCCTTGTAGACTATCGTTGTGTTTTAATCATACTCTAAGCTTGATCCCAGGGTTTGCTTAACTGCAAACTGCTGTCTTTTAGTTCGTCATGCAGCCAGATCTCCACTGCCTCTTTGAGGAGACAATCCCAGAAGGTGTTTGATTGCTGTAACATCGTAGTTCTTGTCATGTCCATGTGAGAGGCGCTTCCCCCCCACACAGCGCCACCCTCCCCCTCCCCTCCCCCCCCCCCCCCCCACCACCACCACCACCACCACCACCACCACCACCACCACCACCACCACCACCACCACCACCACCACCACCGGCCGCGGACCGCTCAGAAGCGCCCTGAAGGAAGCTGCGGGAGAGGGTTGGAGATTATACAAAGTTGGCATCCATCAGAGATAAGACACCAAGAACGCCTGAAGATGGGAAGAAGTTGGCTTGCCGAAATATTGCGGCTTTTGGACGACCCTACGCGGCTGAATACCCGAAAAATTTTCAATATTTCTCTACGCCGGGAAAACCTCAAATCACACTAATAAAATTTTGCTTTGAATATGACAAATTGAGCTTAACAGTACTATGCTTTTAAGAAACATGAAGACAGATACACACTGTAACTTCCTGTGTACTTAAACAATACATGCCTTCAATGGTATCACAGCGATATGGAGGTTTCTAAGTTTTTCTCACTCCTCGTCAGACTTTGTCTCAGACAACAGAATCGTTCATTGGCCTTACCTCTCTAACGCACCTGAATACCGTAAATCTGCATAGTAATTCGCCACACAATTTGTGGATGTATCAAGACCTAGCTGATATACTTTTTGTAAGTCAGTCGTTCACTTAGATTTTTAGCATCCCACACTTAATTTGCATCACCCCCTGCGGGTCCGGGGTAAGAATAGGCCTGAGGTATTCCTGCCTGTCGTAAGAGGCGACTAAAAGGAGTTTCAACCATTACGGCCTTCCATGTAATGGTCCCCCTTGGGGTTTGACCTCCATTTTTCAAAATTCTACAGAAGTACGAGCCTTTTGGGGAAGGACACCTTACATGGTGTACCACTGGTCCTAAGTGCACTAAGACCTTGGCACTCAGCATTGCACCGGTGTTGTCACCATACCCATTATTCCTCAAATTGGGCCTAAACGCCTGATGGGTTGTCAAAGTTACGCCCATAGTGCATCTCCATCTGCACCAGCGATCATGATGGACTTTCCATGGCACCAGAAATCCAGCACGGTAGCCAGCCCGTTGTGGTGGGGTCGTCATGTACCCTCTAGGTTGTAGCCCCCTGACAACACAGGGATCGTACTGCCGATACCTGAGCTGCACCCTCCCCACGTTGGCCAAGGAGTAGATGCCCGTCTCCTTGGGGCATCAGGACTCCCGGCAATGGTCATCCTGCCAGGTGGCCCTTGCTGCGGCTGGGTGGCGCCCGTGGGGAGAACCCCTGGTCGGAGTGGGTGGTATCGGGGCGGACGTTTCGCACATGAAACGTCAACACGTATCAGGTCGCTCTGCGGCTGAGTCTTCCAAAAGAAAAGGTACCGTTTCTAGTTCTGGTTCTCCTGCCCTTTCCCCCTTGGCCACTCCATGGGAGGAGGGACAGGCCCGCCGGCTTGGGGCGAAGTACTTCCCCCGCTATTTGGTCTGTTCTCGAACAGATGGGGGGACGTTCGCCACCTCCAAGCCCTTGTTCTTTGTTCAGCACATTGAGGACGTCTTCGGGGAAACCGAGGCTCTCAGCAAGATGCGATCAGGGTCCGTTCTTATCAAGACCACCTCTGCCACACAATCGGCGGCACTCCAGGCGTGCGACCGCCTAGGGGACATCCCAGTCTCCATTGTCCCACATCTGGCACTAAATAGGACGCAGGGGGTTATTTTTCATCGAGACCTCCTGCTACAATCTGATGAGGAGCTCAGGGCCAACCTGGAGCGCCGCGGCGTGCATTTCGTCCGGCGAGTCCAGCGCGGCCCCAAAGACCGTCGCATCGACACCGGGGCCTTTATCCTCGCCTTCGAGGGGGACATTCTCCCGGAGAAGGTAAAGGTGATGTGCTACCGGTGCGACGTGCGACCTTACGTTCCGCCTCCTATGCGCTGTTTTAGGTGTTTGCGCTTTGGGCACATGTCGTCCCGGTGTGAGGCTGAGCCCCTTTGTGGTGACTGTGGACGTCCTCTTCGTGAGGAACATACTTGCACCCCACCACCTCGGTGCCCTAATTGTCCTGGCGTCCACTCGCCTAGGTCCCCAGACTGCCCCGCCTATCAGAAGGAGAAAAAGATACAAGAAATCAAAACTTTGGATCGGCTCTCTTATTCTGAGGCCAGGAAGAAGTATGACCGCCTTCATCCCGTGTCACTGGCCACTTCGTTTGCCTCAGTTGTGTCCACTCCTTCCGCTGTATCCTCACCTCTATCCTGTCCCCCCTCCGCCTCCTCTGCCCATCAGGGGGCTCTGCCTCCGCCTCCCAAATCCCTCCCTTCCAACTCCTCCTCCCCCGCCGCCCCCACCCCCCCTGCCCCAGGGGCCACCCTTCCTCCTCCTCCTCCTCCCCCCACGCCACCTGAGAAGCGATCCTCTTCTCAGGCGTCCATCGGGGAAACGTTCCGGACCCCAGCTTCCGAGGTCCGGCGTTCCAAAACGGACCCCGCGCATGAGCACCTTCTTCGGGTCCAGCCCACCATCCCTGTGCCTCCTCGGCCTTCCAAGAAGGCCTCCAAGAAGAAGTCTCTATCCCCCTCTCCACCCCGGCGCGTTTCATCTGACGCTTCATCCGTGAGTTGCTGCTCCCGGCCGTCCTCAGTTTCGCCGGGACGCTCTGCTGCCAGGCGTTCCGCCGGCCTTTTGTCGGCAAATGATGCGGCCCCTCCTACACAATCAGGGACAGCGGCCGCAGCTGGCGACGAGTCGATGGAACCGGATCCGCCTGCCGTCAGTTGTAGCGTTGTTGCCTCGCAACCTGGCCCTCCGCGGCCATCGAGGTGACCAGCTCTTCCCCCGTCTCGTTCCCCCAACTTTTTGACTAGCAATGGCGTTGTTTCATTGGAACATAAGAGGTATTCGATGTAATCGGGAGGAATTACAACTGCTCCTCCGCCTGCACTGTCCGCTCGTCCTTGGTCTCCAGGAAACCAAGTTGCGCCCGACTGACCGTATTGCCTTTTCCCACTATACCTCGGAGCGGTATGACCTCGCCCCTGTGGACGGTATCCCAGCTCATGGTGGGGTCATGTTGCTCGTTCGGGACGATGTCTATTACCATCCCATCCCATTGACCACCCCACTCCAAGCAATAGCTATCCGCATTACTCTTTCTACTTTTACTTTTTCAGTTTGTACCGTCTACACTCCACCGTCATCTGCTGTTAGTCGGGCTGACATGATGCACCTGATCAATCAGCTTCCCCCACCGTTCTTATTGTTTGGCGACTTCAATGCCCATCATCCCCTTTGGGGCTCTCCTGCATCCTGTCAAAGAGGCTCACTCTTGGCGGATGTCTTCAACCATCTCAATCTTGTCTGCCTCAATACCGGCGCCCCGACTTTCCTCTCGGACTCTACTCATACCTACTCCCACTTGGACCTCTCGATCTGTTCTACCACTCTTGCCCGTCGGTTCGAGTGGTATGTCCTTTCTGACACCTATTCGAGCGACCACTTCCCCTGCGTCGTTCGTCTCCTGCACCACACCCCATCCCCACGTCCTTCGCGCTGGAACATACTGAAAGCTGACTGGGGACTTTACTCCTCCCTGGCGACCTTTCCGGACCACGATTTTTCCAGTTGTGACAGTCAGGTCGAATACCTCACGGCTGTTATTATCCATGCTGCCGAACGTTCCATACCTCGTACTACTTCTTCTTCACGTCGCGTTTCCGTCCCCTGGTGGAACGAGGCTTGTAGGGACGCCATCCGTGCTCGACGACGTGCTTTACGCACCTTTCGCCGCCATCCTACGTTGGCGAATTGTATTGAATACAAACGACTCCGAGCGCATTGCCGTAGAGTCATCAAAGCCAGCAAAAAAGCTTGCTGGGCCTCTTTCACGAGCTCCTTTACCAGTTTTACTCCCTCTTCCGTTGTTTGGGGTAGCCTGCGCCGGCTGTCGGGCATTAAGGCCCACTCCTCAGTACCTGGCCTGACCTCAGGTAATGAGGTCCTTGTTGATCCTGTGGCTGTCTCCAACGCCTTTGGCCGCTTTTTCGCGGAGGTTTCAAGCTCCGCCCATTACCATCCTGCCTTCCTTCCCAGGAAAGAGGCAGACGAGGCTCGGCGACCTTCCTTCCACTCGCTGAATCTGGAAACTTACAATGCCCCCTTTACTATGCGGGAACTCGAACGTGCGCTTGCACTGTCCCGGTCCTCTGCTCCGGGGCCAGATGCCATTCACGTTCAGATGCTTGCACACCTTTCTCCGGCGGGCAAAAGCTTCCTTCTTCGTACCTACAATCGTGTCTGGACCGAAGGTCAGGTCCCCATGCGTTGGCGTGACGCCGTTGTTGTTCCTATACCCAAACCCGGGAAGGATAGACACCTTCCTTCTAGTTACCGCCCCATTTCTCTTACAAGCTGTGTCTGTAAGGTGATGGAGCGCATGGTTAATGCTCGGTTAGTCTGGATTCTTGAATCTCGACGACTACTTACTAATGTCCAATGCGGCTTTCGTCGCCGCCGCCCCGCTGTTGACCACCTTGTGACCTTGTCGACATTCATCATGAACAACTTTTTGCGAAGGCGCCAAACGGTAGCCGTGTTCTTCGACTTGGAGAAGGCTTATGATACCTGTTGGAGAGGAGGTATCCTCCGCACTATGCACAAGTGGGGCCTACGCGGTCGTCTGCCCCTTTTTATTGATTCCTTTTTAACGGATCGAAAGTTTAGGGTACGTGTGGGTTCCGTATTGTCCGACGTCTTCCTCCAGGAGAACGGAGTGCCTCAGGGCTCCGTCTTGAGCGTAGCCCTTTTTGCCATCGCGATCAATCCAATTATGGATTGCATTCCACCTAATGTCTCAGGCTCTCTCTTTGTCGACTTCGCGATCTACTGCAGTGCCCAGAGAACATGCCTCCTGGAGCGCTGCCTCCAGCGTTGTCTAGACAGCCTCTACTCATGGAGCGTGGCAAATGGCTTCCGGTTCTCTGAAGAGAAGACGGTTTGTATCAACTTTTGGCGATATAAAGCGTTCCTTCCGCCATCCTTACATCTCGGTCCCGTTGTTCTCCCATTCGTGGACACAACTAAGTTTCTAGGGCTCACGTTGGACCGGAAACTGTGTTGGTCTCCACATGTCTCTTATTTGGCGGCCCGTTGTACACGTTCCCTTAATGTCCTCAGAGTTCTTAGCGGTTCATCTTGGGGAGCGGATCGCACTGTCCTGCTTCGCTTGTATCGGTCCATAGTCCGATCGAAGCTGGATTATGGGAGCTTCGTCTACTCGTCCGCTCGGCCATCCCTCTTACGCCGGCTCAACTCCATCCACCATCGGGGGATACGTCTTGCGACCGGAGCCTTCTACACTAGTCCTGTCGAGAGTCTTTACGCTGAAGCTGCCGAGTTACCATTGACCTACCGGCGGGACATACTGCTGTGTCGGTATGCCTGCCGGCTGTTGTCTATGCCCGAACACCCCTCTTACAAGTCCTTCTTCGCCGATTCTCTCGACCGTCAGTACGGGTTGTATGTGTCTGCCCTGCTGCCCCCCGGAGTCCGCTTCCGTCGCCTGCTTCGACAATTGGATTTTGCCCTCCCTACCACCTTTAGAGAGGGTGAGAGCCCGACACCACCTTGGCTCCAGGCTCTGGTTCGTATTTATCTCGACCTCAGCTCACTCCCGAAGGAGGGTACTCCGGCTGCAGTGTATTGCTCACGGTTTGTCGAACTTTGTGCTCGACTTGCTGGTCACACCTTTATTTACACCGATGGCTCCAAAACTGACGATGTTGTCGGCTGTGCCTTTGTCGTCGGGACCGCCACCTTTAAATACCGGCTCCTTGACCAATGTTCCAGCTTTATGGCCGAGCTTTTTGCTCTCCATCAGGCCATTCAGTATGCCCGCCGCCACCGCCATTCATAGTATGTACTCTGCACTGACTCACTCAGTGCTCTTCAGAGCCTTGGGGCTCCCTGTCCGGTCCATCCCTTGATTCAATGAATACAGCAGTCCCTCCATTCTTTCGCTGATAATGGCGGTTCTGTCAGCTTTTTGTGGGTCCCCGGACATGTGGGAGTGCCTGGGAATGAGGCTGCGGATGCTGCAGCCAAGGCTGCAGTCCTCCAGCCTCGGCCAGCCTCCCATTGTGTCCCGTCATCTGACGTTTGTGGGGACGTATGTAAGAGGCTTGTGTCCTTGTGGTGGGATGCTTGGTCATCCCTCCAAGGAAACAAGCTCCAGGCAGTAAAACCGCTCCCAACTGCTTGGACAACTTCCTCCCGACCATCTCGGCGCGAGGAGGTCCTTCTGACCAGGTTGTGGATTGGGCATTGCCGGTTTAGCCACCGCTACCTGCTCTCCGGTGACCCAGCCCCGCAGTGCCCTTGTGGTCAGGCATTAACGGTGCGCCATGTTTTATTGTCGTGTCCCCGTTTTAGTCAATTTCGTGTTGTCCTGTCCCTGCCATCTACCTTACCGGATGTTTTAGCTGATGACGCTCGAGCAGCTGCTCGTCTTCTGCGTTTTATAACTTTAACTGGCTTGACCAAAGACATTTAACCTTTTTACTTATTTTATCTGCATCTTTGTCAGGTACTTCTGGTGTCCCCCCATCCCCTTGAGTTTTAGCAGATTCCATTTGGTCTAACACCAGTGACTGGGCGCTAATGACCTCAGCAGTTGAGCGCCCTTAAACCCTACAAAAAAAAAAAAACTTAATTTGCATCCATGACATACTGGATGAATGGTTTACGACATTACACTACTGCACTGCTTAATCTGACTCTAATTTAGATGTAGTTATTCCACACAGTCGCGGTCCTTAAACTTAGCCAGCATGGCAACAATGAATTCAGCAAAAAGGTTTTTCCTACAAAAACTGCGAGACACATTGTAATTTATTCGTGAAATGACAGCCGTGTAGGCTAGGCGGAAACGTTAATTTTCCAATGATCTATTGCTTACTATGCACCAATTATTCAGGCAGCAAAATTCCAAATATCTAGTGAACGATGGTACTTTATCTCCAGTTCTGAAAGTCCGTTGATTGTCGCTGCGTTGCCAAACACTTTCAGACAACATTTATATAGGCTATAACTTTCAAAGATAACACACGTATCGGCATGCTTCCGTTAGTCATTGTCTTGTGATGCGGCTAAAACATGTCAAATACTTGTTTCGAAGTGAAACGTCTATTGATTCAAATAACAAATTGGCAGTACTTTAATAACAGTGGAAGCAATAGTGCAGCAAACTGATTACTTGACTGTAACATATAGAACCTGTGTAATGACTAATTTCAGGTGTGTAGCAGCTGGTAATTTCCCTTTGCAGTTAACTGCAAATGTACTTACGATGAGAATTGTGTGTCTGCTTAGTACTAATGAGATAGGTGCTTTGCATACTGGATTGAGCAAATAGCCAGGTGTCTCCATTAAAACGTTGTTCCATTATCTGCTTGTTCTTGATGGAAACTTGGTGAGGCAGTATGCTAGCAAGGTGTTCGTAGCCGCACAGCTTGTGGAGCAGAACGATACAGGCAGAGCCGCTGCTCGTAACAAAGGAAGACAGCACCACACTAACTCCATTTAAGCAGTCAGAGCTATATTAACTAATGTCGTGCAAAGACGCTGAGACCGTGTGACGCCGCCTCATTCTCTGAACACCTGTAACCATTCTGATTATACAACTGTCAGTCATCTACTAGCGATGGTTACAATATAACTGCTGTTTGCCAAGAAACGTGACAACCGCCTTGTAGATGAGAATTTATATTTTCAGTGTGCCTCGATTCTTGCGTCTGATCTTAATAAATTCCCGGCAGTTTCACACTAACGGGCTCTTTTGGCTATGATATTATACGTATGGGACTTGTCTAAGCGTAATTACTGGACAACTCGACTGCTGTGAGTAGTCCAACTCTTGTCGACTTATTGAAAGCAGTAAAGGGGGAGGGGGGGGGGGGGGGGGGTTTGCAGAACTCTCGATCTTTGCATGCCCCAATACAATAATGAGTACACTAACACAAGGTTTATTCACAAGAAAAACTCGATGTCCGCAAACACGTAAACAAAAATTTGTGAGCCGTAATTATGCATGAAAGAAAAGAAATTCTTGAGTTTTATGTTTCCGATCAGGACTGCAATTAGTATCTGGTATCATATTGTGCTTGATGACCCTAAAATGTACTGAAACGTGCTGTGATACGAGAAGGAAAGGAATTGTATGCTTCTCAAAATGGCTCTGAGCACTATGGGACTCAACATCTTAGGTCATAAGTCCCCTAGAACTTAGAACTACTTAAACCTAACTAACCTAAGGACATCACACACACCCATGCCCGAGGCAGGATTCGAACCTGCGACCGTAGCAGTCCCGCGGTTCCGGATTGCAGCGCCAGAACCGCACGGCCACCGCGGCCGGTCGTATGCTTCTTAGAAAAGCTGTCTACTTGCGTATTATTATCGAGTGCAGAAAAGCCCTTTAGTTAGTTTTGTGTGTGGTGGTAAGAAGAGAGTCGTGTCACTGGTTAATATTATGAAGACGTTAATATTCTGATGACTAATGACATCATACTGGTTCCACATGAGACTTCAGATATGGTAAGAGATTCACTTTGGCTAGGTGAAGAATGTGCAGATAGTGTGTTGGCACACTGCGATCACAGCCAAGACGATGTGTTCCAGTTTGTATCTTAGCGTGTGCTGAAGTGTCAATTCTATCAGTCAACATAAACACAATGGGCGCTGTTTATGGCTGCACTTGTCACGAGTCACGATGTTCAGAGCACACTGTCTTTTCTAAGTATATTACAGATGTAAGACATTCTCCACGAATTTAATAATGCAATGTGCCGGATATGTTTGGGAGGGTAAATATTAATTTTGTTTCCGACGCATTAAAACAGTCCACAGTGATATTTAACACAATTTTTATTGTTGCTCGTCTTTTAATATCTATCTCTCTCTCTCTCTCTCTCTCTCTCTCTCTCTCTCTCTCTCTCTCTCTCTCTCTCTCTCTCACACACACACACACACACACACACACACACACACACACACACAGCAGTTGTGTCCAGCGAGAGACATGTCCAACGTCTGCTCGACAAGACATTTCTTTCCTCAGTTGCCGTCAACTAGGGAAGATTCAGTTTCCTGGCGGTACACGAACTGCATGATGGAAGCTGGAAGATAATACAGTTTAAGACGATGATCTGATATAAAGCAACGCTTGACTGATTATTACAGCGACTGCATGGCTTTTAGGAAAGCGTGTACTTCTTGGAGCCAACCCATCCACCATCATTGCGAAGGTTTTTTCCAAATCGTCTTGGAACTGATTCAAATAACTACCTTGAAAGTGTTTCTTGATGGTTTATTTTTCACCGCGTGTTTTCCATATCCTCTCAAAGGTCGCTTTTTTTTTTTTAAAGAACGTATTTGTAATTTACACACTGCATTAAAGTTTTTTTAGTGTTGAAGAATTCAGGCTCAGTCAAAGCTGAGAGGTCATGAATTTTGATGAGTCTTAGGTGTGTTGTGGAGGAACTTGTCCTGAATACCTGTCTAGCAGCGTTTCATCCACCAGCTTCTAGTTGAAGTAGTTTGCATACCGTCTATACTAGTTCCGTGATCTCTGTGTTAAGCAACTGAGAGAAGTGCAGCGGCTATAGTTCGAGGTTATCATGCAGATGGTACAGGTTCAAATCCTGCCCATGTACTTTTTCCAATTTAATCTTTACTGATTATCATTAAATAATATATCATGCAAAATTATTAAATGGTTCAAATGGCTCTGAGCACTATGGGACTTAACATCTATGGTCATCAGTCGCAACATTATTAAAAAATAGTCATTTTAGACGTAGTAATTTCATTAATAAAACAATCATTACAGCAAAATTTCTTCAGATGTGTACTTGGTTTGTTACGGAATCTTACTAGTCACTATCGGTTGCTGTACTAGTACAGAATTACTGATGTGATTTATCGCAGAAGCAACTGAAACACAAATTCGTAGAGTATCACGCACATTTAATGAAAGGTATTGCCTTCAAGGCGCAGAGATTTTTGAGAAGTGATATCGGGAAGAAGTTCATTTAAATTCCATAAATTGTTATTACTTACTGCGAAAGCATGGGCACTAAACTGGGACAGAATTGAAGGTTGTATTTTTATGGAATCTTCACTCGAAACAATTTCTCTGTTAGTATATAGCAAGTTGGTGGATTTTGAATTCTTTTTGTGAATCTCTTAACTTGCCTGCAAAAATAAATACCACACGTTTGGCAAAGTGGAGTAGCTGTTCGAGGCATAATTTTTATAGTGAAAGTGCCTGCTTTCCTTTCATCTACAAAGATTTGATCTGAAAGTGGTGATCAGTCTGCCCTCCACATAAATCAAGCGAACATTATCCAAATATTTCGAATTGTAAATACATGCCACGTAAATAATACATGCTTGAAGAACATTTCTGGTACAAGTTTTATTAATGAAATACTATGGCAAAAACCACTATTTTGGAATAATTTTGCATTTCATATACTGTTTAATGATTTTCTGTATGATGAAACTGAAAAGAAAAGGACATTGACAGGACTTGAAGCCATACCATCTGCATGATGACCATGAACTATAGCCACTGCTTTACTCTCACTACCTTTCAACAAAGGTCGCGTTACTGGTGTAGGAGGTACGCAAAAAACTTTAAAATCGGTTTCCTCGGAAACTAGAAGCCGTTGGATGGAAAGCCGCTAGCCATGTTCTCAGAAAAGGTGCCTCTACAATATACGTAAGACTTATCAAAATTTATGATTTACAGGTCTAATGGTCTCCTTGTGAGATACAGAAACCACTGGACAGTTCGAACTTCTGCATTTGTAACAATGCTGCCCAAATAAATCCCATTAATGGCATAACAGGCAGCAACCGCATAAGGGAAGTTGAGGAGTATGACTAATGACAGCACTGTAAAAATTCTCATACATTACGTTTATGCAACGCTAATACCAGAATGAACATTGAATACCTGTCTCAGTGGTGCGAATATACACAGTACCAGATCTGCAGATGACATAACACCAACAATAATAAAAACAATAATCATCACAATAAAGGGATTATTGGAAAAAAAGTGGACGCAATACAGTCTATATATGATTGGAAAATGAGTAGTTATGAGGAAATCTACAAAAATATAGACAAAATATCAGACATAATGGCAAAACGAGGATTAACCTTTGTTGGACATATCTACCAAATGAATGTGAACAGGCTAAGGAAACAAATATTCCTTTACTTCTAGAAGAATAAATGAACATTAGCATGGATTAAGAAGTATGCAAAGAACTAGAAACAAACATCAAAGAACTGGAACTAATGGAAATAAACATTTTTAAGAATAAAAGATTGAATTTAAAAGGCTTTCAAAGCAGAAGAAATAAGAAATTGGGAACAACACGGACAGAAGAAGGAAAAGAAAACATGGGAGAAAATGATGGGATACTTGAAAAAATTATAAACAACAACAAAGTAAGAAGGGAACTGACGTTGTTACACGATCCTAGTTGATAACTACAAAAATTGTAATAATAATAAATGATTATTTGAGAACTAAGAATAAACTTTTATGTTATTTGCTGTCTATACCTGCAGGAAATAGACGTCACCTTGAGGATACAGTATCTTAACGCTGGCATTCTCCAGAACATTAACATAGGCTTCTGTGTTGAGAATAGCCTCAACCTGCCACAGGGGTCCTGTTCCCCAAGTTAAGATATAGCCCCAAACGGCCACAGAACAGCGTCCACTTCCTTCTCTTTCCACAAGATACCTCAGACTAAACTGCTCTCATCGCAGACTGTACACCCAGTTATATCAACATCATTTGATGTTAATATAACCCCTCAAAAATTCAAAGATAACATTTATTGAACAAATGAAACATCATAAAAATGTGACTACAAAAGAAGGAAAACCTATTTTACAAACACGTCAGATGAATTCGCAATTGCAAATGGTGACTACTATCAGCGGTAGAATAGAATGACAATTAAAATTTGTGCTGGACCGGTACTCACACCTGCATTGCCACTTATAGCGAGTGGTCGCCTCACCATTTGGCTATCGTTGCACGACTCATGGCCAGACCCAAACTACCATATGTCGAATCCCAGTCCAGCACAAATTTTCATTGTTGTCATTCCATTCTACAGCTGACGATAGTCATTATTCGCAAGTGCAAATTCATCTGATGTATTTAGTAATGGCTGTGGTTGCCACAGTGCATCGTCATCAGAATAACTCTGGCACTGCAATATTGTATCGATTTTATAAAGACTGTTTTGCACTGAAATAACAAAGTCAGTTTTACATAAAAGGCTTGCATATATGATACTGTATACTATGTTTATTGATTGCTCACCTGAACTGGGACATTACTCGTGAAAGAAAATATTTTTTTGTCAGAATAATTCGACTCTGCTTCAGTCAAAAGCAATGTATTCTTCCGAAAAAGCCATGTGGTTGATCTTCTGATACATAGTCAAACATTGCTTTATAGCAGCTCTTCAGCGTAAATATCCACTGTCTATCAAGTTCTTGCATTGCCAGGAAATAGAAATCTCTCCCATGGACCGTCAACTGAGGAACAGATGTGTGTGTAGGTTGCTGAGCAGACAGATGTCGGTCGTTACTCTGCTCTCACTTTTAAGGCCGGTTCTCACTCGGGATGCCGCGCAGCAGGACCTACGTTGCCATGGAAATGCCGGCTTTGCGTTGTGGTTTGCCCATGCCTCGTGCCCCGCCGTAGGTCCGCGCCGTCAATCACAGAACGCGTTGAGCGTGACGTCAGGGTCACAACCCCGCGCCATATGAACTTTCGCCAAAGCGCCGGCGCAGACGCGGCGGCAGCTATGAAATACTTATCATTCGATTTCAGGGAAACTACTCTGTGAAAAAATTTGATTCTTCTGCGTCTTACAGCCTGATATCTTCTCTCGATAAAGGACTGAATTTCTTTTCGTTATTCGTCGTGGTTACTTGCTGTATCGTATTTATGTAAACCATTACACGAAATTTTAATGAGCATGCAGAGGTAAAAGCACATTGCTTGGACTCTGCGTACAGTTCATTTTAGGTAATACATTACTGCGTATCAAATTTAGTCAACATATCGAAAGTCTTTTTAAAGTTGAGAGCAGAACGATAGGTACCACCATTCTCGAGATATTGAATGATATGTCGGCGGTCGGGTTGTGTGGTGGCTGTGCGCGAGTCCCTCGTGATGCGGCCGATACTTCGCCCTACTCATCAGAAACCATGTAACTGTATCGGCCCCAAATTTCGTAAACAGTTCAAGAAATCGATGTGCGGTTTTTTGCAAATGATAACTTGTTAAGAGTAACGTATTTCGTCGCATGATAAATATCCAAAATCTGTTTACCTACCGAGATGTGTAAGTAACCATAGTTTTTCTGAATGGATCAACGAATTTTTTTAAACAGCATTTAATAGCATGTGAAATGAGAATTACAGTGATATGGAAAATGTTAATATTTACAATATTCTATATTGACCTACAGAAGTTAAACTGGAACAAATTTGCTGATATGTCATAAGACGTAATTTGCCAAGTATCTACAGCTTTTGATTATTTCCTTTGTTAAGTAACAAACGCTTTTTTCTTGCTGCAGTGTACTTTATTTGTTCAAGATGCGTTTCGCCTTTGACTTTAAGCCATCTTCGGTGGACTCTAGAATGATTCAATTTTGTTTTGATATGTCATACTTGCAGATGACAAAACAGTTCAAATCTTATTTTTTTACGTGAATAAGTGATTACTTACAGTTAATAGAGTTTTTGGCGGACATCTGCGTTTCCTCTCATCTGGTTACCACATTTTTATGTTCGCTCCTTTTTTCTTCTACCGCTGGCTATAAACATGTTACCGATAACTAATTTAAAGTTGTAACTACAATGTGTTCACTTCATGTCTCTTCCTGTTTGGTTTTTTATGTACATTTTGCCAACCTAACGATTTATATGCTGAAAACTAACGTTTGTTTATTTCTGTTCTCTTTATATCTATATGTATGTGTGGCTAGTCAGTGGGAGTTATACTCGTAGAAAGTTGAAAATGAAGGCAATAGTTGTCAAAGAGTGGTTGAAAGGTTTGGTGTTCAACTGATATAAGTTTTGGTTTAAAAGTTTTTTGGAGGAGTTCATGTAAGAGTAAATGCACTGCTTAAATTAATAGAAAAAATAGTAGAATAACATTTCAAAGGATGATTATTAACAGAATACTAGCACCCAACCCCTTTGTCCTCACTCTTATATGAAACCCTCCATAAAATATTTAAACCAAAACACGAAAACTCTCAACTACACTCTAGCAGATATTACATCTGCATTCAACTTTCTACAATTCACCCTGACTAACTACACACGCACATAAACAGATATAAAGGGAACAGAATGAACAGACTTTAGTTTCCAGCATCTACTTCACTAGGTTGGCAACGTGTACATAAACAAAATAAGAAGAGACATAAATTGAACACACACTAGTTACGACCCTAAACCACTTTTTGGTAAAATATCCGCAGCTCGTGACAGAAGAAGAATGGTGCTCCACACCAATTAGCGCAAAGAACATGAAAATTGTGAAGAAAAAAAGTTTGTAACATGAAAATGTGCTTATGTCTCGTAAGTGATTTTATAGTGCAAGCTACAGCCTGCGACCAAATGAGAGGAAACGCAGATGCCAGCCAAAAATTCAATTAACTGTAAGTAATTACTTATTTGCGTAAAAAATAAGACATGAACTGTTCCATAATCTACAAATATCACAAAGATTCCACTAGAAGTATCTTAAAGTAAGAGGCGAAAAGCATCTAGAACAAGTAAAATACATCACAGAAACATAATCGCTTTTGTTATTTACAAAACAAATATTTCTGTGCTTGCTGCAGGTGATGGCCACGTAAATAACCTCTAATTAATTATTTCGTTTTGCCTTAAGTCATTTTGTTTATTTTCAATGTTTAGAATACTTTATAATTACATGTAATAACACCAGATTGCCAATTACTCTTTCCAGCATGTCTTTACAGTCAGGATGTATAGCCTTGAAAATAGTTCTGAAGGACCTGTCATAATAGCTGGTTTCACAGTTATCACTTTAGGCGTTTTAATCCGATTGCCGATATTTGGTTGCCAAAGTACTTTATTTACTTTTTGATTAACCTGCTTTCCCTGACACAAGAGGTAATTAAAAATAGTCAGCGCATCATTTAATGTGTGTGAGATTGGTCACATGATATCTGAAATCAGCGGAAAAGCGTCCACTGCACAAAACACGTGTGGCACCACACGTAAAACTGCCTTACAATACATTTCCCACCGATGACTTCTACACAGGTTGAGAGCTACCAGTGCATCGAAAGTCATGGATAAAACGTAACTAGTCATTGGTTGTTGTTTCGTGAAGGAACACCTTTCTTACGGAAAATGATACAAAAGGCAGAGTGGCCAAAACAGTAATTAAACTTTATCATTTGCTGACAGTGGCCATAAGAAAACTGTATTCAAGTTGTAACTTTTCCTTAACATAAGGCTGTTTGCAGGCACTAACAGATGCATAAACTAATACATCACAAGTATATGTGCTAGAGGCTATATTAAACAAATATTCTGGTAATAAATAAGCAACTGACTAGCCTAATGAAAAGTGATGTTATTTACTGTTGGGCTGCATTAACAAGAAATACAATTCGTCTGTGTGTTGATACAGTGCTCCACAGCAGTCTATCCTGTGTAGGCCTCTTCATCTCTACATAACTACTGCATCCTACATCCATTCTAATCTGCTTACCATTGGCTAGGCTTGGTCTCTCTCTACAATCTAGCCTCCATTACCAAAGTCAACTAACTCCTCTTGTAAACAAGTTATGCCATTATTTCCTCTTCCTCCTCTATGTAATTCTGTACCTCTTCTTTAGTTATACGATCTTCGTATCTAATCTTCAGTATTCTTATTTATCACCACGTTTTGAAAGTGCCATTGTCTTTTTGACAGAACTGTTCATTCCGCACGTTTCACTTACATACAAGGCTACACTCAACACAAATACCTTTGTGAAACACTATTCAACCATTAAAATTTATATTCGATGTGTCCGCCTCCTTAGCCCAGTCGGCTATCGGCCGTGATACCATGTGGACGGGCTCGGCGCGCCGAGCAGCGCTCCACAGCTGTTGTTTGTTTACCCGCTAGTGGGCGGTTGCTTCGTTGCATTGCCTTATAGTACTGGTACCAACCCGACATGGCATTCTCATATCTACAAGCTACAATCGAACTAACGTTCAACGCATCATACCCGAGACTGAAGGCCCATGTAATCGAACAGTTTCTTCGAGACATCATGCACATAGAACCGCAAGAACTCATAGGCATTCATTTGTCTATTGTATCTAGCACAGTGTACCTCAAACTGATTGACGAAGCAACCAGCAACAGACTACTCCAACAATCCGCAAACAGCTTTTGCTTCTGCCACACAGACAGTAATGTGAGCGTGGTAGCAGTTGGCCATGCTGGTCTGGGGCTGTGTACTGTGCGCATCTTTGAACTACCGTTCGAAGTTAATGTCAACCTTGTCGTTGATGCGCTGCAGCCATGTGACACAGTTCTGAGCCACACAGAGGAGAAATGGAATACATTTGAAACGTAGCCTGTCGTTAATGGGGTACGACAAGTGTGCATAGAACTTAAGAAGCATGTTCCATCATATGTTTTAGTTGGTGGCTGTGACGTAATTGTTATATATGATGGCCACTGAGGACCTGCTCAGGCTGCGGCCAGGAGGGCCATGTCAGAACTGAGTGTCTGCAGCACGGCCTCATTCAGGTGTCTTGCAATGAATTTCCCTCAACGATCAACGATGACCTCTCTCCTACTAACGTATGTGGGGGTGGTACGACATGATGTGACAGATGATCAAAACCTGCTATCACCTCAAGCCGCTGCGAGCTCCATTGGAGAGTTAGCGGCGCTACCGCCGCCGACGACGACGTCACAGCAGCCAAACGGTCCAGAGGTTCCTGCAGCCTCTGCCCACCACGACGTCGCGGGCACCCAGCCGTCATCAGGACGAAGGGATTCTCAATGACTGAGACCGTGTCTAGCCCCACCCTCCAATGGATGTCTCGGACCCGCAAGCCAAAATCACCCAAGCAAGCAACACAAGAAGAGGCGATTGTCACCTGAAGAATGGGACAGGGATGTGAGAATGGTGGAAGACATTGACTCCGTTGATGTGCCTACAGTTGCAATGGATTCCAGCAGCCTCATTCACCAGAACGTGCCTGACGATAAGGAATACTCTCCTACATCTGGTGGCCCTGAAAACGAGGTGCATCGGGTCGACTCCCAAAATGTGGGCTCCTGTGAACGTAAACAGCCACCACTGACCTCCCAATCCTATCTTGGTGATAGGGCAGACGACATGGAGGCTGATGATGCACAGCACACATCTATACCTCCTACAGAGCCCATCGCTGGGATTGAGCCTAGAGGGCTCTGCCAGTCAGGGGATCATACGGCACAGTAATTTACATCATGCTGCTAGATGACTGTGTGGTGTGAGCTCACCATGGACTTGCACACTGCCTCCACCACTTAATATGTCTCAATCACACCATTTGGGAACAGTCAATGTCAATAATGTCCACTCCACTGTCAAGACCTGCATATTACACGACATGACCAGAGTGGCAGACTTGGACATTGCTCTTCTCCAGGAGGTCCGCCCTGAGCTGCATTTAGACCTACATGACTACCCACCTACAGCCTACCCTCTGGTGATGGCGCAGGAGGAACGGCCATCCTTCTCTGAGATGGCATGGAAGTGACAGACGTGACATACTTGCTGAATGGGCGAGGCATCGTTCTCACACTTGGCGCAGTCCACCTCATTAAGGTGTATGCTCCCACCTTTACTTCGCACTGTGGTGACAGGCATGTCTTCTATTCGGAGGAGGTAGCCCTACTTTTGCAAGGAAATCTGGACCATTACATAGTGGGCAGCGACTTTAACAGTGCTTTGCGGGCCAAGGACCAGATATGGCATTACATCCCATGCCCGGTTCTACAAGCACTGGTACGTGACCTCGCGCTTCACGACACATGGCTGTTATATCCTGGGAACCATTGCGGATATACGCACTTTACCGGCCACTCAATCAGTCGTCTGGATCGGATATACGTCTTGCATGCCCTCCGCACAGCAACCCGTGATGCAGAACTCTGTCCAATGGCCTTCACGGATCATCTCGCTTATATCTGCAATATCACCTTACCCCGACAACTCACAACACGCAGCAGAGGCCCGTGGACGCTGAATGTTACCCTCCTTCACGAGGAAGTGTGCTGGCAAGCAGTTACTGACACGTGGCGTTGTTGTTTCAGGCGCCTGCCTATGTATGCTTCCTCGTTTCTGTGGTGGCTGGGATGTGTCAAACCTGCAGTCCGGAAGACCCTGATGGCCTATGGGCGTGACAGATTGAACTGGCAAACGATGACATCGGAATTTTACTATACAGCGTTACGTGAGCTGGCGACGCAACCGCCATCTCCCGAACGTCAGATGCCTGTGCAACACATCAAAGCTCGTCTACTTCGCATCAGGGCAGAGCAACTAGAAGGTGCCCGCATCCGTGTGCAACTAAACGGCATCAGTCTATCACATTGTGCATGAGAGGCGCCACTGCGAACGTCAGCTCATTACGGCAGTAAACACGGAGGAGAGCGGCCGCGCAGTGACGCAAATGGACATGGCGCACACGTTCGCCTGACACTATGGGACCTTGTACATGGAAGATACGCGAAATGTACGTGATTATGACGAGCTGTTGCACGATTTTCCCGCCCCTAGGGACGTGGTACCGGATAATACTCTGATGTTGCCCATTACATCCGACGAGCTGTTATGGGTCTTGGCGTGTGGAGCTCTAAACAAATTGCCTGGGCCAGACGGTTGGCCCCTGGAATTCTACCGCAGTTTTTATGACTTTATGGGTGACAAGTGGCTTCAAATGTTTCAAGACCTGATCTGCCCTGATTTCACTGTCCCCACAGAATTCACAGACGGCATCTTGATCCCAGTATCGAAACCAAATGGTGGTTGTAGGTGGCAGGACTTTCACCCACTCACATTCCTCAACAACAACTACAAGATCTTCGCTCGTATCCTCTGCATGCGTCTCCACACCGCTATCGGGAAAGCCGTCCACACCGATCAGACAAGTTTAGGTGGTGTCAGCAACATTCTACAACGTTAGGAGCATACCACGACGTAATTGCTTTTATGGCAGCCTGTAAAATATGAGGCACCCTTGTCGCCGTCGATTTTGATCACTCGTTCGACCGCGTCGACCACAGCTTCCTACACGCAGTTTTGGAACACATGGGCCTCTCTCCAGAGTCTGCACAGGTTGTCCTTTGACTGGTCCATGGAGCACGCTCTCGCATGGTGGTCAACAGTTACCAGTCTGGTCACATTTTTGCTGGATGGTCAGTGCGACAAGTGTGCCACTTGTCGGTTATAATATTTGCGGCAGTGCTTGAACCATCTTTACATGGTCTACGGCAGTGATTAACAGGCATTTCCCTGACGGACGTGACATTTTGTTGTGGTGCATTCGCAGATGATGTGGTGTTCCTGGCCAGAACAGAGGATGAGATGCGTATGGCAATTCAGTGACTACACCAGTATGGGGCAGTCACTGGGAACATCATCAACGTGAAGAAGAGAAAATACATGGATGTCGGAGGGAGGCTTTCCCACACAACGGCGGTGCCCTTTGAAAAGGTGCCCGTACTCAAGTGTTGAGGAGTGCTGTTCTATAGCCATGTTCGCCACACAGCAGCAGCTACATACCGCCGGCTCCTACACCAGAAACATGCTCTGATACGAGACACCAAATTGTGTTGCATTGATATGCTCATCAGAACACGTTATGTCAACACCTATCTTGTCTCCAAACTGAACTATTTTGCGCATGTCCTTCCCTTGCCGATTGCGATGGCCATCAGATTTCAAGCAGCATATGGACATTTCATGAGCGCCGACCCTGTTTTTAAAGTCCGATATGTCATCCTGACACTGCTGCAGTGGGCGGGCGGTATTGGTTTAATTCATGTCTATAACCGTGCAAGATCGCTTTATATCAACACCATGCTTTGCACGTGGACCTCTGCCCACGCACCCTGATGGGCACCCTGATAGCTGAAGTGGCACCACACTCTCTGCACCCCCAGTTTCTGTAGGACACATTTCACTGGCACTCGCCCCCACCAGAGAGTTCTTTATTGACCTCAGCTACTGACGGTCAGACCTTCTGACGACATAGATACTCAGCATGAAAGACTATTATCGCCTCTATCAACAGTAGGGAAGGACATGCGCAAAATAGTTCAGTTTGGAGACAAGATAGGTGTTGACATAACGTGTTCTGATGAGCATATCCATGCAACAAAGACATCCTGAACTTGCCTGGAACATGGTGTGGCAAGCGGTACACACGCCTTTTCTACCTAAGACGTTGCGTTCATTGTGGTACGTGGTTGTGAATGGGAAGTCCGTTACCCGTCAGAGGCTACATTCCATTCATCTGACGGACGATCCCTTGTGTCCGACATACTCAGTCATTGTTGTTGTTGTTTGGTTGGGGAAGGAGACCAGACAGCGAGATCATCGGTCTCATCGGATTAGGGAAGGACGGGGAAGGAAGTCGGCCGTGCCCTTTCGAAGGAACCATCCCGGCATTTGCCTGGAGCGATTTAGGGAAATCACGGAAAACCTAAATCAGGATGGCCGGACGCGGGATTAAACCGTCGTCCTCCCGAATGCGAGTCCAGTGTCTAACCACTGCGCCACCTCGCTCGGTACTCAGTCATTGACTCGGATGCACACAGCCTGACTTGTGCCACGACCAGTGAGTGCTGGATACTGATGTAGCGCATGCTGGCATTATTCTTGCAGCGATTGCTGGAGTCTATCTCCCCTCATGATATATTGCGCCCTGACAGTGTATACTTTCCATCGTCCAGGACGAACGCCATAACTGGCTAAAAGGCAGGGCACTTTACTACATATTTTGCGATGCTCACAAAGGCACACTCGACATTTGGTCCCTACTGATGATGACACATGCAGCTTTCAGCCGCCCGAAGTACAGAAAGTGTTTCGAAAATTATTTAGGTTCATTATTTGTGTATCCTCCTGCTCACTGGCGTGTTCCGGGTATGAGACACTGAAAATTAAGAAGAATCCTCCAGCATATTGATCCTCTACGGATCAGAGAAGACGAGAAGACGACTCAGATACTCGGATATGGCAACATTTTTTAATGAAACAAAAATTAATCTATAAATACAATTTAAAAAATAAAAATAAAAAAATGAATTTAAAAATTGTAAAAATTGAACAAATAAATAAATAAAACAACATCGACAATCCCACTAAATCCTCTCCCTGATCCTTCGATCCTAGAAAACGTTGCTTGGGCATGGCGGTGGGATGGCCAGGCCTCGGGTGTCGACCCCTGCCCTATCCATCGGCAAGTCGCCCAATGTTCCGTCGACTGAAATAAGGTCACCCAATGTGCCATCGATCGAAATGAAGACACGTAATTGGTGGCCGAACTTCCCCGGATGGGGCCTCCCAGCCAACGATGCCATACACTCGTTTCTTTTTTTTTTTATGTATTCAATGTGAACAAATTTTCTTTTGCGGAAACGCTTTTCGTGCTATTGACAGTTTGTATTTTATACCCTTTCTACTTCTGCCTTTTCAATTACTGCTTCCCTCATAAGTCACTGAAGTCTTAGAACTGCAGTTTGGTTTCTGTACAAGTTGTAGATAATCTTGTGTCCCTGTGTTTTATCACTGACACCTACAGAGCTTCAGAGAGTGTTTTTCAGTAAATATTGTCAAAACCTTTCTCTAACTATGCAAATGCTATAAACGCAGGCTTGCCTTTCTTCAGTCTGTCTACTTAGCTTAGTGGTAGGATCAGTATTGTCTCTTGTGTTCAGACATTTCACAGGAATCTAACATTGTGCTCATGTTAGTTTATATAGCCCCTGCCCATCTCCTCTCTACATGTCTCTTCCACCTTCTAGTCTTCCCACATGAGACAGCTGTTTCTCCGTTGATCAAAGTTTTCTTTCTTCTTTCTTATTTAATGTCGGCTATTGCGATTTTGGACTCTCTGTCATCGTCATTTTTAGACATCTGCTTTATTTGCTGCATTTTATATTTTCTCCTGCCAATTAAATTAAATACATCATGTTTTATCCAAGGATTTCTACTGTACCTTTTTCCCATTTACATCATCTGCTGCTTTCGCCACTTCTTCTCTCAAAGATACCCATTCGTATTCTAGTGGATTCCGTCCTCTGTTTCAGTCAGTCGTTACCTTATGGTACCTTTAAGATTATGGAAAAACTTTGCGCCTTAACTTATTCAGGTTCCATGTTCTTAATCTGCTACCGTTTACTGTCACGTTAGTTGTGAACTGCAGTTCATAACCAATAAATTATCCTCGGTATGCATCTGCACCGGCAAATGGCTTACATTTTAAAATCTGGTTTCGAAAACTCTGTTCCAAATATGTATTATTCTTTCATGATTCTTAAGCAAAGTGTTGGCGATGATTACATTATGGTCTGTGCAGAATTCTCTCAGGTGGCTTCCCCTTTCGTCCCTTCCCCTAAGCCTATGTTTTCTTACTATTTTCTCTTCGTATACTTGGAACTATATTCCAGTCTCTCATCACATTTTAAATGTTTGTCTCGCTTAACTATCTGAGTAGCCACTTTTATCGTACACATTGTTTCAATCTGTTCATCATCAGTGGTGTAGGTAGGCATGTAAACTTGTATCACTGTGGTATGAGTGTTAGCGTTATGTATATCTTGGTAATGATAATGTTAATGGCAGTTTAGAGGTGGAGCTGAGTGTTGTGATACTACTTCATTTGAGGATCACTGTCAGACATTTTTAATTATAAATAAATGACAGTCAGATAACAGGTTTGTACTACCATTATAGTAAACTGCGTTTAGGTACCGCAATTTGCAATACTAAAAGCTTTTATGGAAGTAACAATAAGTTTCTACTCTGGGGCAATCGGTATTCTAAATGAGGTAGTGAACAATCGTGGGTGGTAATCATAAAATTTGTTTATGGTGAAATAAGAAAACATGAATAATGAAATATGTGAAAGTTTACACCATAAAGAAAATTAAAAATTGGTATGTCTTCAGCCAACTTCATCTTTCCTTTATGTAGGTTCATAGTACAGTTAATCAAATGCACCAGGTGTCTCGGTGGGGCCTACCCCATACCTCAGTGGCAGTATATCATTGGCTACTGCTAGCATCTGCCGCTTCGAGATGGGAACACCAGTTCTGCAACCCGCCACATCAAGAGGAAAGGCCCGTTCCCACTACAGTGCTGCAGCACGGCATGTGGCAACGGCAGTGGCAAGCATTTTCAGCTTTGACGCCGTGGCTTGCGGAATTGGCGTTCCCATCTGGAAGTGGCAGACACTAGCGGTAGCAAATGACGGACAGCCACTGAGGTATGGGGCAGGACCCACTGAAACGTCCAGTGCATTTGATTAATGCTAGAGGCTACATTAAACAAATATTCTGGCAATAAACACGCAACTGACCTATCTAATGAAGAATGATGTTAAAAAGGCAAAGGTCCCGAGTTCAAGTCTCGGTCCGGCACACAGTTTTAATCTGCCAGGAAGTTTCATATCAGCATACACTCCGCTTCAAGAATGATGTTATTTGCTTTTGGGCTGCATTAACAAGAAATACAATTCATCTGTGTGTTGATACAGTGTTCTACAGTAGTCTATCCTCTGCAGGCCTCTTCATCTCTGCATAACAGCTGCATCCTACATCCATTGTAATCTGCTTACCGTTGGTAACCCTTGGTCTCACTCTACCATTTAGCCTCCATTACCAAACTGACGATTCTTTGTTGTTGTTGTTGTTGTGGTCTTCAGTCCTGAGACTGGTTTGATGCAGCTCTCCATGCTACTCTATCCTGTGCAAGCTTTTTCATCTCCCAGTACTTACTGCAACCTACATCCTTCTGAATCTGCTTAGTGTATTCATCTCTTGGTCTCCCTCTACGATTTTTACCCTCCACGCTGCCCTCCAATACTAAATTGGTGATCCCTTGATGCCTCAGAATATGTCCTACCAACCGATCCCTTCTTCTGGTCAAGTTGTGCCACAAACTTCTCTTCTCCCCAATCCTATTCAATACCTCCTCATTAGTTACGTGATCTACCCACCTTATCTTCAGCATTCTTCTGTAGCACCACATTTCGAAAGCTTCTATTCTCTTCTTGTCCGAACTATTTATCGTCCACGTTTCACTTCCATACATGGCTACACTCCATACGAATACTTTCATAAATGACTTCCTGACACTTAAATCAATACTGGATGTTAACAAATTTCTCTTCTTCAGAAACGCTTTCCTTGCCATTGCCAGCCTACATTTTATATCCTCTCTACTTCGACCATCATCAGTTATTTTGCTCCCCAAATAGCAAAACTCCTTTACTACTTTAAGTGTCTCATTTCCTAATCTAATTCCCTCAGCATCACCCGACTTAATTAGACTACATTCCATTATCCTTGTTTTGCTTTTGTTGATGTTCATCTTATATCCTCCTTTCAAGACACTGTCCATTCCATTCAACTGCTCTTCCAAGTCCTTTGCTGTCTCTGACAGAATTACAATGTCATCGGCGAACCTCAAAGTTTTTATTTCTTCTCCATGAATTTTAATACCTACTCCGAATTTTTCTTTTGTTTCCTTTACTGCTTGCTCAATATACAGATTGAACAACATCGGGGAGAGGCTACAACCCTGTCTTACTCCCTTCCCAACCACTGCTTCCCTTTCATGTCCCTCGACTCTTATAACTGCCATCTGGTTTCTGTACAAATTGTAAATAGCCTTTCGCTCCCTGTATTTTACCCCTGCCACCTTTAGAATTTGAAAGAGAGTATTCCAGTAAACATTGTCAAAAGCTTTCTCTAAGTCTACAAATGCTAGAAACGTAGGTTTGCCTTTCCTTAATCTTTCTTCTAAGATAAGTCGTAAGGTCAGTATTGCCTCACGTGTTCCAGTGTTTCTACGGAATCCAAACTGATCTTCCCCGAGGTTGGCTTCTACTAGTTTTTCCATTCGTCTGTATTTTTTAACGTCTCATAATATGTCCTACCCCCCTTGTAGTCAAGTTGAGCCATAATTTCCTCTTCCTCCTCTATTTAATTCTGTACCTCTTCTGTAGTTACACACTCCTCGTATCTAATCTTCAGCGATGTATTTGTGTATACATCTCTATTAGTCTCTGCAAACAGTCTTATGTTAGGGAAAAGTTACAACATGAATGCAGTATTCTTTTGGCGACTGTCAGCAAATGACGACATTTAATTACTGTTATGGTCACTCTGCTGTTTGTAGTATTTTCCATAAGACATGTATTCCTTCATGAAATAACAACCATTGACTGGTTATGTGTTAATGGCTTTAAAATGCACTGGCAGTTCTCAAACTGTGTAGGTGCCATCAGTGGCAGATGTATTGTAATGCACTTTTACATGTGCTGGCATACGTTTTTAGTGCAGTGGAGGGTTTTCTGCTGACTTCAGATATCATGTGACCATCCTCAGGCATATGCACGAACGTCGTAAGAAACTACTTTCAATTACCGTTTTTGTCAGGGAAAGCAGGTTAAACAAAAAATAAATACGGTATTTTGGCAACCAAATATGGAATCGGCAATTGGATTATAATGCCTAAAGTGGTAACTGTGACAGCAATTATTATTACTGGTCTATAAAGAATATTGTAAATATTAACGTGTTCCATGTCACTGTAATTCTCATTCCACATGCTATTAAATGCCGTTTAAAAAATTTATCTATTCATTCTGAAAAACTGTACTTACTTTCATATCTCAGAACATAAATAGGTTTTGGATATTTATCATGCGAGGAAATACATGGCTTTTTACAAGTTATCATTTGCAAAAAAATACGTTTCGATTTCTTGAACCATTTACGAAATTTGCAGTCGATACAATCACATGGTATGCAACGAGCAGGATGAAGTATCGATCGCATCGCAAGCGACCCGTGCGCTGTCACTGCACAGCCCATCTGCCGACATATCATTCAATATCTCGAGAACGGTGATACCTATTGTTCTGCTCTCAGCTTTAAAAACAATTTCGATAGGTTGACTGGATTTCATACACAATAGTGTATTACTTAAAATGAACTGTACACAAAGTCCATACAATTCGCTTTTACCTCTGCACACTCATTAAAATTTCGTGTAATAGTTTACGTAAAAGCGATACAGCAAGTAACCACGACGAATAACGAAAAGAAATTCGGCCCTTTATCGAGAGAAGATATCAGGCTATAATATACACAAGAATCAAATTTTTCCATCGAATAGTTTCCTTGAAATCAGATAATAATCATTTCGTAGCTGCCACCGCGTCCGCGTCAGCAGTTCGCCGAAAGTTCGTGTGGCCAGGGGTTCCGTACCTGACGTCACGCTCAGCGCGTTCTGTGATTGGTGGCGCAGACCTGGAGCGTGGCATGTGTCAGCGGCAGCGGTTCGAGATGGGCAAACCGAGACGCGGACCCTGCTGTGCCGCGTCGTTGATGGCGTTTCCATGGAAACCACGCCACTGACGCGCGGTTTTGACGCGCGGTTTTGACGCGCAGCAGCCCTAGTGGGAACCGGCCTTATAAAACGCTTGCCGCTGCCGTTGCCTCGCGTTGGGCTGACGACTATAGTGGGAATCGGTCCTACAGTGGGAATCGACCTTTACACGGCATGAGGCCAGTGACGACATCTCTCCACTAACGCCTCGTTGTCACTTTTGGTACGCCGGTTCTCTCGCCCGCTTGGGCAGGCATTAAGTCCTGACCTCGATCAGTGTGACAATTTGAACTCTAGCCTCGTGATTCCAGTGTGCTGTCATGATGAATGAAACAAATGTGGTGTAATGCACTGATTACATTCTGTGGGTGTAGAGTGCCTGCGGCAATGTTATCAACATCCTCACTTAAACAGAAGACCATTTACTGCTGACAGGAGGAACATAAATTTATTCAATACAAATTAATGGTTTATCAGGTATTTAACGAGAAGGAAAATAGGCCAGGTACAATATTGCATAAATAAATATTATGAGGCAAAATTACTGAGACAATACAAATGACTGTAAATATCACTGTGAAATATTTTATTGCAGCGGGAAGCTACAAAATTAATATCTACCCAACCTTTGCCCTCCACATTACGCCTATTAAATTCCTGAGGGCTGTATTACGTCTGTAATATACACTCCTGGAAATGGAAATAAGAACACCGTGAATTCATTGTCCCAGGAAGGGGAAACTTTATTGACACATTCCTGGGGTCAGATACATCACATGATCACACTGACAGAACCACAGGCACATAGACACAGGCAACAGAGCATGCACAATGTCGGCACTAGTACAGTGTATATCCACCTTTCGCAGCAATGCAGGCTGCTATTCTATCATGGAGACGATCGTAGAGATGCTGGATGTAGTCCTGTGGAATGGCTTGCCATGCCATTTCCACCTGGCGCCTCAGTTGGACCAGCATTCGTGCTGGACGTGCAGACCGCGTGAGACGACGCTTCATCCAGTCCCAAACATGCTCAATGGGGGACAGTTCCGGAGATCTTGCTGGCCAGGGTAGTTGACTTACACCTTCTAGAGCACGTTGGGTGGCACGGGATACATGCGGACGTGCATTGTCCTGTTGGAACAGCAAGTTCCCTTGCCGGTCTATGAATGGTAGAACGATGGGTTCGATGACGGTTTGGATGTACCGTGCACTATTCAGTGTCCCCTCGACGATCACCAGTGGTGTACGGCCAGTGTAGGAGATCGCTCCCCACACCATGATGCCGGGTGTTGGCCCTGTGTGCCTCGGTCGTAGGCAGTCCTGATTGTGGCGCTCACCTGCACGGCGCCAAAC
This sequence comes from Schistocerca americana, assembly GCF_021461395.2. Taxonomy (NCBI): domain Eukaryota; kingdom Metazoa; phylum Arthropoda; class Insecta; order Orthoptera; family Acrididae; genus Schistocerca; species Schistocerca americana. The sequence continues at coordinate 892,008,209 of NC_060120.1, forward strand.
ACGCATACGACCATCATTGGCACCAAGGCAGAAGCGACTCTCATCGCTGAAGACGACACGTCACCATTCGTCCCTCCATTCTCGCCTGTCGCAACACCACTGGAGGCGGGCTGCACGATGTTGGGGCGTGAGCGGAAGACGGCCTAACGGTGTGCGGGACCGTAGCCCAGCTTCATGGAGACGGTTGCTAATGGTCCTCGCCGATACCCCAGGAGCAACAGTGTCCCTAATTTGCTGGGAAGTGGCGGTGCGGTCCCCTACGGCACTGCGTAGGATCCTACGGTCTTGGCGTGCATCCGTGCGTCGCTGCGGTCCTGTCCCAGGTCGACGGGCACGTGCACCTTCCGCCGACCACTGGCGACAACATCGATGTACTGTGGAGACCTCACGCCCCACGTGTTGAGCAATTCGGCGGTACGTCCACCCGGCCTCCCGCATGCCCACTATACGCCCTCGCTCAAAGTCCGTCAACTGCACATACGGTTCACGTCCACGCTGTCGCGGCATGCTACCAGTGTTAAAGACTGCGATGGAGCTCCGTATGCCACGGCAAACTGGCTGACACTGACGGCGGCGGTGCACAAATGCTGCGCAGCTAGCGCCATTCGACGGCCAACACCGCGGTTCCTGGTGTGTCCGCTGTGACGTGCGTGTGATCATTGCTTGTACAGCCCTCTCGCAGTGTCCGGAGCAAGTATGGTGGGTCTGACACACCGGTGTCAATGTGTTCTTTTTTCCATTTCCAGGAGTGTATTTAGGAAAGATAGCGCGCTGTGGATATCGAGACTCGCGACAAGTGCAGGGATAAACAATACCCAATTTGTTTGTATTGGCTCACCGACTGACACTTCACACACGCTCATATACAAACAGGAACACATCATTTTGGCTGTGAACGCAGTGTGCCGACGTCACTATAGCACATTTTTCGCCTAGCCAAAGTGAAACTCTATTACCAAATTCGATGAAGCATGTGGAACCAGTATCATGTCATTAGTCATCAGAATATACCCGCAGAGTAAGATGAGGTAACATCAGAATTTAGTAACACACACAAAGAAAGAGCTTTTCTGCATTCGATAGTAGTATGCAAGTAAAAAGTTTTCTGCGAAGCATACAATTTATTTCTTTCTCTCGTATCACAGCATTTATTTTAGTATGAAGGCACAAAATAAACATTTTAAGGTCGTCAAGCTTAATATGATACCATATTCTAATTGCAGTCCTGACTGGAAACATTAGGAAACCCAAGAGTTTCTTTTCTTTCATGCGTAGCTGTCGCTCACTAAATCTTATTTATGTATTTGCGGACATCGAGTTTTTCTTGTGAACAAAGCTTGTGTTAGTGTACTCATTATGGTATGGGGGCATGTAAGGATCGAGAGTACCGCACCCGCCTCCACCCCACCCCCCTCACCCACGCCCCCCACCCCCTGCCCTTTACTGCACTGAGCATTTCTGCAAATGTGTGGTGCATTCAACACTGACTCACAGTCGTCACAACACTTTACAGAATTCATGCACGCGGCAACTCAGTTGTCAAATCATCCGGACAGCTTTCAGTAAGTCTACAAGAGATGGACTGCAAATCAAATTAACGTCACTTTCTGAGTCATACTCATCCTGGGATGGAGTACTACTCACAGCAGTCGAGTGGTCCAGTAATTACGCTTAGACAGTTCCCATATGTATAATATCATAGCCAAAAGAGCCCGTTAGTGTGAAACTGCCGGGAATTTATTAAGATCAGATGCAAGAATCGAGGCACACTGAAAACGTAAATTCTCATCTGTAAGGCGCTTTTCATGTTTCTTGGACAGCATCAGCAGCAGTTACGTTGTAAGGATCGCTAACAGATGACACTGACAGCTGTGCAATCAGACTGGTACGGGTGCTCAAAGAATGAAGTGGCATCATGCGGTGTCAACGGCTTTGCATGACATACGTGTTGGTGCACTTAATCTAGCCCTAACTACTTAAATATATTTACTGTGGTGTTGTCTTCCCTTCTTATGACCAGCAGCTCTTATATGTCTCTGCTCATATAATCCTACTCCACAAGGTATGTATGCACTGCAGTGTGACTACAAACGCCTTCACTGCTACACCACCCCATATTTCCAACAGGAACAAGTAGGGAATGAAAACAAAAACGCTTAACGTTCGACGGGGAAACACGTCAATCTACTCAGGCCAATACGCGAAGCACCTGTCTGATTAGTACTAAGCAGACACAGAATTAATTCTTATAGAATTAATTCTTCTGCAGATAACTGCTTAGGCGAATTACCGTCTGCTATGCAACTGAAATTACAGTCATTACGCAGGTTCCATAAGTTACAGTGGCTTAAGTAGTAAGTTTGTTGCAGTATTGTTTCCACTGTTATAAAAGCACAACACATTAGCTGTTTGAATCAATAGACGTTTCACTTCGAAACTCATATACTTCAGATGTTTTAGCCACATCATAAGACAATGGCTAAAGGAAGGATGCCACTGAACTCCCATTACAGAAACAGTCGTATATAAAATGCTGTCTGAAAAGTGCTTGACAACCCAGTGACAAACGAAGGACTTACAGGACTGGAGCTGAATTACCGTCGTTCACTACATGTTCGTTTGGAATTCTGCTGCCTGAATATTTCGTGCATAATAAGCAATAGAGCATTGGAAAATTAACGTTTTTGCCTAGCTTACAAGGTGTCAGATTAAGCAGTGCAGTAGTGTAATGTCATAAACCACTCATCTAGTGTGTAATGGATGCAGAAGAAGTTTGGGATGCCATAAATGTAGGTGAACAACTGGCTTACAAAAAGTGTATTACACGATGTCGCACCACAACAACTGAAGAAACATTTTCCGCAATCCGTGCACGTCATGGTTTCAATCACGACAAATACGAGCCGCAGCTCCACGCCAACAGAAGACACTGCTGGCAATTGATTTCTGGCCACTCACTGGCACTGTTTCTCCTCAAATACTCCCAACTGCCACTCCAGCGGCGAACAGTGAACAAACCAGTTGTGTGCTAAGACAACTTACCGTTAAGTAGCACTCTCCAGTATGAGTAACAGTCTGGTCATGGGCAAGTAAACACAGACCGTTTCGAAGTCCAGAATGAGTAAATATCTTATTCATTCGTGTTGTTTTGGGCACACGTGATCTAGGGGTAGCGTCTTTCATTCATAATCAAAGCATCTTCGGTTCCGGGTTGGAATCCCGCCGCTGCTTAAATTTCGATTAACATTCGACTTCCGGCATAAGAAGTCACCCCTCACACCACCAGTGGCCTTGTCAAAGAGGGCGGAGGAATGGACAGAGGTTCGGGGCACTCTCTTGCCCGAGGGGTGGGAAACTGCCCCTAAAGGCGGAAGAATCAGCAATTATCAACAGCATGATGATGCAGAATGCAATGGAAACCACTGCATTAAAGACACACAGCGTGTATCCACAGGACATGTGATGATTTCTCCATTGGCAAAAGATTCCGGAATAGTCCCCCCATTCGGATCTCCGGGAGGGAACTGCCAATGGGGAGATTACCATGAGAAAAAAGACTTATTAATCAACGGAAGGATAGCATTCTACGAGTGGGGGCGTGGAATGTCAGAAGCTTCAACGTGGTAGTGAAACTACAAAATTTGAAAAGGGAAATGCTTTGCATCTAGATATAGTAGGAGTCAGTGAAGTGAAGTGGAAAGAAGGATTTCTGGTCAGATGAGTATAGGGTAATCTCAACACCAGGAGAAAATGGTATAACGGGAGTAGGATTCGTTATAAATAGGAACGTAGGGCAGAGAGAGTGTTACTGTGAACAGTTCAGTGATAGGGTTATCCTTATCAGAATCGACAGCAATGCAACACCAACAACGATAGTTCAGGTACACATGCCGATGTCACAATCTGGAGATGAAGAGATAGAGAAAGTGTTTGAGGATATTGAAAGGGTAATAGAATATGTAAAGGGAAATGAAAATATTATAGTCATGGGGGCTGGATGCAGTTGTAGGGAAGGAGTAGAAGAAAAGGCTACAGGAGAATATGGGCTTGGAACAAGGAATGAGAGAGGAAAAAGAATAATTGAGTTATGTAACAAGTTTCAGCTAGTAATACAGAATACTCTGTTCAAGAATCACAAGAGGAGGAGGTATACTTGGAAAAGGCCGGGTGATACGGGAAGATTTCAGTTAGATTACATCATGGTCAGACAGAGATTCCGAAATCAGATACTGAATTGTAAGGCGTACCCAGGAACAGACATAGACTCAGATCACAATATGGTAGTGATGAAGAGTAGACTGCAAAGAAGTGGGATACGGAAGTACTAAGGAATGACGAGTTATGGTTGAAGTTCTCTAAGGCTATAGATGCAGCCATAAGGAATAGCTCAGTAGGCAGTGCAGTTGAAGAGGAATGGACATCTCTAAAAAGGGCCATCACAGAAGTTGGGAAGGAAAACGTGGGTACAAAGAAGGTAAATGCGAAAAAAACCATGGGTAACCGATGAATATTTCAACTGATAGATGAAAGAAGGAAGTACAAAAATTTTCCGGGAAACTCAGGAATAGAGAAATGCAAGTCGCCGAGGAATGAAATAAATAGGCATTGCAGGAAAGCTGAGACGAAGTATCTGCAGGAAAAATGTGAAGACATCGAATCAGAAATGACTGTAAGAAGAACAGCCTCGGCGTATAGGAAAGTCGAAACAACCTTAGGTGACATTAAAAGCAAGCGTGATAAAATTAAGAATGCATCGGGAATTCCACTGTTAAATGCAGAGGAGAGAGCGGATAAGTGGAAAGACTACATTGAAATCCTCTATGAGGGTGAAGATTTGTCTCATTTGATAGAAGAAGAAACAGGTGTCGATTTAGAAGAGAGAGGAGATCCAGTATTAGAATCAGAATTTAAAAGAGTTTTGGAGGACTTAAGATCAAATACGGCAGAAGGTATAGATAACATTAAAATTCCATCACAATTTCTAAAATCATTGGGGGAAGTGACAACAAAACGACTATTCACGTTCGTGTGTGTAATATTTGAGTCTGGTGACATACCATCTGACTTTCGGAAAAGCATCATCCACACAATTCTGAAGACGGCAAGAGCTGACAAGTGCGACAATTATCGCACAATCAGCTTAACAGCTCATGCACCGAACTTGCTTACAAGAATAATATACAGAAAAATTGATGATGCGCTAAATGACGATCAGTTTGGCTTTAGAAAAGGTAAGGGTAAGAGACAGGCAATTCTGACGTAGCGTTTAATAATGGAAGCCAGACTAAAGAAAAGTCTAGATACGTTCATAGGTTTTCTCGAGCTGGAAAAAGCGTTCGACAATGTAAACTGGTGCAAGATGTCCGAAATTCTGAGAAAAGTAGGTGTAAGTTATAGGGAGGGGCGGGTCCTACACAGTATGTACAACAGCCAAGAGGGAATAATAAGAGTGGTCGACCAAGAACGAAGTGCTCGTATTAAAACCGGTGTAAGACAAGGATGTAGTCTTTCACCTCTACTGTTCAATCTGTACATCGAGAGAGCAATAATGGAAATAAAAGAAAGGTTCACAAGTGGAGTTAAAATTCAAGGTGAAAGGATATCAATGATACGATTCGCTGATGACATCGCTATCCTGAGTGAGAGTGAAGAAGAATTACATGATCTGCTGAACGGAATGAACAGTCTAATGACTACAGAGTGTGGACTGAGAATAAATCGAGGAAAGACGAAGGTAATGAGATAGTAGTAGAAATGAGAACAGCGAGAAACTTGACATCAGGATTGATGGTCACAGATGAAGTTAAGGAATTCTGCTACCTAGGCAGTAAAGTATAACCAGTGACGGACGGAGCAAGATGGACATCAAAAGCAGACTAGCAATGGCAAAAAAGCAATGGCAAGAAGGGTACTAATGTCAAACATCGGTCTTAATTTAATTTCTGAGAATGTACGTATGGAGTACAGCATTGTATGGTAGTGAAACATGGATGTGGGAAAACCGGAAGAGAAGAGAATCGAAGCATGTGAGATTTGTTGCTATAGACGAATGTTGAAAATTAGGTGGACTGATAAGGTAAGGAACGAGGAGGTTCTGCGCAGAATCGCAGAGGAAAGTAATGTGTGGAAAACACTGAAAAGGAGAAGGGACAGGGTGGTAGCACTTCTGTTCAGACATGAGGGAATGACTTCCATGGTACTAGATGGAGCTGTAGAGGGCAAAAACTGTAGAGGAAGACGGAGATTGGAATACACCCATCAAATAATTGAGGACGTAGATTGCATGTGCTATTCTGAGATGAAGAGGTTAACACAGGAGAGGAATTCTTGGCGGGCCGCATCAAACCACGCTCATGTTACAGTACTTTCTGTTTTATTAAAACAGACTTTCTTCGTAAGGTTACTATGGTAATAAGTAAATTACAGTTCTTAGGCGTTGGGAACAAATACCAGCTGCGATAGACACGGCCCTGAGGACGGTTTTGTAGTGCACAACATCCTTCTTGTGCCAGCAGCTGCAAAATATTATGTTCACAATGCCCTTTGCTCAGTCATCAATTTCCTCTTACGAAGTTAATATAAAGGCGTCATAACTAGACACCAGTAACAATACCACTTGGAAATTCTCAAAGAGCGAAATGATGACGTTTAAGTTAAATGCAGTAATTTAATCCCTTTGATTTGTGTCGCTTTCAGTTAGAGCCTGTTGCACTCCTGCACGCGACTTCTGAACTTTGTCTATTGAATGGAAATGGCGTACTGTGGCTAAATATTTGTGGGTCATCACATATGTCAGTTATAGAGACTTCCTGAATGCAGGAAATGAGTCATGACAGAAACAACGACGTTTCTTGAAACAGTAAAATCCTTTGCTGACGTGTTTTGCTCAAAAGCACTCGCTCCACACAAAGTACAAGTCTTCTGAGCTGCTTTGCTTCCTTTGCACCTCTGTTAAACCCAGGGAGTCATTGTGCTGACGGAAAAATAATAGAAATTAAAATACATATATACATAGGGTAATAATAATAATAATAATAACGAAGAATGAGAGAGAGAGGAAAGGGCTCATAATTCTTGTATTACAGTGCGTGAGTCTTTTTTTTATTATGTCTGGAGGTGACTAATCTCTACTGATACTTCACGATGATCGAAATTTCATTAAGGCATACGGAACATGAGTGACAGGTCCATCTGATGGTTAGCAAGCCTGGGTGGGTGGTGAAGGCAGGCGACTCCAACGCCATGGAAACTGGAACCACTATCTTTTAGAGTTGGGGTTGGGTCATACATTATCCTCATTAAGATAATTACGGTAAAGCAGCTATGTTTCATAATAAACTGTAGCGGTAGAGGTAAAGGTGACTGTCGTACGCACAGAAAACAGCCAAGTCTTGTAGAAAAATAGTAACAAAAGCAAAATAACATCAAGTCTTAGGGAGTAGCAAGGAAAAGTCACAGAGCAACTAATGGCTCAGCTAGATACCAGCACGTCGGGTGGCCATGTACAGCGATAACGCTATAAGCTATGAATACAGAGTGACCAAAGGCCATTGCAGAGTATCGTTGACAGGCATAACTCCAAGTACACATACCGATGATAACATTGAGGCCACCATTTCCTGGCTTGACGGAAAGTGTGGGAGGAGAAGGACAGAGAGAGAGAGAGAGAGAGAGAGAGAGAGAGAGAGAGAGAGAGAGGGGGTCTTTCATAGGGACACCTGGACGTCATGAAATGCCAGTGGCAGGCTCAGTATGCATTGTGTGGCCGTAGAGGAAGAGACGCCTCTCTGACTCCACCCAGCCTCTGGGAAACTACTGAAGAGCAGTGCACAATTAGAGCCACTGAGGTGGCGAGAGGCCTTCGGTGTCACGTTACATCAAGGACAGGTGCGGTAAAAGTGGAAAGCTAAACAAAAGTCGGAGGCAGGACGCTACGAGGAAGAAAGTCAGGGCAGTAGCAGAAGTCAGTGAAATAAGTGAAATAATAGGCAAATAGCTGGGGAACACTATGTGTCATACAGTGGGAGTGGGCTCAATTACACTATTGGCAATTAAAATTGCTACACCACGAAGATGACTGCTACAGACGCTAAATTTAACCGACAGGAAGAAGATGCTGTGATATGCAAATGATTAGCTTTTCAGAGCATTCACACAAGGTTGGTGCCGGGGGCGGCATCTACAACGTGCTGACATGAGGAAAGTTTCCAACCGATTTCTCATTAACAAACAGCAGTTGACCGGCGTTGCCCGGTGAAACGTTGTTGTGATGCCTCGTGGAAGGAGGAGAAATGCGTACCATCACGTTTCCGACTTTGATGAAGGTCGGATTGTAGCCTATCGCGACTGCGGTTTATCGTATAGCGACATTGCTGCTCGCGTTGGTCGAGATCCAATGACTGTTAGCAGAATATGGAATCGGTGGATTCAGAAGGGTAATACGGAACGCAGTGCTGGATTCCAATGGCGTCGTATCACTAGCAGTCGAGATGGCAGGTATCTTACCCGCATGGCTGTAACGGATCGTGCAACCACGTCTCGAGCACTGAGTCAACAGATGGGGACGTTTGCAAGACAACAACCATCTGAACGAACAGTTCGACAACGTTTGCAGCAGAATGGACTATCCACTCGGTGACCATCGCTGCAGTTGCTCTTGACGCTTCGTCACAAACAGCAGCGACATCGCGGTGAACGCACATTGGAAGCGTGTATTCGTCATCGCCATACTGGCGTATCACCCGGCGTGATGGTATGGGGTGCCGTTGGTTACACATCTAGGTCACCTCTTGTTCACATTGACGGCACTTTGAACAGTGGACGATACATTTCAGATGTGTTACGACCCGTGGCTCTACCCTTCATTCGATCACTGCGAAACCCTACATTTCAGCAGGATAATGCACGACCGCATGTTGCAGGTCCTGTACGGCCCTTTCTGGATACAGAAAATGTTCGACTGCTGCCGTGGCCAGCACATTCTCCAGATCTCTCACCAATTGAAAACGTCTGGGCAATGGTGGCCGAGCAACCGGCTTGTCACAATACGCCAGCCACTACTCTTGATGAACTGTGGTATCGTGTCGAAGCTGCATGGGCAGCTGTACCTGTACACACCATCCAGGCTCTGTTTGACTCAATGTCCAGGCGTATCAAGGCCGTTATTACGGCCAGAGGTGGTTGTTCTGGGTACTGATTTCCCAGGATGTATGCAACCAAATTTCGTGAAAATGTAATCACATGTCAGTTCTAGTATAATATATTTGTCCAATGAATACCCGATTATCATCTGCATTTCTTCTTGGTGTAATAATTTTAATGGCCAGTAGTGTAATACTGACTGTCTCATTTCAAAACAGATGGAACGGTGCTGGCCAGTCACTGTCTCTGTACTAAGACTTTTCGTGCGTACAACTTCTTCTTTTCTGAATAAATTTATAAGTTGTAAAACTTTTCTAGTCACTTTCCAATCCTTAACTTTTGTAATAAAGGATTTAAAATTATAGTCAGGTCAAGACTCCCCTCAAATAGGGCAGCTGGCTAATTGCCTTCTCATATACCTTGGTGCCCAATCTCATGCATGATATGTGACAGAAAGAAATAATTTTTGCTACTAGGTTGGGATAGGAAAAAGGTTTTTACAAAGGCATTTGGTAGCTAATCTACTAACTCAGGTTGCTACAGCGACTGTGGAAAAAGGCAGGAAGTTGTGGTGATTCACAGCTTTCAGCCTTGTAGAATTCTGTGCCACAACAGCAGAGTTCGAAATGGAGTCGCATCTGGTAGTGGGCAGTGGTTGCAGAGGTGGTATCAAGGCAAGTGATGGGGTTGGCAGAGCCAAGGAATGACAAGGGAGACGCATTGCAGCCACAGCCACAAGGGTGTACCTGAGTAGTTGAAGATCAAGAGGTTGAATCAAGGGTGAACGACGGGGTCAACACAGCCAAGCAGGGAAAAGGCCGACACACTGCAGATTGCAGGCACAAAGGCGTTCCTGGCAGCCAGAGGCCCACGATTTCCAGACTGTGGGGCATGGTCTCAGTAGCAGCAGGAACAGAGAAAGTGACGAGGTCGACACAGTGCAGAAGACTTGCCTCAGAATACCACAATAAGGCAGTACATACCTGAAGCAACTTGTAATAGTTGTAATCCTAAGTTGTTAACTCTAAGGTATTAAATTGTCTCTCCAACCGAATTAAGTTTAGCAATACGTTGTAATGTACATTCACGAGAGGCATGGTGTATTGAGGGAAATCTTTTGATGGTAACATGAGGGATGTAAGGAAATTTACTAAAAACGTAAGGTCTGTTTTTTAATTACTGTAACCAGTTTATATTTGTTAACCTGTTTAAATTTATTAAAGCAAACGTAATGGATGAAGCCAGATCGAAACTGCAAGTACGCAAGGGAACAGGCATGTGGAAAGAAGTAAAGTGCGTTTGGGCAGAGAACAGTAGACTATTATGCTTGCAGAATATTTCAGGCGAGACAAGGCCATGGGGTACCAATCTCCTTATGAACAGATAAGATTCACGAAATGCAGAGACACTTTTGGGAACTGTAAACATGTCTGCAAGTAGAGAGAACCAGAAAGGTGCTACAGAACTGGTAGATTCTTCGGAAAAGCGTATTTTATGCAAGGATTAAATAACTGTAGAATTCAAACGATAGTTAAAAGTCATGGTGACAAAACCGGGTTAGCTGCAGTGACGGCATTAGCAGTGCAGGAAGAATGTGCACTGTCGTCAATGAGAAACTGGGAAGTAGCCCCAGAAAAAGGATTCAGTGTGCAAACGAATCGGTAAGATCATCTAAGGACAGTAAAGGCTTGAGATGTTTTACGTATGGCCTGTGAGGCATATAAACTGAGGCGCCAAAGAAACTGTTATAGGCATGTGTATTCAAGTACAGAGATATGTAAACAGGCAGAATATGGCGCTGTGGTCGGCAACACCTATATGAGACAACAAGTGCTGGGTGCAGTTGCTAGATCTGTTGCTGCTGCTACAATGGCAGGTTATCAAGATTTAAGTGACTTTGAACGTGGTGTTATAGTCGGCTCACGATCAATGGAACACAGCATCACCGAGGTAGCGATAGATTAGATTAGATTAGATTAATACTTGGTGATCTTCCCATTCGACCGTTTCACGAGTGTACCGTGAATATTAGGAATCCAGTAAAACATTAAGTATCCAAAATCACTGCAGCTGGATAAAGACCATGTATGAATGAGACCAATGACAACAGAAGAGAATCGTTCAACGTGACAGAAGTGCAACCCTTCCACAGATTGCTGCAGATTTCAATGCTGGGCCATCAACAAATGTCAGCGTGCGAACCATTCAACGAAACATCAACGATACGGTCTTTCAGAGCCGAAGCCTACTCGTGCACCCTTGATGACTGCACGACATAAAGCTTTACGCCTCGCCTGGGCCTGTCAACACTGGCATTGGACCATTGATGACTGGAAACTGTTGCCTCTTAGGTCGAGTCTCGTTTCAAATTGTATCGAGTGGATGGATGTGTGCGGGTATGGAGACAACATCACGAATCCATGGACCCTGCATGTCAGCAGGGGACTGTTCAAACTGGTGAAGGCTCGGGAATGGTGTGAGACGTGTGCAGTTGGACTGATATGGGACCCCTGATACGTGTAGATACGACTCTGTCAGGTGGCACATACGTAAGCATCCTGTCTGACTACCTGCATCCGTTAATGTCCTTTGTGCATTCCGACGGACGTGGGCAATTCTAGCAGGACAATGCGACACCTCATACGCCCAGAATTGCTCCAAGAAAACTCTTCTGAGTTTAAACACTTCCGCTGGCTACCAAACTCCCCAGAACACTATCGAGCACATCTGTGATGCCTTCCAACGTGCTGTTCAGAAGAGACTTCTACCCCCTCGTACGCTTACGGATTTGTGGCAACCCTGCAGGATTCATGGAGTCAGTTCCCTCAAGCATTACTTCAAACATTAGTCGAGTCCATGCCACGTCGTGTTGCGGCACTTCTGCGTGCTCGCTTGGGCACCACACGATTTTAGGGAGGTGTAACAGTTTCTTTAGCCCCTGAGTGTAGCAAGTAAATGTAGGAGAAATAGGGTGGTAGGAAGTATACGTGCTATGATAGCAAAACTGTTCACAAATTTTTGCAATGGCTGCGACAAACCAGGTCGTACAGGTGCAGAATGTGTGGTTTGGACGACGAAAGTGACGAAAATAAATCCCAGCACGTAAAAATGGAATTGTAAAGAGGTCAATGATCGCATTCACTGTACGAATGTAAACAGCCAAAGTGTAATCTACTGGGGAACTGTGGTGTACTGTGCTCCAGAGTAATAGGCATGACCCGTTTCAAACGTAAACGAAGCGGGCACTACACCAAGGATTGTCATGAAGGACCTTGCACACATGGAGGAAGGGTAGAGTGCCAGTGCGAAGCAACACAGGGAAAGTAGTTCAGGGAAACAGAAAGTCATATTATTGCATTAAGAAAGACCATGGTGTGGGTAATAGACTGTACTACAGAAAATGATATGCTATAAAGTTTGTCTTACAAAATAATTTGCTATGCGAAGACATTTCAATGTAATTATGATTATTACACTACAAATAATGAGTAATGTCAGTGACTAATTGACAAATGTTATGAAAATTCAGGGACTGTGTATTTGAAACGTAAAGAATTGAATTCATTTTTCTTAAAGAAACAAATGACTTTTGAAAGAAGTGTAGGTTTCGTCCTCTAATAACTTACTTCTGTTTGAGCCTTGGATGTACTAAGAGGTAATACTGCCAAAATCACGTATTATATGTTTTTATGAAATAATAATGCTTTCATCCATAAATACTGATGTTTGCGAATTATTATAGCAAACCTGTTGACATCTTTATATTGAGTTTGTTTGATGAATTTATCTGTTTCAGAGTCATGTAAAGGGAAATAGCACCCCCAGCATCTGAAAACAAAGTCATCGATTGCTCATCATGCCATGTCGTTTAAGTGTTTTATTCTTCACAAGTCAAACCTACAGATCTGTTCTTATAAAATCCAGTCGAATATTTTTACTACTTTTTACGTTGAAGTCACAATTCTATTTTATGGTCATTGAGCTTCAAACAGTGATGATGCTTCTAACAACCCTACCACAACAAAGGTCAAAATTTAATAATGATTGTGGTGTTGCTCACGCTGCTAAATACTGCATTTTCGGGCAACAACAGTCATATTATGTGGCAGGTGTCATTAGAGCACAGTTAATAAAGTCATTTCATGTAATGATGAATAAAGTAGGCACTCATCTTTTCGTGTTTACCACGCTAGTCTCGTTGTAAAATCATGGCTCAATCGTCGAAAATCTAGGTGGTGATGATTCCAAGCTCGGATGCAAAGAGGCCTAGGTTTTATTATGCGATATTCAAAAGTTTTATAAATGTGTTTCACAAACCATTCTTGAAGATTAAACCTTTGAATGTTAGCACAATGCCGCTGTAAAAAAGTAATCAGCACTCCCAATTTAAGTTACACTTCATTTTTATTGCTTTTGCTGCAATATCACGTAAAACACAAAACATCACTTCACAATACAAAACATACTTGAAAACATCTTCCTCACTGTTAAAGTTCACATTTTTATAAGCTGACCACAATACGCGTCTTTTCAACATGACGTCCAAGACTTGACTTTCTAAAGGTCCGACTCTAACTAATTACTTACGCGCCCAAAAATCAGAGTTACAAGTACGACAAAGATCATAGTGACAAAAGAAAAAATACACATAAGAATAATATCATTGCAATATAAACATATCGATGTATCAAAGTACCTCTACATTAATGAAATCAAATCTGAATGTTGTCTCAGAAATATGTTAACTACTTTACAGAAACACAGTAGAATATTACTGGTATCGAGAGGTTCAGGTGAGGTGCCGTAATGGTTACGTAATTCAAGTACCATTACATGCTCAATAGCAATTGATACATCAAAAGAATATAAATGTGGTGGTAAAAAGATCCAAAACAACAGCGAGTCTAAAAGAATTAAATAAATATTTTTGGTTGTTAAGTTACTAACCACATGCACAACAGTGATTCTAAAAGAGTTAAATAAATATTTGAGTGTGGTGAGCTACTAACCACATCGTACCATCGCGTTTGTGATGTGTCTTTTTCGAGAAAAACTCATGTTTACACACAGCATATTTTTATTAAACTAAATATGTCTCTCACTTTCATCTGCCTGTAAGGAAAGATACATCGCAGCTGATGACACACAACTGGGCATTCTTACGAAAATGTTAAAACTCGTGTAGGTATGCGTATTACATGTAGGTACGCGTGTTGTTGCATGTATATGCCAATGCGATGTCTAATAAGGAAAATAATATATAAATAATCATAAGGAGAAAGCGGAAATAAAATAAGGAGGAACTATTGCATTTATTTGGAGGAAACTAATATTACCTTACAATAGTACTCTGGTCTTCAGAACAAAATTACGAGGTAAGGACGCCCTGTTTTTATCTCTTGCTGTCAGATGTCCTTAATCTTGACATTCCGCAGTGGACATATCATATCCTATTATAACTTTTTCAATTTGCAATTTCAAGAATTCAGTTATAATAATTGTTGGGTCCTCAGGGATCGAGGTAATATGACGGCCACTATCGCATTCCGCTTAGCTAAAATGTGATGTTGTCTGGTATTACTCGCGTTCCTCTTCTCAGAAGTTCAGGAAGAATTTCAGTGTTGCTAGCTGCATTATTTGTATGTACACAATCGAAGTGAAGCGAATAATATAATTTTCTAAAATTATTAACTTTTTTATGACTAACATTGACAAAGTAGGAAACGTGGATCACATAGACAACATACAAGGTCGGGGAAATCTTGAAGACGGCAATATTTCGGAACCGAGCGCCGAAAATGTGGATACAGCCACCATTGGGACAGAAATGAAAGTACATCCGCTCCTAATCAAAACAATTCAGCAAACGGCTGCAATAGCAGATGCGTTTGTAATGTTATATCTGAAATTAGAAGATATTATGAAGGAAAATTTTGATCGCATTGAGCGAGATCTTGACACGAAATTTAATGCGGGTGACGAAAATTTGCCACGAAGTTTACACGTACAGAGGAAAGAGAACTTCAATGAAGTTGCAAAGGAAGGATCCGAACAAATTACACTAACGCTCGACCAGGTCGTGAAAGAGCAATCCAATCAGATCAGCTCGAATTTCGCAGGAATATATTCCGAAATTACAGCGTAAAAAGATACATATACGTATACCGGATGTGATGCAACAATTATCGAATGTGTGGGCGCGCAGAAATACGGCGCAAACCCTAATGGAAACAGCGGTACAACTGCTCACAATTCAGTTTCAGAATTAAGTTGTGGAGAAAGAGGGTAAGACGAGAGAGAGTTTTAATGAACTGCGCAAGGACTTTTGTGAATGACCTTCCGTCCTCGTTGAGGACGCAAGAGACGCAGATCAATGTATCACTCTGACTTAATTACCTGCTACTGCACATAGTGTGAGTCAGGAAGCGGTGCACAACTGCAGCGCCTCTAACGATTTGGTAAAATGCGAAGTAACACAAATTAATTCTCTACCGTCGGGTGTCACCACAGTGGTGTCGTGAGTACATATCGCGCAGTGGCCGACGACAGCGCTTTAGTATCTTTTGCATTCAGTTGGTGTTTTGTTTAGGTATCAATACGTTACACACGTCAACAAGTTTTTTTGTTTTTATAAATACTTGTGCACTTTCACGAAAGAGATGATACGATTATTTACTATGGAAGCATTTCCTACACGGCTAAGATCATAAACTGTTCGCGTGCCACCACAGTTAAAATATACCGCACATGGCAAAATGGCATTATCCAGAACTGGCGCCGAGGTCCGTAAATAACAGGGTGAATGACGGCTGTGGAGACGCGTAAGGGCAAAACGGCGTGCAGCTATTGAGCAGCTGGCCGCCACGATGAACCAACGGTGTCTGCTCAACGATCGTTCAGCGAACGTTGCTGTGTGAGAGCCCCACGCAGGCGCCTGGTGATGCACAAACGCTGACAGCTATTCGTCATCGACGAAGGCTGGAACTTCTTGGACTTGAACCCAATCGAAAAATCTTGGACTTGAACCCAACCGAAAATCTGTGAAGCAATTAGGATCGGGCTGTTCGCGCCATGGATTCTCAGCCAAGAAACCTAGCGCAGTTGGCAACAGCCCTGGAGTTGGCATGGCTCTTCATCTGTCTTGATACCTTCCAGAACCCTATAGACTCTCTTCCTGCATGGCTCACAGCTTCTATGTTGCAAGAAGTAGTTCTTCATGCTTTTGACGTGTGGGCACGATAATGCCACTGGACAGTTCATTGAAACTCATATCCTTACACTAAATTACACAAGAAAAATATTCATGAAATGCAGAAGCTTCAACTATTTGTGAGCCTATATATAACACAAATCATGTAGCATTGCATGTATAGCCATTATCCACACTTGTTATGCTTTTGTGCTGTAAAATCATTATGTTTAACGAAATGTGTATATTTATGTTGGTAACTTATATATCCATTCGTGTCGTATACCCATTCTGTCATATTAGACTACAATACACTACAACGTTGCATCCCTGTCCTTGCAAAAATCTGTAATTACAATTATATCACGCCATACAAGACACAAAGCTTGTGAGGTTACAACCCTTTTATCTTTTCCGAGTCGCGGTATGCTATTAGGTAACAATCTGGCGTGAGGAATTCTTATCTCTCTTCATCGACCACTATACATCAATTTCCACGTCTTATTCTTTTTCGTCTTTGTGGGAAGTTTAGGATGGGTTCTGAAGAGTACCTTGTCCCTCTGTACCTTTCTTTTCCGAGCACTCTCAGTCAGTTAAATCATGGTGTGTCCAGATTTTTCCCTTCCGTGATTCATCCTCAAACTGTTGTTCTGGCAGTGGCTTTCACCATTCATTGCTCTAGCATTTGTCAAAGAATATTTCAGCTAGTGTTCGTTTTGTAGATATGTGAGATAGTTTGTCGACTATTTCTTCAAATGGTGTTATGTATCCTATCCACTTTGTTTGTTTGTTTGGTGTGTATGTACATATAAACCTACTGAATGCCTTAAATATTCCCCCTATTGGGCTACTTTCCAGATGAAATTGAGAGATCAAAATTTGTTTTATTGCATTTTTCTGTAGGAAGGCTTTCCATTTTTTGTGTGTAGAGTTGGGTGGATTGTCAGATAAAAGTGCTATCGGCCTGACAAAGTGTGGGATGTAGTCGTTTGCAGTTGTTTTGACAATGGGAGCAGCTATCCCTCGTTTTATTTTGAACCATCTGGTGTTATTGTCGTGAATACTCCCCATATTACATGTCTCAACGATATCTCCAGTGTTTAGCGACTTAAGTTAGGTACGCTTCAAAATTTGACTCTTGTTCCACTGGCTCTGAAATTTCTACAAACCTTCAGGTAGTTTAGACAAAGCACCAGCTATAATGTTATCCTTGCTGTTCAGGTGTAGCTTTGGTTGGTTGGTTGATTTGGGGGAGGGGATCAAACAGCGAGATCATCGGTCCCATCGGATTAGGGAAGGAAGCCAGCCGTGCCCTTTCAAAGGATCCACCCCGGCATTTGCCTGAAGTGATTTAGGGAAATCACGGAAAACCTAAATCAGGATGGCCGGAAGCGGGTTTGAACCGTCGTCCTTACGAATGCGACTCCAGTGTGCTAACCACTGTGCCCTCTCGATGGGTGCTGTAATTTTGAGAAATTGTGCTCCTGCAATGACGACAACCATTTAGCTAAACGTGGGTGTAACAATTTACAACTCAGTAGAGAGCTTAAATTCATGCAATCACTGTATACTTTTATTTGTTTTCCGTATCTGTAATAATAAAGTTTTTTTAAAGCCTAGACCACAGCTAGAGCCTCTAACTCTGTGGCTGCGTATGAACTTTCTCATTCTGTTAACGACCTGCTGGTAATTTCTGTTACGCATACTTCATATGTTCCACTTTCTTTTAGAATCTGAAATAAATATGATCTAAGACCTGAACAAGAACCGTCATTAGCAATGCAAAAGTTTTTGCTCATTTCCAGGTGGTTTCGTATTTTTGAATGGACTAAGGCATCCTTAATTTTGTCGACTGCTACCTCACAGTCATCTATCCGTGGAGGATTCCTTCTTAATAATTTTACTAAATCACCATTGTTCTGTAGTTGTTGTGACACAAATCTTCTAAAGAATGAGGCGAGACCAAGAAAAGCTCTCAGTTCGGTATTGTTGGTGGCTGATAGTTCTTAATGGATTTGGCCTTATTCAGACGCCTTTTCTTGACATGATATGTCCCAGAAATTTGAACTGGTCTCTTTCATACTCAGATTAGATTAACTGTTACTCCAGAGAGCAAACATTTATGTAGTTGGTTATCTATCAGCTCCAACAGCTCCTCTTATATAAATACAGCTATTAATGAATCATCTATATAGAGTATCACTTTGTCCAGCATGGTATCCAGTGCTGTAACAAAAATCCAAAACTTAGGTTTAGGCCAAAAGGGAGTATCCTAAATTTATAACCTCTGCCTCCAAAAAGAAAAGCTTTATATTTTCTAGAATTCCATGATAAGATGATCTGCCAGTACAGGGCCCTAATATCGACACCAGTTAAGTACTGGACCTGCTCCTTAAGCATTTCAGATCTCATTCATAGAGGTATAATAATAACAATAACAATAATAATAATAATACGCAAAATTAAGTTATTTTCCAACAGCCAGTAGAGGAAAACAGAGGACCACTAAAGGATAAAAGCGATGTTTCAGTTACCCCCCAGCCTAACATTTTTCTATTTCTTTTTTTACAGCTGCGAGTTTTGTCCACAGGACAAGGTAAGTAGACGAGCAGTAGATCTTTGAGGGACTACCCTGGTTTATGAGGAAAGATATTCATATATTTCATTAATAGGTATTTCATTAATGAAGTAAGTAGACGCGCAGTAGATCTTTGAGGGACTACCTCCATGTTGTATTTTTAGCTCTTAAAGATATCTGGTTTATCAGGAAAGATATTCGTATATTTCATTAATAGGTTGGCCAATTTGGCTTGCTGTGTACCATCGAGGCATTGCAACTTGTCACTTTACTTTGAATGCAGTTCACGTTAGATTCCACATTCTTGTTATTAGAGTATGATTTTGATTCATTATAACTGTGTCACTATATGTCATTTATGTATGCAATCTCTCTGTACAATTTTTACCCTGTTACAGTAGCAGTATCTGCCATACAAATCTCTACTTTTGACCAGGTCCACAGCACTTCCTCATCAATTGTCAAAACCCATTTACCACTTGAAAGGTCAGTAACACTGTTTCTATCACGAATAAATTCTAAGCCAAACATACAGCTCACAGTTAAGCCTTGAACGATTAGGAATGTGCACCATGTTGCTCCATTACCTATGTTCAATTCAACGTGCACCTGCCATTAGCGTTTTCGTGCCAGTAGCTTCCAAAATATTGCAGTTCTGCACCCACGAAGTAGGTATAAATTGGTCTCACAGATCTTATCGCCGGCCGGAGTGGCCGAGCGGTTCTAGGCGCTTCAGTCTGGAACCGCGCGACCGCTACGGTCGCAGGTTCGAATCCTGCCTCGGGCATGGATGTGTGTGACGTCCTAAGGTTAGTTAGGTTTAAGTAGTTCTAAGTTCTAGGGGACTGATGACCTCAGATGTTAAGTCCCATAGTGCTCAGAGCCATTTGAAAAGCAGATCTTATCTAAAAAATTGCTAACTATAATGTTTACCGTAATACCTGTGTCTGCTACAGTAATAACAGTGGGAACTCCTACCACCATTGTGCTAACAGCGTCTTGGACAATATACTCGTTTGCTCTTTGCACACATCAACGTTGTTGCATTATTTGCTCTGGATGTTCACACTATCGTTATACCTCAGCGTATCTATGCTGCAGTTACATCTACTGCCTCACTCCAACCCATGACATGCATCAGAGGGCTAAGTACAGTCGTGTTTAGTTTGTCAAACCTCTCATGGTTGGTGGAGCATGATATTCCGTCACCTCCACTACTGTTACAGCTGATTTTGCGGTGGCGGCGAGTTTTGATTTGCTGGTTGTGAGCAGTTCTGATTACTATTGGGATTAGGCCCCTGCCCATCCTCTATGTATATGTTGTTTACATGGTGTGGTCTTATGCTGTTTGGCATTTAATGCCACCTTTACTGTATCTGTTTTACAAGTTGTGGTTACTGCTCCCCAGTTGGTGTTGTAATATTGTGGGTTCAACCAATGGCCGCTTCTCCACTTTCTGCTAAAATGTGAAGTACCTTTTTGATGTTGTGGTCTGTTTACTGGTAGAGTTTCGGTGTGTGGCTGCACGCCATTGCCACACTCTTGCTGTGATTGTTGTGCCTGCCACTGGCCACTGCCTGCTGCCTAGCGCCATTGCCAAAGCTGCACTTTAATTCTTCACATATCAAGTCCAGCGAATCAGGAACGAACATAAATTGCTCTAAATTCTCCCCCTGCGCGTGGATTACAGTATAGCGAACAATGTCGGTCTTGCTCCTGCCTGACTGAATGAAGTCTCTGAATAGGGACTGACCGGTTCCATCTCCTCTCTATACTGTCGGCCATATAAATGTGCATTTCTGAATGTGTCATTCCCGTGTGCGCTTAATGGTGACGTTGTGTGCAAGGCACCGTTCACCATTGCTATCTCCTGCTGTATGTCGTTGACCTGATCATCCACTTGTTCGTGCCACTGCGACATATCAAGCCTTAACTCCATACTAAAACTTTGCCGTCCGCACGTCTCGTACAAATTCATTCGTGTGGCAGCGGCAGCCCTAATTCGGATTACTGGCTTGGCGCCGGCCGTTCTTGACATTATCGGGAGATTATAAATTGTTACGTTTTATTAATCTCATCGTTAGTTCTCATAAGTTCTCAACGCTGTTCCCTTACTTTCATGAAATTTCGAAGATATACATACGTAAATAGATACAAAATTTGTTTATTTCATATATTTGTTTATTTGCATTGTGCCGGCCGGCGTGGCCGTGCGGTTCTAGGCGCTTCAGTCTGGAACCGCGCGACCGCTACGGTCGCAGATTCGAATCCTGCCTCGGGCATGGATGTGTGTGATGTCCTTAGGTTAGTTAGGTTTAAGTAGTTCTAAGTTCTAGGGGACTGATGACCTTAGAAGTTAAGTCCCATAGTGCTCAGAGCCATTTTTTTGTGCGGTTTGCGAATGCGCGCGCCCCACTGCTGTACACATAGGGTCTTGTGGTATAGTTTGTCGAATCAGACACAATAGAATGCGCTGTTCAAGTGGTTTTTAATTGTAATCGAGGGATGCTTTTGTTTGTATTTGTCAGATTTTCAAAACAAGACATCGAAACTTAGACAAGGAGATCTTAGTTTTTTTTTGTACTGAAAAGGAAGAAAGAAAAGGTAGAATCGTGAGAAAACGAACCAGTATTACCTGGAAACAATGTCGGTGACTTATCATTGTCATCTCAAAGTTCAGCAGGTACATCTTTCTGATTATTTTGTATGTGCTTAATGAAATTTATTCAAATACAATTAGTCGAGTTTTTTACTTCTCATTGTGTTGAGTTCGTTGATCATTCGGTCGGTGTGGTGTGGGTGGCTGTGGACTGGACTCTGGATCAGTATTGCGAAGCTAATCATTTTTCCTAGTAAATTTGGTGGTTTTGAGTACCTGTCTACTGTGTAGATTTTGCATCTACTGGCTGGCGGGAATTATGGTGGACTTTAAAAAGATTGAGTTGGTTCATGGTGAAATAAATTTTTAAAATCACTTGATCCATTCTGCATACAGCAAACAACCCTATTTAATTTGCTTAAGTCTAGTAGCTCTTAAATTTATATTACCTAAACACTTATAATACACGGTATTTTGTCCTCATTTCCGTGTTGTTTTGTGGCCATATTGATGTGCACCCATTTTGTTATGCACTCTAGTGTTAATAAACCTGCAATTGCATGCACAGTGCATATCTGTAGTGCCGATGGTAATGTGGTGTTTCTTAAATGAGTTGCTGTTGCTTTAGTGCTAAACATATGTAAAGTAAAGGGACCGTATACAAGAAATTTCGTGCAGAATCGCTATGTGATGGTAAATTTCCAGGCTGGCTAGAAAGAATTCAAGGCAATGACACAAGAGCATATTGTAAATTTTGCCATTATATTTTGTTAGCGTGTTCTGCGCAATAATAAGCCATGGTGACGAAAGAAAAACACACAGTGCAGCGACAGCACCATTGTCAGTATTGGAACAAGGGCGGTATGGCCCCAAAGTACCGTTATCCAAGATGGCGGCGATGACGTCATCCAAGATGGCGGCCGTGACCTCATTCAATATGGCGGATTTTGACGGGAAGTTTGAATATTGGCGGGGAAGTGCCACGGCCACCTCTCCCAAAAAGAGGGCGCAAATTTCAAATTCCAACAGGATAATGCATTACACCTAGGAAAATGGCGGGAAAAATGGACTCGTCTTTATTATTTAACCAGTTTCAAGCACATGTGTACACCACAGGGTCTGGACTCCAACTGGCTTAGTTCATATCGACGCCGCCAGAGAGCACCACCGAGATGTCATCCAAGATGGTGGATTTTGGCGGGAAGATACGACACTTGGGCTACCTCCACTAATCTAACCCCCTCCCCCCCAGAAAATGGCGGGAAGTTCAAATTCCAGTACGATAATGGTGGGAAAAAAGGACTTGTCTTCAGTATTTAACCAATTTCAAGCAGGTGTGTTCTCCACTGGGTCTGGACTCAAACTGGTTTAGTTCATATCGGTACCAACAGAGGGTGCTCTCCTGACGTCAGCTGATGACGCAAGTACCGTCATTCAAGATGGCTGCACCCAGTTTGTTCACTGCGAGCTCCAGAATCCAGCTGGCGTAGTTCATATCAGTGCTCTTCTGACGTCAGATCATGATGCAAATACCGGTATTCAAGACGACGGCACCCAGTGTGTTCACCGCGAGTATAATAGCCCAACTGACTTAGTTCATATTGTGCCCACCAGAGGGCGCTTCCGTGAAGTCGCGTGATGACACGAGATCGTCTGCTCTCTCCCTCTCCTGCGTGCGCGTTATAAACGGACATGCGCCACACCACTGGCCTGCGGGCGACCGAGCGCTTACATCACACATCCTCAGCCGCTACCTCCATACACGCAACAGACATAGTCTTCTGTAAATATGCTAACTAAAGTAGCATCCACGACGTACATCTAACCTATCAATTACCTAAGTACTTAATTCCATATCAATTTTTATCATATTCAATAATTCAACTTACAATTTTAATATTCAATGATCAAATGAATTTTACTGTAGCAGACAGATTCGCGGAAGGTGACTCGTTTAGAAATGTGAGAGTGCGTGAAATATGATTGACTTATGGGTGTGAGCCTATGCAAGTATGTGTTTGATTGGACATAATTTCTAATATATAGCGTAAGGCTAGAGATCTGAGACGTTAGTGTATATTTTTCTTGTTAGGACCTCAATCAGCACATCATCTGCTACTACTGTCTGTCATCGTGTATAACTCAGCTGATACATCGCGGAATGTCCGATATGGTCTCAAGACAGAATGCGTTGCAAAAACTAATGAATTATTAAGTCGCAGTGTGATGGAGTCGCAAATAGCGCTTGCATACGACGTTCCATAGTCGAATGACTTTCAAAGTTCATTGCGATTATTGCGAGGTTTCATTGTGGGCTCTTAATGCACACATTTCTACGATCACCATCACGGTATTCATCCGGAAAACACCACCTCATGCAGAGGTAATGTCGTACCTCGATTCGTAAAGAGGTTATAGGTTTTAACATGGATATTTGGGTGCACCTGTAGAACGATGAGCGCTTGTGAGAGTAACCTGCAGTAGTTGTCGGGATTTTTTTCTTTAACATGAGCTCGATTATGTCTATGACAAGGTGGTATGACTCGCGGGAAGAACGTAAGAGACAAGCACACCCATCGTTGATTTTCGGTCAGTATAATTTAGTGCCATATGCATCCAGTTGTTGACGAGGTTATATTATATTTAGTATTAGTGCTGGGTGATATGTTCGCATTTGAGCATCAGGTTTATAAAGTATATCTGTTTGTGTGCTGTTGTAGGGAGGGTATGGGCTTGACTTGGAGTACTGTGATAGCGAAGGGAAGAGTATGCCTAGTGGTAAGGAAGGTACATGTATTTCCAGAGTCACAGCGTTTAACAGACTGTATTTCCAATACTTCGCTCATTGCCGAATACCGTTCAGTTGAGACCGCGATCGTAAGATTTAATTGTAAGTATAATGATAGGAGATACATGTGAGAGGTTTTCTAGAATGTGTTCGTGTATGTACAGTCTGTGGTGGTATTGATTCGCGTTGCTATGTCAAAGCCAGCGGCCTTCCGAATGCACAGGCCTGTTGGGGTGTAGTAATGTATCATAGTCAACTTTACTATCTTCTAGACGACAGAATAGCGAACTACACTACTGGCCATTAAAATTGCTACACCACGAAGATGACGTGCTACAGACGCGAAATTTAACCGACAGGAAGAAGATGCTCTGATATGCAAATGATTAGCTTTTCAGAGCATTCACACAAGGTTGGCGCCGGTGGCGACACCTACAACGTGCTGACATAACAAAAATTTCCAACCTATTTCTCATACAGAAACAGCAATTGACCATCGTTGCCTGGTGACACGTTGTTTTGATGGCTCGTGTAAGGAGGAGAAATGCGTACCATCGCGTTTCCGACTTTGATAAAGATCGGAGTGTAGCCTATCGCGATTGCGGTTTATCGTATCGCGACATTCCTGCTCGCGTTGGTCGAGATCCAATGACTGTTAGCAGAATATGGAATCGGTGGGTTCAGGAGGGTAATACGGAACGCCGTGCTGGATCCCAATGGCCTCGTATCACAAGCAGTCGAGGTGGCAGGCATCTTATCCGCATGGCTGTAACGGGTCGTGCAGCCACGTATCGATCCCTGAGTCAACAGATGGGGACGTTTGCAAGACAACCATCTGCACGAACAGTTCGACGACGTTTGCAGCAGCATGGACTATAAGCTCGGAGACCATGGCTGCCGTTACGCTTGACGCTGCATTACAGACAAGAGCGCCTGCGATGGTGTACTCAACGACGAACCTGGGTCCACGAATGGCAAAACGTCATTTTTTCGGATGAATCCAGGTTCTGTTTACAGCATCATGATGGTCGCATCCGTGTTTGGCGACATCGCGTTGAACGAACATTGGAAACGTGTATTCGTCATTTCCATACTGCCGTATCACCCAGCGTGATGGTATGGGGTGCCATTGGTTACACGTGTCGGTCACCTCTTGTTCGCATTGACGGCACTTTGAACAGTGGACGTTACATTTCAGATGTGTTACGACCCGTGGCTCTACCCTTCATTCGATCCCTGCGAAACCCTACATTTCAGCAGGATAATGCATGACCGCATGCTGCAGGTCCTGTACGGGCCTTTCTGGACACAGAAAATGTTCGACTGCCGCCCTGGCCAGCACATCCTCCAGACCTCTCACCAATTGAAAACGTCTGGTCAATGGTGGCCGAGCAACTGGCTCGTCACAATACGCCAGTCACTACTCTTGATGAACTGTGGTATCGTGTCGTGTTGAAGCTGCATGGGCAGTTGTATCTGTAGCGCCATCCAAGCTCTGTTTGACTCAATGCCCAGGCGTATCAAGTCCGTTATTACGGCCATAGGTGGTTGTTCTGGATACTAATTTCTCAGGATATATGTACCCATATTGCGTGAAAACGTAATCACATGTCAGTTCTAGTATAATATATTTGTCCAATGAATACCCGTTTATCATCTGCATTTCTTCTTGGTGTAGCAATTTTAATGGCCAGTAGTGTAATAATTAGTATGTGCTGAGCGGCTTTCATGATCAGGTATAACTTTGAGAAGATGGAGGGTTTGCGGTGGAGCGTTATTCCCTCCCATGTAAATTGTTCGGTTGACTGCTTCTGGACATTTGGTGACTTAATTTAGTTGAGGGAATATCGATTGTGGTGTGTTGGACACACGTTTTCCTGTTCTCTAGATGTGGGAAAGACCGTAGTTGGTTTGTAAACAATATTGATCATGTGGAATCTGTTACATCACCGACTTCAGTATTCAAGAGTGCAAATATAAGTTTACACTATTTGTTTCTAGTAAGTGAATCGTTTACAGCACGCTGCATCTCGCTAAAGTTTGGTGTTTGTGGAGAAATAATGTACAGTCTATATCTAGTGCGTTATGTCGTGTTAGCGATCGGGAGGCTACTGCTGTGTGTTTGATATCGAGAAGTACCGTGAAAATTGTGTAATATTATGGCGAAAATATGGTTATTTTAATCGAGGAATATGGAGATGTCTGTAGAAATGCGAGCAAGAAAGCGGAAACAGTAACGCGTTTGTGCCAGATTGAAACGAGCCTGATTTTGCACATCAGTTCTGAGAGAGTGACTTCGGTTCGCTGATGTAAAGGGGATGATTTGGTGGGGGATATGAATTGCATGTTTACTAGATCAAGACAGTACTCGGCGATATATTCCCTGGTTGGAGATCGGTTTGACACTCCAATATTCTTGCAAGTATCGTATGTATTTAATGACCAGTAGACAACATTGTGATGTTTAGTTTTCGGTGCGAAATGGTGATCAGTGTAAAATAGTTTATTACCACTGAGTGTAGCGTCTGTAGAACGAAAGAACAGGTTGGGGGGTGTATACATTGAGGGAACTGTCGGTGTAATTTAGCAATCTTTGCAAAATAACGACAGAAAGCCCAGAAAGAAAATGCTCGATTGATTGTGGTGGGATATAGGAGCGGTGAGAACATTTGTGTATGTTAAGTGCAGGAAGGGTATCACATTATGTCCGGGAGGAAGACTGGTAAACAGGTTCTGTTAGGGCGGGCATTTTGGCGCATACAAGCCAAGACAACAAGAGTGTGGGCTTTAACTATTTCTGGGGCACTATAAAATTACAGAGAGCTGGACTTGACTGATATATTTTTTTCACAAAGCCATGTGACGTAAGAATAACATTGAGAATGTTTTAGATGGCGATGTGTCAGTCAAGCTGGAGCGGGTACGTGCGGTTGAAAGCGTGTGTCAACACACTCTGTGTTATTCTGCCTTCAGTGGTAAAGACAAGTGGCACCTAGAGATGCCTCGAATATGTGACTGGCGTGAATGTGCTTTGGAATGCTATGACAGTATCACGGTGACTGTATAGAGGTATGCAACTTTCACCACTGTTTGTCGACGCTTGCACGGTGTCTGTGGGCTGTGCAACATGGCCCCAGGCAAATCAGGGTGGATCTTTTGTATCATTGTGATAGATGTACTCTATCTTTAAATAAGTTGTTTGAAAATAAATAGAGTGCGCTCCAGACTGAGTCGTTATCCCACTATTTTCCCTTACTATCTTGGTTTACGTCATGAAAGGGGCGATTGGGTCCTCTGCTGGTGGTACTGAGTATTAGACCTCGTGGCGAACACATGGTTTGCCGCCATCATGGATAACTGTACTTGCGTCATCAGATGGTGTCACGGAGGCGTCCTCTGGCGGCGACGAAATGTACTAAGACAGCTGGGGTCTGGAGTTTGTGGTGAACCCACTAGGTGGCGCCATCTTAGATTACGGTACTTGCGTCATCACCTGATGGCACTACAGCATCGTCTAGTGGCATGGATATGAACTAAGTCAGTTGGGCTATGGACTCACTGGCGAATACAATAGGTGGTGGTGCTGCCTCTAATCCTTTAAATAAAGGCTGGGGCATGATCTCGACAGTTGACGATTAGCAGATAGAGTCTTTTAGATGGATTATTATTTTGATAATTTACGAGTTGTTTGGCTATCTGGACATAAATGCTTTGCATTATCTACAAGTGGTTTACATGTCTGTAGGTTGTGCAATGTATTATTTTTGACAGTTTACGATTAGCAAGCGTGTGTGTAGAGTGTTGTAGATGAGTTATGTAGGAGTAGTTTGCAGGTCTGTATGATGTGGAGCACGTCTGAGCGTGTGTTCTGTGATACATATACTCCATCGCTAAATAAATTTCTCCCAAATAAATAAAGTACATTCCATCCTCTCTCCATCAGCCTAATGTGGGCTGAGTCCTTTTACCAGCAACCCCTAAGAAGAGGTTGCGCCCTGGAGGCTTAGGTTAGTGGTGGTGAGCTTTGTTTGCAACAATTTTCTTAGGTTGGTGGTGAAAGGACAAGTGACCTTTCTTTACTGCCAGAATGTGAAACTTCTCATTTGATCATTGAATATTGAAATTGTAAGCTGAATTATTGAATATGATTAAAATTGAAATGGAATTAAGTACTTAGGTAATTGATAGGTTAGATGTGCAATGTAAGTGTTGCTTTAGTTAGCATATTTACAGAAGGCTACGTGTGGTGTGTGTATGGAGGCTGTGTGGCTGGTCCCAGCGGCGGTTCGAGTCCTCCCTCGGGCATGAGTGTGTGTGATTGTCCTTAGGAAAATTTAGGTTAAGTAGTGTGTAAGCTTAGGGACTGATGACCTTAGCAGTTAAGTCCCATAAGATTTCACACTCATTTTTGTGTATGGAGGTGGCAGCCAAGGGGGTGTGATGTAAGCGCTCGGATGCCTGCGGGCCAGTGGCGTGCCACGTGTTCGGTTATAATGTACACGCATGAGAGAGAGCAGACGATCTTGTGTCATCACGTGACTTCACGGTAGCGCCCTCTAGTGGGCAGAATATGAACTAAGTCAGTTGGTCTATGGAGCTCATGGTGAACACACTGGGTGCTGTCATCTTGAATACCGGTACTTGCGTCATGATCTGACGTCAGGAGAGTGCCCTCCGGTGGCACCGATATGAACTAAGCTAGTTGGGTTCTGGAGCTCGCAGTGAACACACTGGGTGCAGCCAACTTGAGTGACGGTACTTGCGTCATCAGCTGACGTCAGGAGAGCACCCTCTCGTGGCACCAATATGAACTAAACCAGTTGGAGTCCAGACCCAGTGGAGACCACACCTGCTTGATATTGGTTAAATAATAAAGGCAAGTCCTTTTTTCTCTCCATTATCGTACTGGAATTTGATCTTCCCGCCATTTTCTGGGGGGGGAGGGAGTTAGGTTAGTGGAGGCAGCCCAAGTGTTGTATCTTCCCACCAAAACCCACCGTCTTGGATGACGTCACGGTGGCGCTCTCTGGTGGCGACGATATGAACTAAGCCAGTTGGAGTCCAGTCCCTGTGGTGGACACATGTGCTTGAAATTCGTTAAATAATAAACACAAGTCCATTTTTCCAGCCATTTTCCTAGGTGTGACGCATTATCTTTATGGAATTTGAAATTCGCGTCATTTTTCTGGGTGAGAGGGGCGTGGCACTTTCCCGACAAAATTCAAACTTGCCGCCAAAATCCGCCATATTAAATGACGCCACGGCCGCCATCTTGGTTGACATAATCGCCGCCATCTTGGATAACGGTACTTTGGGGCCATACCCCCCCTTGTTCCAATACTATTGTCATCAAACAAAAATACCTTTCAAAACCGTGAAAGAGTGTTCAGAAGTGAATCAAGCTGAGGGTTCCCTTGTATTATTTGTTTCCACCCATTGTCCGATCATGTCATGTCATCACTTAACTGATTTGTGCAAGAGGAAGGTCACAGACAGTAATATAACCAGAAAACTTAAAATACATAGAACAAAATATAGTGCAGCTATAAAACATGTAATAAGGCGGTATGTTGTGGAAAATTCACCGAGGTATATCTGGCAGTTGGGTCAAGCCTGCCTACAACCTGCAGAAGTCGTTCAAGAATTTCCAAAGCGTTATCCGAGGAGACTCGCTATGACTTAAATGAGCAAAATAAAATTATGCGTTCTTTTCAGAATATTGATGTTTACCTTCAGAAAACCCACGCTCCGTTGGGTCAAGCCCCTCCCAAACCAAATCTTGAATCCGCCACTGGTTTTGTCTCCTTGTAGTGTCGACAGTATTCGGAATGTTTCATGCCGACTGTCTTCTCTCTTCCGTTGCTGCTAATATTAACAGTAGCGGCTGTTTGGGAACTGGGCAAAGATATTTCAAAATAATGAGAGATGATAAAGCCATTGCTGGCCCATCGAGGTCATCCCTCACACCACCGAGATGTGTAAGGAATTCTAGGGAAAGTGTAATTCGCAGTGGGGCGAGAAAAATAATTATTAGGATGGCAGAATGCTGTGGTCTGATAATTGTCGCATTGCTACAATCATAACAATATGCAGTGGTGGGAGTGATTAATTCATTTAATAATGAAAGTAACTGTATTTATGAATGAAATAATTTATCCATGGTGAAGTTCGATGTGGCCAGCACAGTAACTTGTTTGATATGTTGTAAATACTTGCAGTCAGAGACTGCAACCAAGTTCTGCAAGTTTCTTACAATATAATGCTTCATGGTCATTCATAATTAATAATTGTCTCAAATGCCATTTCCTTAAACTCTTTGAACTAGAACTGCATTACAACAGCCTTACCTTAATTTCACAATTTTTATATAAATAATGCGCTTTTAGCGAACCCTTTTTAGTTTTGTGCGTAAAATATAACTATCTCAGTCGCTGGTGCGTGCCAGGCGCACAGACATTCGTGGATGACCAGCACTGGTCGTGAAATTTTCCTAACCATCCCCCCTCTCACCAACCTTTGCCCTGTAGGCGCCGCGCAAACTACTTTCGCACGCCTCGTTCCGTGCCTTCTTTCCGTAACCAAATGCTACGACACTTGTGTCGCTCTTAAAGTTTGTAAATGAACATTGAGTTAATCCACAGTGTTGTCAAGCGTTAATGGATTTCTGGTCATATCCAAATGTTCAGAATCAGAAGAAAACGGTGAAAACGTATTTCACGACTGACGGATTTTTCCGACGGAAACTCTTACGGATAATACCTGATCGTGTCGTGCTTTTGTTTCGCAGTTGATTTTCCTACGGACGTTTTTCTTTTATGATGGTAGCCACGCTGAAATTGCGCCTTGTGTGCTATGTATGTGATCACAACTTGTCCACAGAATTCGGAAAGTTTCGTGTCATTCTCAGTGTTTACGAACCTATTCCACGTAACTCCGGCTGGCGCTGCAACAGAACGCAGGAAGTGCATTGTATATTACTATAATTTGCCATTATGACCTATTTAGGTACCGCGACAGGGTATCAAAACATTATAAGTAACATCCGCAACCAGACAGTTTTTAATAATATTTTACTGAAAATGCATACCTTTCTGTTGTCAATAAAATATTATTGAAAAAAGAAACTGGGATAGGAAATTACCTACCAGAGCTGCTTATTGTTTGACCTCGAGTTGTCCGTGTTTAAAAGAATTTCACTTCATGTTCTTTGCTACAGATGAGTCGCACATGTGAACATGATCGTCATTGTTCATGAAGCCTTGCTAATTCTGAGCGTCATTTCAATTGCAGCGATCCAGCAGATCCATGACAGAAGCTACCAGCAAGGTTAACGGAACTTGAGAACTATCGTTGACAGTACTGTTAGCCCATGGAGGCATATGAATCCAGGCCCAGAAGGAAAACGAGTTTCCATTGTTGTGCGCTTTACGTTATCGCAGAGCTTTCGGGTGATATGTCAGTGAGGTGTTAGCATACCCAGGTCTCGTGTTTTGTGTAAAGTGCACTGCTTGTTTTCAAAGCGCTAGAAGTGAATCTTATTTGCAAAATACAATCGAATAAAATGGACAGATTTCTGAAACGCAAGCATGCCGTCGAAGAATCCGACATGGAAGTGAAAAAACGCCAAGTGCAGGTAAAAAAACAACACAACGGCCTACTCGCAAGACAATGAAAGCTACTTAAGCTATGGTTTCACTAGGACTGGGAGTGAAGGTTATCCTTTCCCACTATGCTTAGTATGTGGGTATAAAATGGCAACCTGATCGTGACGTGATTTTATTTCGCAGTTGATTTTCCTACGGACGTTTTTCTTTTATGATGGTAGCCACGCTATGGTTTCACTAGGACTGGGAGTGAAGGTTATCCTTTTCCACTATGCTTAGTATGTGGGTATAAAATGGCAAATGAATCCCTGCTTCCTAGTAAACCGAGCAAACACTTTAAAACAATGCATTCACATTTGCAAAGTAAACCTGTACGCTATTTGAAGAGATTGTCTCAACAGCAAACAAGTGCAGCAAATTCCCTTAAAACTGAAATGTCTGTTTCTGATAAAACTCTGATCGCTTCCTACCAAGTCTCTGAACTAATAGCAAAGAGTATGAAAGCTCATACTATAGGTGAGCCACTTATTGTGCTTGCTTGCAAAAAAAATCGTATGACGATGCTAGGAAGTGAAGCAGCTTTGAAAATAAGCAAGATTCCTTTGTCGAATGATACATACAGTTCACAGGCGTATTACAGAAATGTGTACTGATATTGAGAAAAATGTATGCAGTGATAAAACAGGCATTCAAACTTTGCATTGCAAGATGATGAATCAACAGATATTACCAACCAATCGCACAATCGCAGCTCTTAGCATTTGTCCGTTTCATTAATCAAGATCAAATAGTAAATCAGTTTCTTTTTTGCAAAGAATTAAATGTGTCTACTTAAAGGTGACGACGTTTCTAACATTTTAAATGTTTATCTTAATAAGTGGCAGTTAACATGGAAGTCGTGTGTAGGCATTTGTACAGACGGCGCCCCTTCAGTGGTAGGCTGTGTTAAGGACCTTATTCGTTTTGTAAAAAACAGTTATTGTAATTCATTGCTTTCTTCATAGGGAGGCCTTAATAGCAAAAACATTGGGAGAAAAACTGAGAGAAGTCTTAAGAGCAAGTTGTTCAGATGGTAAATTTTATTAAAACAAGACCTGTCAAAACCCGTTTACTCGAAAACTTTGTATCGATATGGAATCAGAACACAGACGGTTGCTTTTACACCCAGAAGTTAGGTGGTCGTCCAGTGGAAAGTATCTGCCCGTGTGCATGAGCTATAACAAGAACTTCTCGTGTTTTTCGAAGAAAGAAACATTTCCATTTTTGCAACCTTCTTGGGAGTGAATTTTGAATTGCCAGATTGCAGTATTTGTCCAATATATTTCAGAAATTCAATACTTTGAACACTAGCATGCGGGGGAAAAAAAGAAATATCCTCACATCCACCGACAAAATTAAAGCGTTTCACAGAAAACTACAAATATGTAAAAGAAAAGATGTTCAAGGTAACTTGGAAATGTTTCCGTTGGTAAGGAGCACGTGCATAAAAGAAATACTCCCAATAATAATAGATCATTTAATAAGTTTAGAAGAGAAACTCAGTTCATATTTTCCGTCCCCCAACTGAACAGTACTTGGATTCGAAACTCATTTTCTGAAACTTCAAGTGATTTCGGCTTAACATTAACAGAAGAAGAAGAAATGGCAGCTAAATCTACTGATCGTGGACTGATGATTGAGCATAAGGAATTTTCTCTTGAAGCCTTTTGGATTCCTATAAAAGAAAAATATGTGTTGACATTTAAAAACGCTTTGAACATTTTACTTCGGTTTTCGACGTCATATTTATCTGAATTAGGATTTTCTGCCCTCTCCACAATTAAATGTAAAAAGAGAGGAACTCTTCAATGTATTGATGAGGAAATGAGAGTTTGTCTTTCAAACGTATCTCCGAACATCGAAGAAATCGCGAGGACACGTAAGGCTCATGTTTCTTGTAACACTAGAAAGAGTAGATATGAGGTACGTTTCATTTGTATTGCATTGTTACTTTTCTCTGTAATTTGAATTAATCGTTAGTTTTATTGCGCTATTTCACTTCAATACTTTTCACTTAACAGTTTCTCTTGTCTTTCGTCTTGGCATGGTAGAAGGCAACGCGGTACTCTGCCGTCGCATTTGGCTGACAATCGTGCTTCATGAGTCTATCACATTTTTTATACAAAAGTTATTTGTTCATATTGTGATGATGTTTGTTTTTTTATTCATATAAGTTGTATTTTCTGTAGTCTGGTCGTAGAATTCAAAATAAAATGACTTAATTGCTGTTTTATCACAGTATTTATTTCCTGTGTTCAATATTGTAAAATATTGGCGTGGCCTGCCCGCTCTCCCTATTTGAATCCCATAGAGCTGTCTGGGATGCACTAGGGAGACGAGTGCATCACGGCAACATCCACCAACCACTCTTCAAGACCTGAGAGCTATTTATTCGAAAGCTGTGCCCTTAACAACGTAAGTATTGTAACCTATAGCTATACTAGTGGCAAAAAATAGTAGTACACCACAGAAAATGAAGGAGAAACGTGGTAAAAAAGTTCGGAATACAAAATTGTCCTTATGTTTGGGAAATAAAGTGGTCGTGCAACCTCCAGACCAAATGAGAGGAAACGCAGGTCACAGAAAACTATCCCACTGAAGATGCCTTAGAGCAAGAAAAAGGCGAAACGGGTCTGGGAAAAATAAATTAAGTTTCAGAAAGAAAAGGCGGTTTTATTTACAAAACAAGTATTTCTGTAATGAGATTTTCACTCTGCAGCGAAGTGTGCGCTGATATGAAACTTCCTGGCAGATTAAAACTGTGTGCCGGACCGAGACTCGAACTCAGGACCTTTGCCTTTCGCGGGCAAGTGCTCTACCAACTGAGTTGGTAAGGTCCCGAGTTCGAGTCTCGGTCCGGCACACAGTTTTAATCTGCCAGGAAGTTTCAAGTATTTCTGTGCTTGCTGCGGAGGATGACTTTTGAAGGAAGCGTAGACTTTCTCCTCTAAAATGACACTTCCGTGCCGCGCGGGATTAGCCGAGCGGTCTAGGGTGCTAGTGTCATGGACTGTGCGGCTGGTCCCGGCGGAGGTTCGAGTCCTCCCTCGGGAATGTGTGTGTGTGTGTGTGTTTGTCCTTAGGATAATTTAGGTTACGTAGTGTGTAAGCTTAGGGACTGATGACCTTAGCAGTTAAGTCCCATAAGATTTCACACACATTTGAAAATTTTTTTGAAACTTCCGTTTCATCCTTCGATGTACTGAGAGGTAATATTGCTGAAATTCCCTATTACGTATTTTTATAAAATAATGATACTTTCTTTCGTAAATGTCGAAGGCAGCTAATTGTTTTGACATTATCATATTGGTTCAAAGGTGGGTGAATTCCTAAGAGACCAAACTGCTGAAGTCATCGGTCCCTAGACTTACACACTACTTTAAACTAACTTAAACTAACCTATGGTAGGAATAGCACACACACACACACACACACACACACACACACACACCCATGCCCGAGGGAGGACTCGAACCTCCGACGGGCGAGGCGGCGCAATCCGTGACATGGCGCCTCAAACCGCGCGGCCACTCCGCGAGGCTTCATCATATTGAATTTGTTTAATGAATTTATTTATTTCAGGTAGATGTATCGGGAAATTGCACTCTTATTGTCTGAAGACAAAGCGACTATCGCTCATCGTATCGTGTCGTTTAAGTGTTTTATTCTTCACAAGTCGAACCTGCAGACCTATTCTTATGAAATCCGATCGACTGTTCGATACCACTTTTCATCTCGAAATCAGAATAGTAAAAATTTCTCGCAGATCAAAACTGGATGCTGTACTGAGACTCAAAGTCTGGCGGTTCTTCACCTTTCGTGGGAAAATGCTCCACCAACTGAGATGATGAAGTACGACTCAGCACCCCTCCTCCCCCCCCCCCCTTACCTCGCAGATTTACTTCCATTCTGGAAACATCCCCCCAGACTCTGGCTAAGCCATGTCTCCGCAACATCCTTTCTTCCAGCAGCACTTCTCTTGCAAGTTTCGCAGGAGAGCTTCAGTGAAGTTTGGAAGATAGGAGACGAGGTGCTGGCGGACTTAAAGTTGTGAGGTAGGGTGGTGAGTCGTGCTTGGGTAGCTCAGACGCAAGATCACTTGCCCGCGAAAGGCAAAGGTCCTGAGTCGGAGTCTTGGTCCGGCAAACAGTTTTAATCTACCAGGAAGTTTCATATCAGTCCACACTCCGCCACAGAGTGAAAATTCGTTATGACCAACATAGTACTGTATTTTGTGGCTAACGTTTTTTCAAACAGTAATGACGCTCATAACCACCCGCGTATGATACATCGAAAAAATATAGCACGCGATGATAAGAAAGTCCAGAACAGTAGTGATTCACTATTCTAAAACAGTTAAATACACTAATAGAAGAAAAAAATCGCAACGTCAAGAAAGAGTTGTCCGACATAAGTGAAAGTTGTGTTTTTTACATTTGAAAGGGGAAATTTACTCAAATTTTGCACCAGTCCCATAAGAGTGGCACTAGCAGCCCACTATGAGGATACAAATCAGGACTGCTTTAAATACCCGCTGAAATGATCCGAGGGTTAGTTACCTTTGAGATTGGACGTGGTGAGCTGGTGTTAGTCAGGAATGCTTTTAAGGCGACAAAGGCTCCTATATCAACACCTCTCTGAGTTTGGACTTGGTCGTGTAATAGACTATGAGAAACTGAATTTTCCTTTTGCGCTACTGCAGAACGACTTGGCAGGAATTTAGCCACTGTACATGATTTCCATCACAACAGACCCCAAACCACTGCCAATTGCGACTTCAGTGGTGTCAAGCAAGAGCTCATTGGAGGGCAGGGAGGAGGCATGTTGTGTTTCCTGATGAAAGCTTGTAATGTTGTTGCTTTAACTTGTTCTGAAAGCGGTGCTGATATTCAAGACCATAAAAGTGGGTTAAAAGCTGTGAGCTACCTGAGGAAGTTAACCTTGCATTACTGCGCAACTGTTTCACCAGGTATCCAGTCTAGCTTACCAAATTTCCAACCAGACTAACATTAATTATGATCTTTTAGTACTCATCTTACGATAACCGGTGATATATATATAAAAAGACAATTTAAATAAAAAGAAATAAATCAGTTTATATTTGGACATTTATTTTAACATTGATCATTGTTCCGTTGTAATTTCAGCATATCAAACTTGATTCATAACTAAACTGGTGCATTATTTACGATTGTGTAAATGTGAGTTTGTAATCTTACGGAACACATCAAATAGGGAGCCAAGATTGGGAGACTACATACAACACTGCACTCATAAAATAACACACGAAGAACGTTGAAACATATGCAAGAGGAAATTAACCACAACCAACCGATTCAATTTTCACCCAAAGAAGTTACGTTCGTAGCGCAATCCCGTCCGTCATGAAATTACCACACACTGGTATACTAAATTCATACTAACTCTCTGTGAAATCTTCCTGGAAAGAATAGCTGAGGGCTACTTTGATGCTTACACCACATGCTTCACGTGGTCAACTTGGTTTACACAAAGAGTGTAACTCCACAATAATTTTGATAATTAAAATAAATTACATCGAAACGCAATTTACAAAAAAACCTTGTACTGGTTACTATCGTCTTACTCTTAACCTGATGGGTCAAACAATTGTATAAGCACGTGGTACTGGTCTCACAAAGTACACCCCACGTGGGTTGAACATAAAGAAAAGTTGCTATATTGAAAAATATTGTCAAGACGAGACGTTATAATCTCACGCACATTCGCATTTAAGGTTGATGATCTTAGTTAGAGTTACTGATCAACACGTGGTTCCACTTTACTCACAAAGTAGTGACAAAGCAACTACCAGAAGATATTCTGAACTTCACACTCGAATTACACTGCATTGCAATTTAAGATAACATTAGATATTTTAGAGCTAAACCTGAAATAAAGGTGATTAAATTTTCAGTTAGGCTGAACTTAAGAAATCCATTGACCTACGGACTTAGCAGACACGCGCTTAGCCGGAGATCTTACCACTTCAGACGCTCGCTGCGGACAGACTGACCTGGTCTCCTACCGAGCGTGCTTAACAGATACAAACGGAAGTGACCAGAGAGGCAGCTTCCTATACCAACATGACAAGGGACGGACAGGACTATACTAAGAATAGAAACCTCTCTGCTTTTAGAAAGCGTAGCTACCTGTTCCGACGTTGGTACTACTGTTCTCTAGCAGACAGGCTTGTCTGCTACCATCAAGCATGCAACTAGAAATACATTTGCTCATTCATCCTCTCACACAGAAGGGAAGGGGGATGACAGTATCTTATCATATACAATATATAAAAGAAAGCGGATGTAGGTTCCGTATGAGACTGTGTGACATGAATTACATATAAACTGTGTTTTAAAGTGTAGTAGTGTGACAGATCGTTCTAGTTTATGTGTAAAAGTAACACGTTTCACTGCTCAGTCTCCTCCCAGATAGTCAGAAACACCACAGTAAATTAAGAAGAGGAATTTATGCCGTAAATGACAACAGATTTAAGAAATTAGCATGAAAGGAATCCAGCAGAGACCTTTCAAGCTGGTTCCACCTCGTTGCCAATGATGGCCGTGTGCTGGTTGGGAGGAGGTCAGTTGAGGGCCTGTAGCCAATCTGCCTGCGAGTTAGACACACTGGACCTACGACATAAATTATGTGCTGGAATGCGATTGCGTATGACAGCAGGGACATTCTCGTGGCTATCCCAAGCACACTGACAGCAAATCTGTACGTCAGTCTGGTGATTCGATTTGTTGTGGTGCTATTCATGAACGGCATTCCAGGGGGCGTATTCCAAGAGGATAACGCTCGCCCACATACCGCTGTTGCAACCCAACATGCTGTACAGAGTGTCGACATGTCTTCTTGCCCAGCTCAATCACCAGATCTGTCTCCAGTCGAGCACAAATGGAACACCATCGGACGAAAACTCCGGCGTGATCCACAACCAGCATCAACTGTCTCTATATTGATCAACCAATGCAACAGGTACGGAACTCCATCCCAGAAACTGACATCCGGCACCTGTGCAACACAATGCATGCACGTTTGCATGTTTGCATTCCAAATTCGCGGTTATACCGGTTATTAATGTGCCAGCATTTCACATTTGGAATGGCTTATCTCGCGCTTACATTAACCTGTGATCTTAAAATTTTAATCAGTTGAATATGTTACCTAGACAAATGCATTCCCGAAATTTCATTACCATACATTAATTTTTTTTGGGTTCTGTGAGTGTTTTTCTGTCAGTGTATATACTGGTGTCTGTTCAGTTATTAAACACATCACGCCATCGCATTTGTAATGTTCTTTCCAGAAGCAAACTCATATCCAGGCATAGCATATTTTTATTAAATCAATATTTCTCTCACTTTTATCTGCCAGTATGGAATGATGTGTTGTGGCTAGGAGAGTGGTTCAAATGGCTTTGAGCACTATGGGACTTAACAGCTATGGTCATCAGTCCCCTAGAACTTAGAACTACTTAAACCTAACTAACTTAAGGACATCATACAACATGTGGCTAGTAGAGTTAAGGGAGAAATTAAAGCTGTTACTAGATATTGGGCACAATTTTGCTTGTTAAAGAGAAAGAGAATTCCTGTAAGTTGTACATTTGGACAGATATAGCAAGATGCCTTCAACTGAAGATTGGTGGAAGTACACCTAAGTTTGGAAGGTGACGGAGACGTAGAACACGAGTTTCAACTGTGTGGCTTAGGACTAGTCACACCCCATACAATGGGTTGATCGGCAGACATTTTCTACCGCAACATAGGGCTAAGTTAGACTAAGTGCGAAAAGTATTAAGATTACAAGGGCAACACATATCCCTAAGAGTGGAGGACGAACCGAAAGAATACGTGTTAGTGGCCGATCAGGCGTCTGATGGGGAAATCGAACCAAGCGAGATGAGATAAAGCAGTTGAACGTGGACGGCAAAGTACCGCAAGATAATGAATGTCAAATGGTTACCCCAAAACGGAAATTGTACCCAGATTGTACATACCAGAGTCTGCAGTAAGATTGGCAAAAGGCTGGTGCATAGTAAGTGCAATAAATTTATCAGAGGACAACTTACAATTAAAAACGTTCAGCTTAATGACGGAATATTCGGCACGACTAGCAAATGTGCGTGAAATAAAATGCAGAAAGGAAGCCACATAGAAGACAGTAAATCATGCTAGCGCTTAGTGAAAACAGTTTAGAGTGGATCTCTTAAACGCATATTATGATGTTTTTTAGCCTTCTGGTCCAACAGTGAAATCCTAGCAATAACTTCCCTAATCAACCTTTTGACGTCAGTATTCCATGTCAGTGTAGA
The DNA here is from genome assembly GCF_021461395.2 of Schistocerca americana. Lineage (NCBI taxonomy): Eukaryota > Metazoa > Arthropoda > Insecta > Orthoptera > Acrididae > Schistocerca > Schistocerca americana. Next base: position 892,048,488 of record NC_060120.1, read on the forward strand.
AAACTCGAACAGGGATTATCGTAGCGTTCGTCACTGTTTAGTTACTAAGCGTGGCTGCTGCTGAAAAAGCCTTTCTGGGATGCATTTACCCACACTGAACTGCTTTATTGCTCCTCCAGTCTGTGGTCTCTGTTGTTCATGTCTTCTAACATGGCTGTCATGTTGGAGCTCTTATTTTTATTTGTTGATGGTAGTTCTTACTTGCTGGCGCAATAGGTGTGTAGAAAATGGGGTCAGTGAGTCTGGGTGCACTGGTACTGCAGGTGCCCACATCCATTATTAACTGCCAACTGACTCAGTTGCAGCGTATATGTGAATCGTGATAACCCCGTCAGGATCAACTAAGGCCTGAGGATGGCTCACTGAAGCGTCGAAACTGGTAGCTACACTATAAATGAGATCATAAGGACGACTATAGGCGTTTCATTTTCTTACAGTAGTGACCGGCCATGGTCCCCAAGACCTCGAGTCAAAAGGATGGACATACCAACAACAGTAGATCAGGTGTATATGCGAACGTCACAAGGAGAGGATGAAGAGATAGAGAAGGTATGATACTGAACGAGTAATTCAGTTTGTAAAGGGAGAGGAAAATCTAATAGTCTTGGAAGACTGGAATGCCGTTTTAGGGGAAGGAGTAGAAGAAGGGTTGCGAGATAATATTGTCTTGGGACTACGAATGAGAGAGGACAAAGACTAATTCAGTTTTACAATAAACTAAAACTACTAATAGCGAATACTCTGTTCAAGAATCACAAGAGGAGGAGGTATACTTGGAAAATACCTGGAGGCGCGGGAAGATTTCAGTTGGATTACATCATGGTCAGGCAGTTATTCAGAAATAAGATATTGGATTTTAAGGCGCGTCCAGGAGCAGATACAGGTTAGATCACAAATTACTGATGACGAAGAGTAAACTGAAGTTTAAGAGATTCGCCCGGAAGAATCATTGTGTAAGGGAAAGTGATACTGAAGTATTAAGGAACGCTGAGATGCGCTTGAAGATTGCTGAAAATGTAGATACTGCGATGAATACAATAATAAGCAGTTCAGTTGAAGAGGGATGGACATATCTAAAAGAGAAGTAACAGAAACTGGACGTAAGAACGTATGTACAAAGAAGGTAACTGCGAAGAACCCTCGGACAACAGAAGAAATACTCCAACTGATCGACGAAAGAAGCAGGAACACAAATGTTCAAGGAATGACGGGAATCCAAAAATATAAATCACTTAGGAATGAAATAAATAGGAAGTGCTGAGAAACCAAGAAGACATAGATGCAGGAAGAATGTGAAGAAATCAAAGAAGAAGTGGTCGCGGAAGGCTTGATTTATCATATAGAAAAGTCAAAATAACCTTCAGTTAAATTAAAAGCAACGGCCTCAATATTAAGTGAGTAAATGGAATTCCAGTGTTAAACGCAGAGAGAGAGAGACAGGTGGAAAGAGTACACTGAAGACCACTACGAGGGGGAGGAACCGTCCGATGACGAGATAGAAGAAGAAAGGCGAGTCATTATGGAAGATATGTGTGATGGGGTATTAGAGTCAGTGTTTAACATAGCCATGGAAGATTTGTTAGCAAATAAGACAGAAGGAATGGACAGCATTACTTGGGAATTTCTAAAGCCATTGGGTAAAACCTGTGGGAGAAGTGACAACCAAACGGCTATAAGAACTGGTGAGTGAAAAACATAAGAGTGGTGTAAAACCATCAGACTTTCGGAAAAATATTATACAAACAATCCCGAAGACAGCAAAGGCAGATGAGTGCGAGAAATTACTCACAATGCGTCCGAATTACCGATGAGAATAATACACAGAAGAATGAATAAGAAAATGTGGGATCTGTTAGATGACGATGTTTGGTTGTAATAAATATAAAGGAAATAGAGAGGAAGTTCTGACGTTGCAGTTGATAGTGGAAGGAATATTAAAAAAAAATTAATACAGGTTCATGGGATTTGTCGACCTATAAGAAACATTCGACAATGTAAAATGGTGCAAGATGTTCTAAATTCTGAGAAAAATAGAAGTAAGCTATAGGGAAAGACAGGTAATATACAGTCCGTGCAAGATCCAAGGTCCGGACCTGTGCTGCTGCTACGGTCACAGGTTCGAATCCTGCTTCGGGCATGGATGTGTGTGATGTCTTTAGGTTAGTTAGGTTTAAGTAGTTCTATGTTCTAGGGGACTGATGACCTCAGAAGTTAAGTCCCATAGTGCTCAGAGCCATTTGAACCATTTTTCGTACAGGCCGACATAGTCTGTTGACTGACAGAGACCGCCGATAATGAAGAGGGTTGTAATTTGTAATAGGCAGACATCTATCCGGACCATCACACGGGAATTCCAAACTACATCAGGATCCACTGTGAGTACTATGACAGCTAGGCGGGAGGTGAGAAAACTTGGATTTCCTGGTCGAGCGGCTGCTCATAAGCCACACATCATGCCGGCAAATGCCAAACGACGCCTCGCTTGGTGTAAGGAGCGTAAACATTGGACGATTGAACGGTGGAAAAGCGTTGTGTGGAGTGACGAATTACGGTACACAACGTGGCGATCCGATGGCAGCGTGTGCGAATGCCCAGTGAACGTCATGTGCCAGCGTGTGTAGTGCCAACAGTTAAATTCGGAGGCTGTGGTGTTACGGTGTGGTCTTGTTTTTCATGGAGGGAGCTTGCACCCCTTGTTGTTTTGCGTGGCAGTATCACAGCACACTCCTACATTGATGTATTAAGCACCATCTTGCATCCCACTGTCGAAGAGCAATTTGGGGATGGCGATTACATCTTTCGACACGATCGAGCACCGGTTCATAATGCACGGCCTGTGGCAAAGTGGTTACACGACAATAACATCTCTACAACGGACTGGCCTGCACAGAGTCATGCCCTGAAGCCTATAGAACACCTTTGGGATGTTTCGGAACGCCGACTTCGTGCCAGACCTGATCGACCGACATCAACACCTCTCCTCTGTGCCGCACTCCGTGAAGGATGGGCTGCCATTCCCCAAGAAACCTTCCAGCACCTGACTGAACGTATGCCTGCGGGAATGGAAGCTGTCATTATGGCTAAGGGTGGACCAACACCACATTGAATTCCAGCATTACCGATGGAGGGCGCCACGAACTTGTAAGTCATTTTCAGGCTGGTTTCCGGATACTTTTGATCACATAGTATATTGCATGGGGGCTTAATTAAGTACAATGCAAATAATTTTAATTTTAGTCGCTGTTTGTCCGGTTACGCAGTCTCGTAACCGGTTGGCCCTGACTAGTATTAGTACGTAATCTGACTGCACAGAATAACAACAAAGAATGAAAGGAAATTTCCGTTAACGCAATTAATTAATTAAGTCCCCAGCAACTATAAAAGCTACGAAACAAAAACTACGAAACAACAAAGCACAAGTGTAACTGTTCTGTGTGTGTAAGTGTGATTCAACGTACACATCTGGCACGGTTCTTAATCAGTAAGACAAGGTATTTTAAGCACCATTTACACTGAAGTAATTAAAAAAACCCAGAAATACTATAATTGCACATAGAAACCAGAATTACACTCTAATACATGAACACAAGCCAGATACTTTGTTGACTGAACCTGTGACCAAGACAAATTGTTAGTTAGGAAATCTGAAATTTTAAAAAAAATGTTTTTTTTACCTTCATATATATTGACGAAAAATACACTCTGATCGTTACAACATCCCCATTCGAACAGCATCGGCTGTCTACCCCATCAGAACAACTGCACACGACATGCTCACAACTAGTACTGCTATCGACATCCTCTCAACTAGCACTGACTACGGCAACCTCAGAACCACCACTTCCGACAGCAACTTCTGAACAAGCACTGCCAGTGGAGGCGGCGGAATAAAACCCTTTGGCGCAATCTCTGGCGCTGTGACTCAGTGTAGCCACCTTTCATATGCCCCTCCACCATGGGCTAGAATTTGATGGTATTTTTGCCAGCATTGGTGGTGAAAATACCACCAAATTCGTCCAAAAAAATACAGACAAAAATAAAAGATAATATTAATAAGTAAATATCACATAACTAGATAAATTTTGATTTTGCACTGACCCTTCAATAACCTAATATATAAAATACAGTAAGGAATACAAATGCTTGCATACATGTGATTGTACATAATAGTTTACACAAGTATCATGTGATTAAACAATTCAATCAATAGCGTCAGCAATGACGAATAAGTGCAGGTAAGAGTCCCATAATATTTCATAAACAGTAAATACACAAAAAATCAGTTTATACAAATATTTACATAAAATCTTGTCAATAGTTCAATAAACAGGTAGCACTCCTCAGAGTAATGGCACAGTTCCAACAGCAGCACCCAGCAATGGTCAACAGCTGCAAATAGCAGTCTCATAACATTTCATCAGCAGTATTTAAACAGCTCCAACAATGGCACCCACCAATGGCGAGCAGGCGCAGACACCAACAAGTGACATTATGTCAGTAGAAACAGTTCCATTAGTGACACTCAGCAATGTTGAGCAGGTGCAGACAGCAACAAGTGACATCATTTCAGTAGAAGCAGTTCCATCAGTAGCACCCAGCATTGTTGAACAGGTGCAGACACCAACAAGTGACATCGTCAGTAGAAGCAGTTCCATCAGTGGCACCCAGCAATGTTGAACAGGTGCAGACAGCAACAAGTGACATTATTTCAGTAGTAGCAGTTCCATCAGTGACACCCATTAATGTTGACAGGTGCAGATAGCAACAAGTGACATCATCAGTAGTAGCAGTTCCATCAGTGGCACCGAGCAATGTTGAACAGGTGTAAGTAACAGTCCATAATATTCACTATCACTAATCAGACAGTTCATCAGACTTTATCAGCAGAAATTATACATCTCCTAGTGTCACCCATCATGTTGAACAAGTGCAGGTAACAGTCCATAATATTCACCATCACTAATCAGACAATTCATCAGAGTTCATTAGCAGAAATTAAACCTTTCCAAGTGGCACCCATCATGTTGAACAAGTGCACGTAAAAGTCCTTAATATTCACTATCACTAATCAGACAGTTCATCAGAGTTCATTAGCAGAAATTAAACATTTCCAAGTGGCACCCATCATGTTGAATAAGTGCAGGTAACAGTCCATAGTATTCACTATCACTAATCAGACAGTTCATCAGAGTTCATTAGCACACATTAAACATTTCCAAGTTGCACCCACCAATGTTAATACGTGTAAGCACGAACAACAGTTTGAACGCACACACAATGCTTTTACAAAATTATTATCAATGCTCTTACACTAAACATACAAATTATAATAAACACACAAATGATATCAGATAATTGTCATATTAAATATTACAAATACACAAATATCAGTTAACGTATAATATTTATGGGTGTCAGTGCAAGCCACAACAAACAAGTAAAATAATATTTAGGAGATAGGTCGGTACCAATTATTTGGGATTAGGAAAGGAAAACACACAAAACACATTCACTCATCTATCATCCACATTAAGTACTACTGTGTAATTGAATAGTGTTAACTGTGTAAATGCAATTCTGTCAATGATTTGATGTTCGACATGTGTATCAAGTTTTAGTGGCAGCAATGTATAACAGTCGATAATAGTTAGTCAACGTCATAGTCATCATGTCAAGACCAATGTTTGCCAAGCCAAATCAAATGTACGGTTGCTGAACAATTGTCAGTGTGCCGAGATATGCAAATACTTCCTCTCTCCAAAAAAAAGTATATACTGCTTATTGATTCAAAAAAAAGTGTGTGTGTAGTCAATCTTCCATCTACTTTAGTGTTCTAGTCTGCCATCTTCATCCTCCTTGTTCCATATAAACCAACAAAAAAAAATATGCTCCTCACTTTTCCTCTTGTCCACCAAAACTCCAATAATCATCAGCATCACATAATCTTAATACTTCAATAATACCTCTTACGTCTATACATATAAACCTTATCATCAATATCATTTACCTTACCTCTTGTCCACCAAAACTCCAATAATCATCAACTTCACATAATCTCAATACCTCAATAATACCTCTTCAATACGTCGATACATATAAACCCTATCGCCAATACCATTTCACTTCCATAACAACTCTTTCCTCTAGTCAGTCTCCTCGAACAAGTACAGATAAAATCCTAGTGCAAACTTCAATTCATCATCCCATACAATCTGAAGACACAATGTCCACACACAACCTCTGTGTAATCCATCAGACCCAAATCTTCTACTCATTATGAATTATAAAATACATTTTGGTTACCTTGTCCATCATTAAATAAAAGAAATGCATACATGACCTCTAACAGCCTTTAGTTTGAATAACTCTCATTAAGTAAGTACGAGTACGGAGTGTGAATGATCGTAATATTTCACAGTGTGTACACCACTTCAAGTATCATGGCAAAACAGAAGCAAACATGTGGAGTATTTCTTGTGTCAAGTGTCACTTGCTATTTCAATTGCTCACGGAGAATGCAGTGTAATAACTGTCAATGGTCTAAACCTAGTGTTGGTATGTCATGTCGCTAGCTTCCTTCCTATTAGCATAAATTTGTACAGCTTCCATAAAACCTCCAGCTCATGTTGACTTCAATGAAGTTTCTTGTACCAACGTCGTTCGTAGAATTATAGCAGTTCATTTTCTTATCTTAAAAATATAAGGCACTGAGCGTAAGCAAAACATGCAATAGCGAGTAAATATACCAGTAGAGAACAGAATGTCAACAAGTGGATGCAGCACAATCCCTACAACGAGGCTCTGCCAAGCAAACAATCTATAATTAATACCATAGTGTAACCTAAAGTCTAGGTTCGTACACAGCATATCAGCATTTCTATATACCAAATTAAAGAGTAGTTATGACAACAAAACAGAAATGTGTAAATATGCAATCCATACGCAAAGCAGCAAATATATATCTTACATAATAAACAGGTCATTAGCATCATATCAGCATAAGCAAATAAATGTTCATATGTAATCTTAATAAGTAAACATGAAGGCGCAAGCAGATTAATCACAAAGTATAACTTACATACATAACCACAGTCAGCGCAATTAATCAGGTGACAATTATAATTTAAATAAATAAGCACAGCAGGCACATAATAAAAAAAAGTGACATCAGTGAAAAAGCATAGCAGCCAAGCAATGCACAATATACACAAGTAACAACCCTGTTTATTAATCAATCATTGTCAAAATCAGTTAATGTACGCAAACACGTCGCTTCACAAGTAAATTCATAGAACATGAAATTTAGCACAAAGTATGAATCACGTAATCACGAGCAGCAAATTACATCTAAAGTACGTACCTAAGTGGAAATATGTTACCTGAAAAATAAACTCAATTAATAGTTAGCTTTTTAGTTTATTACTTTCTTCTTCGAAATTACATTCTTCCGGAAATTTTCTCGATAGCAAGTCCTCTTAACGTCGGACACACACAGAATTTACCTGAAGGTCTTAAATATCTTATACAACCGTATCCTGAAAAATACTGAACGTTAATAACATAATTTATCAAGTCACTATAGCTTTATACTGAATTTATTCGGAGAAATTAGACTGTGTATTTGTTTACGGCTGTCAGTGCATTTGCACTGAGCGCTCAATCAGCTGTAGGTACGCGTGACGTAGGAAGTAATTGTTTGCGGTCAACGACTGCCTTGTGCGGCGCGCAGACTTGACTGTTGCTTTGAGTATGTGCTGCCGCCGGAACACGGCACGGTATCCTTGCATTCTCCGTGTGTTTACGTATAACTGTTAGTTTCCAAAAGTATGTCATTCCACAAAAATTTTAACGTTCGGTATATGATGTATTCCCTTAGAGCGTCGAGATTTAAGAGTTTCTACATCGACAGTGTTATCATGAATAATTTTGCGAACTCTACATGGACCGTTATAAAGCAGAAAAAATTTGCGACACAAGCCCTTTCCTTTGTGAGACAAACGATGAGACTTAATTAACACCTTTTGACCAACTGACAAGGTTTTTAAACGACCAGGACGTTTAGCTGATTTCTCTCTTCTAGCAGCCGCAGATGCAATATTTTGTAGAGCCAGGTTGACAACTTCAGAATGCCGCAGTTTTCGTAAAGGCGGAAAAGGAAGCATTTCAGAAATGCGATTTGTCGGTGCTTTATTTTTTAATATCAATATAGGCGGTAAAGAAGTTGAATCATTAGGGAGTTCATTCAGAATGTTTTGAAAAATATGAAGATACTGATCCCAAGTTCTGTGATTCTGATGACAATAAAGTCGACACAATTTATTGATTTCCTTCATCCATCTCTCTGAAGCGTTAGATTGAGGGTGAAAAAGTGAAATGAAAATTGGTTTAATCTTACGACGCCGTAGAGTACGAAGCCAAATTTTAGAACGAAACTGTGATCCACTATTATTTATTAGTATTATGTGCGATTGGACCCATACGGATCACGCAAAGCTTTTCCGATTCAATTTTTTAATTCTCCAAACTTCTCTCATTCTTTCGCCATGAATTCTCTTTCTTTCCTCTGTCCATTTTGTCCCCTGTCTCTTGCAAACTTCATTCTCGGGTTGTACTTTCCAACTATTGATTTTTTGCCTGTATACATTTCTGTTTATAACTTCTGAAGAATTTATTTGTGCATTTGCTAGATCTGTTTTGGTTTCTTGTATCCAGGGTATAGTTTTCAATTTTTCAATGTATATTAAAATTTTGTGGGAGAGTCTGGGTGTTGGGAGTCTGTGGATATGACCGTAAAATTTTAGTCTTCTTTTCCGGATGTCTGCGGCGAGGTTAGATAATTTTTCTGTAGTTTTCCGAGACTGTAACCTGTATCCATCTTCCGTTTTTTGGGCCAAGAATCTTTCTGATAATTTTGCGTTCCTCTTTCAGGATGCCTTCCAGGTCGCCTTTTCTATGGAGTGTGAGTGTTTCGCTGGCATATAGTGCTTCGGGCTTGATTACTGTATTGTAGTGTCGAATTTTTGAGTGAATGGAGAGACACTTTTTATTGTAGATGTTGTGGGTTTTCCAGTATGCTCTTTTCAGTTTTTGCAGTCGAACTTTTTGTGCAGTTTTCTCTCCCCCTGTGGGTTCTAGGACCTCGCCTAAGTATTTAAAGAATGGAACTCTCTCAAATTGTCCATATTTTGTAGTCAGTTTTTGAGTTTCAAATTTTGAGCAGATGAATTTGGTTTTTTGGAAGGAAATTTGTAGCCCAACTTTTTCGGCGCATTCTTTGAGAATGTCTATCTGTTTAATTGCTGTGGTCTCGTTTTCTGCTAGAATGGCCACGTCATCTGCAAATTCCAAGCATGAAATTTTAATACCATCTTTAGATCTTCCTAGTTGTATAGGCTTCCAGTAATTTTGATTCTTCAGTTCTTTTTCCCATTCTCGGATGACTTTGTCTAAGACAAGGTTGAAGAGGAGTGGAGACAAGCCGTCACCTTGTCTGACGCCGGTTTTGATCAGGAAGGGCTCTGATATTTCACCCAGGAATTTTATCTTAGAAGTTGTGTTTGTGAGCGTTTCTTTGATAAGGTTTAGGGTTTTCGGATCGAGTCCTAGCTCCTCAAGGATAATAAAGAGAGACTGCCTATCGATTGAATCATAAGCCTTTGCGAAATCAACAAAGGAACAAATGATCGGACTGTTTCTGACTGCTTTGTATTTTAGTGTTGTCTTCAAATTGAAAATTTGTTCTGCACAGGATCGGTGAGGGCGAAAGCCAGCTTGGTATTCACCAATACTGTGTTCGAGTTGTTCTTGTGTTCGTTGAAGAAGACAAGCTGAGAGGATTTTATAAGTGACTTGGAGAAGGGAAATTCCTCGATAGTTGTTTATATCTGCCATGTCTCCCTTTTTATGCAGTGGATGAATTAGGGCGCATTTCCAATCTTCTGGTAGTTTTTCTGTCTGCCAAATGTCTGTGATGATTTGAGTGAGTTCTTTGAGGGAATTTGGTCCAAGATTTTTAAGTAGTTCTGCAGTGATATTATCTTCTCCGGATGCCTTGTTGTTTTTCAGTCTATGAATATGTCTTTGGATCTCCTCTAGTGTAGGTGGTGGGGATTCTGGATTTGTGTAGATAGCAGTTTCTTGAGGGAATCTTGAAGAAGGTTCAGGGCAATTGAGGAGTCCGGAAAAGTATCTTGCCAGCTCCTCACAATTTTCCCGATTTGTGAGCGCTAGTTTTCCATCTGGTTTTCTGAAACATAGATTTCGTGAGCCGTATCCATTGATTCTCCCAGCAAAGGTCTTATAGAAGTCTCGTACATTATAGTTACGGAAATTTTCTTCAATAGACTCACACTGTTCCTTGAGGTACTTCCTCTTGACTTGTTTGATTGTTTTTGCCACTTGTCTTCTGGTGTTGTGGAAGTGATCTAGATTTTCTGGGGATTTTTTACTGTTATACTTCAGAAAGGCTTTCTTTCTTTCTTCCAGCGCTTTTTTACATCCAGAGTCCCACCAGGGGTGTTTTGTGTTCTTTTTCAATGGGATCAGTTCTTTTGCCTTCTTTGTAATTTTTGTTCGAAATTTTTCCCAAGAGTCAGCTGGTTCCTTTTCCCACTCCTCCTTCAGATTGGTTTCTTTGATTGTTCGTGTGTCAAATTTCATCATGTGTGTTTTCTTCGGAAAGAATTTTTTTGGGGTGAATTTCACTTTAATGCGTGTTAAGTAGTGGTCTGAGTCAATGTTCGCCCCTCTGCGGACTTGGACATCATGGATCTCTTTCTGTACGAAATAGGAGGTGGCAATGTGGTCAATCTGATGTTCGCCGATCTCTTGTATGGGGGACCTCCAGGTCTTTTGTTTTCTAGGTTTTTTTCTCAAAGATGTAGACATTATTTTTAGATTATTTTGTTGGCATAGTTCAATAAATCTCAGTCCGTTTCTGTTGGTGAATCTGTGTGCTGGATATTTTCCTGCAGTTTTTTGGTGTTCTTTCTCTCTGCCAATTTGTGCATTGAAATCTCCCATTAAGATTTTGATATCATCCCGGGGAATTTTGGCCATGACATCTTTAAGTTTAGTCCAGAATTTTTCAGTTTGTAGTTGGCGTTTTTTGTTGTCTATGTTTGTGGGTGCATGAACATTTATCAATGTGTATTTCTTGTTGGCACACTGGATACGCATGGTCATGAGGCGATTATTTATGGAAGAGACCTCTCTAATTGAGCCTAATATATTTCTGTGCACCGCAAATGCCATGCCCAGGAGTGGCGTACCATTGGCAATTCGTTTGTCAGTCTTGCTCTTGAAGATGCGATGGTTTCCATAGTCTATTGTATTTTCATCCGTGAATCTAGTTTCTTGTAACGCTAAGATCTTAATTTTTTGTTGGTCTAGCTCTGTTACTGTGATCCATTATCTGATATAACCTTATCAACATGTCCCACTTCTTTAAGAAAATGTTTGATGAAAGCGTTAGATACTGAACGAGCTGTTGCTTTGCGTGAAGGTGTAAAACACACATATTTTGATGTCAATACCACTGCTACCAAAATGTACGCAAAACCATTAGTAGAACGAACCACTGGACCGAACAAATCGACTGCAGCCATCTCCTTTAATTTTGCTGGAATGATAGGAAACAACGGTGCTCTGTGAGAAATAGTTGGCGGCTTAGCCTTTTGACATAATTTGCATTTGGCAAGAACAGATCGAATACGTTTTTTCCATATTACTGAAGTAGCAATTTTCTCGTCATTTATGAAAGCATTTTCTGGGACCAAAGTGTGCATAACTGAAATGTGTATACCAAATCAATTTATTAACCCACTCATCAGGAACGCAAACTAACCAAACAGAGTAGTCGACCGATTTTCGTTTAAAAAGAATATCATTGCGAACTAAATAATACTGTCTAATCGCTACGCTTTCCTTTCTCCTCCACTTCTCCTCAATGTCCTTCCAGATTGGATCCTTATTTTGCTCCTTAGCGATGTTCTGGAGCGAAGACGAAATAAAATTTTCAAACACAACACCTTGAATATACATCAAACAATAATTGTTTTCTTTGCAGTCGTCTTCAGCACTTTGTTTCAAACCCATAGGTGCACGTGATAAAGCATCAGCAATAATATTTGAAGAACCCTGTATGTAAACAATACTAAAATCAAATTCCTGTAGATACAGCGCCCATCGTGACAATCTTCCATGAGTTAACTTTGTTGACATAAGAAATTCCAGAGCTCGATGATCGGTGTAAACCTTAGCATGTCACCCATACAAAAATGTCCGAAATTTTGTGAAAGCCCAAACAACAGCCAAAGCTTCAAGTTCGGTAATCGAATAATTCTTTTCTGATTTAGAGAGAACATGACTTCCAAATGCAATAGTTTTCTGTACTACAACGCCGTTTTCTTCTATCTCTTGAAATAAATGTGCACCTAGGCCTTTGTATGATGAGTCCGTCGCCAAACAAAAATCTTTAGATAAATCCGGATGTGAAAGAAGTGGAGCAGCAACTAAAGCATCACGAAGTTGTTCAAATTCTGATTGAGCTTCCTCATCCCAATACCAATTAGAATTCTTTCCAGATAGTTCACATAAACGAGGTGTGGCCAAATTGTCCAATCTAACAAAGCGTCTAAGAAAATTACAGACACCAAGGAAACTACGAACATCACGTTTTGTAGTAGGAACAGCATAATTACGAATAGCATCTAGTTTCTTTGGATCAGGAAGAATACCTTGTGTAGAAATAATATGACCAAGAAATTTCACCTGAGTACCACCAAATTCCGATTTTTCCAAGTTCACTGTAACGCCAACTCTTGCAAAAATACGTAATAATGAATCCAAAATTTTGTTATGCTCACTCCAAAAACGTTTAGCAATAAGAATATCGTCAACATATGAAGTAATATTGTCACGAAGATAAACAGGTAAAATTTCGTTTAAACTACGAATGAATGCTGCTGAAGATACAGTAAGTCCAAACGGTAATTTCCGAAATTGGTAACAGTTACCAAAGGCTAAAAAGGCAGTGTGTTTTCTACAATCAGGGTGGAGTTCTATTTGTCAAAAACTTGCGCGCATATTAATCGTGGATAAAACTTTAATTCCATGGAAATGTTGAAGAATTTCATCCAAATTTTGTGGACGGTCAGTTTCAGGAATGATGATATTATTTATCTGTCTGGAATCCAGAACCAAACGAATTGACCTATCTTTTTTAAGAACGACATGTAATGGGCTGGTATAAGGACTGACTGCTGGCTCAATAATGCCTTGATCTAACATGTACTGAAGTTCACTCTTAACCTTATCTCTGTAAGCCAAAGGAATGGCGTACGTTTTTCCTCGAAATGGCGTGTGTTCTTTTACTTCAAATAAATATTGTAAGCCTTGTATAGTTCCTGTGTGATGACTAAATACTGCAGCATGTGAAGTCAAAATTTGGTGCAGTTCTTCTCTTGCAACGTCATCTGGCACTTCAGCTTTCTTAACCTTTTCATTAATTAATTCTTCGCTATTAATTATATCATCCATCGCGTCTCTGTATCTATTGTCGTTGGCATGAATGAACACATTGTCGTCATAATGCTCAGCGAAAACATCAGAAGTAAGAAACCTTAAACATTTTGTGTCTGATTCAGATTTCGTTAAACACTCGAAAAACTTCAAACATATCGGCATTCCGGCAACAATCAAATTCACACTCCCTTCTTTAAAGTTTAAAATTGCCTTATGTATGTTAAGAAACTCCATACCTAATATAATTTGTGTATTAGTAATGGAACAATAATAAAATTAGCAGAAAATTCGTATCCTTGACAAATGAAATTTAGGTTGGTCTGTTGTTTGACTTCCACACTTTTTCCAGAAATAGCTCCTCGAATTGTAGTTTTAGAAACAGGTAACACAGGACAAGCAATAGTTCTTACACATATACTAAAAACTGATTCACTAATAACATTCAATGGGCTCCCAGAATCTAAAACCGCAGTGAACGTATTCTTACCCACACATACTTCAATAACAGGATGTAAAGATGCGTCTACATTATTTTCCTTTTCGTCTAGCAAAATGTCTCTCATGTCTTCCAGGCGTACGTAGTGTAAGGTCGTAGTGTCATTACTTTCTGAACCGTCTATATTGCTGCCAGAAGCCGAAGCTACAAGTCATTGTCGATTGTTTGCGTCACGTCTTTGATTATTCGCGTCATTTCGCGGATCAATTTCTACGATTTGCACTTGTCTCTCGGAATTTCTGTCACGCGGAGGATGCCAGTTAGGTCCCTCCTGTCTGTTAGATGTAAATTCTTGAGTGTATCTGTTATTAATATTTCTATTTTCCTGTCTATCTGCATGACTACTTCTTGTGTAATTTCGACTGTCACTTCTGAAATTATTGTTATATTTACTACCCTGGTTATTTCTGTAGTAAGAATTCCTATTATTGTATGAATAATTTCTGTCTTGATGATACCGATTACTGTTTCCGTATGATTGATCATTCCGGTAGGGATTTTCGTTATTATAATTGTCTGTGTAATTTCTGTTAGAACGTCTGTTTTGTCATAAGGCTGGTATCTATTATCCTGTCTGTTTCGTCTGTCATTCTCAAAATTACCGCTATAACGTCCATTCCGATCATTATCCCTTCTGTCTGAAAATCTATTGTGATTACCGTTACTAAAAAAATTACAAGAAGTCCCGTCATCGTTGTCATACTCAAGTTCTTGTAGCAAAGTCTTAAAAGTCTCAATGTCGTCTTTACATCTTCCGGCTAAAGCAATTTGTCTTATGGATTGTGGCAGCTTAGTTAAACAAATGCGAATTGATTCAGTCGGGCTATAGGGACTGGAAAGGAACTGATTCTTTCGAATCATGTCTTCAAAGTATTCTGCTGGCGTGCGGAACTCAGACTTTAAAATTACGCTGCATAATAAGACTGTGTTTGACTCTGTCTTGCGTGTTTTCGGACCAATATGCTGATAGAAATGCAAGATAAAAATCCTTTAAATTATTACAATCTCTAATAAGTGCGCGCATCCGCGTCGCCGGTTCGTTTTCTAAATATCCACACATAAATTCCAGTTTGTGACTTAGTGGCCAATTTGGTGGAAGTGCGTACATAAATTGATCTGACCATGAACTTGGATGTATGTCATTCTTAGAATTGCGAAAGATCTTAAATTTCCGAACAGTTAAAAAGTGTTTATAGTCAAAGTTTTCGCCTCGTGGCGACAAAGACCTACCGCGTCTGTCCCAGTCCGAATGTCGATTATTGTCAAGTTCGCGCGCCTGGCGCTCTCTTGTTGCATCTCGTAAATGAAATAAATTATTTTCTTCAAAGCCCTCTGCTATCTGTGATTCTAAATTTCTTCTGCTGTCTTTTCCTACGATTTCGCCTTCAATTTGTTTGACTTGCTTTCGTAATGCCTCGAATTCCCTTTTCACGCGTTCATTAAATTTTCACTGATTTTCAACATGTTTATTTATGTTCCGGTACTCTTCGGTTTCTACAAATGGTAATGGAGCTGTATCATCTGAATCTCTGTCCCCATGCAAACTAAGATTTGTCAACTTATCTGAAATCTCCTCAACTCTTTCCGATAAGTCACCTATTTTTTCTTTCTGTTTATTTACGACTTCCGTAAGTGTCGCGACTCGGGTTTCAGTATTGACACATTTAGTAGTTAGCTGTTCATACTGTTGTGTTAGGTTATTTAATCTGTCATTTGGTACGGATTCCTCATTTCTTTCAAATATTTCTTCCTTATCGTGTGCACGTTGTAAATGTAACTCTTTAAATTTTTATACTATCACGCGATCTCTTTCTTCCTGTTCCTTTTGTCTTATTTCTATTGAAATTAATCTATTATTGTGAGCATTAAAAATCGGTTGTACTTCTTCTCCAATTTCTTTCTTTAATTCATCTTTCATGTTTTTAAAACATGTCCCTATTCGTGAGTCTAACCGTGTTTCCATTGTTCCCATATCAGTTTCTAACCGTGTTGCCAATGTTCCCATCTCTGTTTTTAATTCAGATCCTAACTGTGATCCCAGTGAGTCTAACCGTGTTTCCATTGTTCCCATCTCAGTTTTAATTGCTCCTATTTGTGAGTCTAACCGTGATCCCACTGTTTTTCATTCAGATCCCAAATTTAATATTGCACTCATCAACTGCTCCACATTGACTGGTTAGAAATTCTTTTCACCCGTACCATTTCCCGCAAAACCAGCTTCCTTCGTCATAGCTGTAAAGCTATCTGTGTTCGATACTATTCCAGAATCTTCTGTTGTTAATCTCGTATTCTGAAAATTTTTTGATTGTGAAAAGTTTTGAAATGATTCCGGACTATTTTCCCGACTTATTAAATTGTTTTCAACTTCATTATTCATCACTGTTCTCCTGTGTTGGCGAGTTCGCCATGTCAACAATTTCGTCATTCTGACTATCCATCGTTTTTGCCTTTTTCATCGATCGCATAATCATTTACAAAACATACAAAACTCACTACACGAAAATTATACATAATGACACTTTATCTCCAACAATACCATTCACACGAAATGCTTTCCGACAAACACGATTAACGAACAATTGAAATCTTCATAATTGCACAAAATTGTCAAACCCATATACAAGACATCAAAAATTAAATTCTGCAAAAATACCATAAGAAGAATGACAAGACAACTACAAATGTTCAGTTACCAAATCTACACATTCAATATAGACTACAATTACTAAACTACAAATTACTACAACAATACTACTGTCTGCTATTTTTGCTATCAAAAGATTTCCAAGGGACGATCCGAAGCAGCGGTCGACACGTGCATGGGTGCTTAATTAAATACAATGCAAATAATTTTGATTTTAGTCGCTGTCTGTCCGGTTACGCAGTCTCGTAACCGGTTGGCCCTGACTAGTATTAGTACGAAATCTGACTGCATAGAATAACAACAAAGAATGAAAGGAAATTTCCGTTAACACAATTAATTAATTAAGTCACCAACAACTATAAAAGCTACGAAACAAAAACTACGAAACAACAAAGCACAAGTGTAACTGTTCCGTGTGTGTAAGTGTGATTCAACGTATACATCTGGCACGGTTTTTACTCAATAAGACAAGGTATTTTAAGCACCATTTACACTGAAGTAATTAAAAAAAACCAGAAATACTATAATTGCACATAGAAACCAGAATTACACTCTAATACATGAACACAAGCCAGATACTTTGTTGACTGAACCTGTGACCAAGACAAATTGTTAGTTAGGAAATCTGAAATAAAAAAAAAAAAAATGTTTTTTTTTACCTTCATATATATTGACGAAAAATACACTCTGATCATTACAACATCCCCATTCGAACAGCATCGGCTGTCTACCCCATCAGAACAACTGCACACGACATGCTCGCTACTAGTACTACTATCGACATCCTCTCAACTAGCACTGACTACGGCAACCTCAGAACCACCACTTCCGACAGCAACTTCTGAACAAGCACTGCCAGTGGAGGCGGCGGAATAAAACTCTTTGGCGCAATCTCTGGCGCTGTGACTCAGTGTAGCCACCTTTCAGTATGTCGCGGCCTAAAAAATGGTTCAAATGGCTCTGAGCACTGTGGGACTTAACTTCTGAGGTCATCAGTCCCCTAGAACTTGGTACTACTTAAACCTAACTAACCTAAGGACATCACACACATTCATGCCCGAGGCAAGATTCGAACCTGCGACCGTAGTGGTCGCGCGGTTCCAGACTGTAGCGCCTAGAACCGCTTGACCACAACGGCCGGCGTGGCCTAAAAAAACCAGAAGTTTTAACTTTAGTGATAACGGCCACGAATGCCTGCAGACGTACATAAGAGAGGAGTTCGTGGCCAGACAGATCAAATCAATCAGAACACTTATGACGCAAAAATGCTTTCCTGGCTTGAGCTTTGAGGTTGTACTTGGATCTCTCCTACCATCACGTGAGTGACGTGGTCGACCGCTTCGTACATCACCAGGTAATGTAGGTGTCATCTTTGTGCAATTTCAGTGTGGTTAGTATCAGCTAGATGCTCCATCAGGGCGATATTGTCAGAGAATATATCCACCTTTGCGTCTGCCTCGAGGATGACGCTGGCCTGCAGCTCTGGAATACGGAAAGTCTCAAGGTCGAAGCGCCATGTCTCCTTCCATACTCTAGTAACACTAAGCCTGGCTAAAAGCGATGCTACAGTGTAAAATCTATTTGGGAAATGCTGTTAATACTTTTCGCAGTTACGCTACTGTCATCACTAGTGTCTATCACAGCCCCAAGGTAAGAGTCCAGTACAGATACGGTTGTTCACCTGGCTCTCCCCTCCCCCTTCCACAGGCGGCTGCGTAACGCCGCCCCACCACTCTCCGATAGCGGCAAAGCGCGCTTTGTACTACGAAGGACATTCGAGCGGCGGAACTGCAGGCAAGCAGAGGACACAGGAGCACCGAAGGAAGCCAACCGTCACAAGCAGGTTAGTGCTTAACTACACTTTCATGTAACTTTAATCATTATAATGGATTTTAAAAGTTTCCATTCGTGTTAACCCCGTACAAGTGCGAGAGCAATTCAATGCACAGTTTGTGGACTTCACTCACACATTTAGCTAACGTCTTTATCCCACAGTGCTCATAGGATATAAGAAGTTACAGTCACTGACGTTCAATCAGGATCAATGTTTTGCTTGTTGTGCCTCCACCTAATATATTCAAAAAATGCTCGGGAGCACCAGGCGGAAACATATCTGTTGCCCTAGGTAACGCATTGTCAGGGTATTGAGCGGTCGAAGACTGTTAGCTCAAATGATGTCTGAGTATTTCATATCTAATGTATTTTTGCTTCGGACTGGTTGGTGCCATCCACATGTACGTAGTTTTGGTTTCGACATGCCCTCTGATATTAATCACATGTGCTGCGCTCGTATACGAAATTACATGACGAAGGTGGGAGCAATTGTCAAGGATCATTATGCAAATACACACCTCCGACTTACAAAATAGAAGACAAATAACAGTTTGAAACCACAATATGCTGAAGAACTTGTTACTTTTGTGTAAACAACATGTGAAGGCTCTGCAACATTATTGCTTGGCTTCGAATTGCCATACAGGGGCAAACAATGGAACATTTAAAATAAGCCTGTTGAGCACTAACTTAACTGTAGTGGAACAAGAGTAAATACCAAATTCAGAATTATCCGAATACCTCCTACACTTAATGTATAAAATACGTTCTTAGTTGCAGCTTTAGTGATACAAGTACCACGTATGAACATGCTACAAAGACTCTAGATCAAATACTACCTTATGTCTTCTTATTCCTCCTGAAACGTTTCTCCTTATGCAGGTCGTTCAACGTGCTATATGTAACAAAGGAAATATTCGTTTGTACTCTTTGTATACTGAAAAGCAAAAGGAACGCACTGGATACCTTTTTTTCGCTCTATATTAAAACTTTGTTCTAAAGTTTTATAAAAATGTTACAGCTTTGTTTGCTTGTATAAAATTTCGAACTCTTGCGATAGCGACGGACAGCTGTTGGCTGTCTCATACAACACTTCTTGTCCCTACACAAGGATGGTTTGATTTCATGTGTGTGAAGCACACTGAGTTCAGCTGGGAAGCTGTGTAACGTTACTGAGTTAATGTACGGAAGATTTAACATCACGTAGACGATATCAGAAATGGAACACAAACTCAGACTAGACGAGAATGGAGCAGATCACGGCCTTTCACCGCAACTATTGCTGGAGGTAGTGTATTCTCTGTGAAGGTACTCGAGGACGACAAGTAATATACCGATATGATCATTATTAACGTTCATTGTATTACATTTTCGTCTGTTAGTCACAATGAAGCACTCGTTTTCGTTACTGTCATTACCTTGTCTCTCATGCTATGCGTCATCTCGAAGCACAACGTGATTATAGTTTCGATGAGTTCTTCAACTGAGAAAAAGCTGTTTCCAGTTACGATCCCCTTGTGACTTCCACTGCATAAGTGATATTACGACAGTTTGCTTGTTGGCGCACAGAAACCGATTGTGGTTGACTAACCGTTAGATATAACCTGTAACTAAGCTGATATGCCACAGTGTATTTTAATACCGAGACCATTATGATCCATGTTTACAAATAATTGCTAACAAGTTTAATTAGTAATTCGTGCCTCCAGAGTCAACACGTGAAAATGTTTGCTAATGTGTCCTACACCTTGTCCCATAGCCGAAGTGGCTAAGCATGCCTGTGCAGGGGTAAGCCAGTTTGAATCCCCTTCGTGACCGAGCGAGGTGGCGCAGTCGTTACCACACTGGACTCGCATTCGAGAGAACGACGGTTCAATCCCGCGTCCGGCCATCCTGATTTACGTTTTCCGTGACTTCCCTGAATCGCTCCAGGCAAATGCCGGTATGGTTCCTTTGAAAGGGCACGGCCGACTTCTTTCCCCAACCTTCCCTAATCCGATGAGACCGAAGACCTCGCTGTCTGGTCTCCTCCCCCAAACAACCCCAACCTCCCCATGGTGGATGAAATTTTCACTGTCAGAATTTGGCGGGCAAGAGGAGGGGAGGTGGCGGCGTAAAGTTCCAGGTAACCGGTCTTCGCTCCAATGTCCTGGTTTAAATACCATACCAATCATTAAGTGAGGGTTTGTGACACTGCTGGTGATACATCCGTCGGGTTGGGAAGTTAAGCACGAAGACCTCCCTTGGTTCTATTCTGGAGGAGTATGCTGTGTGATGGCACTGTCTTTCACCTTCACCCTTCTCTCGTCGTCATCATAATCATCATCATCGTCATCATCATACAACACAAACATGACACTATACTATCACGTGTCTGTCCTACTGACCTACGCTGTACAGTCACACATACGATACAACTCTCAAATAACCGCAAGTAAAGGGACCAGTGTGCACGGAGGAAGAACATCCTTTCCGACAAGCATCTGGACCCATCCTGAGTGATATCCCACCCAACAATACCATACAACCTACACCATATGACTGCATGACATGTGTGGTGTGTGCATTGCCAAGAACGCCTTCGGTCAGAACCATTCGTGTTTTTTGTATTAAATGCCTTTAGCTCCATGTGGCTCTATTATCAGTTGCATAACCTCTGACCGAAAAGTTTCCATTTTTCAGCGTCGCAGCAGCTTAAATGAAATGTAATGCGACTTATGCAGGCATATAAGCACCTATGGTTCAAAATGGCTCTGAGCACTATGGAACTTAACTTCTAAGGTCATCAGTCCCCTAGAACTTTGAACTACTCAAACCTAACTAACCTAACGACATCACACACATCCACGCCGAGGCACGATTCGAACCTGCGACCGTATCAGTCGCGCGGTTCCGGACTGAGGCGCCTAGAACCGCTCGGCCACAGCTGCTGGCGTTATGTGCTCCACATGAAATCTCTAAAGCCTTTGCTTGTTACGCAGATCGTTCGGCACAACTGTGTGGTATGTTGTTTTGTGAGTCTGGATGAAAAGTCCAACAATTTAGCAAGTTAAAGCTTATTAATTCACAGATGATTTCTCGACGAATTATGACCGTGCAAAATGCAGGCTCGCGCTATCGTTCCAAACTTCACCTCCTAGCGATATACGTCTCGTAAATGTGTACCGTGATAATTAACTAATTTCGGTATGGAAATATACACACCTTGAATACTTGATGTTAGTTATTGGATTTTATTTTGTGCAAAACACTATTTGAACATGTACTATACACCGTAATGACGTCTCACAACAATATAATCTCTCTCCTCCACCCCCCATATTCGCGCCCAGTGACGCGTTTGGGCTGAGAATGACTCAGCCCTTCTGAGGCAAACTCAGGAATTACTTGATTGAGGAGTAACAGCTCCAGTCTCGTAAACTTAGATACGGTCGGGAGAGCTGTGTGCTGGCCACATTCCTTCCATATTCGCGTCCAGTGACGCGTTTGGGCTGAGAATGACTCAGCCATTCTGAGGCAAACTCAGGAATTACTTGATTGAGGAGTAACAGCTCCAGTCTCGTAAACTTAGATACGGTCGGGAGAGCTGTGTGCTGGCCACATGCCTTCCATATTCGCGTCCAGTGACGCGTTTGGGCTGAGAATGACTCAGCCCTTCTGAGGCAAACTCAGGAATTACTTGATTGAGGAGTAACAGCTCCAGTCTCGTAAACTTAGATACGGTCGGGAGAGCTGTGTGCTGGCCACATGCCTTCCATATTCGCGTCCAGTGACGCGTTTGGGCTGAGAATGACTCAGCCCTTCTGAGGCAAACTCAGGAATTACTTGATTGAGGAGTAACAGCTCCAGTCTCGTAAACTTAGATACGGTCGGGAGAGCTGTGTGCTGGCCACATGCCTTCCATATTCGCGTCCAGTGACGCGTTTGGGCTGAGAATGACTCAGCCCTTCTGAGGCAAACTCAGGAATTACTTGATTGAGGAGTAACAGCTCCAGTCTCGTAAACTTAGATACGGTCGGGAGAGCTGTGTGCTGGCCACATGCCTTCCATATTCGCGTCCAGTGACGCGTTTGGGCTGAGAATGACTCAGCCCTTCTGAGGCAAACTCAGGAATTACTTGATTGAGGAGTAACAGCTCCAGTCTCGTAAACTTAGATACGGTCGGGAGAGCTGTGTGCTGGCCACATGCCTTCCATATTCGCGTCCAGTGACGCGTTTGGGCTGAGAATGACTCAGCCCTTCTGAGGCAAACTCAGGAATTACTTGATTGAGGAGTAACAGCTCCAGTCTCGTAAACTTAGATACGGTCGGGAGAGCTGTGTGCTGGCCACATGCCTTCCATATTCGCGTCCAGTGACGCGTTTGGGCTGAGAATGACTCAGCCCTTCTGAGGCAAACTCAGGAATTACTTGATTGAGGAGTAACAGCTCCAGTCTCGTAAACTTAGATACGGTCGGGAGAGCTGTGTGCTGGCCACATGCCTTCCATATTCGCGTCCAGTGACGCGTTTGGGCTGAGAATGACTCAGCCCTTCTGAGGCAAACTCAGGAATTACTTGATTGAGGAGTAACAGCTCCAGTCTCGTAAACTTAGATACGGTCGGGAGAGCTGTGTGCTGGCCACATGCCTTCCATATTCGCGTCCAGTGACGCGTTTGGGCTGAGAATGACTCAGCCCTTCTGAGGCAAACTCAGGAATTACTTGATTGAGGAGTAACAGCTCCAGTCTCGTAAACTTAGATACGGTCGGGAGAGCTGTGTGCTGGCCACATGCCTTCCATATTCGCGTCCAGTGACGCGTTTGGGCTGAGAATGACTCAGCCCTTCTGAGGCAAACTCAGGAATTACTTGATTGAGGAGTAACAGCTCCAGTCTCGTAAACTTAGATACGGTCGGGAGAGCTGTGTGCTGGCCACATGCCTTCCATATTCGCGTCCAGTGACGCGTTTGGGCTGAGAATGACTCAGCCCTTCTGAGGCAAACTCAGGAATTACTTGATTGAGGAGTAACAGCTCCAGTCTCGTAAACTTAGATACGGTCGGGAGAGCTGTGTGCTGGCCACATGCCTTCCATATTCGCGTCCAGTGACGCCTTTGAGCTGAGAATGACTCGGCGGCCGATCGGTACCGTTGGGCCTGAATAGCCTGTTCGGGCGGAGTTTCATTTAATTTTAGAACCAAGTAATAAGTTTTGATAGACAACAGTTTCACCTCTGACTGTCAGTTTCACTTCAAAATGAACGTAATTGTTATGTCGATAAATAGGCTACTATGTGAGAACTCTTATTGCAGGTAGGCTCAAATACAACTGAGGTGTTTCATGGTGATAGGATTTCTTGCAATTTCCATCCGTGTCTTATGAAATTGTGAAGCTGTAAGCAGAATTTAGTTGTGACTAGTTCGTAGTCTCTCGCGTACTGCTTGCTGTCGCGCCACGTGGATCAAGTGACATGTAACTGATAATGCATCGCTCGATGTTATATCGACATATGCAGCGTACTGGGAAATCTCGGTCCTGCTCGAAGAGGAGTACTATTTCACCAGCCCTGCTTTTTCAATAACAAGCTATTTGTGAAATATGTGGAAGCTGTTGTAAGCGTGGTAGGATCTGGTATTTAAAGCAACTACTTTCCTATCGTACTGTTCAGTTTTCTCAGCTACAGTTTATAACCGCTCTTTTAATTAAGAACAATATTATCAGGCTGATTTTCATACAGGGGAGATGTGATCGATAATATCGCTAACAGTTAATAGCATTAGAAAGGTTTTAATTAAAATTATCGCTACATAATCTCTCATCAGAATAGCGCCCGCGACAAAGTAGCGCTTCAGGGAAATCAAAGACGGTTTAACGCGGCTACTTTTGTTTCTAAATTCTACTATATAAGCCATGCGGGGGTGTTGTTAGCTCTCTTGTTTTCTGCGCTCTGAATATGTCTATGTAGATTAGGCGTGCGATATAGCGGGCATTTCTGTGTGATATGCAACGGAAGGGATCAGGGCACTTTTGTTAAACTGCAAGAAAATTGACTAGTTAATTTATACGGGATAGACTTTTGCCGTAAGGTCACGGACTAAGAATAAGTGAGGAACTTTGTGCGCGAGAAAAGTTAGCGCTCAGTATGAAATTCTATCACATTTAGAATAAGCGATAATAGGATTTGTGGACTATGTGAAGAGACGTTAAATTGAATATAACAACGGGACTGGACATTTAGATTGTGAAAATAAAAGTGTACGAAGTTTGAACGACTGTATCGAAGTATAGTAATGGACATAGCCTTTGCTGTAATGTCTTTGAGTGGCGAACTACAAAAATCACTGTCATTTTAGTTGTCGTAATTGCTGAGAGTAGCTGTAGGATAAACCCTCCTTTTCCCTCTATACCAAACGCAATCATTCATGATCATTTAATTATTATTGAATGTTGTTAATAAAAAAGCGAAGGTGATTTCCATAATTACGTGTTATTAGTAACTAATAAATAACACACAAAGACATTATTAACTATCGTGTCTTCCGTAACTCAGCAACAAATGAAGTGTGATCGTCTGAGCAAAGAGTTAACATTAATTATTATGAAAAGCCGAAATGTAGCCGCCTTTACAGTGAAGATGTTTGTGGCTGCTCCATCTGAGGTACGGATATAACGAATAGTAAGGCATATACAGTAGATAACAACATAAACATCGTACGTCAGAGAAGTCGATGACGGAGGGCGGCTTCAAGTACCTAAGTAAATGCGCTTGACATTTTTCCTGGGCACAAATCGCTGCCTCACAAAAACAAATCATAATTAAAATGTCACAGTTGGTCAGCTGATCCGTTTAGATCCGAATGATAGGTTTAAACGCTGTTCTGATCACATCAGGATTTATTCAATAAATCAGTCTCTACCGTGAAACCGTCACCGATAGGCTCTAAGCCCTGAGGCTCTTGCGTTTTATATAATGAAGGAAATAACTTTCTCAGACACGATGAAGTGTTCTAATTACGAAGATGCGTGCTCCATAGAAATTTTCTGCAGTTTTGTTTAGTATCTGAAAACATCCTTCATTTTGATATGCAGAGTGCTCTCTGAAAAGATTTCTATAAAACGCGTCTTGGTAGTCACTGCCGCTTTTGACCAGATGCAAATCATTCGAGAATAGGTCTCAAACTCTGAAGGAATAAGATTAGATCATCTCTTGTATTTGATAGTGACTCGGACTCCCCGGTAAGCAGCATTATCAATATCGCGTCTGAGGTAACGCGATCATCCAGCAGCTACGGTCCGTCACGGCTCCATAGATGGCGCAAGCCAGTTCGTTGGGTGCCCCGTGTTTCGCAGTTCTGCCTTTAAACGTGCGCTCGCGGTCACGTCTTGCACTTGCCTGTTTTCCCTTGAAGCCTTCAGACCGTGCCATTTGACGCTGTGCTCGTCTGTTGCTTGTTTAGGACTTCTCTCTTACGGTATCCATTCTTGACCGATCTTGCGCGCTTACAATGTGCCATACGAGTAACAAAGAGAACTTTCTCCACGGAACGTTCTCTGAGAATGTTCTCAATTTCGTATGACTAAAAATTTCGAAGCATATTTTCTGACAAGGGAGTTCTTTCTCACTGCCTCCTTTCTTCCTTGAAGAGGTTCTCGGTATGCATTGTCGTGCCGCATCCGGCAGAGAACATACGCGTAATCTCACATTTCATTCAAGTCGCTCAAACACGAAAAATATTCAGTGAACAGATATGAAACTGGCATCAGTGTGTTCTAGAGGAGTTACACTGCATTTCGATTTTAGTTTTACGTGCGACAACAAATTATTTCGAAAAGTAAGGGGCAGCTCACGAAATGCGTTTTCTGACGACTTTATCAAAATTTCGATACGCGAGAAACTTTTTAGTTTCGTAGTTATTTGAACACATTACGCAAACGAAATCATAAGATACGTTAAATTTTCATCTTCTCCAATCTGGGACTGCCAGAGTTTTATAACACGAGATAGTGTGTGTGTGTGTGTGTGTGTGTGTGTGTGTGTGTGTGGTGCATACGGGCGCTCAACGCCGAGGTTATCACCTCGCAGGAAACGAATGTGGAAAAAAAATCAGTGAAGTGTGATCCCACACTCTAAGACAACGGCAAAGTATTAAAGATGCTATACAACAGAATAAAATACAAGTGAAACAAGAAAGAAGTTAAAAGGAAGCGAGAGGAAAATGTCACTGACTGGCCAATAACACGAGACAATGTTAGTTAAATACGTCGCATAGTAGTCTACACGAGCGTCGAGCACTTACGCGGCCGTCCTTGCGGTGTTGCTACAGAAACAGGTAGCAATGTTCTTAAAAAAAGAGTTATTAATTTTTCTCATCTGCCTGCTTATTTGTAGCACAACAAATTATAACATTTACGCTGGGGCAAAACATGGTGAAGAACATCTCAAAATTTGAGTGAAACAGTTGTCTGACGTATACCGTAAGTCTTTTCCTACACTAGTCTGAAAACCTGGGTCGTTTCAACAGCACAAAAAGTCTTTATTTTCGCTTCGTTCCAAAGTTCACTCCTCTTTTTTATGCTTTTAGGGAAGGAATTCGTCACCGAAATAATGATTTCATTGTTAAACCTGTATAAACTTCTACAGCTTCTCTCTTCAATATTTCTTCGAGCTACGCACATCCTTTTTGCATTCTGAGCAACAGAAATTCTGATATTTTTAGTAAAAAACTTAACCTCACCCAAACTTACTCAGCTCGAAGTATGCTGGAGAGCTCACTTCAGAAACCGCTTTTGAGAAATTTCTCTAGTATTATTCTTACGAAATCGGAGACATATTCTTCTCGTTGAGCAACAACTTCCGAACTTGTGCTCAAGTTCAGAACATTCTCAGGTGATGTATATCCTCCGACTTGCTTTATTCATGTGAACCTGAGCATGTTCTCCGATATTCCAAGAATAAAGTACATTGTCCGTTTTATTCAAACGACCCAATGAACTTGCTGTGTTTTGAACTCAGATCTAACAGGCCGTTCACTTCGGAAACTTAGCAGTCCGCAACTCGCAATTGCTATTTGCTCCACCGGTCAACGCCTCACTGTGATACTGAACTTTCCTGCGTACGTCAAGTGTGATAGAAAAACGTCATCCGACCACACAGTTTTATGTTTGCTGTGGTTTCTCTAAATCATTATTTCGGTGGAGGGGTGGTAACTTTACATAGGATATCACCTATTTCTCTCCACCCTTGTGAAACTATGTAATGTACTCCATCTGTTATGCCGTTGTCATTACTTCGTCTTTAATGATCTTGTCATCAACGAAACGTTAAAAACCTGCGGCCTTAATTCGTTCAAATATCTAGAATTTTTTTGCCAATCACGGTAAAACAATGTATTCACCTCGCGCATTATCTTCGCCATTACGATTCCTTAGGTTACAATTCTTCTTCTTCTTCATTTAAACTTCAGGGAGTAAGCCCCTCGCCTGTACCAATCACAGTATAGTCATCTTGTCTATGGTATTCCCACATGTCATTACGTGTGGTTTGTAGTTCACTACTTGTTACATTAGTCTTCCTTCGGGCATCATATAGGTGCATTCTATCTATTTTACTCTTTGTTTTCGCTACGGTCGCAGGTTCGAATCCTGCCTCGGGCATGGATGTGTGTGATGTCCTTAGGTTAGTTAGGTTTAATTAGTTCTAAGTTCTAGGCGACTGATGACCTCAGAAGCTAAGTCGCATAGTGCTCAGAGCCATATTTGAACTCTTTGTTTTAATAATCGTTTACTGAATAAAATACCAGCTTAGTTCTGATTCCTACAAGTCTTATCTGATTTCGTAGATTGCAGCCCTTAGTGCATCACATATTATTATTACGTCTTGCTTTAGAATTATCCGCGACTGTGCGCCGTATGACGGAACGGGTGTAGCCATTATTTTACAATGTTTTATTTTTATTTCTTTCTGGATTTTTTTGCTTTATGTTCTTTGTATTGTACCACATATCAACTGAGTTCTGTTTAATCTATTCTGTATGTCATTTTCAAAGTGGTAGCCTAAGTTACAACTTAAAATGAGAACTTTTTCTAAAAATGACTCTTTTGCAGTAGGTTGGAGCGTATAAGGTATTTTCCTTTAAAAGACTTTCAAATGTGTGTGAATACCTAAGGGACCAAACGACTGAGGTCATCGGTCCCTAGAATTAGACACTACTTACACTAACTTTCGCTAAGAACAACACACACGCCCATGCCCGAGGGAGGACTCGAACCTCCGGCGGCATTGGCCGCGCAATCCGTGACATGGCGCCTCTAACCGCGCGACTACTCCGCGCGGCTTGAAAGACGTAATCGTAGTGTGTGTCAAATATTACAATTTTAGACAGTGCATGTGTGCTCTTGAGTCTGCTATTGCTGGTTGAGGAAAACTAGAAAATGTAATGGATGCTGACTTGAAGGAATGTCCAGCGGCATTTAGCATTAAATTGCAAAACTTATGCATCATTCAGCTTGAAAGCAGCAGCAGTTGCACTCCTCCCAATCCCCACCCTGACCAGCAAGTATTCAGAGTACCCTCTTCCAACTCTTAGACGTATATTCAAAGAAAGTCCTAAAAACCTACTTGCGTAATGTTTCGTTACGATCTCGTGACAACCTTCGACTGACGGAGGTACTAAGTTTGATACTGATATCCCATTACATATTGGGTCGCCTCCATAGCCGATATCATGTGGTAGAACCGAAACTGGCAATGGAGAACCTTGCGCCAAGCAATTACGCGACCCCTGCCAGCAAAATTCAGACACTAGAACATAGACTTTTGCACAAACGCCAATGAACCGTGGAACTGGACAGTAAAGAAGCGCACGCAAGAATCGTGCAGCACCACATACGATTGTAACACACATTTTGAAGTCGACTAAGTGACATTTCCCGAACGACAAGTGTAACACTTGAAACTGTGAATGTTTCTTGCGCACCATTACCGGCCAAGACATCTAGGATTTTGTTATACACCTCTCAATATAACACAGTTAGATGATGAATCGTTTCCAGCACTAATGTCAGTAAATCTTACAGAACTATTCACATATATGAAGTAACAAGTAAGTGCGACGGTTTACAGATGTAGTGACTAGTCTCATGAACACAACGAAGAGGGGACGATCAGTATAAATTTTATCTGTTCATTATTATTTAATTAATGCGTACTCCGTTATTTCTTTAAAGGGACGTAATTCAGTTCTATTACATTTAAAAATTTCATTCTGAAGTATGATAAAATAGAAAGCAAAGAGGTCTGTAACAAACTGGACATTGCACCCAATATTCGGGGATTAAATCGTAAATGTATCCTCCGTTGCTGGAGCGATGGCAAGTTGGTGATCAATTGGTCAGATCTCGCCTCACCCACAGCTTTATTCGACAGGAGTAGGCTATGTCCCACCACCTGGATCCACCCTCTCCCTTCCTAGTTTGGTCATGACTTCACTTCAAAATTCACTCAACAGCAAACTGCGCTCATCAGGTACTTGACACGACTCCCCCATTATGTGAGTGAGAGATGCCGCCTTATACGAAGAAAGAAAACCTTCCTAATTAGGCAGCTAAACGTAGACCACGTGACCTCCCAGCCAACAATGCCAAACAACAACTTTGTTTAGGACATAATTTCATTTGTCTGCAATAATAGTTAACGAGTATTTCCTCGTAGCATTTAGTCTGAAATCGAGGGGGCACAGTGGTTAGCACACTGAACTCGCATTCGGTAGGACGGCAGTTCAAACCTGCGTCCGGCCATCCAGATTTACACTTTTCGGTGATTTCCCTAAATCGCTCCAGGCAAATGTCGGGATGGTTCCTTAACCTTGCGCTCTGTCTCTAATGACATCGGGACGTTAAACCCAGTCTTCCTTCCTTCCTTCCATTCAGTTTGAATAAGTAAACACTGCAAGAATGTGTGTGGCAGATATTTGTCTTTGTAATGCTTAGCTTAATTACAACTTTAAAGTGAATTTGTTGCTCTCGTGGATGACTAACAACACTTATCACAGCTTTCGTCATACAACTGAACATTTCTTAGCATGAAGTAAGTTAGTTCGTCGCATACTCACAGTCCAACGCACGGAATAAAAGTGTTTAATTTTTTTTATATACACACTGTGATACACGATTTATAATGTTAATTACAACTGAAATAAATGAGTCCTCTCCGGTATGTTAGCTTACTGTTCTTTATTAATACTGATGACCAGTACGAGAAGCATCCATGAATGACACTGACTTTATATGATTGCCTGAAATCCGACCCATTGGAGATTTGGATCGCTATTAAACAGCAGTAACAAGTCATTCAAACTATTTCACATTTATGGCTCACAGCCTACGCTACACTTACATCTTAGCGTCAATTTTGTCTCGTACTGATATTGTCTGCGCATGTGCATCTTTCCTTTCATGCAGTATAATAGCTCATAAACTGTGACGTCCACAAAGAGACAGACCTTCCCTCAATACCCCATAATTTCCTATTCAAGTAAGACTTACTTACTATCCATATGTTGCACATCTGAGCTTGTCTTAACTAACAGAGGTGAGCAATAATAAATGTCACTACGAACTAATACCTAATCCTACAGGCACAATTGTTCATTTCATAAACCTCTGATTTTCAGCTTGAACTGGAGATGGCACCGAAATACAAGTTAACTTACTTCCCTGGAAAGGGTGTGGCTGAGCCAATACGTTTCCTGCTCTCATACGGAAAGATTGAATTCGAAGATGAACGATGTGATAAAGACAAATGGCCATCTTTGAAAGAATGTAAGTAAAAACTTATATCTTTCAATGTCTTGGCTTGAGACTATTCTTCTCTTCTCTTATCTGGCGCAGAATGAGGAAACTAATTGGTCTTTAAAAATACTGAAATTGAGTGCACTGCAAACATAGGAGCAATATAGTGCTGCATACCTAGGAGTGTATTTTGCTAATTCAGTAATTACAAACTCTGTGTAATAGAAGTGGTGGTGGTGGTGGTGGTGGTAGTAGTAGTAGTAGTAGTAGTAGTAGTAGTAGTAATAGTAATAGTAGTAGCGCACAAAATGATGCTTAAATAATATACTACATAAATTAATTTCCTTATCGTTTCGATTGCAGTCAGTGAAAATAGAAATAAGTCGAAATATTACACAAAAGTGATACTGAGAAACAAAGAAACAAGTGTGTTGCATACTGGACGACTCTGCTAAATTGGGGCAAATTACAGGAAATGGCACATAAGAGGATAAGGAGTAAAAAAGGTCAAATGTACATATGGCTGGAAGTACATTTCAAGGAGGTACACCCACTTGCTGGTGGAGATAAAAGATCTTCGCCAGTGCCCCATTATCAGCACCCAACAGGCAGCCTACCATCAGGGAAGGGGCTAAGCCACGAGATCGCGTGGAACATCCTCCACGATATTTGCCGCTATCTGCATCTTCTAAAACGAGTGCAGGCCTTATTACCTAAGGATGGTTTTCTCGCTGGTTCGTTACACCAGTCACCACGGTGTTGCGATTTCTGTCATACACCCTAGTCGACGATGAGGCTACCTTTACGAGAGACGGTATTGTTAATGTTTATATTTACCTGTGAGGTGAGGAGAATTCCCATGGTATGGTAGTAGCGAATCGTCAGCAGCGGTTCAGCTTCGGTGTGTGAGCGGGGATCACTGGCGCCCACCACGTGGGACCAAGTCATTCTTCCACAACGCCTCACAGTCGAGGCACATCTGCACATCTTACGTCCCCAGCTGAAAGTCATTCTTTCCTGATACGAAGAGAAATGTGGCTACTAAATGATGGTGTTCCAGCTCACTGACCTCTTGGGTGTAGTGTAATACACTAGTACACACAGTACCTTCCCGCTTCCCTCGTGTGCTCTTATGTGTGCTTTCAATCATTGAAACCTACTCTGTCAAAGACTTTTCATCTTCACCTTCAAGTTGGTGTACCTCTCTTGGAGCACAGTTTTGCTTCTTATGATATCAGGGATAGTTTCATGCAGTTTGTCCCCTTTTAGGAAAACCACCCTGTACATAGCTTGTAAGATCTTATTTAGAGAATTTTCACTTCAAATGACATGACATGACATGACATGACAGTGAGATTATAACAACGAACTGTGCTATTTTTACACGGTTATCTGCCCTGAAGTGATGAATGAAAATTTGTACAAAAGTTGGGTTCGAACCCAGGTCTCCTTCTCACTAAGCAGATGTGCTAAACACTACATCATCCTGGCACAATGGTTTTGCAAAATGACTCTGAGCACTATGGGACTTAACTTCTGAGCTCATCAGTCCCCTTGAACTCAGAATTACTTAAACCTAACTAACCTCAGGACATCACACACATCCATGCCCGATTCAGGATTCGAACCTGCGACCGTAGCGGTAGCGCAGTTCCAGACTGAAGCGCCTAGAACCGCTCGGCCGCACTGGCCGGCACATTGGTTTTGCACAACTGCATGGATTCCTCTAATACGGCTCCCTCCTCAACCAAACTTTACGGTCACAGATTAGCCCTCTTGGTATTACACTTAAACTCTGCAGTTCTGCTCTAGTTTGGGGGTTATACTAGGTGGGCTCAGGTGTGAATGGGAACTTACTTTGAGGAGGGAGATGCGCTGAAGTAGTCCGTGCAGTTGGGCAAAGCATAGTGGTTAGCG
Source organism: Schistocerca americana (assembly GCF_021461395.2). Classification (NCBI taxonomy): domain Eukaryota; kingdom Metazoa; phylum Arthropoda; class Insecta; order Orthoptera; family Acrididae; genus Schistocerca; species Schistocerca americana. The sequence goes on from NC_060120.1 coordinate 892,081,669, forward strand.
TACCAGCGTAGTGAGCGGGAGACCCGGGTTCGGATCCCGACCTTAGAACAAATTTTCATTCGTAGCTTCAGTCTGCCTGTATACATCATAGGAGTTTGAAGAAAGACTCTGGAATAATATAGTTACATTTATTGTCTGCACGTTTTCTTTTGTAAGACACACCAGATTACCATATTACAACGAAGCTATACAATGCAAAATTTGCAAGGTTTTCTTCTTGCCAGAGACCTTGACATTTTTTATTTTATTGACATGAGCACATAAACCAGCGAGCCTTAACTTTATGACCACGTACTTCATAGCGTGTTTGTCTAACTCTGAAACGCAATACTGTAGCGGTTCTGCGTGACATGGATTCGACCAGTCCATGGTACGTTTCTGGAGGAATGTAATAGCAGATGTCTACGCACAGGTCACGCAATAATCATAAATTAAGGGCTGGTGGTTAATGGTAGCGGAGCTGATGCTCTATAATGTCCCAGATGTGTTCCATTGGGTACAGGTCAGGCAAATCTGTTGGTCAAGACGTAAATGCTCGCCAAACCAGTGTAGCAATAATTCTGGCCCAGTGACATTACTGGAAGATGCCATCAGGAGAGATCAAGCGTGAAGAGATGCTTGTGGTTCACAATAACGTTCATTTAGTCGACAGCTCTCATGGTACCTTCTGATACTACCACAGTTCCCTTGGAAGCCAAAGTGAAGGCCCACCAAAGCATAACACTGGCCCCACAGGCCTGCGTCTGTGGTAGGGTGCCTGTTTCGAGCAGCCGTTCTCCTGGTTGACGCCGTATCTGGACACAGTCATCTACCTGATCTAAGAAGTAATATGATTCATCCCTACAGACGAACTTTTCCATTGATCCATTGTCCAATCGCAATGATTCTATTCCCACTGCAGTGGTAACTGAGAGTGTCATAATGTGAATGTAGTAATGCATAGGAGTCGCCCGTTTTGGAGCATCATGTTCAACAACAGGCACTAAAGGGTGTCCTCGAAAGCACTTGTACCTGGTTCGGCATGATCCTCAGTCTTCAAATCCGCCACAAATCGCCGCGTCTCCTGCTTTACACAATGGGCAAGCCTCCGTCTCCATACTCTGTTGTGAGGCCACTTTGTCCAACACCAAGTTGCCTACTCGTGGACTCACCATCATTCAATTAGTTTCCATAGATGCTCTACACAGTACCACCTGAACAGCCAACCATTTCGCCATTTCTGAGAAGACGTTTACAGGCGCAAGGCCATAGCGATCTGCCCTTTGTCAAAGTCACCAATGCCTGTGGATTTCCCCATTGTCACTACAATAATTCCTCATTCGTCTCTCCTGCGTATATATTTACTGTACTGCGTCAGGAGTTCGTAACGTCACAAGGCGACATTCAATTTCGCGATGGGTATGGGTCATAATGTTTTAGCTCGTCATGGTACATTTTAGATGCTGCGACAAATAATTTACATGAGCAGACAGTATTTTTCTGAAGCACAATGATTTTGACTACTGCTGTTGTGGTGTCTCATATGAACAATGTCAGGTTTGAGTTACACTGCTCACACTTAAGTTTGGCGATTTTCTCCACTAAGAATACTAAAGTAAAACTTTAGCACATTACCTTTTGTTGATACTCGCACCATATTCAGAAATTACTTTGTTATACAAAAAGAAGGATTAACACCTGGATGTGTCAGGATTACAAAAGAACGCAGCGCCATACTTCTACTAGAAATGTTGCTAATATTTTTTTTTTCTTTGTCAAGCAATGCCTTTTGGGCAAATTCCAGTTCTTGAAATTGATGGGAAGAAGGTCTGGCAGTCTATTGCTATTTGCCGTTACTTAGGCAAGCAAGTGGGCCTGTCTGGGGCTAACGACTGGGAAAATCTCCAGATTGATATGGCTGTTGATACAGTATCAGACATACGAATGAGTAAGTTTAATGGTTACATTCACTGAAAGATTTTGCGTTTCTTTATTTACATTTCACTACATGATATGGAAAATCGCCACTAACAACCGATATTAATCACAGGTAAACATAAATAAAAAATGTAACATCATAGCTCAGTTTTTGGAGTACCTTATTTGAAATTGTCTGAAGACATACATTTGTCAAATATAAAGTATACGTCACAGCTAAGCTGTAATTTTAAAGAAGTGTTTGAGTAATAAATGGTATGATGCTCATCTAAAATATCCTCGTTTGTACTGAGATATTATTTTTAAACTAGTTTTATAATTTTTAAGTTAAAAATTGCGAAGTATCTGTGCATCTATCATTTTAATATTTACTTCTGCTTGTAGAAATAGTAAGTCCTGCATATGAGACAGATGAAGCCTTAAAGGAAAAGAAGAAAGCAGCAGTCATAAATGAAAGCTTACCGTTTTTGTTGCCAAGACTTGACAAGTTGGTGAAGGAAAATGGAGGTTTTCTAGCAAATGGCAAGGTAAGCTGAAACAAATTGAAATGTATAAGCTATGGATACTGAAATAAGTTGAGATATCCTTTTAAATAATGCAGTTTCCTGGTAATTGGCACTGTTAAAATATGTGATGACGAAAATTATTGTATTTGGTAGTTTATCCACACACAGTGGACTCAATTATTCGCAAAAGAAATGGCAACATTTTTGTAGCATGTTTTAACTTATTTTAATACTTTTACTTTTTAAGGTAGATAGCAATACTGACACTATGTTGCCAATGTATGTGATTGTTCATAAACGCATCACTCTAGGGACCTATAATTCTATAGTGCTTATTATATGTTTTCAGAATTGTCGAAAATTTATTTTGAAAGAGTGATTGTAGATGTTGTAGACTGACTTAGTACACATCAATTTTGTACACATTATTAAGAACTGAGGAATTTTCTGTTTGTATGCTAATGTGAAGGACTCGGTTTCAGCTCTCATGGGCAGACCTCTATTTTGTAGCACTGCTCGACGTCCTCAAGTTCGTGATTGGGTTTGACATAACAAAAGATTATTCAAACCTTTCTGCACTTAAAAATACCGTACTTGAAATACCAGCTATTAAAGAGTGGATTGCCAAGAGACCGAAAACTGAGACCTGAATGCAGTGTCTCAGTTTTATGTTAAATATGTGTTTGCTTACAAATTTTAATTGTTCTGCACTGAAGCATTCATTATGTATTGTAAAACTGTGATACCCCATTGTAAGTGCAAGAAGATATAATAAATTTTCTTCTGAAAAACGATATGTCAATACCTTTTTATTTATGTGACTCAGTCGAAAACATAGCACTGGAGAGTTTTCAAATGTATGGGATAAGTTTGGGAAATGTGCGTACTGTTTCTGGATCACCCACAAACTACATTCTTGCTCGACACACAAAACCCTGAAGTTCTGTAGTTACACTTCATTTATACTAGTATCTATTTCTCCACAAATCTTTTGGGTTGTAGACTTCATCATATTGATGCATTTTAGAACATGACACAGTCTACAAGTCAGAGTTTTATGGAAATTCTGTCGTGGGAGGTCTACCAACTTGCTCATATCATGGAGGGATAGTGGTGGATGTATGGAATCCAATAAATGTGTATTAGTCTGAAATGTATGTGCGAGTGGATGTAGGTCAAAAATTCCTTCTATGAAACGTGAACTTGTATAGTCCATCTCATTAGAAGGTAAGTGAAATTTTAATTTTCATATTTAGAACTAAAGTACTGTAAACAAATATTCTCTAGGGTATGGAACTTATGAATCATAATTTTGTAGTGTAACGGATATTTCAACAGAAAGAAATCTGTAATAACTCTTTCAAAGTGATATTGTATTAAAACGTACCACTCATTCAGTACTAGGTAACACGAATTTTGAAACATGATATAACTATGATTTTTTACGTTAGTCGTTCTACAAAGTTTGTGTAGCTGGCGGAATACAGATGCTTTTGCTTCAAACAGAAAAAGCTTTTTGTTGGGGAGTTCAGGTCTTCAAGATTCATTCAGTGTCATATAACACTACCTGAAATAGCTGTTGTTACTGGAGTATCTACATATAGCTGTGCCCAAGACTTGGGTATGAGTGGAATTTATTTTTGACTTATAAAGCTTCATTGTACACAGTTTCTGAAGTAGTATGACTGGGGACATGAATAAAAAGCCACAAAGAGTTGGCCATGCAAAAAGCTGACTCTGAGATCCATGCCCGCAACACATACTATCTGCCATTGTGCTTAGTTTGTGGTCTGAGCATAACACAAGCTCACCAGAAAATGTACATGTTTAAAATAAAATGGTAAATTATGATGAAATATTCGGATTCATGGAATAAAAACTAGCTCGTCTGTGCTACTTTCCTTAAAAATTTCCCCTTCTATGGTGGTACGTTGGAAAAATGTAACTTTAATTCTCTATGAGGAAAGAGTTCTAATGCACGAAACTCTCGATCAGAGTTACGTTACATCTAGCTTTTGGAAGTAGTTTCCAAAGAGCAAGTTGAAGCCTGATGTTCACGTTTCTCATTGGATTCTTGAGCTGACAGAGTCCGCAGTATTTTAGTCACTGTAGTGTATTCAGAGTGACTCAATCAGTTTCTAACGTTTTTATTCGCAACAAAAAAGGAATGAAAATGTCATGAGTGGGCACACAAATCACAAATCAAAGGATATAAATAAAACCTAACGAAAGAAGCGAAGCAATTTCGTTGAGTTTTTAATATGCCAATTGAAATCAGTAACTCCATACATCCTAGCCAAATATTCACTCTTAGTTCCTGTTTGCAAAGTAGTATCCTGTCACTTAATTCTGTCACTGATGTAAACTTGACTGAGTTAAGTAAAACTATCAACACCATCTATTGGTCCTTCGGTCTCCTATAAAACTAACAGCACCATCTGTTGCTTCTTTGGTGTACTACAAAACTAATACTGCCATCTATTGGTTCTTTCGTGTACTACATCGTGATGATTAAACATCTGAACTACTAAGTCGAGCAGATAATTTTAGATAAAATTTTAAATTACGATATCTTTTTTCTCCATGATCCAGTTTTAATGGCATAAAGTTTGTATGTTGCCCCTAGTTATGCTCATGTTACCTGTGAAACCTTCATGAAAATCTCGTCTAGTAGTTTTAGATTTTAGTGAATTCAACCATCCGAACAAGACTGTTTACAGTTTTATTATTAGTAAACATAGGGTGGAGAAAAATTGTCATGAAATATTAACCCTGGATAGCTGATGCCAGTAGGAATCAAAATTACTAATGTTGTGTAGGTCGACAACGCACCATTTTTCAACTATGGAAACTTGGCACCAAGGACTCTGATGGCCTCTGATGTGAGGTGGAAACAAACAGCAAGACCTATCAGACATCACATTTGGGCAGTGACGGGGTTAGGGACATTTGTATGTGTGAACCGACAACAATAGCTCTGCAGGTCAACCAATGAACGGCAACAGGGCAATCCCACGACCAATCGGAGTGCGTGGCGCCAAGTTTCCGTAGTTTAAAAATGATGCATTGGCGACCTACACAACATTCGTAATTTTGGTTCCTGCTGGCATCAGGTATCCAGGGTTAAAATTTTGTGACACAATTTTTCTCCACCCTGTATAGATTTGAAGTATACAAATAGTCATATAACACAACAAATAATTTAATAGCCATACATAAAGAGCTATTCAAGCTTGTTTACATTTCTTCTGTGATTTAATTCAAAATATTTAAATGGTTTTTAAAAATACTGGTAATAGATATGTGACAAAGCCAATGAAATGCTTTATTTGTAAACATTCATGTGGCACGGATTCTAGGTGTAGTCCTTCAAATTGGATTCAAAAGCCCTCATGAGGCTGAGAGGACCATATTCCAGAAGACCTGCCATATGCAGCAGATCTTCGGACATCTGCTAGTAGATAGCAGTACTAACCATCAGATGAGAGTTGATCCAACAACTAGAGATAATTGAAGAATTGTGAACTATACGAATCTTTAAAAAAATACTGTTATGATTATTTAACAGTAAACTTTATATAAACAACAGAAAATTTTAATTTCAAGCTTAAAAAATCTAATGATGCAATGTACTTAGCAGTCTTCCTTGGTATGATGGGTACCTATAGGGAAAACATCTTGGAGACAAGGCGTTTGTGAGTACCCTATATCTTCTCTCGTCGATATATTCGTCATTCTTTGTAACATTTGGTCATAAACGTAACAATCTACTTTATTGCAGATTGTATTTAACTGTTTCTACAGCTACCGCTGGTTTAGCTGAGTCCAGCAATACAGAATAATTGTTGGCCATTGACAGTGCTTTGAGTAGTAGTGACTGTTGTTGCTTGGCATGGGCACTGACCATGTGGTGACCATGCCAGGACGTAGTTTTGTTCGAGTCCTCCCTTGGGCATGGGTGTGTGTGTTTGTCCTTAGGATAATTTAGGTTAAGTAGTGTGTAAGCTTAGGGACTGATGACCTTAGCAGTTAAGTCCCATAAGATTTCACACCCATTTTTGAATGTAGTTTTGTGGAAAAATCTTCAGATCCAGAACCTAATTGCCACTGTCAAGGTATGGTGAGTGATTTGAATTTTCAGCAGTGCCTCCATTATGCAATCAACATTGCACAGGGAAAAGGAAGTGTTAGTTTGATTATAAATCACATGTACAGTGTACTTAATAGAATAAAACCGACAAGTCAAACTGAGGGTCATAGTGTAATAAATGAACAGGGCAGTGTTAATCTGGACAGTGTTTCTGTGGATCTCATTAATGAATCAAGATTAATTAACATAATTCAGATTGTTGTTGCAGCATAAAATGAAAAATTAGATTTGGGCATGAGGACTGAATTGCATGAGACAGGAAAAGACAACAATCATGTTGCAAATGTAGCCAAGGGTCATAACATATTGCAATTATTATAAGCACTGAAAATCAATCATCAAAAAATAATTGCAAATAATTGAAAGTTGGTCGCAAATTTGAACAAAAAGCTCAATAAAATCGACAAAACCCTTGATGATCATAAGAAAAATTTGAACAAAAAACTTGATGAACATAGTCAAAAGTTGAATTATACGTTGGATCAAAAGGTGATACATATTTGTAACGAGATGCAGGGCCAGTTCAATAAATTTATGAGGCATTTGCTGAAAAGCGCAATGTGCAACAATCTGAATTCAAACATAAGGCCAATACACATTGTCAACAGATAGAAGCAGATGTAGTTAAAAATACAGATCCTAGTAAATTCATAGTAGGAAATTGTAAAGTAGCTCAACTGGACAGTGCAATATTGAATAACAAGGTAGTTCATGCTAAAGATGCATACAAACAAAAAAAATACGTTATTAAAGTAGTATTGAGTCTGCAACAACAATGTTCTGATTTAGAATAAAAAGTACGGGAACTGGAAGAAGCTACGAAGACTGTGAAAATTTACTACATGCTGCATGATAAGAATACAATCAAATAAGAAATAGACACTCTAAAGCATGAAAATCGTAGTGCAGGTTGTTGTACAAACATTATAGTCTATAACATGCTCAGGCAAGGACAGTTTAAGGAGTCTGAGCCAAGCAGACAATTACATCCAGTTGATTTCATGAGTCTGAAAAGACAAATATTTGCGTAGAATACTTAAGTGCAGGGGCAGGAACATGGGGAAACAGTGAGTCCGATCAGTACACCACATTTGCAGATTTCGAAAGTGTGTTTCTGTACAATTATTGGTCATGAGAGAAACAATGAAGTATCAAAGAAAAATCATTTTAGTACACAACTCACAATTAGTGTCGTCACAAAGGGTCAATGCGTTAAGGTTCTTCGTAAGCACTGAGGACAGAATAGTTATCTGGACACCCCCATTAGCGATTATGATCAGGGTGGAATTTTGATAAAGCACTGTCTGTGAACAGTAAGAAAATAGTAAGCTTCGCAGTCATTTGATGATTTGACGAGCTGTTACGAGTTGCTGGTCATTTAGAAGAGACGGATAATGAAGCAACACAGGGTGAATCCGAGCACGGCACAATAAGTCTCGTACGAACGTAATGATGATCGTTTTCGAAATGATATGAGAGAGAAAATGGTTCTTAGGACCAGCACGGGCCACAAGACAGTAAATAGATACTGATCACGTACACCACGAGAACGAGGGAACTCTGATTAACTAAAGTTAGTTTCGGACGAGGGAGCATCTTATGAGTATTGTCTGCAAACATAAATAACTTTTTAAACACGCACTCAGGTATTATATGTATACACAGCGTTATTTTTTCCTCAATGTACAAACTCTACGGACTGATCGATGAAAGGATATGGAACAAAAATGTCTAATGAACTTACGTCCGGAGGTTGCCATGCTAGAGAACACTTATTCAATCATACATTGTTACAGACACTGCGGCCTAATATGAGCTGTACCATACGGCTACAGTTACAGTATGTGTTGACAATGGTTTCCATGTTCCTCAATGCATGTGTGTGTACATGCCGTAGCATGTTTCGTCTCATGCGTTCACATCGGCCAGGCTGCATCCGAACAGTCTCAAAGGCAGCAGGAATACTTTGCTCCAGTGTCTCCACATCTGGATGGGTTCTGTATACACGATGCTTTTGAGATGGCCCCATAAACAGGAACCGCACAGGTTGAGATCCAGTGAACGAGCAGACCATGCAACTGGACTCACGCGTCCGATCCATCAACAAGAAAAGACACGATCGAGATGCGTCCGAACGTTAACGGCGAAGTGGGCTGGAGCAGGATCATGTAGCAGCCACATAATCCCTCGAATCATCGATGGCACTCTTTCCAGCAGGGGAGATAAAGTCACCCACAAGAAACGCCGACAGTTCCGGCCTGTTAGGCGACGTTGAGGGAATACTGGTCCCAAAATACAGTCACCAATTATCCCCGCCCACACATTCCGGCTGCAGAAGATTCGCTGTCGCCATACCGTGGGGGTTCTGCATACTATCCCTCAGATGACTCTTATGAAAGCTGAAGATATCACTGTGTGTTAAGACGGCCTCATCTGTGGATAGAACGGAGGCACAAATCCCATAATAGTTGTTGCCTGGTGAAGAAACCAGTGACATAACTGCTCCCGATGTGAAAAGTTAGTCGCTAACGAGCCCTGCACACGCTGTAAGTGAAAAAAGGTAGTAACAATAGTCATGGAGAATGTTCCTCATGGACGTCTGGCTTGCCCTGTACTGGTGGGCCAACTACCTGGTACTGACACAATGGACACCTTCCACACTGATAATCACATTTTCGCCCAAGTCTGGTGTCTGAACATTTCAGGTACGTTCTTCATGATTTCCTGCTTCTTGAAACGACCCTGTCTCAGGCAAACGGCGAAACGCTGTTGCAAACATTGAAAGCTGTGGTTGTTGTCTGTGGGGGTAGGTCTCCTGATATAATCTTGCTGCTCACCACATATTGCCATTTGCCTTTCTGTAAGTAAACACCATGTCGGCAAGTTTCTGTAAGTAAACACCATGTCGGAAAGCTCTCGATCCTAATATAGAAGCATTGTGTGAAATGCTGTATCACATCCGCTACGAGTTGAATCAGCAACAGAAGTGGACCGGACACAACATTATCAATCACCATGGCAGAAGAGGGTTCTAGGGCATGACATATGAGGAACAGTACCACCCTCTAGGAGGAAACATACTGCATACTGTAATTGTGACTGCATGGTACAGTGTGTATTAGTCTTTAGTCTCTGTAACAATGATTGAATAAACGGTATCTAGCATGAAAACCATACATTTCCAGACATAACATCATTAGACCTTTTTTGTTCCATATCCTCTCACTGATCAATCCCTAGAGTTTGCATACTGTGTAAGAAAAGTCACCATACACTTCCACCCATCTTCTGGCAAATCATTCATCATGAAGCCATAGTTTTTAATCTTCAAAGAGTGGTGATGATATGCTTGTGACCTTATTGTCATTGCCTGGCAAATGAGAGTGCTTACTCATTCCTTCACCACTAGCATTAGCACACTCAGACTGATGCTTCATACTGATGCAGTAGTAGCCATCAATGATGATCGAACTGAAGTAGACAGGAGCTGTTCTGCGCCATCATGTTGGGAGAATAATGCTGGTGAGGCAACTGCCAGCTTGTGCATAGCCTTGTGATCGGAAGTCAGCTCAGGGATAAATGTGTAATAAGCAAATAATATTATGCCGATGTCTATCCCAACGTGTTGATGATAGTGCAACTGCCATCTTGTGCATAACATGAGCATATATGTGTTTATAGAAAACTATGTAATATTTCACCACCACCACTTAGCTGTGTATGTGAATGAAAGTCTTCATATGTAGTACACATATTTAACATCATGTTATGTAATATTATGTTGACAGGTCATTAGGCTTTTTTCCATGTTTGTGCAAAAACATACAATATTTCACTGCCTCTGATTGGTTGTGCACATTGTCGTGCTCGACAAGTTTATGGATATATAATACTACGCCAGAAGACGTGTATTTCTTTATGTGGAACCAATAGTATGCTGACATAAAGCTGCCAGCATATGTCTTGTGTCACTTTCTGATATATGACACACTACAAGTGTCCATACTTGACAGAGTGTTTGTGTGATTGGCGCAGATAGCCACAATAGCTCGAAAGCTGGAGGCAAGCACCAAAGCAGTGCACAATGAAGCATGTTATTCATAGCAATACTTTTTTGAATACGAAGATAGTTAGCTGCATAAATAAGTACATAGTTTTAAAACACAATGTCATTTTTTGATAATGCGACTTAGAAGTATTTGTACAGTATCTGAAGCACACGCATAAGCACTGTTGTCATCACCATACAATTGCTTGAGTCTTCAAATTGATGGAGACTTGTGCTCTTCAAGATTTTGAACTGATTTGTTTCTGAAGATTTCACACAGCCACAGCACTTTTTATGGCCTTTAACGTTAACTACACTGTGTGTGTGATTATAGTTTCTGAGTGATGCCACCATATTTTCATGTGAAATTCCCTCAGCATCCTATCACTTCGCATGCTGAAACTACGTCAACCACGCAATGGTAAGTCGAGTCCTAGCATGCTGTATTGCACTAAACAGTTTGGGTGAAGTGACGACTGTGGAATACTTTGTTAATGCTTATCCAGCGTTGGAGTATCAACTGAATGCAACATCCTTAACACAAATTGTCCAATCATAAAACCCCTTAATATCCAAAATGATATTGCACTCTGAGGTGTCATCGTGAAACAGCACCACATGTGATAGAATACCTCTACATTTGTACCACACATGGTATGATTCATGTGAGAGTTGAGCAGTTTACAAGACACTCACGTAACAATAATGTATATCCTGGGATGCCTGGATGTAAGTTTTGTGATGATTCAAATTCAGTATATATGTCTACAATTCAAGTTTTCACTGCCTCATTTTGTTTCGAACAATCCGTCACCACTAAGGATGCCAGTTGTTTAAACTTCTGTGGGCTGTGCAAGCATCTGAACCCATTATCAGTCCCATAGTAAGAAAGCTAAAAGTCTGCAAACATGTCATAAAATAGACAATACATGTCTCTATACCTGTCAAGCTGCAAGTTATCGTATAAAAAAAGACTCGAAATTCAGGAACACTCCTGCATTGGGTAGCGTACAGTTATCAGACATGTTTGAATCCTTTTTCAGTTTCCCCTTCCTATCTGCTTGGGCAGTCAGAATAATAAACCTAATTTGTCTAGTTGAACTGCTGTCTTAATTGTCCACAAGTGTCCGGATGTTGTCGGTAGGATCTGATGCTTGACAGGTTCCCTGAACAGAAAGTTGATCACAGCTTAACAAGTGTATTAAACATACGTAAAGGTTCAGACGCTCTTTGTTTGATACAGTTATATGAATTGTACGGAGTATTCCCATACCAATTTACTCATCACAATTTCGTTTTCTTCTTCTTTTGCTTCTTCAATTTACAGGTTATTATCTGTAGTACTCTGAATCACAATCGGCTGCATTTATTATCTACAGTGAACCCCATTAAGATTTGGAACAGAACATACACTAAAGTGGCTGCGTTATGTATACACATTCAGATTGTCAATATTGTATGATCCAGGGGGTATTTCCACAACTTTGGCACTTTCTAAGAATTTTTTTTACCTAGGTGATATTAGGTATGCTGTTGTCGATCAGTGCAATACTCCACTCACCCTTGCTTCGAACTGTCACGGAGAAGTAGTTCACTCTTGATACAGACGAACGTTATTTTGAAGTAAGGATGTACAACATCACATCTAAGCCTCAACTGATGTGGTGATGTGCATGCTGTTTGTTTTTACCCAATCGTTAGGAGAAACATGCCTGCAGAGAGATGAATTGAAGTCTTCGTAGTGTCGGAAATTTTCTTTGTAAACTACTGTTGCAGTTCTCCCTGTGCTTTTAAATTGCCATACAAGTCAAAGTAGTAGAAGTCACCTCAGTTTTCCTTAACATACACAACCAAGTAGTCCCGTATCCTCCTGAAACATATAAATTGCTGACCTCACATTCTTTGGATTTCTACATAATCTTCGGTAGTCTATTCTGCATAAACACTCCACGAAATCTTGGGAGTTTGACTCTTCTGACGAATTTAAGCAGATCTGCATTTGTACATTCTTTTCTGTTCAGGCTACGGCAGCTGCGCCTTCTGTTAAGAAGCCAGTCGCTGATAGTCTCACTAGAAGAGGAATTAGAAAAAGAATAATTCTACCAGATGCCTTAGGTAATGGCAGAAGCCTAGGTGTTTAAGACATATTCTTACTCCTTTATGCTTCAAGGCATTTTTATCCACTGCTACTGCAGTGGTTTTTTTTAAATGTACCACAGATTTTTTCTTGTGCTTATTTAGCAAGCGATCAGCTACGTTCATAATCTGTTGGAAATTCATCCCAGAATCCAATTTAACTTTGGCACACAGTGCTTTATCAATTGCGAAATCTGCAGTACATTGTCCTGTGCCTGTTTCCTTTCTTAGATGAATTTGTTTGGCTTTAGCAGATAAAATATGCAATATGACGATCTTAACTTGCAGCGTACACAACACCGTGCTCCTTGCAAGTGTTGCCTAGTATATTAATACCCTCATCACCATAAGCCAGATGCTTTTTCAGCTTCACTCGACGTCCACAGTTGTTGTATCCAGGGATAAGCAAATCAACTGGCAACTTATCAAGAATACCATCGCCAACTCTGTTGATGCCCTCCCTAGTATTCATGTCAATCTACTGTTTGAGGTATGGGTTTCCTGTTGAATACCATATCGTGAGCGTTCACCCATCCGTTGTGCTTTGATGAAAATCTGAGCTACTTAACTTAAGCCTTGTTCCCTCATTATCTTATTATGTGCACTATCACGAACATGTCTGGTTCAGAGCTCTTTTGTAATTCTTATGCTGCTCCAGAAGCTCTATAATGAACTAAGATTATCGAGTCTCTATTACAAAATAGAGAATTTTATGTTGTCCTCAATGGAAAAAAGAGCAGATGGAGAAACCAGAAAAATGGTCTGGCCGAAGGAAGCGTACACCAACGACCAACCGATGCCTAAACATATAAAACATTTTCTATATTCGGATGACATGGCAATTACAGCACAGAAGAGAACCTTTGAGGATGTAGAACAGAAGCTGGAGAAAGCTCTTAGAGAAATGTTAGAGTATTGTAAAAACAACTTTCTTAAGCCAAATCCGTCCAAAACTCAAGCCAGCGCCTTCCACCTTCGACCCTGGCAAACTAACCATAAACTTAACGTCTCTTCAAATAATATCACACTGGAGCATACTGACAAACCAAATTACCTGGGCGTGGTGCTCGATAAATCTCTACCACTACGAAAAGACGCAACAAGAGGTAACTGCCAGAAATTGTATTCTGCGGAAATTAGCTAACAGCAAATGGGGTGCTAAACTTTCCATATTAAGAACCACTGCACAAGCTTTATGCTTCTCTACAGCCAAATATGGCTGCGCAGTATGGTCCAGATCAAGACCATGCAAAGAAGGTCGACTTAAGTCTTAATGAAACATGTCGATTAAGAACGGGATGCATGAAACGTACTTCCCTATCAAAACTACGTAGAGCTGCCGCGTTTGCGAATCCCAACTCTCGGAGAACATCACATGAATTCACAGAGAGGCTCAGACAAATAATTAACGATCGACGTCCCCTTTCTGGCAGTAAGTGTAAACCCAGGCGGTTGAAATCTCGTAAAAGGCTCTTAGCCACGATAACAGAAGAACCACCAGCTGATTACCCACCTGCGCTGGAAGTGCCCGGCGAATTCAGCACAAACTGGAAGACATGGAGGACATTGCACCGAATAAGGACAGGGGTGGCCCTAATGAAGACAAATATGATTAGATGGGGTCCTGGAACCACGAATGGTTGTGGCGCTGGGCAGGATATGGAGCATCTGCTCGCCTGGCCAAACTGCCCTTATTGGTGCAACCCCGACAATTTATGGCTATGAAAGAAGCCCTGGACGTGGCTCTATACTGGACTGAAAGATTGTGACCTCGTTTCCGGACACTAAAAAGAAAGAAAGAAGCTTACGTGTAAAAACTGTCCCTTAAGATTGTTCTTGGGTTTGTGTGTTGCATTTAGGGAACTCTAAATATCTCCATTTACCGTGTCAGGTAGGTAAGACTTCCCAAACGCAGTTTTATATTTCGAAATGTGCTCTCAATCACCGACAATGAATTTATGTTTGCACGGATCCACCATATTAATACACATATGTGCGGTAATTAGAAGCTCATTATTATGAACCTCAGTTGGTCTCATTTCTATTGCGCTGTGAGCAGTCTGATTACACTGCTCAGTTGTTTGCAGGAGAATGCCTAGCCATTCATATGAACCTCGAAGATTAAATCTCATCCATATATGACTTTTTATCATCTTGGATTGATTGACTATTCCATCCGTTCTTGGTACAATATTTTATATATTATGAGTGAAAGACACACAGCACTGATGTAATATTCTACAATATTTAGCATATTTATATTGTAGAATATTACACCATTGTTCTGTGTGTTTCACTTATAATTTTATTATCTTACTCAAACATTCCACAATATTTGATTTCATGTGAGAGAATGCTGAGTAATGTTATATTCTGTATCGTTCCAATCCTGACTTCAAATACCTATTGCAACATTCGCCTCCACGTTCGGTTGTCATGACAATGGTTTGTACCCATCTGAAGTGATTGTGACACACCTGCGCAACTTCCTTCCTAGTCTTTGGTTTCATAGGCAGAGGCCATACAAATTTGGAATATGTATTTATGACCATTAAAATATATTTCAAGCCATTATTTTCATTGAATATTGTTTCATATCTAAGAGATCCGCCTGCTATAAATCATCCAAATCTTCTATTCTCACGAATCTATGTGGAAATTTTTTGTGCAGAGGTTTGTTGAGTTAATGAATTACTCCGTAATTACTCAGTAATGTGTCTCTTTAAAAGCTCTGAAATGACTGATGTGACTTCCCTCGTGTGAGCTGCATTCCCTTCGGCATCTGAAGCTTTAAGCAGTCATAGTCGCTAAAATCGTAGGTGGAGTGTTCAATCTTTTATGCTGAATGCCATTAACCTCATTCGCTCTTTGAGCAGCAATTAACACGGGTCCTAATAATGTTCTTGTGTTTACTACTGTTTGAGACATTTATTCATCCATTTGGGGTGTTGGTTCGCCGATGTGCGTTAATCATACATAATATGTCAGCATACGTTTTTATCTCTTTTGGAAAATACTTGCTTGGGTTCAAAATTTTTAAGAGTAGTAGGTTAATTAAACCTGGAGTTCTTTCAGATTACTTATTACCACTCTCCACTTCATACTCAGTTAAATGTATAGGGTGCTCACCTAACATATATTGTTTATCCCTTCTGATGCCATACGTCCCGTCTAACTCATCATCACTGTGATGGTTAACGAAATTGGTAATAGCGATGCTTCATTTTCTTTTCTACCTCTTCTGCTTCCATCCTTAGCGCGTGAGAGCGTTCTGAGGCATCCAGTTACTGGTTTAAACATTTCCTAGAAAGAATAATCTCGTTGTAGCTGTCCTAACGCGAGCAGTCATAATTCATGGTGAACAGCCTTCCGTGCCTCTATAAGTTTATGTTTTGTCGGCATGCCGTTGTATACTAAATTGGTTTGGAGATAGTGGACAAATAGTATATATTCTGAGACTACTTGTGGTTACTGGAAGCTACATTCATATCTGTAGCCCTGATAAAACTAGGCATTTGTTTGGTACAGTACCTATGAAACATAAATTCCTCTGAGTTTCATCTAATCGACCATCACTTAAATTCCTAATGGCTTACACATTACTGAAAAAAAAAATACGTATTTGATTTGGCTTTCCACTACAACCACATTAAGTATGAATACGGTCTTTGGATTCACTTTCACAAGTGGTGGAAGATTGTAAGTAGGCTGTTTATGTTTTCCCTATGTAAGTAGGCTGTTTATGTTTTCTCTATGTAAGTAGGCTGTTTAGGTTTTTTTATTGGTAACGCCACCTCTGTATGAAAATCACTGGCTGTGCTGTGTGCAGTCTGTGGCTGCTTTGCATTGTTGTAATACTCGCCATTGTAGTGTTAGGCAGCTGGCTGTGAACAGCGCGTAGCGTTGCGCAGTTGGAGGTGAGCCGCCAGCAGTGGTGGATGTGGGGAGAGAGATGGCGGAGTTTTGAAATTTGTCATGAACTGCTATATTTATATATGATGATATCAAGGTAAATACATTGTTTGTTCTCTATTAATATCTTTCATTTGCTAACTATCCCTATCAGTAGTTAGTGCCTTCCATAGTTTGAATCTTTTATTTAGCTGGCAGTAGTGGCGCTCGCTGTATTGCAGTAGCTTGAGCAGCGAAGATTTTTGTGAGGTAAGTGATTTGTGAAAGGTATAGTTTAATGTTAGTCAGGGCCATTCTTTTGTAGGGAATTTTGAAAGTCAGATTGCGTTGCGCTAACAAAATATTGTGTGTCAGTTTAAGCACAGTCTTGTAGAAATTGTTAATAAGGGGACGTTTCATATGCCTTTTCCGTAGCACAACAATACGTTACTGTACAGTACTTTCTTCATCACGGCAATAAGCGTAATAACTAAGACATTTATACGCAAAGCATTTCACTTTTGTGTATTATGAGGTAAGTACATTGACTTCTGCAGAATTTAGCTTTCGGAGGACGATAACTACGACACTTCCACACAGATTATGTTGCAACAAGACGCACATTTGGCGCTACAGTACACGTATTTGAGTGATTAATTTTGTACTTAAAACATTTATTTTTAAAGATTTTTTGAATTACAAAGAAAGTTTTCCGTGATACATTTCATTCCATTGCTGTAATGTGTAACACCTGAGGGTATAATTACATTAATCCTCATCGGGGTACACGCTTACTTTGTGTACCATGTGTGTGGCAACCACAAGGAACCCTAGCTAATACGGTATTTGCTTATACAACTTTACACATCGGTACCATATTTCTCTAACACATAAATTACACAGCTATCTGATCATTTAACTGAGAGATAAACATTTTTTTACTACATCAGTGACACATGTTTACGCAATACACAGTTGGGTATCTTCACACTTATGAAACTGTATTTTGTCTGTACTTTGTAAACTGTTCATATTTTTTCGGAATCATTGTGATACTATGAGAGCTTTGAATGATGTATTTGGTAAGGGAGCATGATTTTAAAGTACGTTTGAGGTAGATGACACTATTGAAATGAGCAGAGAATTTTTTTTAGGTTTTGAAATTATTGGAGGAAGCTACGACGATTTTGAGATTTGACTGAGGTGTTATGATGTTATTATTACGACGACGATGTGTACTATGCTGTTGAGATATGTTTATGATCAATAAGATGTTGCTACCGTATATGAGGAATAAGAAGTATGTTGGAAACCAAGAATCGTACTTTAAGAGTTATGAAATGTGCGTAAATGCGTGACTGTATCACAATGCTGACGAATATTTTATTTGGACACTTATATTTATAGGATTTTCTTTCTACAGATTTGCAACGCTAATTCTTGACCTGTGAAATATTTTTATGTGAGACTGTCACTGTAGCGGAAACTGCTGTCGTAAATATTTCCGTAAGAAAGTTAAGTGACCACCTGCACGTAATGCGTCGTGGGCACCCAGCTGTGTCGGATGCCTGGAGAGAGGGCCATTGGCGCGTGCCTTTCAGAGCACAGGAAGGAAAAAAAAAAGGAGGCCATTATCCTGGCCATTGTCATTCCTTTAGAGAAAGCATCGCAAATACGACACGCTAATTACTTGGAAACATATCGTACTTTCTGATATTTACTGAAATGCCTAATGAAATGACAAGAAATAGTTTGTCTACACACCTGACTATGACTACTGTCTTTCTAGATGAGAGATTTTTTTACTACTTATGAAATACCACATGACTATTGAACGATGTTCTTACGCTTTGCTTTGTACATAGTTGCTTATTTCATTTGATATCTAGTTTCTAGCTGCACTGCAGCATTGGTTAAAATAAAATTTTATAGATGTACTAATATAAATATTTTCTGTCTACAGATCGAGTATATAATAATTTTTTTCAAAAAAATGAGGGAGCACAAAGCGACATTTACCTTCACAGGAACTGCATTCATAATTTTCTTTTCAAGTACTTGGTAATTTCTTTTGTAGAATAAATTATGATGCATCACTCTAGTGTTAAGATGTGACATAGGTATTAGACATGGCCATTTTTAGTGTAATAATTTTTTCTGCTTGAGCTATGTCATGTTTTGATATAAGTTATTACATTTGCTGCTGCTAGCTTTGCCAATCTGTATTTTTTGTCATTGCTGCTTGTGTTAATTGTTTTGTGCTGCTGCATTGCCTCGTCCCTTAGTTTAGCATCTGAGCTCAGTAGATTTAAGTTAGCTTAAGATGGGGTAGGCTATATGAGAGAACGAGATGTGATGAATTGGAAGAAATGCATTGAGAAGCTATAAGAAAATGGTTTGGCCAAAAAAAGTATTTTGAAAGAGGATATGAGCAAAAAAGTAGGATTTAGGGACAACAGGTTTACGTAGGATTTTCTTGGAAATAAATAATGAGGTAAGAAATATGTGAACATATAAATACAGAAAGCATGCTTTGATAGGATTTTTTTGGTGGAAACAAATTTTGAAATAAGACGAAAGATCTATGGAATGAAGTTTTAGGTTGGACTGCAGTACCAAATGTTACACTGAAAACAAACCCTGCCCTTTCCTTTTTGTGTTATCCCACTATATGTTTGTGTACCCTTGTGTATTTGTTTTCTTCCTGTCTCTGTGTACTGTTTCATAGAACTTTTTTCTCTTCTAATACTAAGTTACATTCACTATGATGAGGAATACTGTTATCCTCAAATACAATTGGCATTAATAATGTGTTATTTACTTTGTAAAGATGTTTAGACATTATTTATTCTGTTTTGTGTTAATGCTCATGTGTGAAGTTGATGTTTCGAAAGTTATTCGATCTTTTATGTATGTACTCATGTCATAATTCCTGTAACACTGATGTATATGTCTATTTCTATTCTTTTGTAAAGCCTGTACTACAAATGTTATCTGTATTATTATGTTCTTTAATGATGTATTTTGTACCTTTGTAATTGTATTTTCATGTTGTAAATTTATAAAATAGTAATTGACACCAGTTCATCTTATTATTAACTTGTAAGTTACATTTCACTGCACACGTTTCTGTTGGTCATAGTATATGGACAATATGTGAGAAGTAGGGACTGTTAGTGTTTGCACGTGTGTTAATAATTCAGCAAGGGACTGGATAACAGCATTGCTGGTTCTAAGGACAATTCCAAAAACTTTGTGAGTGCACAAGTGGTGGTTTATGGACTTGCTATATTCTCCGCAAGACTCTTCGATGGTGAATGTGCACCTGCACAATTGCAACAGATGGCTGCTGGCCATCTCTACAAGGACTACAGTGGGTCTGCACCTCTGGTGGCCCACCAATACCATTATCTCTACAAGGACTACAGTGGGTCTGCACCTCTGGTGGCCCACCTATACCATTATCTCTACAAGGACTACAGTGGGTCTACATCTTTGATGATCCATCAATACCATTATTTCTACAAGGATTGCAGTGGGTCTGCACCTCTGGTGGCCCACCAATATCGTAATCTCTACCAGGACTACGGTGGGTCTGCTCTGTGATGACCTACCTACCAATATTCATCAAAACTTCGACTGACTCTGCAGTGGGTTTGCTCTGTTGTGACCCAATACTTGTCTGCATGTCGAGAGTCAGCACTGTCTTTCCGTTGGAAGGACAACACTACTTCTTCAAGACTGCATGGAAATCCACTACTTCCGTGTGCATTTTCTTCTACTGCTCAGACTTTGAGAAAAACACTATATTTTACCGTAATGAATGATCAGGACTGTCTTTATGGACTGTGACAAAATTTTAGCTTTTGACCAACGTTGTATCAATAAGTGTGTGCATTTGATATCTTTGTTATTGTAATGATGAAAAATTTTTTCAAATCTGTATTGGGCACTGCCCAAACCAATTTGTAAAATTTTTTGTGGGGTGCATGGGGGCTATGTAAGTAGGCTGTTTATGTTTTCCCTATGTAAGTAGGCTGTTTATGTTTTCTCTATGTAAGTAGGCTGTTTAGGTTTTTTTATTGGTAACGCCACCTCTGTATGAAAATCACTGGCTGTGCTGTGTGCAGTCTGTGGTGCTTTGCATTGTTGTAATACTCGCCATTGTAGTGTTAGGCAGCTGGCTGTGAACAGCGCGTAGCGTTGCGCAGTTGGAGGTGAGCCGCCAGCAGTGGTGGATGTGGGGAGAGAGATGGCGGAGTTTTGAAATTTGTCATGAACTGCTATATTTATATATGATGATATCAAGGTAAATACATTGTTTGTTCTCTATTAATATCTTTCATTTGCTAACTATCCCTATCAGTAGTTAGTGCCTTCCATAGTTTGAATCTTTTATTTAGCTGGCAGTAGTGGCGCTCGCTGTATTGCAGTAGCTTGAGCAGCGAAGATTTTTGTGAGGTAAGTGATTTGTGAAAGGTATAGTTTAATGTTAGTCAGGGCCATTCTTTTGTAGGGAATTTTGAAAGTCAGATTGCGTTGCGCTAACAAAATATTGTGCGTCAGTTTAAGCACAGTCTTGTAGAAATTGTTAAAAAGGGGACGTTTCAAGATCACTGCTTTTGCTGAATGTCTGGTAGAATATTACATCAATGCCGTGAAAAATCTCCTACAATACTAGTATTTGGGCTGAAATAGTTTTTCTCGGAAATGTACGTATCTGGTGGAAGCAGATCGCCTCAGGATGTATTAACAGTGACAGAAAAAGTTTAGTCTTCTCGCAGTCTGATAATTCAGCAATCAAACCACGTACATTAGCAGGAAGTAACAAACTGTTCTTCATCTTCTTGTCCTGGTTTCCAGTATCATTACAATACAAGTCAGATACTACAAGGCCATGGTGACGAGGGTGTTTCGTACACTCAGCTTTGGTGATGACTCTGCATTTACAGTAGCATACAGAGAACCATATAGCAAAAAATGAAAAATACGCACAACAAAAAATGGTTCAAATGGCTATGAGCACTATGAGACTTAACATCTTAGGTCATCAGTCCCCTAGAACTAACAACTACTTAAACCTAACTAACCTAAGGACATCACATACATCCATGCCCGAGGCAGGATTCGAACCTGCGACCGTAGCAGCCCCGCGGTTCCGGACTGCAGCGCTAGAACCGCACGGCCACCGCGGCCGGCATACGCACAACACTTTTTTGTTTTGTATATTTATAAACTCCTACATATGGCAGGGTATATGAAGAGACTTAAGTAAGATCGTGATTCTGTGCCTACACCTGGCACAGATGGTTCATTCACTACTACGGACATCAGTGTGCGACACGAATAATCGTGAGCGCTGCTGTCAGCGTTCCTCCGAGCCATAATCCGTAGGTAGCGGTCATCCACTGCAGTAGCAGCCCTTGAGCGGCCTGAGCGAGGCATGTAATCGACAGTTCCTGTCTCTCTGTATCTGCTCCATGTCCGAACAACATCGCTTTGGTTCACTCCGAGACGTCTAGACAGTTCCCTTGTTGAGATCCGTTCCTCGCACAAAGTAACAATGGGGACACGATCGAACCGCCGTATTAACCGTCTAAGCGTGGTTGAACTACAGACAACACGAGCCGTTTACTTCCTTCCTGGTGGAATGACTGGAACTGTTCGGATGTCGGACCCCTCCGTGTAATAGGCGTTGCTCATGCATGGTTGTTTACATCTTTGGGTGGGTTTAGTGACATCCCTGAACAGTCAAAGGGGCTGTGTCTAATATCAAGTCAAGGTCTATCTTCAGGCCGTGCAATACTTCTTTTGATGTGTGTATACAGGGTGATTCAAAAAGAATACCACAACTTTAAAAATGTGTATTTAATGAAAGAAACATAATATAACCTTCTGTTATACATCATTACAAAGAGTATTTAAAAAGTTTTTTTTTCACTCAAAAACAAGTTCAGAGATGTTCAATATGGCCCCCTCCAGACACACGAGCAATATCAACCCGATACTCCAACTCGTTCCACACTCTCTGTAGCATATCAGGCGTAACAGTTTGGATAGCTGCTGTTATTTCTCGTTTCAAAGCATCAGTGGTGGCTGGGAGAGGTGGCCGAAACACCATATCCTTAACATACCCCCATAAGAAAAAATCGCAGGGGGTAAGATCAGGGCATCTTGGAGGCCAGTGATGAAGTGCTCTGTCACGGGCTGCCTGGCGGCCGATCCATCGCCTCGGGTAGTTGACGTTCAGGTAGTTACGGACAGATAAGTGCCAATGTGGTGGCGCTCCATCCTGGTGAAATATGAATTGTTGTGCTTCTTGTTCGAGCTGAGGGAACAGCCAATTCTCTAACATCTCCAGATACTGTAGTCCAGTTACAGTAGCACCTTCGAAGAAAAAGGGACCAAAAACTTTATTGGCTGAAATGGCGAACAAATGTACAACTAAATGAAACTTTATAGCTCCCTTAATTCGCCGACAGATAGTGCTTAGCTCTGCCTTTTGTCGTTGCAGAGTTTTAAATTCCTAAAGTTGTGGTATTCTTTTTGAATCACCCTGTATAATGTTTTTCAGCAGCAGTTGATGCAAGTTTCGCATATTGCATATTTGGTGTTCAGTACAAAAGAATAAATACGTACTCTGAGCTGCACTCATGCAAAATGAGCAAGGTGTATGATCCTTGATGCTAAATTCTATAAATGCAGAGCGACCGTTCTCTTTGTAAACTTATGTGAGGGAAAGTGAATGTATATTGCACTTTATGACTACTGGTGCATCTGCTCGTACTTTGAATACGGTCATTATCTCTCTCTTAAGGAAGTTTAGTAACTGCACAACTCTGGTGCATTCAGGAAGGCTGTTTATTACAGATGTCGTCGATATTCTGGAAATAATCGTAGCCGAATATTATACAGAACTTCGCCTGGAGGACTACGGTTTCAATGAAAAGCAACCTGTTACTTCTTGCTGCATATACGAGTGGCTGAAATAAAAAAAAACTTATAAAGTGCTGTTATACGTGTGTAGGAAAGATGACATAGTTTTATGCTGTTGACTATTGCAGTGGTGAGCCAAAACATTATAACCACCTGTTTAATAGTTTGTTTGTCAGTCTTTGGAACGAAATACACCTCTGATTCTGTGTATCAGGGATCGGGCAGTTTGTTGCTAGGTTTGTGGAAGTATGTGGCATTAGATGTCTACGCACAGGTCATGTTATTCGCGTAAATAACGGGCCGCTGATTTACGTACGCGGCCGATAGAAATCCAGATGGGTTCCATAGTATTTACATTAGGCGAATTTTGTCGCAAACACATCAATGTGAATTCACTATAATGCTCCTCAAATCACTGTAGCACGGTTCTAGCCCCGAGACATAGACAATTGTTCGGTTCAAAGTAGACATCGCCGTCGGGGAAGGCATATAGCATGATAGGATGCAGGTGGTTCGCAGCTGTCAGTGTGTCTTTGATTATTACCACAGATCTTACACATGCGCAGGACAATGTCTTCCATCGTGTAATACAGCTCTCACTAACCTCTGTCCGTGGCGTGCAGAACGTTTCGAGCCACAATTCACTTCGATGACGCCGTTTGTGGAGACGACCAACGATCTAGTGTAGGCAAAAAGTCATTCACCTGAAGAGCCGACACGCTTCCGTTGATCAACCGTCGAATGCCAATGGTCCCGTGCCCACTGAAATCGTAACTGATAATGTGGTTGGGTCAAAATGTGAACATGTAGGGGTGGTCCGCTGCAGAGCTCCATGTTTAACAATGTATGATAACGATATGCTCCAAAATGCATTAGTATTGTGTTCTTTAGGCACAGATACCACTGATCACCATCTATCCCACTTTACAGAGCAGACAAGCCTCTGAACACCCTGTCCTGTGAAGAGTGCAATCGGCCAGCTTCACCGTTTTTGAGATACTCGTTCACAGGTTCTGCATAATAATAATAATCTGCCCTTTGTCAAAATTGCTTTTCTCAGTGGATTTCCCCATTTGTAGCCCATTTCTTTGCTAGGGTGGCTCTCCCTCCGTGTCTGCTCCGCTTACTTACTTTTGTTACCATGTCACGTGCCCGCATTGCCACCAGGCGGCAGCCAACGTCGCCGTGAGGAAAGGTCATAATGTTTTGGCTTATCAGTGTGTATGTTTCCTAAGCAACTTACACATTTCTTATTTGATGTTTTGCACAGATCTAACTGGCTGTTTAAAAACGATGGGTTTCTTCCTAAGCACGAGCTCTGCTATAAACACTATGTTGTGAATGCATGATGCTAGAGTAATGGTCCTCCCTCTATTGAACTGCACTGTGACGGTTCTAAAAAGGAAGAATAGATAAATAAATGATTTTTTTCAGACACTATCATTTCTTTACAAAAATAATAATATTTGCAACCATCAAAGCATGTTAAGTTATTTTCTGTTTAGGAATCAAGCACCTTACTCACTAAGTAAAGGTGGCTATGTCTTTTGCTTTACTCTATACTGAAACTTAAATAATGAGGATGGGGATAGGGTGCAAAAATAAGAAAAAAAATTTGAAATACACTCCTGGAAATGGAAAAAAGAACACATTGACACCGGTGTGTCAGACCCACCATACTTGCTCCGGACACTGCGAGAGGGCTGTACAAGCAATGATCACACGCACGGCACAGCGGACACACCAGGAACCGCGGTGTTGGCCGTCGAATGGCGCTAGCTGCGCAGCATTTGTGCACCGCCGCCGTCAGTGTCAGCCAGTTTGCCGTGGCATAGGAGCTCCATCGCAGTCTGTAACACTGGTAGCATGCCGCGACATCGTGGACGTGAACCGTATGTGCAGTTGACGGACTTTGAGCGAGGGCGTATAGTGGGCATGCGGGAGGCCGGGTGGACGTACCGCCAGATTGCTCAACACGTGGGGCGTGAGGTCTCCACAGTACATCGATGTTGTCGCCAGTGGTCGGCGGAAGGTGCACGTGCCCGTCGACCTGGGACCGGACCGCAGCGACGCACGGATGCACGCCAAGACCATAGGATCCTACGCAGTGCCGTAGGGGACCACACCGTCACTTCCCAGCAAATTAGGGACACTGTTGCTCCTGGGGTATCGGCGAGGACCATTCGCAACCGTCTCCATGAAGCTGGGCTACGGTCCCGCACACCGTTAGGCCGTCTTCCGCTCACGCCCCAACATCGTGCAGCCCGCATCCAGTGGTGTCGCGACAGGCGTGAATGGAGGGACGAATGGAGACGTGTCGTCTTCAGCGATGAGAGTCGCTTCTGCCTTGGTGCCAATGATGGTCGTATGCGTGTTTGGCGCCGTGCAGGTGAGCGCCACAATCAGGACTGCATATGACCGAGGCACACAGGGCCAACACCCGGCATCATGGTGTGGGGAGCGATCTCCTACACTGGCCGTACACCACTGGTGATCGTCGAGGGGATACTGAATAGTGCACGGTACATCCAAACCGTCATCGAACCCATCGTTCTACCATTCCTAGACCGGCAAGGGAACTTGCTGTTCCAACAGGACAATGCACGTCCGCATGTATCCCGTGCCACCCAACGTGCTCTAGAAGGTGTACGTCAACTACCCTGGCCAGCAAGATCTCCGGATCTGTCCCCCATTGAGCATGTTTGGGACTGGATGAAGCATCGTCTCACGCGGTCTGCACGTCCAGCACGAACGCTGGTGCAACTGAGGCGCCAGGTGGAAATGGCATGGCAAGCCGTTCAACAGGACTACATCCAGCATCTCTACGATCGTCTCCATGGGAGAATAGCAGCCTGCATTGCTGCGAAAGGTGGATATACACTGTACTAGTGCCGACATTGTGCATGCTCTGTTGCCTGTGTCTATGTGCCTGTGGTTCTGTCAGTGTGATCATGTGATGTATCTGACCCCAGGAATGTGTCAATAATGTTTCCCCTTCCTGGGACCATGAATTCACGGTGTTCTTATTTCAATTTCCAGGAGTGTATTTTCTTTTACTTACATATATACATCACTACAATCATTCAGTCCAACTATATTTAGCAAATAATTGCTTTCTACATGTCTTAAATTTAGCGTGTATAGTATTCAAACCTACAGGTGCAACAACACATATATTTGTAGGTGCATCGACCGTGAAATCAGGTTCTTCAGACTTGATACTTATAGGACCTACACTTCTACACTTTGCCACTGGGTGAATAAAGGCATGTTGTTATTGCTTCATATTTATACTATTCTTGTGTATACAAACACTAACAATTCAGTCTGATTGTTGATAAGACACAGCAAAACTCTGAAAATTCACAACGATCGAATTATGTAAAACTGCATGTTCCCTGAAGTTAATTAAACAGTCATTTTTTGTTCTTTGAATGATGACTTATATACATTTGTACAAGAGTGAAATAACAACTTCTTTGCAACAAATTTCAAAGACTTTTACAATTTACATTTTTTGTGATGACTATATATATTTTTGAAATTAATTCTGTCATGTACAGACACGCTAATACTAATACTAATACTAAAAATATCTACATGCACTGTGTTTCCCATGTTTCCCATTAACTCATTACTGATTTTTTTAATAGTTCAAATTGCTTTATGTATACAGTTTTCTTTCCATAATGTAATACAATGCAGACACACACACACACACACACACACACACACATATATATATATATATATATATATATATATATATATATATATATATATATATATATATATATACAAAGTGTGCAGTCATCTTGGACATGTGCATAGTACACACAACCTATATACACACATAGTGTGCAGTCAGTCACACACAAACATACCTACAACAAATGATTCATCCATTAAACTATGTAAACATCCACTATTTAGAAATAAATGCACATCCATACACTCAGTCACCTTAGTGAATAGTGTGAGAATGTGAGGGTCCCTATCACATCTTCATAGATGACCCAAGTATTGTCATGGCACAAAGAGCTTATTTTCAGCTGCAGTGCAGAAAGTAATTCATGGCCTTGCAATCGAAAGTCTTCTTACTGCACCATAAGCAGAGTACTGCCAACGCCCTTCAGGCCCTTCTTGTAACCTTTGATAATGAAAGCCTTTGAGGCCACATGATGTATATCCTTAGCCTAGATTAGGTGGCATCTGTATCTATGTGGTAAGCACACATTTTAAATCTGCACCCTTTCAACTCATCTTTGATTAGGCTGATAACCTTCTTATTTTGAGTTATGCTGTAAGAACTGTAGGCAGCATATCCAGATGTGCCGAATGCGCCTGGATTGAACCCAATTACTTCATTTAAATCACAGTTTTTCTCTCGTAGATGAACCTATCTGTATCCATATAAAGTAATTTGTATCTTCGAAAGTGAGCTTTGCAAATTCATGGTGAAATCGATACATGTTGAGTCTGGGGAGGCCTAGAATACATATACCAAGATGATGAAGTTTGTAAACTGCACCAAAAGCTTACCCATCCTTAAAGCAACTAGTCCTTCATTGAAAATTGTGGCTCGCTTAGAATATGGCCTGGTGATATTATCTTGTGCCATAACACTCCTCCCAAAGGTAAACTACACACATGTTCATAAATTAAGGATAATGATGATACATGGTGAAACAACGCTCTGGTGGGCGGTTTGCGGGTTTAAATCACCTCCAGGTATGATCATGTGGTGCATTTGACCTGTGGTCGTCGCACAGTGGTGCTGGAAGCAGTCCACATACGCAGAGGTGTGTTGGTGCATGTCAGAGTACGGTGCAGCGAGTAAGTATGCAGACGTTTTCAGATGTGCTAATGGTGACTGGGTGTTGAAAATGGCTCAAAGAACAAATACTGATGACGTTATGAGGGGTAGAATACTAGGGCGACTGGAGGCTGGTCAAACACAGTAGGTTGTAACACGGACCCTCTGTGTGCCACAAAGTGTGATCTCAAGATTATGGCAACGATTCCAGCAGACAGGAAACGTGTCCAGGCGCTACGGTATGGGACGGCGCAGCCATTGGAACAGTTGTCTCCAGACACTCAGTCTACAGACGACTGAACAGACTTGGTTTATCTGCCTGGAGCCCTGCAAGGTGCATTCCACTGACCCCTGGTCACAGGAGAGCCTGTAAAGCCGGGTGTCAAGAACACAGTACATGGTCATTGGAACAGTGGTCCAAGGTTATGTTCACGGACGAGTCCAGGTATAGTCTTATCAGTGATTCTCGCTGGGTTTTCATCTGGTGTGAACCAGGAACCAGATTCCATCCCCTTAATGTCCTTGAAAGGGACCTGTATGGAGGTCGTGGTTTGATGATGTGGGGTGGGATTATGATTGGTGCATGTACACCCCTGCATGTCTTTGACAGAGGAACTGTAACAGGTCAGGTGTATCAGGACGTCATTTTGCACCAATATGTCCACCTTTTCAGGGGTGCAGAGGGTCCCACCCTCCTCCTGATGGATGATAATGCACGGCCCCACTGAGCTGCCATCGTGGAGGAGTACCTTGAAACAGAAGCTATCAGGTGAATGGAGTGGCGTGCCTGTTCTCCAGACCGAAACTCCATCCAGCACGTCTGGGATGCCCTCGGTCGACGTAGCGCTGCACGTCTTCAAACCCCTAGGACACTTCAGGAGGTCCGACAGGCACTGGTGCAAGAATGGGAGGCTTTACCCCAGCAGATGCTCGACCACCTGATCGAGAGTATGCTAACCTGTTGTGCAGCCTGTGTATGTGTGCATGGTTATCATATCCCATATTGATGTTTGCGCACATGCGCAGGAAACAGTGGCGTTTTGTAGCACATGTGTTTTGAGACGGTTTTCTCAACTTATCACCAATACCATGCACTTACAGATCTGTGTCGTGTGTGTTCCCTATGTGCCTATGCTATTAGCGCCAGTTTTGTATAGTGTCATGTTGTGTGGCATCACATTCTGTAATTATCCTTAATTTATGAGCATGAGTGTATATGGATTTCGATGCAGTATCTAACTTTTCCATGGTTTTGCTGAAAAATAAATATTCATAATTTTTAGAAATGCTTTTCGAACTCAAACATAGCTAGAGCCATCTTTTAGGTATTTACATCAATGTACTCTTTCAACCCGAATGACTGCTACGTGGAGATAGTGTGGGTGACTCTAATAAGTCTCATCCCAAACTGAAACATTGCTGGATGTTTCTGTTGTGCAGAATGTATCTCTGCTTATCTGCTTATTCTGCAGTGTCATCTACAGTTTGGAAATGGAACCACTGTGTGGGACTAGGCGCTTCAGATACAGCAGCGAGTCAGTGTCCACATAAGGCAAATGAGTAACATATGCCAGGTATGTCTCCAACATGTCTCATTCATTAGAATCCACAGCCATGTATTACATATTTTCCTCCAGCCTGGGAATTTTCTTTTTTGGTAGCCATCAGAACCCACCAATCGGCAGAGGTTGTTGCATTGGGTCCCCTTAGTGATTGTTTACATCGAAGTAAAGGATGTAACTCAAATCATCAGGTGACCTATACTCCTTCTCACCCATTCAAAAGTTGCTCACCTTTGCGTACCTATGTACAAACCAGCCATGTCCCATGTGAGCCCACATTCGAAAAAGAGCAACATGTTAACATCAGTCAACAGCTCGATTCTGGCACATGTGCTTTGTGTTTTCAACATTCTGTCCCACAAAACCCATGGTATCGTGCTGTAGAAGGAAGGATCCATAGTGCACGTGTACACGCATACATTCTGGAATTTCGCAAAAATGTCTGTGAGCAGACGTATGTCAGTGTCCATGTACAATCTAATATATTCCCCTAAATCAGAGATGTTGAGCTCCTGTCAAACACTCACTGCACGCCCATACTCCATGCCCATACTCCCTCCATTGAATCCAAGTATTTATAAGGAAAGATACCTTTCTTTGCGACAAGCTAAAACATTACGTCATCAGAGTATGCAGCTCTGGCGACATGTTTACTCTCCTGATGCATTGTCTCAGAAAGTTTATGAAAAGATCCATACATGGAACATAATAAATCCAGGAAGTGGAGCGTTATTCTTGGCGTGATTCGCTTGGACACCAAAAGGTGGTTTTCTACACTGTCAAGTGTGGCAATGGTCTTATTACCTCTAAAGCCAAAATCACCCAAATGATCAACAGTAAAGTGATTATCAAACCCCCTCAGATTATGGAGGAAGATGAGTGTTTGTCATGGTAGTTGGTACTTCAAGTTTCTTGCGTTATGAACTGCCCAGCAGAACTTGCACACTAGTTGACTTTTGTCTCTATGTGGAGTTTCCGCATCTCTGTTCAGGCCCAACACACACATATGACTATCAACTGCCTGGTCGTATAAGACATCATTCTCTGACGACTTGGTCATGGGAATCTGGTTCGATAAATCTCTTCTATATTCGTTGCAAGTTTTTCATGTTCAAAGAGAACCATCTCGAAGGATTATCCCTGTTGTATGAATCGAAATATGTGGTTAGACTCATATGAGTGACGTTACAGTCATACGAGCATACAACATCATACACCTCTGCGTAAGATGCATGACATTCTGTGAAGGTGGCATGAGAGGCAGTGGGGCCATCTTCACAACGTGCCTCAGGAGCTGGTAAGCACACAGAGTCAGTGTATAAACCAAGGGTAACGCTTCTAGTGGTTCTTAGACCTTATAAACTTGTTTGTCTTGGTAGGCACTTCCACACATACTGGTTCCTTGTTAGAGTAATCAGTCACATACTTTTCTAAATAATTTCTGTTAGTAAATGATTGATACACAAAAATGCCTTGTAATATATCGTTTCGACAGTTGAGGGGAAAACAGGTGGAACTTGTTTTTAATCCAGATCTAGTGTTGCTTCTCGCTGTTTTAGGCTAGCAGCAAAGCTACCTGTTTGGGGCGCTGATCAGCTCTTTTGGATAAACAGAGGGGTCCGATCACTTTAAGCATTACATCTTCTCGCTCACTTTTATCTATCCTGAGACCATAAACGTGAATTGATTAATCAAGGTTCTGCTCTCCAATACTGGTATGTCCTGAAGTTTTATGAGGAATATGATGCTTTTGAAGTGCCTGTATACCCGCAGTGTTTCAGGTAACTTCTGTTGCAAGCCAAAAGTTACCATGAAAAGTAATATTCAGCCCTCTTGGCAACACTCTAGACATTAATACAGGGTTTTTAGTAGGAATACTTGTTGGAAGAGGGATGAAACTGGGATCCCCCATCAACTGGGTAAAAACCATACAATGACACATTGGGGTGTGGTAAGCAGCTAAGTGCATTACCACCTCTTCTTTCCTGCATTCTGTAAAAATGGCCAAGTATGAGACTCTTGGTAAAAATTCTGAACCACTCTGCAGTTGACTCACCCATTGATATCAGGCCGTTTTTCCTCAAATTTTCGAATATACTCATTTATTCTGCAT
This sequence comes from Schistocerca americana, assembly GCF_021461395.2. Taxonomy (NCBI): domain Eukaryota; kingdom Metazoa; phylum Arthropoda; class Insecta; order Orthoptera; family Acrididae; genus Schistocerca; species Schistocerca americana. The sequence continues at coordinate 892,113,744 of NC_060120.1, forward strand.
CACTGCCTTCCTTTAGAGGTGCAAGAGCTCGCAGTATACAACAGCCTTGAAGCTAATGATGTGATACTGCAGGTTGTTGATGATTCCGGACAGCCCCCTTTCCAAAATGGTTTTGTCTGTGTGATCTCCTAAGATCCTGTCCCCCTAAAGCACCAGCAACCACAGAGTAGTCCAATGAGTCTTCATGATTTACCTGGTGAGAGTGGGCTGGTGGGCTGGTGATGATGGACCAACGTCTGTGTGAACTAGGATGTAATGGACTGGCCTGATGAGAGCACCTTCGCAGTTACAGGGTCAAGGGGTCCACTCACTGTGTCAGCATCACTGTCGATGGACATGCTTGCGACGAATGCATCATAGTTGACTGTCCCAACTGGGGCAATAAATTTATTATTATCAGGTCTAGCTGTGGTGCTGTTATCGGCTTAAACCCGCCTCTGGACGGTTTGAATACTCCTGTAAAGGAAGGAGATACATTGATAAGTATCCAGTGTAACATAAATTAGACATATGCATATATAAACTATTTTTGATACTTGCTTTGAAGTTAATCTACGATGGTATAGCCAATAAGGCATTTCAGTCACTCAACATTATCATCATTCAGAATAATAATGCATTACAAGTGCATCTACAAAACAAGAAAATGCATCATAAGCACTGTAGGAAAATGAAAAACTATCTATAGAAAAAGAAGTGATATTATTTATGTATCTCCCCCTCAGTGACACGTCATTCCCCTCATACTTTTGTTAGAAAATGGTGTCATGGTGTGATCGTTGATCTACATGATACTCATAACACCCATTCATGCAGTTTCGTTGAAAAAACAGGTCTATGGGGGTGGAAGCATTACACCAGACATTTAGTTTTAAAAAATCATTCAAACACATTTACATACACATACATATACAGATATAAATATGTGTACGTACTTTCACATTTGTGACCAGTTAGCAGTTCTGGTGCAGTCGGCCCAAATCACTCACTCTATTCCCGCAAATCATTCATTAGGAAAACCATTGCTTCATCATCAAGTAACAGTGATGGTATGTTGCTTTGTGCAACATAAAAAAATCCTCTGATTGTGACTACATACACACTGAACAAGCATATAAATTGGTTCAGATATATACCTGCAGCCTCATCATTAACACATGAAAAACGAGTGTGCTTACTTGCTCCATCACCACTAGAACTGTCAGACTGGCACCTTATAACTCATGCTGTAGCTGTCAATGATGATCAAACTGAAGTAGACAGGAGCTGTCGAGGGCAGCTTATTTATTGTCGCTGGTGGGAGTGCACCCACATCTAGTTTTCACCAATCAGGACACATTATCTCAACTGCCAGCATGCTTGTTGCAACTTGCAGTTAGAATAATGGTGATCATATAACTACCAGCATCCCTTTACATTGGACCTGGTCAGCATAGAGACTGATAGTATCTGAGAAAGCCACTGGCCTTGGCGCATACACACATCATGGTACACCACTTTTTATATCTGATGCACACTGGAGATGCACATGTGCCACAGGCCACAAGGGACACCAATTTTGACATCCGATGCAAGCTGGAATCCGATGCAAGCTGGAATGAAAGCTGCATCTCGAATCAGATAATCAGATAACTGACAGATGTCAACCAGTGCATGTGGTCCACAGCTCATATGGTTAACCATGGGAAGCTGACTGGCTGCATACTGTTAGGATAGACCTACACTTTCGAATAATTGAAATAATTGATGACATGTGTTCCTAATGTCCCTGTTGTCTGGAAGAAAACATCGTTTCCGAAGAACAAATTAAATCCCAAAACCGTGTAGAGTCAGTTATAACTGAATCATTATTGCGTGACTACTTCTACGTAATAACGACTGAAGGAATTTTGACAAATGATAAAAACTGCAAAGTGGTTAGTGAAATTTCAGGTAATGAAGTTAAATATTTTTTAGCTTATATTGCAATGGTTATAGAAAATGGTCGCTAGCTCATGGTGTGTGCAGACAACATTTTATAGTTGTTAATCAACTTGAATAGTATCTATGTAATAATTAAAGCAGCACAATCAGGTGGGAATGGGCGCAATAACACTGACTCCCAATCAGATTCAAAGCCATAGTTAGCAACTCAAAATAAATCTAATCGTGAAATCAGTAAATCAAATTGCAGCTAAGCATATGCACTTGAGTGCTAATCGTTTGGCACTCAGTTTGTGTAATAAATAGCTTCACACAGTCTACCATAATGCCTGCTGCTAATATTTCTGCTGTTGCAATTGTTCTTAAATAAATATTTTCTGCTACACAAAATGTCTAATTAGCAAGTGACTTTTATTAAATAACTAATGATTAAGTTTTGCTTCACGTATTTTGGAAGTGAGAGTAGAAATTATTGGTCACACAAAGAAATTAATATTCTGACCTAAAGAAATCTTTAAAAGGTCACTGAAATTAATTTTTCATAATCACTGACAATTAATACTCGTTTAAGTGAAGATTTCGCTGAGCAACAAAATCCATTTTTTTTAACTATCAGTCTCAATTATTTTTTAAAGTTTTGATAACTTTCACTTATTTAAATAAAATATCAGTATTAAATTAGCTCAGCAATGTTAGTCTTCTTATCATCAAGAGTTTTAATTATGGCAGAGTAGAAACCTACTTGATAATTGTTCTGGTTTAAGCACTTGTAACAAAGCGTTAACTGAAGTGAGTAATAAGTCACAAAATGAAACTATTATACTAGCTAGCCTTGATACACTTCTAAATATTACAAATGGTCTAATCTTACTTCAGTGAGTGGCTGCTAGTGCTACGTAAGTTAAAAATCGCTGACAATGCACAACGACAGGCTCTTCTTAGCGTCGCCTTGCAATAAACAATTTTGGGCCTAGAGTGCTCTTCTTTCATATTAATTCCTTTTGATGCGTTTTGCACTGTGCTCAATTAACACCACAGTAATATCTGGCCATGACATACAGTTCTTCCGTTTCGATACATTATAATGTGCCTCACTAAATGCCGCTAGCAGCCACTACGCCTGAGCGCTACTGTCGGACTCTACTGGACAAGAGCTGGCGCCAGACAACTGCACTAAGCGCGTCCGTGGACAGCAACAATGTTCCTTACTTCAAATATAATCTTTGACTGGTCATAATAGCAAATCGCCCTGATTAGACGGTGTTTACTACATGTTTTACATAATTCTTTTTTAGATATTGCATTTAAATTACATAATCATATTCATTGATAGGAAAATATTTATAAAATAGTGACAACATATATTACATAAAAATGATTCCATTACTCAAAATTACAACGTTAATACTGCGAAAATTCTTATGTTAGACACTGTGTTGTTGTGTTACACAGTGTGCCAGCGCAATATCATTGGCATACTCATCATTTTCTGGTCCACATATGGCGTCCGATTCGACCAGTAGGCAGATCACATATTAATGTTCAGATATTTTGTTCGTATGTGGCAGTATGACATGTAAAAATATCACATTTCTCCACATTCTTTGCACTAAATTGACATTTTGTGATTATCTAACTGGATGTGTGCACCATTATCTTTTCGCTGATTATTAAAGTGTGAAAATACTAACCATTATTTCATCTAAATAAGTAAACTGTATCCTAAACGTAGTGGCCCTAACATAAAGCCTAGGGAAGATGTTTGCACGCGTGAATATCTGTTCATTCACTATAAAGTGCTGTAGTTATGCTTATCACGTGTACTTCGGTGTAATCACAAACATTCCATTTGAACCCCTCATATCACCGTGTGTTGTTACCCTATTGCAGATACAGAGAGAGTATTTTTGATAGAATTAAGTGCTAGAAACTGTAGTTCTATACACACATACACAACAACATAGGGATGAGAGCTGCTGACATACATCCATAGAGAAATGCTTGCATTATCTATCTGCAGACTGTTTACCGCCAAGAGTGAAAGGTGGTGGGAATTTGAAGATGATTTGGTGCAGGATGGAAATTAGAAAATTCTCGTCCCTAACACAGTGCTAGTCTGTTAAAACAGTACAACCTCATTTCAATTTGTTCCTGGTGGACAATATTGTTTTCTTTAAACATTCTTGCAAAGAAGTTATTTTATAATGTAAAAAGCTTGTGCTACACTGTTCATTCATTTCTAAAACCAATTACTGCACTCTCTATGAACTGACATCAGGATCATGGTGATGATGTTTATTGCCATTTAAAAAACATTTGTGTGTGTGTGTGTTTGTGTGTGTGTGCATGTCATTTATTGTTTATAAATGTTCTTTCTTGTGTCCAGTAATCCGAAAACATCTTCACTCATTATATGTTTGTATTTCTTATGACAGACAAGAACAATGCAGACTGTTCTATTACTTTTTTTGTCATGCTGAGTACCCACCTCTCGGATCACAGTTTATTCACTTATAAAAGGGGATAGAAAATAACTCAAGAGGTCTTGTGCCTTTCTTTTAAGGGATTAGAAAAGTGCATTTTATTATTATTATTACAGGATTAATCAATACAAAGATTAGTTAATTACAACATCTTGTGTTCCTGTAATTCTCCGCCAAGTCTCTTTATCCAGCGCATCTTCTTTGTCGATGCTGCTATGTTCCATTAATCCATTTATGTGGTCTGTCAAGGACATCGTGGTCTTTCGCGCTTATGTCTGCTGACTGGTTTCCATTCATAAACCTTCTCTGGTCACCGATGATCTGGCATTCTCATCATATGTCCATCCCATTTTAATGATTTTCTTTCAATTCTATCACTATATCATTTGCCTTCATTCTAGCTCTTACTTCATCATTAATTTTCCTTTCGATTCTTGATATTCTGGCACTCCAACGCAAATAATTCATTTCCACAGCTATTAGTCTTCTTTTGAGATCCACATTTCATATCCATAGTTCTAATCCATAGCATAGCACTGATTCAACCATTATCTTACCTACTCTTTTCTTATTGCTGTTGGAAATATTCTTATCCCGCCAAAAAGAATTCATACACCCTAACACTTTTGTGCTTTGCTGTATTCTATATTTTACTTCTGTATGGCCCAATCCATTTTGATCAATATGTGCCCCAAGCTATATAAATTTCTCTACCTGTACCATAACTGCTTTGTCATTGATGTGTACTTCAAATTTAGCATCACTATTCGCCACCAGATACTCTGTTTTTGTTAGACTCATTTGTAGTCCCCATCTGTTGCATTCCTGATATAATCGTCGTATAATGGACCCAAGGTCATAATCATTTTGTGCTATAATAGCTTGATTGTCAGCAAAAATTAATGAAAATATCTGTACATCATTGACGTGATTCCCATTCCTCTGCAGCTGTTCTTTCAATTTCGGAGAGCCACTTCTATATTTAAATTGTACAAGAGGGCTGACATATTGCAACCTTGTTGCAAACCTTTAGTGACATTAATAGGTCCTGATAACTTTGAACCTCGTTAATTATCCCACAGCTTAGATCGAGGGACTGTATCGTAAGCTTTTGCTAAATCTACAAAGGCAATGTGTAGCTCCTTACCTTCAGCTATAAATTTCTCCATTAGTTGTTGTAAAATAAATAATTTATCTGTACATGATCTGTTCTGCCTAAACCCGCTCTGGTCTTCCCCAGGGCATTTTCCTACCTCAAAGATGATATATTGCTCAGGGGCTAGGTGGCTATTGCCTCTGTGGACTAAGAATGATTACTTTCTTGCAAAAAAGGTAAGAAATCACAGAGGCTTTCTTCGAGCTCTTACTGCATTGGCCTTTCCCATGATTAGATGGGACACCGATACTTGAAATGTTATCAAATTTACGAGATTTTACAGAACAGCTGCTGTAGCGAACTATCTTCGTGGAGTGAGCAACGAAACCTAACGCAATGACTTTGTGTCTTTTTTGTGTGCTCTCTATTGTCCTTAAAGTCATCGAACTTTTATCTACGTAACGACAACTGTAGGAGATACTACAGTTAAGAGAAGGTAATCAGGAGGTCCACGTTGGTTTCTCTTAGGAGATAGGGAAGTCTGGCTACTAAAATACGACGCACAAGGTGTGAGTGCTTCCTTATTTGGATGGCTAATGGTTCAAATGGCTCTGAGCACTATGGGACTTAAATGCTGAGGTCATCAGTCCCCTAGAACTTAGAACTACTTAAACCTAACTAATCTAAGGACATCACACACATCCATGCCCGACGCAGGATTCGAACCTGCGTCCGTAGCGGTCGCGCGGTTCCAGACTGTAGCTCCTAGAACTGCTCGGCCACTCTGGCCGGCCCTTATTTGGATGCAGACTGTGAATTGTGTTGGGACAAAATCCTAGCGCAGCAGTGCATATACTTCTGAAGATGAAATGAACACATTCCGAAATCGTTGGATCATTAAATACATTTCATTTGTGGCAGAGGTGTTGTATTGACAACACTCTTGTATTCGCAGAAATGAACTGCACCCCCAGCATGAAAAAACCCTTATTGGAAAGGATTACTTCTGTCCATAGCACACATAAAGGGAGAAGATTCTATGCACTTACTTCTAGCTTCTCTTGCTACTGATTTATTCAAGTAACGCTGATTATACTGTAAGGGAGCCCTTGGAAAGAGAAGCATATTAATACGACGGCGGGATCATTACAGAGAGTAAATCTAACCTTGAACTGGTCGGAAACTTAATGCAAAACCGACCGTTTGCGTTTCGAAGGAACAATCCCTAGATTATCCTTAAACAATTTACAGAAACGATAGGAAGCCTGAAGCAGAATTTTTGCTGGACGAGAATTTGAACCCTGCTCCCCTAAACTATTTCAAAGTGTCAACAATTGCGTCGTAGCTTCAGCAGCTGAGCTGTGTGTAAGTACTGAAGGTAAATATACAAATGCTTTTTTATATCAGTGCCACGTCAGTATTGCGTCGTTACGGATTTTACATTTTCGCCGTCACGTGTGTGGCAGGTGATAGTAGGCAGGTCTCATTCGTCAGCCCTATTTTTCGAGTGTTTGTTAATCGATATCGCCGGATAAGAAACGTTTTCTGTTTACAGTAAAGTGAAATCGTTCACCGCCTTAGTGGAACACCTATCTAATCGGTGCTGGTGAACAAACTGAATGAAATGATGTATTTCCCTCAGAACAGATCGCCCAGTGGATTCAGGATAACACGCTCGAATAAACTTAGCGTTCATTGTCAGTCTTATAATCAGCTTTATGGGGATAGCAAAAGGATGATCATTGCATTTGTCGTAGATCTTACATATGCGCCATTTTTTGTGCTTTTATGGACAGTGTACAACCAACTACACACTTCATGGACGAAATCAAAGTTTCAAAAAACAGGTACAAGAGTTCATTGTGTACTTCCATAAAGAGTAGAGAAATGTCATGTGAACGCACTGTGGCTTAGCATGAATTGGACATACTGAGCCATGGTGACTTCCGCGAGGACGCGCTCGCTATCCTACTGGCGCCACTGCTGCGCGCCTTCCATTGTTTCTCGCCCTCGTCGTATCATCTTTGGTTGCCGATGTGTTCCCTCTGGGACTTTGTGGTGGGGAGTGGTGTGTGGCACACGGAACTGGACGGATGTGCCTGGGTACTCGACGTCTTGGCGAGTGCAGCAGGTTGAAACTGTTGACCGTTGGACCATGGGGGCTGCGTTTTCCTGCAGCGTTGACCATTGCTACCAGCGAATTTAGAGGGAAAGGAGCGGCTCTCATCGCATTCAACCTGGTTACGAAGTGCATCAGTTAATTGTGGTGTGCTAAATAGGCAGAGATGTATTCAACAACCTGTTAGCAGCTACGAGCAGGAGGGAAGTATTATTCTGTGCTTACCTGGAGTCCTAAAGCTATTGGCCTCCTTAAGACTTAATCGAAATTGTGTATGAAGACCGATCAATAAATATTGTACTTAAAGGCTGTCGATTCTGCCCCGGTGTGAGCTGGGCAGGAATCCGGTTTCTTTATGCATTTCAATTAGCCCTTTTGGGACTGTTTCTGTCAATCTGGAAGATTCTGTAAACACCAAACTATTATTTTGCATTGTTAATCTCGTACTTGAAATCACTGCTTGTTGTCATTGAGCATTTGATACTACTGATTGTAATTTCTATTTGTTGTAGACCTTATGGCCATCCATGGGGCGAATTATTGGTTTTGGCCTGTAACTAAAGTTGTGTACGCTCAGCCTAAAAGCACGCAAGTGTGGGTCATGTGTGTGTGTATGTGTGTGTGTGTGTGTGTGTGTGTGTGTGTGTGTGTATGTGTGTGTATGTGTGTGTATTTGCCCACACACTTACTCCCTGCTGAGGAGCCCTTCGGGTTATATTTGTAAACTTTAACTGCCCTTCTGTCATTTGGTGCATATCCAAATTACAGTATCTATCAGCCCCTAAGAGACCCCAGAAAAGGTATGTCTTGACTTCTTTAATCTTGTTTGTATTATTACGTAATTATTCTTTTAAATCACAATCTCTTAAATTACATTGTTTCTTATTATTGCTAGGAAGGTTATCTTGCAATTTTTATGAGCGGGCTGTTCCTATACCAAAGTTTTAATAGCTGGTTTCTTTTAAAACGATCTTTAATTACCCATTTAAGTATTGCTGTGTAATATTATGTTTAATGCAAATGTCCTTATGCACTGTGATCATCATCATCATCATCATTTAAGACTGATTATGCCTTTCAGCGTTCAGTCTGGAGCATAGTCCCCCTTATAAAATTCCTCCATGATCCCCTATTCAGTGCTAACATTGGTGCCTCTTCTGATGTTAAGCCTATTACTTCAAAATCCTTCTTAACCGAATCCAGGTACCTTCTCCTTGGTCTACCCCGACTCCTCCTACCCTCTACTGCTGAACCCATGAGTCTCTTGGATAACCTTGCTTCTCCCGTGCATGTAACATGACCCCACTATCTAAGCCTGTTCGCCCTGACTGCTACTTCTATAGGGTTCATTCCCAGTTTTCCTTTGATTTCATCTTTCGACCAACTTTGTTGTATGGTAGCGAAAGCTGGGTGGATTCAGGTTACCTTATCAATAAGGTTTAGGTTACGGATATAAAAGTAGCTAGGATGATTGCAGGTACTAGTAGATGGGAACAATGGCAGGAGCGTGTCCACAATGCACTGTGATATTAAATTAAAAACCTTATTTTTATGAATTTGGCAGAAATCTTGGTAACTGTTTCTGTCGACCGCTACTTGCCGTTGTCGCCACCTATCGGCAAACGGCGGAAGCAAAGTTGTACACCTTGTATTAGTTGGCTTGTGATAGGATTGTTATTAAATAAAAAATATGTTTGGGACTGATAAATGACACATCAAAATGGGCCTCTCTACCACGCATTCTCCTTAAATTAATCCCATTCATTGTTCTGGGTCTCAATTACGATGTACATCACATAATGTGGTTGAAATAATAGGAAGAGGGGCACCTACCCTCCCAGTGGTGTCTGAAGACAGGCAAAGAGGACTGTCCACTGCTGCGCATGACCTGCCTGCCAGTTCTGGTACGCTACCTTCTGTAGGCAGGACACGAACTGTTAATTCATACTGATCCCTCTTAAGATGTGAAAAATTTGGGCACCTCCTGGAATCCATGATAGGTGATGACTTCCTCAAAACAACGAAAAGTGTTAATGTAATAACTCAAGGAATGACAAATGTATTTGTACAAAACTCAAAGGAATGACAAATGATGTCAAAGGATATCACAATGCATAAAGATGTTTGCATTATACATAAAGTTACAAATGGTTCTCATAGAACATGTCAACTGTACAGTACAATGGTGGCCCGATTACTAACAGTTAACTAATTAAATAAACCTGTGGCGGCACACTGTCTGCATGACTAGCATCACAACTGTGGGCTAGTCACACAACAGGACTTGGATATAAGTTCAACAAACGTTAACTAAACCATTAAAATGAACAAACCTCCACTGGAAGAGTAAGCTCGACGTCTACTCCAAGGCAAGAAACTAAACACAAGTACATATAATGTTGGTATTCAATGTCCGTTAGCCATCTTACCACTAGGAGGTACACAATCGTTAAAATTTTCCTTACTAGGGAGCGTAACGCAGATGACGACACTTTGTCATAAGACAAAGTTATTCTGCTACCATAAATACAAGATATGGGCAAGCATGCCAAAACGCTACCCAAACATAAAAACCGAAGCAAACAGTAATACTTCACTGATTGGCCACAAGGCTGTTACACATAAATCATGCCAAGTACTTAAATGAAGTACCAGGTTCCTAAAACACCATTAAAATGATAATAACAATTAAATACTTATTTTTTTAAAGAAATCAAGAAACTCAGTGCTCAGTTTTCTCAAAGGATCGAAAGGCACTTTGACAATGTGTAAAACTTGTTAGTACTACAGTTCCATACCTATTACATCAGGTATTATTGAAACAAACGTAAATAGGAATTTTGTTTATTTATATTTATTTTACACATCTAGTAGGACCAAAATGAGCAGCAAATCTCAAAGGTCTTGGAACGTGTCAGAGCATGAAATTATAGCATAAAAGTAATACCATTTAGAATAAAATGTTTATGAACCCAAAATAGACAGCCGGCCGAAGTGGCCGTGCGGTTAAAGGCGCTGCAGTCTGGAACCGCAAGACCGCTACGGTCGCAGGTTCGAATCCTGCCTCAGGCATGGATGTTTGTGATGTCCTTAGGTTAGTTAGGTTTAACTAGTTCTAAGTTCTAGGGGACTAATGACCTCAGCAGTTGAGTCCCATAGTGCTCAGAGCCATTTTGAGCCCAAAATAGACAAGTCATAAGTTTAACTAAACGCAATCAACAATATAACACAGGAGTCAGCTTAATTTTTCAAGTAACTCCTCGCCATAACAGGAGTGACTCATGAGGAAACTCTTCAGTTTTGATTTGCCTGTGGAGGGGGTGTTGGGGATGCTGATTGCAGCTGAAGTCGCGGCTCGAGCTGGTAACTGTGTTGGATTACGAGCTCGTGACTGGCTGCAACATCAAATAGCTGACACCCCATGTAGCCCTTTCAGTCCACCACAGGCCCCAGCCGCACGTGCGTGTCCTGTCACAGGTGCTCTGTATGTAGGCAGACCTGTATACAGTCTAAGTACGCCACTCGGGACACAGGAGTTTTAGCTTACTTCGATGCCTGCACCCATGCAAGATTCTTGCTGGACTGCTCCCGCTGATGGTGCAGGACAGGTACATGCTGTGGAAGCTGTCGATTGCATTCTTGGTCAATGTCATCATCAAGGCCTTTAGCCTTCAGCACACAGGACGAGTTAGCTAACACTGACGTGGCAGTCTACGAGTGTGTTCACTTCCTGTTGTTTCATGTTGAGGAGCTATTTCATCACGTGAAACACAAAATAAGTTCTGAGATATTTCAGCAACGTGACATGTAAAGTGCCAATGGCTTTACCACAGTGGTAACACTGGTTCCCATCAGATCACTGAAGTTAAGCGCTGTCGGTCTTGGCTAGTATTTTTATGGGTCATCGCCCGGGTCTGCCGAGTGCTGTTGGCAAGCGGGGTGCACTCAGCCTTGGTGAGGCCATTTGAGGAGTTACTTGACTCAGGAGTAGCGGCACCGATCACGAAAACTGGCAACGGCCAGGAGAGCAGTGTGCTCACCACATGCTGCTCTGTATCTGCACCCTACGACGCCTAAGGGCTGAGGATGATACAGCGGCCGGTCGGTACCGTTGAGCCTTCAGGCCTGTTTGGACCGTGTTCGTGTTTGTCTTTGTCACGTAAAGTAGAACCAATAGGAAGCAAAAATGCTACCCACGTCACAAACAGAAAGCTTGAGGCCTGCAAACAGCAAGATGTTCAAAAAATGGTTCAAATGGCTCTGAGCACTATGGGACTCAACTGCTGAGGTCATTAGTCCCCTAGAACTTAGAACTAGTTAAACCTAACTAACCTAAGGACATCACAAACATCCATGCCCGAGGCAGGATTCGAACCTGCGACCGTAGTGGTCTTGCGGTTCCAGACTGCAGCGCCTTTAACCGCACGGCCACTTCGGCCGGCACAGCAAGATGTCATACTGCATTTGTCAGAGTTCAGTAGAAGCACATACTCGACGGATTTTATATCATATCTTACACCCCATGCATATATGCTGTTTCTAAGCACCAGCACACCGCCAGCCGGTGTGGCCGAGAGGTTCTAGGCGCTTCAGTCTGGAGCCGCGCGACCGGTACGGTCGCAGCTTCGAATCCTGCCTCAGGCATAGGTGTGTGTCATGTCCATAGGTTAGTGAGGTTTAAGTAGTTCTAAGTTCTAGCGGACTGATGACCTCAAATGTCAAGTCCCATAGTGCTCAGAGCCATTTGAACCAGCACACCTAATGTATCGAGAACGAGTCGTTATTGCTAGGATTTGTCATAATAAAACTGGGCAAACGTCATATTGGCGATTAAGGAATTTTCTAATTTAGTTATTATTGCATTATAACTCGATTGTTATCAGTTTAAGGCAACGGAACATTAAAGATTCCTAGCAAATGTATCGTTCCTATTAGGATTTTTATGATCAAATGTAAATTAATAACATATCAGCGATTAAAGCATATAGAAGAGTATAAGATAAAATCCAAAGTCTGTTAGAATGTAGCCGCAGCCTAGCGCAGTATGTAGAGACAGCCTACTACAGTTCGCATTAGGTCGGTGTAGTGTTTGAAGTCTGCTGTACTTCCTTTTTCTGCGGCTTCGCGTTTTCCTTCTTCAGAAGGCTGTAACAAAGAATGTGCCACAGAGAAGTACAAGTCACTTACAAATATTAAAAAGTGACAACGAAATTAATAGGAATACTTTCTGTTATACTTAATGTTACGTAATTATAAGTGCGTTCTTTGGCAGGATAGAGTTTGCTCGATTTGGTCAAATTTTATAAGCTATGTCTTTACTGACTGGACTTGTGTGTTTCCTTTTTCTCTTATTGCATTTTCATGGATACTGAAGTTTTTATTTATGTATTAGCATATGAGCAAGGGAAGAAATGCGCTAACACAGGAATTTTACACGTGTCCGTTTTCACGAACATACTGTATTGTTTGCGAGCCAAATGAAGCTGACAGCTGCGCTGGAGAGCACTGAGAACGCAAAATCACGTTAACCAGCTCGTCCTGTGTGCCGACGGCTTTACACGTATGAGGCTTAAACGACGTGAGTATCCACGCGGCCTCTACGTTGGAGGCTGACAGTACTTAGGTCATCAGCGCCGTTGTGGTAACAAAAAGCCTTGAGCAACAGTGGACACTGGGGACTATCGTCAAATACCAGTGTGGGTGGAGCTCACTCGACCAGAAAGATTCTACAGAGAGCAAGAACGGTAGAACGGGTGATTACTGGAGATATCCGTGCTACGAGTACAAAGAGAAGTTCGAGAGAGTGTCCACCACCAAGAAACTCAAATCTCACTGAAATGCAGCACGCACATTCAGTGCCATCATCGATACCAAGACAATATATGTTCCGCTCAGCTAATACCTTCATGCAAGTAATCCTTACACATTTTGGTACGTGACAGCGTAGTGTTGGGCTGATGCCTTACACATTTCATTGTTATTGTCCTAATTTATAGAAATCCGTATGATGATTGTACTAATTCATAGGTATCTGTATGATGATGCGATTGATTGCGATAGATCGAGCCACTGACACTCATCTAATTTCGCATTTTCTACCTATCTATTTTGGTATTACAGGATCATTTAGTAACCGCGAAAGCGTTACGCAGATGATAGATAAACTCCAGTGGAAGACTCTGCAGGAGAGACACTCAGTAGCTCGGTACGGGCTTTTGCTGAATTTTCGAGAACATACCTTCACCGAGGAGTCAAGCAGTATATTGCTCCCTCCTACGTATATCTCGCGAAGAAACCATGAGGATAAAATCAGAGAGATTAGAGCCCACACAGAGGCATACCGACAATCCTTCTTTCCACGAACAATACGAGACTGGAATAGAAGGGGGAACCGATAGAGGTACTCAAGGTACCCTCCGCCACACACCGTCGGGTGGCTTGCGGAGTATGGATGTAGATGTAGATGTAGATGTAGATGTTGATGTAGGTGCATGTTTAATGATTTGCACAACTCTGCAGAGGAGTGGATGAGCCGCGTTGCAGACAGTGTAGAAAGCCACTGAGGGCGGCGAGCATGTTCCTTGTGGGATGGAGCGACTACCAAGGATGACCGTCTGGAACAGTGGTCCTGTTCGCTATTCAGCAAGTAGAATTTGCCAGCCACGCTGCGTTGTCCACTGCTGCGCCGAGCGGGGGGGGGGGGGGGGGGGCGTGTGATCTGAGGTCTTTAGAACTGGAGTCCCCGCCCTGTGCGACTTGTGCAGCAGTTATGAACAGTTCTTTTCTCATACCGTGTGGAGACTTGGTGTCATCCTGATGCCATTCCAGGTGGACAACAAATTCTATCTCTTGCAATGTGAGCAGGCAGCTCATTTGGTGATTTTAAAAAAAGTCTGTGAGGTGAGAGTTCCTAACTTCGGCTCTCAAAATATCTTACGTGGGAAGACACCTCATCGGGGCAGTAAAAAAATTATATGCCAGGTAGGGTAATGGATTGCCACCTCTTAAAATTTCAGTGCTTAATACCGACGATGTCTTTCCATTGGTGGAGGAACATTTGTGCAGACCTTTTGCGGGAAAAGCTAGAACTGAGGAAAAAATGTGATAATTTTGGAAGGTACTTGATCACAGAATGGGGTTGAAGACACTTGTTTGGAGAGCAGTGGAGCTGCATTTCGAGAATCAGCTCATCATTTCTAACTGAGCAGTACAGTTCTTATAATTCTGAGTCGTCAGTTCTGGTGAGAATACCTAACAATGTAGGCATCACGGGAGGAGAATGATTAGGTGTTTTTGATCGTTTCTTTTAAGCTTGATTAGATAACCATTTTGATATTTTGGAATTTCAAATCAAACACCTTTCAGCCGTCTAAATTTCCAAATCGTTATTTTATTTGGCTACCAGTTTCGAAAGTATGTTCCGCCACCTTCAGGTCCCCTGACCGAAGTGTAGGAGGAATCCCAGCATTCAGCATTCAGTGTCTGGTATCCGTAATTTTTTGAGACAGCGATCACTTTGAACATCACCTGTCGATTGTTAGACAAACATTCAAACCCAGTCTTTGACTGATCTTCGGAAATCATAATGTTATGTTACGTGAAACTGCAGCAAACTACAAATAGATTCTTGCTGAGCAGAATAAGGATAATTTCGAAGATTTCCAAAGCTTATTGCAAGAGGTAAGGTATGCGAGCTGCGGTCAAGGGGATGGTCGTGCTCATGAAGTTAAACTGTTTTCTTCTTTTAATCTGAGACCAAAGGCAAATGGAAAGTGTGATTGTGAGCAACTTCAACCGCAAGAAGGATCGACATAGCAGTAACAGCAGGGGGCACCGAGAAGATCTCCCAAACCGAAATGGGCCGGTAATTTTCGGAGGTAGTGAAGTGGTTGGAATGTTCTCAAGGAATGGCGGCATTTAATTGCCTTTGCTGTTGCAGTACTCAGTGAACTGTATGTGGTGGCTATAATTCTGTTTTAGCTCATTTTCTCTTTGTATGCCTCTAATGGTAACATGTTTCTTTCCTTTCCTCTTCAGAGTGTGTTTGTAACTGATGATATGAAGTAACAAAACAGTATGTTGATCTATGTGGATGTCTTGGTGTACAGTTGTCATGCCTGTGAGGTTGATCTGTTAATAGCTTAAGGAGTATGTCTATTTATGGATCAGTGTGTGAATCCGTGTGTGTAAAATGTTGTTTAATGGAGGAGTGTGTCTATGGGACTGTGTGTGTGTGTGTGTGTATGTGTGTGTTAATTACCTAATTAATATTGCGCATGTAATTTGACAGGAGGATTGTCTGGTATATTTCCTTTTATCTTATGTCAGTGGAAGAATTTTTGGTGAATGTTGTGTGATTTCTCTGTTTGTCATTGCCATGATCATGTACTTTTTATCTTTCTTCTCTCTTCCCAGGCACCTGTTCCTGCTATTGTCTTGTTAGTTATAATTTGTGTGTGGTTAGTTAGGTAAAGTGTTCATAAAACAATTTCTGGCTTGTGTTAGCTGTAGGTTTGTCAAACGATATACCTCTCTTGCTTACATGTTACTGACTATCTCTAATGACAGGAATTTTTCATGTTGTGAGAGGTAAGGTTTGCTTTTGGCATCGAGTTTTCTCTTCTTACTGGAATGAGTCTTTTGTGTGATCAGTTTGCTTTATTAATGATCTCCGTGACAAGTAAGTTGGAAATATACGTATTAGGTGCTTTATTAGATCGTCGAAGGATGTAGTTTTCCTGCATTTCCTGCCCTATGCATCCTTACGGTGTTTTCTATTAATTTTGTGTCTGCTGTTTAGATCAGCTGGAGTGGGACGATGTTTTATTGAAGAGTGCACTTTCCTCTTATACTGGCAAGCCAGGTAAGCAAGTCATAGGTCGAGGGAACTGAAGGAGAATCGGCGACGTTCGCGGTGTTTACTTGTGGTAGTTTGGTGCCGAATGGAGACTTTATTTACAGACTTCACGAGAGTGGCGAAGGTCCGCTGGCATTTTGTTGTTTTGTCAAAGCAGTCAGGGGAGACATGGGATTTGTGTCCATCGAGTCACTGCGATTATGGTGAAACTTTTTCTAAATATTGTACAGTTTGCCAGGCTTTTCTTCGTGGTGCTCTTGGATGAAAGACAGAGTTGTTGTTTCATCGTCATTGTTTAAGGAGTGGAGAGAGTTTATATTATGACAACGTCCCTGTTGCATGCACGTTTCGAATCGATATTTTGTTAATGTCCACGCCTGCTGCGCGTCTAGATCCTAGATTATATAAGAATTCTCATTTTTTGTGCTTTTGTTTAGCAGCTCAGAATGAGCGGGGACATCTGAGAGTTGCAGGCAACGTTCTTGCCATGCAGGGATATGAAAGGGTCGTCGAGAACAAGATAATTTGGAAACCAATCGAAGAATAGGCGCCTAACGGCCAGCAGCTTGAACGAAGCAGTGACTTGTATTGAACAAATCCACATATATTTGTAAGTAGCCTTATTTCGACAGCCTTCACGCCAGTGAGTAATGAAGTCACTGAAGGACCAATCTTACGATCGGAAGGATATTGAGTAGTACGTGGCTGGAGTACAGATGGAAAACCAATCCTAAGCAAAGAAGGGAAAGCTGAAAGATGGAAGGAGTACACGGAGGATCTATACAAGGAGACGCACTTGAGGGCAGTATTATAGAATTATAAAGGAAGACGTACATGAAGGTGAGATGGGAGATATGATACTGCGAGAAGAAATCGCCAGAGCACTGAGAGACCCAAGTCGAAACAAGGCGCCAGGAGTAGACGGCTTTCCCTGATAGCCTTGGGAGAGCCAGCCATGACAAAAATCCTCCACCTCGTGAGCAAGCTGTTTGAAGCACAACGTTGTGTTTTGGCAGATTATTTCTTTTACCGATGCATTCATTGACTGGCATTGTTCCAGACTGAACTACAATGACACTACCGTCAGATACAATGGGGTACTCTGAGGGGAAGAAAGGAGTGTGAGTGGGACAAGGGAGGACGAACGACAAAAACAAGAGATAACTCAATGAACGTATGTGTGGAGAAGTTTCAAGAAGGACAGTCAAGAAAGAAGCTTGAGAACAGGGAAATGGAAGGAAGCAATGCGTGCAGTTGGCGAACATCTGCATCTAAAATCTCATCTACATGTGTGCCTCGCAATCCACCTTACGGTGTGTGGCGGAGGGTAGCACTATCATTTCCCCTTTTCCTGTTCCAGTCGCGTATGGTTCGCAGAAAGAATGGTTGCTGGTAAGCCTCTGTGTGGGCTCAAATCTCTCTAATTTTACCCTCATGATCTTTTCTCGAGATATGTATAGCAGAAAGCAATATATTGGTTGGCTCTTCTAGGAATTTATGCTCTCGGAACTTTAACAGTAGACCATACCATGATACAAAACGCCCTGTCTGCAGCGTGTACCACAGGAGCGCCTTGGTAAATGAACCTGTGAAGAAACCTGCCGCTCCTCCATCAATTCTATATGATATACGTACCAGATGGACCATCAGTAATGAAGTATCAGTCCAACGAGTGTTTTGCAAGCTACTTCCTGTGTTAATGGGTTGCATTTCCTGAGGATTCTTCCAGTGAATTTCAGTCTGGCACCTGCCTTATCTGCGCTTAATTTTATGTGGTCGTTACGCTTCAGATACCCCATATGCACAATTGGAGATGTTTTAAGGAATTATCTGCTTCCAGTGATTGTTTTGCATTTATACAACAAAGAGCCTCTGTATATGTATTCCCAGTAGGTTAGATTTATTTATGTTGAGGGTCATTTGCAACGCCCTGTCTAAGGTTAGGATGAAGAAAGGTTTATGTTCCTGCTGATACACTGAATAACAAACTAAATGTTTCCCTTATTGAATGAATAACCTGCTTGTAATTCAAACATTTTTTGTGACCAGTTACATGAATAAATGGACTAAGGTACTATTTGCAAAGCCCAACAAGCTATCGGTCATATCATTGTTGTTACAACTCTTGTACTCATTATTAATGGAACTGTATATACACAGAT
Source organism: Schistocerca americana (assembly GCF_021461395.2). Taxonomy (NCBI): domain Eukaryota; kingdom Metazoa; phylum Arthropoda; class Insecta; order Orthoptera; family Acrididae; genus Schistocerca; species Schistocerca americana. Next base: position 892,132,384 of record NC_060120.1, read on the forward strand.
GTGACACATGAATTAGTGATACTATGCTACTTTTTCTTTTCTTTTAAAATATAAAAATAAATATATTGATTCATAATGAATAAGCTAATCTTTACTGAAGCTTGTTTCATATTCGTTAATTAACATCTATTTTACCACTTGATGGATATTTTCTAACCAAGTAGTTTTGATGAACATATAGGTTGCTATTGATATTTTATTCAGTTTTATTCATTAAACAGTGCACACGCCAGGATACAGAGCGACACGCACACTGATAGGCAGGAGGCTAAAGTCGACTGTTAGCAACAGCTGGGACAGCCCAGCACAGCAGGGTGTGTCGCCACAAAGGAGGTGGGGGCAGCCACTAGCTGTCAACAAAGAGGAAGAGATTGGCCACGCTAAGGAAGCGTCCACTCTCACTTTTCCAATGTTACGTCGTCTGAGTGAGACGTGGTGACACAGGTATAGCCGACCCTGCAGGTATTGCGGGGTAGCTACATTGTCAGGAAGGTGAGTGGCTGAGGGGTGAGACTGGATGGCAGGCCAATGAGGCCCAGGAAGAAGCGACTGACAAAATTAACGCTTTATTTCCAAACTGTATGTTGGTTTTACGGTGCAGTGGGAAGGTGATCACACCATTGCCCCCAGAAGTCGGTTGAGAGTTGGTCAGCCAGCAGCAAGTGTCAATCCAGCTGGCTGCAGCAAGTGCTGTTTTCCGGCTTTGATGATGTCTGCACTCGGCGTTGGACCTGTGGCTATGTTGCGTGAGCCACAGCACTGACATCATCAGTATTTTCTGGAAGCTTGTAAAGGTAGACCCTCTCTGATGAATGACCTCAACCAGGCGGCCAATGTGAGTGGCAAGTGGTGCACCCACTACATCATCAGGAGGTGACTGCTACACCCGGGCTGTGACCCACTGCGCTGGACGTTGTGGCCGAGCGGTTCTAGGCGCTTCAGTCTGGAACCGCGCGACCGCTACGGTCGCAGGTTCGAATCCTACCTTGGGTATGGATGTGTGTGATGTCTTTAGGTTAGTTAGGTTTAAGTAGTTCTAAGTTCTAGGGGACTAATGACCTCAAGTCCCATAGTGCTCAGAGCCATTTTTTTGTGACCTGCTGCCTCCTGGCAGGAGTCCAGCTGCTGCTGGAGTAACTGGCAGGCCTGCTGCTTTGTGGTGTCAAGTCCAGTGGGCGGACTTAATGCAAGAAGCAAAGACCCAGTGGAGACTTGAATCTGCGGCTGATGGCTCCAAGACATCCTCTCGACTGGCATGCTGTCAACACTGTCTTCCCACTCTCATGTATGGATGATTAAGGTCAAGGTAAAATATTTTTCAATGCTTGATTTGGTTAGAGGATACTATCAGGTGTTATTATGAGGCTTCCAGGGGACAAAGACAACAAAGTTTGAAGGTGCAGGTTGATAAATGCAAATATTTAAGGGAAGAGTTCAAATATCTGGGATATGTCTTAACTGGAGAAGGGTTAAAATCAGACCTAAACAAGCTAAAAGCAGTGGTGGAATATCCCCAGCCCAGAACAACAAAACAGTTAAAGAATTTTCTCAAGTGAATGGTGTGTTGTAGGTACTTCCTTAGCGACTTTAGTATAGTGGAAAAACCACTACACGATTTGGTGTAAAATGGTATTAAGTACGAATGTGGCACCAAGAAGAGAATTTGTTCCAAGTGCTTAAAGGGAAGCTACTACAATATTCAGATTTTTTAGGTATGTTTATAATCTCAACTGACGCTAGGCAGGAGATGGTCTGCGCAGTTCGTATCCAAGATAAGGTAGCTAAGGATTACACATGCATCCAGAACTCTGAACAATGCTGAGCAAAATTATAACACAACTGAGACAGAGCTACAGGTCATAGTTTGGGAGGTCAAACATTTCAGATCATATGTGTCTGAAAGTAAGTTTACTATTTGTACAGATCATAACCATCACAGTGGGTCAGAAATATTAATGATCCATCCTCATGTCCAATGAAGTTCAGATTGAAATTAGAAGAGTATAATTATGAATTGTATGCAAAAGGCCATTGTCGAGGATAAGGGACATACAGTCAGCTGATATCGAAACTGGGGCAAACGAAAGTAAAGGAAATCCAGTAGCGAAGGAAGACGAACAGCAGGAGTCTACTGCTGAAGAAAAGGCAAAAATTTTGCGTTAATTCCATGAAGCACGCATAGGTAGTTGAATTAGGAAATACCGAACGTGGTCCGTTATGAAGAAAGATATTGGGGACTATATCAGAAAACGTGTTAGCAGAAAAAAAAAACAATGTAAAATAAGATTAAAATGCCGTTGCTTATAACACCAACACAAGAATGGGATGTTACAAAGATCTGATATTGACATTGGCCATCCCCTGATGGTAACAAGTAGAAATAATAAATATTTACTAATATTTCAGGATGCTCTAACGAATTTCGTTGTAGCCGAACTGACAGAACAGCAAGACGCAGATGCGCCGAACTGACAGAAGAGCAAGACGCAGATACAATGGCTCAGTCCTAACGGAAGGAATAATTCTGAAATTTGGGGTAACCTCAGAAACACTCACTGGCAATAGTAGCATTTTTTTGAGTGTACAGATTTTTTTAGGACTGGTAGCGTACAGACCTCCTGTTACAACCCCCAATCGAATGGAGAACTGGAAAAATCACACTGAACTATAACAGAAAACCTGTAACACTGTATCAATAGGGCTCAATGAAATTGAGGCTAATGGCTTCAATTGGCGGTATCTGTGTACAATACCATTACCAAACCCCGTAGCGCTACGAATTATATAATACACTAGTTATTTCTCGGTAGAGCCTACAACCTGCCAGGTATACTTCATAGAGATTCTGCAGGTGTTATCTATAATTACGATGATGATGTAGACGAACTAAAGAGGAAATAAGACAGATGCACCAGTGTGCAAGAGATGTAATAAGCAGTATAGAAAGAAGAATAAAGAATATTATGATAGAGACCAGAATACAAAAGATTTTAAAACAGGTGATCAAGTTCTGTTGAACGATTAAAGCATCTAAAGGGGTAGAAGCCATAAGCTAGACACGCAGAGGCATGGACAGTACATTGTATTAAGGACAAAAGGTCCAAATGTTGTCATTCGTTTAAAGAGAAATAAATTTTTAACCGTGCATTCTGGCAGGTTAAAGGAGTTCTATAAACACAGAACTTTTTCTTGAATTTCAGATGAGGACACTGACGGGAGTATTGGACCTGGCGAGCTGTATTGCAGTAGTGTACATCCTAGGACAATTTCGATATCTTAACATAGAGAAGTTTCCTTCATCGTTGGGCTTATATTATGATAGAAGTGGCAAGAAACAAATCTACAGTGTGACGTGAAAAATTCTCAGTTATGATAATCTGGAAGAAATTAGGGGAAACCTGATGATACAGTAAGACTTGCACATTTATCTGTAGGATATTGTAAAAAGAAGTTAACAAGCTTGGGAGTAAGCGATTGAGAGTGTACAGCTGTAGAATAAACGTCAAGGTGGCACGAGAAAACGATTAGGAATTCATAAGGTGTAACTGGATAAGTAACAAGATGTGAGTCACGTAGGAAAGAAAGTGTCTTAAATTTCATGGGTGATATTAGTAAAATATTGTTTGGGACATCTGATGAACAGGATGTCTCCTATTTCAAATCAAGATTGATAGACTGAAAAAGAAAAACTGCTTAGGATGACGAAAGAGCAAGTAACAGCAGTAAAAACAACGTTGGCAAGTTTCAAACATACAGTAGGTAGTCTTACGCAAAGCGAAAAAATGACTGTTAAAAACATGGAAAAGCTCCATAAGTACATCAATGAATATGCTAACAGCACTGATCAGAGGATAGAGAACTTACCTTTGATCACTATTGATAATGAATAGTTAATATAGATGGTACCGACATAAACTGAGTTAGAAAGGGAATATGAGACGTTAATTTCGGCCATGCTAAATGCACAGAAAGAAATACCCGAGCATCAGAAAATTAATCCAGTGCATATAGTTAAATACTTGCATTTAACTTAGAATGATACTAAAAACGTGTTCACAGTTACTCTCACAGAAAAGAGCGGATACGATTTATTACGCATAACTAATGTTGATGGTTTTATGGCAGGCTATATAATAAGTTAAGCACTGAATGCCCCATTAGTGGAAAAATGAACTGTTTAATTGGTACGAGTGTTCTCTCCCCCCCCCCCCCCTTCCACAGCCGATTGAAGTCAAAGTTTATTCATGTACACACAACCAGAGGAAGGTTATTTGTTGCTTGATTAATCCAAGCGGCGCTATACAAAACTGATTAACGAACAACTGTTTTGTCAAGAAATAGATCACATGCGCAAATGTAGGCGGAAGTTTGTTTGAACGTCCACGTATGATCACGAAGTCTGTGAAGCTAGGATGTTACAACCTGTAATGAAAATTCCATAGGATTATATTAAGAAGTTTGCGAAATTACACGATAGCACTTGGACTCCATTGAGTGAGGACCAATAGCTATTCGTTGCTCTGAAATAGGAAGGCTTGGCAATTTTGTATAATGACAACAAGAACATGCCAACGGAGGTACTAGTCAAAGGCACAGGGAAACTAATCTTTCATGGAAAATATACAGGGTATGAAGCACAGACATTCATATAGTCTGAACAAACAATAAGAATTAATGTGACCAGTGAAGATGTAGAACCAGCTTTAAACGTGGAAAATGACTGCTGTATAATAAACCAGGATAAGAGGAATATATAAAGTTAGATAGGCCGTTGGAACATGTAATACGACATTTAGATGACCTTAAAGTAGCAGGTCAGAAAATAGCTTTCCAAGAGCAGCACAGTTTCTCAGAAATACACTGCATCATTATTCGTTATGGTCTTACCTAGGAGTTGTTATGCTCACCAGTATGTTAATATGTTGTCTGTGCACATACTGCAAGTGTTTTAGAGATTGTATGTGGAAAAGCATGAGCAGTAATTGCTCTGGTAGAGTGTGGGTGAGAACGACCATAGCAAACTCGTGTGAAGGGTCGAAGATGACACGCATTCGTAGTAGAAGGTCCCTTCTGTCAAGTAGAGGAAATAGTGAAGAGCATGACGAAAGCTTCATTAAAGCAAAGACAAAGATAATGCAAGATACTGGAAAACACAATATCGTAGTATTGTGAATCCCACAAGGAAAATGTAAAGAAGAATCTCTAAGGATCTGTGTTCTTTTTCAGGTATATTATTGTAATCATGTTATGTCACGATGTAATTATGTACATGTAATGTAAAGAAAAATAAGAAAATGAATATTGCTGTATATATGAACATGTATCGTGAAAAAAAGAGAAAAAAAATTTTGCTGTGTATACGTATCTGTGATGTGAAAAACAAAAACTTTTAACGAATGATTTATACTGATGCTTGTATGTGTATGTATCTACGTATTTGTAAAGTGCAGTGAAAAGTGAAACAATGTTTTATGCTGAATATGTCCGAAAGAACAGAAACCATTTGTATGATTCAGTAGCTGTATATATTGAATGAAAGAGAAATTTTTCAGTTCTCAGCTGCATATAGGCATTGCATTACCGTATTTTACGGATTATAAGACGCTACGGACTATAAGACGCACTTTAATTCTTAAACAGTTTTTATGCAAAATGTAAGATTTTTACCATTTTTATTATTACATTGCAAAGCTTGACTTCAAAAAATTCTTGCTTTATAAAACCGAACTGACCTTTAAAGTCGCTGAAAATTGTCGTCTGGACTTCCTTCTTCTTCTTCTTCTTCTTCTTCCTCTTCGTCGTCATATAATAAGACGGTCTTCGTTGCCATGAAGATAGTTACTTACGCCGCACTTCTTGAAACATTTCATAATAATATCTTCTCTCGCTCTAGCCAACGACTGTTTTATTCACTGACATACTTTTTTGATTGTAGGTCGTTTTAAAGCTTCCTTCGGCGAGAATTCGTGTTGGGTTTCATCCATTTGTTCCATTCCTCTCATATTCATTTTCAGTGGTTTATTTACCGAGACGTCAAGAAGTTGCAATTGTGAAGTAAGTCCTCCAGAAATAACAGAAAGCTCTGTATTTCCAATTCTCAATTTTTCTTTCACATAATTTTTAGATGACTGCTAAACTGATCTAGGACAAGAAGAGAACTCTTCTTCAATAAAACACGTTTCCTTCTCTCCCTCACTTAGTTAATCCATAATTTCATACCAACCTCGTCCATCCAACCCTTGTCATGTGAGTGAACAACAACACCTGGTGGAATATCAGAAGGTTTTGGCACTGTTTTGCGCTTGAAAATAGTCCTTCGATTGAGTTTAGTACCGTCAGCACAATACTAAAAGACAGCATCGTAGTGCACTTTTTATGTGCACTTGTTTTTATAGTTACAGTTATAGCACCTTGCATGGCAACAGTTCTGTTACTCGGCACGTCAAATGTCAGAGGAGTTTCATCCATATTCGCTCTTTGGCGTAGTTTCACACTGGATTTCTTTCGATATTGAATAATAAAGCGATGGAACGATTTTCTGAGATATTTTGGGTTTGTTTCGCATGCTAAGTCCATGACGCTTCAAAAACCTATTGCACCAACCAACTACACTGTTCAAGCCTGTTGAGTTCCACTGCAGCGCTAGCTTATTAGCGTGTATTTGAATCATTTTTGTATTCACTGCAATGCCATTTTGGAGGTGTCCTCGAGTCCATTTGAATACATCATCTTCCGTTTTTGTCCAGTTTGCACTCAGTCCTCTACGGGGTGTTACAAAAAGGTACGGCCAAACTTTCAGGAAACATTCCTCACAAACAAAGAAAGAAAATATGTTATGTGGACATGTGTCCGGAAACGCTTACTTTCCATGTTAGAGCTCATTTTATTACTTCTCTTCAAATCACATTAATCATGGAATGGAAACACACAGCAATAGAACGTACCAGTGTGACTTCAAACACTTTGTTACAGGAAATGTTCAAAATGTCCTCCGTTAGCGAGGATACATGCATCCACCCTCCGTTGCATGGAATCCCTGATGCGCTGATGCAGCCCTGGAGAATGGCGTATTGCATCACAGCCGTCCACAATACGAGCACATTTGGTACCGGACATGCGTAGACAAGAGCTTTCAAATGCCCCCATAAATGAAAGTCAAGAGGGTTGAGGTCAGGAGAGCGTGAAGGCCATGGAATTGGTCCGCCTCTACCAATCCATCGGTCACCGAATCTGTTGTTGAGAAGCGTACGAACACTTCAACTGAAATGTGCAGGAGCTCCATCGTGCATGAACCACATGATGTGTCTTACTTGTAAAGGCACATGTTCTAGCACCACAGGTAGAGTATCCCGTATGAAATCATGATAACGTGCTCCATTGAGCGTAGGTGGAAGAACATGGGGCCCAATCAAGACATCACCAACAATGCCTGCCCAAACGTTCACAGAAAATCTGTGTTGATGACGTGATTGCACAGTTGCGTGCGGATTCTCGTCAGCCCACACATTTTGATTGTGAAAATTTACAATTTGATCACGTTGGAATGAAGCCTCATCCGTAAAAAGAACATTTGCACTGAAATGAGGATTGACACATTGTTGGATGAACCATTCGCAGAAGTGTACCCGTGGAGGCCAATCAGCGGCTGATAGTGCCTGCACACGCTGTACATGGTACGGAAACAACTGGTTCTCCCGTAGCACTCTCCATACATTGACGTGGTCAATGTTACCTTGTACAGCAGCAACTTCTCTGACGCTGACATTAGGGTTATCGTCAACTGCACGAAGAATTGCCTCGTCCATTGCAGGTGTCCTCGTCGTTCTAGGTCTTCCCCAGTCGCGTGTCATGGGCTGGAATGTTCCGTGCTCCCTAAGAAGCCGATCAATTGTCTGGACCGTCTTCCTGTCGGGACACCTTCGTTCTGGAAATCTGTCTCGATACAAACGTACCGCGCCACGGCTATTGCCCCGTGCTAATCCATACATCAAATGGGCATCTGCCAACTCCGCATTTGTAAACATTGCACTGACTGCAAAACCACGTTCGTGATGAACACTAACCGGTTGATGCTACGTACTGATGTGCTTGATGCTAGCACTGTAGAGCAATGAGTCGCATGTCAACACAAGCACGGAAGTCAACATTACCTTCCTTCAGTTGGGCCAACTGGCGGTGAACCGAGGAAGTACAGTACATACTGACGAAACTGAAATGAGCTCTAACATGGAAATTAAGCGTTTCCGGACACATGTCCACATAACATCTTTTCTTTATTTGTGTGTGAGGAATGTTTCCTGAAAGTTTGGCTGTACCTTTTTGTAACACGCTGTATTTGTATATTTAGTCTTTCTTTTTTTTCCAGTTCTCCTTCACTAGCCCGCCAATCGCGAATGGGTTTTTCTGTTGGCGGAGGGCCAAAATGCCGCTCAGCTGCTCTGTTTCCATGTTCTTCTGCGTATGCTATTACTTTCAATGTATAGTCAGCAACATATGAATACCTTTTATTTTTTCCATTACGAAACTACCGACTAACAGAAATATTGTGCTGTTACTGATAACACAAATCACTTTCAGTTCAATTTCACTGTGCACCGTAGACTTCAATGACGCGTCATAGGCTAGACAGTGTTCTGGCTTTGTGATGACGAGGTAATAAAGAGACAGTGTTGGCAAGCTTGTGAATCCCCGTGCATCGGTGCACTGCTGCTGCCAGTTGAATCCAGTGTTGCCAGGCAGAAATAGGTTTCACCAGCATCTAATATATAGCCATATTTAAGACTGGTGGGAATTTTAAACCAAACACTGGACATTTTATATTAATTTCGAGTATAGGACGCACCTGAATTTTGGAGGCAATATATCGAAGAAGAAAGTGCGTCTTAAAGTCCGCAAAATACGGTAGATGCAATGGCGAGATCAGAAAATTCGTGCCGGACCAGGAATCGAAACCGCATGCTCCGCTTCTCCAGAACGGTTCCCTGGAACGCCTTTTTTTTATCTCCCTCTCATGGGGAGAGTGCAAGGGATGTGCCCTCGGTGGCTCAGATGGACGCCGGCACGGTAGCTCAGTGTGTTCGGTCAGAGGGACGCCGGCACGGTAATTCAGGGTGTTCGGTCAGAGGGTTAGCTGCCCTCTGTAACAAAAAAACTGAGTTAACCGATCAACAACGAACTTAAACGGGTGTCTTACGACGTCCGCCCCGAGCACATGTAACGAACGGAAGTGAACAAAATGCCGGCACGGTAGCTCAGCGTGTTCGGTCAGAGAGCCGGTTGGCCTCTGTAATAAAAAACTGAGCGGAAGGATGAAGCACCGAACTTGAACAGGATGTTTTGCGACGTCCGCAACGACCAAACACAACGATCAGTAACGAAAAACAAGGGGTTAGCTGCCCTCTGTAATAAAAGAAACTGAGTTACTGAATCAACGACGAACTGAAACGTGTGTCTTGCGACGTCCGCCCCGAGCAGATGTAACGAACTAAAATGAACAAAATGAAATTTCTTTAAAAAAATGGATAGAGCGTCTGCCATGTAAGCAGGAGATCCCAGGTTCGAGTCCCGGTCGGGGCACACATTTTCAACATGTCCCCAATGAAGTACATGAATGTCTGTTTGCAGCTAGGGTGTCCATTTAATTATCATTTTATTTCTAGCAAAGCTGCATGGTCATCAACGGTAACTGTTCTTTCGGGAACAGATACTACCGTCGTAAAAAAAAAAAAAAAAAATTATATTGTTCGTTGAATTTGTTCGGGTTCAAAAATGGTTCAAATGACTCTGAGCACTATGGGACTTAACATCTGTGGTCATCAGTCCCCTAGAACTTAGAACTACTTAAACCTAACTAACCTAAGGACATCACACACATCCATGCCCGAGGCAGGATTCGAACCTGCGACCGTAGCGGTCACGCGGTTCCAGACTGAAGCGCCTAGAACCGCACGGCCACATCGGCCGGCGAATTTGTTCGGGGCGGATGTCCGATGACACCCGTTCAGGTTCTTCGTTGATTTATCCACTCAGTTTTTTGTTTTTATTTTATTTATGTACTTTATTTTATTTATTTTTTTCTTTTTTTTCTACAGAGGGCAGCTAACCCTCTGACCGAACACGCTGAGCTATCGTGCCGGCTAAACGCCTCGGCCATCCAAGCACACCTCCAGTCCAGCCCCGTTTTCCACGTGCCCCACACTACAGATGTAGTGTTGTGTGTCGTCCACCCATTATCCCCTACTTCCTGACAGCTATTCAGCTGAGTCCCTCAAGGGTTGGGAAGAGCGAGTACATCAGCACAGAAGATGTACATTCGCCGTAAAGGCGCATATATGTACATATTTACACTGCTAAACTGAAACTACTGCCTACCGTGGCGTTAGATACCGCCTGACGGCGTTGCGGGCACGTGACGCGGTTACAAAAGTTTGTAAGCGGAGCAGTCCCGGACGGGCTGCAAAGAGAGAAATCCATTGATGTGAGCGACTTTGAGAAAGGCCAGATTATTATTACGCAGATCCTGTGAACGGGTATCTCGAAAACGGCGAAGCTGGGCGAATATACACGAGCTACTGTCGTGAGGATCTATGGAAAGAGGTAGGGCAGTGAAACTACCACTAGGCGCTAAACGGTTCAACGACCACGAATCTTCACAGAACGTGAGGTTCGGAGCCTTGTCTGCTCACTAAGTAGGACAGATGGTGCTCTGCGACATCTCTGCCGAAAGGCAACAGTGCTGGTGCAGATACAAGTGTTTCGGAGCACACCGTTCATCGTACACTGCCGAACACGGAGCTCCACAGCAGACCACCCCTACGTGTTTACATGTTGGCCCAACGACATCTCAATTACAATTGCAGAAGGCACGGGACAATCAGGATTCGACCTTCGACCAAAGGAAAGATGTCGGCTCTTCGGGAATCATATTTTTGCTGCCCTACGTCGATAGTTGTCTGTGACTCTAACGTGCAGCGCGCTACGGACGCAGGTTGGTGGGAGCAGTATTATGCTATGGGAGAGATTCTCCTGCGCTTGTAGAGACTTGTGGTAGCAATCCTCAAAAATGGTTCAAATGGCTCTGAGCACTATGGGACTTAACTTCTGAGGTCATCAGTCCCCTAGAACTTAGAACTACTTAAACCTAACTAACCTAAGGACGTCCGCAGCTCGTGGTCGTGCGGTAGCGTTCTCGCTTCCCACGCCCGGGTTCCCGGGTTCGATTCCCGGCGGGGTCAGGGATTTTCTCTGCCTCGTGATGACTGGGTGTTGTGTGATGTCCTTAGGTTAGTTAGGTATAAGTAGTTCTAAGTTCTAGGGGACTGATGACCATAGATGTTAAGTCCCATAGTGCTCAGAGCCATTTAACCTAAGGACATCACACACATCCACGCCCGAGGCAGGATTCGAACCTGCGACCGTAGCGGTCGCGAGGTTCCAGACTGTAGCGCCTAGAACCGCTCCCCAGCAATCCTCCCAAGACACCCTGACAACTGCAAACCACCTGTATCCCTTCATGCTTGATGTCTTCCCTGCCTGGTATGTCATTTTTCAGAAGTGTAACTGTCCATGTGTCAAAGCCAGAAGCGTGCTACAGTTGTTTGATGAGCGTTATAGTGAACTCGCGTTGACGTCTCGGCGAACAAATTAGCATGATGTAAATTCTATGGAGCCCATTTGGGTTGCTGTTCGATGCCATCACCTCGTAGGTAAATCATCAGCCCATTATTTACGCGATTTACAAGATCTATACGTAGACACCTAATGCCACATACTTCCACAGACCTACCAACAAACTGTCGGATCCCTGATAGGCAGAATCAGTTATGTATGTGGTTCCAAAGACGGACTAACAAGCTACTAAGCAGGTGGTCATAACGTAATTCTTCAGGCTTTCCAGGCGATCTAATGACATCTTGGGTTGTTAGGTGTTCTGCCGGATATCAGCGTCGTTTTTGCACGATATTTTGGTAACGTAGGTTGTTACCTTTATCAGGTGCGACCTGAGACTACTCCTCGAGTGGACCTGGTCCAGTATTTGTGCCTGTGGCCTTCCCCCTTCACCAGGCGCCCCCTCTGCGGTCCGCGCCCGCTCGCTGCGATCTTCTGGAGCATTGCCGTTCCCTTTTTCGTCCGCTGCAGTCCTGGTTGTTCTCTTTGCGGTCCGCGCCCGCCAGACACACTCCTGGGTGTTCCATCTTCGGTCTGATGCGTTCCGAATCCCGTCTGTGGTACCAGGCATTCTCCCTGTGGTCCTCTCCTACCCACTGGAGCGTTGCCGTTCCATTTTCGGTCCACTGCGGTTCTAGATGTTCCCTCTCCAGTCCGCATCCGTCAGACCCGACGCTGGGCGTTCCATCTTCGGTCTGGTGCGCCTGAAACTCTGTGTGGGGGTAGTTCTCCATGTCCACGCCTTCAGTTCTTCTACTTGTGGAGTGCTGCAGCTGTCCTCGTTGCTTCTTCAACAATTTCAGAGCAGGATCCCAGGCTCTACTTAGCTGGTACCCCGTGTCAAAGTTCATGAGATTATCGGACACTTTTATCTCTACTGACTCCTTTATAACACTGTCCCAAAATCTGGGCGTCTGTGCTAGAAACTTGGTTTCTTCATACTTCATGGCATGATTTAGCTCTAGACAGTATGCAGCAATGGCTGATTTTGTTGCCTGTCTTAATTGGGTGTGCCTATGATGTTCCTTGCACCTGCTACCTACTGTTCTGGTTGTCTGACCAATGTAGGTCATGCCACATTGGCAAGGTATATTATAAATCCCTGGTTTCCATAAACCCAGGTCGTCTTTAACATTTCCCACCAGTCCCCCGATCTTGCCGGATGGACAGAAAACACACTTAATATTGTGTTTACGGAGGATCCTACTAATTCTGGCAGAAATAGAACCAGCATAGAGCAAATACGCCACCTTCTTTGCTTCATCTTGCTCTGCTTCTGGAACTTGTGGTTTAGTGGCTGGTTGGAGTGCCATCTTAATTTGTTTTGGTGTATATCCATTTTTGTGGAACACTGTTTTGAGATGCTCTATTTCTGTCGGTAGACTTTCTTGGTCTGAAAGGGCACGTGCTCTGTGGACCAATGTCTTAAGAGCACCATTCTTCTGTGCAGGGTGGTGAGGTGGTGACAGCTGTTGGCCTGCAGATATAAATCAGTGTGTGTGGGTTTTCGATACACACTGTGGCCAATTGATCCATCTGATTTCCTTTTGACTAGTACATCCAGAAACGGCAGCTGGCCATTCTTCTCCTGTTCTATGGTGAACTTGATATTCGGGTGTCACGAGTTAAGATGTTCCAGAAACACATTGAGACTGTCCCTCCCATGAGGTCAGACCACGAAGGTGTCATCCACATACCTGAAGAAGCATGTGAATTTATATCTGGCTGTCTCTAATGCCTTCTCCTCACATCTCTCCATGAACATGTTGGCAACCACAGAAGACAGTGGGCTACCCATAGCTACACCTTCAGTTTGCTCGTAATATTCGTTCCCATACAGGAAATACGTGGATGTCAGTGTGTGCCTGAACAGGTCCAGCAGAGCACCGTCAAATTTTTCTGCAGTCAGGTCTAGCGAGTCTCTCAGTGGGACCCTAGTGAACAGTGATACCACATCAAAACTAACCATGATGTTGGAATATGTGATGTGTAGTTGCTTGAGGCGTTGCAGGAAGTCTTTTGAGTTTCGGATGTGGTGAACACATTTCCCCACATACGGAGACGGCAGATTTTTCAGATACGTAGGTGCCCAATATTACTGACAATTGAGTGTAGAGGGCACGCCCTCCTTGTGTATTTTAGGCAGACCGTACAGTCTGGGTGGCACTGGTGCTTTTGCCCAAAGTTGTCTGATGATCTTCTCAGGACAGCCTCGGTCTTCTTGTCCATCTTGTCAGTGGGGTCACATTCCAAAGTTCTACATGCTGGGTCCTCCAGAAATTGACGTACTTTCTCATCATACTCCACCCGCTGTAAAATGATTGTAGAATTCCCTTTGTCTGCTGGCAGTATTACAATACCGTTGTCTTCCCAGAGCTTCTCCATAGCAAGCCTCTCCTCAGATGTGATGTTCGATTTTAGAGGCCCGGCGTTGGTGAGTGCCCTGCAAGTTTCTCGACGGACTTCCTCCGCCACATTGGGTGGGAGTGTGGCTGCAACCTGCTCTACTGCACTGACGAAACCTGAAATCGGCACATTTCTGGGGTCGTTGCGGAGTTCAGACCCTTGATGAGTACCTTTACGGCTATATCATCAAGCTGTGTGCCTCTTAGATTCGTCACAGTACGAGTCTCCTGCATCTGCTGCACTTTCTTACTCATGCGGTCTAACTTTGCAGACTGGCAAGATGAGGCATTCCTTCTGGCACACTCCGCCAGAGACCAGGAGTTTACTGTTTACAAAGTAGTTAACATTGTATTTTGCTTACATAAACACTTGTACGAAAAAATTACTCCCTCTTCCCCAAAAATTTGAAATACCGTACCAGATGCCAAACTGCCTAGCAACGCCACTGCTTTTATCTACGTCAGACATTAAGTCAGTAACACGCTATCTTCAGCGGAATGTGTCTGATAAAGAAAAGCAGGGCGTCCCGTATGCGTCATTCTTAAATCTTGGAATGGTGGCACTTGGTGAGGCGCTATCGTGACACACCCAGGAACATCTTCAAAAGTCTGCAGTTTACCGTTACGATGTGTACCTGTCGCATTCTTGTCTTTCACAGAGGAATCGCTCAAGCATTTGCTTTTATCGATTTAGGGAACCCACGGAAAAGGTGAATCTGAATGTCCGGAGAGGAATTTTGATCCTAGTCTTCCCGAATGCAAGTCCAGTATCTTAGTGCACCAACTAGCTCAGTAATCAGAGAAATTTTCGAAGCTGAACACGTGCGACGTTATAATGAATGGACGTGAGACGTAAGCAATGGCGAAACATCAGAAATATAATTTGGTAACATTTGAAAAAAAATGGTACTTTGTCAGGACACTAATGATCAAATTGACGAAAGCTAGACGTAGAAGTGGTATTAGGCTGAGCAGGTGAACAAAGACGTACAAGGAATATCGCTTTCGTGAAAAAATAATTCGAGCTTGGTAGGAAGTATGTTAAGTCATCCAATAATAGTTTATTTCCAACTGTGAAAGCATCTTAGTATAAAAATTATGGGGGAAATATAAAACAGACAGGAGCGAGACGGTGCGCACGGCTTGCAGCTTGGTGGTTAGTCTCGCTGCTTCTAGATCGCATTGTCCGAGTTTCGATTCCTGGGTGGGTAGGAAATTTTCTCAACCAGGGGACTGGGTGTTTGTGTTGTCCTAATCATTACATGTTATGTTCATCACAAAGACGCTCAAGTAGCCGAAGTGGCATCAAATAGGCCGGTAGTTGATCAAATATTCATCATATTTTTTTGACAAATATCTTTGATGTGGCACAGTAAGGGGTATTAAACTGTCACCGAATATTTCGTCATAGTTGCCCCAAATGTAGTAACAGAAGAACAGCATAACGTCAACTGAGAAAATTCTGTTGTCAAAGCAGTTCGTTTAATAGATCCTGCCACTAAACGAGGCAGTGATTTTTCCAACACGGATACGAAACGTAACTAAACTAATATCGCTCCTCATGTCAATGTTAACAGATAGTAACAAAACCTGAGTGCAGTATAATGTACACAGTTCACAGTACCCGAGTCGTAATCGACTCATGGAAAATCAAAAAAAAAAAAAAAAATGGTTCAAATGGCTCTGAGCACTATGGGACTCAACTTCTGAGGTCATTAGTCCCCTAGAACTTAGAACTAATTAAACCTAACTAACCTAAGGACATCACAAACATCCATGCCCGAGGCAGGATTCGAACCTGCGACCGTAGCGGTCTTGCGGTTCCATACTGCAGCGCCTTTAACCGCACGGCCACTTCGGCCGGCAAGGAAAATCCTTTAACATGAGTAATGAATTCTGACCTGATGTGTGTAAGTTCAAAAGGGACTGATTATGAGTACATCCACGTGTTTTCCAAGTGCTGTTCAAATGTGTGTGAAATCTTATGGGACTTAACTGCTAAGGTCATCAGTTCCTAAACTTACACACTGCTTAACCTAAATTATCCTAAGGACAAACACACACACCCATGCCCGAGGGAGGACTCGAACCTCTGCCGGAACCAGCCGCACAGTCCATGACTGCAGCGCCTCAGACCGCTCGGCTAATCACGTGCGGCTTTCCAGGTACTTTCTGACGCTTTATGCTGATCGTCTTGCGAATTTCTTAACGAATTTCACACTTATTTTAGTACACCCAAAACCAGCCCGACTTTTTTTTATTCTTGAACATTAGCTGCTCTTTATTCTTATAAAAGACCTCTTGGCCTTGTCCTTGCTTCTATGCTTTGCAAATACCGATTACGTTTCTCTTTCCCAGCTGCAACATTTATTCCTCTAGCGCCTGTGACGCTTTCTTCTTTACGTGTACAAGTCCTGCGGCAAGCATTTAGCACAAAACTTAATTCGTTTTCAGGTATCACTGCTGCGCCATTAGTGAACCGTATTGTGCTAATTTCCTGTCCTTGGTTCAAATGGCTCTGAGCACTATGGGACTTAACATCTATGGTCATCAGTCTCCTAGAACTACTTAAACCTAACTAACCTAAGGACATCACACAACACCCAGTCATCAAGAGGCAGATCCTGTCCTTGATCAACAACAATAGTTCTTTAATTCCCTTTCAGTTAGCAAATATACATCAGCGGTGACAATAAACTTGCCGGCCGCGGTGGTCTAGCGGTTCTAGGCGCGCAGTCCGGAACAGCGCGACTGCTACGGTCGCAGGTTCGAATCCTGCCTCGGGCATGGATGTATGTCATGTCCTTAGGTTAGATAGGTTTAGGTAGTTCTAAGTTCTAGGGGACTGATGACCACAGATGTTAAGTCCCATAGTGCTCAGAACCATTTTTGACAATAAACTTGGGTTACATATTTCCTGTTTTTGGCTCCTTACACAGCTCTGTCAATGACAACTATCTAAGTTGGTTTTAAAGAAAGGAAGAGGATTTCCAACTCCCTCCCTAAATAGGAAAAATATTTCGTTTCACCCCAGATTATTTAAAGGCCTTTCCATATTTATAGTGCGACAATAAGCTCCGAAATACGACCTCCTTCGCATTTTGGATGTTTTTCTCCACTCCATATCCACAGTGCACAATGATTTCACAGTGTGTTTATATATGCCAGCCGCTTGGAGTAAACAGAAGACATCACTTTCTTTGATCTTATCTAAGACGAAGCTCTAGATCTGAACAAATAAATTTTAGAGAAGGCAATGTTGGACAAAAGTGCCCTATTACACTTGAAACGTCCCCTTAGAAAAATTATGAATGACTGTGCTACTAAACTTCTACGTTATTTGATACATAGACAGCTGCGTAAAACTGAACGTACTCAGACAGTTCTCTCTTTACTTATTCTGATCAACACTAAACTGACACACAATATTTTTTAGCGCAACGCAATCTGGCTTTCAATAATCCCTACAAAAGAATGGCCCTGACTAACAATAACCTATAACTTTCATGAATCACTTACCTCGCAAAAATCTTTGTTACTCGAACTACTGCAATACAGCGAGCGCCAATACTGCCAGCTAAATAAAAGATTCTAACCACTAAAGGCATTAACTACGGATAGGCATCGTTAGCAAATGGAAGATTTTGATAGAGAACAAACAATGTACACTCCTGGAAATGGAAAAAAGAACACATTGACACCGGTGTGTCAGACCCACCATACTTGCTCCGGACACTGCGAGAGGGCTGTACAAGCAATGATCACACGCACGGCACAGCGGACACACCAGGAACCGCGGTGTTGGCCGTCGAATGGCGCTAGCTGCGCAGCATTTGTGCACCGCCGCCGTCAGTGTCAGCCAGTTTGCCGTGGCATACGGAGCTCCATCGCAGTCTTTAACACTGGTAGCATGCCGCGACAGCGTGGACGTGAACTGTATGTGCAGTTGACGGACTTTGAGCGAGGGCGTATAGTGGGCATGCGGGAGGCCGGGTGGACGTACCGCCGAATTGCTCAACACGTGGGGCGTGAGGTCTCCACAGTACATCGATGTTGTCGCCAGTGGTCGGCGGAAGGTGCACGTGCCCGTCGACCTGGGACCGGACCGCAGCGACGCACGGATGCACGCCAAGACCGTAGGATCCTACGCAGTGCCGTAGGGGACCGCACCGCCACTTCCCAGCAAATTAGGGACACTGTTGCTTCTGGGGTATCGGCGAGGACCATTCGCAACCGTCTCCATGAAGCTGGGCTATGGTCCCGCACACCGTTAGGCTGTCTTCCGCTCACGCCCCAACATCGTGCAGCCCGCCTCCAGTGGTGTCGCGACAGGCGTGAATGGAGGGACGAATGGAGACGTGTCGTCTTCAGCGATGAGAGTCGCTTCTGCCTTGGTGCCAATGATGGTCGTATGCGTGTTTGGCGCCGTGCAGGTGAGCGCCACAATCAGGACTGCATACGACCAAGGCACACAGGGCCAACACCCGGCATCATGGTGTGGGGAGCGATCTCCTACACTGGCCGTACACCACTGGTGATCGTCGAGGGGACACTGAATAGTGCACGGTACATCCAAACCGTCATCGAACCCATAGTTCTACCATTCCTAGACCGGCAAGGGAACTTGCTGTTCCAACAGGGCAATGCACGTCCGCATGTATCCCGTGCCACCCAACATGCTCTAGAAGGTGTAAGTCAACTACCCTGGCCAGCAAGATCTCCGGATCTGTCCCCCATTGAGCATGTTTGGGACTGGATGAAGCGTCGTCTCACGCGGTCTGCACGTCCAGCACGAACGCTGGTCCAACTGAGGCGCCAGGTGGAAATGGCATGGCAAGCCGTTCCACAGGACTACATCCAGCATCTCTACGATCGTCTCCATGGGAGAATAGCAGCCTGCATTGCTGCGAAAGGTGGATATACACTGTACTAGTGCCGACATTGTGCATGCTCTGTTGCCTGTGTCTATGTGCCTGTGGTTCTGTCAGTGTGATCATGTGATGTATCTAACCCCAGGAATGTGTCAATAAACTTTCCCCTTCCTGGGACAATGAATTCACGGTGTTCTTATTTCAACTTCCAGGAGTGTATTTACCTTAATAGCGTTCAAAAGTTATCATATATATATCTATCAATTCACGACATCCATTTTTACAAATTTCCTTTTTCTGGCAGACACATGTCCAGATCGTCCGCTTATAGCAACCTCTCAAACCTCTGGAATCTCTCTCTCCACATGCACCACTGGTGGCGGCTCACCTCCAACTGCGCAACGCTACGCGCTTGTCACATCCAACTGCCCAAAACTACAACAGAGAATATTCCAACAATGCCAACCAGCCACAGACTGCACACAGCACAGCCAGTGATTTTCATACAGAGCGCTACGTGGCGTTACCAACATAAAAACCTAAACAGCCTACTTACACACGACGTTCAACGTCTTTGACGAAGCACCTTTGTCAAATAAATTTGATAGTATAATATTGGCCGTAGACAGACTTGACCAGGCGACCGAACTACCCCCTCCCGGAGTCTCCCGACGAATAATACCATACAGTTACATCATTATATCCAGAGCGTGACACATATGCTTTACTACAACAGAAAAACTTGTTACTGTGTCAGACAAATAGTTTGACTGTTACTAAAAGCTACCATAACTCAACATTCCCGCTGAAGCAACGCAATGAGAAAGAGCGAGGCGGAAATATGGCATTGAAACTGGAGGAGGACTGAACCAACAAGATCAGCAGGGCCGGGAAAGACACGAATTCTCTGTATCGCAAATGTCCGATGTGGAGAGTTTTGCTAAAATTAAAAAACAGTAATTGAAAGCCGGTTCTAGATTGTTATGTAAGGTATTTACTGATCTATCTCGCCACGAACAAGTATTTCGAGTGTTTACTGGACTTAAGCCTACTTCAGATAGTGTGAGAGGCTTTCCGCTGTAGCTTGTCACTATGTGACTCTTGGGGATCCTGTCCAATCTTATCTTAAATCTTTAAATTACTTACAAACAATTAACTACCGAGAGTTCTTTTGAGAATATCGAATACTGAACACTGTCGTAGTCGGTCGCAGCTCCACTTGGAAAAGAAGGAGCTAATATAGCCCACACCTGAACGTTATCCAAGTGTATGAAACCCATAGACTGTATGTCACGGTCTTAAATCACTTTCAAGTTGCTAGCGATAACAGAGTCGTAAGATGCATAGTGTAAATAGATACAAGGATAGAAAGAAACAGACTCATCAGGCAGAAATTTAAATATGTAGATTGTTAAAATTTATCTAAAGGTAGAGAGATACACTAGATTAAATTAAGCACCAAGTTCTACATCTTAGAAAATAAAGTTATGCAAAACTAGACAAAAAGGTCCTACATTTGATAAGAGTACTTATGGAAATAGCACAAGACGATTCAGAAACATTGATGGTTGATCGTGAGAATAATGACACTGTAGAATTATGATCAAATGAGATCTAAAAAGCGACTTGACGTATGAAAAAAGCAAAGGCATCGAAACAACACGGTGTCTAAATAAAATGGTTAAATTTCGAGGGATGCTATACAAAAGGAAGTTGCACATTTGTTTATAGAATATCCGCGGAGGGCTTTACTTCTCCAAACATGGAACAATTCTGTTGGCAACCTCTTTCATGAGAGAAAGAGAAAGAGAAGACATAAAAAAGCCACAGACCAATTATCGTCATACAAACAATGTACTAGCTATTCTCTAAACTTATCATCAGTTGCATAGAAAAAAACAATAAATTTTAACTAAGCAAAGAAAAAGACTGGCATCAGAAATGTATACGGGACGACAAACCACTTGCAACTCGCAAACGAAGTTAGAGAATCTAGCAATGAAAATGCATGACCAAATTGTTTGGAAATCATATGTGTAAAAAAAAATTCAAGTTAATGTTTTACTTACAGCTCTTGCGAAACAAGACAGTGGTTCAAATGATCTTAGTATACTCAATAATATAGGCGTCAGGGCGACAGCATCCGTGAAATTCACCAGGATAGTGAGAAGTTCAGAACTGAAAGAGGAGGTTCCTTACCACAGATGTATAGGAAAATTTCAGATCCTTAAGCTAAAAAAACTAAGAAGGAATACGTGTTAGTGGAAAATATTTCAACAAGGTTTGGTGATGTGGTTGTATTTTTCCATTAGTGCAGATAAACATAAAAAACGAATGGGTGAATTTAATAGAATAAGCAGGTATGATAATCAGTTACAATAAGAGTACAAGTATGAATAAATGATGTATCTAAAATGAAGCAGTAAATTAATAAGGAAGTTATAGAAGCAGTTGATGAGTTTTTAATTATCACAATCACACACGTGTATCTGAGCTCCGTTTCTCGTTGCCATGAGCGATACTACCCCAAATTTTCCCTCCTTACTAACATCCCGCGACGCAGGTGTAGAGTACGTGTAACAACTTCAACAGTTGTTGCTTACTGAGTATCTAATACCCTGTACACCTGCCTAACTTCTAAAGGACCTACTTTAGGCAGTGATCGTACATACAAGGTGTTTCATTCAAACTTTGGCACGTAAATCTCGATCCATTAGTCGTAACAAAGTCACTAGGGTCAGGTAGAAGTGTGTTGGCATGTTTATGCATCCTTATTAACCACTAGTACGAAGATATCAACTATATGTCATCAAATGGAATGTTGCTTCTTTGAGTTTCCACAATAGCAGTTGGCAAGGAGAGAAATTCAGTTATGTAAGTATTTACCAGAGTTGCCAAGAAATTCGACAGTTATAAATATGTCTCAACTTGTGATTCTTCTGTTGTTTTTGTGGCATGTTAATGGTCAAATGTTTATGCCATCTCACTGGTCATATTACCACTTAAGTAAGAGAGACTTAACAAGTTATTTACTGTACCACAGAAGAATGAAGTGCAACGGAATTAGGAATGCTAAAACTTGTTTACAGATTTTTTTCACTAAACATTTATATTATTTAACTGTACGTGTATTAGGTGCAATTGATTTTACAACTAGAAATTAACTGGCATGGGTAGTACATCTATGGGACTTCTGACCCACAGTATATGTGCTTTTGGCATCATACGCCCCAGTTGTCTGACAATTACAGCACAATATTTTACTAGCCATTAAAACGTAATTTCCTAGATTTCCTTGATTTCGTGTAGGTTCACTAATTTATACTAACTCACACACACCAAACACATTTACCCTCTACCTTCCCTCACCTTCTAATCTCTCTCTATCTCTATCTCTCTCTCTCCCCTTCCCCCTCTCTCTCTCTCTCTTCCCCTACCCCCATCACCCTTCGCAACCACCCTTTACACACACACACACACACACACACACACACACATACACACACACAAATACTAATCCATTAATAAAAAGACAATTGAAAAAAAAAATGCTTCACAGGTTTGAAACGCTTACAGCCTACACGAAAAGAGACCATCAGACATAAACACTGTAATACTGTGCTGTGTGACAACTCACATAACTTCAGTTCGATTTACAAAAGCGAAGTGAAGTGTAAAAAAGCAAACGCATGTCAAGAAATACTGCGCAAAGTCAAAAACTGCAAAGTGTACGTATGAAACGAAGTCTTTCGATATCAACCACTGCTAACATGGAGGGAAGAAGCAGGGTCCAGAGAATATGTAAACAAGAGGCAGAAACACAGTGAGTAATTTGCACTCCAACTTTATAAACAAAACGCTGTTTCTAATCTAAAACAACCAAAAATGTGTAAACATTTGTATCCAATTTGCAGAGTAACCATGGAAGATGCTTTTTAAATTATGGTGTAAAATTCTCTTTAATTAAATTGTAATAAGCTTAAGACCGAAGAGCCAGTAATAACAGTTTCATTATAAGTGCAAGTAGCCGATAGATTTCTTTTCAGATACAGATCTAATTCTGACTTCGTCTATTTTCCTGAGTTATTTGCGTGTACTGATCACGTTAAAATGCCAACACTGACCAAATCAGCTGACTGTGCGATATGTATGAACTTTTTACTAATAACTACAGACATGTGAAGGAGAAGTGACATCCACTAAGTTTTAGGAACTTTCACCTATTTAACAGATTGTCACCTCTGGCTTCCAGCTATTCCGATATCTAACGAAATAGCATCATCCTGTTTTGTGCCTTTGTCCGGCATCGGTGCAGTGTCGGCTAGTTTAAAGGATGGACGGATGCCCTTTCTGTTACCACCTGGCCACTGCACCGACTTTTAGCCAGCGAAAACTTGTAATAAGATGGCTTAACTTGCTGACAGAATTAGAGCTAACCTCGTGCAAGGAAACATTACAGCACACAGTCCTGAATGAGCGACCACATGATCAACCAACAAGAAGCATGAATTTACTCATAACCCACGACAGAATCGCGAAACAATTAAACTGCCAAAACTACACCTCTCATCGGACAGTAACGAGAGGAGGAGAAAAGATCACTGTCTCCAATTACACCGGTGCCACGGACAGGAAACCCGGTCGCCGGAGGCCACATGGCAGAAGAGACGCTGGTTACACAAAATTATTACTTAATGATTAAACCTTCCACCAACTTAACTTGCAATTATGCTCGAACAGGCAGTACACGACCTCCGATGGCAAGAATCCACACCTCCGACCGCGCACGCGTCGCCAGCGTACACAACACGCCACGTTTACGCGACAACACGCTCTGTCTCCGGAGTTTTTTTTGTTTTGTTTGTTTGTTTGTTTAGTTGGCCTTTGAGTGTGTACTTAATTTAGCCATCGGCAACACATAGTGACAATGTACACATAATTGAATAAACAAATACAGAAATGAATATTTACAAGAATAAAAAGCTTAACTGTTACAGTTTTGTACATACTGTTTTAAACATTGTATTGAATTGAATTGGAAAATAATTAAAAGTGTCTTGGCTTACAATTCACACCAATTCTGAAATATCTTCATCAGCAAGACATATTTATAATTGACGTACACCATTAAAACCTACAGATTGTGACCAGTACTCTTGATGAAGTTAACGATCACTTTATATAGACGAACGTCTTTGGTACACAAAAGAGAAGAAGCTGATTGAGGAAGATGGTAGCACATACTCAGCAATGTCTTCAAAAAGACCAACCGTTCACGATCAAACGTGGGGTACATAAATAAGATGTGGTCGACATCAGCTTCCGACTCAGGATCACACTCACATGCTGGTGAACTGTAAACGTTGATCCGATGTAGATGTTGTGGGAAAGAGGCATGATTGAAGCGGAGTCTTATGATTGTAGAAATCGTGGATCGGTCCGGATGTGTCCTCATGAACCACGGCTGTGAAGGAATCCGAGGTTGTAGCACCGCGTAATAACCGCCTTTTGTCTGTTGAGAAACGATCCACG
Organism: Schistocerca americana; assembly: GCF_021461395.2. Classification (NCBI taxonomy): domain Eukaryota; kingdom Metazoa; phylum Arthropoda; class Insecta; order Orthoptera; family Acrididae; genus Schistocerca; species Schistocerca americana. The sequence goes on from NC_060120.1 coordinate 892,156,859, forward strand.
TTTCCTGCCATTGTTGTCTTGCGTGATCCTTGACTGCACGTAAGTAGTCTGTATAAGGGAGGTGCAGATCCAGGACGGTGCCTAACGTTGCCGCTTGTTTGGCTAATGCATCAACTTCATCATTATAGAGGATACCAGAGTGGGAAGGCACCCACAACAAATGGATCGTCCGGCCCGTGCGTGTGCTGCGAATATATTCCGATATCACATCCAAGATATAACTGTTGGTCGTTTTGTTCCATCGACTGTACTGAATGTTTTTAAGAACGCTTTGCGAGTCAGATACTATCCATATCTTGGGGAAGGAAGTGGTAGAGACAAACTTAAGTGCTTCCAAAACTGCCACTGTCTCCGCCGTAAAAATAGAAGTGCTCGTAGGCAGTTTGAAGGTATTGCGGATCTGGATCTGAGGGCAGAAAAAAGCGCATCCTGTACACTCTTCTTGCGGAATTTTGGAGCCATCGGTATATACACAGAGAAAACCCGGCCATTGTGCTTGAACGAGACGATTGAAGCCAACGTTGACATTAGTACTGTCCAGCCAGGTCGTACTTACATAAAGGACTGGGATCTGGGAGCAGAGCGTTTGAAGATCATATTCAAAAAGAGGTAGATGCGCTGAACGCCGTATAGAATGTATGACAGGTGACCAAGTGTCAAAGCTGGCACAAACGGCTGGCACTTTATTCCTTCTGTGGGATGCAATCCACAGTCGATAAATGCAGTCTCTACTTTGATAGACGGAACTGTCCATAATGGCCATGCCTTGAATGTAGAATTTGTCCGATAACATTTGGCGCCTAATGCTCAAGGGCATCTCCCCTGCTTCTATTAAAAAGGCGTTGGTGGGCGTCGATCGCATGGCTCCAAGACAGGTACGAATGGCTCTATATTGAAGAGTATCTAATTTGGAGAGATGAATCTTTGACGCAGTGTGGTAGAATTGACAGCCATAGTCTAATCGAGATCGAATTATCCCTCGGTACATGGTGAGTAAAACACTCTGGTGCGCTCCCCACCAGACACGAGTGAGTGATCTGATTACATTTAAACCTTCTTCACACTTGGTAACGGTGGATTGGATGTGGGGCGCCCAACTTAATCGAGAGTCAAAAATCATCCCCAGAAATCGAACGTGAGATTTTATTTGGAAGGTGTACTTGCCACAGGTAATGTGATCTTCAGTGCGAGCTGTCGTCGACTTGGAGAAGGGAACGACTGCTGATTTCTCAGCCGAGATCTCCAGCCCATTGATAGAGAGCCACTCATCGATGTGTGCGATGGTTGTGGTTAATGCCGTTTTGGCCTGAAGATATGAAGCAGCAGTAGAATGAACACATATATCATCAGCATACAGTAGGATTTTTGTGGGGGGAGTAAGTATGCGTTCTAGGTCGTGCGTATACAGAGTATACAGGAGAGGACTTAAAATTGCACCTAGCGGCAAGCCCTGGGAGACATAAAAGGTCCGATCATGGTACCTTTGAAACGGACGTAGATCGTTCTTTGAGTAATCAGGGTGCTGATACCGTAGATCATCTGTGAAGGAATTCCGAATCCTGCCAGCTTGTCCAAGAGTATCGGTATTTGTACGTGATCATATGCACCCTTAACGTCAAGAAAAGCTGCCACTACTGTCTCTTTCGTTTGAAAGGCTGACGTGATATCCATATTAAGCAAAAACAGGTTATCCATGGTCCCTTTGCCTTTTCTGAAGCCGTATTGATTCCGAGGCAACAAATTACATTTTCAAGCCACCATTCTATTCTAGTCTCCTTTTTACCATTCGTTCCAGTGTTTTTGCAACACACGACTACAAGGCAATAGGTCTATAATTAGTACCGACATTTGGATCTTTACCACGTTTGAGAATTGGAATTATTACTTGCCTCGTCCATGTTGATATGAGGTCTTTCTTCATCCAGTACTGATTCAAAATGTTCAAGAGAAAGTCTTTCGCTTCTATAGGCAGGTGTGCAAGCATAGAGTAATGTATATGATCAATGCCAGGGCAACTGTCGCTCGATACTTTAATAGCTTCGTTGAGTTCTTCTATAGAGAAAGGACGAAGGAGAACATGATAGTGGTCTTCTTCAGCAGGGAACCGATGGTTTAAAAATGGCACCGTGGGAGGAGCGATTGTATCTATGAATTCCTCTAACCAGGCCGTGGTAGCAGGAGGGGAGGAAGACAGTCTTCTTGTTCTAAAAGCTTTTGCTTTATGCCAGATGCTTGCCATACTGGTTTCATTATTTAGGGACAGGCAAAATTGTTTCCAACTGTCCTTCTTGGTTTTCTTCAGGAATTTGGTAACTCGCGCATTCACTTTTTGTACAGCCAAGAAGTTGTCCAATGAAGGATTCTGACGATAGGTTTTCAAGGCGAGTCGTCGCTTCCCAACTTCCCGAGAGCACTCAGAATTCCACCAAGGAGGAGAACGGTGCTTCATTACTTTATACTCTTTTTTCTTAGGGATGCTGATGCCAGCTGCGACGTTCATAGCATTGAGTAAAACTGGGTATGCATCTTCGTCCCGTAAGTCACGTCTCGTATTTGCGAGTGCCCGCCGAACCGTTTCCTTATAAGAGGCCGAATTGGCTTCCTTGATTTTCCACGTACTATTAGAGTAACAGATGTACGTAGTATCGACGTTGATGTTAATGTGAAACTCTATTGGGAGATGATCGGATCCCATTGAATCCTTTTTAACGCACCAATTAGATATTTCAGTAAAGCAGGGGGTGCAAAGAGTTACATCAACTGCGGAGGGTTTACGGAGAGGTGAAGTTATCATAGTAGGAGAGCCATCGTTGAGTATCACTGGGTTATTATCTTCGATAACGCTTATCAAGGTCCTGCCGTTCCTGTCTGTCACGTCTCCTCCCCACGCTACATGGTGGGCATTCACGTCTCCAGCTACGATAAAGGGAGGACGAAGCTGACTTATTAATTGTCTCCAGTCATCTTCCATGATACTGTGGTGGGAAGCGTTATACAACGAGACAACTGTAAAGGTTTTTTGGGCAGTTCGTATCTCCACAGCAACTAATTCAAGGTTGGTGACAGGTACGTGTAACGGGTGTGGTCGATGCGGCAGCGAAGTTTTTACCAGTATAGCTACGCCACCCCACCCATCGAGACGGTCTTCCCTTACCATAGAATAATTTTGAAAGCGAACAGTTCGTTCGAATTTGAAGCAAGTTTCACATAACAGAACGATATCAGGCTGACTTACGAACAGTTCTCGTTGCAAGCTTTCTCTTTTAGAATTAGCCGATCTCGCATTCCACTGCAATACTTTTAAAGCCGCCATAATTTAGGGAGAGAGAGATTGAAATATGCCAGTAACGAGGTGCCGGATATCGGAATTGTTCATAGCACTATGTTGTCTCATGTTTTGCATGACAATATCAATCACATTTATTACCTTATCTATAAGTTCAGCATGACCTTGAGGCTGTCGTTGATTCGGCGCTTGTGGGGTTGCTAATCTGTGAGCAGCAGGCTGGTATGGATTTTGGCTGATAGGAGTGAATGAATGTTGCATGGGATATAACAGGCTGCGGTACTGAGACCACTCACGAACGTTACTTTGGTTGTTTACTTGCGCCTGCCTCCGGGGAGGCCCGTAAGCGACGTGTGTCTGCTGGGGCACAGTTGCACACTGAGTTGCGTCCCCACTTCCGCGTTGTTGACTCTGCATGCTTGCGGCGGGCAGCGGCGGGAAGAGTTGTGGGTTTTGAAAGTCCGGAGAGCTCAAATTTGTTGGAGCAAGAATGATCGGAGCCGGCAAGTGATGTTGTTGAACCCCGGTGACGGATGCATAGGTTGGCATACGAGCAATAGACAGCGCATCCCTGAAGTCAATGTTGTTGAACGTAGCTAATTCTTGAGCTCGTCGCCGTATATGGTATTCCGGGCAGGAACGGTCCGTGGATGCGTGTTGTCCCCCGCAATGAGCGCAAATAGTGATAGGTGAGACACAGGATTCAACATTATGTGGACCACTACATTTAATGCATCTCATCTGAGACCGACATTGTTTGCTGATGTGCCCGTAACGAAGACAATTAAAGCACTGCCTGACAGTTGGTACATAAGGGTCTATGGGACATCTTGTTCCGTGAATAGACACGGCTTCCGGTAAGGTTTGAGAGTTGAAGGTTAACAAACAGGTCTGCAAGTTAACGATTTGGTCTTTACCATATCTCTTCGTAAACCTCCGAAGCCTACAACAGGGAAGGGAGATTGTACGACTTCCAAAATCTCCGCTTCTTCAAGGTTGGTGTCTACTTTCCTGATTACTCCCAGCTTATGGACAACAAAGGAAGGACTGTAAACTTCTATGTTTTTTGACTTTAATACCTCACTGGTAACTAGGAAATTAGCCTTGTCTGGGGTTTTCAGCTCCACCTTAACTTTTGTTTTTCCTGCTGAAGAGATGTTAAGGGTAGAATTCTTCACTTCTGGCAAGGAAATATGCAATAATTTCCCTATTGCCATAGGGTGCAAGCGGCCTAAGTTTTTGTCCAAACATTCCATGTAAACAACGAATGGTCCCCTATCTGTACGTTTGTAAAAGTTGAGAGACCTCGGAGTAGGTGCAGGTCCCACAGGAGGGGTGTTAGTTGCAGCATGTTGGTTAGGAGTGAGCCCAGAAGCAGTTGCTACAGGGGGGTCAGCTACATTTGAAACGGCTGTTACAGGCAAGAGTTGATTAGCGTCTGCTATGAAGGTTTTGGAATTTCTTAAATCCAGACTGACCTCACTTTGTCGCTTGTTTCTCGTAGCGGAGAAGCTGGAGGAATCCTGTTCCGATATATCCATATGCCCTTCTGCCGGCTGTATTCCAGATTCTCCCCGAACAACTGCTAACGAGTGGCTGATCACAGCCGTCGTGTTTTCCAATGTAATTCCTGGAGGAGCTGGTAAGGGTGCTGCATCTGGATGTAGCCGCTGGGCAGATGGTTGTTGTTGATGTTGACCCATAGGGGCGTCGAAGTCCCCACCCCCTTCTCCATACACCCCACCAATGTCAGGTATTAATGTGCCTAACAGAAAACCGTACCAAACGAAAGCTGTTACGCGCGTGCACTAGTAGGTAAACACAAGCGTCACACGGAAGAGCGACCGCGTAGCACGTCTTAACACTTCCGCGTCTGCAAGCGAACTGGGTCTCCGGAGTTCACGTCTTCTCTGCAACGTTGACGGGTAGTGACCGCTCCTTCATGTTAGGTGTGTCCTTTTAAACTCCAGTGTTGAAACGGAGGACTTAAAGAAGCTTGTTAACGTCCCACCGGGGCGAAATGAACAGCAACTAGTCATGGGGCGATTCTGTATACAACCAACACGCGGGGAGCTCTTCCGTCAACTCGACCAGCTCGTTACACACAACTGACATACATCACGTGGCGACTCGGTACAACCGACCACGCCTGGTCCGCGCTGGCGAACCACACTGCCCCCCCGTGTCCACCACACTCTCTCTGCGAACGCAACGCCCCTCCTTCCGCGCCACCACACGAGGTTACAACCGGTCAAAAATCTCACTTCCTCCATAGCAGTTTCCCGGAAGCAAAAACATAAATATCGATAGCAGAGGGAAAAGAAACCAAGCAGCCACTTAATGACAGACAACATATCAAACAAGCATGTCAGGGGAAGAAAAGGAAAACCAATGCAATCTAAACACAAGGTGTAGTACGAGTCGATACATGATTCATATGTAAAGACAAAATAAAATCTGGATTTCCCGTGTCGCTTTGTAGCATCTTTCTCTATCGCGGCTTCATACTTTGAATGAAGCGGATGTATCTTCTGTCACTTAACAAAAAAACACGGATCTCTATGTCCCCAAATCGCCGGGCAGATCCGGCCAGCCGCGAGCGCACCTGCCCGTCCCGAAGCGGCGCTTGAACACGCCCTGCTATCCGGGCGGATAGACACATAAAGAAATCTGATGCTGGAAAACGTTTTAGTACAGTTAAGACAGTATGAGAGTTCATAATAGGTATTTTGGAAATCCTGTATCACTCTTGTGAGTTTTAATTGACTCAAAGTGGAAAGGCACATCAAACTCCTTAAGGGGAGGTTTGCTATCTTTGGGCCGAAAAAAACATGTTATTTGAGATTTTTTTCTCGGTATGTGTTACAGATATCAATGTCAAAATGTGTACTGATATTTCCTCTACAAACTGGAATTTTTTCGACCGTAAATGTCGAAGAGCAAAGGCGGAAGTGCCGTCGGAACGAAACAAAATTTCGATGTAGACCTCCACGCGCGGTATGTCACAGGTCAGCCGGCTCGTCTGAAATCAAAATTGAGTTGACGTTAGCGAAGTATATAAGATTATTTAGGAGTTATACCTCACTTAAGTTATTTGGACCATAGGAAACAAAACGGCAGCGATTTGAAAAAAAAGGGTTTTTTCATCGATTTTTCGACTTCGTCACCAAGTAAAAATATTTATAATTGATGGATCGGAAATTTAGACAATTTAGTTAGCTTCGTCGGAAACATGGAATCATGCCAATCGGTTCAGTAGATTTGAAGTTACCATACCGCGCGATTAAAAAAAAGATCATTTCGAGAAAAACGCGTTTGAAGTTTTGACTACATATAAATGCAATATTATGCAACGTACGTTCAATCTGCTGGTCCGGGTCCATAAACTAGTCCTTCCTCTTCCTCATAAAGGGCGTTCAGCTCGATCTGGGCCATCCTGCGCTGCTCCAGAGCCGCTCGTACGGCCGGTGACAATCGGTTTTTGGCCGCTTGAATCCGGTGGTCGTCCGAATTCTTGGCGAACTGCGTCGAATAGAGACCCAGGGTGACGTCCATCGTTGTCATGGTCTTCGGAATTGCTGAATACCCTTCGTTGAAGCTGCTCACTGCCAGGAAAGTCGCAATCTCCACAGTCTACGCACCAGAATGCAAAAAATGCTTGGGGCCTGACTTGCAAACACACGCGTTCAAACGTTCATTTGAATTTTTTGTGTTTCCTCCCAGGCACCGGTGCAATAACCCGTCCTCCGAAAGAAAAAAACTGGTGCGTGAAAAAGGCCGATTTCAGACAGGTGCATCTTTTTGTTCAACCGCGAATCAAACATTTCCGTTCCGTATTGGGGAAAACCGTTTCAGGGGTGGATTCTAAACACTTTCATGGATCCAAAAATGCAATTTTAAAAAATCGATTTTTTTAACCAAAAGATAGTAAACCTCCCCTTAAGGGGGGTAGGACGTCAAATGAGCCGACTTGGACCAGGAGATGCACCACAGGACATTTTAATTTCCACCGTCTATACTTTTACAAATAACTTCATAAAACTTTAACACCATGACCAGGAAGGATTCAGGATTCATACTCACAGCAGTGGAAGCTCAAAAACGTAACAAAACACTTTTTTTTACATGTGAAATTTCATCATTTTTTCACTTACTACTGGCTGCATTGTTTGCTATAGGTACACTTTTCTTCCTAATTAAGAGACATTCTTTGATGACTTTTGCACAGCATACAAACCATAGTTACAGGTGTACGAAACTCTAGAAGTTATTTAATTTATGAAAAAATGAATGAACTGTTACTTTTAAACTTCATGTTTAGAAAAAATTCAAGTTTTATAGTTAATTGTCTCAATTTTTTCCACCGTTTTTTAATAGATTTGGAAAATTCTAGAGTTTTATACACCTGTAACTACTGTTTGTATGCTATGAAAAATTCATCGAAGAATCTCTCTTACTTAGGAAGAAAAGTTTACCTATAGCAACAAATGCAGCCAGTAATAAGTGAAAAAATGATGACATTGCACATGTAAAAGAAAGTATTTTGCTACGTTTTTGCACTTCCACTGCTATGAGTGTGAGCCCTCAATCCTTCCTGGTCAGGGTGACAAAGTTTTATGAATTTATTTGTAAAAGTATAGAGAGTAGAAATTAAAATGTCCTGTGGTGATTCTCCTGCTCCAAATCGGCCCGTTTGACGTCCTATCCCCCTTAAGTGCAACAGCAAAGAGACTGGAACATTCAGTGAGAAACTAATATTTACCTAGTCTTACAACTGAGTGAGGTAAGTTCACAGTTTCTTTCGTATTTCCTGATATTTTTCTCACATTTTGCGAATCATTTTTGTATAACGATGTTACAATATTTAAGCTTAGTGCCAGTCGTGGGTGCTGCACGAACTGCAGCTTCCTCGCACAGTGAGCAGCTGCGGTTGTTTACTCTCCAATTGTGAGGCTTTGCCTCCTCCCACAGCACTAACCGCCCCATTTGCCAGCTGCACAGTGTGGCAACATCCCGCCCGCTGACTCGCCGCTCTTGACCAAGAGTGCTCTTTGGAGTCGACAATTGAGCGTAGCGCGCCGCAAGGTCACCGGAAGAGCTGAAAGTTTTTTTGTTGTGTCGGGTGCTGAACGCTCGGGCTCTATAGTGCATACTCATTCAAATACACAACTGTAGCGTAATACAGAAAAGTATTCCGATTTAGATCACTATGCATCTCAAGGGAGACGCTATCCGTTTTAATGTGTAGTCACTGCATAATACACCAAAAACAGCGCACTAAAGCTAAGTAATTCACATACATGTCTCCTATGTCACAGAGATTCAACCACGATAGCGATACTTAAGCGACTAAAATGAAATCGTAGAAGATCGCCTTCCTCAGATATTTGCCGTAAATTGCTTATTAACATCACTCACTTTGTTTGTTTTACATACTGTCATACTGTTTTGTGTTCTTATTATTTTATTGTGTCATTAGTAGGTTGGAGCATTTCACAAGCCAGCGTGCTGTCGTATTTATGTCACATTTTCGCCCCGGGATCAAATGGCTCTGAGCACTATGGGACTTAACTTCTGAGGTCATCAGTCCCCTAGAACTTAGAACTACTTAAACCTAACTAACCTAAGGACATCACACACATCCATGCCCGAGGCAGGATTCGAACCTGCGACGTAGCAGTCGCGCGGTTCCAGACTGTAGCGCCTAGAACAGCTCGGCCACTCCGGCCGGCGCCACGGGGATCAACTGCCTCTGTGTGTCTATGCACTTTTCAATGTACAAAATGGTTGACATACAAATTTGAAACTAATACGAACGTGAGCATGGTTGTGTCCGCGAATAAGGAGATACAGACGCCACGAAAGCTGTGAGATGGTTTTCGTATGCAATTCAAATTCCCAAACACAAGCAACAAATTATTATTAGATACTGACTGTAGTGACACAAGCATTACGTCCAAAACACCGAACTATTTGAAATTTTTTGTACTAATTCTACAAAATTTGGTTACTAGTTGCTGCTTCATTGATGATAACACTATGAACGAACGAAATTGCCTGCATTCTCTCTCTCCTCTTAGCTCTTCTCAATTCTTTACCATATCAACTGATTTTCAATTTCCCATCTTTCTCTGCATCATTTCAAAAGCCCAAAGCCTTTCCCTGTCTTCCTTTCTCATTATCCAAATTTCTGAATCATAAACTGGTAAGATAATATTTTATCAAATATCAAATAAAGGTGTAAATTGTCTTATATTTCGTATCAGAATAGCTTTTTAGGTGTTCATTTCTTTTGCACACCTCCATTCAGCCTGCTTAGCTGAGTGGTAACATGTTTGCCTACCATGCAGCAGGCCCAGGTTTGATTCCCGGCCGTGTTGAAAATTTTTCTCCACTCGTGGACCAGGTGTTGTGTTGTCCTCAGCATCAACACCGACACACAAATTTAAATCCTATACTAGAATGTCTCTTCTAAGAGTCATCAGACACATTTCCTCTGGTGCTTTGCAACATATCTGCAATTAAGTTTTTGCAGTGCGCAGCTGGAATCAGCCTCCCCCCCCCCCTCTTCCCTACAATCACCACAGCGCGGGGTAGCTGTGCGGTCTGAGGCGCCCTGCCACGGTTCGCGCGGCTGCCCCCGTCGGAGGTTCGAGTCCTCCTCGGGCATGGGTGTGTGTGTTGCCCTTAAGGTAAGTTAGTTTAAGTTAGGTTAAGTAGTGTGTAAGCTTAGGGACCGATGACCTCAGCAGTTTGGTCCCACAGGACTCACCACAAATTCAGCCCCCTGCCCCCTCCCAAACCAAGAAAAAAAAGGGCCATTATGTCTTACACGGAACGCCCAGCGTAGACTGAAAGCGTTGGTTTGTTTCCCGTTGCAAACAAAATTATTTTTTAATCGGATTTTTTGTGGCTATTCGACACGACGATCCAAATTAGCCTAGTACGATATTCGTTTTATCGTTTATCAGGGACGGTAAAACAGGAAGAATAAGGCGTGGTGCATAGTGGAGAAAACCCATTTCATGAAACGTGAAACTGAAGTTGTTTGCAACAGACATAACACAGGGCAGTGTACAGTGCGTTTCATGAAGCACTAATTTCATCGGTTTCGTGAAACAGGATTTGCTGAAACTTGTAAGAATGGTTTTCTATGCTTCAGTCTCACGTTTCAAGTTGTCAGTTCTATATTGTTCGTATTGATTTGCCTGTGCAGTGTTCCCGGGTTAAAAATTGCAACAGTTTCATTCCAACTGAGGTTGGCATAAGATGTCGAAAAAAATCTGTGCTTATGTGATTTCCACCTCAAGGAGTACGGAGACGAGAAGTTCAAAGGGCATGGGAAGCATTTGTTTAAATGTTACACACGTTCATGATAGAAACCAGGATCATAAGGGGTATCAAGCGAGATTTGTGACTGGATTGCAGAATTCTTGGTAGGGAGGATACAGCATATTTTCTTGAAAGGAGAGTCATAAACAGATGTAGAAGTAACTTCAGCTGTGTCCCTAGGAAGCGTGTTGAGACGTTTGCTGTTCATGTTGTATATTTATGACTTCACAGACAATATTCATAGTAGCCTCCGATTTTCGAAGATCAGTTATTTATGTTGAAATATTGTCTGAAGAAAGCTTCACAAAATACAGTCAGATCTGGATGAGGTTTCAAAGTGGTGTAAATACTGGCAACTTGCTTTAAATGTTCGAAATCCAAAATATTGAACTTTGCCAAACTAAAACTCCTAGTATCCTACTGAAAGACATCCGTTTATTTGAGTACATCTTTCATTATAGTCTAGCCTATCAACTAGACATGGTATTTTAACAAATGGCTCAAATGGCTCTGAACACTATGGGACTTAACTTGTGAGGTCATCAGTCCCCTAGAACTTAGAACTACTTAAACGGCCCGCAGCTCGTGGTCGTGCGGTAGCGTTCTCGCTTCCCACGCCCGGGTTCCCGGGTTCGATTCCCGGCGGGGTCAGGGATTTTCTCTGCCTCGTGATGGCTGGGTGTTGTGTGATGTCCTTAGGTTAGTTAGGTTTAAGTAGTTCTAAGTTCTAGGGGACTGATGACCATAGATGTTAAGTCCCATAGTGCTCAGAGCCACTACTTAAACGTAACTAACCTAAGGACATCACACACATCCATGCCCGAGGCAGGATTCGAACCTGCGACCGTAGCGGTCGCGCGGTTCCAAACTGAAGCACCTAGAACCGCTCGGCCACACCGACCGGTGTATTATAACATATTAATATGGTATCTTTATTATTTTCTCCTTGAACCCATGTCTATTGGAAATGATCTGTGTGGTATGTGTTTTATTTAATCCTGAGTTTTCCTTTATGATCAGAAGCCTCTGTTTCACGAACACTCCCTGTCTTGCATGAAATCCATTCTCTTAGACTGGCTGTGGACTAAGAAGAATTTTCTGCTATCTCCAAGCTTAGAAACCTAGGGCTGAACCGTTGGAATGTGCAGGACAGTAGCAGGGGGAGCAATCGAAGAACAAGGAGAGAGATGGAGACAGCAGCCCTCTCTCTCTCGGCGTACATGATTTGGGGCACGCCGAGTTCGTGGGCGTGTGTTTCCAGTGGTTGCTGGAAGTCCGCGTTAGAAGTTTCGAGATCTTTGAAGAGAGTATGTCCGTTAAAAAGGGAGGACGATGAACCATAGGATGAGCTTCGGACGCGAGCCGATTGGGTCGTCGTGTTGCACACGGAAACTAGAGCCGTGATTGGCCGAAAGTTGCGCCAAAAAGTGGATTATCTCATGCGTGTAGTGTGAGCGAAAGGGCAGCTGAATACTGCACGTGGTACAGGCTGGACACGTTGGAGATGCTGTAGGCCGATGGGGACACGTTACACAGCTGTACCACGAGGCAATATTGCTGTGACGCAATGTAACTGCTTGCTGGTGTACCATTAGTTATTTCGCGATGAGTGCTTCTTAGTACTCACAATTCTTTGTACCAAATTCATTCCTAACTGCTGAAGCCTTTGCCGTATGTGTCGTAAGCTAAATTCCTTAGACCACACTGTTTTAGGTCGCGTAGTTTGCTCGTTCTCTTGTTTCATTGACTGTTATTGGCATCAGTTTTTCTCTCGCCCGGCTCTTGTCTTGTGCAAATTGGTCAACGAAGTTTTAAGTTTATCAGCATCACGAGTTTCTGTGGATGAGTAATAACAATTTTCTCTCTTGTTCTTTCCTCTCGGCAATGCCTACCTCTGTTGAAGCATGCTGGTGCTGGATCACACACAAGCTTATAAAGTCCTTCGGCCTGTTCCCATAGAGGCACCCCCCCCCATGCCGATAACATTGTCAAGTCTGGATTTTCTAAGAGACAGTAGCATGTAGAAACTTGGTTAGTGAGCAGGGTAGTGCAATGGTTAGCACACTGGACTCGCATTCGAGAGGACAGCGGTTGAAACCTGCCTCCGGCCCTCCCAGTTTAGGTTTCCCGTGATTTTCCTAAATCGCTTAAGGCAAATACTGGGATGGTTCCTTCGAAAGGGCACGCCCGTTTCCCTCCTCTAACCTCCCATAATTCGAGCTTGTGCTCCGTCTCCAATGAACGGGATGTTAAACACTATTCCCGTGCTTCTCAGCTTTGTTGCTATGCAATTACACTACTGGCCATTAAAACTGCTATACCAAGAAGAAATGCAGATGATAAACGGTTATTCATTGGACAAATATATTATACTAGAACTGACATGTGATTACATTTTCAAGCAATTTGGGTGCATGGATCCTGAGAAATCAGTACCCAGAATAACCACCTCTGGCCGTAATAACGGCCTTAATATGCCTGGGCATTGAGTAAAACAGAGCTTGGACGGCGTGTACAGGTACAGCTGCCCATGCAGCTTCAACACGATACCACAGTTCATCAGGAGTAGTGACTGGTCTATTGTGACGAGATAGTTGCTCGGCGACCATTTATCAGACGTTTTCAGTTGGTGAGAGATCTGGTGAATGTGCTGGCCAGGGCAGCAGTCGAACATTTTCTGTATCCAGAAAGGCCCGTACAGGACCTGCAACATGCGGTCGTGCATTATCCTGCTGAAATGCAGGGTTTAGGAGGGATCGAATGAAGGGTAGAGCCACAGGTCGTAACAGATCTGAAATGTAACGTCCACTGTTCAAAGTGCCGTCCATGCGAACAAGAGGTGACCGAGACGTGTAACCAATGGCACCCCATACCATCACGCTGGGTGATACGCCAGTATGGCTATAACGAATACAAAAATGGTTCAAATGGCTCTGAGTACTATGGGACTCAACTTCTGAGGTCATTAGTCCCCTAGAACTTAGAACTAGTTAAACCTAACTAACCTAAGGACATCACACACATCTATGCCGAGGCAGGATTCGAACCTGCGACCGTAGCGGTCTCGCGGTTCCAGACTGCAGCGCCTAGAACCGCACGGCTGACGAATACACGCTTCCAATGTGCGTTCACCGCGATGTCGCCAAACACGGATGTGACCATCATTATGCTGTAAACAGAACCTGGATTCATCCGAAAAAATGACGTTTTGCCATTCGTGCACTCAGGTTCGTCGTTGAGTACACCATCGCAGGCGCTCCTGCCTGTGATGCAGCGTCAAGGGTAACCGCAGCCACGGGCTCCGAGCCGATAGTCTATGCTGCTGCAAACGTCGTCGAACTGTTCGTGCAGATAGTTGTGGTCTTCAAACGTCCCCATCTGTTGACTCGGGGATCGAGACGTGGCTGCGCGATCCGTTACAGCCATGCGGATAAGATGCCTGTCATCTCTACTGCTAGTGAGACGAGGCCGTTGGGATCCACCACGGCGTTCCGTATTACCCCCCTGAACCCACCGATTCCATATTCTGCTAACAGTCATTGGATCTCGACCAACGCGACCAGCAATGTCGCGATACGATAAACCTTATTCGCGATAGGCTACAATCGGACCTTTATCAAAGTCGGAAACGTGTTGGTACGCATTTCTCTTCCTTACACGAGGCATCACAACAACGTTTCAGCAGGTAACGCCGGTCAACTGCTGTTTGTGTATGAGAAATCGGTTGTAAACTTTCCTCATGTCAGCACGTTGTAGGTGTCGCCACCGGCGCCAACCTTGTGTGAATGCTCTGAAAAACTAATCATTTGGATATCACAGCATCTTCTTCCTGTCGGTTAAATTTCGCGTCTGTAGCACGTCATCTTCGTGGTGTAGCAATTTTAATGGCCAGTTGTGTAACTTCATTCATGTATAAGCAACTGCAATAACTCCCAAAGCTTAAATTAAACCTTCCACTTCGACCTTTCTGGATCATTTTCAGTTGCACCACGCAATAGATTAAGAATTATATGAGATATTGCTCGAGTTGGTTTCGTGTAGATAATACCATACCGTGGTGCTTGGTTCCATTGCGCCAGGATAAAAAATAGTTTTACATACTTTCAGGTCATAAATTACTCCTACTTTAATTCACCACGGTGTGGCCATTGCAATTATGTAACACGACTCCATCATCAGTGGACGCTACAGAAAAAGCAATAGCGATTGTTAGTTCCTATATTCAAGTCCCATTTTTGCCTATTCTTAACCAAAATCACAGATTAAGATCACTAGTCTACCGTCACATCACTCCATACTATGACACAGAGAAACATAGTCTGCGCCTTATACAGTGACTACAGTATCATCGAGTCACATTTGGAATCGGTCAACTCATACAAATACCGGAGAGTAACAGTACGTAGGGATATGATAAGGAACGATCTCAGAGACTCAGTCGTAAGTAAAACAGGCAGCAGAGTATGGTTCATTGGTAGAATACTAGTAAAGTGCAGTCACTCCACAGAAGAAACTGCATAAAAACAATTGTGCGAGCCGTCCTGGAGTATTGCTCATTTGTGTGGGAGGCGTACCATATAGGACTAACAGGTAACATTGAACGCATACAAAGAAGGACAGCTCGGATGGTCACAGGTTTGTTTGATTCAGGGGAGAGTGTCGCAGAGATGCTGAAAGAACTAAACCGACAAACGCTTGAGATAGACTCAAACCATCTTGCATGCCTGCTCACTAAGTTTCTAGAATAAGCTCGAAATGACGAATGTAGGAATATATCTCTAGCGCCTGTCGCGAAGACAATAATGGACTAATTACAACGTGCCGGGAGGAGTTACAGCTGTCGTTCTTCCCGCGTTCCATGCATGAATGGAATGGAAAAAGCCCTAATGATTAGTACACTTGGAAGTACCCTCTGCCATGCACTCTACAGTGGTTTCTAGGACTATGCGTGCAAGTACCTGACGTCTCTTTATGTTCAGATGGTTGGGCTGATATTGCTTGGGCTATGTTTATAATCCAGCAGTGAGGCTGCATAGATTAGAAACTCTGTAGGATGTGTTGGTTGCAAAGAGTGATTACATAGACGTGTGCAACACCTTTTTTGGCATGTGACTTTATTTTTCAGGTTTGCACTCGTTTATAGAAATGTAAGAATTATATCTTGCAACTTTTCAATGCCCTTGGGCTTAGCGTGGAATTTACGCCATTGTGCATGCAAAATCACGAATATTCTTTATGCGATAACTAGCTGAGGGTCCAGCATTTGTTTTAAGATTAAACATGCATTTACTGTACTTTGTGTGTCAATAAGAGCTTCTATCCTTCTTACACCCTCCATCAACAGTATATAAGAAGATCTTCATTTCATAAATTAAAAACGCGGATGTGAATGCCGGGAGACCTCTCTCCAAGCAAAGCTTGCAATAAAATACATAAAACAAAACAATTTAATACTACAGGATCGTATGCTATTAACTCATGAAGACGACATGACTCATCTGATTATTTATTTTCTCTAAATGTGCAGTTTGACCTTTACGCTGATTGTTATGAATGTTAATACTGTAGCCAAAATTATATGTAATAGTTATTTACTTCTGCCTCGTTCGACCGCTGACCAGAAACTGTTTTGCAATCCTTGTTCGTATGTCAGCTACTGTTAGTGATATATGAACACGAAGATCTATCAACATATTTCTGCTCATGGCAGCATCCTTATTCACACACACACACACACACACACACACACACATATATATATATATATATATATATATATATATATATATATATATATATATATACTCCTGGAAATGGAAAAAAGAACACATTGACACCGGTGTGTCAGACCCACCATACTTGCTCCGGACACTGCGAGAGGGCTGTACAAGCAATGATCACACGCACGGCACAGCGGACACCCCCGGAACCGCGGTGTTGGCCGTCGAATGGCGCTAGCTGCGCAGCATTTGTGCACCGCCGCCGTCAGTGTCAGCCAGTTTGCCGTGGCATACGGAGCTCCATCGCAGTCTTTAACGCTGGTAGCATGCCGCGACAGCGTGGACGTGAACCGTATGTGCAGTTGACGGACTTTGAGCGAGGGCGTATAGTGGGCATGCGGGAGGCCGGGTGGACGTACCGCCGAATTGCTCAACACGTGGGGCGTGAGGTCTCCACAGTACATCGATGTTGTCGTCAGTGGTCGGCGGAAGGTGCACGTGCCCGTCGACCTGGGACCGGACCGCAGCGACGCACGGATGCACGCCAAGACCGTAGGATCCTACGCAGTGCCGTAGGGGACCGCACCGCCACTTCCCAGCAAATTAGGGACACTGTTGCTCCTGGGGTATCGGCGAGGACCATTCGCAACCGTCTCCATGAAGCTGGGCTACGGTCCCGTACACCGTTAGGTCATCTTCCGCTCACGCCCCAACATCGTGCAGCCCGCCTCCAGCGGTGTCGCGACAGGCGTGAATGGAGGGACGAATGGAGACGTGTCGTTTTCAGCGATGAGAGTCGCTTCTGCCTTGGTGTCAATGATGGTCGTATGCGTGTTTGGCGCCGTGCAGGTGAGCGCCACAATCAGGACTGCATACGACCGAGGCACACAGGGCCAACACCCGGCATCATGGTGTGGGGAGCGATCTCCTACACTGGCCGTACACCACTGGTGATCGTCGAGGGGACACTGAATAGTGCACGGTACATCCAAACCGTCATCGACCCATCGTTCTACCATTCCTAGACCGGCAAGGGAACTTGCTGTTCCAACAGGACAATGCACGTCCGCATGTATCCCGTGTCACCCAACGTGCTCCAGAAGGTGTAAGTCAACTACCCTGGCCAGCAAGATCTCAGGATCTGTCCCCCATTAAGCATGTTTGGGACTGGATGAAGCGTCGTCTCACGCGGTCTGCACGTCCAGCACGAACGCTGGTCCATCTGAGGCGCCAGGTGGAAATGGCATGGCAAGCCGTTCCACAGGACTACATCCAGCATCTCTACGATCGTCTCCATGGGAGAATAGCAGCCTGCATTGCTGCGAAAGGTGGATATACACTGTACTAGTGCCGACATTGTGCATGCTCTGTTGCCTGTGTCTATGTGCCTGTGGTTCTGTCAGTGTGATCATGTGATGTATCTGATCCCAGGAATGTGTCAATAAAGTTTCCTCTTCCTGGGACAATGAATTCACGGTGTTCTTATTTCAATTTCCAGGAGTGTATATATATATACACACTCCTAGAAATTGAAATATACATATATATACACTCCTGGAAATTGAAATACGAACACCGTGAATTCATTGTCCCAGGAAGGGGAAACTTTATTGACACATTCCTGGGGTTAGATACATCACATGATCACACTGACAGAACCACAGGCACATAGACACAGGCAACAGAGCATGCACAATGTCGGCACTAGTACAGTGTATATCCACCTTTCGCAGCAATGCAGGCTGCTATTCTCCCATGGAGACGATCGTAGAGATGCTGGATGTAGTCCTGTGGAACGGCTTGCCATGCCATTTCCACCTGGCGCCTCAGTTGGACCAGCGTTCGTGCTGGACGTGCAGACCGCGTGAGACGACGCTTCATCCAGTCCCAAACATGCTCAATGGGGGACAGATCCGGAGATCTTGCTGACCAGGGTAGTTGACTTACACCTTCTAGAGCACGTTGGGTGGCGCGGGATACATGCGGACGTGCATTGTCCTGTTGGAACAGCAAGTTCCCTTGCCGGTCTAGGAATGGTAGAACGATGGGTTCGATGACGGTTTGGATGTACCGTGCACTATTCAGTGTCCCCTCGACGATCACCAGTGGTGTACGGCCAGTGTAGGAGATCGCTCCCCACACCATGATGCCGGGTGTTGGCCCTGTGTGCCTCGGTCGTATGCAGTCCTGATTGTGGCGCTCACCTGCACGGCGCCAAACACGCATACGACCGTCATTGGCACCAAGGCAGAAGCGACTCTCATCGCTGAAGACGACACGTCTCCATTCGTCCCTCCATTCACGCCTGTCGCGACACCACTGGAGGCGGGCTGCACGATGTTGGGGCGTGAGCGGAAGACGACCTAACGGTGTGCGGGACCGTAGCCCAGCTTCATGGAGACGGTTGCGAATGGTCCTCGCCGATACCCCAGGAGCAACAGTGTCCCTAATTTGCTGGGAAATGGCGGTGCGGTCCCCTACGGCACTGCGTAGGATCCTACGGTCTTGGCGTGCATCCGTGCGTCGCTGCGGTCCGGTCCCAGGTCGACGGGCACGTGCACCTTCCGCCGACCACTGGCGACAACATCGATGTACTGTGGAGACCTCACGCCCCACGTGTTGAGCAATTCGGCGGTACGTCCACCCGGCCTCCCGCATGCCCACTATACGCCCTCGCTCAAAGTCCGTCAACTGTACATACGGTTCACGTCCACGCTGTCGCGGCATGCTACCAGTGTTAAAGACTGCGATGGAGCTCCGTATGCCACGGCAAACTGGCTGACACTGACGGCGGCGGTGCACAAATGCTGCGCAGCTAGCGCCATTCGACGGCTAACACCGCGGTTCCTGGTGTGTCCGCTGTGCCGTGCGTGTGATCATTGCTTGTACAGCCCTCTCGCAGTGTCCGGAGCAAGTATGGTGGGTCTGACACACCGGTGTCAATGTGTTCTTTTTTCCATTTCCAGGAGTGTATATATATATATATGACGCTCTCAGATCCGATTTTCGCAAGCCTATTTTCCGTTATCGTTTCTGGTTGGTCATCTAAAGACATCAAAATCGCTTTTGAAAATGCATTTCCAACTGCCAGCTATCCCCTTCCACCACCGACATTCACTTCGATATAGACGCTTAACAGTTTTTTGAAGAACGTTTCAGTTGTCAGGTTCCTGGTCTTGGCGGAACTAGTGTCAAGAAATGAGGGAAGTAGCGCCTCTTTTGGTAAACGTGCGAACTAGATGGAAGGAAAGTGAGTGTAGTAACAGAGCCGTCTGTAGTGTAGCCCGACTTCCAGCTAAGGCTGGAATGCTATAATTTCGTTGCACACTAGCAGCAGTAAGCTTTCGGCCAACAAGGCCATCATCGGAAACGGACACATAGGCACACATACATGTTGTCTATTTCCGATGAAGGCCTTGTTGGCCGAAAGCAAACATTCTGACAGTCTTTTTGTTGTTCCCATCTGCGACTCAGCATCTCGGCTATATAGTGAGTAGCAACTATCATTTTCTTAATACTGTCAAAATTTGTAGAAATGGATGTACTTTGTTCGCTTCCATTTCATTTCATTACAGTCATAGATAAGCACAATCTTGAATAATATTCACTACACATCTTGACACCTTTGTAAGCAGGAAGGAACTGTGCACCCGAGCAACTTATATAAAATGGCGTCATGGAAATTGACTACTGTTGTTGTTTTAAAAGGCACGGGAAAAATCTTGTAGTTGTTGGCGGAAAAACGAACTGCTTCTGACGAATGATATAAACATGATGAAAGTTCTTGTATTAGAAGGTACAGAATTGGGGGAAGCAGAGCCCTTAAAAGGGTTACGTACTGAAGGAGAATTTTGCTGATGTAAGTCACTGATGTGCCTAGCCTTCGACTGTCTAGTAGACAAAGAGGTTTGCATGCATCTTTGCTGACTGACGGTCTTCACCAGCTGATAAATTTTGTTCATTCAGCAGCTGCAATGGACTGCTTGTAGGTGGTACTTGGTGGATTCAAAATGCGTGATATGTTTGTAGCTCAGTGCATCTACAGCTCTGACCATATGGACGACCCTGGGGCAACTGACAATGCCAGCTGCTCGCACCATGACGGAGAACACGCCCTGTTTACCAGAGCTCACGACATAACCCCTCAGTCAAAGTTCGAGGGAGAACTGCAGTGCATTCATTCTCATCAAATCATTAAAAAGGGTTGATAAGAACCAGCTGATACCACATAACTGGCACACAGCATGGTACTACTAAAATAACATACTACTGTTTTACTCAGTATAACAAATTATGTTTGTAAAAAAAGTAACTTGGTAAACTCATAAAAGTGTTTTATTTAACAAATTATATCAAATTTTAAGTTGTCTATGTGGGGTACTTGTATCATTCTCTGTGAAATTTTCTTCAGATTTGTTTGAAAAATCTCTCTCACTTTTGTGTAAAGCATTCTAGAAAAAAAGGACAAGCAGTGCATCTTCACACAACCCAGAACCATTTTATGACTCTAGCACACAGTTCAGAAATTTAGCAGCTGTATTTGTTCTTGTAGTATTATTGCCCCCCATAAACCATGGACATTGTCGTCAGTGGGGTGGCTAGCATGCCTCAGTGATACAGATATCTGCACCACAGATAGAACCACAAAGGTGGGGTATTTGTTGAGAGGCCGGATAGATATGTGGTTCGTGAATAGGGGCAGCTGCCTTTTCAGTAGTTGCAGGGACAGAAGTCTGGATTATTGACTCATCTGGCCTGGTAATAACAACCAAAATGGCCTTGATGTCCTCGTACCATGAATGGCAGAAAGGAAGGGGAAACTACAGCCATAATTTTTCCTGAGGACATGCAGCTCTCCTGTATGGTTAAATGATGATGGCGTCCTCTTGGGTAAAATATTCTTGGGGTAAAATAGTCCCCAATTTGGATCTGGAGGCAGGGACTACTCAGAAGAACGTCTTCATAAGGATCAATAAAACGCATTCTACCGATTGGAACATGCAATGTTAGATCCCTTAACTGGGCAGGTAGGTTACAAAATTTGAAAAGGGAAATGGATAGGTTGAAGTTAGATATAGTGGCACGAGGAACATAACATCTGGTGAGGTAAATACATGATCAGAAATACGAAGTAAAATGGGGGTACTGCAGGAGTGGTTTTAATAATGAATAAGAAAATAGGAATGCAGATAAGCTGTTATGAGCAGCATAGTAAATGCATGATTGTAGCCAAGATAGACACAAAGCCTACACCTACCACAGCAGTACAAGATTACATGCCAACTAGCTACGCAGATGATGAAGAAATTGAAGAAATGTATGATGAGATAAAAGAAATTATTCACGTAGTTAAAGGAAACGAAAATTTAATTGTAATTGGGACTGGAATTCGTGAGTAGGTAAATCACGAGAAGGAAAAATAGTGGGTGAATATGGACTGGT
This sequence comes from Schistocerca americana, assembly GCF_021461395.2. Taxonomy (NCBI): domain Eukaryota; kingdom Metazoa; phylum Arthropoda; class Insecta; order Orthoptera; family Acrididae; genus Schistocerca; species Schistocerca americana. Next base: position 892,178,639 of record NC_060120.1, read on the forward strand.
GAAAAGGAATGAAAGAGGAAGCTGCCTGGTAGAGTTTTGCACTTTAATCATCGCTAACACTTGGTTTAAAATTCATAAAATAAGTCTGTATACATGGAAGAGACCTGGGGCCACTGGAAGATTTCTGATTGATTGTATAATGGTTAGACAGAGATTTAGGAACCAGATCTTAAACTGTAAGACATTCCTAGGAGTCTCTGACCACAATTTATTTGTTATGACCTGTAGATTAACACTGAAGAAATTGAAAAAAAAATAGGAAATTAAAGAGGTGGGACTTGGATACATTGAAAGAACCAGAGGTTGTTGGCAGATTCAGAGGGAGCCTCAGGCAATAATTGATTACAACAGGGGAAAGGAATACAGTGGAAGACGAATGGATAGCATGAAGAGATGAAACAGTGAAGGCAGCAGAGAATCAAAAACGTAAAAGACAAGGCCTAGTAGGATTCCTTGGATAACACAAGAGTTATTGAATTTAATTGATGAAAGTAGAAAATTTTAAAATGCAGCAAATGAAACAGACGAAAGGGAATACAAACGTCTAAAAAATGGGATTGACAGGAAGTGCAAAATTGCTAATCAGGAATGGCTAGAGGACAAATGTAGGGATTCAGAAGCATATTTTACTAGAAGAAAGATAAATACTTCCTACAGGAAAATTAAAGAGGACTCTGGGGAAAAGAGAAGCAGCTGTATGAATGTCAAGAGCTCAGATCGTAAACAAGCCCTAAGCAACAAAGGGAAAGCCAGAAGATAGAAGGAGTCTATAGAGAATCTGTACAAGGGAGATGAACTGAAAGCCATGTTATAGAGAGGGGGATCAACGTAGATGAAGATACGGTACTGCTAGAAGCTCTGAAAGATCTAATTCGAAACAAGGACCTAGGAGCAGACGACATTCTGTCAGAATTACTGGTAGCCTTGGGAGACCCAGCTATGACAAAATTCTTCCATCTGGTGTGCAAGATTAATGAGACAGGTGAAATACCCTCACATTTCAAGAAGAATGTGGTAATTCCAATTCCAAGGAAATCGGTTGCTGACAGGTGTGAAAATTACCGAACTATCAGTTTAATAAGTCATGGTTGCAAGATACTAACACGAATTATTTACAGAAGAATGGAAAAACTGGTAGAAACAGACCACTGGGAATATCAATTTGGATTCTGAAGAAATGCAGAACATGCAAGGCAATACTGACCCTATGACTTATCTTACACGATAAGTCAAGGAAATGTAAACCTGCATTTACAGCATTTGTAGACTTAGAGAAAGCTTTTGACAATGTCGACTGGAACACTCTCCTTGAAATTCTGAAGGTAGCAGGGGTAAAATACAGGGAGCGAAAGGTTTTTTACAACTTGTACAGGAACCAGATAGCAGTAACAAGAGTCGAGGAGCATAAAGGGAAATAGTAGTTGAGGAGGGAGTGAGACAGGGTTGTAGCCTATCCCCAATGTTATTCCATATGTGTATTGAACAAGCAGTAAAGAAAACAAAAGAAAAATTTCGAATAGGGATTAAAGTTCAAGGAGAAGAAGTAAAAGCTTTGAGGTTTTACTGATGACATTGTAATTCTGTGAGAAATATAAGATAGACATCAACAACAGCAAAACGAGGATAATGGAATGAAGTCTAATTAAATCAGGTGATGCTGAGGGAATTAGATTATGAAATGAAACATTTAAAGTAGTAGATGAGTTTTGCTATTTGGGCAGCAAAATAAGTGATGATGGACGAAATAGAGAAGATATAAAATGTAGACTGGCAATGGCAAGAAAAGCACTTCTGATGAAGAGAAATCTGTTTAACATCAAATATAGACTTTAATGTTATGATAATTTTCTGAAGATATTTGTATGGAGTGTAGTCACATGTGGAAGTGAAACAAGGGCGATACATGGTTTAGATAAAAAGAGAATAGAAACTTTCGAAATGTGGTGCTACAGAAGAATGCTGAAAATTAGGTGGGTCAATCAAGTAACTAATGAGGAAGAACTGAATAGAACTGTGGAGACAAGAAATTTGTGGCACAGCTTGACCAAAAGACGGGATTGGTTGATAGGACACATTCTGAGAAATCAAGGGACCACCAATTTAGTATTTGAGAGACGTTCAGGGGTAAAAAACGTAGAGGGAGACCAAGAGATGAATACAGTAAGTAGATTCAGAAAGTTGTGGGTTGCAATAGTTATTCAAGGATGAAGAGGCTCACACAGGGTAGAGGAGTATGGAGAACTGCATGAAACTAGTTTTCTGACTGAAATCCACAGCAATATTATTGATTAAACTGTTTTTTTTTTTCATTTCCAACAATTATCAAGTGGTAACATGATATCAACAGTTAAAAGATAACTTAAAGCATTAACCCACCAATACAATGTTTCACTCCATATCAGCCACATTTATATAGAATATGAAGCTGTGTCATACATTAAAGAACTAATCATACAATTTACAATAAATTTGTCTACCATTGGTATGTATTAATATTTCAAACACAATGAAGGATCCTGAAACTGTCATAAGGTCTCAGGAAAATGTTATAGTAGCAGAAATATTAATACCGCTATAGTTGGTTCATGGAAAAATTTGACTGACATATTAGACATATCATAACTATATCAAATTAAACAAAAAATCGAAAAGTTTCACAGAATGATAAAAGAGACATAGTTTTTAACAATCAAAAGTCATTAGTTTCACACAGAGTTTGTTTCTATAGCTTAGTGGCCAGTGTAGATGTCTGCCATGTGACTCACGTTCGATTCCCAGTATGTCACGGATTTTTCTTTGGCAGGATGACAGGAGCAGGGTGCACTCAGCCTTGTGATACTAATTGAGGGGCTACTTGATGGAGGGGTAGCAGCCCCAAGGCCTAAAGGCCGACAATGGCCAGAAAAGCTATGTGCTGACCCCACATCCCTCCATACCGCATCCGCATGACACCACATAGTAGAGGATGACGCAGCAGTCGAGTGACATCGCATGGTTTTCAGAGCTCATTCACACAGATTTTCTTACTTTTTATCCCTACTTTTTGTACATCACCAAAAATACCACATATTCAGAAACAAATACATTTAAAAATAATTTTATGCGCAAAACACAATATGTAAACACTAACAGCCAATTCTGTGTACAAAGAAGTACTATCTTTAAATAGGATGTACCAGTACTGTATTATACTGAATGGAACTGGGGACCTAGAAACGATGGAGAGGCTTTGTCCCCGCCGTAGCTCTCAGTGGTTCACAATCCCACAACAGGGTGCAGCAGTTCACTCACCCCACCGCTGTCCCACACCAAACGCAGGGTTATTGTGTGGTTCGGCCCCCAGTGCCCGCCCCCCCCCCCCCCCCCAGGAACGTCTCACACTAGACGTGTGTAACCCCAATGTTTGCATGGTAGAGTAATGATGGTGTACGCGTACATGAAGAAAGTGTTTGCACAGCAATTGCCGACATAGTGTTACTGAGGCAGAATAAGGGGAACCAGCCCACATTCGCAGAGGCAGATCGAAAACCACATTGAAACCATCCACAGACTGACCAACACATCGGACCTCAACACTAATCTGACGGGCAGTTTCGTGCCGGGGACCGGTATTCCTTCACGCCAGGGAAGCAGCGCACTAGACTGTATGGCTAACTGGGTAGGCGAATGTACCAGTACACAGTTATAAAAATATTGTCAACTTTTCTTCACCACATATACAGAATTCTCTTTATTCTTGTCGCTACTCTTCGTCTTACTATCTTCCTTCAAAGCATGTAAAATTTCACAGCTGTCCGAATCTTAAATGAAACATGGTGTAAGAACCACAGGACAGAAATACAAAATTGCATTGTGTTGCTTCTTTGTTTTATGATCTCAATAGGCGGTTTAATATATTTAAGGTTCTACTTTATTCTTTAATACACATTAAAAGCTGAACTTCAACAACTTCAATACCATTTCAATCCATCAATAACATTTCAATACATTTCTGAATAGTGATTATTATGTTGTTTACAAGTTTGATGTACAAAACACTCCAAAGGACTCTTCTCAGCTGAAGAATTCTTCGATCTTGTGTTAGAATGAATGTGAATGAATGTTCAACATAGTACCACTTTTATTTTTTATGTACATGTTCTTACAAAATGGCTCTGAGCACTATGGGACTCAACTGCTGTGGTCATAAGTCCCCTAGAACTTAGAACTACTTAAACCTAACTAACCTAAGGACATCACACACATCCATGCCCGAGGCAGGATTCGAACCTGCGACCGTAGCGGTCGTGCGGTTCCAGACTGTAGCGCCTTTAACTGCTCGGCCACTCCGGCCGGCACGTTCTTACAAATATGTACAATAAACAGCGGAAAAACGCTGCTGTCAGAGCGCAAAAAAGGCAAATATGTTCCTCTTTAAAAGACTCTGATAGAAAACTGGGGAACCAGTTGCCTCAATCCTCATTCCACCATCCTCACTAAAAATGTTGGCCGCAAACAGTTTTGTGCTCTTTTAACACAGAACATTCTAAATCCTTTTACATGCTCTCTCTTTGTAGTTAATCCTTCAGACTCACCATCTCTCTCACTTATCACTGTCTGTATAAGCATATCCCTCTCCAACTGTCCCCTTTTGCTCCAATTGATCCCCACTGTCACCGTCTTCTCTCTCACTTACCCTGCCTCTTTCTATCTTTGTTTCCCATTGTCTCCGCCATGCCTCAGCAGTTAAAATATTCTGGGGGATCCCAGTTATTTTTTCCCCTCTACCCACTTGTTTAAAATTTCGGTCCAAAATGCTCCCTCCCCTATACGTATATGTTCGCCATTCTGGGAGGGTCCAAACCCCCTCCCCTCCAAGCCTATGTATGGTCTCCACTCACCTGCACTTTTCATTTCCACTATCTCCTCTCTCTTTTGCTCCCACTGCTCCCATCTCTACCCATCTCTCTTTGTCTTTTAATATCATTCTCCCTCAGAAAAAGCCATCTATATTTACTCTCTCTTTGGTGCCCACTACCATTGTCCTCACCCATCTCTCTTTCTCTTTCACTGTCACTTTCTCACTCCAACCATTAATGTCTCTTCTCTCTTTCTCTCTCACTCACACTAACTCCTCTCTGTGCCACTGTGACTGTCTCTCTACGACTCTCTTTCAGCACAAAAAAGTGTGAACACGTTCACATGACAAAATTTTTGGTGAAGGTGGAATGAGGATTGAGGCTGGTGGTTCCTCATGTTCCTGTCAGATTCTTTTAAAGAGGAACGTATTCGTCTTTTTTGTGCCCTGACAGGAGCATTTTTCCGCTGGTTCTCTTCTTTTCCTTGCTGCTTACATAAAATAATGCTGTAGGAGAGTAAATTTTTGACAGTTTAATTATATACTTCGACAAATCTATATACTTTGACACATGTAAACAACAAGTATGCATAACATAAAGTTAACACAAAATAGGTTGCTTTACATTTTCTCTCGATACTTTGCTTATCAGTGACAGTTTATAGAAAACTCTTAGCTTATGGTTCATATCTTAAAAGAGTAAAAATTGTATTAGAAAAGCTTTAGTGAGTATGCATTCTTTCCTGTTTCACATAATGCTTGGCAGTCATTTTCCTCCCCTGCCATCTATCCATTTCTTCCTTCCCTCTCTCTGTCCATCTCCTGCTCCCTCTTCTTCCTGTTCCTCTACACCTTCCACCTTCCTCCTGCATCCCATCTCCTCCTCTTTCTCTGTCCTCCTCTACCGCTCTCTCTGATTATCAGCTCCTCCCCCTCTCTCTGTCCTTCACCTTCTCTTGCCTCCATCTCCTCTGCACCCACTCTCTGTCCACTTTATCCTCCTCCACATTCTGTCTATCCATTTCTTCCTGTCCTTTCTCCATCTCTCTCCTTCTTACTACTTCTGTCCAACTCATCCCCACCTCCCCATCTGTCTCTCTCTCTCTCTGCCTATCCCCTCCCCCCTTCTCTCCATCCATTACCTCCTATCTCTGATCATCTCCTTCTCCTTCCTCTCCCTCTCCTGCTTCTCTGCCACTTCTTTCTTTCAGTCTCCTCTTCCCCTACTACATGTCCACCTGCTCCTTCCACTCTGTCTATCTCCTCCTACCCCCTCTCTTGGTCAATCTCTTCCACCCCTCTCTTTGTCCACCTCTCCATCCCCCCTACTGACCAAGGCAGTTCAGTGGTTAGCACACTGGATGCACATAAAGGAGGATGACATTTCAAACCCACTTCTGGCTATCCAGAATTAGGTTTTCCATGATTTCACTAAATCGCCCCAGGCAAATTCCAGAATGGTTCCTTCGAAAAAGGCATAGCCAATTTCCTTCCCCCATCCCTGACACAATCCAAGTTTGTGCTCCATCTCTAATTATCTCGGTGCTGACAGGATGTTAAACCCACTTTTCTTTCCTTTTTTTTCGACCCCACTCTCTCTGACCTTTTCTTCCATCCCCTCTTTCCTTTCAACCCACCCACTACCCCTTTACACCTTCCACCTGCCTCCTGCACTTCTTCCTCACACATCCACTCTCTGTCCATCGCCTCCTCCTCCTCTCAATATCTTCTTCTTCCCATCCTTCTACCCATCCCCTCCTCAGACTTCTCTCTATCCACCTCCTCTGCGCCCTCTCTCTGTCCATCTCATCCTCCTCCATTATCGATCTCTGCCCCCTCCTTTCTTTCATCTCTGGGTTCTCAATCTCTCTGTCCATCTCATTCTTCCCTCTCTCTCTGCTCATGCTTTCCTCCCTCTTCTCTTTGTCCATCACACCTCTGTCTGTTCATCTTCTGCCCTCTCCCATCCATCCCCTCCTCTCCCATGCTCTCTGTCTGCCTCAGCCTACTATCTCTGGTCATCTCATCTTCCCCCCTCTGTACATCCTCTCCTCTCTCTGTTTACCCATCTCGTACTAACCCTCTCCTTGTTCACCTCAAGCTCCTCCTCTCTTACAATCGATCTTCTCCCCTATTGTTTTTGCTCAGCTGTCACCATCCACACATTGTAGTCCCTGCAAGGCATGCCAATGCTACCCACACAACATACATGTTAAGCACAGCATCCTAAATGTCATCGTCTAAAATCCACTCATTCCTGTATTTATCTTATTATGGGAGATAGGAGACTATAATCCCACAGTGCTGATTCTCATACAGTAAGATAAGTGTATCAAATTTAATTGAAACCAAAGAAGTAGTTTAGGATATATAAGGACATGATTAGCTGTATATAATTAAACAAGATGATGCAGTTGTAGGACTGTCCTTATTTACCAGACAAATCCTGTTCTGATCATCCAGATTAGTTTTTCCATGGTTTCTCAAAATCGCTTGAACTATTTGAAAGATGCATGGCAATTGCCTTCTCCATCCTGTTCTACTCAGAACTTAGAATCCATCTCTAATGACACCATCATGTGTGGGATGTAAAACTTTAATTTTACTTCCTTCCTTGCATCATAATACATTTCTGCAGTACATCTAGACTTACAATTTTGGACATGTTTGTTGTTAGGAATACACATGTAAATTACTTGAGTACATCTTACTTACATGATTGTCCCACGTCATGTACCTATCAACAACAGTATATAAGAATTTATAATTTATAATTGAATTTGTATACTGCAGACAGACATCACTAGACATAATGTTCATTTCCTTATAAAAGCATGTCCACTTTTTTGTAGCAACAGAAAGAAATTATTTACACTCAGATAAATGTGTTTGATAACATTTTCTTGCAGCTCTTCTCCTAATTCATTACTTGCTATAGGAAATATGTCATCTGAATACATAGCTATACTGTAACTAATTGCTGTCATTTTCAATATGTATTGGCGAGCTGAGCTTTTTTGTTAAGTTTTCAGTCTGGAAGCGAGTCTAATGATCAGTGGATGGATCCAGTTATATGTTTATGCCCAACAATTATACTGAGTCCTGCCCAAATGTTGTCTTGTGCTTCTTTAGCTTATCTTGATCGACTTAAGTTTATTGTTTACTCTAATCAAATATCACTGTCATTTACCACTAGCCTATGCTTTTGAAATACACTTTAGTTCACCCTAAAAATATCACTGCTAACGATTTCTGATACAGAAGCTTACTGTAACCAGTATTATCTGAGTTACACTGGTTTTTTGTATGCTTCAAACGCTGGATCCCTGTTGCGAATGCTTTGGCAGTTGATCATCAGGATTTTAAAAGTATGATTTTTGAGGAGGGATGTTTCTTTGTTTCTTACGCTAATACTTCAGGATCACTAGGGTCACCACATTTATCGTTATCCGGACGACGTGGAGAGCAGCCTACTCTAAAAAAAAAAAAAAAGCCTTGTGTGAACACCACATATTGCAGTCTCTGGTGTGTAGTGCATTCCTGACACATTTTGGGGCACTCAACAGTTCTCAACTCTGTGGTGCAAGTACAGAAATTCTCGGCCCAGGTTGCTCTTGTCTCCAGTCCACAGAGAACCACTTACACACATTCAATTCTGAGAACAATGCTGCAGAGTGTGAGTTTCGTTGAAATTCCATAAGCAAGGCTGGCCTTCTGACTCTTCTCTACTGGTCACTAGAATGACCCAAGTACGACCTTGAAGCCCAGGTGTCAGGCTTGTTCGTCCCAACATCATCCTCACTCTACAGTTGATAGAAACCTGTTCCCTCAATAACTGCTGGAACTGCCTTTCAACATGTTGAATGGAGTCCACAGGTGTGCACTCTGAATTCACATAGTCCTCCTTTCTATACCCTACTGCTATTTGCCTATGTGGTACCATTAGTCGCCATATGATTAACTGTCAACTGCTTTTTACAGTTAGTCTTGACTTCGAACACACTTGGCTGGCCAAGAGGTGAAGTGTTCATACATACTCAGTTTAAGTGGGAGTTAGTACCTGATACATGTTTGAAAGAGTTCTCCCTGGTCGCTGCCTTCCCTATACGGGAACCTATAGGTCTGCCACTGACTTGTCACTCATCATCAAGGTGATATGTAGTTACAGGTGCTGTGAGAGGAGCCAGTATCCATGGGTGAGGACACTAATTAAGGAGCCTTTGGTATCTTTGTCACATGTCTCTGTGGTTCATTAACATACCCATTTACATCAGCTTCCATTTCCTTCCCAGCAGTTAGGGCAATTTCTAATGGCTTTCCAATAGCAACCAGCTCATCCCTTGCCTTAGCAAACATGCACACTAGGGCTCGTAAATATTTTTAGACCTGTGAACAAATAACTTGAAATTAACCTAGCTGATTTTCATTTTAATGTCTGGACCTGTTATTTTACAAGAATTACAAGTTTCTTCTGTCAACTGAAGCTGCAACACCCAATTACCTATGTGTTCAGATGCATATTCTGTTATAGTTATCATTCCATGTCACATTTTTGACAGTGTGAAATAAGAGCTCAATGGGCGAAAAGCCTTGCAGCCAATTTATCGCTATGTGCAACCAAATTTATGTGATGACTTATCTCTGACCATGTCAGTACATTTGAACCTAGCATTATAAAATATAGCTACAATAGCATTCTCAGCAATACCATATTGCAGTTATTCAAGGAACATATGTACTTTGTGTATAAATTATAAGTTAAACCTAGTGGTCATAGCCAAAACAATGATTTTTCTACACAAAGCAGCGAATTTGCTTCGAATAATGAGTTTATAAGTTTGTAACACATGTAACTGTATCGTAATCATTTCCATTGTCCCAAATTTTAAGTACTTTTATAATCGCTATATGTGTGAATTTTTGAGACACTCTATATAGGTAATTACAGGCCTCTACTGTGTCAATACGAAGGCGAATGAAACATGATGTGAAGTACACTTATTTGAAAGTATTATTTACTAAAATGAATGTGACATATCGAGATGACTTTTTTTTTGCCTCTTGAGGCGGTATGCGAATCATCTGTATTGAAAGAAAGTAAGAAGGAAAGAAGAAAGTTACACAACTCATTAGCGAGAAATTATTTCTCGTTATAGTTACAGGCATCAATTACGACACTGGAAATGAGAAAGTAGCCACGTTAGGCTTATAATCTAACAGGTGATTAATAACGAATATAAACAATATTTGTGCACTTTGGACATGTTATCGAGAACCCGCTTGTTCTCACAACGCTGAGTGAATAAGCAGCGAAAATGTCAGAAACTTACCTACTGTCTTTCGAAGTTAAGCAAGCAGAATACCGATAAATGATTCGTAGTGATGTGATATGTATACTGGCGCCTAAAGAGTTAACACTTGTTTTCTGATACATAGACCAGCAACGCCATGAATGATGGTGTTATTGTGCACTACATTTAGAAATACGGTGTAATGTGAGTAAATTTCAACTTTACAAACGGATGTTTCCATAATAATTGGATCGTGCTACGGACGCAGAGTAACCTCTCTGGGAGAGTAGCGTCTCTGACAGAAACTTCGAGAGGAAGGCCAATAACTTGCTGAAATTCAAGGTTATTAGCTCTGTACTTTCAGTGCTTGACAGTCTGTCGTTGAGTGGGTTTGTGTGGAGTAATTGGTTCGCAGTGTTGTAGTAAGTGTGTTTGATTATCTGTTAAGTTGTTATAGGTGATTATTCGTATTCTGATTGCATTTGGTTACTATATTGCCTGTTTAGGTACACGTTTAGTTTGTCTTTTGTGAAAGACACTGGTACGTTCTCCTGCTCTTTGTTAACTTTCAATGAGAAGTGCAGATCTGTCGATCATTAAAATAAGTGGCTTGTTGGCTGTTCTGTCAGATACAGTGTTGGTGGTGGTTAGCGAGTTATTTGAAACCAGGTACTTGGGATCTGACACAAGCGGTTGAAAGTGTATCGCCACAGTTGATATTGTTGTGTGGCTAGAGGCGCATCGCGGGAAACAGCTATTGTAGTAAATTTCGATATACTTTTGTCCTAATTATTAAATTAGCTTTGAAAAGATGCAAGTCTTCTGATTTGCGGTTTACTAAAAACAAATGTGAAACATGTTTAGTAACAATTAATTGTGAAAAGCTTTGCCGAACACGCAATTCAAGATAATAAGCGCGGTTGAGAAATTTCTATCGCTACTTTGAAATTGTCTTTTGGTAACGAGATCATCCGAAGAAAGGATGTTTGTTAATAGAAAAATTATTTCTTATAGCTGCTAACAAAGTCTCTTCGTAGTGTTAATGCCTATTGATGCAAAACTTAATTTACAAATAGCTTCTACCAAATGCTCAACAAATAAACCGTCAGACACTTTTAGCTGCGTTAAAACGGATAAGTAATTCATGTACTGGTGATGTGTGGAGTGTTAACTGCTAAGTAACAAGTTTTAGTGCCATTAACTGATTAAATTTTGTTGCAGATGGCGCCAAAATATAAGTTAACTTATTTCCCTGTCAAGGCTTTGGGAGAACCTATCCGCTTTCTGTTATCATATGGTGATATTGAGTTTGAAGATGATCGTTTCGAAAGAGAGAAGTGGCCCTCAATTAAACCATGTAAGTAGTAGCGCATTTATTTGTTGGCTCTTACAAAAAAGTTTACCAATTGTGGACTATATTATTCTTAAAGCGTGAAGTGTTAAAACACCACACATGGTTCAGCCACTTGGTTTGTAGGAATGCAAATGTTTTACAGCAAGCAGGATAACTAAATGAGGGTGAGAAATTGTGTATCTAATGTGACTGTGCATTGCGTATCGTATTGACGATGTACGAAGGGCTCTTGTGATTAGATTAGATTTACTGGAAATGGAAATAAAGATATGATAACCGTTGTTATTTCATGAGGTCTGAGAACCATGCAGTTATGTTTGTCTAATTTGCGTTTAAATTAATTTTTGTGATAACATTCGTGTCTTTGGCTGCGAAATCCATTTTTATATTACTGTTTTGAATAAAAATAGACCATTTGAATCGGATGTGTTCATAAGCTACAGGGATGTGTTCATCTTCAGAATATTGGGACTTGCCAGACATCTAAAGGTACAACAAAATAAAGGAGAAATTTTGCTTTTCAGTGTTCCTCCAAACTCAAGCAATTCTTATTGGGGTGGTGATGGTCACAGTGCTGGGATTCATTGGGAGTAAAAACATTTGTGCAAGTAATACTATATTGTTTCTATTTTTATCTAGCAACACCATTTGGACAAGTCCCTGTCCTTGAATTTGATGGAAAGAAGGCACATCAGTCAATTGCTATTTGCCGGTATTTGGGAAAGCAGTTGAAATTGGCTGGTGATAATGATTGGGAAGCTCTTCAGATAGATATGGCTGCTGACTGCTTAACAGATTTAAGAATGAGTATGTATCTTTCAATTTGTTCTTGTTCCTATATTTTTAATTTCAACATAAACTTTGTAAGACTAAGGTGTAAGATACATGTATGTTCCTAAGGTTGTTGCATCCAACTTTCCTGCTGTGATAATTTGTTACCCTCTGTTAAGAGAAAATTAAATTGTGTAAGGTACAATTCCTACATGCAAAATACTGCAAATAGCAAGACAATGATAAGAGACATAGTACATGGATTGGGGGGGGGGGGGGGGGGGGGAGGATGAGGAGGTTATCAATGTCGTGTGTTTACATGACATTGCACTTTCCTGGCTGTTCGCTAAATACAGGTGACCTGCTGTAAGAGTTAATGTAATGTCAGCAATAAAAGTTGTGTTAGGAACTGTAGCCCAAACAAAAGTTAAATGTAAGGTCATTAAACATCCAAAAATCATGTGTATGGTGGATCTGGGAATGAGTTAATACGTTGTCCCCTCTCCTGTGTTGTTAATAGTAGATATTAAATGTATGTAATTTGCGCCAGATTTATCTCCGGGTTAGTCAGGGGGGTTGGTAAATGGTCGGTGATATGACAGGAATGATCAAATGCGTGAAAGTCCAAGAAATGTTTCTGCTAAAATGCTATGAGCACATCTTTCCCACTGCAGTGGGACATCACTTACTGTTTAAAAGTGCTTGTAGTGTGTAAAGTATGCATTTTAGATCCCAAGTTTATTATAGCTTTCTGTGCCCATTGAACATTAATGTTCCTCTTTGCATAGGACAACCTGTATGATACAGTATGTTCACTATGGACTGAACAAAGATTGCTGGCTATATTGCAGATCGGTTCTAATGACTTCTTTTTTTCTTTTCATGTTTGTTATTCATTGGTGTTGCAACTTGCATCAGCTTCTCTTCAAATCTCAAGTACAAATAACTCTGAAACTAAGTTTTTGTTCATTTCTGAATTGTAGCTTGCGTGCTGTTTCTGAAATAACTGCTCCATAACTTGGAGAGAATAATAGCTTCCGAGACAATTTTTATTTTAATACAGAACTGTGTTAGCTCGACTGTGGAGATTTAGTGGATCTACATAGATTCCAGAGCTTCTGCTTTGAGTAAACACACACACTTCTCAAACAGCTAGACACCAGATTACCACAACCAGTACAAACACAAATTTACTTTGTTCACTGCTTATTTTGTGTATAGTGTTAATTGTTAAATTACCAGTCTGTTGTATTGATGATACCTTTTTAACAAAAGGTTTAAGCTGAATAATTACATAGTTAAAGTATTTATCAGCTTTGATGTGACTTATGTGTTAACAGAAACAAAAGGTTAAGACATCAGTTTCAGAAAACATTTTGAATTTCAGAGCTGGGAAGCTTTTTCTACGAATCTGATGAAGCTGTAAAAGAGAAAAAGAAAGCACCAATCATCAATGAATTTCTGCCGTTCTTTTTGCCAAGACTTGATAACCTGGTTAAGGAGAATGGAGGCTATCTGGCAAATGGAAAGGTAAGCAGGACTGGTATTGTTAAACAGTTCATTGTAAGTGAATAGTTAACCTATATACATTTGAAAGGGGGGGAGGGGGTGACGAAATAGTTAATTTCAAAGGTTTAAAATACAATAGTGCAGGACGAAATGCATCATAGCTGAGTAACTTTTCTTTCGTCCTGAATTATTAAGATCAATATGGAGCGATAAAAATTTAATGTGGAGGAAAAATCACTGCTTTAAGACACGCACTGTTGTAAGCCAGAGAGTTCTTTGATAGTATACTACATTGCGGTCCAAAAACGCATGGCAGTCTCTCATTGAGGATCAGTACATTCAGGAGATAAAATATGATCAGCCAGGAAATAAATGTCATAAGATATTGGAGATGGACACCAGTTACCATGTACTTTAATAATAATACTCCCTATGAAATTGCCCTAGCAGTCCTACAGTCCTGTGTGAAGACACTGTGATGTGACAGCAGTCTCTGTGGACCATGGCTGAACTAGAATTACTGTTCTTTATGGTGGGCCCTACAGACTGCTCTGGCCAACATTGTACAACTTCTTTAGCACTTCACCACTGTGGTAAAGTGGGTTCCTGTAGGAACAAGTCGTGCACTGTTGGAAATGTACTGACTGCTTATTCTCCTGTATGTACTGTTTGGCATTGGTGTATTAGGTTGTTAAGCATCCATGCATTTAAAGTAAGGTTTGGCAAAGGGCAGTGGTGTTGGAATTCATTGGTTGTATGAATCACTTTCTCCTCCAAAAGGGAAAATATTTTGATACCAGCCTACATAGGGGTGATCACCTCGATAAAATAAGGGAAATCGGGGCTTGTATGGAAAGAGATAGGTGTTCATTTTTCCACACGCTATAAGAGATGGGAATAGTAAAGAATTGCAAAGGTGGTTCGATGAACCGTCTGCCAGGCAAGTAAACGTAATTTGCAGAGTATCGACATAGATGTATGATACCCAGACCACTGGTGCCCTCGCAGAGAGAAATTTCCGGAAGTGAGCCACTGCTTATAGGAGCAGGGTAGTTCACATCTTTACCTGGAACAAGAGGGCAGCCATGGCGCACCACACGTAGCTGAGGAAGTAGTTATTGCAGTTGCAGAACGGAATCAGCAGTCTGCACTGGGTCATCAGGTGGACGTCAATCAAAACACTGTCTGGTGTGTATCTGAACAGGTGTGTGTATCGCCTGCAGTGGAGTGAGGCACTAGCCCCAGAGGATTTTCCTAGAAGATGTTAATTTTTGCCAGTGGTTTAGCCAACAATGCAGCATGAGGCTTCATTTTCGAGCAGTAATGGTCTCTGACAGACAACATTCATGCTTGATTGTATCCAGAATTTCCACAATCAGCATGAGTGAGCATACATCAATAAACATGCAGCTGTTGAAATAGCCCGTCAACAAAGGTTTGTCAATGTCTGGGCAGGGATTCAGGATCATCACTACTTTTTGAATTTGTGGATGTAAAGGCAGTCCTTGTGCCGAAGGTTGACACCTGTGCATTTCACTAAACTGTGTTGGTAGATGTACTTTTGCACAATGGTGCCTATGCCTGTTCTAGTGTTCTTGTCTGCCAACACCTGACTTAACTTTAAACTAATTGCTGCATAAGGGTGGACCAATTGCTTGGCCTGCACCTGCCTCAAATGCTTTAGACATTTTCCTGTGGGGCCGCTTAAAGATGTCAATGTATACCACATTTGTGGAGTATGAAGCACCTCTTCTTGCAAGAATGCAGGTGGGCAGTCAAATATGAGAATTTTTAAATCTGTTTAGGCCTCATTGTGGCACCTTGCAGAAGCCAGACTGGCAAAGGGGGCAAGCACTTCAAATGCACCTTATCAGGAAGTGAACTGCAAAAAATGGTTCAAATGGCTCTGAGCACTATGCAACAACTTCTGAGGTCATCAGTCGCCTAGAACTTAGAACTAATTAAACCTAACTAACCTAAGGACATCACACACATCCATGCCCGAGGCAGGATTCGAACCTGCGACTGTAGTGGCCGCCCGGCTCCAGACTAGAGCCTAGAACCGCACGGCCACTCCGGCCGGCGAAGTGAACTGCATGTGTCACACTAGTTTCTCATTTGCTAGTTGACTGATTTCTATGTCGGATATCTCAATTATATATTTCTCAATCCATGTTCATATGACTCTTTATCTCCTGCATGTGCGGAACCTAGCCGTGAGAGATAATTGTACACTTTAGACAGTACTATCTGTGGTGGTTAAACTCCGGATGTAATGTCACATAATTACAAATGCAGATATTACTCCCTATAGCCAATGTAACTGAACTATCGTGCTAAAAATTGTGATACATAGAGGTTTTTCCAGGCTCTTGAGCTAAAATATTTTTTCAATGTGACAGTGTTTCCTGACAAACTACATAAAGCTGTATTATCAGGCACAACAAGCATTTAAAGTATTCTGTGTATCTTGAATCTTTTCAAGGAGAGCTAAAGGAAATGTGTGTAAGGTGTCCATATCATCAGCTTTTGAAACAGTAAAAACTTGGTGTACATGATGTGTTAAAATAATTAATTAGTAATAAGGTCAAGAGTAAGATATCTGAAAGTGCACTGAATATCACTTAGTATTACAAGGAAAAACTGTTTAAACTTATAGGCACTTGGTGAGACTTTTTAAATTAGTTGCTCGTGGTCACCCTGCCCTCCCCCAAATTTGTGTGCTGCTTACGATGTTGCATAATACTTGCCCAGGAAATGGGGGTTCATTAGAGGATTCAAGATGAGCCTCTGTCTTCGGGGGGGGGGGGGGGGGGGAGGAAAGACAAAATACAATTTGAACATTCACTGTCGGTTATAAATATTGGTATACTGTTGTCCTAAACTTTATAAAGTTTCTTTTAGAGGAGAAAGACAAATTGGCAATTTTGTGCTATTTTGTAAAAGTTGTCCAATTTGACTATTAAATTTGGTACTAGACTGCCCTGCTTGGTGTTAAATTTGTACTCATTGATCAGACTCCATCAATCATCTAAAATGCTTACCATTACTGAATTTGTGCTGTCTAGTATGTTAAGTTAAATATTTTTTGTGCTACTTTTGCCTTTCTCTAAATACTAGTCTCATAATGGTAATTTCGATGTTAATATCAGCTATTGCAATTAAATAGGTAACTGAAAGTTTTTGGTTTCAGCTCTCATGGGCAGATTTCTATTTTGCTGGAATATTAGACTACGTTAATCATATGGCTGGCTTTGACATCACTAAAGATCATGCTAACCTTGCTGCACTCAAGAACAAGGTCCTTGAACTACCAGCTGTTAAGGCCTGGATTGCCAAGAGGCCAGACTCAGAAGTGTGAAAGATGAAATTGGAGATGATCTATCATGTTTGTGTGTCTGTCACAATATATATATTTTTCATGTCAATCTGTTTATGTGTATGTTGAGTATAATACTGCAGTGATTCAATTTTTATTTTCTTGTGGAAGAAGTCCAGCAATAAATGTTTCAAAAAAGTTTCCTTATTTTATTCATAACTGTATTTAACCTCACAAGGATAAGGCACTTCTAGGTGTGGCGTTAATTGGAGTGTGGTTTGGCTCGCACATTGGCACATAAGCCATAAAATAAAGATGTCAATAGAGGAAGGTGTTCCAAATTATAGTAAGGTACCCTTCTAAAGACATGTCACATAATACAATGTTAACATGAGCAAAGTAGGCTCCTTTTTGAATTTAGATGATGCTGTGGTAGACTAGGTTGCTTAGATTATGTACAGCATACAAATGGTGTAATGTAAGTGATGACTTTATTCCCAAATATCTTAAGCCACTGGCAATATCTAGTTCACCATCCAATATGCAAAATTTAATTGGCTTGTGACCAAGCAGCTGGAAAAAAAACTGCTGTATATCTATTAACCTAATTGTGTATTGTGTTAAGCAAACTCTAAACCCATCTGCCTATATTGTCTTTGGTTCTCAGGAACAAAAGAGCAAAGTAAGACACAATGGAAAATACTCTCTGTACTACATTGCAACTGGCACATTAATTACCTAAGTTTTCTAGAAATTCTATGTAGCTCTGCATTAAGAGGCAAAATTACTCAAAGAATTTGAGGGAGAAAACTGTAGTTGACACAACCTTTTTTTCAGCCACATTATCAGTGTCCCATGACAATGCCCAGGCAGTGGTGTACCTGAGTGTCAGCCACCCTACGATTAAGTTAAAATAGTTCCCAAAAAACTTATATCTTCTGTAAGGGATAAAATGAAAAGCAAACACAGGACACTATTGACCCATGGAATATTTCCATTGATAGTAACTATCGCATACATTAAGACACTTATGACAATGTGAGACAGTCGTAACATGTGTGGTGATTAGTTTTGAATGGAACCATTCTGTGGCCCTTTTGTGTTAGAGGGGTATGTGGGTTTTGTCTACTGCCCATCATACCTTTCGTACTACATTTCGATGCTGCCATGTTCTACAGAATTGTTTCAAAATTGGCCTATGTAGTGAGTGAGAAATTAAATTGACCTCGTTTAAGATAGTCCTTCTTCCTTTGAACTTAACACAAATCTCTTCATTGACTCTGCACGAAGTGCCATTTTTAGCAGCCATTGGTTCATGCCATCTTTCAGAAGTATAAAACCAGTACATAAGAGGACTAACTGATGGTTGGGATTCAAAGTGAATACAGAAGTATATGGGAAATTATACTTAAATGTATGAACATCACAAGTCATTTGTAACAAAACTTGCGCTACCATTTCCAGGCACTGGCCAGAGCCTACCTCTCTTGGTATTATGGCAAGTTTTGGTTCAGACTATAGACATAAAAGCCACATAATTTGAGGAGCCAAGGGTCGAGTGACTTTAGAAAACTGAAAGAAGTCGTAGGGCATGTTCTCAAATTCTATTTTCTGTTGAAGCCCCAGTTACGTGGCAGTCAATAAGAGAAATTTGGCTAAGTGTAGATTACCACTAGTCATGGCTACCGAACGTGGGAGAAATTTCATTTGCCTAACAGAGGTCATTTCCCAACAGACTGTCATTAAAATATGAACATAGTGTATATGACCTTCATTTTATAACACTTCATTGTTTAACTGTACAGATGCTTTTGCTGTGCTAAAAATAGGTGGATCATGGTGCCTTTCTATTTTTATATCAATTTGATAAAGTAGAACATTTGATTACTAGTAGCTGCAGCTATTCTTTTGTGCACCATACAACCTCAAAATAATGTTTTGCATTTTATGAAGAAATTGAATGGGTAGAATTAATTGAAATTTTTATACTTGAACGCTTGATGTTAGAGTATTTAAACTTACTTTGATTTGCACATGTGCAGTCTGGTAAGAACGAAAAAGGTATTAAATGTGTTGGCAGACGTATGTATTAAATGCTTTTATAATCTGATTTAAACTAATTGTCACTAGACAGGTAGCAGGCTGGATGACTTCTGCCACCAATAAACCAATGGGAGCATGGACTCCATTGTGTTGGCACTTAAGCTGTGGTGTGCTACCTAAAGTGTTGTGATGGTGGTTCGTGATCCTTGAATACTTGAAAATTGGGACTCTTACGTGGCCTTGGAAAAAAAACTAGTAAATTCAAATGACGTTCCAGAATTCAGAACTTTCTTCTCCTATTAACTGTAACGTAGTAATTAATGAACTATTTTCTTATTAAAACGAGAACAAATAATTTTTATTCTAAGTTTTTGTTGCTCTCTATCTTGTAATGCAACTTTGATTCACAAAATCTGGATGACCTTGATATTGATGACAGGGCATGTGACAGGGGCTGTACCATGTAAATTGCGGCATCGATAGCTACGATGTCGCAACATAGGTGCGCCCTGCAAAGTTGGCACTATGACACTGACGAAAGTGCCCTCTAGACGGCGCTGTGCAGGTCAAAGAGCGCCGCTCCGGATTCTGCCCATTTGATGCCAAGCAGACGACCAAGCAACATTGTTTCTATTTCACAGTGGGCGAGCCATTACTTGTAACTTTGTAACTTGATGTACAGCTTCACACCTACGTGCTCATCTCGGCCAAAGTTAAGTACATAGTAAAACCGCTTTCAATTGCAGTGCCAAGTATTCTACCTCACCTGCTCCTCCTAGCTTCCTACATTCGGCCTACCCTTCAAGTTTCAGGAGCAGACCAACACACTGCCTATCCAGGTGGGATACTGAATAAATAGTTGGACTTCCCTGTATCTCATTAACACACGTGTGCTGTTATTCTGTATACGTCCAAATATTATAAATAGCATTTTTATAGTGTACACTGATGCAATAAGTTAAAAGAGCTAACAAAATAACAGTTCTGTTGTGTTAGATGCCATGTTGGTATGACTGAATGAAAGTTCAGTTGTTGGTATACAACGTGATTTCTTATGTTGGTATACGATGCGATTTCTTATAGTTCAGATGTACAATGAAATGTTAAACATTTTTGTGATAATCATGCAAAATGTAAGGCACATCTGTATATCAAGCTTTTTTAAGAATTCTCGATTCTGTGGGTCGAGAAGAAATGTTAACACGTTCACTGCCACTGTAATTGGCCTTGCTTTGCCACGTAACCAATATTTTTCTTAATAGAATCTGAAAATATATTGCTAAAAGTAATATAACATGTATTTATTTTATAAGTACACAATCAAATTTACTCTCGTGAATCAAAGTTGTTTTGGGGCGCACTAAGGCGTCAGTGGCATATCAGGCCATATTCTGTAGCGGGTGGCCGTGGACGCGCCAATGCGTCTAGTGTATTGTTCCTGGTTAGTGTGACAGTTTAGGTTACTACAATTTCATTTTATATTCATAAATGAAACGAAACATCCTACTGACAAACGACATATTTATTGGACAAAAAATATAGTAGAAACATTCAAATACAAACACAAGATCTCGAAGAAACTTCTGAAATAAAATGTATGTCAAATCTAAGAAAAATACAATCTAGAGCTTTATCCATTACACTCTCAAACAAATAAAATAAATACAAAGTTTACGAATAGTACCGACACATAACTGTCGAAAAATAAATGAGCAACGAAAGTGCTATCTGCCTTTAGAGGTGGTGAATAACACAACAATTCAAACAATATCCTGCTTTATTTGGGCAATCTAGGCACTCGTAAATCGTGTCTGTTCGTTGTCCACGGCTGGCGCATGATCTGCACTTTTTTCGCGGTGTTTTTGATTTTCCATTTGATTCTCGTTTTACCACAACATGTTGGGGATTTCGGACTGGCCGTTCTACCTGCTTTCGTGGCAATAGTGCTCTTATAATACTGAGTCTAAATTCTTGGAGGGGCATTTTTGTGCCACAATATTTATTGTGTAGGGCATGTGCGTTTGTCAGTATCATTTCCACAACGTGGATAAAAAGTTTCTTGTACCAGCGTATGGTTTTGCGTTCCGAGAGGTAATATGATAACATCTGATCGTGCCGATCAACTCCCGCCATAAATTTATTGTAGTTTACAATGGCCAAGGGCTTAGATTTCTTCTCCTTTCTTTTGGTTTCAACCTCAACCATTTCATTTGTAAATGCATTAGAAATGTAGCAAACCTCCCTCTTATCACGCCACTTACCTATCATAACTCCTTCCGCAAATCTGGCAACGGCTTCACCTTTTCGTAGTTTTGCTTCCTGTATTTCCTTGGGTGTATCCTTCCTATTCGCCCTCAGAGTTCCCGTGCAGTGGGTCTTCTTATCCAGGAGCAGCTTTGCCAATGCGAAGCTGTTATAGTAATTGTCCATGTACACATGGTGACCAGCATTCAACTTTTCATCTAGTAAATGAAGAACAATTTTTTGCGCATGGCCTCTTCCTCCTAAATCGTCCAGCATGCCAGTGTATACCGCGAATTTTAGGACCATTCCAGTGGGAGTTGTCAAAATATATAGCTTTATGCCATATTTGTGCTTTTTGTTTTTGATGTATTGGCGGAAAAGTAATCGTCCACGCCAAAGGATCATTGATTCGTCCAGAGACAGTTCCCGTCCAGGGTAGTAAACTTGGCACATCCTTTCATTGAAAAAATTGATAACGGGACGTATTTTATACAACCTGTCGGATGGTGTTGGTTTGCCCTGTTTTGGATTTTCAGAAAAGTGTAATGCACGTAGTATTAGCAGAAAACGATTTCGTGAAATACTATCGGCAATTCCTTTCACGTTGAATAAAGCGTCCTTTTTCCAATAGTCCTGCAAATTCCTCATCTTTACATTTCCCATGTGCAGGAAAACTCCCAAGAACACTAACAATTCGCCAACAGTCACATCTTTCCAACAGTTTATTCGTGATTGTCCTTTGGTTCCCGCAGAAAGGAATAATTCAATCGCGTTTCGATTTGTTTCTTCTACAACTGTCAATAGAAATTCGTCCGTCAGCAAAAGACGAAAATAATCTAAGGGAGTGTTTTCCGTCGGTTGAATAAGCAGTCCCTCATTTTTTATAAATGGGCAATTTATCATTCCAACTGGCTCTCTTTCCCACGCAACAGTTGTATCAGCTGCGTTATCTCTTGTTACCACTCCTTCTGCCATTTCCCTGTCGCTAGGATTCACAGCCATTTCTACAGTCTCATCTAAAACAAACTCGGCTCCGTCAGACTCTTCACTGGATTCCACGCCGTCCTCCTCACTGGCCAGTTCCGTTTCCGAATCGCTTTCTTCTAATATTCGTAATAATTCCGCATCCGTTAGTTTTTGTACGTTTCTTGTGTCCTGTGTTTTACGTTTCTTAGGTTCTGAAGGGCCCGCCGTGTCACGATTGTCTTCCATTTTCAGTCCCACAACAGAGAAAAACTGTAGGGAAAACACACGAACCGCACCCGCAAAAATTGAAAACAATACGTTCTTAGAGTGCCTGCGCAATGAACCACACCGAATGGCTGTGCCCGACTAAACTGTGGCGCTGAGAAACAGCTGAGTGTCTCGCCGCGCAGGCGCGTCGACGGCATATGCACTAGTATCGGCCGGACGCGCTGGTGCGCCGATGGCAGTGAACGTGTTAAGCTGTACGATGTGTATGTGATGCAATACTCCAATAAACATTTTCTCTATGGGGGCCAGCAGCTCTTACTAACCACACACATTCAGAGAAACACAAGAAAATAGAAGATGACAGGAAAATATACCTTGCCTATGAATATGTTTTTGAAGGGTGACAGTCACAAAGTGAAGGAGAGGGTGGAATCCACCTGCAGGAATTCAGAAAAAGGTAGGTTCCTAAAACAGTGTACTGTTGAACATATAACATTATAATTCTATTATGTCAGTAAATGAAAATACTTTTCTTAACAAACAAATCTGCTGCAACTAGCTGGGGCTCATGTAAAGGAGCTAAATAGGGCCGTAGGTGCTCGAAATTATGAAAGGTAAGGTTTTCAAATGAGTAACAGTAGAACAGGCAAATTCAATATTGTTTAGATTAGATTAGTTTTTCGTTCCATAGATCCGTGCTGAGGAGATCCTCGTGGATGTGGAACATGTCAATTTATTTATTTATTTATTTTATTTATTTATTTTTTTAAAGCTGAAGTAACAATACTAATAGTATGAATATATACAATACATCATTTGTCTCTCTTAAAAAATTCGTCAATGGAGCAGAAGGAGTTGGCCACTAGTAAGTCTTTCAGGCTCCTTTTAAACTGATCTTTATTTGTAACTAAATTTTTTATGTTTACTGGCAAATTATTGAAGATTAGTGTTCCTGAGTAGTGGACCCCTTTTTGAACTAATGTAAGTGATTTTAAGTCCTTGTGCAGATCATTTTTGTTCCTGGTATTGTATGTATGAACTGGGCTGTTTGTTGGAAAAAGAGATATATTATTTAGGACAAATTTGTCAACATAAGCAAAAAAGAAACACAACACTTTTTAAAGTAAAGCACAAAAATCACCTTAAAGCATGTGACCTTTGTTTATGACAGTAAAAACAGCTTTTCTTAAAAAAAAATCTAAACACACTGGTTTCATAAATTCAACTGTGGAATCTTTATGAAGTGTCCACAAGTTGCTCTTTGCCATCTATATAAATATTAAATTGCAAAACTTTATGAAAGGAAGTATGTGAGAAGTGTAATGTAGAGTTTTTGTTTTTAGTAAGCACTAAGATTGCATGTGGCCCTTTTTCTGCAGGTTCTAAAATATTCTGTTGTGGAAACTGAAATGCCATTTATGTTACCAATCTCATTTCTGCTTTAGGTTCACTCTGGACTGATATTCAGATGCAAGGACTCCTTTCATGGCATTAAGGTGGTTACTGCAGTGGTCCCCCATTAAGAATAGTGGGTTGTGTTTCTGTAGAAAATGGGGTAGTAATCTCTGCTATGTATGGAACACTGCTCAGTAGCCAGTGGCTTTCTAGAGAAAAGACTGTCAGCAGTAAATAATGTAAGCGACAAAATTCGTAAAAGAGCAGTAAATTTTTGCGTGTATATTGTGACAAGGCACAATCAATTGATTAGCTAGTGACTCGTCCTCTGGTTAAGAGAACAGTATGCTGCTGTGACAACTGTGAAACTACAAGTGCTATGTCTAACCTCCTATGATAGTGAAAGTAGTTTTATAAAACTGACTTAATCCCTTCACTGTTAAGCTAGGGTTTCTTACTGACCGGGTAGGAGGATTGTGCAGGGAAGGCGAATGGTATACTTTGAGAGAATTTCGGGAAAGTGTGGTCCATATATAAAGGAGATTGCATGTAGGACACTACTTTCATCTATTCTTTTTTCCTAAAGTCTTTGGGACCTGTACTACATTAGAGTAAACAAAGATATTGAAGCTATTCAGAGGGAGGCTGCTAGATAGGTTACTGGTGGGTGCGGACAGCAAGATTGTTAGAGAGATAATGCTTTAGGAACCCAAATGGGTATCGGTGGGAAGATGACATTATTTTCAAGAAATGATATTGAGAAAATTCAGAGGACCAGTATTTGAAACCAACTGCAGAATGACTCTACTGCTGCCAATATACATTTCACGTAAGAACCATGAAGATAAGATGCGAGAAATTAGGGCATGTAGTTGGTCATCTTTCCACCAGTCCATTTCGAGTGGAACAGGAAAGGAAATGACTTACAGGGTACCCTCTGCCACATGCAGTACAGTGGCTTGCAGAGTATGTAAGTAGATGAAGACTTTACTCCTCTAGATCTATTTAGTATAATTCACATTCCACAGTATTTTATTTTCCATTTCGGAATTAATTATTAAGATTCTTTGTTTCAACTGACTAATTTTAATCATTATCAAAAGGGTGTTAATGATAATTCCCTCAAATGCCCTGAAGCCAACAAAAATAGAACAATTCACCTGCCTGGTAGTGCATCTGGCCAATGTTATTATGTCATGTAAGGGACCCTGTATCATTCTCAGCCATTTTGTATCCGCTGCTGGGTAAAGGCCTCCAGAGTTCTCCATGTATTATGAACTACAGCTGTTTTTATCCATTTCACTCTTTGTTTTCTAATGTCTTGGACTCACCTTCCATTGTGTCATCTCATGTCTCTTTGGAATTCAGCAAAGTACTTCCTTCATTCTAATATGAACCTTTCATCTGACTACATGTTTTTTCCACCTTTTCTTACTTGCTGTTACAAAGTTACGTCCCACATACAGAGATTTGTTACCAGTCACTCGTAGTAATTTTCTTCAAACTTTTTCTCCATTGCTTTTAGTGTACTGGACACGCATTTAGGAAGACCGCAGTTGCTGAAATCCCTGTACAGAGCTCCAGATTTGTATTTTCTGTTGTTTCCCAAATTTATTGAAGGAAATGCCAGGTTAGTTCCTAAGATGCGGTTGTTCCCCATCCTTTGCCCCATCCGAGCTTGTGCTCCATCTTTAATGACATCATTATTGAACAGAACATTAAGTCTTAAATTTCTTTTCTATATTGCTTGCTGAACAACACTCAGATTTTGACTGGATTTAATGTTATACATATTATAGAAACCAGATAGTAGAAACTGACTAAACTTTTCTTTTCATACCTGTCAGAAATTTGGTTTTGTTAATGCAGCAGACTTTACAAAAGCACTGAAAGCTATTTTACTTTTGTTGCTTCTACTGTTAATCCAGTGATTTTTTAAATATAAAAATTCCTCAGATTCAATGTTACGTGATCTATTTCTTTTTTGATAGGTTGGTTACACATTATTTTAGTGTGTCCAGTTTTCGGGCCTTCTTTTGTACATAGATTCTACTAGTTGTTGGGATTTGTAGGTACCAGAGCCAAACACCATAAACGAGGCAGATGCTTCACATATGTTCCCTTCCCTTTTTCCAACTTCAGGAATCTAAAAACACTCTAGGGCTGCTGAGAGTAGTTTGGTGATCTGGTATCTCCTTTCTTTAATCCCTCTTGAATATTTTTTCATTATATTGTTGTTTATTCAAAGCTTCTGCATTGATGTTTATATTCTTTATTACACGAGTACACATTGTTTCAGTGCCTTGTTTCTCAGTTGCTATTTGTTGCACAGAGTTAGTTGAAATCATATCACAAAGAATCCTAAGCTGAGTGGTAACTCTGATATTTTATTCCTTCTACAATTTCATTCATGACTTGCAAATGGTCCCCTCCACTAGGGTCACTTCTGAACCCTACTTATCTATTATCTGATTAATATCAATTTGTTCTGTGAAGTTAGTGGCAATTTTAGTTAATATTACTTTTACTCACTTCTACTGCTACTATACTTAATAGGTGCCTTTCTTGCTTCATACACGTCTGGCCATCCGAACATTCCTTCATGAACTAGTTGTTCCGATTCATCTCTTGAACTATTCAAACATTAAAAGGAATCTTCAAATGCTTGTATAATTTTTTTCTGGTTACCTATCTTCTAACTAATGAAATTTGTGCCTATCCCACTTAAATTTTTCTTAATCTCCATTTATTTTCCTTAACAAATTTCCATTGTACATTCCCACTTATGAAAGCCATTTCTGAATAGTTTCATTGTATTTTGTTCCTATTATTATTTGCATGAAACTCCTGCATTCTCTTTAATAGTTACCTAGTTTTATTTGAGATTTATACTTTCACATCTGCAAAATTGTTCATTCGGCAGTGTAACTCCTGTCCTTATATAATGGCCCTTTTCTCGTTATCAGTGAAATAACCATATTTTAAGATGATGAACCTAATGCTGAATTTGATTCTGTACACCACTGTGTTCTTACATAAATTTTCATTTACTACACTTCTGATTTTGTCCCTTTTGCTCTGGATTTTAATAATGAATAATTTATTGAGTAGTGTTTGATAAGAGTGTAATCAGTTTCAGTTGTTTCATTTGGTCTGTGAAAGTTCATTTTCTATGTGTTCTTCAGGAAAATTGTTGATGATGAAAGCAATCTTTACAAATTTTTCTTATGCATTACTTTCATGTTTTATCATATCCAAAATTTTTCACTGAAAAGTGATTCTTTAGTTTTTGTTCAACTTGTACATTAAAATTCCCCCCTACCATGTTACAAAACTTGTCATTTATCAATTTCGGTAAATCTTCCTAGGCATCCTCCACCTCTTAATCAAATTGTATTATGGAATTAAATGATTTTGATTGAGTGTTTTTTTTTTTTCAATCAGAATGAAAAATGCTCCTATAATAGCACTAAAAAATATATGAATATGTCCTTGGTAGAGTCGGGGATGTTAAAGAAGGAAACTTGCTTTTTGACTAATTTGGCATCTTCAAACATTTAAGTCAAAACATCTTCACATTTGTGCTTTGGTATTTGTTAGTATTAGCAGCCAGGCCATATAACATATGCATCATGGCGTTATGTTCTTCAGCCATATTGTTTTTTAACCCTGGTACATCTTATGGATTTGCAACACAGGATCAGGGACTTAGCCTATAAATCACAAGCTGCAGCTGTGCCAATATTTTGTAGCTAAGAACTCATAGTGCTGGGGAAATAGGGTTAACACAAGTATGTCAAGATGTTTGACTGAAATGTATTTGAAACTGCCAGGTAAGTTAAAAAAACTAGTTCCCTTTTAAATCCCCAGCTCTGCCTGGGAAATATTTGCCTTTCTGTGTGCTATAACATTTTTCATTCTGATTCCCAGCTCTTACTGTGCCATAATTTTGACATTGAAACTGTTTAGTATAACATAAAGTTTCCTTAGAGCACACGAGCTTCACTAACACAAGACCACATGCCCACAGGAGGTTTCTCTTTTTATTTCTTTCACACTTTCATTTTATTATTTTTCATATTCTTTATTCTTCAATTTTATTTTTTCTTCATTGCTATATTCATTTTATAGGTACACACATTCCATTTGTACCCACATGAGACTGTCTATGCAAACAATGGAAAATAAGCAGAAATATTTAACATAGTGCATGAAATAACAGTGAACATAAATATGCGAGTAAACAAAATATTAAATAGTGCGCGAAGTTGATGATAATAATGTAGGTAAGAAGTTCATATTACATGGATAAACTTAATGTATGACATAGATGAAATTACTTAAAAGCTTACTATATTGGAAGCTGAATGATTTGCCCAGCTAATAATTTAACTGTTATCAAGTGTGTATCTGGTCATCATCTCCAATCTCAAATTCTTGTCGTGGCTTATTTAAAGTATGAAAAAATAAAAATTGAGAAACAGTCGCCAGAAAAATTCGTGAATAATTTTGGGCATAAATTGTTCCAACCACCAATCCCATTTAAGTATGAGTATGATTGCCTGAAATAAGCAGAACTGTAAAACAACATATGCATGATAAAATACTAACAACTTTCAATCCTGTATGACAGTTGATAAACTTAAGCTTGTTCTGTCTGAAAATAAATTGTCTAGAAGATACCATTGTAGTCATTGAAGAAAGTGCAGTATAACATTTTCTGTTGGTTAGAAATAAGGTGTCCTTTTCTCTGACAATTATTGTTTTTTTTTTCTTAGCAATTTTTGGATTTGTTTGATTTTCTGTGTGGTCATTGATAATTTGATCAAATCTTTTGTACAGGGCCAGGAATAATTGTGCTTTAGTACATGTACTGTTTCGTACATTCGAAGATTTTTCAGTGATTTTAAGTCACGGGTGAATAAAATCTTTTAACATATTAACAACAAACTGATAATCAACTGCAGTTACAAGTTTTTTTAATTATATCCAATTACAACACTTAAAATGCAACACATTTTTTACGTATCACAGTTTCATGGGCAAATGGATGATTTTTTATTTTTAGTAAAACCCAAATGATGCAAGTTTTTTGCAGACGCTTCTTATAATTACCATAAGAAAATTGGCATGTGTGATTGTTTAAATCTGGAATTTATGTGCAGCTTCAGACCACTATATCATAGCAATGTATGCAGATAAAGCTTTTACAAAACAAGACAAACATTAACACTTTCACTGCGGCATCGGTGCAGGTGCGCAACTCTCCAGTGCGGCCCGGCAACGTGTGAGTGTGGGTTGGTAACACTCTGAAAGGAAAGGTACCGCTCGGAGCCGACGCTCCTAAGACACCTGAGTCACAGGCCGACGTCAAGACCTTGTAAGATCTGTAGGATCAGGTTCTATACTGACTTAATGATAACGCCTACACTTAGAGGTTTCCATTTACAGATCCTAGATCCCTCTTGTATTTTCGCTTAGCAATATGTTGACTGCGTTATCGTTCCTTTCGTCACCTACAAGTTGCAACAATTCATCTGTTACCAATAATCTGAAGAAATCCATATGAGAATTGCCAGCAGGATGAATTTGCAGAAATTCTTCCTTCGCAAATGGGTGATACTGCATATTATGTGGTTCTTTATGCCAGGACTCACCTGGATTATCTCCATGTGACAGGTCGGGCTCTTTTTCATCGTCGATTTCCACATAATCGTCGTGATTCGTATCGTCAGATTCGGAACTGTCACGAAACAGATTCGAAAGCTGTGCTTCCACACTATCATCACTCTGCAATTCTTTTGAAGCCTCTAAATGACAATCTCAGTGGTATGCCTCGTCCACACTACACAGAAAATCACTGTTGTCTAGTACACTAAGTAACTGTTCCTCTGTCAATTTAACACTTTTCCTGCTCCTTTTCACATTGGAAGGTCCAGGTGTTGGTTCATTAGCTGCCATTACCAACAATATACATTCGATAACTGACCACACAAAACAAAAGTTTACATGCTTTGATGCTATTTTTTTATAGCTTAGACGCTGCAACTAAACTGAGTAATCCGACAGTGAGCGCTGACGCTTATAAGCATCAGCCGCACTGGCTTGTGGCTTGTTTTGAAGCTTATAATCGTCAGCCACAGCAAAAGTGTTAATTACATGTATTAGTCTACCTTCTTACAAAATTTGAACCGATTCATGCTGGTTTAAAGTATAGGAGTGATGTGCTCCAAGAGCCTCACAGAAAAATGTTTATTATTATTATTATTTATTTATTTATGTAAACGAAGTAAGATTTTTCAGACATTTAGAACTTATCTTAGTCAAAGAGCCACTACACCAGTAGACAAAATCTGAACCATCAGTCTCACTCCGGACTAGTTACTTAACTTATAGGTGACTGTGCTTGCGTGTAAAATCTGACTGGTGCATGTTCTACTGCAACCATTAGTTTTGCAAAAGGAATAAATCAATTCAAACAATTTGCCTGGGTGGCAGCTCTGGTTTGTCATTCAAACCCTACTTAATTTCTGCATCACAGCTACGGTAAGACAGATCTTTGAATTGCTATATAAATAGCTGCTGGCCTAGGCTAAACCAAAAATACTCTACCCCATTACTAGCTGAAATAGGAACCAAACACCAACACCTGCCCACCACCACCCGCCACAACTGAGATTCTGTGCATAGCCTTTCCATACACATTTGTTACAACACTTCTGCGCTGTAATGATTATAAATAATAATATTATTCCATATTATCTTCCATTAGTATGTGTATTGCTTTATTCTCTTGTTTTAGGAGTTTTGATTTTAACTCCTCTTCCATCATAAAGAGCTTCTTTGCTAAACATTTTTCCTCAGTGCTAGTGTTTGAAGTTTTGTACCTCCACTATTTACAACATGAATCCGGCTCCACCAAGAAGGTTATATTCCTATGGCTCACTATTCTGCACTTGGTGAATACTAAGGTTGGGCTTCATATTGATAGACTGATATGAGACTACGTATCTTTATTATAAGCACCATCTTCCATAATATAAGGAAGCACTGAATTTGAAGTATTTGCAGACTAAACTGTGGCAGTGACACAAACTTGTGATTTGCATGGTGCGCCAATACGAGACTTCAGTCATCATGTAACACCTACTTTTAGCAGAAATCTGAAATAATAAATTTTGACCGATTATTTCCTATGTGCATAATGGGCACACATTGATGCCATTCCACATAGCCAGATCATTGAGAGGTTGGAGGTAGTCATTCTCAGTTTTAGATGGGCCGGGGTAAAATGCCATCGTTGAATATTTCACACCTGCTGAGAAAATTCTAGGGAGAAAAAGAACATCATCAGTAAGGTCATCTGCATGTTACTGCTCAGTTTCAGATCGGTGTCCTACCTTAAGTGCTCGCACACCCAATCAAGACATAAATATCCTGGCAAGAGACCTGCAGCAGCCTGTGGGTCACATCACAAGTTAGCCTATCATTGTCTTCAAGTGGTTCACTTGTGAACTTGGTGAGTCTCCATATACATTCCCCCCCAGACACTATATGGCATGGAAAATATGGTGTCATCTTCGCCGTGAGTAGATGCAGGAACATTTTGGTGTGGAGTGTGGTGATAGTGGTCCATTAATTTGCTTCAACCCGAGGATAGATTAAAACTGTGTCATTGTTTTGGGTGGGTTGGTTGGTTGTTTTGTGGGGGATGAAGGGACCAGACTACAAAGGCCTCCGATACCATTGTTTTGGGAAATGGGACCAATATGGTGTTGGTTAGTGCTCTTTTCTGGTGTGGGATCATATAATGAGCACACAAACTAATAAAATCTTTTCCTTGATTACTATATTATGAAAATGATAGCTGCTACTCACCAAACAGTGGAGATGCTGAGTTACAGATAGGCACAACAAAAAGAATGTCAGAAAGTGAGCTTTTGGCTATCAAGGCCTTCAATGGAAATAATTAACATGCACACACTCGTGCAAATGCAACTCTCACACACTAGACCACAGACTCTGGCTGTTGAGGCTGGACTGCGAGCAGTAGTGCGTGATGGGAGAAGTAACCAGGTGGTTGCAGAAAGGAGGAGGCTGGGGTGGGGAGGAGGAGGCATAGCAGGTTAGGGCTCGAGATGGTAAAGTGCTGCTTGTGGGAGCATACAAGGACAAGGAGGAGAGAGGATACAGCTCAGCAATGGGGTGATCCAGCTGTTTCTTGGCCACAGTTTGTCCATGGCCATTCGTGCAGACAGATGGCTTGTTGGTTGTGATGCCCACGTAGAATGGAGTGTAGTGGTTGCAGCTTAGCTTGTAGATCACATGACTGGTTTCATGGGCATCCCTGCCTTTAATGGGATAAGTGATGCATCACCTATACAATTTAAAATGCTTAGCTGTAATACCACCACAGAGTAGCATACCTACAGATAGCACTTATCCAGTGGTTTGAAGTCTAATACACAGTATGGAGAGCTGCTTTGCTTCCTCTTTTGTAATGAAAGGATGATTTTAAAAACCACTTCATGGATATGAGCGTAAATTACTGGGTCCCTGTCCCTTATATAAGGGAATTCGTTGTTTATAAGTGAATGGTTGCCTTGACTGTAACGTATGTTTTACATTCTATATGCGTTTCTTCTGTGTGCTAATGAGCACCCAAGTCTTACAGATTTTTTACAAAATTACTGTACAATTTTTCGAATCTTCTTTGTGATGAGTGTTGTACTTGATGTACAATATTAACTAACTTTTAAGTATTTTAAATTGTTGGCTGTAATTTTGTTAAACTACTGAAGGAGTAATCATGTTGTAGGTCTGCTGCTATCTTGAGCTGGGTTTTGATTTGTGTCTAGTCAGATTGTTTTTCCTTTCCTAATGTTACTGTAATTTGATTTGATGCAATATGGATTTTATGCTTTTGTTAACTGTTGATGAAAGACCAGGAGACTGTCAAATCCAGTGTCGAGACATGGTCTGTTTCTCTTAAAAAATTCCTTGATGCTGTTTACATGTATGCTTGTATGTGATGCACAGTTTTCTCCCTCCCACTCTGTTGGATAAGTTGCAACATGAAATGTAAATATTTGTGGGCTGTGCAAGATCTTGGTGCTGGCACTAAATCATGCCTCCCCAATGCTTTTAAACATATACCAGTCTGTTACTGTAGGATTGAAATTTTTCAGTTATTATTCATTTGGTTGTATGTTTACTATTTTTTAATTTCTCATGCTAAATTAAAATAACTCAGTTATTTTTATAATTTACATCTATGTTTTCCTACTTCTGCTCCTAGTATCTTGATGTTACCACTTCTGCTATTGTTTCTTCTACATATATACTCGACAAGTTGTCTTATGGTGTTAGCAAAGGGCACTTAGTGTACTGCAGTCACTTTTCCCTCTTCATGCTATAGTCTAAGAGTGGTTTGCAGGAGGAACAATCACTGTTAAGCCTCCATGTGAGCTCAAATCTCTAATTTTACCTTCTTGGATTTTCTGTGAGATTTACTTAAAGTGAAGCAGTATATTGCTTGACTGTAAAGAGAACACGTACTCTTGAAACTTAAGCAGTAACCCAGACGATGTTGCAGAATGTCTCTCTTGCAACATCTGCCACTTTAGTTGGCTGAGACTCTCAGCGATATCTTCATGCTTACTAAATGAACGTGTAACAAAACATGTTGCTCTTCTTTGGATCTTCTCCATTCCCTCTATCAGTCCTATCTGGTGCAGATCACTAAGCAATATTAAAGTATTGGTTTAAGAAGTGATTGTAAGCTGTGGCCTTTGTGGATAGACTAAATTTACTGAAGATTTTTCCAGTGAATCTGTCTGGCATCTGCCTTACCTGCAATTACTTTCATGAGATCATCCCACTGTAAATTGCTCTGTATGCATGCTCTTAGACATTCTATGGATGTGAGTGCTTCCAATGATTGTTCTGTGGTCATAAAATCACACAGTAATAGGTCTTTCTGGCTATTTATGTGGAACACATTATATTTATGTTGAGGGTCAGTTGCTAATCCCTGCTGAAGTGTCTATCCACTGCAGGTCTCCCTGCATTGTGCTACAATTTTCTGACATTGTAACTTTTCCAAACTTTTCCATATGCAACAGTATCATCTGTGAAAAGCATCATGGAGTTTTCGATGTTCTGCTCCAGATCAATTGTATAAATTATAAAAAGGAATGGTCCTATAACAGTCCCTTGGGTAAAACTGAAGTTGCTTTACATTGTGAATGACATGTTGTGTTCTGTTTGTTAATCCAACCACATGGCTAGTCTGATTTTGTGTGTGTCTCTAGTAGTTCATTAAGTGGCAATGTGAACTGTGTTGAATGCCTCCTAGACGTCCTGGATAACTTCAGTCCGGATGCCAGTCTCTGTGGCTTTCTGGGTCTCATGAACAAACAGAGCAGTGAGCTGTGTTTTGCGCAAATCTTTTCGGAATCTATATTGAATACTACAGAAATTGGCAACACCCAGAAGTATCATAATACACAAGCATAAAACTTGCTCCAAACTTCTAGAACAGACCAGTGTTGGAGATGTGGGGCCATTGTTTTATGTCTGTCTTTGATTACCCTTCTTAAAAATGGGAGTGACCTCCGCATTTTTCCAGTCATAAGGAACACTTCGCTATTCCAGTGAGTGCTACTAGAGGAGGAGCTAATTCTTTCATATGATGTGTATAGAATCATATAGGTATCCCATCAGATCAGTAGCCTTTCTCTGTTTGGTTATGCCACAAGGCACTTGGGAGGGATCTGAAGTATAAGCCAGGACACTGGTGCATTCGGTCGAGAATTTCACATCACTGTCTCTCCATCACCATAATTAGAATCTGCTGTCTCTTGAATCAAATGTCACTGTGCAGGTGTGCATTAGCAGACTAGGCAGTGGAGGCAGGTAGCTGTTTTGTGTCCTGGCTGCATTTCAGCTTTCTCATTGGAGACCAGTTTTCAATAAGGCTGCTTCTTTTTTTTTCTTTTCCTTTTTTTTTCTCTCCGGCCAAGCAACTAATTTAGTTGAAAGGATCTGAGAGTCCCATGTCAGAAAATTTGTTTTGGTACACTGGGAATCAGTCGTGAGACTCCGTGTCGGTTGTGAACAATGCTAAACACTGAGAATACAGCAGACATTTGAAGGTAGTGTTTCTTCCCATGTTTGAGCCTTATTTGTTTCAGTTTCTCCTGAAACTACGAAGTTAACATTCTTTTACTGTTGTAGTTAGGGCATGTATAACATGTAGCTAGTAAGTTAATGAAAAAACAATTATATATGACATGCAGCTAAAAAACTAATAAAAAGCAGTCAAGTCGATGTGTGGTATGAACACTACAGTGCTCTGCGGGGTGTTGTAATGGAGAGGAGAATTCGAACTAGGGTGCAACTTGGGTGTTTCATATACACAAAGGATTGTCAGGGGTGGAAACTCACATTAAGTGCCAGGAGAAAACTTCAGGCCTTTGCGAATCCATTCCGGTTCTCTAAGAGTTTGAAGTATCACGCACACAGCCACTAAGTTCACCATTTGATAAGAGTAGCAGGAGAAAACAATGTGGTTGTATTTACAGGGACTGGACAAAAATATGGAATCACCTCGAGAAATGCATACTTGTAGCCGCTAGCCAAGCCTACAGGTTGTGCTGTTATATTTGACAACGAGCAACACCTGTGCAATGTCAATATGTTGTGTCAGTAGTGATCAGACCAGAGTTCTGTGTGTCTGCGAGTGCATTATGTCGGAGCTAAGTTAATTCGAATGTAGGCAAATTGTTGGTGATAGCCAATGTAGCCGTAGTGTTTTCATGTTGCACCGTATCGAAGATTTATACTGCATACAGCGAAAACTGAGAAACATCATCCGCTAAGTTACAATGCGGACGAAGTAAACAGAATTGTGACGAAAAATGAGAGGACGACAGCTGCAAGAATCATTGCAGAACTGAATGTCGCGCTCGTGAACCCTTTCAGCACCAAAACACATGGGGCTCCATATGCAGGACGAGCTGGAATTCTAAAATTTCTCACCAGTTATGCAAGTGCCCGTAAAAGGAAAACGTGGTGCAAAAAGCCACAAAACCTGGACTGCGGAACAATGGAAGAATGTTATTCGGTCGGATGACTCTTGTTTCAGAGTTCCCATATGGTAGTATTTCATGGGTTCCAGGGTAATCTCGAAGGTCACATTACTGCCAAGGACTGTAACCCTTTTGACTGATCAGGTCCATCCCATGGTACAATGTTTGTTCCCCAATGGTCATGCTGTGTTCCAAGATGAAAGGCCTGCTGTTCATACAGCTCGCATCATCCAGGACTGGTTTTGTGAACACAAGGATGAATTGTCGCATCTTCCCTGGCCACCAGACACCGGGTCTCAATGTTACTGACGCTTTGTGCTCTACTTTGGAGAGCAGGGCACGTTATCGCTGTCCACCTCTATCATCGTTACCTGAACTTCCCACCCTTTTTCATGAAGAATGATGTGTGTCCCTTGAAAACCATATAGGACCTGTATTTGTGCGCTGCGAAACGACTGGAAGTTGTTTTGAATGCTAACGGTTTTTTTACACTTTATTAGGCATCCTAATGCGTTGTGTTTTTGGTCTTTTCATACTTTTATCCACCCCTTGTACTAGACCTCTTGTTAGCTGGTATGAGCGAAACACTTCGGTGCCACTGTCACAGCTACGGGTGTGAACGATGGTGTTGAAATCAGTGCTCTGATGTTGCTGTATTCATTACACAACGACGTGCAATAATGTGAGACATAATAGGGTACGCCTGCAGTATAGGATGTTCCCGTTGCGTAACACCGCCCCACCCACTCGACGTCGGTAACAGGCGCTATATAGCCGGCTTCACGAATGCGCTGTCCAGTGTCGTTGGAAGCCTCGCTCGACTGAGATCGCAAAACGCTCACCCGGCAGTGGACGAACTTTGCGCTCAAAATCGGAAAGAATCCCTTGGTTTCCGAAGTGACTACCTTCCGCTCGAATTTCGCAAGAAATTAAAGCTACTATAAGGTAAGAGGAACTGACATACTAAAATTTTTCCTATACTGATGGTGTGTTTGGAGCGGTTGCAGGATATAAATTGTATAGATTGACATGTGACCTCAACTACTACGTACTACCACTTCTAGCATCTCATCGACAGCGGCGTGTGACAGCATCAACCATCCTTGTACCCATGGGGATTGTATCCCTAACTGTTAATACGGAAACAATAGGATTTTCTTCGTGTTATCTGTCGTATTATTGTCCTGCGTAATAAGTTTTAAATAGAGCGGAAAATGTCAACAAATTAGCATGTTGCCAAAAATAAATTTTTGTCGCACTTATTTTCCATCATGAAACGGAGACGGTCCCGAGTTTAACACAAAAATGAGCTCACCTTTGATTGTGCTTACGTACCAGTGCGAGCCATCAGGCTCACAAAATAAGTTCAATTTTTGTTTTCCGGTTTCTATATTTTGCTGTGTTTCAAAAAGAAAAAAAAAAAAAAAACAGAGGGCACCATTACGGAGATAATCCTGATGCGTTCAAGTGTAGGCAGCAGATCGGGTCACCATTTGGCTGGCGTTAATCACAGCTTTTCAGTTGTCATGAATACAGGCAGACTGAACTAACGTGAAGGTTGAAGGATCAAAATTTTCAAGTAAATAAAAACCGCAAATGAACATGGAACTTCTGGGGAGAATAATTTTACAGTGTTGAATTGGAAAATATTTTATTCAGTAAGTGATTAGCAAAGTGAAAGAAATTGCAAAAACATATGCCTGTAAAACCTGCTCAGGTTTTCATGCATCTTTTAGATGTTCTGTATGCGGGGAGGAAAAATTTGATCTCGCCCGTGATTCAAGTTAAATAGAGTACTGTCTGTCATACAATTTGTCTGAGGAAGATATGTGTTCTTCATAATCGTGCACAATACACGTTGACAATCTCTTTAACAAGAACAGAAATATATATTGAATACATATGTGACGTCGCATCACGTAGCTCAGTAGAAAAGTATTCATTTAACTGATGTTAACACTCTGTTGCAGGACTTTTTTTTTTTTTGTTAGGAAACCAGTTTCAGTGTAATATTGTCTGCGGCAAAATGTTATGTAAGAGGCTGAACATAGAAATTTTGATTTATTCTATGTTTCGGCAACAAACAGATGATATTGATTAATTATTAATCGTTCAGTTAGACACATGGGAAAATAATCTGTGCTACCATTTTACGCCCCTTAAAAGTATAACCAAATGTGATCTAACTGGCACTCTTTCGACTTCTTTCACGGTTGTTTACGGACATTCGACCTTTAGCATAGAATACCGAATTTCAATAGTTTCTGTCTACATTATGACACCAATCGCAGGGTATCCCTATGCAGCCAGTGTGTGTGTGTTTTGCCAAACGGCAACACCACACATTTACGAGTAGTTTCCTTAACATTATGCTTAAGTGTATGGTCTGTTGCCAACTTGCAACATCATGCATTGGCGTAGCGTCGCATTCCAGTGCTAACATTAAATTTACCGCCCCACCCCCCTCCCCAATTTTCACAATTAAGAAAAATATCTCAGCTCTGTCACTATTTCAGATGGATTCAAAATAAACGCGTTTATTTAATTAAAATTTTATTCTGTGTCTCTTTAGCGACGCGAACTCTTTTAATACATTCGCTAAGGCTAATGAGTACCTCTCGTTCGGTTTCCAAACTGTTAAACTGAACGTGGACATCGCAGATCTTAAATAATTTCTAATCCGTTTCTATTTAGAGAAGCTTTTCTCGCAACTGGCATTACTTACGGCAGTTGTGGGGAATATTCTCAGCATTGTAACTATATTAGGTAGCCCTCCTTCACGTTTGGATTCAAAAACAATCTTTTAATAAACAGCAGTAGGCTGCCGGAACAATAAGTTATTTCTTACACCTTGTTGAAGCTACGTAAGTCCTTAGATACATGTACTCAAGCTTTAAATCTTCTGTCAAAATCTTGAGGAGCTTGGTCGAGGTTGCATTCCTCATCTGCGACGCCCAGTAGTAGTGCAGGCCTTAAGTATTTTTTGGCCGAAGTCTGGAGCGGCTTGAACCTTTCTCTAATTCCAGCAGTGGAGGTTCAGTAAAATTCCTCTCGTTCTTCTTCCAATGGCTCTGAGCACTATGGGAATTAACATCTGAGGTCATCAGTCCCCTAGAACTTAGAACTACTTAAACCTAACTAACTCAAGGACACCTCACACATCCACGCCCGAGGCAGGATGCGAACCTGCGACCGTAAAGGTCGCGCGGTTCCAGACTGAAGCGCCTAGACCGCTCGGCCACATCGGCCGGCGTTCTTCTTCCAATTCTGTCTGTAAGGCGAGTATTTTCTGAGCACAGTGAGGTAGGTTTAGTCCCTCCGTTTGCAAATAATTCTGAACATCATTCACTTCACACATCACAGGTTGCCAAAGACCCAAGAAACACACAAACGAAAATGACTGCATTGCAACTAGCAAATTTCCTGCTTCCGTTCATGCGTTCAAGCTTCTCTAGCGCTGTCAAAATCTCTTTGTAATGATTCCATGTCATGTGTTCCATCGCGTGTCCTGAACCCTCTTCATACTTGTCTGCACCGAAAGCGTAACAACCTTCCTATGTGCCGAAGAAAGTAGCTGAATTCACCTACACCTTCACCGAAGCTACATGTAAGCAAGCTGGGTTCAGAGAGTGTGGTATGAGCAGGGAACAAATTTATTCGTTGTTGCACTCCTGTCTGTCTTCTGACCTTTGTAACAGCATTATCACAAGGTTGCCTTTTACAGTTCGTTATGTCGAGTTTACTTACTCTTATTAATATGTTCGGCTGTTTTGTTTTTCGTGTCAATAAAATCTGTAAAAGATTCCACTATTCGTACTTACCGATTTTCAATCATCACGTATTGTGATCTTTGTGGGAATTATCCGGGGTACTGTCGAATATCAGGAAATAATGCTTGGCCTCTCGAACCTGACCTAGTCTATAATTTTTTGGCGAACTTTCTTCACTACAATTTCCATAAACTCGTTTTTAATTTCTGGTGGTATATGATAAGTGAAACCTTATTAAATGTTCTCGGAGAACAGGATCTACTTCGACAGTAGATGCAACAGATCTAAAAAGTTGGCTCCATGGGCACAGGTGCCGCTTTCCCTGTGGTCACGTAAAGCTAAATTTTGTTTTGCTAAGAATGTTATTATGTCAAACGTTCTGGTTATCATTTCATTACATTTTTTAAATTTCTTTTGCCACGACGTCTTGGCTCTTTTTTATCAGTTGACTGCCCTTTCTCAAATATTGATTCCAACTCCTTCCATTTGCAAAATTTTTTTATGTAGCACTTCATCCATGGCTGGTGACTGTGGGGTTCAATTTCCACAGTGTATTGAAATAGTCAGTGAGGTAAACTTCGCGGTCTAAGGCGCTGCAGTCGTGGACTGTGCGGCTGGTGCCTGCGGAGGTTCGGGTCCTCCCTCGGGCATGGGTGTGTGTGTGTTTGTTCTTAGGATAATTTAGGTTAAGTAGTGTGTAAGCTTAGGGACTGATGACCTTAGCAGTTAAGTCCCTAGGATTTCACACACATTTGAACAGGTAAAACTTGGATGTGTTCGGTGAGTTTGCGTTTTCAAACAAACGGCAGCAAAAGCAAAACAATGGTGCTTTAGAACGAGAATAAGCCACCCTAGTGCATAACGCGATGTTTTCAAAAACCTTTCCAATCCTTATCTCACCCCCCTTAGAAGTCGAATTTCGAACAATCCCTTCTTAAACGATGCCTACAGTATGCGATCAACACCCTCACCAGATTTCAAGTCTCTGTCCTTATCGGTTTGGGCTGGGCGATGACGACTCAGTCAGTCAGGATAATGTCATTCAAAGGTCTGTGTAAAGAATGTAGATTGCGATACTCTTACCCATCTTACAAGTCAGTTGTCATGAAAATGCTAATCATTTCCATATTAATACACGTATTACACTATATGCAAACTTGACATTTGTTGCATGCCGCATTCATCATGGTCTTGCCATTTCAATGGTCAGCAGCATATATAACGAAAAGACGGCTGTTGCGGCAAAGCAGACTTTGCGAGGCACATCTGACTGTCCTTTCTGTTTATAAATAAAGTTTACAAAGACGTGTAGTGTAGTTGAATTCATACGCTCCGAATGCAGGACGTAACACGAAAGTGAGAACTGCTCCTGCCAGTAATAATCGTTGTTCAGGCTTCCTTGAAATTTGCCAGCTGCTTTTAATGGTTACTAGTTTGTTTACCGCAGTTACTTAAATTTGTCTCTGAAGAGCCCGTCGTCGGCTTAGTAGCTGTATCGACTGTTTCAGCATCGCAAAGCAGAAGCTTGATCGCAGCCGGTCGTATTGTGAGCCCAGGGCGCGTTACTTCTCCCTCTCCCTCGTGCCCCTTCTCTCCCTCCGTCCCGCTCTCTCTCTCTCTCTCTCTCTCTCTCACTCTGACTCAGCTTTCTACGCATCTTCCTTTTTTCTTCGGCAGTCAGCAAGGCCGAGAAAAACGTGCCTGTCATAATAACCGGCTTGCCGGGCTCGATTGAGGGCTACACAGCGTTGGCTTCTTGGCGCGCTGTGCAACCAACCGTGTTGGTCGGAAAACCCGCGGGAGACCATTCTGTTGGGTAGCGCATATGACTGTGAAACATTCTCATATTAAGTTACTGTTGCTGATAGTTCTACTCAGTACCTCATATAATACAGCTGGATGCAAATTATTTGATGCAGAAGGAAACGGTAGATGACGTGCTGGGAGAGTGTGTTTTTAACAAAAGAGATATAAAAAACAATCTATAGTTACAATATTTGCCAAATGAGATGGGATACTTTGAACGTTTAGGTAAAAGGGCTGTATAATTAGAGCATGAATGAAACTATGATGCGTCTCATAGTCTTTCACGTTTTTTATTATCGCATATACGAAAAGAGCCGCGAAATATCTGTTAATAATGCCGTGCTTTGAATTTCTTTATCATCATTACCTTTTAACAAAGCAAAATATATATATTGAGATCTTATTGTTCTGTATCTGGCCTACAATTAAAGGAACGTTTTTTCGTGACTGTAACTCATTCTAAAAATCAACATATCTTCCCTTCTTTATAGTTATTGAAAATTGAAATTACTTGGTTATGAACACTGATGTTACAGTTCGTATGATCGTTCAACAACAAAATTTTGCAGTGGATTTTGTTTCTCGGTAAAACACCATTCAATACCACGACTAGCACAAGAACATGAGACTCTTATTAAAAAAAATACGTTTTCACTATAAAGTTTGCCGGACCAGAACGGAGCACAGCAAGATTCCTATTAGATTTTGACGGTACATTAACTTATTTGTACTGTGAGTCATATACTATCAGCAGCCCGCGTCAACCTGCAACACATCATAAAATCTGTTGATCTCCACTGCAAGTCTGGAAGCTAGAAGAAATAATATTATTTTACTGTTACTTTACCGCTTCCTTGCGGTATGATAGACTATATTGGAAGTCGTTTGAATACGCCGCGGCAGCGGCTTTTTCGTTCGCCACGCAGCTCAGCACCACAGATAATATTTATATAACTGAAAAATGTCTCAACAGAATGGGATAATAGGCAAGCAAGCTTTAACAATTAATAATGCAAGTTTTCATTTACATAACTCTATTAAAACATTTAAAAATTTCACTTTTTTACACACCTTTATGAATTCACACGTAATGGCGTACATCTCTTAGTCTCGACAAAAGAATGCTACACTAGCGTTCGCTACTACGACACAGGATATCTTACTCGTTCGACTCCCAGATGAAGAAGACAAAGAAATTGCTATTCGTCACGTATTATATACTAGTTACTTATTTTAATCTTTGTTCGACATTTATCGTCTGTGGCGGTTTCATTACTCG
The DNA here is from genome assembly GCF_021461395.2 of Schistocerca americana. Classification (NCBI taxonomy): domain Eukaryota; kingdom Metazoa; phylum Arthropoda; class Insecta; order Orthoptera; family Acrididae; genus Schistocerca; species Schistocerca americana. The sequence goes on from NC_060120.1 coordinate 892,221,543, forward strand.
CCGACGCAGATATTCTCAAAAATAAATAATAAAAAAATACATAATTTTATACAATAACACAATATGATACATATAATTTTCTCGTTACTACATAATATGTTGTTTTTGTTTCTTACTCGACGTTACAAGTCGCAAGGCTTGCTTTATTTTCTCACTGATCAAACACCATACCCTGCACATTGTAAACCGCCCATATTATTTTAGTGCTTTTATTAATGAAAATAATTAATTAAAACTTGGTTTAGTCTAGCTAGTTACGAAATTAGACAACAGGTATTAATAATTAGCCAGATATTGATGGCGGACTTACTCCCAACGTATATGTGCCAACAAATGAAGTGCTGACCGTGAGACTAAGATGTTTGCCCTTTTGTCTCACATTTTTATGTGGTTCTGTCCCTTCCAAAATAATTTTATTAATAATGAAGAGGTTTTTAATATGTGAACACTTTTGTACGATGCAGTTATTTTATTGTAAAGGATTCAAGGAAAACATACCTATTAGTTCAGATTTCATTCACACTACAATTGCAGTCGCTCATTTATCACACGCTTGTGTGAATGTACCACTCGGAATCTGCTCAGCAAGCATGCTCCGGCTCTACTGACAATATTCCGCAACATCGCAGAACTTACTCATTTTTTTACGAGCTCCCTGTACCGGCCCTGCTGACTTGGTCTTCGGCCTGCTCGGGCTCGAATTACTCACTCTTTGCGCCAAAATATTTCCAGGCGTGACTTTCTCCCTTCTAGAACGATGGGGCAGCGATGTACTGTAGTTGTGCCGTAGCAAAAGTGCTCAAAGGTAGATTCGATCCTTCAAGTATAGGATCGATAGCTGTACCCTTTCTACATCAGTGTGGAACAGGAAAAAATGTGACAAAGAGGGTGACTAAACACCTCTGGCACACGTGAAGTTAATTTATCAGCATCTGTGGGAGCATGCGAGCCAAAGCTAACTGATAATGGTTGGTTGGTTGGTTATTTTGGGGAAGGAGACCAGACAGCGAGGTCATCGGTCTCATCGGATTAGGGAAGGACGGGGAAGGAAGTCGGCCGTGCCCTTTCAAAGGAACCATCCCGGCATTTGCCTGGAGTGATTTAGAGAAATCACGGAAAACCTAAATCAGGATGGCCGGACGCGGGATTGAACCGTCGTCCTCCCGAATGCGAGTCCAGTGTCTAACCACTGCGCCACCTCGCTCGGTAACTGATAATGGAACGAGTCAGTACCTAGTTCATATATGAAGACCACAGGGAAAGAAGGGGTTTAGTCCATTACATCGATTTTCCAGGAGAGCAATTTTAAAGGTTAAAACGTTACAGTATCATTGGTTACTGAAAGATGCTTTTGTAATTTATGTGGCAGTGGGTGTGTGGCACTTTCCAGCCACCTTGGGTAGCGGTACTTGCGTCATCAGCGAACGTCACGGCAGTCATCTTGAATGATGTCAATCGCGTCACACTGCGACGTCTTGGATCACTGTACTTTGGGATGATGTCCTTGTTGTCTGCGAGAGGCAGTGGATCAGAGCGTCTTACTGTCAGCTTAGAACCTGAGAAAGACCTCGAAGTCGTGGCAGAAAAACAAAATGTTTTGCAGTGTACAGATCATATTAGAGCAGAAAAAATAATCAGTAAACACTTCCGGGTTAAGTTGCCGTGGTCGATCTATAGAACTTCTTCTCCCTGACGTTTCGTTCTCAACTACTGAGGACATCTTCCGAGGTGAGTCGACGACTGGCTGCCAGGAAGGAAAGGATGGGGCCCCTCCACGCCCGCACCAACGTGGTGACCAACACAAAAGTTCTACTGTCACCTCCGTATGCATGTTAGTTTTGAATCAGGCGTCACAGGATGCAGGCTGTGATGTTATCCATGCGTCTGGGTAAGACTACTCATTAACATGGTCCATCAGGAGATAGAAGTGGTCGAAAACGATCGAAGGGTAGCGGTTGTAAGAGCAGAGGGAAAAAAGTGCCAAGGCCAGCGCCAAGGGAAAAAAAACCTCTGCGACAGTAGGAGGGGTAGTAAGGGCAGTAGCGGCTTGCTATCTGCGACAGTGCATGCAAGGTGTGGTTGTGTTAGTTCGAGGTATCGTGCATCGTTACCTTTGTCGTTGTTGGAGCTTGTTGCGGCGCTTCCTGCAGTTGCTGCGTCCCTGCAACAGTTCAAGGTCGTTGTGGATTAGTGGGCGATCGGTCATAGATCGGGTCACAGACTGTGTAGGGGTGTGTGTGTGGCTGGTTTGCGTGCTGTGTACAGCACGGTTTCCCTGCGGTTGCCTGTTTTTCGGCTAGTCGCACATCTGGGTTTCCAGTAATAACTGTGTTGCAGGGGCTCGCCAGTACTGTCGTGTTAGCGTTCTATAGACCATAGATGTTCAGTTCCTAGCCAGTAATGTCTTTGGTCTGTTATGCTTCCATCTATGGTTGTGGTCGTAGTTACCCAGAGAAAGGATAAACGGGTTGCGCGAGTGTCTCGTGTTATTGTACAGTCGTGTGGAGAGTTTTTGGAATACCTGCAAGATAGTATCTAGCCGGTATTCCCGGTGAAGGTCCGCGATGCGTGTGTAGCGCGGAGCGTTGCTTATGATTTTGAGTACTTTGTTCTGTATGAGCTGCAGACGGCGCAGGCGAGTTGGCGCAGCGTATCCCCAGACAGGGGCTGCGTACGTCATCAGGGGTCTAATAAGTGTCATGTACATGGACCTAGACACCCTCCTGTTTAGTGTGCTACGCCTGTTAAGCATAGGGTAGAGTTGTTAGAGCCTCGCGTTAGCTTTGTTGGTCACGTGTTGAATGTGGTCCCCCCAGAGTAGTTTCCTGTCCAGCCGGACACCGAGGTATTTGACCTTGGCTGCCAGGAAAGACTTGTAGTCCGGGGTGATATGTTTCAATACAGCATCACCGGTCTATTGCGGTCTAACTGTGTTGGTGAGGCAGTAAATTTCCACAGGGCAGTGACGGACACTGCAATTCACTTTGGAGGTGTGGCGGTGGGACTTGTAGTCCCGTACCACCCTCTGACGGTGATGGTACTACATGAGTCGGGCAGAAGAATTTTGCCTGACATGGGCGGGTGGCTGGGGCCGCCGCTTATATAGAGGTCGTAGGGGGCGCCACCACGCGTCACGTGGCGTCGATGTGCAGCTATCTCTGGCTGTCGTCTGTTCTCTCGATTGCAGGCAATCGATTGTCACGTGATTGATGCAACGTCGACCGCCATATCTTATCCGATTTTAATCCTTCTTCTTTACGATTAAAATTGTATTGATGTCTGTGGATTTCAATTGCCTCTCTATACATACGTGTATAATAGTGCGACGTCCTCGCTAGCACGCTTGTTTCACCAAATTTTATTTAGTGATCTCCATCCTTAAAAACATGTTCCGCTACTGCCGATTTGTCGATATGTCCCAAGCGACAGTTTCTTTTGTGCTCCGTCAACCGTGTATTGATGCTTCTTTTTGTAGTTCCTATGTAAACCCTGCCACAACTACACGGAATTTTATATACCCCTGGGTTGGCTAGGGGGTGACGAGCATCTTTTGTTGATCTTAGGCATTCACTAATTTTCTTAGTAGGTCTAAAAATGATCTCTACCTGAAACTTGGCTAGTACTTTTCCAATTCGATCCGTGATATTATGGATGAACGGCAGAAATACTTTTCAAGCTGATGGTTGTTGCTGTCTCCTATTTTTAGGCATTTTTCTATTTGGGTGAAGTGCTCGGTTAATCTCGTTTTTCGTAAAACCATTTTTCGCAATGGCCATTCGTAAACGATTTAGTTTTTCTTGTAAGTAGCCTGGTGGCGCCCCTACGATCTCTATATAAGCGGCGGCCCCAGCTCCTAGCAGCCAGTCGTCGACTCACCTCGGAAGATATTCTCCGCAGTTGAGAACGAAACGTCAGGGAGAAGAAGTTCTACAGATCGACCACGGCAACTTAGCCCGGAAGTGTTTACTGATAAAGACGCCGGCCGTGAAAGCCTACATGGAAAGAAAAAATAATGTTTCAAACAACGAGACAGGGTCACATGGAGCGTCTCTTGCGGCTTACAGTATGGTCTGTGGGGTATACGGTCATCCTCCTACAGTACAGGTGATGGAACTTTAAACTGGTCTGTGAAGTTGATCAATAACTGTATATTTAATAGGATCGTCACGTGCTCAATGCCAGCATGCATGCGGTATTTGTTTTCTACATACGGGAGGAGGGAGAGGCAGTAAAAATCTTATCTGGTTATCTATCAGATGAAGTTAGTTGAGCTTTTATAGGTCATAATTTTTCTCTGATGGATGGTACAGAATAACGAAGATAGCGCGTTGGGGAGATAGATGTCAATGGACATGGATCTGTAGTATGTGTATGTAGTTTAGAGAAGCACCACAATGTAGTAGCAAAACCCACGTCCTTCCCCCAGTTCCCGTACTGTCTTTTATACTACTTCATGTTGCAGGAGCAGGCCTCATTTCCATAGAATGGTCAAAACACAGCTCTGTCACAGCAACTCAGCTTCGTCTGTTTCTGCACGAATTGCAGGAGGTGATAGATGTAGTATCCTCTGACCCCTACTCAGTTCCGACGTACAATGGAACAATCATGTGCGCAAAGGTGCGGTGATGGTAGCATAGTGTCTGAGGAGGCATTTGCAGGATGCATGGGGGCTACCTAAAATTATTCGGTAATTTTACTGTAGGAGATAGATTAGAGGAAGGTGGATCGTTTGGAGACATAAGAGTGCCAGAAATACGATTGAGTAGTGGTTGTAATCGTTAAAGGACACATTGCAGTTATGTGCTTGAATGGAAAGACTTGATTCCAAATCCCAGACAGCATTTCTAGTGGATAGCGTGGCATCAGAGACCTGAAAAGCTTGTGTACATGTCTTATGACCTCAATCATCACATCATCTACTACTGTTTGTGATCCTTCTCAATCAACCATTGCCTGTAGCCCAGTGGATATATCACCGACCCTCTGACATTGCATCGAGATAGAATGCGTTACAAATACTATAGAATTATCTAGCTGGGGCGGTGTGAGGGAGTTACAAATACCGCTTACATACCATGTTCCTTAGCCGAATCACCTTCAAAATGCAGTAATTTTATCACAAGGTTTCAATGTGGGCTAAGTGTTGGTCTGATAATACACATTCCTACCATCACCGTCACGGTATTTGTCTGGAAAAAACCACCTCATTCAGAGGTAATGTCGTACCTCAATTTATAAAGCCAGTATAGCTTTTAACATGGACACTTGTATGGATCTGTAGAACCAAGACCGCTTGTGACATTAACATACAGTAGTTGCTGCAATCAGGTTTTTTTAACATTTGACCGATTACGTCTCTCTTTCTACGACACAGTGGTAGGTAGCACTCACAAGAAAAAACCTATGAGACATGCCAACCCATCATTGATTTTCGGTCAGTATTATTGTGCATCATGTGGAATCATTTATTGGTCAAGTGTTATACTTAGTAGTAGTACGGGATACGTGATAGGATTGCCTTGAGCATCAGGCTTATAATGTATGTGTTTGTGTTCCAACAAGTGCAAAAGGGAATGACTATGTCCAGTCGTAAGGAAGGTATGGATTTGACATCGAGTACTGGGATAGCAAAGGGAAGAGTATGTCAAGCCATAAGAATGGTAAATATATTTCTATTTCCAGAGCCACAGCTGTATTTACGATACTTCATTCATTGTCGAATGTCGCTCAACTGAGACCTCAATCGTAACATTTAGTTGTAGGCACATGGATAAAACATATGTGACCGGTTTCCTAGGGTGATGATTCTACCTGTGCATGCTTGCCGTGCAGTGCTGGTGACATGTGTTGGGATGATTTACGTTTCCCATTAACGGTAGAAGCCCTCCGAATGGAGAGACCTGTTGGAGTGCAGGAATGTAGACGTCTTAACCGGATTGTCCTCTAGACGACTGAATAGCGAACTAATACTTCGTATGTGTTGGATAGCTTTCGTGATCACATGGAAATTTGACTAGATTCAATATGGACATGTGTTTGTGATGGACCATTTTACCATCCCATATGAATTGTTCAGTTGACTGCTTCTTCACATTTTACGTCTTTATTTAGTTGAGAGAACATCGATTGTGTTGTGTGTATCTAGCATATGGAAGACACATTTGCCGGTTCTGTAGACGTGAGAAACACCTTAGTTAACCTTGTAAATTACAGGGATGATTTGGAATCTGTTACATCACCAACATCGGTATTCGAGGATGGAAATATCAGTTTCCTCTATTTGTTTCGAGTTCGCACATAAAGGTCCCCGTAGACGGGATAAGGGCTAAAGTTTCAGGTTTGTAAAGAAATAATTTCCAGTCTATATCTTCGGAATTATGTTGTGCGAGCGATCGGTAGGCTACTGCTGTGTGCTTGATATCGAGAAGTACCGCGAAAATAGTAAAATATTAAGGCGAACCATGCAAAAATACATGTGTTCTTGTAATCCCACAGTCTGGAGATGGGTGTAGAAAAGCAAGCAAGCAATCAGGTCCGGACCAGAAACAGCAAAGTATTTGTGACAAGGGGAAGCGAGTCCGAATTTGTAGAACAGTTCTGAGCGTGACTTTGGTCCACTGACAGTGAGCTGGTCATGCTCCTGTCCTCGGTGGGAGAGCAGTGTAATTGAGTAGGAGGCTTTTCATATTTGATGATATATAGGGTACACGATGATATATTGATGGGTCACAGGTCGATTTCATGTTCTAATATTCAAGCTCTTGCCCTCAGTGGGTGGGCGTTGTAATTGAGTAAGAGTCTTTCCATATTTGACGATATGTAGGGCTCGTTAGAGGATTTAATTGTTGGTGCAATATGGTGTCTGTATAAAATAGTTTTTACCGCTGAAAGCCTTGTCTGCAGAAAGAAGAAACAAGGCTGACAGTGCTTCCACATCGATGGCATCAGTAATTCGGCGGGTAAATTCGATAAGAGCCAATCATAATGCTAGATTCATTCACAAGACAGCCTTTGTGCTGGGACGTGGGAGTGTCTACAAACAGATTTGAACAAGATGGAGGCAAGGTATGTATGGAAAGTTCTGAGAAAGCAAGTGTTCAAAGACAAGTTTAAGCATACCATCCATCTCTGGCGGGTATGCTGTCACTCATCTGCACTGTAGCATTAGGACATCTCCAGACCTGTAGCTGTAGGATACCGAAAATTCGTGACATTTTTTTCTCTTCTGTATGGCAGTGCTTCGATTTCTGTTTGCGTAATTGTTCTGAAATGCCCCCATCTGTGCTTAGACAGCGATCTATTTCCAAACAAGGAGAATGCTCTTATGATTAAGGGTGTTTTCGCAAGTGTGCACAGGCTTTTAGCTGTGTGAACGTTTAACGTTTCTGAGAGGTATATTGACAGCAGGATGAGTATTCCATCATGAGGCGTGACCCACGCTGGGTATGCAGGTATGGCTAGACACGTCACGCATGATCTGTTAGAATTGCTAGGGAGAAAACAGCGTATGCTATTCTGGAACTGATTTCTGCAGCACCACTCGGCAATTGGCTCTTCGCCAGACTGCAGGTAGGGGGAGGGTTGACGTCAGCAGTGTCGAACACATGCAAGCACAGCCCACCTTGGAGCGTCTGCACTTTGAAAATAGGTCTTCGCCCCTGTCCAATCGCATCATCAATGACGCCTAGGTGATCACATATTTCGAGAGGAATTTCCCAGGTGCCAAGTATGAAGCGGATGCCGCCACCTCATGCTTGAGGGACCCAAATGTGCACCTGTGCTTGGCTTGGCAGTTAACAGCGACATCACTTCGTGGGGGTTGCCGCTAGCCTCCTCTGCGGTCCAGTGGACAGGGGGGAGGTGGGCAGTGCCTGTGTATGTTCTTTGCGTGTCTGTTGCATTATTTTGTGAGCAGGTCTGTATGCTGTGCTGTGCACTATTTGGACAGTTTACGAGTACTGAGCGTGTCTACACATCAGACAGAATGGAAAACAGTGCTTTCTGGTGGCAGCACTGTGTACTAGGTCAGTTGGACTCTAGACCTCGTGGTGGAGACACGGGATTGTGGTAGTGGCTCAAATTGTTTAAATAAAGACTGGTGCATGATTTCAACAGCTGATGATTAGCAAGCATGGTTGCAGAGTCTTTTAGGGGTTTGCATGTCTGTAGGCTGTGTGGCGTGACACCAAGCATGTCAGAGCATGTGTTTTGTATCAGTGTAATAAATATACTCCATCCCTAAATAAATTATTCCAAAATAAATAAAGTACTCTTCTTCCCCTCTCCAACAGCCTGGCACTATTCAAGTCCTTTTTCCATGAATCTGTAGGAGGTGGCGGTTGGATGACTTAGGTTAGTGGGGGTATCCCAAGTGACCTATCTTCCCGTGAATTTCTTAGGTTAGTAGAGATAACCTTGGTGTGATGCATTATCCTGTTGAAATTTGAACTTCCCGCCATTTTTCTGGTGTAGGAGAGGGGAGAGGAGGGGAGTGGGGGTTAGGTTAATGGAGGTAGCCCAAGTGTCCTTTCTTTCGCGCCATTTTCTTAGGTTAATAGAGGTAGCCCAGTTGACCTATCTTCCTGCCAAAATTCAAACTTGGCGCCAGTTCCTAGGATACCTTTCTTCCCCCCCATTTTCTTAGGTTAGTAGAGGTTACATTGTCCTGATGGAACTTGAACTTCCCACCAGGTGTGGGAGGGGAGGGCGTGGGAGGGGGTGTGGCACTTTCCCACCATCTTGGATAACGGTACTTTGGGCCAGAAACTGCCTTGGGGTTGGGTGACATCACGGCCACAATCTTGGATGACGTCATCAACTGACGCCAGTTGATGATGATGTCACCGCTGCCATCTAGGATAACAGTACTTTGGTGCAGAACTGACCTTGCCCCAATACTTACATTGATCCTGCAATATTGATCACTTGAAAATGTTACATAGTCCCAAAACTTCATTACATTAATTAATTTTTGTTGTTGTGATTTTTCTCGTCAGTGTATGTGTTTTGTATGAATTTCTGTGCCTTCATCATTACTGCCTGAAAAAACCTTATGTGACGGGGGGAAACCAGTAACATTTCTGAATTTGCCGTATCAAAAAACATTAAAACCAACTAAAAATATCGAGAAAAAATTGCGAAGTATAGATTGCTAGACCTGTGTTATTTGAGTTTTCTGTTTATCTTAGTGGAGGAACTTCCAGTAGTTCGAATGATGAAATGTGTTCGACATGGGTACAATTAAGCCTCGCTCACTCGAAGCGCTACTGCATACAACATTCCTTGGAACATTCTAGTGGAAACTGCCAATACGCAGGGGATCGACAATAAATTAGAAAGAGTGTGTTAAAAACAGTGGTGTGGTTAACACCAGCTTTGTATGGAATAACTAAGAAAGTGAGCTATTTAGCTGCTGGACAAGGGAAAAAAACAAAGATAAAATTACGAGAACTAGAAGCACTATTATTCTTCATAATAAAAAGTTAAATAGAGAGAGATCGGCACTAAAATAGCGGAAGAGTGATGGAAACAGTGGTCTTGTTTGTGATTCACACCGGGCATTATCTAGGGTCGTGCAAAAAGAAACATTAAACTGGCTGACGAGGGAAAGAAAGGCATAAAGATAAGATTATGAGAAGTTGCAAGTTATACCAGCAGATAGAAACGTGCATGTCATTCAAAGTAAAAAGAGACTCCGGAAGAAATGAGAAGCACTAAGTGTACTTCGTGAACCTAGTAAGAATTTGGTATTACCGTGTTAGCTTTTGTCATTTGCCTGGCAATGTCTGAGACGTTTTATTACTGATTTACATTTCAATTCTAAGCACATTCGTTCAAAAAATCATAACTGATAATATCGTTAAGGGTCTAGTTTATATTTATTCTCACTACCAATTAATAAAATGTGTCAAGTAAGTTGCAGCTTATCACTGACAGCTACTAAGTCCATAAATGTTGAAGCACGTGACACGCTACCGGAATTCTTATTTCACGTGGTTGTCAACCATTCGACTGGTCGTTTTAGGGAAAACTGATAAATACTCCCCCTTAATTTTTTTCTGATGTAATTCAGTCCCCAAGCCGGGGTCAGTCAGTAATCCAACTATCGAAAAAAGTTTCCAACTGGCAATAGATAACTTGCCAACCATTCATGTGGGATCATACTCATAACGCCAATTTTCCGAGTTCAAAAGTGTGTAACGCGAGGCCCGTTCAAGGAGCTGGCAAACCAACTACTGCTTCTCAGAATATTTTCTACTTATTGAGATTTATCATGAACAATATCTCTTTCTCTGCGCAAGAGCTCTCTTCATGGAATCAATAGTAGAAATGCGAATAATCTATATGAAGACTAATAATCATTTAATTTCGTCCATAAATGTGTCCGTTATTCAGGACCACACATTTTCTGTGGCTTCGTAACAATCGTAAAAAACTTAGCTACTAATAATGTACAGTTTAAGAGGTGCCTAGGGATATATTGGTGGACAACTCTTTCTGCCCCATTGATGTATTTCTTAGAAGAACCAGTTGATGTGTATATTATTAGTAATGTCATATAATGTGTTACATAAATTATAACTTCTGCACATCTTCAGTGCAATAATGCAAGCTGTGTATGTAAGTGTTGTAAACCAAGTACATTTATTTGTGGGAAAGTACATACGTCCAAAAATGTACAATTCCACAGGAAACTTCAGCCAGAAACGGTTATTATCAGTTCCTCACAGCTCGACGACTACGAGGTTTGACAAAAAGAAGAGAGACAGAGAGGGACTGCTTGCATTACCAATTAGTAAGCAATTATTTTTAGCGCTGTACACTGATGACCATTAAAACTGCAACACTATGAAGGCGGCATCCAAATTGCCATGAACTGATGCTCGGATGTGCAAATCATTAGCATTTCATCACAACTGCACAAAGCAGATATGAGTAACGTCACATATACTCCGTATGTAAGATAACATTACACAGCGGGTTCCTTATTCAGAAATCGCTTCTGAATATTAGCTGTATGTGAGACGATCGTATTGTATCTCATTTAGGATGGAGAAACGTGTTGGAATACGACAGCGGCAGGGTCGTCATCAATGAGGACGTGGTTTATGTTCACGTTGATCGTGACCCCGCGAATATGAAATCGATGGGTTCAGGAGCACAGGATCGCACAGTTGAGGCACGTTACTTGAGCTAGCAAATGGGCTTGTTTTACAGTAAGACAAACATCGACAAGGACAGAGCGCCGACGTATGAAGCGCTACTGACTGTCAGCACAGCTAAATATTGACATCGTGATCTGACGTCAGCTTGCATGCAATCGTCTAGTCATGGGCCCTGCAGATTTAATAGTCAACGTCTGAGCTTCCTTCCAGTCTGCGGGATGATGCGTTATAAGGAAAAACGATAGATGTAGACGTCATATTTTTTTCCTCCAGCAAACTGTTAACGAAAAATAACAACGTAACGCCCAACTACATGTCAGTGTGTTTCCCGCAGCACGAGGAGAAACGGTTCTTCCTTCACCTATTACCCGTTTGTCCAGCTGGTGACTGACTGGACAGATGTCAATTAATTCAACTCGTCCACTATTCCTTTAGCATCTCTCAATGTTAACAATAAAATTAATATAATTTAATGAAAAGCCGTTGTTAATAAGAACTTTATGAAGACCACGACCGCATTCGGCATTTATATCACATCATTTTCAAGTGTATCTGAAATTGCCATTGTTAATGCATAATACGATGGATATATAAATATTTTACATAACAGGAAAACTACAGAAATAAATAAAAAAACAGAAATAAAACTTTCGTTGTACTATAGAGAAGCAAGGTCAAATGATAAAAACAGTAAAAGCTGCATGAATTGAAAAAGTTATATGCCCAAAGACATCTTTTTTCTTGATTATAAAATCTGTACAATTTGATACATTGAAAGTATTAGCATGCTATAGCTTTTAGAAAAGTTGTATTCTGACTGTTAAAATATCAAAATGCATGCTTTACCAACAAAAGACTAAAACTTTTTTTTTTAGATTTAATTAAAGTGTAGTACAGTCGGAGTGGACGTGATATCGAAGTGAGTGGAATGTTATGTCCTCTAGCGTGCTAAAGTTGAACCATAGGGGACAGTAGAGAGCTCTGGCGTAGATTGGACGCACCGCAGACTGCTTACAAAAGCATATTCGTAAACATTTTCGAAGTAGCGCAGCATCTGTAAAGGACGTTGCCAGAACCGGTTTTTCTTGTGTGTATTGCTCTTCAAGCGTGTTTTTCTGTGGTTTTTCCAGGTGGGTATAAATTTCTATTTCTTTATATATGTCCATAAAGTACCCCTTCTTCGTTGTATGACGGATTACCATATCGTTTCCGATGTTGTGCACAGTGTAACTATCTTGTGTGAAGTGAGCTGCGTAGGTGCATTTACTTCTTAGGTTCATTTCGTTTTAATTCTGTGTGTTACTTGTATTGCATTTTAAATTTCCTCCTCTTTTGTTTGATGTAGGTAGCCTTGCAATCAGGGCACAAAATTTTGTGTGTGCCACAGTTTTGATATTAGTCTTGCGTTGCGTTACTGCCATATATTGAAAGTCGTAAAAATGTAGGCTGAGATGTATATGCGATGTTTACATGGTTTTTAAAACCTATTCAGTTTACATGAGACCTGCCCAGTACGAATTATTTGTTATGTCGTACCCCATTTTGTGTTTGTTGATTCCTTTTAGATGAAATGAAATTATAAATTTCATCATCGACCACGCTATGATAGCCGTCATTCCTGGATATATTTCGCAACCAGCGAAGTTCCTTTTTTACTTCATTAGTATGTAGTGGCAGTTTAACCCTTAGTCATTTTTTTTTGTCACAGTCCTAGGTGGCAGCCTGACACACTGGTGTATTTAAATAGCCATAAAAATTGTATTTAACAGTTTCAGTGAAAAAAGTAGCCTACAGCTTTTATGCAAAAGGTTAGATTAATACCACACAAAATATATATTCAAATAAATTTTAAAAATTATTTTTACGAAAAAACGCATTTAAACAGAAATCTGCTCAAAATGAACACAGTTATTACATGCTAATGTTAATATTATGAAAACTCAAATACGTTGCACTCCAAACTTTACTTTTTGCTATATCTTTTTTATTTTGTATTATACATGTAATAATAAAACAGAAAAATCCCATAAAACATTCAAAAAATTAAAATTTCACTTGTACTTTTTAAATTTTTAGTTTCCTTACAGAGATTTGGTTTGCGCTCCCAGGACATTTTTGAAGAGATTAGAGTCAGATTGGTTTCTTGCAACAAAGGCGTGTTTCTCTTCGTTTCTGGGCGACAGGTGGGGCATGTTTTGCGTTTTTCCAATCGTTCTATAACGAATTCCGTTCTCTACACCCAAAACACTGTGAATGGGATACCGAACAAGGTGCCGCAGTGGAGAGCACGCTGGACTCGCATTCCGGAGGATGACGGATCAAACCCTCGTCCGCCCATCCTCGTTAAGTTTTCCGTGATTTCCTTAAATCGCACCAGGCAAATGTTGATGATTCCTTTGAAAGGACACGGCCAACTTCTTTCCCCATCCTTCCCTAAGCTCTACGGTGAATGGATGCACGAAGTGCACGGGGTAGGTGATAGTTATTGACTCGCATTTTGTGTGTGGTGCCACCAAGGAGTTAGCAAAAATTAAAGCTGCATACCTGAGTGTCGTCTTTGTAGGAATTATGAAGGACAAACGCTTTCACCCCACTTATGTCCAACATGCGGAAAAATGCAATTGCCCAACGTTGGAAGAGGCTTAGACGACAAGCCTTATTTGTTTCGACCATATATACCTCTAGAAAAACCTTTACTAAAGATTCAGTCTCTACACCACTGTCTTCATTACGTGCTTCATTCAAGGCATTCACAGGTGAGAAAACAAATTCGTCTTCACTTCCGCACTGTTCCTACCCTGAATTATGTTCGCTTTCAGTTTGGTTGTCGCTATCTGATCCAACATCACTTCCTAAACTGTCCACAGGGTTTGTTTTTTTTTAAACGTATCCTTGAAGTCAGGTTCTATAACACGAACAGTAGACGAAGAGCTGGCTACTGAATCTATAACGCAAAGTCGCACTTGCGATCTGAGAGACCACTAACACGAAAGAACAGTAATAGTACAGGTCGACGTCACATTCTAGTCGCTACTGACGAAGGAAACCACCGCAGCTTCAGGAAAGAACTGGAAAACGCTGTATCTCGTACCTCACCCCCATGCAGTAGCAGCAGAGTAACAATGATTTATGGCAGTGGAAATAAAAAGTTAATGCTTTTTTTCCCGCTGGTGCTTGCCAATAAAAATTATGCATTTTGTTAAAGACATTTACACACTGATCAAATTCTTGTTGTTGTTGTGGTGGTGGTGGTGGTGGTGGTGGTGGTGGTGATTGGATTGTCGGACGCTCAACTGCGCGGTCATAACGCCCGTACCAATTTTTACACAGTCCATTTTCTTTTCACAATCCAATCTAGTCTCTCTCACAAATGGTGGTGATGAAATCACGAGAACACACCCAGTCCCTGGGTAGAGAAAATCCCCAACCTGGCCTGGAATCGAACCCGGAACCCCCGTGATCCAGACGCAGCAACGCTAGCCCCTTGACCACGAGCTGCGGACATATTCTCGTTGTGAGCCACAGAATATGACGGAATATGTTATCAACGTAACGTTTGTAGTACACTAAGCAGGCGTCAGTTTTTAAATCCACTTGACTTCTGTTGTTTCTGCTATTTGTCGTTGCTTCCCTATAGCGCAGAGAAGTATAGATTGTTTCTGAACTTAAACTGTACCTATCTTAGCATCTTTTAACAACGGTAGTTTCAGACACATTTGAAAAAGGCCTAGAATAAAGGTCTCATTAGCAACTGGCGCCACTATTCATTAATTTAACATACAATTGTGCCATCATCGCCCTTCGTACATGGAGAAACTAATAATGAAATGACTTCTTACAAACAAGGGAAGCATACACACAACAGGTAATAGATTTTGCTGTCTCAAGATTGTAGTACGTACTTAGATGTAACAAAAGATGCTGCTCTAATAATAAGCTTTTCAAGCACTTTCAAGAAATCGAGATTCAAAGTTTTTCGAGCAGTTGCATACCGTACGAGAGCGCTTACCACCGAGCAGTGGCAGACCACAAATCTGTCCTAATGAAGTTCAGGTCTCGTTATTTTTTGTTCTAATCTTCCACCAAACGCTTGGGTGCCTGCTGTTCATTCGAAGTTGAAACTACTGGTAACGGCTCCAGTTACAAAATGCGTTAGCAGTATATTTGGCATGAACAGAAATGAAAGATCGTCCAGAGTGGTTATGAGCTGTTGACTCGTACCTCGATCACTGGTATCGAAATGAAGCGATCTTTAACACAGTGGGTAAGAAAGCAGGCGGCTCTGGCCCATTCCACGAATAGGGGACACAGCTGTTCCCTCTTCAAAAGTAGTACAAATACAGTGTCCATTATTCAAAGCAGGTATAGTCCGCTATGACTTCACTGTGATACGCAGATAAATGTAAAGGTAAATACTCATCACCATTCTTTAGTATACCATGCTTCGACTCTGCCATTTCATTATTATTATTATTGTTGTTGTTGTTGTTGTTTTTTGAAGTAACGTGATTCGTTGTAACTTACAATGATACCAGTCTCTGATGGAAGATAAAAAAATTAATGCTGAAACGGCCAGACTTGTAGAGTTTTGCTTAGGCCGGTGCTCCGGTAATGTGTTAAGTAGTCTCGTAAAACGGAACCTCGAGACGTCACAAACCCTTGAGAAGCTGGTCGTACTAAAGCAGCAGCGTTTGTTTCAACTAAGTATGTCCAGGTACTGCAGTCCTTACGACACATGAGTGAAAATTTGGATGGGGCCCCTCCACGCCCGCACCAACGTGGTGACCAAACCAAAAGTTCTACTGTCACTTCCGTATAACATGTTAGTTTTCAAATCGTGAGTCACAGGATGCGGGCTGTGATGTTGTCCATGCGTCTGGGTAGGATTACTCATTGACATGGTCCATCAGGAGACAGAAAGTGGACGAAAGCGATCGAAGGGTAGCGGTTTGTAAGGGCAGAGGGAAAAAAGTGCCAAGGCAAGCGCCAAGGCAAAAAAACCTCTGCGACAGTAGGACGGGTAGTAAGCGCAGTAGCGGCTTGCTAGCTGCAACAGTGCATGCAATGTGTGGATATGTTAGTGCGAGGTATCGTGCGTCGTTATCTTTGTCGTTGCGGGTGCTCGTTGTAGGGCCTGCTGCAGCTGCTGCGTTCCTGTAATAGTTCAAGGTCATCATACGTTAGTGGGCGATCGGTCATAGATCAGCTCACAGTGCAGGGGGGGGGGGGGGGGGGGGCTGGTTTGCGTGCTGTGTACAGTACGGTTTCCCTGCAATTGCCTGTTTTTCGGCGGGTAGAGCATCTTGGGTTGCCAGTGGTAGCTGTGTTGCAGGGGCTCGCCAGCACTGTCGTGTTAGCGTGCTATGGACCGTAGATGTTTAGTTTCTTGCTAATAGTGTCTTTGGTCTATTATGTTTCCATCTATGGTTGTGGTCGTAGTTACCCAGAGAGAGGATAAACCGGTTACGCGAGTGTCTCGTGTTTCTGTACAATCGTTTGGAGAGTTTTTGGAATACCTGCAAGATGATATCTAGTCGATATTCCCGGTGAAGATCCGCGGTGCGTGTATAGCGCGGAGCGTTGCTTATGATTCTGAGTACTTTGTTCTGTATGAGCTGCAGAGGGCGCAGGCGTGTGGGCGCAGCGTATCACCAGACGGGAGCAGCATACGTCATCAGAGGTCTGATAAGTGTGGTGTACATGGACCTGGACACCCTCCTATTCAGTGTGCTACGCGTGTTAAGCATAGGGTAAAGTTGCGTTTGCTTTGTAGGTCACGTGTTGAATGTGGTCCCCCCAGAACAGTTTCCGGTCCAGCCAGACACGAAACGTATTGGGCGTGCATGTAGTGTTGTTGGGTTGCAGTGGTGATGTTTGCGCAGTAGTTTCGGTCTTCTAGTGAACAGAACGGCTTCGCACTTGTCGACGTTTATTCTAACACGCCATTTCACCAGCCAAGGCTGCCGCTCTGACTGCAGTCTGTAGTCGTGAGTTAATGTTAGACGGCTTCCAATCTTGCTCGAGGATGGTAGTTTCATCCGCGTCGATTGCCACCGTCGTGTTGCGAAATAGTCACACCGTTAGTTGTGTGCTTCCCGTGATAGATCGCGCAGCTCCTGGAAAGCACGGCATCGCAAATATAACAGATGTCTCTAGTTCTGTGTTTTAAAGTGCACATCTTAACCTTGGTTTTTTTGATCATGTTGGTATGAGAATATGACTATTTACAATCGTAATCATATGTGGCACGAATGTCGTGCGCTTCCACCTTCTTTATGCCTGGAGTCAACATTTTCTTTTTCCATTTGTCTGTCGGTTCATTTTGTAAAATGAAGGTGTCTTGTCCCCTTCCTTCGCTCCCCTCACCCTCTTTCGTTATTCATGTAGAGCATGTTGTTCTTGCTCCTCTGTTACACCAAGAAAGACAAACCCCTCGCGGCATGCCCCCCCCCCCCCCCCCGACGGGCATTCTCAAGGTTTGGAGGGGTGGGAGGGATTTGGTGGGGGGGGGGGGCGGCAATTCGCTCCCCTCCATAAATCTGGAGTTCTGAATTTTTATTCATTATAGAATTGTAATAGACTTCCAGAAGCGATTTCCTGTGATTCTGCGAAACCACTCGTTTAGCCTGTTATAGCATTGCGTGGCCAGTAGCAGTGTGACAGTACTGTGGCTTTAGCAGTTGCTGTATAACTTACGTTTTGTTGCAACAATGCCCATGGACAATTATACCATTTTCTCGTTGCGGCTTACACCTTCCCCCTCCCCACTTCCTCCCCGGCCACTTGTAAATTTTTGCGGACACCCATACTCACTCCCGCCCCCTTCACATTTGTCTTTCTCAACATTTTTCAGTCTTTCTTTACTTTACTCATAGCGTATCCTTCCTCTTCTCTAACTGCTGTTAATTCTGTCACATTTTCATTACAAAACAATGTGCTACTTCTCTACTGGTGACTGCTGTTCCTAAAGTAATCTTAAATTTTAGCAGCACTGCTCATCGGAGCCCTTCGAGGACGTAGGTCGTTTTGTGCGTGGCACATTGTTATGGAAACGGTCACAACAGAGAAAATATCGATAGTGAATTCAGCGTAACGGATGAGCTGAATAAGATGTCTTCTCGCAGCACCCGGCAGATAAACACACCTAAATTTCAATTAGGGGATGTGGAGTGGAAAACTAAGATTTTTTTCCCTTATTCATTGCTGTGTATTTAGGAAAACTTAGGTCGTACAGAAATAAATGTCCTACAGTAAGCAGGGTGTACAAAATGATGGATAACGGTGTACCTTCTTAGTTTTCATAATATATTGGCCAGTTTATTTGCGACTTTGACTGTATGAAATTATTAGCACTGATTTGTGCATGTAATAAACCAGTACCACCCATATCCTGAGGTATCATAAATTTGGTAATGGAGGGAACTGTAGAAGAAAGGGAGGTAGAGGAGGGGGGTTATTAGAATAGCAGAGGAAGGCCACTAAAGTTAACCAGGTTCAAAAGAATGTAGGTTGCAGTGGTTAAGCAGAGATGAGGCCTGCACAGGATAGACTAGCGTGGTGAGCTGCATCAAACCAGTCTTCAGGCTTAAGACCTCAACAAACTTTTGCGCGGAAGTATACGAAGAGATCCATTGCTCTTCGAGTAAGCTATTGGCAAAAACAACTGTAAGACATCTAGTAGTAAGGAGCCAGAGCGTCCTAAAATGGAATGACCGCATGAAACTGATTATAGGAGATGATGCCAGGATTGGATCCAGTGGAAAAATCTAAAAGAAATGTAATTTGTAGATGATCAACGAAGTACAGTGATAAATGTTACAAGAGACGCAGTGTGTGTCACGGAGTTGTTTACTGTCGATATTCCGAGAGCGTACATACAAGGAATAGGCAGGCAACGTATTATTTCCTCCCATATACGTCTTGCGAAAAGATCACGACGAGCAAATCAAAGATATTAGATGTCATACGGAGGTTTATCGACAGTTAGTCTTCCCATACACTATTTGCCAATCTATTAGTGAAGGGAGAGAAAGAATAGTGGTACAAAAGGTGTACCCTCCGCCACATGTCGTAGGGTGACTTGCGGAGTATAGATGTAGATGTACAGGCATATAAAGAGTAATACGTATGTTTTCCTCGCTCCATAAGGGATGGACGAGGCCAAAATGTCGCTGTTATCACACAGAGTACCCTCTGCCATGCAGGGTAATACTGTGATATTATTACAAAGTTCCAGAGATGATGGAGAAGAGTAAGTCTATAAATTTGAGGTAAGGGACTCTGGTCCGGAAACGACGTGGGCTGTAAGATGCTTATCTCAAAAGCTATGAGCACTCATTCAGTAGAAGAGATGGACGAGTGCTGATATCTCTTTAAGGTGTGTACTTTAGAGAACATGCCTACTGGACATTTTTTTCTAGTTTTTGACCATACTACGTCCTCACAAAATACGGAAAGCAAAGAAATTTAAGTAGAAGGGGTCCTCTGTCAGAGATATCTTCACGATATTCGCTTATAACTTTCGACTTAGTCGTTTCCAGACAGATCCCTTACCTCAAATTGATACATTTATCCTTCTCCATCATCCCTTAAAGTTTGTAACATAATGACGGAATCACCCTATATGTAAACTTATTATAGATAACTGCATCGTCTGCAAAAAAATCTGAGGTTTATATTAATATTATCTGCCACATCGTTAGTATATTACACGAACAAAAAGGATCTCAACATATTTTAATATGGTCGTCTGAAATTACTTCCACTTCAGTTTTGGGTGTCCGTCGAGGATGCATGCTGCGTCCATCCTACCAAGGAATTCTCAGCCCAGTCACTTTTTTTATGCCCCATATAATAGTGCTTTTGCTAATAAACGCAAGTGTAGGAACGAGTCAAATGATTTTCGGGAGTCAAGAAGTGGTGTATCTGATTGATAGCCTTGATCCATGACTTACAGGATTTCGTGTATGAAAAGCGCTATTTAGGTTCAACATGGTCGATATTGTAGGAATCCATTCTGCAAGCATCGACGAGTTTGTTCTGTTCGAGATACCTAATTATGTTTGAATTCAGAATATGTTAATGCTCAAGTGCTATTTAATCACCGGAGGTAACTACATTTTGTAATCAATTGGGCCATTCTTTTGTCACCAGTCATAGCACTCGCAGAAGGCGACTTGGTGTGCAGAAACATCTGGCAGGAAATATTCATTCGGGAAGATTATATTCGACGTATTACCGCTCAACGATTGAAAGGCGGCTTTGTTCGATAAGAGTGCAGCAGACTGTTGACAGTTTCCAGTTGGCGGTCACGGTCAGAGATAAGCGCCACAGGCGTCGTGGGTTAACCCTGCGGCAGGAACCAAGTGGATGTTGGCCAGTGGAAATATATTCTAAAACAAAAAGAAGACGTACCACAAAGTGATTATCCTTAAGGGACAGAAATCCGTAGATGTAATGTACATGTACAGACTAACAAATGATAATGTCAGAAAAATTGGATGATTGATTGAAGACAAGCCGCGCGGGATTAGCCGAGCGGTCTTAGGCGCTGCAGTCATGGACTGTGCGGCTGATCCCGGCGGAGGTTCGAGTCCTCCCTTGGGCATGGGTGTGTTTGTTTGTCCTTTGGATAATTTAGGTTAAGTAATGTGTAAGCTTAGGGACTGATGACCTTAGCAGTTAAGTCCCATAAGATTTCACACACATTTGAACATATTGAATGATGTGAATTGGCAGGAGCCAATTCACGGAGTATGGAGGAAGCCGAAAGGCACGCGTTTAAGCTCACGCAAACGGGCGTGAGGTCTGGAACAGTTAAAGGAGTTGAGTCTAATAAATAAAGTACGAAGCTCTTGGAATACTTAACTTTAATCCACAATTGGAGAACATCGCTCTTGTTGATACATAATGATAATCTTAATATAAACTGGTAATGGCGCCTTGCTAGGTCGTAGCAAATGACGTAGCTGAAGGCTATGCTAACTATCGTCTCGGCAAATGAGAGCGTATTTGTCAGTGTAGCATCGCTAGCAAAGTCGGCTGTACAACTGGGGCGAGTACTAGGAAGTCTCTCTAGACCTGCCGTGTGGTGGCGCTCGGTCTGCAATCACTGACAGTGGCGACACGCGGGTCCGACGTATACTAGCGGACCGCGGCCGATTTAAAGGCTACCACCTAGCAAGTGTGGTGTCTGGCGGTGACACCACATTGAAGACTCACAAAATCAGGAAGTCAATAACGCTTTGGTCCACATCTGGCCGTTATGCAAACAGTAATTCGCCTTGTCATTGATTGACGGAGTTGGTGGATGTCCTGAGAACTATAGTGCAAAATTATCTGTTAAATCGTCAAAATGCTGAGATGATTGGAGGGCCCTGTCCATAATGTTCCAAACGTTGCCTATTGGGGAGAGATCCAGCGACCCTGCTGATCGAGGTAGGGACTGGCAAACACGACAACAAGTAGAAACTCCCTCCATGTGCGAGAGGACATTATCTTGCTGCAATTTAAGCCCAGTACGGTTGCCATAAATGGGATCAAAATGGGGCGTGGAACATGATCGACATAACGCTGTGTTGTAAGAATGAAACAGAATGGCAGCCCACACCATCACTCCTGGATGTCGGCTGGTAGGGCGAGTGAAAGTCCGGTTGGAATCCCACCACTGTCTGAGGCGTCTTCAGAAACGTGTTCTTTGGTCATCGGGGATCAGTTCGCAGCGGGATTCATCACTGCCGAAGACGTGTCTGGAGACACCTTAGACAGCAGTTGGGTACCAGTCCGACTGTCGCGCTCCATACAACCCGACAACCAGGAGTGATCGTCTGGGGTGCTATTTTATTTCATAAGAGGACATTTTAGGTTGTCATTCGCGGTACGTCGACGATATTCTACATCCCGTTTTGTTGTCCTTCATGACAAGTCATCCTCGACTTACCCCCCAGAGGATCCACAACTCTTTTTGTGGATACGTGCGTAGCGAGCACGGGACCCCGACCTAATGAGGCCCTCCTTCCTTTCCGGGCTGCATGCCTTCCCTTTCCGCATCCTTTCCTATCTCTGATCTTCGCCCCCCCCCCCTCCCCTCACCACTGGCTCTTTACTTCCCTTTCTCCCCCTCTGGGAGTATTGTTTGTGCCTATGTCCGGAGATGGACGCTCGTAAATGTAACACATTCTTTGCCTTCTTTGCTTGTATGTCTTCATCCTTCCTTTGTCCTTCTCTTTTTCTTACCTCTTCTCTTTACCCTTTTCTCTGCTGCGGCGTTTGAGACCTCTCTTCTTTCCTTTCCCTTTCTTTGTTTTTCCCTTTCTCTTTCTTCCTCCCTGTGCGTGTCTGAAGGCCGACCCACGCATTTCCATGCGTAGCCGGTGACGGGGTAACGCGTAATTCCCCGCCCCGGGTAGATAGGTAGGACACGTACGTACCCCCAGGTTACGGCCAGGCCCAGGGAGGGGTGATTACCCGAGCTGATACCTTCCGAAAGTGCCGACTGGTCCCTCCGTCCGTTTGTCGGGAGGTGTGGCCTGAGGTGTGAACAATCACCTAAGGCGGGAGTGCCCTCAGAGAGGGCCCCCACAAGGGAGGAGCGCGCCATCGGAGACGCCGGTAATCATGGGGGATTCTTCCGCAATGGTTTCCTCACCTTCCACTGTGTCTGCTCACAAGCGCAAGTTCGCTGAGTCTCAGCCACAGACAGTTCTTCCTTCGTTGCCACAGTTCCTTGTTGTTTCTCGGTCTGACGAAGGTCACGACTTCTCCACGGTCAACCCTTTCATTATTCAGAAAGGTGTCGACGCAATTGCAGGTCCTGTAAAGTCTTGTTCCAGATTACGGAATGGCACCTTGTTGTTAGAAACAGTCAGTGCCCTCCAGGCACAAAAATTGCTGCATTCTTCACTGCTCCACACCTTCCCTGTCCGGGTTGAAGTGCACCGCACTTTAAATTCCTCACAGGGAGTCGTTTATACACGCTCCCTCGATGGATTGTCCGATGAAGAAATTCAGCACTACCTGTCTGACCAGGGCGTAATGGCTGTTCATAGAGTTATGAAAAGGGTTGATACGAACATCATTCCAACCCGCACTGTCTTCTTGACATTTGACAAAGTTCAACTCCCATCGAAAATCAAAGCAGGCTATGAGATAATTTCCGTTCGCCCTTATGTCCCAAAGCCTACGCGTTGCTATCGGTGTCAAAGGTTCAATCACACCAGCCAGTCCTGTTCCAATCCGGCCAAATGTGTTACGTGTGGCAAAGATGCCCATGAGGGTGCTTGTCCACCTCCATCCCCTCACTGCATCAACTGTATGGGTGACCACGCTGCTTCCTCTCGAGATTATCCCATTTTTAAATGACGAAAAGCTCATCCAGGAAATAAGAGTGAAGGAAAAGGTGTCGACCTTTGCTGCTCGAAAATTATTCGCCAGTCGACAGCCCACCGTGCCTCAGACAGGAAAATACAGTACTGTCCTTGCTTCTCCTCGGCCAACAAAGGAGGCGGCCACGCAGACTTGCGACCTCACCTTTAGTGCCACGGTCGTCAGATCGGCCAGCGCAAAGATCGCCCGTTCAACCTCACCACTTTGGCCTGCCCACTCTATGGCTCACTCTTCATCGGGTTCTGCTAAATCTCGAGCTCAAAAGTCAGACACCAAGACTTGGAAAAAAAGAGCATACTCGTGAAGATTTTTTACGTACCCCAACTTCACAACCATCGGTTCCTCCTTCATCTAAACATCATATTTCCAAGAAGGCTAATAAGAAACCCAGTTCCTCTCCTTCTCCGCCCAGGCGTGCCTCATCTACAGCACCACCTGGCGGAAATCGCCCTCGTCCGTCCTCTGTGTCGCCGAGGCGCACTGCTGGCGGCCGATCAACCGGCCGATCGCTGGTGGCAGGAGCTGCTCCTGAACAACCTATGGATCAGGATCTTCTGCCTTCGGCTGAATGCCATTCCGTGCTGTCGGTCGCAAGCTCTGAGCAGTCGTTGACGGCAACCTTGGTCACATTCCTCCATTTTCTGTTCACCCTATGTCGATTATCCACTGGAATATCCGCGGCATTCGAGCCAATCGGGATGAATTGTCGATCCTCTTACGATCCTACTCGCCGGTCATCTTCTGTCTTCAGGAAACAAAGCTGCGTCCCCATGACCGATTTGTTCTCCCCCATTTTCAGTCTGTCCGATTTGATCTCCGCTCTGTTGAAGGCACTCCAGCCCATGGAGGACTCATGATTCTTCTCCATGATACTCTCCATTATCACCCAATCCACTTAAACACTTCCTTCCAAGCTGTCGCTGTCCGTCTCTCCCTTTCTGGATATACCTTTTCTCTTTGTACTGTATACATTCCATCGTCCACACCAATGGCACGAGCTGATCTCCTTCATCTTCTTGGTCAGCTTTCACCCCCGTATTTGCTGGTTGGGGACTTCAATGCCTACCACCCGCTTTGGGGATCTCCACATCCTTGTTCACGTGGCTCACTATTGCTAGACGTCTTCCACCAAGCGGATCTAGTTTGCCTCAGCACTGGGGTCCCTACATTTTTGTCTGCCTCCACGGCAAATTTCTCTCATTTGGACCTTTCGGTCGGTACTGTTCCGCTAGCTCGGCGCTTCGAATGGTTCGCCCTTGATGATACACACTCGAGTGACCACTTTCCATGTGTCCTTAGACTGCAGCCTCAACTGCCATATATGCGCCCGCGGCGCTGGAAGTTTGCCCAAGCCGATTGGACACTTTTTTCGTCTCTAGCGACATTAGAGACCGTCACTTTCCTAGCGTCGACGATGAGGTCACATATCTTACCGACGTTATTCTTACAGCTGCGGACCGTTCAATACCACGCACCTCCGAATTGCCCCGGCGCCCCCCAGTTCCTTGGTGGAACGAGGCATGCCGTGACGCAATACGTGAGCGGCGCCGTGCTCTTCGCGTTTTCCGCCACCATCCTACTTTGGCCAACTGTATCCGCTATAAGCAGTTCCGTGCGCGATGCCGTCGCGTCATCCGCGATAGCAAGAAGGCAAGCTGGAGATTCTTTACTAGCTCATTTAACAACTTCACTCCCTCCTCAGAAGTTTGGAGTCTACTTCGACGGTTATCTGGCGCGCCTAGTTTCTCCCCGGTCTCTGGGCTCACTGTCGCTCGTGATACGTTAGTGGACCCCGTCGCAATTTCTAACTCCTTGGGTCAACACTTTGCTGAGATTTCGAGCTCTTCAAATTACCCGCCAGCGTTTCTCCCGAAGAAACGTGCAGCGGAAGTGCAACCTCTTGCTTTCTCCTCTCAAAATCACGAAAGCTATAATACTGTTTTCTCCATGCGGGAACTCCAACATGCACTCTATTCTTCTCGCTCCTCCGCCCCAGAACCGGATGGTATCCACATCCAAATGTTGCTGCATTTATCAGCCCATAGTCTGCGTTACCTCCTTCGCATTTATAATCGAATTTGGACCGACAGTACTTTTCCCAGACGATGGCGGGAAGCAATCGTCGTTCCTGTTCCGAAACCTGGAAAGGACAAACATCTCCCCTCTAGCTATCGCCCCATTTCTCTCACGAGTAGTGTATGTAAGGTTTTGGACCGTATGGTGAATTGCCGTTTAGCTTGGTGGCTGGAGTCCCGCAGTCTTTTAACACCTGCCCAATGCGGTTTCCGAAAGCATCGTTCTGCAGTTGACCATCTTGTTTCTCTCTCCACTTATATCATGAACAATTTTCTCCGGAAACGCCAAACAGTAGCAATATTTTTTGATCTGGAGAGAGCATACGATACCTGTTGGAGGACAGGCATCCTTCGCACACTGTTCTCTTGGGGTTTTCGAGGTCGGCTGCCCCTTTTTCTTCGCGAACTTATGGCAGAGCGCACGTTTAGAGTGCGGGTGAACACTACTCTCTCCCGTACTTTCTCCCAAGAAAACGGGGTACCTCAGGGCTCCGTGCTGAGTGTTGTACTGTTTGCCATTGCCATAAATCCAATTATGGATTGTCTCCTTCCTGATGTCTCGGGCTCCCTCTTTGTGGACGATTTTGCGATCTTCTACAGCTCTCAACGGACCAGCCTTCTTGAACGACGTCTTCAAGGATGTCTCGATCGCCTCTACTCTTGGAGCATCGAAACCGGCTTCCGTTTTTCTCCCAGTAAGACCGTTTGTGTTAATTTTTGGCGACGTCAGGAGTTTCTTCCACCCTCCTTACATCTAGGACCTGTCAACCTTCCGTTTTCGGACGTCGCTAAATTCTTGGGTCTTATGTTTGACAGAAAACTGTGCTGGTCCTCCCACGTTTCCTATCTTTCGGCTCGCTGTCTGCGATCCCTCAACACCCTCCGTGTCCTGAATGGTACCTCCTGGGGAGCGGACCGAGTGGTCCTTCTCCGCCTCTATCGTGCCTTAGTGCGCTCGAAATTGGACTATGGAAGCATAGTTTACTCCTCTGCTCGGCCGTCTATTCTTCGGCGTCTCGACTCTATCCACCACCGTGGATTACGTTTAGTGCCTGGAGCTTTTTACACCAGCCCTGTGGAAAGCCTTTATGCTGAGACTGCTGAACCTCCGCTGTCCAGTCGGCGAGCAGTCCTTCTGAGTCGTTATGCTAGCCATCTGTCTTTCATGCCTGCTAATCCAGCCCATGACATTTTTTTCGACGCCTCCTTTGATGTAGGGTATGCAGGCCGCCCCTCCTCCCTACTACCACCGGGAGTCCGCTTCCGTCAACTGCTCCATTCTCTTTCCTTCCGCTTTCCTAAAACCTTCTTGACAACTTGGGGTACAGCTCCGCCTTGGCTCCGTCCCCAGATCTGCCTGCTGCGTGACCTTTGTCAATTTCCCAAGGATAGTACCCCTTCACTTGTTTATCGTCGGGCGTTTGCTGCTCTATGTGCACAAATGAAGGAAGCCACATTTATTTGCACTGATGGCTCGAAAACATCGTTAGGTGTAGGGAGTGCCTATATTGTTGGCGACACCCCAAATCAATTTCGGCTTCCCGACCAGTGTTCGGTTTATACTGCGGAGCTTTACGCTGTTCTCCAGGCTGTCCACTACATCCGCCGCCATCAGCGGATACAGTACGTTATCTGCTCAGATTCTCTCAGCTCTCTCCTCAGTCTCCAAGCTGTTTGCCCTGTCCACCCTCTGGTCCACCGGATTCAGGACTGTCTGCGCCTGCTCCACCTGGGGGGCGTCTCGGTGGCGTTCCTCTGGATCCCGGGACACGTTGGTATCTGTGGGAATGAGGCGGCCGATATAGCGGCCAAGGTTGCAGTCTATCTTCTTCGGCCAGCTATTCAATCGATTCCCTTCACCGATCTACGGAGCGTTTTATGTCGTCGAGTTGTTCTTTTATGCCACGCACATCGGTGCTTGGACCTCTTCCTCCCGAACGCGTCGTCGGGAGGAGGTAATTTTAACTAGACTCCGGATAGGGCACTGTCTTTTTAGCCATCGACATCTTTTAAGCGGCGATCCTCCCCCACTCTGTCCCCACTGCTCTCAGCTGTGGACGGTAAGACACCTTTTAATTGAGTGCACCTATTTTACTCCGTTACGCGCCCGTCTACAGCTGTCGCCTGATATATCGTCCATTTTAGCAGATGACACACGCTCGGCCGATCGCGTTCTCGAGTTTATTAGTGCCAGTGAAATGACGTCAGTCATTTGAAGCTTTTTTTTGGGGATAACCAACCCCTTTCTGTAGTGGATTTTTAAGCCTTCCTTCTGCTTTTAGTTTCTCCAATTTTTTGAGTTTCGTTCCCATTTCTGCTGGTTTCCATTTTCGGTTTTTACTGTTTCCTAAGTCACGGATCGGGTGCTAATGACCATAGCAGTTTTGCGCCCTAAAACCAAAACAAAACAAAACAAAAAAAAAATCCTCGACTTACATTTCAGCAAGATAATGCCCGCTTCACACGGCGAGAATTTCCATTGATTGTCTTCATGCTTGCCAAACCCAACCTTCGGCAAGCCGGATCTCTCCCCAACTGAGTGCGCTTGGGGAATTATTGGCAGGGCCCTCTAACGAGCTAGGGATTTCGACAGTCTAACGCCCGGACGGAATTTGGGCGCTATCACTCAGGAGGACATCCAACAATTCTATCAATCAATACCAAGCTGAATTACTGCTTGCGTAAGGGCCAGACGTGGACCAACACGTTATTGGCTTGCTCTATCTGTGAAGCTCCTTCTCTTAAATAAATCACCCAATTTTTCTGAATTCTGAATTTGTAATCATTTATTTGTCCGTACATTAACATCACGTCTACTGATTTCCTTCCATTAGGATAATTCATTCGTGGAGCGAAGGTTTCTTTTTCTTTCTTTTGTATTAGAGCGTTATGCTCATGAAGAGAATGTGGCAGGCACGAGAAGAGGAAAAGTAGGAGGTGCAATTCCGAATTACTACACTACTGGCCATTAAAATCGCTACACCACGAAGATGACGTGCTACAGACGCGAAATTTAACCGACAGGAAGATGATGCTGTGATATGCAAATGATCAGCTTTTCAGAGCATTCACACAAGGTTGACGCTGGTGGTGACACCTACAACGTGCTGACATGGGGAAAGTTTCCAACCGATTTCTCATACACAAACAGCAGTTGACCGGCGTTGCCTTGTGAAACGTTGTTGTGATGCCTCGTGTAAGGAGGAGAAATGCGTACCATCACGTTTCCGGCTTTGATAAAGGTAGGATTGTAGCCTATCGCGATTGCAGTTTATCGTATCGCGACATTGCTGCTCGCGTTGGTCGAGATCCAATGACTGTTAGCAGACTATGGCATCTGTGGGTTCAGGAGGGTAATACGGAACGCCGTGCTGGATCCCAACGGCCTCGTATCACTAGTAGTCGTCGAGATGACAGGCATCTTATTCGCATGGCTGTAACGGATCGTGCAGCCACGTCTTGATCCCTGAGTCAACAGATGGGGACGTTGGCAAGACAACCATCCGCACGAACAGTTCGACGACGTTTGCAGCAGCATGTACCATCAGTTCGGAGACCATGGTTGCGGTTACCCTTGACGCTGCACCACAGATAGGAGCGCCTGCGATGGTGTACTCAACGACGAACCTCGCTGCATGAATGACAAAACGTTATTTTTTCGGATGAATCCAGGTTCTGTTTATAGCATCATGATGGTCGCATCCGTGTGTGGCGACATCGCGGTGAACGCACATTGGAAGCGTGTATTCGTCATCGCCATACTGGCGTATCATCCGGCGTGATGGTATGGGGTGCCATTGGTTACACGCCTCTGTCACCCCTTGTTCGCATTGACGGCGCTTTGAACAGTGGACGTTACATTTCAGATGTATTACGACCCGTGGCTCTACCCTTTATTCGATCCCTGAGAAGCCCTACATTTCAGCAGGATAATGCACGACCGCATGTTGAAGGCCCTGTACGGGCCTTTCTGGATACATAAAATGTTAGACTGGTGCCCTGGCCAGCACATTCTCCAGATCTCTCACCAATTGAAAACGTCTGGTCAATTGTGGCCGAGCAACTGGCTCGTCACAGTACGCCAATCACTACTCTTGATGAACTGTGGTATCGTGTTGAAGCTGCAAGGGCAGCTGTACCTGTACACGCCATCCAAGCTCTGTTTGGCTCAATCAGGGAATAAAACTGTATAGTAAATCGCCAAAGGAAATGAAAAATATTACTAAAATATTTCTCTTTAAGAAGGTTGCTAAAACATTCTCCATAAGTAATGCATATTCATAATTAAAGATTACCTACAGGGGTCAGAGTAGTGGGTACTAATGAAACGGGACAACTACAACACCCTCTGGCACTTCAGTACGACATCACGGTTTACTGTTTTCACAAGGAAATCGTGTTAAAAATGTAAAATGCATGATAGGAATGTCTTGTCATTCTCATGAGTTCGTCTCACTCATCGGGAAGGGGGGCAGCTGATTCAGTTGTTCAAGTAGACTGAGAAGCATAGTAGAAAGTTTGCAGATACGGGACCTGCTTTGTGAACAGACTGTAGTTGATGCAAGAGCCATAACAGGACCTTCACAGTCCAGGAGTCTTCAACGCGTGTCCGTAGTGTGTTCGGCGTCGTAGACCGCTACTGTATTTTATGTTAAGACTTATCTGAAACAGACTGTGTGTAAATTATGGAACATTGTACAATAGGAAGCAACCGAATGGGGCAGTGTGTCTGTTCAGACAATGACCTCATATTTGGGAGGATGGAGTTGCTTGTCCGGCCATCCTGATTTGCATATTCCGTGTGGCTGTCCTGAATCACTAAGGCAAATTCCGGGAAGGCTCCTTAATCGAAATCACGGCCGACCACCTCTCTTATCCTCTTAAAGCATGTTAAATATTCTGTATATTTTGCATGGTTTGAGCTGTTGTTTTGCGTTGAATTACCTCGACAGTTCCTGTATCATAGTGAGATGATCCTTGACTAAATAATGACGATGATGATAATAATAAATATAAGATAATAATGTCCTTTTCAAGAAAGTTGCAAATGTATTAAGATGCCGAATGACAACGGTTAAGGTGGCGTTGAAGTGACAGCGATGGAGTAATTTACCGACATTACACTGCACAAAAATAACAACTGCAGCGGAATTAATAGTCGACATTTCGTGCAGGCGTTGCAAAATGCTGTTTTCACGCGGCTTAATAATATTGTCGGATATTGAGAGCATCAAAATGTAATAATCGCAAAATCCAGGTTGTTGTTGTTGTTGTTGTTGTTGTGGTCTTCAGTCCTGAGACTGGTTTGATGCAGCTCTCCATGCTACTCTATCCTGTGCAAGCTTCTTCATCTCCCAGTACCTACTGCAACCTACATCCTTCTGAATCTGCTTAGTGTATTCATCTCTTGGTCTCCCCCTATGATTCTTACCATCCACGCTGCCCTCCTATACTAAATTGGTGATCCCTTGATGCCTCAGAACATGTCTTACCAACCAATCCCTTCTTCTAGTCAAGTTGTGCCACAAACTTCTCTTCTCCCCAATCCTATTCAGTACCTCCTCATTAGTTATGTGATCTACCCATCTAATCTTCAGCATTCTTCTGTAGCATCACATTTCGAAAGCTTCTATTCTCTTCTTGTCCAAACTATTTACCGTCCATGTTTCTTTCAGAAATGACTTCCTGACACTTAAATCAGTACTCAATGTTAACAAATTTCTCTTCTTCAGAAACGCTTTCCTTGCCATTGCCAGTCTACATTTTATATCCTCTCTACTTCGTCCATCATCAGTTATTTTGCTCCCCAAATAGCAAAACTCCTTTACTACCTTAAGTGTCTCATTTCCTAATCTAATTCCCACAGCATCACCCGACTTAACTCGACTACATTCCATTATCCTCGTTTTGCTTTTGCTGATGTTCATCTTATATCCTCCCTTCAAGACACCATCCATTCCGTTCAACTGCTCTTCCAAGTCCTTTGCTGTCTCTGCCAGAATTACAATGTCATCGGCGAACCTCAAAGTTTTTATTTCTTCTCCATGGATTTTAATACCTACTCCAAATTTTTCTATTGTTTCCTTTACTGCTTGCTCAATATAGAGATTGAATAACATCTGGGAGAGGCTACAACCCTGTCTTACTCCCTTCCCAACCACTGCTTCCCTTTCATGTCCCTCAACTCTTATAACTGCCATCTGGTTTTTGTACAAGTTGTAAATAGCCTTTCGCTCCCTGTATTTTACCCCTGCCACCTTTAGAATTTGAAAGAGAGTATTCCAGTCAACATTGTCAAAAGCATTTCTCTAAGTCTACAAATGCTAGAAACGTAGGTTTGCCTTTCCTTAATCTTTCTTCTAAGATAAGTCGTAAGGTCAGTATTGCCTCACGTGTTCCAGTATTTCTACGGAATCCAAACTGATCTTCCCCGAGGTCGGCTTCTACTAGTTTTTCCATTCGTCTGTAAAGAATTCGTGTTAGTATTTTGCAGCTGTGACTTATTAAACTGATTGTTCGGTAATTTTCACATCTGTCAACACCTGCTTTCTTTGGGATTGGAATTATTATATTCTTCTTGAAGTCTGAGGGTATTTCGCCTGTTTCATACATCTTGCTCACCAGATGGTAGAGTTTTGTCGTCAAATTTGAAAATCCAGGTATTGAAGTAAATATTATTCTTTTATCACGCGTTGCTTCAAGTTTTTGGTGGCTGTTTATATGCAAACCTCAGTTAATCATTCGTCACTTGCATTAGGTTTGACACTTTTCGTCCAATAAAAGTAAAAGCCGAACGACTTGTGACGCTAAATGACAAGTTAGGCTAATGAAGGATAAATTAAACGACACATAACAGCGATTCTAAAAAGGTGATGGTGGAAGTTTTACTGTATGAGTGTTTGCTTAAATGAAATGGCAACAGTCTTCGATATTAGCGGGGTTGAGTTCTTCACATGGTCATCCTGATTCAGTTTTTCCTGCCCCCACTGTTACATCTCCCCTCTCTAAAACACGTGAGGTGATTTTTGGAATAGTGCCTTAAACAAGGCCACGACTGATTTTGTTCTGCATCTCTGTTCCGTAAGCCGCCAAATGGTGTGTTACTTCATGTTCGGGGTGGCCGAGCGGTTCTAGGCGCTACAGTTTGGAACTGCGTGACCACTACGGTCGCAGGTTAGAATCCTGCCTCGGGCATGGATGTGTGTGATGTCCTTAGGTTAGTTATGTTTAACTAGTTCTAAGTTCTAGGGGACTGATGACCTCAGAAGTTAAGTCCTATAGTGCTCAGAGCCATTTGAACTTCATGTTCGATTGTCCCTCCCCAATTTCCTGCCCAAGTCTCACGAATGGTGGCTCGAATCTCTCTAGTCTTACCTTCACGGTATTTTCACGAGATAAAAGTTTTAGAAAGCAGTTGGCTGACTCTTCTAAGAACGTATGTCCTCAGAGTTTCAATAGTAAACTACACCGTGATCCACAAACCCTCTATCGTACTTTCTGCCACTGGAGTTGCCTCGTGACGCTTTCATACTTACAAACTAACCCTGGACGAAGGGTTCTGCGATTATTTGTATCCTCCCTAGTTCACCTGTCACTTCTTCCTGGTAAGGATCTCAGACTTAGAACAAATACAGGATGCTTGTAATTAAAGTTCCAGTTTCAAAATGCTGCAAAAAACGAATGTCGTCAAATTTGAAAAGAATGCTATCGAAGAAGGGGAAAACGTTGTAGCAACAAAAAAAGTTTATCTAAAACCATGCTATTGTATGACGCTGTAAGTGGCAGACTATGCAAAATAAAAGACGCAGGGTACACGACTGCCCCTCAATTTGCGTCTGAAACGCTCGGCATGAAATGTCTCAGTGCAGGATCCTGCGCTATTGGTAAAGCTATTTTACAAGAACGGCTACTGTGCATCCAGTAGCTGTGCAGAAATTGCAGACACTCAAGGGGATGAGAAAAGGTGTTGGTCCGATGTCTGCCAAAGGTCTGGAGAAGATGGTTGAGAAATTCGAATAGACTTTTTCTTTTAAAGTGGAATATGGCAGAGGGTGGTAAACAATTGATCCGATTCAGTAGATGATGTGACCACAGCATCGCTGGAGAGGTCGAGTGGTGGTGTGCAAACTTGCAGTGCACGGGGAATTGCTCGAACTGTGGACATGCATGAGACCATGGTGCATAAAATTCTACAAAACGTCCTGCATTGCTGTCCATACAAAAGTACCCATGTTCATGAGTTGCTTCATGCTGTCCTGCCACTAAGACAAACATTTGCTTTAGAATTTTTCGCTCGTCTGGAATTAGACAGTGAATGGCTTTGGATCATTCTGTGGACAGATGAAGCATATTTCCATCTCCAACGACCTGTCAGTAAACAGAATTGCATAATATGGGCAACGGAAAATCTGCTTGTACATCAACCGGTACCGCCTCATTATGAAAGGGTAATTGTGTGGTGCGGGTTGACGGCATTGCTGATCGTAGGGTCATGTTTTTTCGAGAAGGTGGGTCCTGCGAGTCCTGTTACCTTTACCGTCACTGGTAATCGTTGTGAGAGCCTTTTTGCGCACCAACGTCATTCTATCCCTTCAACAGCACTGACGCGCGAGTAACATCATGTTTATGCAAGATGGCGCTCCTCTGCACATTGCACAGCTAATGAAGCGGCTGCTGCAGAGACATTATGGAAATGCTAGAATCATCAGCTGTCTTTTCCCTAGAGCATGGCCGTCCAGATGACCTGACCTTAATCAGCGTGACTTCTGGCCGTGGGGTTATCAGAAAGATGGTGTGCTCTGTGTCCTGATTACAAACGTAGCTGAATTGAGGTGATGCATTGCGCAACACATACTGAACGTGAGCCCTGAGACATTCCAAGTTGTTGTGGAATGTGCTGTCTCTTGATTTCAATTTGTGGCAGAAAATGGTGGTCAGGATGTTGAATGTGCCTTGCGCCAGTCTCACGATAGAAACCGATTTGCTTGTTGTTTTTTGTGTCTTTTTGACTACAGGACTGTTAAAAACCTTTCTCACTGTACCTTTTTGTGCCATTTTTGGCCGCAGGACAATTAAGACCTCGTTTTTCCCATTCGATGTGGTACGACCTTGTGTGGTGGGTGGACTTACCAAACGAACAGTGCCACAACTATTGAACACCAAACCTGAGCGATCAGGCACATTGAATAATACGGTTGCTTTAATGTGCAACTCCTACCATGGGCTTGGTATTGCAATTCATCTATCATTTGTAACCAACTACATAATGACGCTTACAGCACCATCTAGTGGGAAAATTTTCGTTTTTTGCCACATCGTTTCCCTCATTTTTTATAATACTACAGTCAAATTCGTCGTCATTTTAAGAATTTTTGCAATAAATCTCAACCATTTCTGCTATTAGTGTGATGTGGTCACTCAAATTTAAATCATTCCACGCGCATACTTCTAGATATATAATGGATCACGACTGTTTCCAGTGATTGTGTGGCAGTTGTGCAGTCAAACAATAATGGGTCTTTCTGCCTATTTTTACGCAATCCATTACATCAGTTTATGTTGAGAGTCAATCTGCTGTAGGTCTTCAAACAGTTCTCGGCATGTTTCTAGCATTCGACTACTCCACACACACACACACACACACACACACACACACACACACAAACAAAACCATCGTCGTCATTCCCGAATGTGGAGATTCTGTCACTATCCATTAGATCATTTATGTACAATGTTTCAGACTTATTGTACAGACACTTCGTCTCTGAAAACCTCAGTTTGCTTGTATATGCATATGTTTCCAACTCATACTATCATCACTGGAGTAGATTATAATGATTTAACAATTGACTTGACTGGGATAGTAACAGTTTTGTAAGTAGTTGGCGAAACAAGACACCCTGTGAAACATTGCTAAATGCCTTCTCTGAAAACTACATAAAACATATTGCAGAACCAATTCATTATGGAAATACATTAGGTCTAAATCCAATAAATAGTCCTGACTTACCTGAGGATGTCAACACTGGGATTGATCTGTGACTATGTGGCAGTTGTAGCAAAAATGTTTGCCAAAGTACAAAGGGCAACTAAAATAAGTAGAAAGATTTAGATGTTTAGTATAGTAGATACTAAGGCAGTGATATCATATCTAAAGAAGGAACATGAGACATTTAGCTTTGGCAGGAGCATATAGAAAGATCATGAAAAGTAGTTTAGGAAATCCTTCAGCTATAAAGAAATGTTAAGCTTTTACTTCCTTTATCCATGTCAAGATCAAACTGTTTAAGACTCAAACATCAGTTGATTAGATCTATAGAAGGAAAAGCACTAGATGTGAGCAAGCATTGCAGTGAAGACTATGACAGAATTACACACTGGAAATGTCTACATAACACACTTCATGTGAATGAAAAATATAATATATTCTGTCACATAAACATAGACTGTGAAAAGAATTGTTCTTAAAATGGATTTGTACAAGTAGATTAGATGATCCTAAATCCCACAAATATAATCACAATATCGTAGAGAATAAGCATTAAGGGACTTCACTGATTCTAGTGTTAAATCATATTACAAACTTAAGGAAAATCATCATAGAATCAAAATGCATGTGATTTCAAACAGAGAAGGAAAATCATGCAGTAACATCCTGTTGGCAATCATGCCATTAAAGTGGGGAAGAACAGGGAACAAAATCAGCTGTGTCCTTTCAGAGGAACCACCTTGCTTTCATCTTGAGAAACTTAAAGAAATCACAAAAAACCTAAATCTCGTTGGCTGGGTGGAGATTTGAATTGCCATCCTGAATACAAGTCAGTGTTTTACCACTGAATATATTTTTGAGAAAAATGAGCTTCTTCAGCAACAATAAAACCTGTTTGGAACATAGTAAAAAAATGAGGCACAAAAAATATTCAGTGCAATAAGTAAATTTCTTTAAACAGATTGAAGGTGACCCAAAACCTGTAGAAATTTTCGGTAATATTTTCATGAAAGCAGCAGATAATTTCAGTCTGAATAATTTCTTAGTGGATAGATTACAATTACCATAAAAATATTCCAAAACATGTTAAAGAAAGTCTAGGTCAATACACAGCTCTGTGTAGTTATCCATGTCATGTCTAAGAATGTGACTGAGCCAGTACCTGACAAATAAGGACATTGAGTCACTGCATGATGACATTTTATCCTTCCTTTTACTAATCATCTCATATTTAAGTAAAATGTCACAATTTGTTTTCCATTCTTTAATGTATTCACAACAACTCGCGCCATAACACACTTCTAACTTACATCATTTCAGCATAAAATGTGACATACTACTTACAAAGATCAACTGGTATACAGATACAAAAGATCACAGTTATAGATTACAAAATACATTGATTTTATACTTCCAGAGAGTTTCATATATATAATTAAATACTTCTTGTTAATTGTTTTCAGAATAATTTTTACAAATAGGAATAATGAGAATAGTTTTAAAATATGATTACAGTTTCAAATTAAGTTGGAGGTAAATCTTGTGTCGATTCCATATATCATTTCTATATCTGAAAAATGTAAGAGTGAGTTACGTTATTAGGTTTACAATTTTGATTCCATTGGATCATGTTGTGAATTTAATGTGAGTACCATGTTCTGTGATATTTTAGAGACATAGTAGCACTGAGCAGTTCCCTTACAACTTAAAAGTGACCAATTTCTTTGTTATAATTCTATAAGGGGAACAAGCTACCACTCACCTATAGATGATGTGTACAAATGTACAAGGGGCAGTCATAAAGTTTTAAGTATCACCTCTGAAAAATGTTGCTACATAAATAAATTTCTGCTGGCTTGCAGGTGTACAATTTTCATCCTGGTACATATTCATATTGCAGCATTGCTCTACCATAGCATGTCACCAGAGGAGCAAAAACAAAATGGTACATACCACTTATTAAGTACAGATCATGTGGACATTTTTATTCTGCATTTTGATGGGGAACAGTGCTGCAAAAATCCATGCTGAGTTGGAAAAAGTGTATGGCAACAATGCACTATCATACGACACAGTCACTAGGTAGTACAGGCAGGACAAAGAAGGAAGTAAGTGGAAAAAGGCATAGACCCAACTATCACTGGGCAAGGTGAACAAAGTGTTACCATTGTGTGCAGCTAATAGACAGGAGCCGTGGCAAGGGGGGAGGAGGGGGTTATGGGAGTCCCCCCCCCCCCCCCCCCCCAATGGAGTATCATATTACACTGGATAAAATGACTTCAGAAATCAGCGAATATATTACTTCAACAGATTCAATCATTTGTAAAAAAGAAATGTATAGCAATATAGGTTGCAATGTATTTCAAACACATTTTAACGAAAGGATAAAAGTGGCAAATAGCTTATTATCTAAACCAATAAATATCATTTAACTTAAAATGGGTGTCTTATTATTTATTAATATGCACTGGATGTATTTTAATGTATGAGTACCACTTACAATAATCAAGAAAGCTAAAGATGCCAGATATGCCTACCAACACTTAAATTGCTGACCCCAGACAAAAACTTCAAAATAACTGGACATCTGGGTCAAATCGTGTTATTTCCTGGGCACACACATTCTGTAGATACGTTTTAACCCTGAACTCCAAAACAGTTATCAAAAACTACTATAAGCAAATCCAAATTTTACCAGTTTGTCAGTGGAGGACCCCGACTCTCCTTTTGTTAAGCAATATTCCATTCCCCCAACCCCCTCTCTTCCCCTCCCCCCACCATTAGCCCCCCCCCCCACCATTAGCCGCCCCCCCCCCCCCTTGACCGACTTCTAGAACCGCCCCTGCTAATAGATGATTCTTATAATGGGCAAACTGTTACCGGAACATGCTATCAGAACCAGCTGATGAGGTATGAGATGCTCTCAAGACAAAGTGCTGCAGGAAGCTGTCCAAGGGGGGTATTTTTGCTCCATGGCAACACCCCAGTTCATTCTGCACAGGACCCAGTCATACATGCTGCTTGTTTGGGCTGTAATATTCTGCCTCATTCCCCCATATTCTCCTGACACTGAACCCAGTGATTTTTTTCAGCTTTCCTCAGATGAAGAAACTGTTCCATGAGAGGCATTTCCTGAATGACAAAGAGGTGATTTGCAAAGTGGAACATTTCCTGAACAGCCATATTACTGACTTATACAAGCAAGGTCTCCAGAAAGTCATCTATTGTTGGTGTTGCATTGAAAGATGAATATGTAAAGAAGGGCTAATGCTGTCACCTACAATTATTTCCCTTAAGACCATACTGTTGTCACCACTTACAACACAGCACAAATTTGACAGTGTGGGCCTGGAAATGACTGTGTCTATTACTTGAAGAAGTACATCTGTATAATTGCCTGTTGGTGAATAGTAGCTTGTTCTGTTTTTGAAAATGTAACAAAAAATAGTCACTTTTGACCCAAAGGACACACTGACAGTTATCTAACTGTCAGTGTGTCTACAATCTACAATTAAAAGATAGCATATGTCAGTCAGAGGTTGTCCAGAAACATGTAGATATGTCTAGTATTTGAAGTAGTACATTTGTAAAATCATCTAAGGTGAGTGGTAGCCAGTTCTCTTATAATTACTTCCATCCTGGTTTTCCATTGACATTAAATTTTTGTTTGTGATTAGATGTAGATAAAAAGTAAAAATAGAGACAAACAAACGTAATTACATCTAAAAACACTAAAATCTGTCAAATATATAAAAACAATATGCAAGTCTTTGACATTGGTATTGTATAGTTCATTAAATAAACATTATCCAGATGATCCCCAAAACAAAGAAATGTTTTCCTTTACAAAACATCTGCACTTTGTCATGGAAAAAAAGAGATGATAGTAATTAGCAATACAACATTGAAGTTTGTGCAAATTTAATGGGGTGTTTACCTTTTAACCATTTGTAACATACTTGTAATAACTGCTACAGTTTGCCAGAACCAACAACAAACAGCTTCTTTGTGGGACTGCTAAAGAGCACTCAGTGTACTTAATTTGTTTAAAAGTTATTGCAACAACAAAATGGTTGCAAATCGTCACAATTGATTCTTCTATAACTTCACACATCTGCTTCACGTAAATGGTACTGAACATAGCCTTGAAATTCTGACAGTGTGAAGAGCACAAAACGTTGTCTATCAAATACAGATATCTTGTTTACATTACTGCTAATTTCTGTTTTAACCTGTCTTAAATTTTTTCCCAAACTTGAGCTACCTTAACATTTTGCAGCCCTCCACTGAAAGCCTCTTAAACTTTAATGTTTTTGCATTTTGAATTCAGAATTGTGCACAGTTTATTTTAGTTCTTTGGGAAAGATTTGTGAAAAATTTCATTCAGATAGCAGCTCATCAGGTGGGGACCAGTGGTCCATTTGATGTGGAATGACTCAATAAGATTAAATGCTCATATAATTTCACATGAAATTGTTTCTAGTGGACACAACCAATGAAAGATTCTCCTAAATTTTAAGTACAGTTTTCTTAAGATCAACAGAATTTATCACATTATTTTCCCCTAATGTGCTGAGCAGTTTATTTTATTACCAAAACTGTTGGACTGGAAATGCTCTATGTACAACATACCGTCTTGTGTTTCTCTCGCTGTTTGGTATGTAACTTTCCTTGCAGTATTTACGCAATTGATTTTTATTAGTGTTAGCATTTATAACAACAATGATTCATCCCAGTTAATAATACAAAAAGCTTCAAAATAATTGTTACCAATGGTTTGCTTAAATGGTTGTGTAATTGTAAGTATTGTTGAAGATTCATCTGTTAACAATAGCCACATAATACAGGAAAATACCTTTTACTATTTTTTCCAGACTAAGGTCACACAGATGGTGTCATTACGAATGTTAACATTTTAGGAAGTCGTCATCAGATGATCTGAATTTGAGTAGATGCACCAAATAGCTGCTTATAGTAAGTAATCTTTATTCACAACAGTCTGGAAACACATAAAAAAAGGTATTTTCCTGTATGATGTGGCTATTGTTAACAGACGAATTTTCTACAAATCTTAAGATTTTAAACCAATTAAAAATTACCTGAAGCAGACCATTAGTAACAATTATTTTGAAACCTTTTGTACAAGGGCCGTTCAGAAAGTAACCTCCGGTTGATTTAAAAAAATACACCAAGTTAAATAAAAATATTTTAATATATACATCTTACAACTACATCTTTGCACTATTTTTCTACATGCTCTCCATAGCGATTGAGGCACTTATCATATCTCTTCACAAGCTTTGAAATTCCTTCTGCATAAAAATCGCCCGCTTGTGCCTGGAGCCAGCCTGTGACCGCATCTTTGAACTCTTCGTCGTCATCAAACCGCTGTGACCCGAGCCATTTCTTCAAATGCATGAAGAGGTGATAATCACTTGGCGCCAGGTCTGGGCTGTAAGGTGGATAGTTGATAACGTCCCACTTGAAGGACTCAAGAAGGGCCGTTGTTCTGCGAGCAGAGTGAGGACGGGCGTTATCGTGCAAAAAAACGATACCGGAAGTCAGCATACCACGGCGTTTGTTCTATATAGCCCGTCGTAACTTTTTTATTGTTTCACAGTACACGTCTTGATTAATGGTCGTACCACGTTCCATGAATTCAAACAACACCACCCCTTTGGCATCCCAAAACACCGTTGCCATCAGTTTTCTGGCAGAAAAATCTTGCGAGGCTTTTCTTGGTTTGGCAGGCGAATTTGAATGTGCCCACATCTTTGATTGTTCTTTTGTCTCAGGGTTCACATACTTAATCCAGGTTTCGTCACCAGTCATGATTCTGTTTAACAATGGTTCTCCTTTGTCCTCATAACGTGACAGAAAGTCTAATGCAGAGGCCATTCTTTGAGTTTTGTGGTGGTCGGTAAGAATTTTGGGCACCCATCGTGCACAGAACTTACGGTAACCCAATCTTGCTGTCACTATCTCGTACAAGAGAGTCTTAGAAATCTGTGGAAAACCAGTAGACAACTCCGACATTGAGAAACGTCGATTTTCACGAACTTTTGCATCAACTGTCTGAACGAGTTCGTCAGTCACCAATGATGGTCTACCACTCCTCTCTTCATCATGAACGTTTTCTCGTCCACTTTTAAATAAACGTACCCATTCACGGACAACTCCTTCACTCATAACTCTTGGTCCGTACACGGCACAAAGCTCACGATGAATAGCTGCTGCAGAATATCCTTTGGCTGTAAAAAACCTTATGACAGCACGCACTTCACATTTGGCGGAGTTTTCTATTGCAGCACACATTTCAAACTGCCACAAAAACTAAACTAGCGCAGGTACGACGTTCACTCGACCACGGCTTGATGCCGACTGACCTGTTGAGTGCGTGAACGCACAGATGGCGTCGCTACTCCCCCCACAACCCGCACTGTGACCAATCGGAGGTTACTTTCTGAACCGCCCTCGTATTATTAACAGGTCTGAAAGAAGAAAATTTGATCAGAATGTAACTCTTGAAAAGGATGTGTACAGTAACTTGACAAAAGTGCAAGTTTTGGTGTGAAAATAATCTGATAATGACTTTCTGATGATTTTTTTTTTTTTTTTTTTTTTTTTTTTTACAATATGGTCACCATGTTCCTCTTAGGGAGTGTGTCTAGTTTACATAAGTGAAATATATTTTCACTTAGCTACAGGTATGAAAAGATTGTTATTGTACAGTGTCCTCCAGAAAAATGTATACACACTTTAAGGAATGAGAAATATTGCTTATGTGTTTATTTTACATTTAATAATTGATCACACATGTTGTACAAACTTCAGTTTAGCACATGGCTACTTTAAAAGTTCAAAATATTCTCCCTTGATTGCGGTACACATAACAGAATGTCGAGCAGTCACCACAACTACGTCAGTCAATGTTACACTGGAGATCGGTGCACATGTAACTGTAATCGCCTGGCGATGTTCCTCCAGCATGCATGACTTACATTGATAGACATTATCTTTCACAGTTCCCCACAAGTAAAAGTCCATAGGTGTTAGGTGTGGCAACCATGAAGGGAACTCTTTGTCCAATTTTATGCCCCAGAAAAATGTCATCCAGGAAAGCTCA
Source organism: Schistocerca americana (assembly GCF_021461395.2). Taxonomy (NCBI): domain Eukaryota; kingdom Metazoa; phylum Arthropoda; class Insecta; order Orthoptera; family Acrididae; genus Schistocerca; species Schistocerca americana. The sequence continues at coordinate 892,264,281 of NC_060120.1, forward strand.
TACAGCTAGGTGGTAGTGCAATGGTGCCGCATCCTGTTGGTCGAAGACCTCTTGATCAGCTCCATAAAGCACACATGCGCACGTATACCTGGCAAAATTGATGTGCGTAACATATCCAGGTACATTTCTCCTCTGACAATAGCATCAAAGAAAAATGGTTGTACTAAGCCTCTAGATGATAGTCCACACCACACATGAGCCCCTGATAGATTGACCACTTTATCCACATAAATGTGCGGATATTCCGGTGCCCAGTACACAATGTTACGCCAATTCATGGTTCCATTAAGTTTAAATTGTTCCTCGTCACTCTACACTACCTTCATCACAAATTGTTTGTCATCAGTTACCATTTGCTGATCATTCACAAAACTGCATTCGGCGATCAGGATTGTCATCATTAATCTCGCGCAGTAATCGTGGAATGTAAACTTTCCACTTGGAAGCTTTCAGAATTCTTCGTACAGTTGTACTGTTAACCCCCACTTCATGTGCACATTACGTAGCAGAATTCTGTGGAGAATTAACAAACTTTTCCAACACGAAAGCTAACGAAGCAGGACTTGTAGCTGTATGCTGTCCTCCTGATCTTCCTTTGTGAATATCACAAATTGTTCCATGCAATTCAAACTTGTCAGTGATGTGTTTAATTGTTAGGCAGGTTGGTGGTTCTGCTTCAAACTCCCACCTCCACTGACATTGCACTTCAATGGCATTATCAAACTTGAAAAACCACTTTACAATACATTTTCATTGCTCGAAAGTCAAGTGTGCTCCAGCCACTTTGTTTGTTCAAAACTGAGATGAAAGAACTGCTGTTGAGGCAAAGACCATACAACAACACACTCGTAACCCAGATTGAACGACAATATCGATATCTCAATAGAGCCTGACAAAGAGTGTATACATTTTTTTGGCTGACTCTGTAGAATGTATACTATCCATTAATGTAAGTAATGTGTCAGTCTGAATAATTTTAAAAAAGATATTCTAAACATTGGAAACATTTATCCTGGAAGGCACTGAAGCTAATAAATATCAGTAGTTTTTACATATTTTGTCAGTGCTTGTGGTACTTTGAATTTATTTTTTCATTAAAACAGTGAGGAAGGTAGTAGACAGAGATATATGAATTAGAACCATTGATGTGGCCACACTAGAAGTAAATAATAATAAATAATATATTTTTATTTATATTAAATGTGCTCATATATTTCAATTTTTAAATTTTTAATATAAATTACTTCCAGATGGCACCAAAATGTAAATTAACTTACTTCGCTCTTATGGGGCTTGGTGAACCAATACGTTTTCTTTTGTCCTATGGGAAGATGGACTTTGAGGATATTCGTTATGAATTTGAGCAGTGGCCACCAGTGAAAACATGTAAGTATGGTGTCTGGATTAGTGTATACTTCATTTAAAACATTTCTTTTCTGTATCAGTATAGTTGTAGAAATTGAATACAAGCAATTTAATCAAAGATATCTAAATAAATTTGGTATGCTGAAAGGTGATTTTGTATCAAACGGTAGTATATGTAGGAAAAGAGAACTAACTCATGAACCAGGGAACTTATCAAGCAGATTACCATCTAACAAAAATATTGAATTCATAATGTTATGTTGTGTATGATCTGACAAAGTATATTTATATTTTAGGGGAACCTTGCTAGTTCTTGTAATTTACTTGTGCAGCTAATCTGAGTTTATAACACCTTCATAGACACATGAGTAAAATCATACTGTATTTAACAGTAGAGTAGTTAATTTAATCTAATAATATTATTTTCTTTGTTTTTTCTCTCTCCTTCTCTGTTTGTTTCTACTGAAGCTAACATGGTATGTCACACTGGAGGTGTCCAGTAATACAATTCACAATAATCTTTAATATTGATGCAAATTAACACATTTTAAGTGAAAGATTGTAGTATAAAATGATAGACAGCTCAGGGATCATCAGTATTTGCATTTGACTTGTAGTACCACATTCTAATCCTGGGTGTGCTTACAAACTGTTTTCATTTCAGTGCATAGTTATTGTGAAATGGTATGTACTTTAATTCCTCTTGTTGTCTCTCATGTGAGGTATTGAGTTATCTAAACCATTTAGCAGGTACCTGTAATCTGTATGTGCTTATCTTGACTTACTAAGTTGATGATGCCTCATATTTAACTTGAGATTTTTTTCCCTCAGGATGGTATTTAAATTCATGCAATTCACTGCAAATTTAATAGATACTAACACCATTTATGAATGAAGGGTGCCAAAATTATCAAGACTTTTTTAGGTTATATACACTGAGATTAGGCCACTGGCTATAAATGAGACAACAGATGAATAAATAGACTACAAAACCACTCTGGAAAAAATACAGTAGTGATGGAGCTTACTTTGGAGAAATTCAAGTCATTTACCAAATATCTGGATTTGTCTTGTGGCATTTCTGCTATTTGTGTTTCTATAAGACATGTTATACTTTTATTTCAGTTATGTATGGCTCTATCAAACACGTTTGACTGTCATATCTCTAACTGGATATCACCACTGCATTTCTTATTGGAGACATAGACAAAGAAACAGTCATGGAGCAGCCATATTTGTTGACCAATGTGATTGGATTCTGGGTATACACACTGTAAATCTAAAAAGTCAATTATGTACACAATTAGGCATGTAACAATGGTTAATTTAAGTTAAATGCAACTTTAAAATCAATATTATTGGAATTATAAAACTCAGACCCATGTCTGTATAGCCAATCAAAGACAACAGCCAGTCTTCATATTCATGTACATAGGTAACATAATAAATAATATAGAAATCAGGAATGAGATATACACATGCTTTTGTGTAAAGGTCCTAGGAACCAGAAGGTACTGCCAAGCTACAGAGGCCAATTAACCTGAAAATAAAATACAAATAATGGCAAATTTGTTATGTCTGAGAAAATGTACACCAATTCAGCATACAAGAAAGAAAGCTGACAAGGACACTACTGTAATTGGAAGTAATTTGCGTACATAAACAGCCACTTGAGAACACAAAACTCATGATTAATTCAGAGAATTTGTTTAATATCAATTCTACATTTCTGTCAGTTTTTGAACCAAAACAAGTTACACAATTGCCTTATCAAGCTACAATAACATTAATCATAATGCTCTTTGGCAAATGGCTGACTCCTGATGTGTATTGGAGGAACCATAGAGAAGAAAATCATCTACTTCTCCAGTTTTACAGATGCGGATTGGGGAAATTCTGGCACAAGGTAGAAAATCATGCTGTTTGTGGAATTCTGGTACTAGTGCAAAATTATATACAGGCTACAACTTCATATCCTGATGGGTGATATGATAGTTCTCAGTATGCACAAATCTATTGCTCTTTCACTGACTGAAGTCAAGTACAGCTGTCTCATTGAAGCAGTGAAGGAAGTAATTTAACTGCCAGTTTTCATGAAAGTACCAAATCTGAAGAAACTATCATACTTCATCTTATAATAACAATGAATATTCTGGAAAACTGTCGTGCAACTCATATTTTCACATGAAAATCAAGCACATTCAAATAAGGTTTCACTTTAAAAATATTACTTTTCTGTAGTGTTCTGACATTGGAATATTTGTCAACAAAAGATACAATAGTAAACATACCAGTGAAGCCTCTTCCACCAGCCAGACATGACAAGTGTATTAAATGACTTTGTATTCAAGTGTCTTGGATTAAAGTTTGATTTCTTTTAGTATAATAAGCTACATAACTTAAGATGCAATATAAAATGTAAATTGTTACAGCCATGTGTTATCATTGGTCACCATAAATGTTGCTGTAGAGCGTTAGCCCAGTCTTTATTTTTCAGTATTGTACAGTAAAATTGAAATAAATTGTTAAATGACTACATGCTGTGTCCATGAATCATCCCCTTTCAAATATTATTGAATAACTGAGATGCTGAGCCATTGATAGGCACATACAAAACTCTGAGAACTTTGCTAACTTTTGGCCAAATCCTTCTTCAGAGATATAGAGTATACATCTACACCTGCACCTGTACTTTACAAGCCTCCTTGTATTGTGTGGTGGAGAGTGCCTCTGGTACCATTATCTTCCTCTCTGTTCCAGTTGCAAATAGTGTATGGGAAGAACAACTGTCTATAAACTCTCTTATAAGCCTGTAGAGCTATATTGTGCATTGTGCCGGCACTGCAACTCAGGTGGGAGGGAGGGGGGGGAGAGGATGTAGGAAAAGACACAATTGGATGATAAGACAGATATAACAGATGCTGTGCTCAAGGCAGAGGGCACAAGGAATAGCACAGAAGGGTAAAAATGAGGTTACAAATTTGGTAAAAACGTCCTTGATGTGGTTTGTGTGTGTGTAGTCAGATGATGGTGTAGCATAGTTGGTTCAGACTCTGCAACATCTGCTATGGATGAAAAGTCCCTCTCAAGAGTGGCAGTCTCTGCTGCAGTTTGGGCACTTGAAATGTGAAGGACTTCCACCAGAGGCCACCCTCTCCTTCCATCTTGCCCTCTTCCTGATGTCTTCTTGTATGTATTCGTTCTCTGCAAGCTCAACCCCATTGCACACAGCATGTTTCCACTTGACACGGTCACCAGTATTTTTTCAGTATTCGCTCAGGATCCACGAGCCTGACATGTCCCAGCCACCTTAGACATTGGTGGTTTAGGAGTGCATGAATGCTGGTTGTGCTTGCGAGCCATTATACTTTGGTGTTGGGTACTCTATCCTTCCAAGAGATCTGAAGGATCCTTCGGAGATAATGGAGATGGAAGCTGTTCAGTCGAGATTCGTGTTTAGCAAGAGTTTTCCATGTCTCACAGCTATACAAAAGGGTGCTGATAACCCAAGCATTATCTGCTTTCAATTTAGTTTTTAATGTGAGTAGTCCATTCTTCCATATTCTGTTTTTCAATCTACTCATTACAGCCGATGCTTTTGCAATTCTTTTGGTAATCTCAGTGTCCACAGACAAGTTGCTACATATTGTAGATCCCAAGTAGGTAAAATCATCAACTACCTGCAGAGGATTGCTGTCAGTGCTGATGGATGGAAGGTTGGTGGTGCTGTGTGCCATGATCTTTAGTCTTTTGGAGGCTGATGATGGTAAGACCAAGCTTCCCACACGCATGTGATAACTTATACTGCAGCTCTTCCTCTGAGTTTTTCTACCAGAGCTGCATCGTCTGCTTACAACAACTTCCGAATAACAATTGTATTGACTTTGGTCTTGGCCTTGAGACAGACAATATTGAAGAGATTTCCATCAGACCTTGTTTGTAAATACACTCCCTCCTCACAGTCTCGAAAATCAAATCTCAGCAGAAGGGAAAAGAAAATGCCAAACAGAGTAGGAACTAGCACACACCCCTGCTTTACACCGCTATTTACAGGGAATGATTCTGTTGTTTTGCCATTGAAACAGACTGTTGCTTGCATTTTCTCATGGAAAGAGACAGTTAGTTATTATAGTAGTTTAGGTGGGCAACTAATCTTCTGCAGCAACTTGAAGAGCCCGGTTCTGCTCACTAAACCAAATACTTTGACGAGGTCAACAAAATCAATATACAGTGGTCTCTGCTGCTCAAAGCACTTCTCTTGCAGTTGTAGAGAAAAAATCGTACCCACGGTTGATCGGCCAGGTCTGAAGCCACATTGGGATTCTTGGTAAATTCTAGATGCTATGAATTGCAATTGCATTTGGATGACTCGTACATAAGCCTTCCCAGCTACAGTGAAATGCCTTGGTAATTGTTGCAATCACTTCTATCTTCTTTCTGTTTATACAAAGTAACAATCTTTGAATTTTGCATACTTAGTGGGCACAGCCTTCTTCCCAGATGGTTGTGAGAAGTGAATATAGGTGCTGTAGAAGGGCAGGGTTGTTATACTTAATAATCTCTGCAGGGATCCCATCTTCACTTGGGGCCTTTCCATTAGCTAGGCAGTCTATCGCTCTGCCAAGTTCTTAGACAGTGAGCATTGCATCGAGCTCTTCCATAACTGGCATTTGTTTGATGGCATCAAGTCCATCCTTCCTTACTTCATTTTCGGCTGTACACAGCTCAAGGTAGTGTTCAACCCAGCACTCCATGTGCTTGCCTTCATCAGTAATAACTTCTCCTGTCTTCGTCTTCAGAGGGGCTGCTTTTTGGACAGTTGGACCAACCGCTTTCTTAATACCATCGTACGTTGCCTTAATGTCCCCATACTTGGCAGCTTTCTGTATATCTGCACATAAATTTCGCCTAGATGTTTGTTGCGCCCTGTTCTTTGCTTCACTCCAGTCATCCAAAGTTCTTCAATTTGGGTTTCTTGTATAAGAAAGCAGGGCTTCCCATTTTGCCTCAATGACTGTTTCCATCTCTTCCAAATTTTGCTCATGCTAGTCCTTGTATCTATTCTTTTTCATTCCATAGGCCAATACTGGTGAGTTGTAGAGAATCAGAAAGTTGTGCCCATTTTTTATCAATATTCATTTCTGTTTGTGCATTTCTTGATAAAGCACTTTCAAAACTACTGGCAAATTCTTGTTTTCATTGAAAGCTATGAACATGATATGTGTTGATCTGCGGTTGACCTCTCTGTTTAGCATGGTGATATTTCTTAGGCGTGAGCCTCAGTCTGCTTGCCACCAGAGCATGGTCAGTGTTGCAGTCAGCACTATGATAGCTTTGTTTCAGTAGGACATTTTTTTTAGATCTGAACGCCAAGCTAAGACAAGATCAAATTGGTGCCAGTAATGAGAGAGGGGATGTCACCAGGTCACCTTGTGTTGATCTTTAAGTTGGAAATATGTGTTTTTGATACACAGGCCATGAAAGCAGCGTACTTCCAGCACTCCCTGGCCATTATCATTTATTTTTCCCACTCCGTCATGACCCAGACAAGTCAGCCACATGTCATTATCTGACCCAACTCGAGGATTAAAGTCGCCTAGAATATATAGTGACTCTGAGCCAGGCACTTCGGTTATTCTGTCACTGAGTAAATCGTAAAACAGATCCTTCTCTTCTATGCTGGATGATAAGGTGGGAGCATACACATTAATGATGGTGATGGTTCCACTTGAAGAGCATACTTGTAAAGTAAGAATCTGCTCTGTTCTACCAGATTGTAGCACAATACTGTTCAGGAGGGCCGTTTTTAACTGCAGTTCCTACACTTTGAAGTCTGGGCTCATCTTGTGACTTCTCCTGCCAGAAGAATGTATAATTAGCTTCTCTAATAGAGGCCATGTCTGGTAGCCGCATCTCCTGTAGTCACACATTGCCCTAATTCGAGCAGTGGAGCTCTCTATCAATAACTGCAGTCTTACAAATGAAATCAACCTCTTGGGAATCATTGATGTCTCTTAGGCACATGGTCCTGACATTCCAGGTGGCAATATGGAATGGCGGTTTCTTTATTATTTCCTTTTTGTTTCTTGTAGGTGTACTTTATCTACCTCCACACACTTTATGAAGCAGGGAGATGACTTAAGAATTATTTTATGACTAAATTTAGAAAAAAATGTTGACAGAAAAAGTTTTTCATTTTTGCAAGAACTTGTGTTGTCTCACTTTGAGGTGTCACATGTGTTCAAGGATTCAAGTTATAGCAGCAATATGAATAGCTATTCTGCATCAGAATTCATCATTCATGTTTTCTTTTTATCTTTGTATTTGATTACTGGAGAAATAAATCTCTATATATAAGGATTTCAAAGTGAACTCACCAGTACAATTAATTTCATTTATGTGATTTCTCTTTTGTTTATGTGCAAAAGATGAATTATTGTTTCCAATTTTGAAGCTACACCATATGGAAAGCTTCCCCTTCTTGAAATTGATGGAAAGAAGATGCATCAATCCACTGCTATATGCCGCTATTTAGGCAAGAAGCTGGGGCTGGCAGGTGAAAATGATTGGGAATCTGCTGAGATTGATATGGCTGTTGATACGATAACAGACTTGAGATTGAGTAAGTTTTGTGTTTATTAATATTTGAAATACGGTTTATGAAATAATTAATTTCATTCTAGATGTATAATGTACTAGCACAGTGTTTGACAAACAGAATCCACATGTTATGGATTGAAACCTACTATTTGGCTGCTCATTATTGTAGATCTAGTATGAGAAAAGGTGGAGTTGCAGTTTCTTTATAGAAATAATGAAGTATATAAATCTCTAGATTTAAGTGAATACTGTGCTAAACAGTGCTTGGATGTGTGTGGCAGAGAGGTAATTGAATGTAATGCAACAGTTGTTGTTGTGTCAATTTACAGTGTTCCTGCTGGAACTTCATTGTTTTTCTCTTTTCCGTTGCTGTCTAGGAAAACTAATTCATTCATTGTAATGAGCTACTTTCATTTGAACTTCTTAACAGACAATAGAAACAGAATAGACCTTGTACACCTGATGTGCTATTACAACTTAGTGTCAGTGGTAAAACTCTCAAACTAGAGCACCAGCCAATTCCAGTACTTCAGTAGACAACATGTTTATACACAAGGATGGATATAATAATTTAACAGTGAAAAATATTATAGATGTCCTCTTTGACCATGATGGATAGTTTCTCATCATAAAAAGTAAAAGAAAAGTAAATTTCATGTGAAAAATCTGGAGGATTATCATCAAACGAACCATGGAACACTTTAATCATCAGCTACAGCTTGTGGTCTGGTTTCCTGTGTGTGCTACTGTTGATGTTAATTCCATATTTAATATATTTGTTGTTAATGAGATTACAAGTGTATTTGAAGAAATATTTCCTAAAAATTTAGTGGAAACCTTTTTAAATCAGGTTGTAGGCCTTGGATTACTATGAGTGTCAAAATTTCTTGTAGAACAAGAGAGGAGCTTTACGCAGAATGCCAAGAAATCAAATAATCCAAACAAGATTATGCATTATAAACTGTACAGTACAATTCTTAACAAGACTATATATAAATAAAAGATCATGTTTTTGAAGGCAGGAATTGATAATTCAAACAATAAAGTAAAAACTATCTGAAATTTCGTATAGAAGGAAACAGAAAAGTGCAGGTTTTAGAGACAGAAAAAAATAAATAAAAAATGTAGATAATCTCATTGTGTCCAAATGCAGGTGCTGATGTTTCCAAAAAAATCTTTTTAGTAGTAACAGAACAAATAGGGTTATGAGGCTCCATAAATCAAGCCAGTAATTTTCTGCAAGCCAGTGTATATAGCACAGTACAACAGAATGAGGTAACAGGCACTACACAGGAAATTGAAAGAATCATTAAGTCTGTGAAAAGTAAAAATTCTACAGGAGTTTGCAACATATTTAATAATTATTAAGATACTGGTATAGCCATGTAAGTAAAATCCTTTTCCACATTTTTGATGCATCAGTTACGCAAAGAATAGTTCCTGAAAGGCTTTAAATAAGTTGTACAACCACTGTATAAAAAGAGAGAGAGGGGAGATCATGCTAATTATCAGTCAAGCTCTCTGCCCTCTAGTTTTTCTGAGGGTTTGGAGGAACTAATGTGTGCCAGAAGTATTAAGCATGTTAGTGACCACAATATCATCAGAAAAAGTCAATTTGGATTTCAGAGAGGGTGATAAATAGAAGATGCAACATTTGCATTTTCTGTCAATGTTTTGGAGTCCATCAATAAAATAATGAAAATGTCTGGAATACTTTGCAACCCAACAAAAAGGTTTGATTGTGTCAGACACCTAATACTGTTACACAAAGAATAGAAATCAGAAAGCAGGTATCTCACCATCATCAGAGTGGGGTATCATTACGTGTGGAGTTTTTCAGGGCTCAGTTTTGGGCTCTCTACTTTTTATTATTTTTATTAAGCTGAGGCCTGAAGCTGAGGGCTACACTGGAAGCAGTGTAGCTACTTGGAGGGTCTCATGTGCCAGGCAGGTCTCAACAGATGAAGCTGATGAAGTATGTCCTGTGATGTCCCATCTTTTCCCATGTCATTTTCCACAGTACTTTTCCCCAACACCTTAGGACCCAGTGGCGAAGCAAATGGAAGAGGAACACTTCACAGCTGAGATTCCAAACTGGCATGTCAAATGAATTGGGTGTAAAGATGCTGCTCATGGCAGTTCACTGCAGTTCTGGTTTGTGAAATAACCTGTCTGATACCCATGTGCGTGATGTATGGTTTACAAAATCATAGTGAGTGGGTAACTTCCTTGTAATCTGAGATCCACCTTAAACTACCAGGTGAATGGCAGTTTCTCCTGTCATTCTCTTTAAAGTTCAATGGTGATGGGATAAGGATGACTGTGACAATGGTAGATATCTTAATATAAAATGTAATAGTACCATTTACATAATACCATAGGATGATACCACAACAAATCTGCATGACTGACTTGTTCTGTATCCTATGATATGTTCACAATGTGGACCACAGAAACAAAAAATGATGGATAAATAAGTAAATAATAGAATGGAATACCAAATAACATGACTAGTTGTCCACTTAGATCTTCACACTATCAGGCCAGAGCATATTTTTCACCTTGAACATCTTCGTTAAATAGGGTGCTGATGGTCTTTACATGTCCAACAGACACAATAATGAAACAATATTGTTGTATTGTGATTCACTAGCTTTACATTATAAGAGGCAGTCAAATGAAACTGATACAAATGGGGGAAAAAAGGATGTAAACTGTTAACTACCTCTGGAATAATCATTGTAGCTGTTAAAACATTTATCCCACTGTGAGATGGTCAATGCCTTCATGGAAAAATGTTTGCAGTTGCCTGCAGAACCATGATTGTACCAGGCATGCATCTCTTTGTCTGATGCATATTGATGGCCATGAATGCCTCTCATTAGGGTTCCAGAAATATGGAAATCACATGGGGAAAGATCAGGATTGTATGGAGGCTTTGTAAGAGTTTTCCAGCAGAACTTTTGCACTGTAGGCAAATTAACAGGCACGGCAGCTCCAGGAAAGCATAATGACTTTTTCTTGTTAACTGCTAGGGCCCACTGGTCACAGATTTTCTGGAACACAGAACCCAAATTACTGCACAGCACTGTGTGGGAACTTTGTGAAAATTGTTGCATTGTAGTGCATCATCAAATCCAAACACCCAGGAAAGTTGACAATAGCATCATCATTCTACCTGCATACATTTTATTTATTTAGCCTGAGAATTTATGACAGTACATTGTACTCTGGACCATTTTTTAATCATGGCATATATTTCTTGAAATTTTTTATGCCCATCGCTTTAGAAAAAGGTAATATTGGAAAATATTTTATTACTCTATACATTTCACAAAAACAGTTGACTGACAAACTATTGCTGCAGTTTTGTTTTTCTGGATACTCCCTTACTGTGTAGATGCAGTGCTTGATCAAGTAATTCTTCTCCGTTGATTTGAAATTCTGTCTGTTCATTATTATTGCATGTTGGTATGCATTATACAGTTTGATCCCAGGATGGAATTAACCATTCTGTAATAGGATTGTATTGTCTGTTGTACGTGTACATCATTTGTGTCTCGTATGGTAGATTTAATGATTGTCACCCCAAGTCATATATTACACACCTGTGACACTCTTTCACCTATTTTCTGATAATACAAAATGAGCTGCCCTTCTTCAGACTTTCTTGATGTTGTTCTTCAATCCGATCTGGTAGATCCCATACCACACAGCAATACTCTAGCAGAGGACAGCCAAGTATAATGTAGGCAGTTCCTTTAGTAGACCTGTTCAAGTGTTCTGCCAATCAAACATAGTTTTTGATTTGTCTTCCCCACAATGTTCTCTCTGATTATTCCAGTTTAAGTTTCTTGTAATTATAATTCCTAGATATTTAGCTGCATTTGCAGTCTTTAGATTTATGTGATTTATTATGTAACCAAAATTTACCAGAGTCCTTTCAGTACTTATATTGATGACCTTAGGATAATTAGGGCCACTTTTTGATGCATGGATATGTCTTGTCTAAATAATTTTGCAATCAGTTTTAAACTTATGATGATTTTACTAGATGGTAAACGACAGAATCATCTGAAAACAATCTAATATGGCTGCTCAGATTGTCTCCTAAATCATTTATATAGATCAGAAATACCAAGAGCTTATAACACTTCCTTGTGGAGTGCCAGATATCATTTCTGCTTTACTTGATGACTTGTTATCAGTTACTACGAACTGTGAAATTCCTGACAGGAAATTGTGGATCTAGTCACATAACTGAGGTGATACTCCTTAGGTTCGCAATTTGATTAGAAGCCATTTAAGAGAAAAGATATCGAAAGCCTTTTGGAAATCGAGAAACATGGAATCAATTTGAGAACCCCTGTCAACAACACCCTTTACTTCGTGTGAGTAAAGAGCTAGTCGTATTTCACACGAACAATATTATCTGAATCCATTCTGTCTATTTGTCAATAGGCTATTTCCTTTGAAGTAAATCTTTATGTCTGAACACAGGATATGTTCCTAATTTATGCACACACTATATTTACATGATGTGTGTGACTAGATTTAGATGGAAATCAGGGGGGAAATTTACAGTTATTAGTAGGCGACCAGTGATAGAAAGTGGAGTTAGGTCCAGCTCACTGTGTTAGAACTCTGCAAGTGTTTATTTAAAGATTTTTATTTTTGTTCCTCACAGCTCAACTTATAAAAAGAAACATAGTCAATCCTTTAAGCTGTATTTGTTTCTGTGTACTACATTAGTATTAGGTTGTTAGCACTTCCTGGACAATAATAGTACTGAATTTTTATCGAGTTTTTAATACATCATGTATCTGAATAAAATTACTTAAAAATATAACTTCTGGGACTAATTACATGCATTTAAAAAAAATCGTAATTTCACTGGCAGTAATAAATATTGAGTTACGTGTTTACAAATCTGTGTTTTCACATTTATGTTCTAAATAACAAACTTATTTTTCCTATTTTGATGCAGAGTTAAGTGACTATTACTGGGAACCTGATGAAGCTATTAAGCAGAAGAAGAAAGAAACTGTGTTTAATGAAACACTACCCTTCTATCTTGAAAGGCTTAATGAACAGGTGAAGGAAAATGGAGGATATCTTGCAGCAGGCAAGGTAAGTAACATTACGTGCTCTACAGAGAGAGTAACAATTCTAGCCAAGTGACAAACCCAAGGTTGTGGTAAAGCTAAATACTAAAAACAAATCTGCTCTCTTAGAAATCCTAGCCCTGCAGTACCATGGAGGAGTACCTGCAGAATTAAGAAAGTGGGAATAATTCTATAAATAGTCAGTTTTAAATCAGCCCTTAACATTTCCTGAATAGTGGAGTTTGGGATATGCACTCTCAAGGAAAGGTATTATCTCTGGTTTAGGGCACAGTATGGTACACTATTTTAGCAGCTCAGATGTAATAAATACAAAATATATTATTCAGTTCACAGGGAAATTCCATCTTGTATGTGATATTACTCAAGTATCATCCATGATTATTGTTGCCTACTCATTTGTTAAGTGTTTAATGACTTTCTGCACTATAGTGCAGTATTAAAAATGTCTATTACTATGAAACTGATGAAGCTGAGAAAGAGACCCACATGGTTATTGGTTATTTTAAACTGAATGTGGTCCATTGGAATACACAAGAGATTCCAGAAACGTACTCCAAAGAAAAAACATAGTGGAAAAACTTCTAAGGAGTACCGTCCACAACACACCTACACTTTAATATGAACTTTCTCACCTGTCCATTCCACTGATGATATTTATTTGTAAATCACTGGAAATCAACAATAATGGCTTATGATTGGAACAACTGATAAAATATTTCTATCTACCTGCTCACACCCCGGAGAGAAAGAAATAAATTCACAATTGATGGTATTCATGACATGGTTGTCTCTTTGTTGTATTCTGTTCTTTTTTATATATAATCATACAGTTGACTATGTTTGTTTTCATGCAGAATTCATATAAAACTGTGGAAGCTATTGTTGTTTTGTTGTAATTTCTAAATACCATGTTGGATCTTCATAATACATTAATGGTGCTGAAAACTATTTATGTATTTCTCATATTTCATCTATAAATAGCAAACCTGGCAATATGTACCATTGCTAAATATGTGTGAGAATTGGATACATGTTCAAATCTCCTTCTCTTCCCCCTCTGCGTCCATATCCCCTGCTCCTTGCCCACAACCTCCCTCTCCCCTCGCCATCTCCCTCTGTCTGTCCATCACAATCTTCCCCCCTCTCCCCCTCACCGCACCTTCTCTCTCTCTCTCTCTCTCTCTCTCTCTCTCTCTCTCTCTCTCTCTCTCTCTCTCTCTACCCATCTCCTCCTTCCCCCTCTCAATGCTCATTCCCCCCTCCCCCCTCTTTACCCATATCCTCATCCTCATCCTCCTCCTCCTCCCTCTGTCTGTACATCACCATCTCTACCCACTCCCATGTGTCTGTCCACCACATCTTCCTCTTGCTCTCTGTCCACATCCTCCTTACCCCACTCTGTGTCCATTTCCTTCTCTCCCCCCCTTTCTCTGACATTGAGCCTTGTTCATTGTTATAGGAAACAAAACTTTGATTGGGAATTGAAGTCACTCAAATTGAATGGGTAGATCGATTGGGATCATTGAACGTTGGTAGATGCCTCTCCAGTTGCTGGATCAGTGAGAATGATAGCTTCAGTGACAGTAGTTTGCACAGATTTAATCAGTGAATGCATAGGATTACAAAGTGTCAGATAATTCAGATTATGTTACAGTATTCTAATCATAAGCCAATAAGCCATAAATACAGATTTCGTGTGTTCTGTGAAAACTGACTGTGAGGAAGAGAACAAAACATCACAGTGTTGTGTATACAATTTTTGTTTAAAATTATATGCAAGGTAAAAGGATATATATGGCAGAAACAATTTGTCTACTGATTTAAATGCCGTGCTAACACAGTTAAAACTGTCTGCAAGAAATGTTTATTATTTTTGATAGCAATGTCAAATGATGTCTTGTCTTTGTATAGTATTACAGAACTGCAGGTAACAGTTTTCTACGTGTATTTGGTAAGTCATAATCTGTATAAATAATTTCTCAGAAGTCCAGTTAATTAAAAATGTAATATAATTTTAAATGTAATATGACTGCAAGGTACAGTCCAGTAACTTTGTAGTGAATAGGGGGCCTATATTCCATCAAGTGATGGTAATAGCTTACGTGGTTTTTATTTTATTCATTTATTTATTTTTTTAATATGACTAACATACAAAATCCAGGTTTCTGACCTCACCAGCCCCCTGGATCACTTTTGAGTATCCCAAAACTGCAAAATTTTTCCACTTTTTCAGTTTTTCCTACTTTGAACAAGAAGGAAGACGTTTCTGTCAATGATGTTTTTAAACTAGATTTAATTTGCTACAATTTGAGACCAAAATTGACTCAGAAGACCTAATAGTTTCTGATATAAGAGCTTTTCAAAATGTGCCAAATTTTCCAAACTTGAAAATTTTAAGCTAATTTTCATGTTTCGTCATAGTCATTTGTCTAAGACAGTCAATAACCTGTGTGAAATGATTGAGTGAAGTAAAAATATATCCAATTTGATACTTTGAAAGCAGAGAATACATAGATATAGGAATAATAACACATAGTGAGAGATAGAAACCTACTGATGGTTTCTGCGAACTTAATATTATAAGTGAATTGATGAAAGAAGCAGAAGTATAAATTACATCATTGTGAATTACTAGAGATGAATCTGATAAAAAGAGACTGTGTGACTGATTTTTGAAGTACCCTCCATTCCATAAAATGGGGTTGATAATGTTCTTAAGCAATGGAGATATAGGAGAGAAAAGTGTCAAAAGATAATAGGAAGTGGCAAAAGATAATAGGAAAAAAAAAGCGCTTTGAAGGTTTTGGTGGAAAACTTCCAAAACGTCAAATTTGGGTCTAAAATCAAAGTCTCTCTCTTTTCTCTTCCACGTGTACTGTTAGTGTTGACAGTAGACAAGTGACCTCTGACCCACTCACCCTGTTCCACAGGGTATGCATTTTGAAAAAGTCGGATGAAGAACTGGAGAACTTCTACATGTATGAACTGTAACCATTCTTGATGTTTGTACTCACTCAAGAGGGGATGAGGAAGGGCAATAAATCCTCTTATCCTTGAGGAAACAACCACTCCCATTGTTTCCCAAGGAAATTTTTTATCTACTAATAAAAACAAATTAAGGTTCATTCAACTGCTGAAGGTGAAATTTGAAGCCAAACACATTGAGGTTATTCAGGCTGAAGAAGGTGCTGACACATTAATCATCACGACCACTATCAGAAAGGACTCTTAATTTTCATGTCATGCTTATTGCAGGAGTGGATGAAGACTTGTAAGTCATTCTCACTGATCTTGGTGGTCCACACAAGGTACTATATATATTCAGAAGTGTGGAAGAGGCGAAATGCCAGATGCCTTCTACTTAACCACCCCAACATTCAGTCACCTCATGCCTTCAGTGACTGTGTTTTCATTGCATGCTTCTCTGGCCAGGGGAAACTGTAGTTGTTTCACATACTAAAGAAACATGTAGACCTTAAAGAGACAGCTGCAGTTTTTTTCTAATCCAGCTGTGACAACTGCTGAAGTAGCTGGATCAGAGGAGAAACTCCTCATTGAGCTGTGCAATGGGGAAAGGTCCAGTCAAATCCTCAACAATCTGTGCTACCTGCTCTTCACACGGGCTGCTTACAAGACCAGTTTTGACATGGTGAGACTTCCTCCCATGCAAGATGCTACAGAGCTACATTCGTTTCGCACATAACACCAGGAGCAGCAGTGACTGGGTTACAAAAACAAACTGCTCGAAATGGGATGAGTTGCTACAGTCCAAAGCCTTTTGACAAAGATGGTGTCGAGGGGAAAAAGCCCCCTCAAACCTGCTAAATGTGATTTCCTGCAGAAATGCTTGCAGCTATAGGAAAGCCTGCAGTAGACAACCTGCAAAAAGCAGCCAGAAATTATGGTAGACATAAATTTCAAAACCCAAGACTTGGACAAGTTCAATGAAGATGCTGAGATGTATAGGCTGCTCAGACAAGTCGAGGAAAAATATCAGGTATTGATATCATTATTTCTATCAATTAATACTTACCAACATGTGGGTTGCCTTTGTATTAGGACTTTTTGATAAGGTTATACCTTGAGATAATCAACAAATACATATTTACATTCCATTTACGGACATTCAGGACAATGAAAATGGCACTGAACAAGGCAGATTATCAGATTTGCTTAGCCCTGGTCCTTTGAAGAGGAGGAAACACCTTTAATTCACATTTTGTGTACACTATCATTCACATCATTTACACTTTTTGCATTCACCTCATGTAAATGTTTGTTAAATAAACTTTTTATGTACACTTTTTTTCTACAATTTCAGTCACCTTGTTGTGAACAGTGACCTCCCACCAAACATCAGCTTCTCCAAATGCCAATCAAAATGTTAAATTGAATAATTATTTACTTTGCTGAAACATTTCGGACAGGTTATTGAAGATAGAAAGACTACAGCATGTGATGATACATGAAAATTAGCTTAAAATTTCCAAGTTTGGAAAATCTGCCAGACTTTGAAAAATTGTATCTCAGATAATATAAGCTCTTCCAAGCCCATTTTAATCTCAAATTGCAACAAATTCAGCCTAGTTTAAAAATGTATAGAATGATTTTTGTTGCTTCTTCATGGTCAAAATGGCAAAAAAGGTGCAAAACTTGAATTTTGCATCTGTCACACTCCACACTAGAAAGAAAAAAGAAACCTACCACCACCATTTGATGCAACAGTGTACTAGGTTACTGGAATAATGTTTTTTGAAGAGCTTTGTATTCAGGACTTTTATTACTAAGTGTCAGGTAGTTTCTCAACAAATTGGAAGCTCATGTGAAATGATATGTTCCACAACAGTTCAGTATTGTGTGTGTTGTGTGAAAGTTTTATTCAGTCTGGTATTATCTTAGTGAGCACCATAGTTTCCTTACATTATAGTTGCCTTACTGTACATCATCTTCCCATTAATTTTGGAAAATAATGTCATTAGTGTATATTTTGTGCTTCTATTTCTCATAAAACCAAACTGCTCCTCAGTCAAGTCCACTTCCATTATCTTTTTCAGTCTTTTTGTCTTGCACCTTAACTTAACTGTGGTGGCATGTTCAATTAGGCTAATTATCCTGTGTTCAAGACATTCTTTTATTTCCTGTTTCTCTGGTATTAGCATCATTAGTACTGTCAAAAAGTTCTCTGACCATTCACAACTGTCATGTATTTTGTTGCATAGCCTCAGTATTTCTCTTATTGCTTCTTGGTTCAAATTAAGTATTTCTCCTGATCTCACATCTGTACTTGTTGCCTTCCTATTTTTCATTTAAACTGCACTAGCTAGTGGTTCTTTCTTAACATCATCCACATCATTCAAGGATTCGAACTGTAGATTTGTTGGTTTGTGATCTGTGTCATATTGCAATTTTAAATACTCTTCCCATGTCTGGAGGACTTTCTTATGACATTTGTACATTACATTTTTGTCTTTCAATAGTAGCGTCTAAAAAAGTTTGGATTTCAAGCTCAAGCCTACTCTTTACTCACTTCAACAGTAAATAATGTCTTCCCTTTCTCCCCATTTAATGAGTTGTACTACAATTCTCTTTTAGCCACTTTTTTCTAGCTTGTTCTGAGCATTTTTTATCTTTATTGTTCTTGAGTTTGAATTTTCTTTTCTTCTTCTTCTTCTTCTTCTAGGTAGTCATTTCTTGTGCAACCCAAGATTTTTTTTTTCACATGTCATATACATTTATGTTCTCTTTTAATGGTGCCTTCTATTGGCATACTTCAATACTCATTGACGTTATGAGGTAGTTATTTGTCTTTAAGTGTACCAATAAGTCCAAGTGATAGTGGTGGTGATATACACTGCCTGACAGAAAAGTGAAGCACCCAGAAAGAGAGGAGGAAACAAAGTGAAACTTCACAGGTTGAGAGGGTATGTGATGTTATTGTAGTAATTACAAAATCAAGTAAATTTCCCAAGAACTTGCAGTATGAACCCACTTATGAGAATGGCATTGCACACCCTGTACCTGTATGCATGCACTGATTTAATTGGGAAGAATGTCATAAAGCCATTGTATTCCCTTCTGGGCCAAGCTGGCCTACAACTGTTGTAACTGGCCCATGCTATCCTGCATACTGGCACTAGGATGCATTTGACATATGAGCTGGTCCTGCAACTGTGCTACCACGAACAGATCTGGGGATTTTGCTGGCCACAGAATAATCTCCATATCAGACAGGCAGTTCATAAAGACATGTGGTACGTGTCAACAAGGATTGTCCTGTTGAAAAATGGCACCATGTTACTGTCAGATGTGAGGCAACAGATGAGGACACAGAATGTCTGTGGTGTACCACTGTGTCGTCAGAGTACCCTCAGGCACTACCAGCCATGACGTGAAGTCATACCCAATGGTGCAGGATGACATAGTGCATTGCAGGGAGTCTATTACTTGTACTCGGATGGCAGCACAGATGTGAAGAGGTTATGCAATGCATGGTGCACAATATTTCAATCCTCCTGTGTGGTGGTCAGATGTGGCCAATGGAACCTTGACAGTGTGAATGCCTGCCCTCAACTTCTCATTCTGTCTAACACTGGCTCACTGTCATATCCAAGTGCCCCACAAGTTTGGATATTGCATGATTCAACCGGTTGGCCAAATGTAAATCCCCCTTTCAGTGTCTGTCAGATGCTGATAATGATGTCTCACATGGGTATGTGGCAGACCAAAGAAATTATACATCATAAACTGATGTCACTTGAAAATAAGAATGACATACTGTCTTGCTCACATTAGGAGTTCAGAAGGGCAAAATCAACACAGACAGCAATTTGTGAATGACTCAGCAGTGTGTTAAATCTAATGTATGATAAACAATTAAAGAATATATGCTTTTAAATTGGAAGAAGCTATTACTGTGGATGATAACAAATATCTTCTCATAAGAACAGATAATGGTGATATCTGAAATTTCTATAAAAAATACTTCAATTAACTCTTTTATTAAAGCAAAATTGATTTCAGTAAGGTATTCTGATCAAAAGTAGAAAAAAATCACTGAAATATAGCCAAGTGAATGCAGTCACTTTGGTGTGTCCCTAGGATTGGCTAATCCTGCTATACATTTATCATCTGAGAGCAAATGTAAATGAAAAGATTGTTTTATTTGTTGGGGATATGATAGTTCTAGTAAATGACGAGAAACTATAGTGTTGTGTAATGTCTTTCATGAAGCAAATCAGTATATGGACACCAGTATATGGACACTGCTTTGCCAGTTCATTTCATGGGACATTATGTTCTATGCACCACTACAGAAACAATTTTGAGTACTTGCTACCCAACATTCTGTAATGGAATAATGATGTAGAGAATTTGTGGCATCACACAGTGCACTTGCAACACAAAACAGTGCCATTACGTAGTGAATGGAGGTAAAAGTAAGGGAATCATACAAACATCCTTTCAAAGTGCTTAATAACTTTCCATAACATATATTTAAATTAGAAAACACTTTTGTTTTTAAAATCAACTCTGACTGATAAAGACAGTTGGGTTTCAGATATAATGCAGGCAAATCCATGCACTACAGACATCATTTTCCAAAATTTATGCGAGGTGATGTATCCTTCATAAATCACAGTTTGAAATTCAGAAGACATGCTGAACTGAGAATGCTCTCTACACTTTTCACGATCATCAAATAACAAATCAACACTGGGATTGGTATGTTCTGTGACCTATCTAGAGCATTTGACCATGTGAATCATAATACTCCCCTAAAAATATTGAGGTTTTATGGAACTGACAGTTTAGCCAATAAATGGATAATGTCACATCAAAATAAAAGCATGCAGAAAGTCGTGGTTAATAATTCAATCAAAGTAAACAATGGAAAATCTTCTGAACGGGGAGAGATCAATTTTTGGGTTCCATAAGGCTCGATCTTGGATCCACTATTGTGTCATATATATAAAGGAACTTCCATCATATATGCAACAAGCAAAATCACTTCTTTTTGCAGATGGCACTAGTATTATAAAAAGCACAATCTTACAGACAGAAATAGAAGAAATAATAATGGAGTCAATTGGTTGTAGGAAAGGCAGATTTCAACAGTGGCAAGGTCATAGGTGTAGGTGATGTTAGTGTAGAGGGAGGTGGCACAGAACAGGAGTGAGTGGGGTGCCAGGTGGTAAAGGAAGAGGAACAGCCCACTAAACATTTCCTGTACTGACACTCCATAGGTCTTGTTCCTTTAGAGTCCACACACAATACCGTAGCTGGTAGATGCATAGGTGGCAGGGAGAGCAGTAGTGATGGGGATTGTGGGAAGGCACTGTAGGGGAAATGCCAACTGTTGGAGAGGAACTGCCATTTGAAACTGAAGCCTACACTCATATTTTTTTGTAAATATTAAGTGGGCCCTCTCCACGCCCACACTTGCATGGTGACCATTCAAAAAATATGTCACCTCCGCTTTGGTTAGTATCTAAAAAGAATTCTGCCGAAAATGCAACAGTTTATTTTAGCCTGGCATGTTATTCATTTGCAACCTTCAGAGAAGCGTCATGAGTGGCAAATTTTGAGTAAAAGCAATGTTTTTTGTCTTGTTACCATGTTAAAATTTGCTTTTTTTTCAAAGCACAGTGGACTTTAAACAGTGTCACTTAATTAACATGTTGTGCAGAAGCAATTGCAAGAGAATTCTGAAACAGTGGTTTATGAAGTTCATTGAGTGAGGAACTGAAGAAAGAATTGAAGAAGCACTTGAAATGAAAACACAAAGGACCTGCTACCACAGAAGAAAATGGATGCAGATAATAAGCTCCATTTGAGGTTACTACTGAAGGCCATTGTCAACCACTGTGTATGTCAATGCCTCGGTGTGAAAGACTATATTAGGCATGGGTTCACAATCTCCTCCTGCAATACCTTTCTGAATGAATGCAAAACAAATGGTGAAAAACATAGAGCTTCCAGATGGAATGCACTCGTGTCACTGGCTAAGACTTATGTGTATTCCGCTATAATAATTACATTTTGGCTATTTTATGTATCGTGCTGGAGTTGAGAAATGTTGTGTAACAGTAATCACCAGTGTGAAGGAAGCTTTCTTTGGGGATTCATGCTTAAAAGCAAACTGAAGTATTAAGAGAAATTGGTGATGTATGTATCTATTAAAAACAAAAAGTGAATGCTATTCACTTGAATGCATCCATAATCCCATCACACAGATGTTAGTCCATACAATGAGAAGGCAGCTTGGATACACATCAGTGAAACTATCTTCTGCGCCTCATTATTAAAGTAATTTGTGAAAATAGTTTTCGTTCAGCTAACAACCAGTTCTGTATGTATTTTCTTACTTAAAATGCATGCAACATATTTCAGAAAAATGATATAGATAAAAGTATTTAACTGGATAGATAAAAAATCTATTTACCAAGCGGCAGCAGAACACACACGTAAAAGACTGTTGAGATTAGCAAGCTTTCGAAGCCAGTGGCTCCTTCTTCAGGCAGAAGGGTTGAAGGGGAAGGAAGTAGGGTAAAGGAAACAGACTTGAGAGTTCTAGGAAAAGGAGTAGATTTTGGGAAAGTCACCCAGAACTGCAGGTCATGGGAGACGTACCGTACGGGGTGAGAGGGAAAGACTGATTGTTGGGGACTGCATTGGATGAGATTTGGATACCTGAGAGCTTAAAGATGGGGCGTGCACAAGTTAATTAGAGTGAGAAGCTAAGTGCAATGAACATAACAGAGGTGGGAGGGGGTGGTGAAAAATAGGCAGGAAAGACGATGAAAGATGTAGGAAATTAAAATGGTGTGAAGCAAAGAGTAGTTACAGTGAAGAAAAGCTGAGACAGAAGAAACCAATGTAAATTAAGGCCAGGATAGGACCACCTGAAATTTGATTGGTTCTCTTCCCAATCCCAATCCCATTCCACTTCTCTTGATCTTGATCTTGTCCTCACCGAAGGCCAGCTACACATTTCTGCCCACATTAAACCTACCAACAAACAACAGTACTTACATCCCATCCTTTCCATGTCAAATGTTCCCTCCCATACAGCCTTGGCATCTGAGGCAAATGTATTTGTTCGGATGCAGACTCTTTACAGCAACACACCACCATTCTCACCTCAGCCTTCATTGCACATAATTATCCCACCAGCCTAGTTAAAAAGCAGATTTCCAGGCCATCACATCCAATCCTGGTACTGCTGATAACTCCACAAAACAGCTTTGGAGCACGCCATTGGTGACTTAGTATTATCCTGGTCTGGAATGTGTTAATCAGCTACTTTGACAGGGCCATGATTTCCTAAAATTATGCCCTGAAATGAGATCCATTCTGTCTGAGATTTTGCCCACCACATCTAGAATAGCGTCTTGTCGCCCTCCCAATTTCCGCAATATTCTTATCAGACCCTATGCTCCCTCTGCACTCATCTCCCTTCCCTACAGCTCCTATCCATGTTACCATACCCACTGCAATACTTGCCCCATGCACCCTCCTACCACCATCTATAATAGCCCTTTAACTGGCAAAACATATACTATCAAAGGGAGAGGCACCTGCAAAACGACATGTCATATACCAGCTGTTATGTAAACACTGATCAGCCTTCTACATTGGCATAGCTACCACCAAATTATCAATTAGAATGAATGGGCATAGGCAGAGGATGTATACTGGCAATTTGCAATATCCTGTTGCAGAGCATGCTCTACGACATGACACATGTGACCTCGGTGGCTGTTTCACCACACACGCCATCTTGATTCTTCCCCCAGACAACAGTTTCTTAGAACTCCACTGGTGGGAACTAGCACAACAACATGTCCATGGTTCTTTCCACCCACCTGACCTTAATCTACATTAGTTTCTTCCGTCTCAGCATGTCCTCACTGTAACTACTCTTTGCTTCACTTCGTTTTAATTTCATACGCCTTTCATTGTCTTTTCCATTTATTTTTCACCACCCCCTCACACCTCTGTTATGCACTTAGCTTCTCACTCATATTAACTTGTGTATGATGTTTCAGTAGTAATCTCTGTCTTGCATATTACCTTGTTTTCTACCTTTAAGCTCTCAGGTTTTCAAATCTTATCTGATGCAGTCCCCAACAATCAATCTTTCCTTCTCATCCCATATGGTAAGTCTCCCATGACCTGCGGTTTTGGGTGATTTTCCCAAAATCTACCCCTTTTCCTATACCTCTCCACCCTTTTCCTTCACCTTTCTTCTTTCCCCTTCAACCGACCTGCCTGAAGAAGGAGCCACTGGCTCCAAAAGCTTGCTAATCACAACGATATTTTATGTGTTTGCTCTGCCGCCACTCAGTGAGTAGATTTGTTATCTATCCAGTTAAATAATTTTATCAATAATTGATTGTTTTCATTGTGATATAGGTATAAGTGTAATACATGAGGATGCAGAACTGTGTGTTTGTGTCAGATTCATCTTTCATGCTGAAATTAAGCAGTAAGGCACTTACATGTAAAAATCCTAGCAGTTGATTCAATGATAGATCTTTCAAGAACCTTACACATGACCATACTTAATCTCACTAGATTTTCCAGGGATAATGTAAAGATTTTCGGATTGTCTTTATACATTTTAAAGTAGTGTGATAAGTTGCTATGACACATTTCTGTACTTCACATTATTCATATTCATAATACTGATTCTCTTAAAATTCATATTAAAAGAACAACCATTATGCTGCTGTATGTTTCAACTTCCAGAAGTGTTACTTTCAGTGAACCCCAGTTGTATTTTTTAATAGTTTACCCTATTTTCCCCAACCCTAAAACTTTTCTTATGTCTTCGATTGCCTATTAGTACTTTTGTTAGTAATTGTGCATGAATCATAGAATATGATGCTAGTGCCAGCTAAATACATACAGTGGAAGTCTATCGTCTTCAATGTTCAGTAGTAAGTGGCAAATTTTGTAGAAGTAATGCTGCTAAGTTCAATTTATTCATGCCAATTGTAGCTCATATAGACATTTCATTACTCAAAAAATTTAACTTAGTTCTAGCTAAGTACAGTGCCTACAAAGATGCATGCCTATTGTCAGTTTTATATATCATTCCAACTGCAGCTCATATAGACTTTCCATTGCTCAAAAAATTTAACTTAGTTCTAGCTAAGTACAAGCAAAGATGTATGCCCATTGTCTGTTAATACGAGGGGTGTTTGAAAAGTCCGTGCAAAAATAAAAACTACTTACATGTTTGGGGTAAACCTTTTTTATTTTTCAATATAGTCTCCTTTTAGACTTATATGCTTCATCCAATGCTGTTCTAATTTTTTGATCCCTTCCGAATAATAGGAATTGTCTAATTCTGGAAAATAGCTATTAGTTGCTGCAATCACCTCCTAGTTTGAATAAAATCTTTGTCCTGCCAGCCATTTCTTCAAATTGGGGACGGGGACCATATAGTAGTCCAAGGGAGCCAAATCTGGAGAATAGGGGAGATGTGAAACGAGTTGGAGTCCTATTTCCATTAATTTTGCAACCACAATTGCTGAGGTGTGTGCTGGTGCATTTTCATGATGGAAAAGGACTTTGTTGTGGTCCAATTGCCGGCATTTTTCTTGCAGCTCGGTTTTCAGATGGTCCAGTAATGATGAATAATATGTACCTCTAATAGTTTTACCCTTTTCCAGATAGTCAATGAGGATTATCCCTTGCAAATCCCAAAAGACAGTCACCATAACCTTTCCAGCCGAAGGAACGGTCTTCAACTTTTTTGGTGCAGATTCTCCCTTGGTAGCCCATTGTTTGGATTGTTGTTTGGTCTCAGGAGTGTAGTAATGTATCCATGTTTCATCCACAGTGATGAAACGACGCTTAAAGTCCTGCGGATTCTTCCTGAACAGCTGCAAACGATCATTGCAACACTTCACACGATTCCGTTTTTGGTCAAGTGTGAGCAATCGCGGAACCCATCTTGCGGATAGCTTTCTCATGTCCAAATGTTTATGCAAAATGTTATGTACCCATTCATTCGAGACACCCACGGCACTAGCAATCTCACGCACATTTACTCTTCTGTCATCCATCACCATATCATGGATTTTATCAATGATTTCTGCAGTCATAACCTCCACAGGGAATCCAGAACATTCAGCATCACTTGTGCCCATATGGCCACTCCAAAAATTTTGAAACCACTTATAAACCGTTCTAACTGAAGGTGCAGAGTCACCGTAATGTTTATCAAGCTTCTCTTTAGTCTCCTGAGGCTTTTTGCCGTTCACAAAGTAATGTTTAATCACCACAAGAAATTCTTTTTCGTCCATTTTTTGACAATCACTCAACTTTCTTGATTCACGTGAATGACAGACCCAAAGAAATAGAAAAATACGGCTGAAACTTGGTGTGTTCTTTCCAAAGATGCTACTAACTAAATATGACGTCGATACGCATTGGTGGTGCCATCTCGCGGATTTTGCATGGATGTTTTAAACACCCCTCATATATACCAAATGCTAGTTGCAAAATAATGGATTATATTTAAATATTTTTAGATGTCAGGTAGCTCTGTATAAATGAAGTTAAAAGGAAATGCAGCTGTTAATTGTTTAAGAAATTTCTGGAATATTGGGACACAGATATTAATATGAAAAGTAAAAACTATAGTATTGATATATTCATTTTACTTCACTTCAATCCTGTTGTAATTAATATGAAATCTGAAATATCACTTAATATGTATTTTCATTTTCTCTTTTGTTTTAGCTGACTTGGGGAGACATTTTCTTTGCTGCACTGTGTGATTACATGAATTGTGTGGCTCAGTTTGATATTACAAAAGAGTATCCAAATCTAGCATCTCTTAAGAAGAAGACAAGTGAACTGCCAGCCATAAAAGAATGGATCAGCAAGAGACCAGTGACAAACCTTTGAGGCCACAATTGTTTCATAATGTTGAAGAAAATATAGAGAATGAATTATATTTTTAAATAATTGAACTTACATTGATTTAAATATGTAATTTTTTCTTGCTGTTTTATAACAGAAAAATAAGCTCCTGCAACAAAGTTGCATGTTTATATTAATTGTGTATCTTTACAATATATGCTAAAAACTGTTTCTCTTGTTTTGTTTCAAAAATATCACTTACATTGTTGTAAAAACAGAGCACAGGTCCCTTGTTCTTACACTCCTGTCCTGTGGGGGGGCTGGTATGCCAAAAACAAAACTCTGGAATATGTGTCTTCTATATTTGGTGTAGTTATATATTGGAAGAACAAGATGCTAGATCTGTAACGGTACAATAAACGAAAGTAAGACACAGAATGGCACATGAAGCACTGACTGATTTATTTTACATTTTGTGCTAGTACTATTTGCATGTAAACTTTTATAACTTGAAAATAAGATTTGGCAAGTCTTTTAGTTTATTATGTGAAAGGGACTGGCATCAGAGGGCTTACAACTGAACTACAATTGAAGTTCATGTTGTTGTTTAAACAAAGTAAGAATATAATTGTTTTACAGAGCTGCTGCTTAATATCCATGCCAGCAGACATTGAGATGGATGCAGAGAATCTGTTGTGATTATTGCAAACGGATAGTACACTTTACTCTCACAGAGGGTGTGTGTGAAGTGTGTCATGGGCAGAGCCACTGACCCAGGTGTTTATCTGCCTGCAGCAATAGGTCTGACCCAGTAGTTCTAACAATCCTTCCAATGCCCATGGATCAAGACTGAGCCTCATCCAGTGCTCTGTTTCCATTCTCCACTCTCCTGTGGATTGGCTTGCATGTAAAAATTTATTCCCTTTTCAGGGGTTTCAGTTCCCAGGCTTGTAGTCAAGGCATTATAATCTAGCTTAGTTACATCTGTGCTGACGGTGATGGTTTCATGGCATTATCACTCAATGTAGATACTAAGTGATGCCTACTGCACTTCAACACTGTGATCTGAGCTCCCACTAACAATATCAATCATAAATTGTCCCTAATGTTTGAAAAATAATGTAACAGTCATAGAGCAAATGTAATAATACTGTTCTCAAATCTGGTAATCATCTTATGAGAGATTCAACTTAACACAAGAAAGAAGAGCTTCATCTCATTTATCATAACAACACTACTATATTTTTCAGTATTTGATGTGAAAATAAGATTGTGAAATTTTACAGCCTGGTGGAAAATGTGGTCTGTATGGATTATGACAGTATGATATAGGTAGTGACTGTTCTTCATGTAAGGCTCATCATGAAGTTGCATTAAATAAATATTTAAAATGTTCATTTATATATGTGTGAATGCTCAATGATGAACAATAAGCTGGACAGGATAGAAATACATAAGATGGGTTAGAAAAATAATGAATCCAATACAAACTATAGATGATTGAAAAATGAGAAATGATGAAATCTATAATAATGTGTAGGAAAAAAGTAATGCAAAAGTAAAGATTAAATGTTGTATGACACCTCTGCTGAGTGACAGGCTAATGAAACAAACATCCCTGAAAAGGAAATTGGCAGTAGTGTGGATTGCAGAAATAAGAAAATAACTACAAAGAATCAGTATCAAAGAAACTGAAATAACAGAAAGAAACATTTAAAAAATAAAATATTGAATCTGGAAGGCTTTCAAAGCAGAAGAAAAAGAAACTGGAATGATATGGGGAGAAGATGAAGGCACAAGAAAAATAGGAAACAAAAACTAAACAGTAGGAACTGAAGTCATTACATGCTCCTAGTTGGTCAAAACAAAAATCGAAGAGACAAATTAAGCAACTGATCATACAGAAATAATCTGAAAATTAACTGAAAAAGTCATGATCTTTCATATAAGAAAGGAAAGTATTGCCCCAAATGTAAAAATTCATGGTTGTTGAGTTTCTCATATTAGAAACCAAATTTATAAGCTTGTAGATCCAAACTCAAATGACATGTGTGTATTACCTGCATACAATGTACACACTACACACACTAAACATACATCATTTCACCTGTCATCAGGAGTATGATAATGTCCACATGCCTCTATTAAATGTTTCTGTACACTGAAGTGACAAAAGTCATGGGAAAATAATATGCACATATGCGAATGGTTGTGGTATCACTTATACAATGTATAAAAGGATAGTGCACTGGTGGAGATGTCATTTGTACTCCAGTCGTTCATGTGAAAAGGTTGATGGTGTGATTATGGCTGCACGATGGGGATTAACAGACGGAGTGCAGATTGGTCATTGGAGGTAGACGCATGGGACATTCCATTTCAGAAATTTTTAAGGAATTAAATATTCTGAGATCCACAGGGTCAAGAATAACAAATTTCAGCCCTTACCTCTCACCATGGGCATCACAGTGGCCAGTGGCCTTCACTTAATAATTGAGAGCAGCGGTGTTTGTGTAGAGTTGTCAGTGCTAACAGACAATCAGCTCTGCATGAAATAGCTGCAGAAATCAATGTGGGACATACAAAGTCAGGACAGTGAAGTGAAACTTGGCATTAATGGGCTATAGCAGCAGATGACCAACACGAATGCCTTTGCTAACAGCCTGATATTGCCTGTAGCACCTCTCCTGGTCTCATGATTGTATTGTTTGATCCATAGTCTACTGGAAGATGGTGGCCTGGTCTGATGAGTCCCAATTTCAGTTGGTGATAGCTGGTGGTAGGGTGGCACAGACCCCACAAAGCCGTGGACCTAACTTGTGAACAAGGTAGTATGCTAGCTGGTGGTGGCTCCATAACAGTGTGGGCTGTGTTTACTTGGAATGGACTGGGTCCTCCGGTCCAACTGAACCAACCATTGACTGTAAATGATTATATTCAGCTACTTGGAGATCATTTGCACCCATTCATGGAGTTCATGTTATTAAACATGTCACCAGGCCACAATTCTTGGCAATTGGTTTGAAGAATATTCTGGACAATTTGAGTGAATGTTTTGGCCACCCAGATCGCTCAACATGAATCCCACTAAATATTTATAGGATTTAATCAAGAGGTCAGTTCATGTGCAAAATCCGGCACCAGCAACACTTTCAAATTTGTGGATGGCTATAAAGGTGGTATGGGTCAGTATTTCTACAGGGGAGAAAGTCTGGCTGGATATTTGATGGCGTCCCAAAACTTTTGTCACCTCAGTGTATGGTACCATTTGTGTGAAAAACTGAGTTAGGATGCCTTCAGATTGAAGGAAACATTTGTCACAGAAAGATGAAAGAAGATTAGCATTTTCCCATTATTATAAATGTTACTATGCAAGTATGTTGTGGCATGACAGAGCTGTTTTATTTTATAATTTTTATCAATATTAACATTTTTACCATCACCTAAATTGTATATTAGCACTCACCAGATGTCTTAGGACATAATAGGCAAAATAAATACAGAAAATGTCCTCACTTGCATCATTCAGTTTGTTTCCTACCACTTCCCTGATTAATAATACCGGGATGAGAAGCTGTATTGCCAGAGCCAGAGGCAACTACAATTACCTAGAGTGAGTACACTTGTTGATGGTATGCTCCAAATGTTATGCTTTTAGCCTGTTTATTCTATAAAAAACTGCATACTTGATTGGATAGTGCCATTTGTCCTTTTGTAATACCATCATGCTGTCTCACTGGACCACACTACATCAGGACAGTTTTCAATGAATAGTAGTTAAGATTTCAGATTATTCAACTTATTTTCATTTTGTACTTCATACTAGTCATGTTAGTAACTTCAATTGTTCAATAAGTGACTATTTCTGCGGTTGTACGTAGGTATTGCTCATAAACTCATCTGCGTATTTCATTTTAGTCAGTTCTCTACAACTGAGACACCTATTTATTGCAAAGGTTTCATATGACTAATTTTTTATTTCGCACTCAAAATCTTTTATACTCTACTGCCAGCCATTTCGGTGACCCTTAACTGTCAAATACCCAATAACATATTGTAAAGTAAAAGTGAAGTTCTGCATTCTGGCCCTGAGGGGCCAGTCAGGCCTACTGACTGTCATGTCATCCTCAGCCATTGGCATCATCAGATGCAGTATGGAGAGACATGTGGTCAGCAGGCTACAGTCCCTGTTGTCATTGGATTCCTTGACCTTGGAACCACCAGTAATCAGCTGAGCAGCTCTTCAGGTGGCCTCATAAGGCTGAGGGCACCCTGCACCAGTCTTTCCACAAATGAAAAATCTCTTGCAGTTCTGGGAATCGAACCTGGGTTCTCTGCATGGCAGTCATTAGCACTGACCACTCAGCTGTGGAGGTGGACATAAAATGCT
This sequence comes from Schistocerca americana, assembly GCF_021461395.2. Classification (NCBI taxonomy): domain Eukaryota; kingdom Metazoa; phylum Arthropoda; class Insecta; order Orthoptera; family Acrididae; genus Schistocerca; species Schistocerca americana. The sequence continues at coordinate 892,295,640 of NC_060120.1, forward strand.
ATCCATGTTCACATTCTTTTTCCCCCCATGTACCCTTCCAAATTTTGGCCGAACTTCACGAGTCATCTACAAGAGAAGTACAATGCTGTTTATGTTCACTCACCCATCTTTAAAAGTGGACACACAGTCTTCTCATAAACTATCACCACTACTACCCACAACAAAGAGTTCAATGACAACATGGTATTCCAGTTGTCCTATTTGAATGTAAAGCCCAGAAAAATACTCATAAAAATGTCATATAAACAAATCTGTTCTGCAAGTCAAATTGATATCTTCTGGGCTAGCAGTGTAACCCATATTAACACACAGTCAGTACAATACTGAAAAGAGGAAACACCCAGCAAATTCATGTTGTTAAAAGTATCTAATGAAACACTGTGTTGAATCACTACCACATAGTTTTCAGAACCTACATGTGATATAAAGACAAATCTTTGGGGGAAAATGTGAGTGATCATAACAATGTGCAAACAGGTAGATAATAATGATCAAATAGCAAATTTCCTGGTATTGGCTGTCATTAATAAGGTGTGATGTTACTGACCTGTTTTACGCCTTCTCTGTCTCAAGGATGTGCACCAGTCTAATATTTCTCTGATGATTATTAAGTTATAAAAGCAGTTACAAATGATGCAATGTATCACAGTCAATTTTACTTTCAAATTTCATTCATATTTATTGTTACTGTACACCTCAGATGATCAGCTTGCTGATAGTATGAAATAGATTCCACAACACAGATCAGTAAGTTATACATACTATAAATGGCCTGAAAAATTCTTATTTGTTAAACATATCTAAAAACAAAGATGATGAGACTTACCGAACAAAAGCGCTGGCAGGTCGATAGGCACACAAACATACACACAAAATTCTAGCTTTCGCAACCAACGGTTGCTTCGTCAGGAAAGAGGGAAGGAGAGGGAAGACGAAAGGATGTGGGTTTTAAGGGAGAGGGTAAGGAGTCATTCCAATCCCGGGAGCGGAAAGACTTACCTTAGGGGGAAAAAAGGACGGGTATACACTCGAGCGCGAGCGCGAGCGCGAGCGCGCGAGCGCGAGCGCGCGAGCGCGAGCGCGAGCGCGCGCGCGCGCGCGCGCGCGCGCACACATATCCATCTGCACATACACAGACACAGACACAAGCAGACATTTGTAAAGCCAAAGAGTTTCGGCAGAGATGGCAGTCGAGGCGGAAGTAAAGAGGCAAAGATGTTGTTGAAAGACAGGTGAGGTATGAGCGGCAGCAACTTGAAATTAGCGGAGGTTGAGGCCTGGTGGATAACGAGAAGAGAGGATATACTGAACGGCAAGTTCCCATCTCCGGAGTTCTGACAGGTTGGTGTTAGTGGGAAGTATCCAGATAACCCGGACGGTGTAACACTGTGCCAAGATGTGCTGGCCGTTCACCAAGGCATGTTTAGCCACAGGGTGATCCTCATTACCAACAAACACTGTCTGCCTGTGTCCATTCATGCGAATGGACAGTTTGTTTCTGGTCATTCCCACATAGAAAGCTTCACAGTGTAGGCAGGTTAGTTGGTAAATCACGTGGGTGCTTTCACACGTGGCTCTGCCTTTGATCCTGTACACCTTCCGGGTTACAGGACTGGAGTAGGTGGTGGTGGGAGGGTGCATGGGACAGGTTTTACACCGGGGGCGGTTACGAGGGTAGGAGCCAGAGGGCAGGGAAGGTGGTTTGGAGATTTCATAGGGATGAACTAAGAGGTTATGAAGGTTAGGTGGATGGCAGAAAGACACGCTTGGTGGAGTGGGGAGGATTTCATGAAGGATGGATCTCATTTCAGGGCAGGATTTGAGGAAGTTGTATCCCTGCTGGAGAGCCACATTCAGAGTCTGATCCAGTACCGGAAAGTATCCTGTCACAAGTGGGGCACTTTTGTGGTTCTTCTGTGGGAGGTTCTGTGTTTGAGGGGATGAGGATGTGGCTCTGGTTATTTGCTTCTGTACCAGGTCTGGAGGGTAGTTGCGGGATGTGAAAGCTGTTTTCAGGTTGTTGGTGTAATGGTTCAGGGATTCCGAACTGGAGCAGATTCGTTTGCCACAAAGACCTAGGCTGTAGGGAAGGGACCATTTGATGTGGAATGGGTGGCAGCTGTCATAATGGAGGTACTGTTGTTTGTTGGTGGGTTTGATGTGGACGGACGTGTGAAGCTGGCCATTGGACAGATGGAGGTCAATGTCAAGGAAAGTGGCATGGAATTTGGAGTAGGACCAGGTGAATCTGATGGAACCAAAGGAGTTGAGGTTGGAGAGGAAATTCTGGAGTTCTTCTTCACTGTGAGTTCAGATCATGAAGATGTCATCAATAAATCTGTACCAAACTTTGGGTTGGCAGGCCTGGGTAACGAAGAAGGCTTCCTCTAAGCGACCCATAAATAGGTTGGCATACGAGGGGGCCATCCTGGTACCCATGGCTGTTCCCTTTAATTGTTGGTATGTCTGGCCTTCAAAAGTGAAGAAGTTGTGGGTCAGGATGAAGCTGGCTAAGGTAATGATGAAAGAGGTTTTAGGTAGGGTGGCAGGTGATCGGCGTGATAGGAAGTGCTCCATCGCAGCGAGGCCCTGGACATGTGGAATATTAGTGTATAAAGAAGTGGCATCAATGGTTACAAGGATGGTTTCCAGGGGTAACAGACTGGGTAAGGATTCCAGGGGTTCGAGAAACTGGTTGGTGTCTTTGATGAAGGATGGGAGACTGCATGTAATGGGTTGAAGGTGTTGATCTACGTAGGCAGAAATACGTTCTGTGGGGACTTGGTAACCAGCTACAATGGGACGGCCAGGATGATTGGGTTTGTGAATTTTAGGAAGAAGGTAGGAGGTAGGGGTGCGGGGTGTCGGTGGGGTCAGGAGTTGATGGAGTCAGGTGAAAGGTTTTGTAGGGGGCCTAAGGTTCTGAGGATTCCTTGAAGCTCCGCCTGGACATCAGGAATGGGATTACCTTGGCAAACTTTGTATGTGTTGTTGTCTGAAAGCTGACGTAGTCCCTCAGCCACATACTCCCGACGATCAAGTACCACGGTTGTGGAACCCTTGTCCGCCGGAAGAATGACGATGGAACGGTCAGCCTTCAGATCACGGATCGCTTGGGCTTCAGCAGTGGTGATGTTGGGAATAGGATTAAGGTTTTTTAAGGAGGATTGAGAGGCAAGGCTGGAAGTCAGAAATTCCTAGAAGGTTTGGAGAGGGTGATTTTGAGGAAGAGGAGATGGGTCCCGCTGTGACGGAGGATGGAACTGTTCCAGGCAGGGTTCAATTCGGATAATGTCTTGGGGAGTTGGATCATTAGGAGTAGGATTAGGATCATTTTTCTTCGTGGCTAAGTGATATTTCCAGCAGAGAGTACAAGTGTAGGACAGTAAATCTTTGACGAGGGCTGTTTGGTTGAATCTGGGAGTGAGGCTGAAGGTGAGGCCTTTGGATAGGACAGAGGTTTCGAATTGGGAGAGAGGTTTGGAGGAAATGTTAACTACTGAATTAGGGTGTTGTGGTTCCAGATTGTATTGATTGGAATTTTGAGGTTTTAGGGGGAGTGGGGCTGGAAGTGGGAGATTGAGTAGATGGGAGAGACTGGGTCTGTGTGCAATGAGAGGAGGTTGAGGTTTCCTGGAAAGGTTGTGAAGGGTGAGTGAGTTGCCTTTCCGGAGGTGGGAAACCAGGAGATTGGATAGTTTTTTAAGGTGGAGGGTGGCATGCTGTTCTAATTTGCGGTTGGCCTGTAGGAGGATGCTCTGAACAGCCGGTGTGGATGTGGGAGAGGAAAGATTGAGGACTTTTATTAAGGATAGGAGTTGACGGGTGCGTTCATTGGCTGAGTTGATGTGTAGGTGAAGGATTAGGTGGGTGAGGCCCTCTCCAAACCTTCCAGGAATTTCTGACTTCCAGCCTTGCCTCTCAATCCTTCTTAAAAAAACCTTAATCCTACTCCCAACATCACCACTGCTGAAGCCCAAGCTATCCGTGATCTGAAGGCTGATCCTTCTATCATCATTCCATCAGGATCACCCTGTGGCTAAACATGCCTTGGTGCACGGCCAGCACATCTTGGCACAGTGTTACACCATCCGGGTTATCTGGATACTTCCCATTAACACCAACCTGTCAGAACTCCGGAGATGGGAACTTGCCGTTCAGTATATCCTCTCTTCTTGTTATCTGCCAGGCCTCAACCTCCGCTAATTTCAAGTTGCCGCCGCTCATACCTCACCTGTCTTTCAACAACATCTTTGCCTCTTTACTTCCGCCTCGACTGACATCTCTGCCGAAACTCTTTGCCTTTACAAATGTCTGCTTGTGTCTGTGTATGTGCGGATGGATATGTGTGTGTGTGCGCGAGTGTATACCCGTCCATTTTTCCCCCTAAGGTAAGTCTTTCCGCTCCCGGGATTGGAATGACTCCTTACCCTCTCCCTTAAAACCCACATCCTTTCGTCTTTCCCTCTCCTTCCCTCTTTCCTGACGAAGCAACCATTGGTTGCGAAAGCTAGAATTTTGTGTGTATGTTTGTGTTTGTTTGTGTGTCTATCGACCTGCCAGCGCTTTTGTTCGGTAAGTCTCATCATCTTTGTTTTTAGATATATTTTTCCCACGTGGAATGTTTCCCTCTATTATATTCATATCATTAATTTGAACCCAACAATTACGTTTGTTATTGTATTTGTTAAACACATAGACCTGACACAAAAGTTTCCTGCCAAACTCTAAGGCTACTGTTTTGTGTGTGATACCTATTTATAGATGTGTATATTACAGAAATTACAAAGTAGTAAAATACACGACTATTAGATACTCCCACTTTGCTCTGTTACATCACCTCTCACCTCCAACCCCAACCCCCACCCCAAAATCCTATACCAACCCCACAAAAAACTGGATTAAACTGATAGATATTGAAAGTACGTTACTGGATGAGATGATGTGGAAAAAAAAAAAATCACAAAATACACAGTGTAGTCAAAACATAATAAATCACAAGCTGTCACAAACCATTAAATATAATTCAGTTTTGAAAAGTATAAATAACAGTTATACATTACAGATTTTCATAAATTAAATTTTACAAATATGAAATCATCAGTAACAATTTTGTACATTGATATGCAACTTATTGTAAAAAAAAATTTGAATTCTTGGAAATATTTGTCCATTTCACTGATTTTTCACAAGAAATTTATGGAAACACTTTTACAGTTGCCTTTAATGTGGCATTACTACTTTTTTCATTTCTCGTCTTTATTTCACATATGTGATTCTTCAACATTTTTGTGTGGTTCAACTTACTAATTCCTCCCTTATACTGTCCAAATACTTTGTTCACTTCTTCCACTAAGACAATTTCTCAGCTCAACTCCCAACATCCACTAGTACTTTCTACTACTCTTACCACCACTCAGTGTTCATTTGCTCATCACTAAGTATTCTACATTCTGTATCAAAAAAGTTAAGTTTCAATTAAGTGGATATAAACTGTATTGGAAGATACAAATAATCTCAGAATTAAATCAAATTATTAATTTTTAAAATCCAGCTACTTTTGAATTTTTTGAAATCTGTTGTTAATTTCTGTCAGGTAATTATTTATTCCATATTCAGTTATTTTGATTCCGCATGAACATACTTTCCAAAGCAATCCAATACTTGCATGGTGATGCAATTAGCCAAACATTAAGATCAGGCAAAAGTGTGAAATATCTTTGCATTTCTTGTTGATGAGTCCTTTGGGGCATTCGATACTTCTCTGCCAGTGTCTTCTCGCTGTGTTCCATAATGTATATCCTCTATTGCTGGTCATCTGTATTCTGTTAGTAAATTAACAAAGTATGTGTCACTAATATTGTTCACACTTCTTCTCACAAGTAGTGACCCTAACCAGTGCCATGTCAGGCGACAAACACATCAGAAGCAAGGATCTTGTGTCTGCTGCTGTGAATGCCACCTCTTGAGGGCAGCTGTTGTGTACCTCAGAGGAAGTAACTACTGTTCCACCGGCAATGATAAATTTCAGACAAGTGCCAGGCACTTCGTGTGACTTGGGTCTCATGGACAATTCGCCAGGAAGAACCATGAGGATAATTTTGTTGCCCCATCATACATGCTACAACAACCAGACCTATATTTCCAGCTCCTAGAACTTTCAGTTTCCACCTGTGGTATCAGTCATGACAACCTTTAGTTTGTTCTTACAATTGGAGCATTAGACTCCAACACTTCGGGGTTGTTGTCTGATATTGTGCATAACATGCTACAAGTGTGGAAATATGTGCACCTTACAGACAATGTGCTTCATCAAGTGTGTAAACTGACAGATCTTCAAATCCAACAAGTCTTGACAGATGAAATTATTGCTGACAAATGACCTTCTGTATTCTGGCATCATTTCTGGCCACTAATGTCTGAATCTGAAGTATTAGAGGCAATACTGAAACAACTGTCAGTTAATCAGTTGCCTCTTGTTGTCAAAAGTGCTTAGGTTTCCAGTCACACTTCAAATTTGTAATTGCAGTTGCCCACTGCTGATCAAATATATAATATATTGTTACATGATAACACAATTTGTGCTCCACAAACTGGAAATGGCATCACAAATTTATTACAGGGGGCATTGCTAGAGGGGAGGAGCATTCTGTGACTTCAGCACTCTCCAGTGACAATCTCAGCAAGGTCCAGTAAGCCCCAGCAGTCCATTGCTTGCCAGAGGATGAATCACTCATTGTGACATCAGAAAGTACTTAAGACAGTGTTGGTATCATTCCCACTTTGGATGGCTGGCTGGAAAATGTATCCATCAATGCAACTACCCAAACAAGAACAGCATTTCATGCATAGACATGACTGACTGCTGTGATGTAATATGCCTACACCCTACCATGACAAGAAATTATGTATTAGCTAATGTCAACAATGTGAACACTCATTTGCAAGAAGATGGATTTTTTGCACTGTTAACAGTTTTATTACTCGACACTGCTGGTACATCCAGCATTCTACCAGTGAAATTTGAAGACCAATCTTCCATTGCCTTCTGGCTCACCACTGACTCCCGACAGTTACCCTGTTCCACACAACCAGTATTTTGCAGCTGCATAATGAAGTGCTCAGCTGTTGAGCATTCTCGATTTCCAAAAAGCATATAACTAGATTCGGGATACTGTAAAGACAGAAGTGATCACACCATTTGGCCTCTCTGAAACGTCAGAATGCCATTTTGTCTTAAAAAAGCAGCCAAACATGGCAGTGTTTCATCGATGAAGGGCTTTGTGGCCAACCCTTCTGTTTTGCTTATCTGGAAGACGTGTTGTTTCTCAAATTCCACTGTGGAACATGACAAACATCTACATATTATTTCTGATAGACTTTCACATTACATGTTGAAAACTAACAAAGGAAAATATGTGCTCGTGCAGGAAGAGGTGGACTTTGTTGGACATAATGTTACCTCTTGCACATACAGCCCTTACAAAATAAGAGGGACTTGATTCAGACTGAGTTTCCTCCAGAGAACGTCCCTCGTCAACTCTAGCTTAAGGGATGTAGTGATTCTAGCGCATCCTATTCCCTTCGTGCCTGTACCTATTGTAGTTGATGCAAGCCAAACAACAACAGCAATTAATTAGTACATAGCAGCCACTTGTATTATTTTCCAGAAAATTGTTGGAGTCACAATCAGAATGAAGCACCTATGACAGAGAACTTATTGGTTAAATATTCATTATTTCATTCTATTTTTTAAAGAACTCTCTTGGACTGTACTGTGTCACCATTATATCACTCAAAATAGGAGACAGTTTTAACTTGAGTATAATAACTTTTCATAAGTCTTCATAACATACCCAAAACCACACAGATGTTTTCTTGCAACAAATGCTATCTGTCTTACACAATCATATTTTGATATTAACAAATATTTGTTACGCCATTTGTCTCTACTTATTACTACATTATTTTAATTACAATTAGCTGTCTATTGAGGTGCAGTCACAGAAAGTAACTAATGCAGACGGAATGTCTAACAAGTGACTGATAGCTGCTATGCTCCACAATACTTAGACCCATGTTGTTGTTGTTGTTGTTGTTGTGGTCATCAGTCGTGAGACTGGTTTGATGCAGCTCCCCATGCTACTCTATCCTGTGCAAGCTTCTTCATCTCCCAGTACCTACTGCAGCCAACATCCTTCTGAATCTGCTTAGTGTATTCATCTCTTGGTCTCCTTCTATGATTTTTACCCTCCACGCTGCCCTCCAATACTAAATTGATGATCCCTTGATGCCTCAGAACGTGCCCTACCAACTGATCCCTTCTTCTAGTCAAGTTGTGCCACAAACTTCTCTTCTCCCCAATCCTATTCAACACCTCCTCATTAGTTATGTGATCTACCCATGTAATCTTCAGCATTCCTCTGTATCACCACATTTCAAAAGCTTCTATTCTCTTCTTGTCTAAACTATTTATCGTCCATGTTTCACTTCCATACATGGCTACACTCCATACAAATACTTTCAGAAATGACTTCCTGACACTTCAATCAGTACTCAATGTTAACAAATTTCTCTTCTTCAGAAACGCTTTCCTGGCCATTGCCAGTCTACATTTTATATCCTCTCTACTTCGACCATCACCAGTTATTTTGCTCCCCAAATAGCAAAACTCCTTTACTACTTTAAGTGTCTCATTTCCTAATCTAATTCCAACAGCATAACCCGACTTAATTCAACTACATTCCATTATCCTCATTTTGCTTTTGTTGATGTTCATCTTATACCCTCCTTTCGAGAAACTGTCCATTTTGTTCAACTGGTTTTCCAAGTCCTTTGCTGTCTCTGACACAATTACAATGTCATCGGCGAAGCTCAAAGTTTTTATTTCTTCTCCATGGATTTTAATACCTACTCTGAACTTTTCTTTCGTTTCTTTTACTGCTTGCTCAATATACAGATTGAATAGCATCAGAGAGAGGCTACAACCCTGTCTCACTCCCTTCCCAACCACTGCTTCCCTTTCATGTCCCTCGACTCTTGTAACTGCCATCTGGTTTCTGTACAAATTGTAAATAGTGTTTCGCTCCCTGTATTTTACCCCTGCCACCTTCAGAATTTGAAAGAGAGTATTCCAGTCAACATTGTCAAAAGCTTTCTCTAAGTCTACAAATGCTAGAAACGTAGGTTTGCCTTTCCTTAATCTTTCTTCTAAGATTTCTACGGAATCCAAACTGATCTTCCCTGAGGTTGGCTTCTACCAGTTTTTCCATTTGTCTGTAAAGAATTCGCGTTAGTATTTTGCAGCTGTGACTTATTAAACTGATAGTTCAGTAATTTTCACATCTGTCAACACCTGCTTTCTTTGGGATTGGAATTATTATATTCTTCTTGAAGTCTGAGGGAATTTCGCCTGTCTCATACGTCTTGCTCACCAGATGGTAAAGTTTTGTCTGGACTGGCTCTCCCAAGTCTGTCAGTAGTTCTAATGGAATGTTGTCTACTCCCGGGGCCTTGTTTCGACATAGGTCTTTCACTGCTCTGTCAAACTCTTCACGCAGTGTCATATCTCCAATTTCATCTTCATCTACCTCCTCTTCCATTTCTATAATATTGTCCTCAAGAACATCGCCCTTGTGTAGACCCTCTATATACTCCTTCCACCTTTCTGCTTTCCCTTCTTTGCTTAGAACTGGGTTTCCATCTGAGCTCTTGATATTCATGCAAGTGGTTCTCTTTTCTCCAAAGGTCTCTTTAATTTTCCTATAGGCAGTATCTATCTTACCCATCATGAAATAAGCCTCTACATCCTTACATTTGTCCTCTAGCCGTCCCTGCTTAGCCATTTTGCACTTCCTGTAGATCTCATTTTTGAGACGTCTGTATTCCTTTTTGCCTGCTTCATTTACTGCATTTTTATATTTTCTCCTTTCATCAATTAAATTCAGTATATCGTCAGTTGCCCAAGGATTTCTACTAGCCCTCATCTTTTTACCAACTTGATCCTCTGCTGCCTTCACTATTTCAACTCTCAAAGCTACCCATTCTTCTCCTACTGTATTTCTTTCCACCATTCCTATCAATTGTTCCCTTATGCTCTCCCTGAAACTCTGTACAACCTCTGGTTCTTTCATTTTATCCCGGTCCCATCTCCTTCAATTCCCACCTTTTTGCAGTTTCTTCAGTTTTAATCTACAGTTCATAACCAATAGATTGTGGTCAGAGTCCACATCTGCCCCTGGAAATGTCTTACAATTTAAAATGTGGTTCCCAGTCTTACCATTATATAATTTATCTGAAACCTGTCAGTATCTCCAGGGTTCTTCCATGTATACAACCTTCTTTCATGATTCTTGAACCAAGTGTTAGCTGTGATTAAGTTACGCTCTGTGCAAAATTCTACCAGACGGCTTCCTCTTTCATTTCTTAGCCCCAATCCATATTCACCTACTACGTTTCCTTCTCTTCATTTTCCTGCTGTCGAATTCCAGTCACCCATGGCTATTAAATTTTCATCTCCCTTCAATACCTAAATAATTTATTTTATCTGATCATACATTTCATCAACTTCTTCATCATCTGCAGAGCTAGTTCGCATATAAACTTGTACTACTGTAGCAGACGTGGGCTTCGTGTCTATCTTGGCCACAATAATGCGTTCATTATGCTGTTTGTAGTAGCTTATCCGCACTCCTATTTTTTTATTCATTATTAAACCTACTCCTGCATTACCCCTATTTGATTTTGTATTTATAACCCTGTAATCACCTGACCAAAAGTCTTGTTCCTCCTGCCACCGAACTTCACTAATTCCCACTATATCTAACTTTAACCTATCCATTTCCCTTTTTAAATTTTCTAACCTACCTGCCCGATTAAGGGATCTGACATTCCACACTCCGATCCGTAGAATGCCAGTTTTCTTTCTCCTGATAACGATGTCCTCTTGAGCTGTCCCCGCCCGGAGATCCGAATGGAGGACTATTTTACCTCCGGAATATTTTACCCAAGAGGACACCATCATCATTTAATCATACAGTAAAGCTGCATGGCCTCGGGAAAAATTACGACTGTAGTTTCCCCTTGCATTCAGCTGCTCGCAGTACCAAAACAGCAAGGCCATTTCGGTTGGTGTTACAGGGCCAGATCAGTCAATCATCCAGACTGTTGCCCCCGCAACTACCGAAAAGGCTGCTGCCCCTCTTCAGCAACCACACGTTTGTCTGGCCTCTCAACAGGTACCCCTCCATTGTGGTTGCACGCACGGTACGGCTATCTGTATCGCTGAGGCATGCAAGCCTCCCCACCAAAGGCAAGGACCATGGTTCATGGGGGGGGGGACTTAGACCACTCTATAGCATGTTGGGCATGTTCAGGGATAAGTGAGTGGTGTTGACACACTGTTGTTCCCAGGACAAATGCTGTTAACAGTTACAAATAACTTTTATTGATTCTGATACATTATGTAGTGGGGTAGGCATGCCTCTCCTTGTTGACCCTGACTGGGGCTCATGAATGGGTGGTGACTTCCGCTTGGTGCTGCTGAGCTCGTGCTTCATGCTGCTGAGTCTGGCAGCCTTTGTAGGCCACGGCCTTTTATGTTAGCGATGCTTCTTGTTGTACTGTAATGGTGTCCCAGTAGGGAGATGGCCCTTATGCCTTGTATGCAGCGGTGGCATCAGCCTGTGAAGTCTACTGTGTGCAATGTGCAACCCCCTCTTGTCTGAGAGAAGCTGGCAGGTAGCTGGCAGCGTTGCACCAATTCCCATTAGAAACCCAATGTCAGTGACAGCAGGCATGGAAAGCAGGATGATCACACAAAGACCTGTGAAGGACTTAATGCAGACAACAGGCACAGCTCGATTTCGAACCCTTGGCGGCATCTGGCAGAGCCCAGTCATCTCACTGGCCAGCAGTGCCCTGGCATCGAGGTGGTACTGTTTACTTCCAGCATTGGCTACTGATTCCTGCCTTAAAATCCGGACTTATTTATATGACTCTAGTGTCCACTTGTTTCACTAAAACCCAGTGCTTATTCATGATACCATAACAAGAGGCTTGCCCTGGTGTGGTCATCACTCCCCTTACTGTGTGGTTACTCAGCTATCCTCACTGTGCAGTCAGCTGGCATGTCCATATTTTTGATCAATATGTCATACTGGCTGCTATCGACTCATGGCTATTAACACAATGCCCTGTGGCACTCTCATGTTAGCTTTCTCTTGCTTTTGTTAAAACCAATAATGTTCTGAACAAAGGCTGGGTCACGGCACTACATTGCCCTTCTGTGTTGGAGAAGACCCAGTCCCTGGGGACTTACCCTGGCCCAGTTCTATGCTTAATCCATGAAACTAGTACCCAATACTAACTCTGCTATTCTTAACTACAATGCAAATTACTGTGCTAAACCCAGATTTCATAAATCTGTCTTTCATCTCTCACTCAGGGTATCCCATTTGAAGAAACCTGGACGCACCCCTTTTATGAATATATGAGAGCTAGGCAGAACAAAATCAGAGTTGCCATGGTGCTAGGAGCTGCGATGCTCAAGGTCTCAGTTACCTGTTGTGTACAATACACGTATTGTTCTACATGCTGCAACAATTGCGCTGTAGTGATCCACCTGCCCTATACTGCTATCATCCTGCTTAATGAATTCCCTAGATTGCCAGCAAGGAAAGCAAGGTTTTTTTTGGACGTTATCTCTAGAGGTTGGCCTGGCCAGTACGGCTGTGGCTATGTGACATTTAGTAGAGTAACTCCATACAGTAGCTGCAAAATGAGATGAGGCTCCTGTAACATCACATATAGTCATGTTGATCAACAGTCGACTACCTTACAATTCTAAATATACAGCCCCCATGAGTTTCCCTTGCTCATAGCAACTAGCGGTCACCACTATATCATTGTACAGTGGGTATATCCAATGTAAACTGGCTTCTAAAATGTGGTTCCGGTTTGATCAGATCTTTTTGGCAAGGACATTCCGGTGTTTTATCCCTGAAGAGTTGCATGATGCATGTGCTCCTACATGTCACAGTTCAGCTCACCCTCACTCATCATCGCTTGTTGATACCTATCTTCCATTAATGGCAGCATCTTCTCTTCTCTTACTTGCATAAATTTCCCAACTTCTTCTAACTTTACTGGATAAGTATGCACCACCAAACCTAGCAGCCTTATTCTTCAGCCTTTCTGATGTATGGCAACTTGAGGACAGTGACCAATATCACCTCCCTTCCCCCAAGCAGCCTGCCATCTCTGAACAGCATGTCTCAATTCACTTACGAGAAGACCTTCTCTAACACAAGCATGTAACTTTATCCAAAACGGCATTAGTACCCAAAAGAAAAATATGCAGAAATTGCAAAAATCACACAAGATACCAATTAATTACTTGACCTCAATAGATAATGAGATTGAGGTTTCTGAACCTCTCTATCCTGTCATTCATCTGTCCACTTCTTCCTTTACTTCTCTCTCCTCACTTTTATCAGTACTGCTTATGGAATTGCTTCTGGCTCACCCTTGTATAGTCATAGATGCCTAACATGCACAATTATTGTTATCTTCATCGGCAGCTGCAGCTTCACATTTACCGGTGATGTAGTTTCAATTACTTGGTTCAGTCCCTGGTACTGTTTTACAGACTTCTTTGCCTTTCCCTTGATGGGGTCATCCATTGAGCCAGTTTATATTAAGGTAACGATTTCACTCACTTGATCACCTCTTCCTGCATCTCCCACACATTGTATTTGCTCACTGAACACCTCTGTACTTTCCTTAGCGTTTTAGCAAACTCCCACACTGCCTTTCCTTTCCTTCCACCTTTCTGTTTAATAATACCGAATGGTGATGGCTTCTTTTTTCCCAACCACCATGAGTGGCAACAGCTGTATACTAGTGTGTACTTTGGAGTTGTGTGCACTCATCATGAAGGATAGGTACATATCTCAGTCTGAATGGTATGAGCTCAATTAATAACTAAGCATCTTCCCAATTGTTCGGTGCTCTCATTCCATTCTTTCATCAGCTTGTGGATGAAGTCGACTGGTTCTCAGTTGTTTCACGTTTAGCAATGGACAAAACTCGTTCATCATGTCTGACATGAAGTTCATCACCTGCTACACAATTATTGTCTAAAGGTGCCCAGACTTCAGTATCCACCTATTGATCAACACTTTTTCGATCATCACTGCCTTTCGGTCTGGCATCGGTACCATATTGATGTAACAAGAAAAATTGACTATTACAATCAACATAAAATGACTGCCTATTGATGTTCGGTTGAATGGGTATAACACGCCCGCCCCAGTGAAACTCAACAGTTCCATTGCTTCTTACAGCCTCTGTAACAGTACTAGCTTCTAACTCAAATTTCCTCACTGCACACAATCCAAACAATACCTGACGTATCGATCAATGCCATCTTTCTTTCCCTTCCACCAGTACTTTCCAGTCACTCTGTGATTCGTCTCCTGGTATCCCCCACGGCCCTATAAAATGTGATCAAGCATCACACATAACACTTCTAGTTACAGCTTGGCTGCCACTGCTATAAGTGGTCCTAATCTCGTCTCTCTACATAATAATCTGTTTTGTATGTTAAACCACTGTTGCTCACCATACTGCTCACACTCTTCGTCGGTGCTCTGCACTGCTTGCCATTCCCCATGATCGTTACCTAGTACCTGTGTTACAGTTATTTGCTGATTTGTCCGTCTGCACTTTCTTCCTTGGTTTGTGGGTTACTTCAGACTCAAATCCTCTAAGATTATTTGCTGATTTGTCCGTCTGCACTTTCTTCCTTGGTTTGTGGGTTACTTCAGACTCAAATCCTCTAAGATTCAATGCTCACCTTGTCAGTTGGCTGGGTGGGTTCTTCAAACCTAGTAACTACTTCAGAGCAGTGAGGTCCATCACTATCTTGAACTTACTTGCTTACAGGTAACACCAGAAGTATGTCGCTCCACACATCAAGCTAATTATTACCCCCTCTCTGCTTAGAACAATTCTTTTCCACCACGTTTAATGCACAGAGAAATTCATGACTTCACCTGCCAGCAAACACTTGCTAAACATTTGCATCTGGCTGTATCAGAAAACAGATGAAGATGGATGCTCTGGACTGAGAGCTACTCTACTACTAGCTCTACCAGTGGTCCATCTTCTTCGTATAGTCAGGATGACTGGTCTCCTTAGAAGATATAACTCGAATGAAATGCAAGTAAAGAATGATAATGAGGCAAGGTGAATTCACAGTTTTATCTCGGTTTCCAAAGAATGTCAAAATTCCCAGGCCCGCATGCTAAGAATCCATTACCGCTGATAGCCCAAAGCCTGCAGCTACTAAGAGAAGTGGAAGAGACTGTTGCAACTGCCTCCAGCTGGCACCTGTTGCACATGGGGGAGAGAACTATCAACGAAGTAATCATGATGAAACAAGAAGTGGCTGCTTGTCGTTAGCTGCCATCTTATGGATTTTAATTAATGAATTAGTGACTAAAGCAATCAAAAGAAAATTTGGATACGGTGACTCCTTTACCAGAGCATATTACTGACAGTTCTCCTGGCTCAGTCCCACGAAAGTAAACATGTAAAATTTTACTATACAGTTTCAATGAAACTGAACTACATTAACATACCAAAATGCAAGTTAGATGACTACAATCATTTAATTTTATTAATTATATGGCACTATTATCCAAGGGAAACCTCTTGATATTTGATGTGCTCCAAAGGGAACTCGTTAAACCCTGATGGTAGCTAATACTGTGGGGAGGAATGCAGTGACGACATACGTACATTTGGAACACAACATTGTATGGTAGCGAAACATGAGGGACTGTGGGAAAATCAGAACAGAAGAGAATCGAAGCATTTGAGATGTGTTGCTATGGACACATGTTGAAAATTAGATACACTGATCAGGTGAGGAAGGAGGAGGTTCTGGGCAGAATCGGAGAGGAAAGGAATATGTGGAAAATAAATATGATGATGGTATCTGTTCTTTCGGTTAAGGCTCACTGGCCATTTGACCATCTACTGTGAGGATGCACACACATTACCCGAACTCTTACGGGAATCGGTAAAGCAACGAGTAATTAGTGTAATGGGCAGCGGCACTATGAATATAGGGCGGGACAATAAGTTGGGAATGTGGGTCTCATGGGAGGCGAGCCAGAGATTAGTCCCTGCAGTCGCACTATCCTCTGTGTCCCTGCAGTCGCACTATCCTCTGTGTCCTCAGTGGCTCAGAGCATCTGCCATGTAAACAGGAGATCCTGGGATCGAGTCACGGCCAAGGCACACATTTTCAACTGTTCCCATTGATGTATATCAACGCCCGTATGCAGCTAAGGGTATTCATTTCATTGTACTGATTTAATTGTAATTTCATATGTGGAAAACACTGACAAGAAGTAGTGACCTGACTGTAGGACATCTGTTAACACATCAGGGAATAACTTCCATGGTACTAGAGGGAGATGTAGAGTGTAAACACCGTATAGGAAGACAGAGATTGGAGTACATCCAGCAAATAACTGAAGACGTAGATTGCTACTCTGGGATGAAGAGGTTGGCACAGGAGAGGAATTTGTGGTGGACTGCATCAAACGAGTCACAAGACTGATGACTCAAAAAAGTGGTCTTCCGAAGACAGGCTGACTGTCACTCTATTGGACGTACTTCCTTTGTCATCAAATCAGCCTGCTCTAGACTGATGAGGTTCTGGGTGACAAATCATTCTGGCAGTAAGGAGTTAAAGGTAGATGAGCAACTGGAGGTTGGGGCACATTTTTGTACCTGAGAAGGGAAATGTCACGTGCATGTGCATGAACCAGCTGTTGTCATTGGCATGGAACACTTCAGTTACACCAGTTTAATCCAGCTTCTTCGGCTGAGGAAGTAAGGCAGCAGTGGAGTTGGATTCTCCAATCTTCATTGAGTAAGAAAAATGCTGTCTGCAACTGTAAATCTCTTATTCAAATCGCATCCGTACCCACAAGTACGTTATCCACGCCCGAATCTGCAGATATAAAAATTTTGTAAACCACTTTAAACCTCCAGCGGTCAATCATCATTACATAATAGTACAATGTAGCCAGCACATCCTCGATGGTTTCGTCGAAATTTCTCACAATGGTAGTCGAGGGATTTTGGGGTTTCAGCAAAAATATCACCATGTACAACTTCTCAAAGTATAAAACTCTTTACTGGCGATATTGATGCATTAGTTTTTTGCCAAAGCGACTTCATTATTTGTGATAGCATCAAGAATTTTGACAGTTCAGTTAGTGTTAAAAAACTTATTATACTATTTTTCCAGTGTCACACCCCTCTTTCAAAATATTTAGAGTCCCATCTTGAGAATATACTGGTTTACACTAAAGCAAGCCACTAAATCTTTGATTTTCACCTTGGCATCAAACATAGCCAAATTTCTGTCAAATCGTCGTTTTCAATTTTGAGTCCGGCATTAGTGCCATCCTGCTTCAGCTTACTCTTACACCTTAAATTTGTGTCCACTATAACATACTCGTGTGCAAAACTTAAGGACGAAATTAGTTTTGACATTGTCCTTGCATAAAGTTAAGCATCGGCATGCCGGTAAGGAACGTTAGAGCATAGAGGGCTGTGAAGAAGACGTCAGCCAATAGTACGCTGACCGACCCCTCTCTAGGACGACAACGAGACAGCAGAGACCTCTAAGCGAAGAGAACATAAACACCGCACTGCCTGGCCGCCTACTTCCAGAGTGGCATCAAGAATAGGCACTTGTATAGCAGCGACTTAGGAACTGTATTACTTCTCATGTATTACGAATTGTACGTACTGAAGAGATTGCTTATGTTGCATGTTGCCCTTTGCTTGCGACACATCATTGTAAATTTCTTAAAGTTAGGTATTGCCATTTATTTTCTCTAAATAAAATTCATTAATAGATTTGCTTGAATTGTTGTCTAGCGATCTGAGAAAGCAGATTTCCTAGGCACCCCATGTTTGACGAGTATGCAGGATATAACACACGATGTGTCAGTGCGAAGTAACATAACTACAAGGGTTGAATGAAAAGTAATGCCTTCACCTTCATTTATTGGGTTTGGATGGGAATATTTTAATAAATCTAACGCAGGAATAATCCTTAGAATGTGATCTTTAATAACCAATATTCACTTTTCCACATAATCACCAGCCAATAGGATACATTTCTGCCAACGATGAACAAGTTTTCTGAAGCTGTCACGGAAGAAGTCGACACACTGTTTCTGCAACCACAGTCTTACAGTTCCCTCAACATCTTCATCAGAAGCATAATGATGTCCCTGCCAATCATCTTTCATTATCGGGAACAGATGAAAGTCAGACGCTGCTAAATCTGGACTTTATGGAGGATGACGTACGATGATGAGATTCAGTCTCTGAAGTTCTGCTGTGGTGGCACATGAAGTGTGTGGTTTGGCATTGTCATGCTGCAGGAAAACATTTCCCTTTCGGACCCTTGTTAGCCGTCGTTTCAGAGATCGTGGAGTTGTGATATAATGCTCTGAATTTATTGTTGTTCCACGATCAAAGAAATCAACATGGATAACACCATCTGTGTCCCAGAACACTGTGGCCATGAATTTTCCAGCTGAGGGCTGCGTTTTGAATTTCTTTTTCTGGGGCGAGTCTTTGTGTCGATATTCCATAGACTGACATTTCATTCTCTGATGAATCTCCTTTGGGGTGACACCTTCTCCTGTCAAGAATTCAATGATTGCACGTTGCTTAAATCACATTGACCGACCGTCTGCGCAGGGTTCCATACTTTACACTGTAACAACACAACCGTTCAATGCTGAGTCTTCCCACCCATGGGGGTGAAAGCTATATGGGCGAAGAAGCAACAAGCCACGTAGATCCATTCCAGACCACTAGAGGTGCTAGGGGTCAAATGAAGCTGGAATTGACCAATGAGAGCTGTCTAAACTCCAATGGTGGTGGTTTGGAAATATTCCATCATCTTGCCCTGCACTGAAGTCTGTGGTCCTCGGTTACAGTCGTCTATGTATTTGTTTTATATTTATTTACCACTCATCTTCATTATAAACAGATTTTTTACTTTAAATTCATAAAGTTCACCGTGGAATTGAAGAGATTTCCTGCTTAAAAATGTCCACAATTAATTGTAAGGTAAGACATTTAATTTTTCATTAAATAAACTCGTAGCCTATAAATTAAATGTATTCTCTTCTATCGTGAATTAAGCAGTGTGGTTTCCGTTTCTTTATTTAAATAACTTTGATATGTCTGTAGTAGTTTTATTTAATCAAGACTTTTATGTTTTTTTTTCAGAATATTCAACACAACAGATTGACGTCGAAATACTCCTGCAAGTTTCCCGGCTGTTCACCTGGCTATTACGGGGGTTCAATGGAGGAAATTTGCAACAAGCATTTCTACAGGTTTCCAAAACAACATCAAGAGTTGCTTCTAAAGTGGAAGAGTGTTTGTAAATTGTCACCAGATGTGAACTGTGCTTCTTATTTTGTTTGTGAAGATCATTTTTTCTAAGAAGATTTTATGAATAAAAGTGGGCATAGGCCAAACAGGGGTGTGTTTCCAAAACATGTGACAGGTGTTCCTCGTGAAAAATGGTTTAAAGCTTTATAACAGTTAAAAGAAAAAAATTTTTGTGTGCTTGAGAAATAAATAAAAAGTAAGTTTTGTTTTCATTTCACTGTTTTTATCCACCATTCCTGCTTTTGGTACTTGATATTGATGTTTTCTTTTTTGTGTTGAAGCATTTACAGTAGTAAGATGTAGGAACCTTTTTAAGAAATTAATGGTCAGTAGCGCAAGTTTGCTGAGCAGTTACTCAGAACTTACTAGTCCTGAAACATAGTTGTAACAAATTTTAGAATTCTTCATTAATTAATACTGTGATAAATATTTCTTAATTGAACCTCTTTAACTGCTGCTTATTCTCTTAATAATAGGCTTTTTTTTCTCCATTGATCCAGCAGCTTGTACGAGGTAAAAATTATGACATTATTCAGGAATATTTGTAGTCTAGTTTAGCTGCTACAATGTTATTTTTCTTTTGCTTCAATTATTTACAATACAAGCTTGTTTCGACTTACTGTGCTTCGAGTGTTGCATCTAGGCTGGAGCTTTTTTACATGTTGATAGGTAACAATATAAGCACGTCAATTTAAAAATATATTTTTGACGTTTGCGCCTGACAGTCGCTGCTCCTATCATGTTTTCCTGTCTGTCAGACACAAACGTCAAAAGTAGACTGAAAATATTAGTGAATAGGTTTCTCTCTGTTGCAGTACAGTGTGCTATAGCTGAGTTTCAATTATTTTATTATGATCCCAGCCAAAATAATTACATAGCACGCCCAGAAAAATAAGCTAATAGAATTAAAAGAAAAATAAAAACCTACAACGTAAGTAAATTGGGGGGGGGGGGGGGGATGCAACCTGCAATTTCTCATATTTTAGTTCATCTCCATACCACTTGAGGCACTGCTGTCGGTCTGTGTTTCCCACTTTTAACACGGGAGTTGCGGAGTTGCGTTCCTCTTTTTTCTTGTTTTGTGTTCCCGCCAACTGGAGCTGTAGAGAAGAGGCTACGGAACAAGCAAGTATCTGCCACATATCAATGCTGCCAACTATTGAAGAGTTAGGAAGGTGGAGGCATTACTTTTCAGTCAACCCTTGTAGAGAACACTTGCACCACACATAGAAGGCAGTGCAACAGTGTAGTACAGAACATTACTGAAATAAACACCCAATGAGATGAACAGAATTGACACTTATTTTCAAAGACAATAATTACGCTGAAGTCACCTCAATTTGTGAAGATCTCCTGGACATTTGCCTACAAAAGGCGAAACACAGTATGCGTGAGAACTACGGACAGCAATGCATGTTCTGCAACTTGCTCACATGCCAGCCACAAGCTGGTAAGGAGTTCTTGAGGTAGGGCTCTCCACTCTCCACCAGGATGGTTGACAGGTGTTGGATGGTCGTTGGTGCATGTGGACGTGCTACAATACGTCTCCCTAGCGGCATATCACATGTCCTAAGGGGACTGAAATCGGGGGAATGGGCAGGCCAGTGCATTCGCCGAATATCCTCTCATTCCAAGAGCTCCTCCATGTTTGCTGTTCGATGTCATTGTGCAATGTCATCCATAAATCCAGATCTACTAAGGAGATTGCCTACACTACGCTTGTTCGTCCTCTTTTAGCATATTGCTGGTCGTAGGTTGTGTTCCAAAAATGAACAGCATAGAGACAGAAGTGATGACACTTTCTGCAGGACCTGACCATCGTCTTGCAAGACAATGTTCAAGCACGTACAGTGCAAGCTGTTACTAATTTGTTTGACTGATGGAGCTCCTAAGTGCTATATCACAAAAAATGGTTCATAAATTGGTTCAAATGGCTCTGAGCACTATGGGACTTAACATCGAGGTCATCAGTCCCCTAGACTTAGAACTACACTCCTGGAAATGGAAAAAAGAACACATTGACACCGGTGTGTCAGACCCACCATACTTGCTCCAGACACTGCGAGAGGGCTGTACAAGCAATGATCACACGCACGGCACAGCGGACACACCAGGAGCCGCGGTGTTGGCCGTCGAATGGCGCTAGCTGCGCAGCATTTGTGCACCGCCGCCGTCAGTGTCAGCCAGTTTGCCGTGGCATACGGAGCTCCATCGCAGTCTTTAACACTGGTAGCATGCCGCGACAGCGTGGACGTGAACCGTATGTGCAGTTGACGGACTTTGAGCGAGGGCGTATAGTGGGCATGCGGGAGGCCGGCTGGACGTACCGCCGAATTGCTCAACACGTGGGGCGTGAGGTCTCCACAGTACATCGATGTTGTCGCCAGTGGTCGGCGGAAGGTGCACGTGCCCGTCGACCTGGGACCGGACCGCAGCGACGCACGGATGCACGCCAAGACCGTAGGATCGTACGCACTGCCGTAGGGGACCGCACCGCCACTTCCCAGCAAATTAGGGACACTGTTGCTCCTGGGGTATCGGCGAGGACCATTCGCAACCGTCTCCATGAAGCTGGGCTACGGTCCCGCACACCGTTAGGACGTCTTCCGCTCACGCCCCAACATTGTGCAGCCCGCCTCCAGTGGTGTCGCGACAGGCGTGAATGGAGGGACGAATGGAGACGTGTCGTCTTCAGCGATGAGAGTCGCTTCTGCCTTGGTGCCAATGATGGTCGTATGCGTGTTTGGCGCCGTGCAGGTAAGCGCCACAATCAGGACTGCATACGACCGAGGCACGCAGGGCCAACACCCGGCATCATGGTGTGGGGAGCGATCTCCTACACTGGCTGTACACCACTGGTGATCGTCGAGGGGACACTGAATAGTGCACGGTACATCCAAACCGTCATCGAACCCATCGTTCTACCATTCCTAGACCGGCAAGGGAACTTGCTGTTCCAACAGGACAATGCATGTCCGCATGTATCCCGTGCCACCCAACGTGCTCTAGAAGGTGTAAGTCAACTACCCTGGCCAGCAAGATCTCCGGATCTGTCCCCCATTGAGCATGTTTGGGACTGGATGAAGCGTCGTCTCACGCGGTCTGCACGTCCAGCACGAACGCTGGTCCAACTGAGGCGCCAGGTGGAAATGGCATGGCAAGCCGTTCCACAGGACTACATCCAGCATCTCTACGATCGTCTCCATGGGAGAATAGCAGCCTGCATTGCTGCGAAAGGTGGATATACACTGTACTAGTGCCGACATTGTGCATGCTCTGTTGCCTGTGTCTATGTGCCTGTGGTTCTGTCATTGTGATCATGTGATGTATCTGACCCCAGGAATGTGTCAATAAAGTTTCCCCTTCCTGGGACAATGAATTCACGGTGTTCTTATTTCAATTTCCAGGAGTGTACTTAAGCCTAACTAACCTAAGGACATCACACACATCCATGCCCGAGGCAGGATTCGAACCTGCGAACGTAGCGGTCGCGCGGTTCCACACTGAATGCTATACCACCTACTGCACTCCCCTGACTTAAGCCCTCGTGTGTTCAACTCGATTTCTAAACTGAAGGAAACGCTTCACGGCATTCGCTTCAGAACTGCTACAAATTCGTCAGGCAATAGACCGCATTGCTCGAATTGTTAACACAACTGGCACTGCTAGAGTATTCTACGGCTTCCACATCACTGGCAACGGGCTATACACAATGCTGGTGACTACTTTGTAGGTCAGTAAAAATTTGAAACACGTATCTGTTTTGTACTAGTTGTAAATAAATAGTTGCCACTATTAAAGTTCCAACCCTCGTAGATGTAGACGAAAATGAAGTCAGAGACGAATACCCGAGTGCACACCTAAAAAGACAAACAGGGGGATACATTATAGTGTCACAGTAAAGTTGACTGCTAAGTGTACCATGTTCAAAAATTTGGACGTCAGTATGCACATGGAACATTATGCTTCTCCACACCATAACGCCTGGACTACAAAACGATCATGTCTGGCATGATTGGACGTACCTATAGACGCTGAAAGCCAGGAAAACGCAATGCACCCAGGACCATTGTCGAACATGATCGTTTTTTATGGTCCAGGTGTTATGGTGTGAGGAGGCATAATGCTGCATGGGTGTACTGAGCTCTAAATCTTTGAACACAGTACAGTCACCAGTCAATGTCGTTGTGAGACTGTACTCCTTCCCCATTTTCGTCTTTGTAGGGGTGCATTCAGCGCTGACTTCATCTTTATGGCTGACAATGCGCGACTGCATTGAACAGTGCAGATGGATGAGCTCTTGGAAGCAGAGGATATTTGGCGAATGCACTGACCTGCCCGTTCCCTCAACTAAAATACCATCGAGCTGGTGTGGGATGCATTGGACAGAAGTACTGCAGCACGTTTACATGTACCAACGACCATTCAGCAATTGTCAACGGCACTGATGCAAGAATTTAACGCCCTACCACAAGAACTCCTTACGGGCATCGTGGCCAGCGTGAGAGCACGTGATAGAGCATGTGTTGTCGTCCGTGGTGATGACAAACTCTATTAAGAATCGCGTCCCATGAGTTGTAGGCTAATATCCAGGGGACCTTCATAAATAGCGGTTAGTTCAGTGTAATTATTGTCCTTTAATAAAAATGTCATTTCCATTCGTCTCATTCGTATCAAATTCCTTTTAGTTACGTTCTTTACTATATTGTAGCAGTTCCTTCTATCCATAGTTCGAGTTTCATCGAGCTATGTCACTTAGCATTGATACATCATGCGAAAGTTACTTTCGTCCTTAAGTTTTGCACCCCTGCGTATTATTAACCCACTCTCAATGAAGCGTTGCCGCGCGGGATTAGCCGAGCGGTCTGGGGCGCTGCAGTCGTGGACTGTGCGGCTGGTCCCAGCTGAGGTTCGAGTCCTCCCTCGGGCATGGGTGTGTGTGTTTGTCCTTAGGATAATTTAGGTTAAGCAGTGTGTAAGCTTAGGCTGACGACCTTAGCGGTTAAGTCCCATAAGATTTCACACACATTTGAACATTCAGTGAAGTGTTAACTGAAGATGGCAGAAACTTCACAATTCGTACATCTCAGATAACCAGCTACCAGGTTTGTAATCCATTAGACAGTTTACAGACTGCACGAGAAATGAGGTCTCGACGGTACACTGTCAACAGATGGAGGCAAAGCGGCAGTAACTGAAAGGAAAGGATGGAAATGAACTTCCAGAGCGTATGAGACTCGCAAACATTCCAAAAATGCTTACAGACTGCCAGTTTTCAGCTATGACCAAGGTGCGATGCCACTTCATGGAATCGCAATCTTTGATCGCATGTAATGCAAATAGATGAAAATTGTAATATTGAGATTGTCCTTTAACTTTTCACTACTAATCAGTTACTATTGTGGCAGATTTTTATCCGTGAAATGATTATAACTGCTGATATCCGCCAACTATACACTGACGGAAAAAATAGCAACACCAAAAAAATGATTAATGTAGACTAACGAAATTTTGGGAATACATTTGCGTAGGTGATAAATTTAAATGATTAACACTGCAAGATCACAGGTTAATATAAGTGTGAGATACGACATTGAAAATGTGAATTGCTGGTACATTAATAACCGGTGTAACTGCCAGTACGCTGAACACAAGTATGCCAACGAGCCTGCATTGTGTTGTATAGAAGCCAGATGTCAATTTGTGGGATGGAGTTCCATGCCTGTTGGACAATACTCCGATGATGTCCCACATTTTCTGGATTGGAGACATGTATGGTAACCGAGCAGGCAAGGCAACATGTCGACACTCTATACAGCATGTTGGGTTACAACAGCAGTGTGTGGGCGAGCGATATCCTGTTGGAAAACACTCTCTGGAATGCTGTTCATGAATGGCAGCACAATAGGTCGAATCACCAGACTTTTACATTCAGAGTGCGTGGGATAATCATGGGAGTGCTCCCGCTGTCATACGAAATCGCTCCCTAGACCATAGCTCCAGCTGGAGGTCCAGTGTGTTTAGCACAGACAAGTTGGATGCAGGTCCGCAACTGGCCTCCTCACACTGCCGTCACTGAAGCAGAACCAGCTTTCCTCAGAAAACACAACAGACCCCCATGCTGTGCTCCAATGAGCTCTCACTTGACACCACTGAAGTTGCAAATGGTGGTGGTTTGAGGTCAGTGGACTAAACGCTAAGGGGCATCTGGCAGGTCGTCTGAGCTGTCTTTGAAGCAACCGATTTGTAACAGTTCATTGGATGACTCTGGTGCCAACTGCTGCTCAGATTGCTGCCACAGATGCAGTACGATGGGACAGAGCCATATGTCAAACCACGATGGTCTTCCCTCTCAGTAAGACCACGTGGTCGTCTGGAGGCCATCTTCTTGCGACTGTACATTCTTGTGACCGTCACTGCCAGCAGTCGTGTGTAGTGGCTGCATTTCTACCAAGTGTTTCTGCAGCGTCGCAGAAGTACCATCCAGCTTCTCGTAGTCCTGTTACACGACCTCGTTCAAGCTGAGTGATTTGTTGATAATCGCGTCTTTGTCGCCTTAAAAGCATTCCTGATTAATATCAACTCACCACGCACAATCTCAAAGGTAACTAACGCTCACGACCATTACAAAGTGTATTTAAAGTAAAACTGATTTGCATCCTCATATTTGCGCTACTAGTGCCACTTTAATGCTACTGGCGCGAAACTTGATTAGATGTCATCTTTCACCTGTAGAAACACGCTTACTAACTCTTGTTTATATCTTGATGTTGCGATTTTTTTGCGTCAGTGTATACCTGGCAGACCTCTATCAAAGGACACAGCTTGCGATGCATTTTAAGATTGTCGATAATCATCGGCGCTCCCACACATGCACTGGTGTCTGCTTTATGACAGGCCACCAGTTCAAGACAGCGGTCTTCCGGTAACTGGGGATTTGGTGCGGGGACAGGGTTGTATAACCTGGAAGATCCTAATTACAAATCTGACCGTAGGTGGCAAGTGTGTAACCTCAGTTTTGCTTGAGGATTGGCTTTAAAACAACGCATTTACTGCTCTGGCAGGCCTATTTACCAGCCACTCTGCTCGCCCTGAATAGGGAAGGAGCTATAAAAGAAGCTCCAGCCATAGTCGGCCTTAGGCAAGTGGAAACTCGAGGAAAGGTGAAACAGCGTTCCGAGCTGTACGGCTGCGAAACGAACACCTCCTGCTCTGCACTCTCCGACATGATCGTGCCTCAAGCGTCGAATTCATCCCCTGCTAAGACATGATTCGGACTTGTCTTCAGAACTGCAATGGTGTAGCCCAGGCGTCGTGACAAATTAAGGGCGGAAGGGTGTAGTACAACTCTACCTAAATAAAAGTTGACTATAGATTCACTTAAATATGTATATTTTGATAAAGACCTACTAATACATTAATGATGAAACTCACACAATTGAACAAAGTAAAAAGACACTCAAACAGTTGGAAAAACCGTCTGAGCACGACATAATTATTACTGGACTTAGAGACGTCGCTCGATCACTGAAGGAAAACCACACACATAAGAAGTCAGAGAACATGTCCAAAATAAAGAAATTTAGGGTGAGAGAGACAGAGAGAGAGAAAGATGGATAGAGAGAGGTCTAACCTAATGACAGCACCTTCAGTAGAATGTCACAGAGATTACCCGAGTGGTGACAAGGAGGCGTCGTTCCGTTCGTCCAGATGCGATCGTAATTGCGAGTTGCCATCACATTTCCGATCGATCTGACTGTCGCTACTAGTGTTAAATGTTTCTACGACGAACTGGCAATCTTTTATCGACTTTCTGGTGCCTATAGCCCTCATGTCAGTTAAACTGCCTCAACATGGCACCTAAGTGATAGGACCATATGGTTTTTAAACTGTCTATACTGGTCACAGAAATGAGTCTTGACGGCAGAAGAGCTTGTGTCCCAGTGAGGCAGAGCTTTTTATGTGTGGTTTATTTAAAACTCTGGGTATTGAAGAAAATGGTCGTCTGCGCAGAGGGCATTACTTTCTATAGCCAACCTAACTGTGCTCATCTGCATAATTTTGGGCAGACTGCTTAGTTACGTTAAGTTACCAGACAATGACTTTTTACAACGTTCATATTTTCTGCTTTGGATCCTCTCTGGCGTATTCATGACTGTTCGTACTTTGTTCAAAGGGCTCTATTACAATGTAAAAATGTGAAACGATGTGTGCTAAAAGTGTGAAAAATCTGGAAATATATGAATAAATGGTAAAAATGTGGAAAAACTGAAAACAAGAGTATTTACATATGTGTTTTGGGATGGTGATTGGTCTCAAATACCAGCACATTGGTTCTCTCTATAGACTCCCTCCTTGAGTAGTAATAGAGAAAGGTGAGCTTCAATCTTATTGGTCCAGGGAAAAGGGGTGGGAGGAGGGATGAATGGATGGGATGTGTAACATGAAACTCAAGGTCATTTGTGTCTAGAACCGGTACATCGGAAGATCGTGGAGAGGGGGGGGGGGGGGGGGGGGGGAGCGAGTGGGAGAGGGGAGATGGGTGACCTTGGATATAAGTCACACAATTGTATAACATGATACCGAAATTCCTTATTAGGTGCATGGGCAGGCCTGGTAGGAGAGAAGGTAGGGGAGAACTTGAATATACCTCGTTCAACTGCCTCAGCTGCAAATTGATACCCTCTCTCAACGTCAATCGTAACTTGACAGCGGAAGTGACGTCATTGAAGATCAAGGTCGTCTCATACTGGCAGTTAATATCTACTGGAGACCCCAAACATGGGCCAAGTGCTGATAAAGCAGGGGTTCCCTGTTTTCGCCAGCCAGTGCGCTATGAACTGCTCTTTCTTTATGTCATATTTCACACCAGAATAGCCGGCCGGTATGACCGAGCGGTTCTAGGCGCTGCAGTCTGGAACCGCGCGACCGTTACGGTCGCAGATTCGAATCCTGCCTCGGGCATGGGTGTGTGTGATGTCCTCAGGTTAGTTAGGTTTAAGTAGTTCTAAGTTCTAGGGGACTGATGACCTCAGATGTTAAGTTCCATAGTGCTCAGAGCCATTTGAACCATTTGAACACCAGAGTTGATTTTCAGTAAGAAAGATTAATCTCGTTGTATTATTAGGAAAAGAACGAGCAATCTGTTCAGACGCCTTTCCTCTGAAAGTAAAACATGTGTATGTGTGTTCTACAATGGTCGACAACTCATACACAATATTTTGGAAATACACTCCTGGAAATTGAAATAAGAACACCGTGAATTCATTGTCCCAGGAAGGGGAAACTTTATTGACACATTCCTGGGGTCAGATACATCACAAGATCACACTGACAGAACCACAGGCACATAGACACAGGCAACAGAGCATGCACAATGTCGGCACTAGTACAGTGTATATCCACCTTTCGCAGCAATGCAGGCTGCTATTCTCCCATGGAGACGATCGTAGAGATGCTGGATGTAGTCCTGTGCAACGGCTTGCCATGCCATTTCCACCTGGCGCCTCAGTTGGACCAGCGTTCGTGCTGGACGTGCAGACCGCGTGAGACGACGCTTCATCCAGTCCCAAACATGCTCAATGGGGGACAGATCCGGAGATCTTGCTGGCCAGGGTACTTGACTTACACCTTCTAGAGCACGTTGGGTGGCACGGGATATATGCGGACGTGCATTGTCCTGTTGGAACAGCAAGTTCCCTTGCCGGTCTAGGAATGGTAGAACGATGGGTTCGATGACGGTTTGGATGTACCGTGCACTATTCAGTGTCCCCTCGACGATCACCAGTGGTGCACGGCCAGTGTAGGAGATCGCTCCCCACACCATGATGCCGGGTGTTGGCCCTGTGTGCCTCGGTCGTATGCAGTCCTGATTGTGGCGCTCACCTGCACGGCGCCAAACACGCATACGACCATCATTGGCACCAAGGCAGAAGCGACTCTCATCGCTGAAGACGACACGTCTCCATTCGTCCCTCCATTCACGCCTGTCGCGACACCACTGGAGGCGGGCTGCACGATGTTGGGGCGTGAGCGGAAGACGGCCTAACGGTGTGCGGGACCGTAGCCCAGCTTCATGGAGACGGTTGCGAATGGTCCTCGCCGATACCCCAGGAGCAACAGTGTCCCTAATTTGCTGGGAAGTGGCGGTGCGGCCCCCTACGGCACTGCGTAGGATCCTACGGTCTTGGCGTGCATCCGTGCGTCGCTGCGGTCCGGTCCCAGGTCGACGGGCACGTGCACCTTCCGCCGACCACTGGCGACAACATCGATGTACTGTGGAGACCTCACGCCCCACGTGTTGAGCAATTCGGCGGTACGTCCACCCGGCCTCCCGCATGCCCACTATACGCCCTCGCTCAAAGTCCGTCAACTGCACATACGGTTCACGTCCACGCTGTCGCGGCATGCTACCAGTGTTAAAGACTGCGATGGAGCTCCGTATGCCACGGCAAACTGGCTGACACTGACGGCGGCGGTGCACAAATGCTGCGCAGCTAGCGCCATTCGACGGCCAACACCGCGGTTCCTGGTGTGTCCGCTGAGCCGTGCGTGTGATCATTGCATGTACAGCCCTCTCGCAGTGTCCGGACCAAGTATGGTGGGTCTGACACACCGGTGTCAATGTGTTCTTTTTTCCATTTCCAGGAGTGTATGGTCTGCAACACAATTAAAGGCTCACTTTTCCAAATCCCGTAATTGTGCCTCTTTGTGACGTAGAATTTTGCAATTTGTTTCAAACGTGCCTACAATCTTCCTCTGTATTGCTGAAAAAGTGTGGGACCCTGCAACGTCAACCTTGAGCTTGACGACACTTAAAACAGCAAGGTGTCGACGGGTGTGAAAAAGAGGCGAGAGCTCAGAAGTTCATGTGAGGTGTAAGGTGAGTTAATCATCTCACACTGGCATCAGATTACAGCACTATTCTGCACAACGCCACTGTGGACTTGTCATACGATGGATAGGACGTCACCCACTTTATTACCCTTATTTCATCCCTTCTTTTGACACCTCTGCAACGGTAGTCAGAAACGCAATGCTCAAAGTTGAAATCAAGCGGTCTACTTATGGGTGATCGAGAAAAATATTTCAGACACACTACTGGTCAGAATCAACAGAAAAGGCCTCAGGAGCGGCATAAAGGGCGTCGATGAAACCATCCCTTCGGTTGAGATATTGCCAAGCGGTTGTCAATGAAGAACTTCAGACATGAAGGACCAGAGAAGAACAAGGATGGGGTGATGCTTACAACTCAACAGGCACAGCTACAGAGATGGGAGGAGCACTTCAAGGAACTGTTGAATTGTGAAGACAACCAAGAGGAACAGGTAAGAGATGTTCCAGAGGAAGCCGAAGAAGATCAAGATATAAATTTGCAGTGCCCCACAATGGACGAAATTAGGATATCCCTGAAAACACTAAAAAATACAAAGGCTCCAGGCCTAGACAACATAGCACCGGAGCTCTTAAAAGCCGATATTGAAAGTACTGTTAAAATGCTCCATCCTTTGCTGAAGCATATTTGGCTTGAAGAGAAATCTCCAAAGCAGTGGAAAAATGGTTTGGTGGTAAAGCTCCCAAAAAAGGGAAATTTGTCAGACTGTAACAACTGGCGTGGTATTACATTGTTGTCAGTGCCCAGTAAGGTCCTCACCAGAATTATTTTAATCAGAATTAAAGAATCCCTTGAAAAGCGACTGCGTAAAGAACAGGCCGGTTTTAGGGCACAACGCAGTTGTGTTGATCTTATTAACACTCTTAGGACCATTTTAGAGCAAAGCAAAGAATTCCGAGCAACCATGTACCTGGTATTCATTGATTTTCAAAAGGCCTTCGATACCGTGAAACATAAAGTTCTCTGGCAGGTGTTGCGAAAGTATGGCATACCACAGATCTTAAGCATCATAAAAGATCTATATGATGGCTACAAATGCTGCGTACTCCACAAGGGAAATATGACAGAGCCCATAAAAGTAACAACTGGAGTCCGGCAGGGTTGCATTTTGTTACCGACACTTTTTCTACTTGTTCTAGACTCTGTTATGAGAAGAGTCACAGCAGGCAGGAGACGAGGAATCCAGTGGGGGATCCATGAACGTCTGGAGGATTTGGACTTTGCAGACGACATAGTTTTATTAGCTCCAAGGCTGACTGATATACAAGCTGGCCTCAAGATAAATACGGGCAAAACAAAGGAAATGAGAGTAAATTCAGGGAACATGGAGGTGCCACTGTTAAAAGGTTTGCAGCGGGTGGAGACTGTCACCTCATTCCTGTATCTGGGTATGATAGTGGCGGAAGATGGTGGAGCTGGAGATGACGTGAAAAACCGCATTTAAAAGGCAAATGCTGCCTTCATACAATTGTATCCAATATTGAAAAATAGAAATATTACGTACAAAACAAAAATCCGTATTTTTAATACAAATGTGAAGGCTGTCCTTCCGTACGCCAGTGAAAGCTGGAAAATGGATAAAAAGATAACAGGCCAGTTACAAAGCTTCATAAATAGATGTCTTCGACGCATCATGAATATCTGGTGGCCAGAAACAATATGTAATGAGGAGCTCTGGCGAATAACAAACCAGATACCTATAGAAGACCAGATACGAGAGAGTAAGTGGGGCTGGTTGGGGCACACCTTGAGAAAACCAGATGGAGCCATCGAGAAAAAAGCATGGGAATGGAATCCCCAAGGAACAAGGAAGAGAGGAAGACCAAGGGGCACATGGAAGAGGACAGTGGAAGGAGAAGCAAAAAGAGTTGGCAAGACATGGGCAGAATTGAGGCAAATGGCCAAAGACAGAGACAGATGGCGAGTTCTCCTGGATGCTCTATGCCCCCATAGGGGCCAAAGGAATTAAGTCAAGTAAGTCTTTTGAGATGTTCATTCCCACACATTTTGCCTTCGAAAACGACAATTCGCAACGCAGCGAGCAAAAGGCCGACATTCTTGACAACTTTTGACACTGTTGACACGTCCAGACGTTTCAGTCCTTCTCCATGGACATATTAGGCCTGCAGCCCCAGTGAACATGGAACGTAGCATGACTGCAATTTTTGCTCTGGATGGAACCAGTAGGGGCTGATCAAAATCTTTCATCGAAATCTGAATGTGATCTGAAGCAGCAAAGGTGTATACGCTTCTTCAATCCTCCCGTAGCCTCCTGTGACGTAATCACTGGAGCTTGTGACATTGACACATGTATGAATAGAATGGCAAACATGACCCCTCCTGCCGCCACCCCTCTCCCCCCAGTTCGGCAACGTTTTGGTGCCACCTGTGCACCTACGTTGGGTACTTTAAAAATGTACCTGTAAAGAGACAGCTCATGATGGACTATTAGGCACCTGCAGGCACATAACCCCTTGAAAATCCTTGGATTTCGCATGCGTGC
Organism: Schistocerca americana; assembly: GCF_021461395.2. Taxonomy (NCBI): domain Eukaryota; kingdom Metazoa; phylum Arthropoda; class Insecta; order Orthoptera; family Acrididae; genus Schistocerca; species Schistocerca americana. The sequence continues at coordinate 892,328,543 of NC_060120.1, forward strand.
GAGTAAGTGCCACTGAACTGAAGTATGTCAAGGGGTTGCATGCCTGCAGGCACCTAGGAATCCGTCATGGGTTGTCTTTGTACAGGTACATTTTTAAGTGCTCAACCAAGGTGCATGGGTGGCACTGAGGGTGTTTCTGATCTGGGGGTCATAGAGGCAACCTTTGCCGTTTTATTTTCTCGCATGAGTCAGTGCTACATCCTCCCGTAATTACGCCACAGTAGAGCGCAAAACAGGAGGATAGAGAAAGGTCAAATACTCTTTGCCGCTTCAGAAAACGTTCAAAATTCATCAAATGATGTTGAATGGTCCCTAGTGGTTCCAACCTGTACACCAGAATAATAATTTCAGACGAGATACACTCCGAAGGGATGTGATCATGTTAAAGAGTTTACAGACTCACACTGTCCTTAGAGAAGGGTGAAATTGTCCATGGAATGTCTGCAGCGTCAAAGGTTGTCAAGATCGTCGGCCTGTTGTTCATCGCACTGCGAACTGTCGTTTTCGGCCGCGAAATGTGTGGGAGTCATCGCCCCAAGATTTCGACACTGGGTGTTCCGGTTCTGAACTGCATTGCAGAGGTGTCAAAACGAGGGGAGAATGTGGGTAAAGAGGGGTGTGACGACCTTCTCATGGTGCGACAAGTTCACGGGGAAGGAACGTTGGGCAGACTTGTGGTGAAATTTGATGCCAATGTGACATCATGAACCTACCTTACATCTCACATGAACTTTTTGAGCTCTAGCCTTCTTTTCTTATGTGTCGATACCTTGATGTATGAAGCACCGCTACACTTTTGCACCATTACAGAGGAATGTTGTAGGTAACTTTGCGCGAAATTTCAAACCTCTACGTCGCAATGGGAGACAATTACAGGATTTCAAAAAAGTGACCGTTTAACTGTGATGTGCAGTGTAGTTCATGCAAGTGAACAGATGGATACTGTCTCCCTAAATTTCCAACGCTGTACCATGAGGGGCGTTCAAAAAGAAAGGAGCCGCGGTCTGGAACGAGCAAACCGCTGACAGGAGGGTAATATCGTGGTGTGTGTAACGAAGTGTGGTTCTGCCGAGGGCGTTGAAGTTCACAGCCCGTCGCTAGAGGGCAGGCGTGCACGTCATGTGACTATACAGAGCTAGCAGCAGCACGCATCAATCGTCCATCGCTGCCAGTCGCATTGCAAACAGTGACGTGGAAGCGTCAACAGATGGGTAAAGAGCTGTTGTTCGGTTTCTGACAGCGGAAGGAGTAAGAGGAACGGACATTCATCGACTAATGTCACAAGTGTACGGCGAACACTGCATGTCCCTTGCAAGGGTCAAGGCGTGGCGCAAGCGCTACAGGGAAGGATGGGTGTCGTTAGCCGATGATGCACAGTCTGGAGCACCACACTGCATTACCGATGACGTCGTCCAGCTGGTGGATGCACTCATTATCCAGGACCGCCGAGTGACAGTGAAAGCCATAGCCGCCGTCGTCGGATTGAGTGTCGGAAGTGTTCACACCATCATGAAGGAACGACTGCACATGTGCAAAGTGTGTGCACAATGGGTGCTCCACAGTCTTCAACCACACCAGGAAGCACGTCGAATGGCCCACTGTCTTGGTGGCTGGAGAGGATTCATGGTGTCATCACTTCGAACAAGAATCAAAACGACAAAGTATTCAGTGGAAGCATCTAGGGTCACCAGCACCAAAAACAGCCAAAGCCGTCCACACGAGTGAAGTTTATGCTGACGTTCTTCTTTGACCAAGATGGCCCCCTTCTGATTCACTTACTGCAGTACGGGACAACAGTGAATGCCCAAGCGTTACTCGCAAAACGTGACCACCCTTTGCCAAGTGATCAAATCAAAACAACCAGGCAATCTCACCTGTGGGGTCATTCTGCTCCACGACGATGCAAAGACTCATACGGCCAACACAATCGCGGCACACCTGCAGAAATTCAAATGGGTGGTTCTCGGCCACCCTCCATACAGTCCAGACCTCCCTCACTGTGATTACACCATTTTTGGTCCCCTTAAAAAGGCTCTGAGGGGCAAACGATTCACCTTGGACGAGGCCGTCTAGCTGTACATGCAGAACTGGTTAACATCGCAGCCCTGGGAATTTTATGAGGAAGCCATTCACCACATTGTGTCACAGTGGGACAAGTGTCTCAACAGCCAGTGTCAATACTTCTAACATACAGTTACTGGTTTCTGTAATTATGCCTTCGGCTTGTTTCTTATTGAACGCCTCTTATACGTTGTCCACTAGACCAAAACACAGTCATACGTTCTGTGTTTGCAGATATGCGACTGGCTCAAAGAATTTTTGATTAGCAGATATGTTATATTGGACATCTATGTTGAAGAGGAACTAAATGAACATTAGATTCTGTTTGGCGGAGATGGTGAGCAGCAATCTACGTCAGTTCGCTGATGACGCTGTGGTGTACTGGAAGGGGTTGCCGTTGACCGACTGTAGGGCGCAAAATGACTTAGACAAAAATTCTAGTTGGTGTGACGAATAGCAGCTTGCCACAAATGTATAAGAATGTAAGTTAATGAACTTGTTTAGGAACAACAATGTCGTAACGTTCGAATACAATATTAGCAGTGTCCGGCTTGCACAGTCACGTCAATTTAATGTCAGTCGTAACGTTGCAAAGCGATATGAAATGCAACGAGCACGTAAGGGAGGTAGTAGGAAAGATGAATGGTCGCCTTCAGTTTATAGGGAGAATTTTAGAAAAGTGTAACTGATCTGTAAAGGAGACCGCGTTAGAACACTAGTGCGACCGACCTTTGAGCACTGCTCGAGTGTCTGGGATCACCACCACACTGAATTAAAGGAAGACATCAAAGAAATTCCGATGCGTGCTGCTAGATTTGTTACCAGTATGTTCGATCAACACGCCACACATTGTGAGCTCAAATGAGAATCCCTCGAGGGATTATTGATAAAATTTAGGAAATCGGCGTCTGAAGCTGAGTGCAGAACGATTCTACTGCCGCCAACGTACGTTTAGCGTAAGATTCACGAAGATAAGACAGGGAAATTGTGGCTTGTACGGAGGCATGTAGATAGTCATTTTTCGCTCGCTCTGTTTGCGAGTGGAACAGGAAAGAATAAGACTAGTGGTGGCACAACGTGCCCTCCACCATGCACCGTGGGCGGCTTGTATGTAGATGTAGATTTCCTGTCTGAGGAAGCGTAATGGGGACCCTACAGTTTTCAATACGCAACAACGATTTAGTAGATAGCGTTTAGCAGCAACGTGAGATTGTACTCTGACGATGCTATGTCTGCGGGAAAGTATCGTCGTTCAACGGTTATAACGACATGCAGGACGAGTTTGTCAGAATTTTCACTTCATGCGACGTCTCCTCACTGTAAATATGCTTAAATACAAGATAAGGCTCACAACTAAGAGATGAAGCCGACAGCGTCTGATTACAATATTAACGATAGACTTGTGGAGTCTGGCGCGTTCATTCATTCGCCGTGTTCTGTAGATGCTATTAAGAATGGCAGCGTTGAGGGGTGTGGAACGAATCAAGGTACACATAACAAAAGATAAGCAACTATTAGAAACTTAATCTGTTCACTGCCTTATCAATAAACTATCGCTTCACTACTCAATACTTTGTGTACGTACACTAGCTAAATGTAACCTACTACGCTCCTCTGCAAAACTTAAGAACAGGGTATATGCAGTAACAGAACGTATTAATAATGCGGCGGAAATAAGTGAAAATGTGGAAGCATGTTGGGAGCGATCTTCCAGTCGTTCACAGGAAACAGTGCGTCATAAGGTGTTAGGTCAGCGCGACCATAGCTCCAAATGGTGCTGACCCCACAACACGAAGCATTTAAAGGGAGCGAGAAAAGACAGTGTATGTCAATCGGCGAGCAGATATGGCCCAGACACAACAGTTGGATGGCTTCGCTCAGGGAGCAACCATCGAGAAACTGGAAGAGGGACCAAGTGTGACGAGTGTAGTCCAGGTGTTTGGTATTGCACAGTGTACCAAACTACAAGCAATACTGCCTGAAGGAAAGGAAGTAGTCGACCACGGTAAAGATGACCTCTACATTGTGCACCGAGCAAGAAGGGAGCCATGTCAAAAGAAGGTTGCATTTTCAAAAACATTTAAAAGAAACGCAAGATATGCAGTGTCAGGTTCCACGGTGGTGCAACGATTGCGTGGGGGTGATCAGTTTACCTGACGATCAGTACGTTGTGTTCTATTGACATTGTGGCACTGTTTGCGAAGGTGGGAACACGTAATGTACTCAGGAACATAGTACAACGTGATCGTTTTGGTTGGTTGGTTGGTTTTTTGGGGGAGGAGACCAAACAGCGAGGTCATCGGTCTCATCGGATTAGGGAAGGACAGGGAAGGAAGTCGGCCGTGCCCTTTCAAAGGAACCATCCCAGCATTTGCCTGGAGCTATTTAGGGAAATGACGGAAAACCTAAATCAGGATGGCCGGACGCGGGATTGAACCGTCGTCGCCCGAATGCGAGTCCAGTGTGCTAACCACTGCGCCACCTCGCTCGGTGATCGTTTTGGTGGTCCGGGCGTTATGGTGTGGGGACGAATAACGTTGCTTGGGGGAATTGACCTCCAAACCTTTGAACACGGTACACTCACCGACCATTGTTATTCTGATGTTCTACTCCATCCCCTTGTGTGGCTCTCTAGGTCTACATTCGACTCTTTATGGATGGCACTACGCGACCGCATCGAACAGCAAAGGAGGAGGAGATCTTGGAAAGTGAGGATATTCCACGAACGGACTGGCCTGACCGTTTCCCCGACTTACGAGAGGCGTTTGAAAAGTGCGTGCAAAGTCCGAGAGATGGCACCACCGGCGCGTATCGAGGTCATGTTTAGTTAGTAGCATCTGTGGAAAGAACGCTCACCAAGTTTCAGGCATATTGGTCTATTTATTTGTGTTTGGCATTCGTGTGAATCAAGGAAGTCGAGTGATTGTCAAAAAATCGACGAAAAAGAATTTCGTGTGGTGATTAAACATTGCTTTATGAAAGGCAAAACGCATCAGGAGACTAAAAAGAAGCTTGATAAACATTATGGTGACTCTGCACCTTCGATTAGAACAGTTTGTAAGTAGTTTCAAAATTTTCGGAGTGGCCATATTGGCTCAAGTGATGCTGAACGTTCTGGACGCCCTGCGGAAGTTACGACTCCAGAAATCATTGATGAAATCCACGATATGGTGATGGATGACAGAGGAGTTAAGGTGCGTGAGATTGCAAGTGCTGTGGGCATCTCGAATGAATGGGTACATAATATTTAGCATAAGCATTTGGACATGAGAAAGCTATCTGCAAGATGGGTTCCGCCATTGCTCAGACTTGAACAAATTATGTAAAGTGTTGCAAGGATGGTTTTCAGCTGTTCAGGAATAATCCCCAGGACTTTAAGCGTCGTTTCGTCACTGTGGATGGAACATAGATACATTACTATACTTCTGAGACCAAACAACAAGCTAAACAATGTGTTACCAAGGGAGAATCTGCACCAAAAAAGGCGAAGACCATTCCTTCGGCCGGAAAGGTTATGGCGACTGTCTTTTGGGTTTCGCAAGGGATAATCCTCATCGACTATATGGAAAAGGGTAAAACTATTACAGATGAATATTATTCATCGTTATTGGACCGTTTGAAAACCGAACTGCAAGAAAAACGCCGGCGATTGGACCCCAAGAAAGTCCTTTTCCACCACAACAGCACACATCTCAGCAGTTGTGGTCGCAAAATTAATGGAAATAGGATTCCAACTCTTTTCACATCCCCCCTATTCTCCAGACGTGGCTCCCTCGGACAACTATTTGTTCCCCAATTTGAAGAAATGGCTGGTGGGACAAAGATTTATTCTCACGACTAGGTGATTGCAGCAACTAATAGCTATTTTGCAAACTTGGACAATTCCTATTATTCGGAAGGATCAACAAATTAGAACAGCGTTGGATGAAGTGTTTAAGTCTGAAAGGAGACTATGTCGAAAAATAAAAAAAAGGTTTACCCCAGACACGTAAGTAGTTTTTATTTTTTCGACGACTTTTCAAACGCCCCTCGCAAATCCGTTTGGACGCGTGTGGGATGCGTTGGCGAGACGTAATGCAGCACGCCCTCATGCACCAACGACCATCTGACAGTTGTCAATCACCCTGGTGGAGAGTGGAACACCCTGCCACAAGAACTCCTTATCACCTTGTGACCAGTATGGGAGAGCGTTGCAGAGGATGCAGGGCCGTCCGTGGTAATCACAAACACTATTAAGAACCATGTCCCGCCTTTAATAGGCTCATGTCCTGGGAAGCCGCGCGGAGTGGCTGTGCGGTTAGAGGCGCCATTTCACGGATTGCGCGGCCCCTCCGAAGGTTCGAGTCCTCCCTCGGGCGAGAACGATGACCTCAGCAGTTTGGTCCCTTACGAATTCGTACGAATTTGAACTTTTTTTTTTTTTTTTTTTTTGTCCTAGGAACCATCATAAATCGCGGTGAGTTCAGTGTAACTACTGTCTTCGCATAAAAGTGTCACTTCTGTTCGTCTCATTGAGTACTTCATTCAGTTACCTTCTGTACTGTATTATAGAAGTTCTTCCTGTGTATGGCCTATCATCGAGCTATGTTACTTGACAGCGACACATCATGAAAAAAGTTACTATCATCGTTACGTTCTGCATATGTGTGTAAACTATAATCTACGAAATTAGTATGAAAGCAGCTACTATGACAAAATCTCCTGTCTTCTCAATTATATTAATTCGATTAAGAATTTAGGGATTAATATTGTTTGCATATACGGGGTGAATATTACGAAGCGCTATGAAACCGTACGAATATACCGGGTGATCAAAAAGTCAGTATAAATTTGAAAACTTAATAAACCACGGAACAATGTAGATAGAGAGCTAAAAATTGACACACATGCTTGGAATGACATGGGGCTCTATTAGAACCAAAAAAAAAAAAAAAATAAATAAAAAAAAATTGCTAGACGCTTGAAAGATTTCTTGCGCACGTCGTTTGCTGATGATCGTGTGCTCAGCCGCCACTTTCGTCATGCTTGGCCTCCCAGGTCCCCAGACCTCAGCCTGTGCGATTATTGCCTTTGGGGTTACCTGAAGTCGCAAGTGTATTGTGATCGACCGACATGTCTAGGGATGCTCAAAGACAACATCCGACGCCAATGCCTCACCATAACTCCGGGCATGTTTTACAGTGCTGTTTACAACATTATTCCTCGACTACAGCTATTGTTGAGGAATGATGGTCGACATATTGAGCATTTCCAGTAAAGAACGTCATCTTTGCTTTGTCTTACTTTGTTATGCTAATTATTGCTATTCTGATCAGATGAAGCGCCATCTGTCGGAAATTTTTTGAACTTTTGTATTTTTTTCGTTCTAATAAAACCCCATGTCATTCCAAGCAAGTGAGTCAATTTGTACCTCTCTATCTACATTATTCCGTGATTTATTCAGTTTTCAAATTTATACTGACTTTTTGATCACCCAGTATTAAATCATATAGATATACCTCTGCATGATTATTCTGAAATTCACAATTAAGTGCCTTCCAGAGGGTTCATCGAACCACCTTCAAGCTATTTATCTTTCGTTCCTCTCTCGAACCGCCCGTGGGAAAAAACGAACACTTAAGTCTTTCCATACGAACTCTGATTTCTCTTACTTTTTACGATGATCATCTTTTCCTTTGTAGGTTGGCGACAGTACAAAATTTTCACATTCAAAAGAGAAAGTTGGTAACTGAAATTTCGTGAAAAGATCTCTCCGCAACGAAAAACGCCTTAGTTTTAACGCTGGGCACCCCAACTCACTCATCTAACCCGTGACGCTGTCTCCCCTATTTCTGCCCTTTATTGAACTCTTTCAAGGTCCTCCGAAAATCCCATCTGGTGAGGATCCCATACCACTCAACAGGACTCTAGCAGACGGGGGACACTCGTAATGTAGGCAGTCTCTTTAGTTGATCTGCTGCATTTCTAAGTGTTTTGCTAATAAATTGCAGTCTTTGGTTCACTTTCCCCCAACATTAGTAGCGTGGAAAGCTACTGCGAGGCTTAGAAATGTTTTAAGAGTTCTGGATAGGTCCAGTTCAATTCGAAAAGGAAGTCCACTTATCGCAGGAATTCAGAGATTCACCATTAGGACCTTAATGACTTGCTGTAACTGTAGACTATACGAAAGTGTAACGGACAATGTCGGGGAACCTAATAGAAATCTTTTGAAGGAAGATGAGGTTCTTCTAGGGAAACACACATAGGTGATTTAGAGAATCATTGTTATAGGCAGACCACCCACCAGGACAACCGAGCGTTTTAGCTCGCAGCTTCCTTGTTTAGGGTAGGCACGACGGCTTCAGATCTAGTCCATCCGGCGCACAATAGGCCAGAATCCTGAAAACCTGGCCACATTTTCAAAAGCTGCTGCTAAATGGCCAAAAACGGCTATAATGGGGTTTCTGATCCTTCTGGTAATAATTTTTATACCAAAATTGAAAAATTCAAAATGGTGGTTCTAATAGGTCGAAAAGAATATTGAATAATTTATTGAAGTGAACAAAAATGTTTTCGGTGAACTTTATAATTTTAATGGTAAACTTTATTACAATACTGCTTCTATTACTATATTCACACTACTAGCCATTAAAATTGCTACACCAAGAAGAAATGCAGATGATAAATGGCCGGCTGGGTCGGAGATTTTCTCCGCTCGGGGACTGGGTGTTGTGTTGTCCTAACCATCATCATTTCATCCCCATCGACGCGCAAGTCGCCGAAGTGGCGTCAAATCGAAAGACCTGCACCAGGCGAACGGTCTACCCGACGGGAGGCCCTCGTCACACGACATTTCATTTTTCATTGGACAAATATATTATACTAGAACTGACATGTAATTATATTTTCACGCAATTTGGGTGCATTGATCCTGAGAAATCAGTGCCCAGAACAACCATCTCCGGCCGTAATAATGGCCTTGATACGCCTGGGCATTGAGTCAAACAGAGCTTGGATGGCATGTACAGGTACAGCTGCCCATGCAGCTTCAACACGATACCACAGTTCATCAAGAGTAGTTACTGGCATATTGTGACGAGCCAGTTGCTCGGCCACCATTGACCAGACGTTTTCAATTGGTGAGAGATCTGGAGAATGTGCTGGCCAGGGCAGCAGTCGAGCGTTTCCTGTATCCAGAAAGGCACGTACAGGACCTGCAACATGCGGTCGTGCATTATCCTGCTGAAATGTAGGCTTTCGCAGGGATCGAATGAAGGGTAGAGCCACGGGTCGTAACACATCAGAAATGTAACGTCCACTGTTCAAAGAGCAGTCAATGCGAACAAGAGGTGACCGAGACGTGTAAACAATGGCATCCCATACCATCATGCTGGTTGATACGCCAGTATGACAATGACGAATACACGCTTCAAATGTGCATTCACTGTGATGTTGCCAAACACGGATGCAACCATCATGATGCTGTAACCAGAACCTGGATTCATCTGAAAAAAATGACGTTTTGCCATTTGTGCATCCAGGTTCGTCGTTGAGTACACCAACGCAGGCGCTCCTGTCTGTGATGCAGCGTAAAGGGTAACCGCAGCGATGGTCTCCGAGCTGATAGTCCATGCTGCTGCAAACGTCATCTAACTGTTCGTGCAGATGGTTGTTGTCTTCCAAACTTCCCTATCTGTTGACTTAGGGATCAAGACGTGGCTGCACGATCCGTTACAGCCATGCGGATAAGATGACTCGTCATCTCGACTTCTAGTGATACGAGGCTGTTGGGATCCAGCACGGCGTTCCGTATTACCCTCCTGAACCCACCGATTCCATATTCTGTTAACAGTAATTGGATCTCGACCAACGCGAGCAGCAATGTCGCGATACGATAAACCGCAATCGCGATAGTCTACAATCCGACCTTTATCAAAGTTGGAATTGTGATGGTATGCATTTCTCCTCATTACACGAGGCATCACCAGGTAACGCCGATCAACTGCTGTTTGTGTATGAGAAATCGGTTGGAAACTTTCCTCATGTCAGCACGTTGTAGGGGTCGCAACCGGCGCCAACCATGTGTGAATGCTCTGAATAGCTAATCATTAGCATATCACAGCATCTTCTTCGTGTCGGTTAAATTTCAAGTCTGTAGCACGTCATCTTCGTGGTGTAGCAATTTTAATGGCTAATAGTGTACATCAACTCGTGTAAGAATTTAGGGGTTAATATCGTTTGCATATATGGGGTGAAGATTCCGAAGCACTATGAAGCCGTACGAACATATTAAATCATCTAGATCTATCTCTTCATGATTATTCTGAAATTCACAATTAAGTGCCTTGCAGAGGGTTCATTGAACCACCTTCAAGCTATTTATCTTTCGTTCCTCTCTCGAGCCGCCCGCGGGAAAAAACGAGCACTTCAGTTCTTCCATACGATCTCTGATTTCTCTTACTTTGTTACGATGATCATCTTTTCCTTTGTAGGTTGGCGACAATAAAATATTTTCACATTCAGAAGAGAAAGATGGTAATTGAAATTTCGTGAAAAGATCTCTTCGCCACGAAAAGCGCCTTTGTTTTAACGCTGGGCACCCCAACTTACTCACCTAACCCATGACGCTCTCTCCTCTATTTCTGCCCTTTATTGAACTCTTTCGAGGTCCTCCGAAAATCCCATCTGGTGAGGATCCCATACCACTCAACAGGACTCTATCAGACGGGGGACACTCGTAATGTAGTCGGTCTCTTTAGTTGATCTGCTGCATCTTCCAAGTGTTTCGCTAATAAATCGCAGTCTTTGGTTCACTTTCCCCACAACATTAGTAGCGTGGAAAGCGACTGCGAGGCTTAGAAATGTTTGAAGAGTTCTGGGTAGGTGCAGTTCATCCGAAAAGGAAGTCCCCTTATCGCAGGAATTCAGAGATTCACCATCAGGACCTTAATGACTTGCTGGAACTGCAGACTGTTCGAAAGTGCAACGGACAATGTCGGTGAATCTAATAGAAATCTTTCGAAGGAAGACGAGGTTTTTCAAAGGTAACACAGATGGGTAGATTTCGTGAATCACTATTATAGGCAGACCACCCACCAGGATAACTGCGCGTTTTACCTCGCCGCTTCCTGGTTTAGGGTAGGCACGACGGCTCCATATCTAATCCACCCGGCGCGCAATGGGCCAGAATCCTGAAAACCTGGCCACATTTTCAAAAGCTACTCTTAAATGGCCAAAAACGGGTATGATGGGGATTCTGATCCTTCAGGTAATAATTTTTATATTGTAACCTCCCCGCAATAAATTTTAAAGTCAATAATTATAAAAAAATGTGTGCCAAATGTTGTCTTCCCACAAAAGTGAATAATAAAAATGAGTCAAGCGTAACCTCCTTGCAAAATTAACGTTAAGGAATGAAGATTGATCACAAACCCACACAATAATACTGATTAAATAATGAACCACATAGGAAATGTAACTTCCTAACAGAAATAATAATGGCTGGTAAATTTTTTTAAGGGCAGCATCGCTGACCTTAGGCCCTGTGAAATAATTAAACCTGATAAATTCTTACCTCAGTAAAACTGCATCTATATCTGCTCTTATTTTTCGGCGCAGTTCCGTGCAATGCTGGCCTACATTTAATTTTGATTCATGGAGGGAATGCATAGGAAATATTCTTTAAATTGAAATGAATCTCTTTCTTTAAATGAGTTACTTTATAAAAGGTTATTATTGGGGCATCATTTTTTGAACAAATTAATTACAATTAACATACGTTATTAGCTGAGCGCAATGCTGCTTCATTACCTTCAACAATAATACACATCGTCCACCACAATCCTGACCAGATTCCGAAGAACAGCACGCCGTCGACGCATGCCGACGCCCGCTCAGTACAACCGTCCACTCGCTACATGCAACTGCTCCAGACTGCTACTACTATCCAACTGAGTACTCTCTCTGCCCACTTGCCACACACTACTACCGACCGACTACTACTGCAGACAGAGTGCAACTCGCAACTGAACACTCGCGCGGTCAAGCGCAGACTAGCAACGATAAATAACTCTCTGGTCAGAGATTCTGTCATGCCTCGCCATCGCTGGTAATGAATACATACGTGTTTCATAACCCTCCACTGAGGGGGCAAAAATTTGGCAGCGATGGTGAGTCATTTGGACTTGCCATGAGCAACAAATTTTTTCTTAACTAACTAACTTTACAATCACAGAATATACAGATAGATAGGTGTAGAACATGAAGTAAATATAGTGCACATGCACTGAGTACAGAACATATCAGGTAATGACAAAATATATGTACAATGAGTACAGAACATATCAGCAAATCCCAAAAAATGTATATGCAATGAGTAGAAATCAGGTTAACAAAATGACAAAAGTGCACATGCACTGTAGTTCAGAACATATTTGCAAATCACAAAAATGCATAGACCATAAATACAAATCATGATAACAAAATGATTTTTTTTATTATGTCACAAGAATTAGGATAGGAAAGGGAAGGATTGCGTCATGGTTGTAGCACTTTAGGTTGCGAGCAGCTGCACTGAAAGTCCATATCTTTCTACAGAAGCACAACACCAAGTGAGGCAATTTAAAGTTCTTTTCCCAGAATTATTAATCAGCGTAGCCAAGACACTGAAATGCCGTAGTAATATTCCATGTTATCCTTATGGTAGTACATTAGGTACACCAAACAGTGGGACCATAATAGCATCTTCATCGCTCATGGTGGTGGACAGCATGTCGTGTCAACACCACGTTCTTGTCTGTTACAACAACGTAGAATTAGTGCAAAAACCAACTATAGTGCTCCATGATCATGAGGATATACAGGACAAACGGATATTGCAGTAATTCCAGGTAATTAGATTAGAAGGTGAAGGACATTAACTTACATACTAGTCTTCATTGAGAATTACACTAGTAATGGGTGGCACTCATTGCCCAGTTATTGAACATTTCTGTACCATGTATGTAGTTTTACAGAATAATGTTCATGAGTAACTTTACAGAGAACATTGGCACTCATTGCCTAATTACAAACCATCAGAAGTCATCATAGTATTACAGAATAATGTTTACATAATAATATTCATTAATTGTTTTTACAGAGAACATTGGCACTCATTGCCTAATTGCAAACCATCAGAAGTCATCATAGTATTACAGAATAATGCACATAATTAATCTAATTAAAGTAATCATTACCATTCTTTTTTTTGCTAGCAATGCGTTGCGTTAGGAATGGGGGAAGGAAAATATTTACTTTTAAATTATTGCTGCAAATGAAGATGTGTACCGTCATTCGTCTTGAGTCAGCTGTAGCAAGATTATGAAATAAGTAGAGTATATGTAATCACATTCATAAATGACATAGGTTTAATGAACAACTGCTTATAGCACATTAATTTCATAAATAATTTCTCCTGCAAAATATACAAAAATGGATTATTAAACTGAAAGAAGAAACACATTTTATGCTGAAAAGTAGTGAACTTCGAATTAACAGGTAGTGAAATGTGTATAAAAAATATGTGTGTTCCCTAGCTGTCCTTTCCAAAACCTTCAGTCATCCTACTATGCAATATAATACATACTGTCAAAACGAACTGTAACAAATACTTAAATAACTACATAGCATAAATACTTAAACTTCAACATCATCCTCATCTGTAAAGAAAAAAACTTCATTATCCATCACTTCATTATCCATATTATCATAACTCCATTATTATCATCACCTGTAAAGAAAAAACTTCATTATTCATAGTAACATATTCTTCATCATTATTCATAATCATTCATTATCATCTGCAAAAAAGTCACTTCATTATTCATTATACAATTATTCCTTATTTCTATCATATTTCATCACTAAAACTAAGATGTGAAGTTCTGTCTGACAGCCTGCAACAATCGCTTCGTATTCTGAAAGAAAAAATTAGTTAAAACTGCTATTCTACGATGTGTATAGTATATTCTTGTTAATGGTTGTTAATCCTGATCCATTTACTCTTCCTCATAAGGTTTTTGCATCTTCTTTCGTTTATTCCGTAGATGAAATTCCATTTCTGTTTAATTTATTTCCTTTACACGTTATTTCTTTCTGAAAATGATGAACAAAGATTAATGTCTTGTATTTAAATCATATACCCATTAAATAAAAACTGGTTTATAGTAACATAATTGAGCATACAGCATACCATGACAGAAAACGTAATCTGTCAAAAATATAGATAGTGTTGAGAGGCAAAAATGTACCCAGTGTATCACAATGTAGCAGCAAAAAAAATGTAAAAATAGTCACTATGTTGAGATATCATAAGGCAAAAAATGTCAAAGTCAACTGGTGTTTGCTATATCTTAACTATTTCATAATGCATATAAACAAAACAAGAAGACAATCATACATACATAAAAAAAATGATGACAAGAAATATGACCTTCTTTGTGTTTAGCTTGTATGTTGTGTAGTTAATAGAGGCGAGAATTAAAGACTTTAATGGGGAGAGAATTTAATAAAATTAATATGTCACTAGGCAAAATTGCATAATTATTCATAAGATACGTAAGTTTATCTGGAAAAATACGCACGGTCTGATGTGTAACGACAAGAAGAGCGACCTGCTAACCTTACCTTGCCGGGCACTTGCCAAGAAAAATACGACAATCATCAGTAAGTAGTCATATAAATATAATTGCATAAGTGGTCATAAAAATTAGCAAATGGCATTACAGCATGTTAAATCATAAAGTATCTTCATTCAATAAAAGGTTTGATATTCGATATGTGGTGGTTTCCTTTGGATTTTCTGGTTCTCAAAGTTTCGACGTGTACTACATTGGGGTGAGGAATGCTGCGAATCCGATATGGACCTGCGTATAGAAGTTCAAATTTACTGCACCTACCTTTTATTTTGTTGGATAAATAGTGTGTACGTACTAATATCTTCTGTCCAACGTGAAAGTCACGGCGTATACAAACCTGTTTTTGTTGTCTTCTACGGCGCTCTGCGGCACGTTTGATGTTGTTCAGCGCAATGTCAATTATTTCATGGTGTCGTAGTCGACGAGATGTAGGAAAGGTTAGTAATTCTTTAATTTTGTTAGGTGGTTCGACATTTTTCAGTATAACAGATGGAGATAGCATAGTGGATTCATTTGGTATGGAATTAATTACATCCTGGAATGAGTGTATGTGTGTGTCCCAATCAATATGTCTTTTATGGCAGTATATTCTACACAGTTTATCAATTTCTTTCATTAATCGTTCACAAGGGTTCGAAGAAGCATGGTATCTGGATATATAGCTCGGAGAAATGTTTCTAGCTCGTAACATACGTGTCCATATAGCAGATCGAAACTGTGATCCATTGTCGGAAATTACTTTCAACACATGCCCTACATGGAATATAAAATGTTTTACAAATACTTTCGAAACAGTTTTAGCAGTAGCTTTGCGTAACGGGGTGAAGGTAACAAATTTCGAAGTGAGTTCAACAGCGACGAAGATGTAGCAAGAACCTCTATTAGTTCTGGGAATCGGACCAAAAATGTCTACAGCGGCCATATGTCTCAATTTAACAGGTACAATGGGATATAATGGAGGAATATGTGAAGTTGTGTCTGACTTAGCTTTCTGGCAGATTTTACATGACGCTAAAACTCGTCGTATACTTTTCTCCATGTTGGCGAAATAACAGTTCTGTCTCAGTATAAGAAAACATTTTCTAGCTCCGTAATGTGCGTAACTTAAATGAGTATACCAGATTAATTTGTTAACAAGTTCATCAGGAATGCATAGTAACCAATTGTTGCTGTCAGGATGAGAGCGGCGAAACAGAATGTCATTGCGTACAGTGTAATGGTTTCTAATCGTAACATTATTCCTATCTTGCCAGAGGTGTTTAATCTCTTTCCATACGTTGTCTTTATTCTGCTCTTGTGCTATGTCTTGTAATGACGACGAAATAAAATTTTCAAATGCAACTTGTTGAATGTACATGACGCTGAAATTTGCATTGCAGAAGTTGGTTGCGATGTCTTGCTGATTGTTGTCGAGAGAACGAGATAGTGCGTCTGCTACAACATTTTGTGTGCCGGGAATGTGAACTACTGTAAAATTAAATTCCTGTAGATAAAGTTTCCATCTGTTCAATCTATCGTGTGTAAATTTAGCCGAAAGTAAAAATTGTATCGCTCTGTGGTCTGTGTAAACGGTGGTATGTCTTCCATAAAGAAAATGCCGAAATCTCGTAAAAGCCCAAACAACACATAATGTTTCCAGTTCTGTAACAGAATAATTTCGTTCAGCAGGTGACAGAATGCGACTTGCAAATGCTATGTTTTTAATTACTGTACAGCCATCTTCTTTAATTTCCTGAAAAATGTGTACGCCTAAAGCGGTGTTAGAACTGTCGGTCGCAATGGAAAAATTTCTGGTAAGATCTGGGTGCGATAAAACTGATGCATTCAACAAAGCATGTTTCATATAACGTTTTCGTGAACAAGATTCTGCGTGTCAAAAGTATTGCGTGCGTTACTGGAATATACAATCTGTACTGTATCTAATCAAATTCTATCTGGCGTGTTATTATTTTCGGGAGGATGCTGTGGCATTTCAACTATCTGTACTATCCTATTATTTCTTCCTGACGTATTACGTTCTGGATGATACCTATTGTCTGGTTCATTCATGATAATATGTTGTTGCTGATGTTCTTGCTGCTGATAAGATCGACTGTTATTAAATGTACGTTGAAAATTGTACTCATTAATTTTACGTCTGTCGTGATAGTCATTTCTATACGGTGCATTGCGATAGGGATTGAAATAGTGTGTTTTCTGTTCGTACTGATTTCCTTGCTGCTGTGCGATGCTATTTGTTGGAGCTGAGACTATACGTGCAAGCGGCGAAACATTAAAGCTTGGTTGACCTTGTAGACTGCATTGTTTGTTAGGTATGCTAACCGGCTGGTTTTGATGCTGTTGCGGAGAAAAACCTCTATTATTACCAAAATGTGGTTCCTGTTGCTGATAATTTTACACATACTAATGATTAAAAATTTTTTGATATTAAAACTACGCTGGTAGTTGTCATTTCGGGAGTGTCTAGAGAGAACTGTCACTTTCGGTAAAATTTGTCATATCGGGTTTTCTTGACTCATTTCTTAATCCTAGGTAGAGCAATAGTTAAAGAGCTGTTTTGATAGATATAAAGGATAGTAGAAGAGAAGGCAGCAGTGCAGAAAACTAAAGATGAAACAGCATTACTACAGCTCGGGGCCCTGTGCACACTACGGCACATACTCATTAAAGCGTAATGAATCCCCTGAGGTCAATTACGCGCTACAAATAAATTTCAGCTTTTGCGTTACAGGCAATGCCGGAGAAAATTCAAAAATAAATTGCTGTATCCATGCTAATTGTAGTTTCTGTATTACACGCAATGCTGGTGAAAGTACAAAAATAAATTGTCGTATCCAGTTCAAAGTGTGTACCTGTGCTCTGTCATTATTAAATTCCTTACATTTTTTTACAGATACAAATTGCTTATAATCAACGTTCTCATCACTGAATGTGTGAACAGGTTCACGATTACATAAGAATCTGTTTGTCTGTATCTTTTCGGATTTTAACTCCCGTAGCTTTTCAGATTTTAAGTCACGTAGCTTCTGTAAATTGCTTAAGTTTCACTGGCTGTACGAGTGTGAGAAATGTTCGGAATGGCGCGTATGCTGTGCTGTGTTATTGAGTGAAACATTTTTCATTTCTGTTACTTTAATACGTTCGTCACTGTGGCTGATCTGTTGTTCAAATTTCTTATCGACTTCAGTATTCAGAGTGCGTGAAAGTTCCGGTGACTTTAAATTAAACTCGTCGCGTATCTGTGTTGCGATTTTAGGACATTGTTCAGCGACTGCACTAATTTCATCTCTATGTGATTCTGTTGTGCCTGCATGTCTATTACCTAATTCTTGTGCAACATATCTAGTGTTTTCACTACTATTACTAGCACAAGCCTTAATTTCGTCACCTAATTGTCCCTTAGTATCATGACATTGCGTGGCAATGGCTGTAATCTGTTCACTAAGCTGTTTATTCCGTTCACTAAGTTGTTTGATTTTTTCATTAATGTTGTCTTGTCCTTCATTCGACTGTTTGTAACTTTCATTAATTAGTTTAAGTTGTTTGAAACGGTTTTCCGCTTTTTCATTCATTAGTAGTAATACTGCCACAAGCCGATCCCAGCCAAAATTATCGGCCCTATTCTCTGTGCTGTTTGATGGCGTACCTGCAATTGTCACATTTTCTGTAACCATTTGGTCATTCTGTAATTTTTGAAAAGGTTTCCCAATCGGATGTGTACTGTTAGTCACTACCTCGGCACCAAATAAATCTGCCGTACTTTGAGTACACTGTTCATTTTCATTAGAAAAATTTGTCTGTTCATTAAGTAAATTTTGTAATCGGGCGTGTCAAGCTGGGCAGCGCTCATTACAACAGAACGCCCCGCGTCATCAATTGTTGTTAAATTAACAGAGGACACAATTGAATTCGTTTGTTCAACGTTAAGATAAAAATCATTATTAATGGTCGGTACGCAATGATTGTCAGTAAACGGAGGATTGTCATCATTACACCGTGTGTCACAAGTACTATCGTTCAAATTATTAGAATCGGCTATTTCATTCATTACACATCGCGATGTACTGTTAACAGTTTTTCGCGGCATTTTTCTCAAAACAAATTAATCACAAATGAAATAAGCACAATGCAAAAAGCAACAAACACAAATAGAACAAAGAGCAACAAATTGCCGATGATCTGTGGAAGAAAGATTGACAAATTAGAAAATGCGTTGCGCCAAATACTAATTATTTTTAAGTAAATAAGAGCAGATATCTGACTACTTATCAGAAGATTCACAAAGAAATACGATCCTGGCCCGGATGTCGCCAAGTGTAACCTCCCCGCAATAAATTTAAAAGTCAATGATTATAAAAAATGTGTGCCAAATGTTGTCTTCCCACAAAAGCGAATAATAAAAATGAGTCAAGCGTAACCTCCTTGCAAAATTAACGTTAAGGAACGAAGATTGATCACAAACCCACACAATAATACTGATTAAATAGTGAACCACATAGGAAATGTAACTTCCTAGCAGAAATAATAATGTCTGGTAAATCTTTTTTAAGGGCAGCATCGCTGACCTTCGGCCCTGAGAAATAATTAAACCTGATAAATTCTTACCTCAGTAAAACTGCATCTATATCTGCTCTTATTTTTCGGCACAGCTCCGTGCAATGCTGGCCTACATTAATTTTGATTCATGGAGGGAATGCATAGGAAATATTCTTTAAATTGAAATTGATCTTTTTCTTTAAATGAGTTACTTTATAAAAGGTTATTATTGGGGCATCATTTTTTGAACAAATTAATTACAATTAACATACGTTATTAGCTGAGCGCAATGCTGCTTCATTACCTTCAACAATAATACACATCGTCCACCACAATCCTGACCAGATTCCGAAGAACACCACGCCGTCGACGCATGCCGACGCCCGCTTAGTACAACCGTCCACTCGCTGCATGCAACTGCTCCAGACTGCTACTACTATCCAACTGAGTGCTCTCTCTGCCCACTCGCCACACACTACTACCAACTGACTACTACTGCAGACAGAGTGCAACTCGCAACTGAACACTCGCGCGGTCAAACGCAGACTAGCAACGATAAATAACTCTCTGGTCAGAGATTCTGTCATGCCTCGCCATCGCTGGTAATGAATACATACGTGTTTCAATATAAAAACTGAAAAATTCGAAATGGTGGTTCTAGTAGGGCGAAAAGAATATGGAAAAATTTATTGAAGTGGACAAAAATGTTTTCAGCGAACTTTATAATTTTAATGGTAAACTTTATTACAATACTGCTTTTATTGCTGCCATGGGACAGCGATATGGACTTATATATATGGCGAAGGCATCGCGTACACGATGTGTAAAAAGTCAGTGTATTTGGCGGAGCTGTCATTTGCACTCACGTGATACATGTGAAAAGGTTTCCGACGTGATAATGGAATTAACAGATTTTGAACGTGAAATGGTAGTTGGAGCTAGACGCTTGGGACATTCCGTTTCAGAAATCGTTAGGGAATTGAACATTCCGGTATCCACATTGTCGAGAGTGTGCCGAGAATACCAAAATTCAGGCATTACGGTGCCGGCACACAGAAGCCGACGGCTTTCACTTAACGACCGAGAGCAGTGGCGCTTGCGTAGAGTTTCCAGTGCTAACGCTGTGTGAAATAACAGCAGAAATTAATGTGGAGCTTACGACGAACGTATCAGTTAGGACAGTGTGGCGAAATCTGGTGTTAACGGGCTGTGGCAGCAGAGGACCGACGCGAGTGCGTCTGCTAACAGCACTTCCTCTTCTGGGTTCATCATATCGGTCGGACCCTAGACGACTGGAAAAACGTAACACGTGGTGTATCAATGATGGCCTCGCCAGAGATACACGAGGTCTTAGTTCTGCTGCAAACAGACGGTTGCCAGTGGTACTTGGTGACACAGCAGAAGCAAAACGTGCCCGGATTTCTCCCCTGGGCGATGTTCGATAGGCCACTGCTGCTCGCACAATGTGTTGATGGTTGGCTCTGAGCACTATGGGACTCAACTGCTGAGGTCATTAGTCCCCTAGAACTTAGAACTAATTAAACCTAACTAACCTAAGGACATCACAAACATCCATGCCCGAGGCAGGATTCGAACCTGCGACCGTAGCGGTCTTGCGGTTCCAGGCTGCAGCGCCTTTAACCGCACGGCCACACCGGCCGGCATGTGTTGATCTTGACGTGCGTGTCTACTACACGGACGTCCAGAACAAAGTCTACAGGTGTGAGAGTGTGCAAGTTCTCTTTAAATAAATAATATTAATATACAAGGTGGTCCATTGATCGTCACCGGGCCAAATATCTCACGAAATAAGCGTCACACGAAAAAACTACAAAGAACAAAACTTGTCTAGCTTGAAGGGGGAAACCAGATGGCGCTATGGTTGGCCCGCTAGATGGCGCTGGTATAGGTCAAACGGATATCAACTGCGTTTTTTTTTAAAGAGGAACCCCCATTTTTATTACATATTCGTGTAGTACATAAAGAAATATGAATGTTTTAGTTGAACCACTTTTTTCGCTTTGTGATAGATGGCGCTGTAATAGTCACAAACATATGGCTCACAATTTTAGACGGACAGTTGGTAACACGTAGGTTTTTTAAATTAAAATACAGAACGTAGGTCCGTTTGAACATTTTATTTCGGTTGTTCCAATGTGATACGAATACCTTTGTTAACTTATCATTTCTGAGAACACATGCTGTTACAGCGCGATTACCTGTAAATACCACATTAATGCAATAAATGCTCAAAATGATGTCCGTCAACCTCAATGCATTTGGCAATATGTGTAACGACATTCCTCTCAACAGCGAGTAGTTCGCCTTCCGTAATGTTCGCACATGCATCGACAATGTGCTGACGCATGTTGACAGGCGTTGTCGGTTGATCACGATAGCAAATATCCTTCAACTTTCCCCACAGAGAGAAATCCGGGGACGTCAGATCCGGTGCACGTGCTGGCCATGGTATGGTGCTTCGACGACCAATCCATCTATCATGAAATATGCTATTCAATACCGCTTCAACCGCACGCGAGCTACGTGCCGGACATCCATCATGTTGGAAGTACATCGCCATTCTGTCATGCAGTGAAACATCTTGTAGTAACATCGGTAGAACATTACGTAAGAAATCAGCATATATTGCACCATTTAGATTGTCATCGATAAAATGGGGGCCAATTATCATTCCTCCCAAAATGCCGCACCATACATTAACGGGCCAAGGTCGCTGATGTTCCACTTGTTACAGCCATCGTGGATTTTCCGTTGCCTAATAGTGCATATTATGCCGATTTACGTTACCGCTGTTGGTGAATGACGCTACGTCGCTAAATATAACGCGTGCAAAAAATCTGTCATTGTCCCGTAATTTCTCTTGTGCCCAGTGGCACAACTATACACGACGTTCAAAGTCGTCGCCATGCAATTCCTGGTGCATAGAAATATGGTACGGGTGCAGTCGATGTTGATGTAACATTCTCAACACCGACGTTTTTGAGATTCCCGATCCTCGCGCAATTTGTCTGCTGCTGATGTGCGGATTAGCCGCGACAGCAGCTAAAACACCTACTTAGGCATCATCATTTGTTGCAGGTCGTGGTTGACGTTTCACATGTGGCTGAACACTTCCTGTTTCCTTAAATAACGTACCTATCCGGCGAACGGTCCGGACACTTGGATGATGTCGTCCAGGATACCAAGCAGCATACATAGCACACGCCCGTTGGACATTTTGATCACAATAGCCATACATCAACACGACATCGACCTTTTCCGCAATTGGTATAAACGGTCCATTTTAACACGGGTAATGTATCACGAAGCAAATGCCGTCCACACTGGCGGAATGTTCCGTGACACCACGTTTGTGACTATTACAGCGCCATCTATCACAGAGCGAAAAAAGTGGTCCAACTAAAACATTTATATTTCTTTACGTACTACACGAAAATGTAACAAAAATGGGAGTTCCTATTTTTTTAAAAACGCAGTTGATATCCGCTTGACCTATTGCAGCGCCATCAAGTGGGCCAACCATAGCGCCATCTGGTTTCCCCCTTCAAGCTAGACGAGTTTTATTCTTTGTACTTTTTTCGTTCGATGCTTATTTCGTGAGATATTTGGCCTGGTCACTATCAGTGGACCACCCTGTATAACGAAAGTTCTTTTTTAAATAATTGTTATTAGTGAAAGTTCTATCTAATATAATTAAAAAACATGACTGAAGTACTGTTTCTGATAGTAAGCTCTGAGCTGTAATAATAAATGAACTGTCGCAATGAAACTTGACTGTCGTAATGTGAAAGCAAAGCTGCACTGTAATAATATTTGACTGTCGTAATGAAAATTGAAGTATTCCATACTGCAAAAGTTATCAATCTGACTGCAAGAATTTTGAACAGTATAAACTACCTAAATAATGAACTTTAACATAAAACCTAGAGTAATTGGTTTTGCAACATTGATCACAAAACTATCTCTGAATGACATAAGTTGGCCCTGATTGAATAAAAATTAAAATCAAAATATTTTGTCCTTTACTCTACGCAAATCTGGATAACGTATTGTAGTACTGCTTTGTCTTGCGCGCCTGTGTGCTAAAGCTGCAAATTAGTGAATCTACACAGAGACACTCGAGATGTGCAGTGACTTCTCTGTTAATTGCAAATCGAGCTGTTTTTCTAACACACTTGGTTCCATGATCCCCTAAAAATTGTAAGGGAAAGGGTGGTAAAAAAATGAAATAGGCACATAAATGACAAAACTAAGTTTTTTGCACTGTGTGAAAAAGTGCTCAAGGCAGATTTTAAATTTAATGAACTTCTTAACATCCAAACAGTACACTTTCCTATCTCTTAAATCTAGCAACTCTCAAAACAATAACCAAGTTAGTCCGTTGACGCAACAATAGTGAAAAAAAGTAACATCATAATATTTACCTGACATTTCAGTAGACTTCTTCCTTCACAAATCAGTTTCCGTTGCAGTCTTGATATAATTATATTGATTGAACAAATTGATGAATTGGGACTTTAGCTTTGAAACATAATACTGCCATTGCTTCCTCACTCTGCCACAGCTTAACATCGTCTGCCCCATTGCGCCCTCTCGCACATCAGAGATACTAACTTAAGTTCTGCAACACAGCTTTACAACATCGCTGCTCGCTCACAATCGATTCAGATACCAAAATTACATGACATCTATCAAATACGTGCTTGACAGGTTCCCGGGAATTACGCCGGATAATATTGTGCGGTTTCTACAATATTATCCGGCGTAATTTCCGGGAACCAATCAAGCAGACGCAGCTCCGGGAAAGCCTCAAACAGCACACCTGTCAAGTAGTCCACAGACATCAGCTGAAAGCAGCGATAAAATACGAATATATTGTGGTCAACTTGTGCATCAATCTGTCGATACCTCCATCCAGCTTCCCGCAGGCCCATAATACGATCTAATTCAAATGGCTTGTCTGTGGGGCATGGTTGTACCCTAGAGCGAAACTGCCTGCAAAGTCAACACAGAGGACGCACAGACACTCCTCCCGAGCACCACCTGATCACCAATGACCGTGACAAATGAATCACTAACAGCGCAGCCCCACATATTTTACTCTAGTACTACTGAACACAATCCTTGAGGGGCATATTTTTTGACTGTCTATTAACGTCATAAAATGACTATTTATTGAGCACATGTGACAAGCTAAGAAAAAAAGTACGATAGTTGAAATGACTTTCATCTGCACGACAATAGTGATGATGATGTCCCATACTCCAAGGAGCGTAGGGGACGATGCAGAGGACCCGCACCGCTGTACGAGACAAGGTCCTAGCGGAGGTGGTTTGCCATAGCCTTCCTCCGACCGTTTTGGTGATGAATGATAATGATGAAGACGACACAACAACACCCAGTCATCTCAAGGCAGGGAAAAATCCCCGACCCCGCTGGGAATCGAACAGGGGACCCAGTGCGCGAGAAGCGAGAATTCTACCGCAAGACCGCGAGCTGCGGACATGACAACATTAACAAGAACATTAACACCAGTAATAAATTCTCTGTATCTCTGCAATTAAAAATCCCGAACGAGCCTGGGGGTTGGTTAAAACGCTGTCCTCATAATCTAGGGGAACGCAGTTCAAGTGCTATCAGTTTATTCTCATTCTTTACTTGAAAGCACAGTGTCTGTTCCTTCGAAAGAACAGACATCACGTAAATCCAGTAGCTGTGGAACACTATATGTAAATTAAAGGGTGATCACTGCTATCAGCGGCAGTGGAACATCAAGCGGAATCAGCGGCGACGGACGAAAATCTGTACCGGACCGGGATTCGAACCCGGGACCTCCTGCTTACTCGGCAGGTGCGGTAACCATTGCGCCATCCACGACACAGCGTTAGCGCAACTGCGCGGACTGCCTCGGTACGCCTCAAAGCCAATCCACACTTCCATGGAGCGTGAACAATACACAGTCCTTGTCCATTATACCCCTGTTCGCTACTCAGATTCCCATAATAGGTCGCTCGAATACAATGGGCAGGAACTGCGGATAGATGGCGCTCGATGGGAGCGTGGATCGGCCTCGAGGAGTAGCGAGACAGTCCGTGCAGCTGCGGTAACGCAGTGTCCCGGATGGCGCAATGGTTACCGCACCTGCCTAGTAAGCAGGAGGTCCCGGGTTCGAACCCTGGTCCGGTACACATATTCGTTCGTCGCCGCTGATTCCGCGTAATGTCCTGCTGCAGCTGATAGCAGTGATTTCCCCTTCAATTTACATATATTCTAATTCTGTTCTTCCCTCCAAAAAACAGAGTTATTAAAGAGCTCGATTTCGACCAGACATTCTTCTTCTCTTTCCTGGCCTTTATCTCATATCTTCAGTGGGTTTGCAAGTTAATTACTTGATTTGGTATTGATACTGGTAGAGGGTGGCCGGGTGCCGGGTATCCACTTTGTAAGTAGGCTGTTTAGGTTTTTATGTCGGTAACGTCACCTAGCGCTCTGTATGAAAATCACTGGCTGTGCAGTGTGCAGTCTGTGGCTGGTTGGCATTGTTGGAATATTCGCCATTGTAGTGTTGGGCAGTTGGATGTTAACAGCGCGTAGCGTTGCGCAGTTGGAGGGGAGCCGCCAGCAGTGGTGGATGTGGGGAGAGAGATGGCGGAGTTTTGAAAGCGGACGATCTGGACGTGTGTCCATGAGAAAGAGTAAATTTGTAATATTGGGTATCATTAACTGATGACTTTGAAACATTATGAAGGTAAATACATTGTTTGTTCTCTATCAAAATCTTTCATTTGCTAACTATCCCTATCAGTAGTTAGTGTCTTCAGTAGTTAGAATCTTTTATTTAGCTGGCAGTATTGGCGCTCGCTGTATTGCAGTAGTTCGAGTAACGATGATTTTTGTGAGGTAAGTGATTCATGAAAGGTATAGGTTATTGTCAGTCAGGGCCATTCTTTTGTAGGGATTTTTGAAAGTCAGATTGCGTTGCGCTAAAAATATTGTTTGTCAGTTTAGTGTTGATTAGAATTAGTAAAGAGAGAAATGTCTGAGTACGTTCAGTTTTGCTCAGCTGTTTGAAAATCAAATAATGTAACAGGCTTATCAGCAAATCATTCATAAATTTTTCTAAGGGGACGTTTCAACTTAATCTGATGTGT
The DNA here is from genome assembly GCF_021461395.2 of Schistocerca americana. Taxonomy (NCBI): domain Eukaryota; kingdom Metazoa; phylum Arthropoda; class Insecta; order Orthoptera; family Acrididae; genus Schistocerca; species Schistocerca americana. Next base: position 892,354,968 of record NC_060120.1, read on the forward strand.
GAAATCGCCTGAAATCCACATCCAGGCTGGCCGGCACTCTGGCCCTCGTCATTAATCCACCGGATGGATTCAATCCGGGACCGGCGCTCGTCCTCTTGTCCTGGAAGCAGTGTACTAACACGCGGGGCAATGCGGGCTGGTATTTCAAGTAGACATTAAAGTCTAGCATTCCCTCCGTAATATTTTACAGACTTGACGAGCAAGAAGCGTTTCCGAGATCTTGAATTATGTACGGCGATTGGCCCTACAACGTTACTGGCAATTAAACGTGACTGTCACTACTCCAGTTTCTTTGTGTATGCCTGTATTCAAGAGCAGCTTCACATAAACTGAAACGCCAAACGAACTCGTATAAGCATGTGTATTCAAATACAGATATATGTAAACAGGCAGAATATGGCACAGCGTTATATAAGGTAACAAGTGTCTGGCGCGGTTGTTAAATCGGTTACTACTGCTACAATGACAGGTTATCAAGATTTAAGTGAGTTTGAACGTAATGTCATAGTCGGCGCAAGAACGTTGGGACACAGCATCTCTGAGGTAGCAATGAAGTGGGGATTTTCCCGTACGATCAATTCACAAGTGTACCGCGAATATTCTGTTTTTTGGAGAAACTATATCCTGTGGCCAACATAGACACGAAGCCCACGCCTACTACAGTTGTACAAGTTTATATGCCAACTAGCTCTGCAGATGTCGAAGAAATTGATGAAATGTATGATGAGATATAAGAAATTATTCAGATAGTGAAGGGAGACGAAAATTTAATAGTCATGGGTGACTGGAGTCCGATAGTAGGGAAGGCAGAGAAGGAAACATAGTAGGTGAACATGGATTGGGGCTAAGAAATGAAAGAGGAAGCCGCCTGGTAGAATTTTGCACAGAGCATAACTTAATCATAGCTAACACTTGGTTCAAGAATTATGAAAGACTGTTGTATACATGGAAGAAGCCTGGAGATACTAGAATGTATCAGATAGATTATGTAATGGTAAGACACAGATTTAGGAACCAGGATTTAAATTGTCAGACATTTCCAGGGGCAGATGTAGACTCTGACCACAATTTACTGGTTATGAACTGTAGATTAAAACTGAAGAAACTGCAAAAAGGTGGAAATTTAAGGAGATGAGACCTGGATAAACTGACTAAACCAGAAGTTGTACAGAGTTTCAGGGAGGGCATAAGGGAACAATTGACAGGAATGGGGGAAAGAAATACAGTAGAAGAAGAATGAGCGCCTTTGAGGGATGAAGTAGTGAAAGCAGCAGAGGATTGAGTGGGTAATAAGTCGAGGGCTAGTACAAATCCTTGGGTAACAGAAGAAATATTCTATTTAATTGATCAAAGGAGAAAATATAAAAATGCAGTAAATGCAGCAGGCAAAAAGGAATACAAACGTCTCAAAAATGAGATAGACAGGAAGTGCAAAATGGCTAAGCAGGTATGGCTAGAGAACAAATGTAAGGATGTAGAGGCTTATCTTACTAAGGGTAAGACAGATACTGCCTACAGCAAAATTAAAGAGACCTTTGGAGAAAAGAGAGCCACTTGTATGAATATCAAGAGCTCAGATCGAAACCCAGTTCTAAGCACAGAAGGGAAAGCAGAAAGTTTGAAGGAGTATATAGAGGGTCTATACAAGGGCGCTGCACTTGAGGACAATATTATGGAAATGGAAGAGGAAGTAGACGAAGATGAAATGGGAGATATGATACTGCGTGAAGAGTTTGACAGAGCACTGAAAGACCTAGGTCGGAACAAGGCCCCGGGAGTAGACAACATTCCATTAGAACTACTGACGACCTTGGGAGAGCCAGTCCTGACAAAACTCTACCATCTGGTGAGCAAGATGTATGAGACAAGCGAAATACCCTCAGACTTCAAGAAGAATATAATAATTCCAATCCCAAAGAAAGCAGGTGTTGACAGATGTGAAAACTACCGAATTATCAGTTTAATAAGTCATGGATGCAAAATGCTAACGCGCATTCTTTATTGACGAATGGAAAAACTGGTAGAAGCCGAGAACGGGGAAGATCAATTTCGATTTCGTTAAAATACTGGAACACGTGAGGCAATACTGACCCTACGACTTATCTTAGAAGAAAGATTAAGGAAAGGCAAACCTACGTTTCTAGCATTTGTAGACTTAGAGAAAGCTTTTGACAATGTTGACGGGAATACTCTCTTCCAAATTCTGAAGGTGGCAGGGGTAAAATAAAGGGAGCGAAAGGCTATTTACAGTTTGTACAGAACAAGATAGCAGTTATAAGAGTCGAGGGGCATTAAAGGGAAGCGGTGGTTGGGAAGGGAGTGAGACAGGGTGGTAGCCTGTCCCCGATGTTATTCAATCTGTATATTGAGCAAGCAGTAAAGGAAACAAAAGAAAAATTCGGAGTAGGTATTAAAATCCATGGAGAAGAAATAAAAACTTTGAGGTTTGCCGATGACATTGTAATTCTGTCAGAGACAGCAAAGGACTTGGAAGAGCAGTTGAACGGAATGGACAAGTGTCTTGAAAGGAGGATATAAGATGAACATCAACAAAAGCAAAACGAGGATAATGGAATGTAGTCGAATTAAGTCGGGTGATGCTCAGGGAATTAGCTGGCCGCGGTGGTCTATTGGTTCTAGGCGCGCAGTCTGGACCCGCGCGACTGCTACGGTCGCAGGTTCGAATCCTGCCTCGGGCATGGATGTGTGTGATGTCCTTAGGTTAGTTTGGTTTAAGTAGTTCTAAGTTCTAGGGGACTGATGACCACAGATGTTAAGTCCCATAATGCTCACAGCCATTTGAACCATTTTTTCAGGGAATTAGATTAGCAAATAAGACGCTTAAAGTAGTAAAGGAGTTTTGCTGTTTGGGGAGCAAAATAATTGATGATGGTCGAAGTAGAGAGGATATAAAGTGTAGACTTGCAATGGCAAGGAAAGCGTTTCTGAAGAACAAAAATTTGTTAACATCGAGTATAGATTTAAGTGTCAGGAAGTCGTTTCTGAAAGTATTTGTATGGACTGTAGCCACGTATGGAAGTGAAACGTTTACGATAAATAGTTTGGACAAGAAGAGAATAGAATCTTCCGAAATGTGGTGCTACAGAAGAATGCTGAAGATTAGATGGGTAGATCACATTACTGATGAGAAGGGATTGAATAGAATTGGGGAGAAGAGGAGTTTGTGGCACAACTTCACTAGAAGAAGGGATCGGTTGGTAGGACATGTTCTGAGGCATCAAGGGATCACCAGTTTAGTATTGGAGGGTAAACATCGTAGAGGGAGACCAAGAGATGAATACACCAAGCAGATTCAGAAGGATGTGGGTTGCAGTAGGTACTGGGAGATGAAGAAGCTTGCACAGGATAGAGTAGCATGGAGGGCTGCATCAAACCAGTCTCAGGACTGAAGACCACAACGACAACAACTGGTAGAGAGTGGCCGGATGCCGGGTATTCACTTAATCTGATGTGTGAAGTCGCCTGAAATCCACATCCAGGCTGGTATTTAGAGTAGATATTAAAGTCTAACATTCCCTCCGTAATATTCTAGAGACTGGTCATCGACTAATAGACTGCGCTTGATGAGCAGGAAGCGTTTCCGAAATCTTGAATTCTGTTCGGCGACTGGCCCTAGAATGTTTCTGACAATTAAACGTGACCGTCACTACTCCACAAACTGGCATTGGCATGCGTATTCAAATACACAGTTATGTAAACAGGCAGAATTCGGCGCTGCGGTCGGTAACGGCTACATAAGATAACAAGTGTCTGGCGCAGTTTTTAGATCGGTTACTGCTGCTACAATGGCAGGTTATCAAGACTTAAGTGAGTTTGAACGTGATGTCATAACCGGCGCACGAGTATTGGGGCACAGCATATCCGAGGTAGCGATGAAGTGGGGATTTTCCCGTACGGCCATTTCACGAGTGTACCGCGAATATCAGGAATCCGGTAAAAGGTCAAACCTCCGACATCGCTGCAGCCGGAAAAAGATCCTGAAGGAACGGGACCAACGACGACTGAAGAGAAGCGTTTAATGTGACAGAAGTACAATTATTCCGCAAATTTCTTCAGATTTCAGTGCTGGACCATCAAAAAGTGTCAGCATTCGAACCATTCAACGAAATATCATCGATACGGGCTTCCGGAGCCGACGACCCATTCGTGTACCCTTGACCACTGCACGACACAAAGCTTTACGCCACACCTGGGCCCATCAACACCGGCATTGGACTTTTGATGACCTGAAACATGTTGCGTGGTCGGAGGAGTCTCGTTTCAAATTGCATCGAGCGGATGGATGTGTACGGATATGTATGATGATGATGATGATGATGATGATGATGTTTGGTTTGTGGGGCGCTCAACTGCCCGGTTATCAGAGCCCGTCCAAATTTCCAACCTTTGCTCAGTCCACTCTCGCCACTTTCATGAATGACGATGAAATGATGAGGACAACACAAACACTCAATCATCTCGAGGAAGGTGAAATTCCCCGACCCCGCCTGCAATCGAATCCGGGACCCCGTGCTCGGGAAGCGAGAACGCGACCGCATGGATATGGAGACAACCTCATGAAACCATGGGCCCTGCATGTCAGCAGGGTTTGTTCAAGCTGGCGGAGGTTCTGTAATGGTGTGGGGCGTGTGCATTTGGAGTGATACCTCTAGATGCGACTCTGACAGATGACACGAATGTTAGCATTCTGTCTGATCACCTGCGTGCATTCACGTCCGTTGTGCATTTCGACGGAGTTGTACAGTTCCAGCAGGACCATGCGATACCCCACACGTTCAGAATTGCTACAGAGTGGCCCCAGGAACACTCTTTTAAGTTTAAGCGCTCCCGCTGGCAACCATGCTCCAAGACATGAACATTGTTGAGCATATCTGGGATGCCCTGCAACGTGCTGTTCAGAAGAGATTTCGACTTCCTCGTACTCTTAGCGATTTATGGAGAGCCCTGCACGATTCATGGTGTCAATTCCCTCCAGCACTACTTCAGACATTAGTCGAGTCCGTGCCACGTCGTGCTGCAGCACTTCTGCGTGCTCGCGAGGGCCCTACACGATACACTCCTGGAAATGGAAAAAAAGAACACATTGACACCGGTGTGTCAGACCCACCATACTTGCTCCAGACACTGCGAGAGGGCTGTACAAGCAATGATCACACGCACGGCACCGCGATCACACCAGGAACCGCGGTGTTGGCCGTCGAATGGCGCTAGCTGCGCAGCATTTGTGCACCGACGCCGTCAGTGTCAGCCAGTTTGCCGTGGCATACGGAGCTCCATCGCAGTCTTTAACACTGGTAGCATGCCGCGACAGCGTGGACGTGAACCGTATGTGCAGTTGACGGACTTTGAGCGAGGGCGTATAGTGGGCATGCGGGAGGCCGGGTGGACGTACCGCCGAATTGCTCAACACGTGGGGCGTGAGGCCTCCACAGTTCATCGATGTTGTCGCCAGTGGTCGGCGGAAGGTGCACGTGCCCGTCGACCTGGGACCGGACCGCAGCGACGCATGGATGCACGCCAAGACCGTAGGATCCTACGCAGTGCCGTAGGGGACCGCACCGCAACTTCCCAGCAAATTAGGGACACTGTTGCTCCCGGGGTATCGGCGAGGACCATTCGCAACCGTCTCCATGAAGCTGGGCTACGGTCCCGCACACCGTTAGGCCGTCTTCCGCTCACGCCCCAACATCGTGCAGCCCGCCTCCAGTGGTGTCGCGGCAGGCGTGAATGGAGGGACGAATGGAGACGTGTCGTCTTCAGCGATGAGAGTCGCTTCTGCCTTGGTGCCAATGATGGTCGTATGCGTGTTTGGCGCCGTGCAGGTGAGCGCCACAATCAGAACTGCATACGACCGAGGCACACAGGGCCAACACCCGGCATCATGGTGTGGGGAGCGATCTCCTACACTGGCCGTACACCACTGGTGATCGTCGAGGGGACACTGAATAGTGCACGGTACATCCAAACCGTCATCGAACCCATCGTTCTACCATTCCTAGACCGGCAAGGGAACTTGCTGTTCCAACAGAACAATGCACGTCCGCATGTATCCCGTGCCACCCAACGTGCTCTAGAAGGTGTAAGTTAACTACCCCGGCCAGCAAGATCTCCGGATCTGTCCCCCATTGAGCATGTTTGGGACTGGATGAAGCGTCGTCTCACGCGGTCTGCACGTCCAGCACGAACGCTGGTCCAACTGAGGCGCCAGGGGGAAATGGCATGGCAAGCCGTTCCACAGGACTACATCCAGCATCTCTACGATCGTCTCCATGGGAGAATAGCAGCCTGCATTGCTGCGAAAGGTGGATATACACTGTACTAGTGCCGACATTGTGCATGCTCTGTTGCCTGTGTCTATGTGCCTGTGGTTCTGTCAGTGTGATCATGTGATGTATCTGACCCCAGGAATGTGTCAATAAAGTTTCCCCTTCCTGGGACAATGAATTCACGGTGTTCTTATTTCAATTTCCAGGAGTGTATTAGGCAGGTGTGCCAGTTTCTTTGGCTCTTCAGTGTATTTGTAAAAGTGAAGTACTAACAAAATGTCAGTTTGGTTTTCAGGAAGGCTTTTCACTAGAAAATGCTATATATACTTTCACTGATCAAATATTAAATGCTCTGAATAACCAACATCACCCATTGGGATATTTTGTGATCTCTCAAAGGCTTCTGATTGCGTGAATCACGAAATCCTTCTAGATAAGCTTAAGTATTGTGGTATGAGTGGGACAGTTTTTCAAATGGTTTAATTCATATTTAACTGTAAGAATACAGAACGTTGAAATTAACAGTACAGATAGTCTGCAAAAATCAGCAGAGTCCTCAAATTGGGGAGTTATCAAGAATGGTGTCCCACAGCATTCAGTCTTGGGTCCCTTATTGTTCTTAATATGTATTAATGACTTGCCACTCTATATTCACGAAGATGCAAACTAATTCCTTTTGCTGATGATACAAGTATAGTAATCACACCCAACAAACAAGAATTAGCTGAGGATATTGTAAACAATGTCTTTCAGAAAATAATTTGCCAAATAGCATTAAAAGTCTGTCAGATAACTTACCAACTTTTAAAAATGAAATAAAAGAATTTCTGAATGACAACTCCTTCCAATCAACAGACGAGTTTTTATATATGAAGTAGTCACTGTAAAAAAAAATTAAGAAATTATATCGTGTAATGAGAACTTATATTAAATTGACACGTCCTCATCATTACGAAATATGTATTCATGGTCTATGGAACAAGTATTAATATAATGTAACGTAATACGTCTCACTACACAGAGTGGTGTTGCATTGCTTACCTTAAAATGGGTGAGAGAGAGGGAGCTGATTGAGATCAGGCCAACACTAAAGCTTGATGCTTTGCACGCAAATCCCAGCGAGCTGGGAGTGAGACAGTGCGTTTCGCAATACTGAATCCATGGGACTAAATTACCATTTCTGGCATGTACTTTAGAACCATGGAAACCTCCTGAAAAAGTGGTCAGTCCGGGAGACTGGAGCTATTTTTAATCTGTTTTCTCACTGCGGAAAACATAAGACACAAGTGTGTGAAAGCGTATCTGTTAGAGTGTGTAGCAGAGTGAGTTGCTCGACAAGTTATATGGGATACGCAGTTATTCAGGTATCATGTTAAACTGTGCTTTTGGCATAACAACATAGGAAAACAGGTGTATACTTTTTAAAACAAGAGAAACGTGTATAAAGCATTGTAATGTTGGCACAAGCCTTGGGGTTGAGTGCTTTACTTAACTGTTAGTTCTGCCTGAGTGCCTGACGTTATCGTGATAAGTCGTATCTTCGCTGCTGCATTCAGGAAGAGATAGCAGTAACAGGGAAAACACGTTAAATTTTGCTCTTCATTACTTTGTATGAATGTGTGCGAAACAGTCTCTGCTTCTCGCCCTTAACCTACAACGATATATTCATTTAGAACGATTTAGTATGGCTTTAAGGTAGTGCGACTCAACTGCCTTAGAATAATAGCCTACATACGTTTCGGTTAGAGCAGTGTAGACGTAGTGGATGTCATCCAGAAATAAACTCCTTAAATCCTTTCTGTTCGTCACCACACCGCCCTTCGAAGAGGCAGAGGTAAAGACGTTCAGTATCTGTTTGTAGTGGTTTAGAAAACTAAAACAGTCATTCCTGTTTGTGTTTTTCACCCTGTCTTTCTAAATTAGTGTTGATGAATCTCTACGCGACAAGACTACGACTGTTTCTACGAAATTATCGCTGAAAACCCGATTCTTGGATTGTTCTAAATATGCAGTTCTGATTTCGCGGCATTTCATTTTTTACACAAACCTTTGAAAATTAGCCCCGTCGCGTCTTACTGTAGCATGTGACTCTCTAAGTCCAACCCGATTTATGTCCCATGCACCCGAGTGGTATATTGGTATTTGTTTTATTAGTAAATGTTCAATGCCATTAGGCTCTCCTACTCCTAATACTCAAAATGGACTAATAATGTATAATCTACTTCCTTTAGTTCTAACACAAGAGATACGCTACAGGTGTTGCTGCAATCATAAGAAGGTTAATAGCGTGAATTTCTCAAATAGGATGGGTGTAAGCAATGAGGCCGTGCACGAGTACCTGAACAATACCATAGTTTTTTGTTGTTGTTGTAAAAACAAGCTTAGAACATCAGCTAGAAGTGAATGTAAAAGTACGAAGGGCGTTCAGTAAGTAATACAACACTTTTTTCTCCCGGCCAATTTCGGCTGAAAAAAAGGACAGAATTTGTTGTGGGACATCGTGAAATATTCCCGCTTCAGCCCCTATAGTTACATGAAGTTCCGATAGGTGGCGCCTTCTAAATGGCGTCTGTAACGGAGGTGCGTTCGAGGCAGAGAGCTGTCATTGCGTTTCTTTTGGCGGAAAAACAGAGCGTCGCAGATATTCATAAGCAGTGCCAGAATGTCTACGGAGAACTGGCAGTGAATAAAACCACGGTGAGTCGTTGGGAGAGACGTCTGTGACCATCGCAACAAGGTCGCGCAAACCTGTCAGATACCGAGCGAGGTGGCGAAGTGGTTAAACACTGGACTCGCATTCGGGAGGATGACAGTTCAATCCCGCTTCCGGCCATCCTGATTTAGGTTTTCCGTGATTTCCCTAAATAGCTCCAGGCAAATGACACGATGGTTCCTTTCAAAGGGCACGGCCGACTTCCTTCCCCGTCCTTCCCTAATCCGATGAGACCGATGACCTCGCTGTCTGGTCTCCTTCCCCAAAACAACCCCAACAAACCTGTTAGAAATCCCGTCTACCGGCCGGCGGAACACAACTGTGACTCCTGCAACGTTGGAACGTGCGGACACTCTCATTCGAGGTGATCGACGGATCACAATCGAACATCTCGTAGCTCAACTTGACGTCTCTGCTGGTAGCGCTGACACACTCGTCCACCAGTTGGGGCACGCAAAAGTCTGTGCCCTCTGGTTTCCACGCCGCCTAATGGAAAGAGCAACGAAAAGCTATCTGTGGGGACTTGTTTGCGCGTTACGAGGTTGATCGTGCCCATTTTTTGTCGAACATCGTCACACTCGATAAACAAGCGTTCATCACTTCGAACTGAAAGCAAAACGGCAATCCATGGAGAGACGCCACATCACACCTCCGCCGAAGAAAAAGTTCAAAACCGCACCGTCAGCCGGTAAAGTCAAGGCGACGGTCTTCTAGGACTTTGAAGGGGTTATTTTGTTTGATGTCCTCCCTTATGGAGCAACGAACAACTCTGAAGTGTACTGTGTTGTTGTTGTTGTTGTGAATTCAGTCCTGAGACTGGTTTGATGCACCTCTCCATGCTACCCTATCCTGTGCAAGCTTCTTCATCTCCCAGTACCTACTGCAACCTACATCCTTCTGAATCTGCTAGGTGTATTCATTTCTTGGTCTCCCTCTACGATTTTTACCCTCCACGCTGCCCTCCAATACTAAATTGGTGATCCCTTGATGCCTCAGAACATGTCCTACAAACCGATCCCTTCTTCTAGTCAAGTTGTGTCACAAACTCCTCTTCTCCCCGATCCTATTCAATACCTCCTCATTAGTTATGTGATCTACCCATCTAATCTTCAGCATTCTTCTGTAGCACCACATTTCGAAAGCTTCTATTCTATTCTTGTCCAAACTATTTATTGTCCATGTTTCACTTCCATACATGGCTACACTCCATACAAATACTTTCAGAAACGACTTCCTGACACTTAAATCTATACTCGATGTTAACAAATTTTTCATCTTCAGAAATGCTTTCCTTGCCATTGCCAGTCTACATTTTATATCCTCTCTACTTCGACCATCGTCAGTTCTTTAGCTCCCCAAGTAGCAAAACTCCTTTACTACTTTGAGTGTCTCATTTCCTAATCTAATTCCCTCAGCATCACCCGACTTAATTCGACTACATTCCATTATCCTCGTTTTGCTGTTGTTGATGTTCATCTTATATCCTCCTTTCAAGACACTATCCATTCCGTTCAACTGCTCTTTCAAGTCCTTTGCTGTCTCTGACAGAATTACAGTGTCATCGGCGAAGCTCAAAGTTTTTATTTCTTCTCCATGGATTTTAATACCTACTCCGAATTTTTCTTTTGTTTCCTTCACTGCTTGCTCAATATACAGATTGAATAACATCGGGGAGAGGCTACAACTCTGTCTCACTCCCTTCCCTTCCATGTCCCTCGACTCTTATAACTGCCATCTGGTTTCTGTACAAATTGTAAATAGCTTTTCGCTCCCTGTATTTTACCCCTGCCACCTTCAGAATTTGAAAGAGAGTATTCCAGTCAACATTGTCAAAAGCTTTCTCTCAGTCTACAAATGCTAGAAACGTAGGTTTGCCTTTCCTTAATCTAGCTTCTAGGATAAGTCGTAGGGTCAATATTGCCTCACATGTTCCGATATTTGTACGGAATCCAAACTGATCTTCCCCAAGGTTGGATTCTACTAGTTTTTCCATTCGTCCAGCCGTGACTTATTAAACTGATAGTTCGGTAATTTTCACATCTGTCGGCACCTGCTTTCTTTGGTATTGGAATTATTATATTCTTCTTGAAGTCTGAGGGTATTTCGCCTGTCTCATACATCTTGCTCACCAGATGGTAGTGTTTTGTCAGGACTGGCTCTCCCAAGGCTGTCAGTAGCTCTCATGGAATGTTGTCTACTCCGCGGGCCTTGTTTCGACTCAGGTCTTTCAGTGCTCTGTCAAACTCTTCACGCAGTATCATATCTCCCACTTCATCTTCATCTACATCCTCTTCCATTTCCATAATATTGTCCTTGTATAGACCCTCTATATACTCCATCCACCTTTCTGCTTTCCCTTCTTTGCTTAGAACTGGGTTTCCCTCTGAGCTCTTGATTTTGATACAAGTGGTTCTCTTTTCTCCAAAGGTCTCTTTAATTTTCCTGTAGGCAATATCTATCTTACCCCTAGTGAGATAAGCCTCTACATCCTTACATTTGTCCTCTAGCCATCCCTGCTTAGCCATTTTGCACTTCGTGTCGATCTCATTTTTGAGACGTTTGTATTCCTTTTTGCCTGCTTCATTTATTGCATTTTTTATGTTTTATCGTGTGTACTATGTTATCCTTAGGAAATTGAAGTAACGACTGTCGCGTGTTCCCCGCTATAAAAATGCAAACGGACTTCTTGTTCTCCATGACAACACAAGGCCTCATGCAAGTCTGGGCACCAGAGAACAGCTCACTGATCTTCATTGGACTGTTCTTCCTCATCCGCTCTACAGCCCGGATCTCGCACAAGTTCCATCGGTTTGGCTCAATGAAGGATGCACTCCATGGGAAGCAGTATGTGGCTGATTGGAAGGTTATTGATGCAGCGAGGCGTTAGATCCGACGTCGACCAGTGGAGTGGTACTATGCAGACATAAAGGTGGAGTAAGGCCGTCACACTGAACGGAGATTATGTTGAAAAATAGGGTTTGTTAGCCAAAAGAGTGGTGAATAATTTGGCGTATTGGAATCCTGAAGAAAACCAACCTGCTTTCAAAAAAGAAAATATTGTATTACTTATTGAACGCTCTTCGCTGCTACCTCCAGAATGTGATACAGAAAATGTCCTCATTGTTACAAGAACATCGCAGGCTTCGTTTAGTGAAGAAAAGACTCAAACGGACAACACTGTCCTCTCTGAGGCAAAGGAGCAGCGATGTTAGACACTGATGACAGAATACGATAAGGGGAACAGCAAGGAGGCCTGGAGTCTCCATCAACGTCTTAGCAATGATTCTACGCAGCAAAAGGTCCATGTCAATATAAGGTCTGATCAAACTGTACTCCAGTCCTATTAAACGGAAAACTAACTGACAGAGTTATGAAAGACAAGAAGCCAATCCGTCAGCAGCCTGATGAAGAAAGAATCTGTCTGCTCTAGCCTGCACACCGCGATAATATGGGCTCTGAATAACTGTGAGAAGGAATTGCAGCCGGTTTTGACGAAATAAGTGTTGAACAGATCAATAACCTTAGACTTATAACACTGCACCTGTTGACTGAGTTTATGAACAACTGCGTTCGGTCGTGTAAGAGACTTGAAAGTATGGACGAAAACTAAAGACACGATAGTTCGAAAACAAGGTGAGAATTGGGTTGCTCCTAAAAGCTATACAGCAATCTCCCCGTTATGACATTTACACCAAGTGCTAGAGAGACTCGTTCCTCACCGCCTAAAAGGGAAGTTTTCGGCAGCTTGGATTCAAGGCAGAAAAAAGCAGTACCTCACTGACACTGAAATTTGCGCAACACATCAAAGACGGATTTGCGAGACGACACGTCACAGGGACAGTCTTTACAGATTTTGGATCGTATGATACCATTAACTAAAGGCTTCTCCTTCAAAAACTCTATATCATGCCCAGTGGTTATGAGGATGATAAGGAATCTCCTGCAGTTTAAATGTTCTTCCTTGGATTTCAGGAGAAAAGAAAAAGTAGATAGAAGATATAAAGACTGATACGGCGTTGCCATCTGGAGGCCCTTAGGGGCAGGTTCACATGTGTGTTGTCCTTAGCGCAATTTGGTTTAAGTTAGATTAACTAGTGTGTCAGCCTAGGGATCGATGACCTCAGCAGTTTGGTCCCATAGGAACTTGCCACAAATTTCCAAAAAATGAGAGGAGGAATAAAGTAAAACCTGATGCCAGCCCATAGTCTACTCCTCCCGAATAGCACCAAGCGTCCTCATGCGATGGATGGACCGCCATCAACTGAATTCCATGCCATCGCTTCATGAGATGGTGTGGAGAAGTTTGGAATGTAGCTCAGAACATTCGTGCAACGTCTGATCAGCAGTTTCATGCCCCTTCCCCTCCTCCTGTTGCCGCCAAAATACTGTCGCAGCTGCTACCTGTGAGTCGACTGATGTCATACCAGCGTGCGTTAGTGCCCACTCATAAATTCCCTTTAGTGCACAACAAGAGTCTGAGGAGTTGCGCAGGCTGCCTGAATTGGCTACCTACACCTTTGTGCTGCATGTTGTTTGGAACCGAAGGAAAATCTAAATTTATCATTTGAAAACATAAAGTCGCGAACTCATTTACATGCTTTATTTCATCAATTGGTATATTTGTGGCAAGTCGGACTAATAACGAGTAAAACTATTTCTCAAAATGAAAATTCACACCGTGAAGAATATTATGAAAAAATCACGATTAACAAATTCTGTTTAGACGAGGGGATTACCAAATATGTGAAACGTGAAAGTGAAATATTGTGGACAAAGAAAAAGATTAGGGAAGAGCATAAACACAAGCAAAACTGCAGTCATGAAACATTTAGACTTTAGTTACTTTCAGGGCTATTACAGTCGCCATTACAGTTTTTGAGTGTTTTTAAAGGAGTTTTTAATGTGGTGGACAGTGAACAGAAAAGCTGACAATGAGATAAAGAAGTAAAACACTTAGCTTATAGACAAAGTATAATAAAATACTACATAGAAATCAGGGCATTCAATAACATGAACATAAAAATGGCATACAATGAGAGGGATCTTCTGAATAAGGGTCTCAGTTTTAATATTAGCCCAAAGTTGAACCCACGGATAATTAAAAACAATATTTCGGAAGTAATAGTTGCTGGCTAAACTTAACAAACTCAAACAAATGGACATGGAAGGAAAAGTTAAGAAAATTTCCAGACCTCTTCATCTCAAACATAATAATGCAATAAATATAGAAACTCTTAAAAATCTAAATAGTCAGTTTGAAAGAAATAGGAATGTAGTTACAAAAGCCGACAAAGGATATGCTATTGTAATAATTTAAGATAATGACTACATCCTAAAAACTGAAATCTTTCTTGCAATTAATAACGTTACTGAAGTGTGGAAAAACCCTACAAATAAATTTCAATTAGAAACAAGAAAAATATGAAAAAAAGTTTTTTGTTTATAGATGAAAAAGAGAAATGTGAATTAAAAATGATGAACCCATCTACTCCAGTGCTTCGCGTGCAAATGAATTATACAAGACAAGAGAACCAGTAACACTAATTGTAAGCGATATGTCCCAGTCATAAAGCTAACCAAGAATGCAATAGAAGACTGAGAGCGGTGTATACTTATAAAAGAACATGAAATGTCAAGAATATTTATGCATTTGTGACAGTTGCTATTGTAAAGGATGAGCCAGACAATAGGAGATTTTACTTTATTATATGAGCCTCCAACCAGTAACTTCATTTTTCTCCACAAACAATACACTAACTTGAGCACCAGTATCAACTAAAATTCTAACTGATTTGTTCCCGAGTACGCCAAATAGACTAACGTGTTCCACCTCTTTACATTTTTCGGTCCTAACCGGGTGTATTATTTTTGTCGGGGGCGCGGGTGGGTGGCGGAACCTGCCCCCCAAGCGTTTCCCTGATTCGACCCCGCGTTGCGGCGGTGGCCGCGCATCTGATTTGAAAATGGTGACTTTGTGGAGCAAACATTATTAGCATGACCTACTGTCTGGCAAATAGTGCAATACGGCGCGCGACAGCGCATTGCCGTATGGTTGGGCTTCCCACAACGCTGACAAAATACTTCTTTTGCTGGGACCGGTACTGGGTTCGTTGGGCGCGGGGCGGCAGCGCAAAAACGCAACACCTCTTCGCGTAGCATTGCCAAACGAACAGCTTCAAACAGAGAAGTGGGGGAGGCAGCTTTGACTTCTCCGATGCGGGGGTCAATAACGCGAACAAATGCATCAATTGCACGCGCTTCGGCTTCTGAGCGCAAAATTCTGTTTTCACTGGCATTTTCACCTACCTTGTAGGTACGACAAGACACTGCTCGTATGCGATCTGCAAAGGCATCAAAATCCTCATTAGGCTTCTGCCTAAGGGTTGATAATTGATCTCTGTAATATGCGGTACCTCTGGTATCGGAATAACGCATAGTCAATCCGCGGGCCAATACTTCAAATTCGTGCGTGTCACGCAATTCATCCACTGTTTCTATGAACATTCGGGCTTCCCCTGTCAACTTGAGTCTGGCTACATTGACCAACAGATCATCCGGCCAGGCACACGTGCGACCCACATCACGAATATTTTGTAAGAACATAGCTACATTTTCGTGGGACTTCCCAGAAAAGGTGGGAATGAAATCAGCCGCAGGAAAATTGCTTACAGTCGCCATGTTAGCAGAAATTGTGGCGTTTGTATTAGAGACAGAATTAGTGTTAGTTGCCTCTGTTTGAGCATTTGTTACAGGGGTGGAGCTAGCCACAGGTATGGAAGTTCGCGCACTAGCTTCCAGCGTCTGTTTCAAGACGCGGTTTTGCTCAAGTAGTTCCTGATTTTGTGCGAATAACTGGCGCATTTGTGCATTTATGGCCTCGAGTGGGTCTTGCGAGGCAGGTGCCTCTACGGTGGTATCCCGTACCGTCGCTCGTGTTCCCATCGGCATGTTTACAATTTTATGGGACGCTAGTGACCAGAAAAAAGTAATGATTGTTACAAAAAAAGGACGGCCACAAAGATTCTCAATCCAGCGGCGGAAGATCGTCGAAGATATAGTTGTAAGCATCGCGGCGACTTACATGGCGATGGAGGCGGTGCGACGCATTGGTGGCGGCGACGGCGTGGTGCAGTGACTGCGGCGGCGGCGGCGGCGTCGTCCGGACCCTCGGGCGGCGGCAGATGTGTTGGCGGCGGACGGCGCTGGCTCGGCCGGTCGGCGATGGCGGCAGCCCCTGGCGCGTCGGTGACAGCGGCGGATGACGGCGGCCCGGCAGGTCGCGCAGCGCAGCGCAGGCCCCTCGAACTCAGGCAGCGGGCAGCGCGGCGGCGTGCGGCTCACGTGGCTGACTAGCGTGGGCTGCCTCGCTGCAGCGCGCGCCCTGTGCGTGTTCACTGGCGCAGCCACGGCCCACGTGCAGCAAACGTGGCGGCCGGTTGGCGCATTCCATGCGCGAAGTGTACGGCGTTTTGCCGGGAAAAATGTAGTGTAGCGACAAAGTCACTACGGGAACGGATCCAAACTTCTGACACCAATTGTGCAGGATGGCGGGTATGGGCAGGCGGTGGGCGTTATGGAATAATAGTGTAATTTTTAGAGAAAGCCCATTTATTGGCTAAAGCATGATGAAAGGGGCTACATATGCCTAGGGAGGTGAGGGTGAGCCAGAGCTTGCAATTTGGCGAACATTGTTCGCGAAGCTACCGAAAGTGGTTGTCTGCCAAAACTAAGTCCACAGTGCCGCAGCACCGGGAGAAGCGGGAGATGATCAATGCTACAGGGCGCGCATCCGACTCGCGGGTGAGCAAGAATACAAGAGAGCGGGCCCGGCGACGGGCGGCCGGGTATGTTCGACGCACCACGCGGCTTCCTCCACCCTGATTGGTCAGGACCGAGCAAACCGTGCGGGCGGCATGGAACTTTCCAGAGCGTTGCCGGCTAAGCGACGCCTGGGGCGGCGTTACCTCGTCAGCACATGAGAGAGGCGCGTGAACAAGGTGCCCTTCATCGGTGCTGACTTCCTGTTACTAAACCGTGGGACGAAAGAATTTACAGGCAGCTAACGCTGCCGGCCGTGGCTTGGCCGCAATGGAAAAATGAAGTTACTGGTTGGAGGCTCATATAATAAAGTAAAATCTCCTATTGTCTGGCTCATCCTTTACACTATAGATGTATCAATTTCAGATGGAGCAATTTTGGCTTCCTTAGATATTATTAATCTATACATCAATGTTCAGTAAGTGAAACATTAGAGATTATGAGAAGAATCCCATTAACACATAAGTAAATTAATCAAGAGGAAATAGTAAAACTCATGAAAAATTTAGAATTTGTAATGCAACTTAATTATTTTAAATCTAACAATAAGGTTTTTCATCAAAATGATGGACTTGCAATGGACAACAGTTTTGCAGGCACTTTAGCAAAATTTTCTTATATGAAGTGGAAAATTAGTTTTTTGCACAAAATTCTGATGTATGCAAAACATTACCTATTGTAGACGGTATGTAGATGACATCACACTACAGTATAAAGGTAGCAAAAACGGGATTTGTGAGGTAACATAAAGAGTGCGTATGAGGTACGAAAAAATTGAGGAAAAGAAACATATAAACGTTTGAGATCTGAGGTTAACTGAAAATGATGTAAGAAACAAAATTAGCAAATTTAGGAAGCCGACAGTTAATGATATGATCATAAATGTGAAAACCTCTCATCTTAAAGTATAAATGGGCATATTAAAACTACCATTTGAGCAAAACGACAAAGCCAACCTGACAAAAAGGATTGTAAGGAAGACTAACAACCTCCTGAAGGAAATCTCCTCGTCACAATAGCCTATCAAGACTATTAATTTCTATTATGCTGTCCCCCTTAGATTACAATGTCCGACAAAAAGGTGCAACATCCAGAAGGAGAGGAGGAAACAAAATTAAACTACGTGGATTGAGAGGGTACGTGATGTTATTTCAGCGATTAAAAATCAGAGTTAAATTTACAAAGAACTTTGTAGTATGAGTCCACTTAGTATTACAGGGCACCGCCTCTGGCCTGGATGCAAGCATTGACTCGTTTTGGAAGGGCGGTGTAAAGCCATTGTATCCTCGTCTGAGGGAATCTGGCCCACAACTATTGTAACTGGTCCTTGATATCCTGTATTCTGGGATGGGGACAGAGACTGGTCCCACACATGTTCTATCGACACAGATTTGGGATCTTAATGGCCGTGGGAAACCTCAACATCTTGCAGGCAGTTCATAGACAAACGTGCAATGCGTGGATGAGCATTGTCCTATTGAAAAATGGCACCATGATTCTCTGGCACGAGATGTAACACATGAGGATGTAGACTGCATGTAACGTACCACTGTGCTATCAGAGTTCTCTTAATCGCTACCACCTGTGACCTGAAATCGTACCCAATGGCTTCCCATACCATAATGCCTGGTGTAGCGCTGTGCATCTCCAAAGGCGGGGAGCTCTACCCAGGTCACCTCCATATTCACCGACAATGGCCATCTGAGGTAGTGTGGAACTGCCGTTTATTGTGAAATTTAAAACTTCATTACTGAACTCAATGTGATGCCATTCGTCTGCACTCCATTCTTCCCGAGCACGGCACAACTGTTAATGGAGTTGTTTCTGTTGTGCTGTAAATGGCAACCTACGTATGAGACAGTATTTCGCTACTTCAAACATCATCTGCCGGGAGATGATGTTTGAAGTGATCGCTGTATCAAGCAGAAATCTGAAGATAACAGTCTTCGAATGCTGGCCCCGTATTTTGGCCGGAACCGAGGTTGGAATTTCCCTATACGTCGGTCAGGCGGCCTGAAGATGGCGTAATAAATCGCCGAAACGGGTAGCTCAGTGAAATAACAGTGTGGAGATTAGGCGGCTGAAAGGTGTTTGATTTGATATTCTATACTGAACAGCTGAAACCCGCAACCATCTCTGAAAAGATGGACATACAGAGGTATTTTTGGAAGATTTCTAGTTATGTGCTCTGGAGTTTGCGGCATTGAAACCTTCGAGTTTTTTTATTTTTATTTATCTTTTTTATATGTAGACAATATTTTTGTTATTTGGTCTCACAGAAATGAGAAATTAAACAGCTTTTTAGAATATCTGAATTTAGTCCCCCTGAATATTCGCTTCACTATTGGAGGTGGATTAGGATGGCAGCCTATCCTTCTTTGATGAGTTAGTGAGGAGCATGGTTGATGGTACGGTGGGACATGACATTTATAGGAAGCCAACTCACCTTGATTTTTATCTTCGGAGTGATAGTTATCACCAATGGCTCAACGTGAAGGGGTGTGTGTATTGTGTATTGAACCGAGAACCTAGAAACGACGGAGGGGCTTCATCGCGCCATAGCCCTCAGTGGTTCACAACCCCACAACAGGCCACAGCAGTCCAACCACCTCACCGCCGCCCCACACCGAACCCAGGGTTTTGTGCGGTTCGGTCCCCAGTGGGAATGACTCATACCAGACGAGTGTAACCCCGAATGTATGCGTGGTAGAGTAATTATGGCGTGCGCGAACGTGGAGACAGATTTTGCGCAGCAATCGCCGACGTAGTGTAACTGAGGCGGAATAAGGGGAAACAGCCCGCATTCCCCGTCGCAGATCGAAAACCGCATAAAAACCATCCACAGGCTGGCCGGCACACCGGACATCGGCACTAATCCGCGGGGCGGATTGGTGCCGGGGAACGGCACGCCTTCCCTCTCATAGCGCAATAGACCGCACGGCTAGCCGGGCGGGCCAACGTGAAGGGGTACTTCGTACCTTGGTTCATAGTGCCCTCGTCATCTCAGACTCTTAAAGTTCGTCAGCTAAGTTAGCTCATCTCGAAGTCAGATTTTGCCAGAATAGTTATAGTGAGAGATAAATCAGACGCACGTTGCGTTATCGACCAACCGTGAACCGCGTGGGTGATGAAAATGAGGTAATGACACCTAAGTCTACAGCCTTCTACCTTACGCAGGTAGCTTCTCCAAAAGGGTTGTTGGTAATATGTGGAACGCTGTGTGTTTTCCGACCACCAATTACGATTGGGCTCCTCTTAAAGTCTCTAAAGGGTGATGTTGGCCTGCGTAAAACAGGTGTGTACCGTATCCCTTGCAGTTGTGGTATGTCATACCATCATCAGAACCGTGGAGGACCAATATATGATGCATTAGCGTCACACAGGCATACAACAGCCGAGCAAAGCTGCCATTGCAGAACATAGACTTAGTACAGGTCATTGTATGGAAAGTAACAACACAGAGTTTCTGGCGTGCAATTACAGCTACTGAGATTGTGTTATTAAAAAAAAAGTTGACTGAATAATCAAGTGACTTGCCGGCCGCTGTGGCCGAGCGGTTCTAGGCGCTTCAGTCTGGAACCGCGAGACCGCTACGGTTGCAGGTTTGAATCCTGCCTCGAGCATGGATGTGTGTGATGTCCTTAGGTTAGTTAGGTTTAAGTAGTTCTAAGTTCTAGGGGACTGATGACCTCAGATGTTAAGTCCAGTAGTGGTCAGAGCCATTCAAGTGACCTCATAAACAGACACTGTTCTGTCTCTGGTCAAACTGCATAGTGCTCTCTCCTTGCATCTGTGCCTTTAAAATGACAGGCTATGCATGTGTCGAAATGTCGGCGGCTGTCGAAGACGTCACGTGACAGCATTCCGTAAGTTGTCTGAACAGATTTACAGGGAGAAATATCTAGTACCTACCCTGTTATACAGGACAGAGGACAACCGGGGATTCACTTAACAGAAATGCTTTCGGGAGCTCTGACGTGCTAAAGCAATGTGGAGAAATAGAACTTTAACGTTTAGCCAGCGATGTGTGGACGCGGATCACCGCAAACGACATCCTCCTCCGAAGCGGAGATACTGTAGCTAACGCAGGTCTTGTGCAATTGGACTCGACGTGGAGGTACGCCGTTTCGAATCATGGCGATGCTTAATCGGACAGGTAGGTTAGAGAATTTAGAAAGGGAAATGGATAGGTTAAAGTTAGATATAGTGGGAATTAGTGAAGTCCGGTGGCAGGAGGAACAAGACTTTTGGTCAAGTGAATACAGGGTTATAAATACAAAATCAAATAGGGGTAATGCAGGAGTAGGTTTAATAATGAATATAAAATAGGAGTGCAGGTAAGCTACTACAAACAGCATAGTGAACGCATTACAGTGGCCAAGATAGACACGTAGCCTACGCCTTCTACAGTAGTATGAGTTTATATGCCAACTAGCTCTGCAGATGATGAAGAAATGGATGAAATGTATAATGAGATAAAAGAAATTATTCAGGTAGTGAAGGGGGACGAAAATTTAATAGTCATGGGTGACTGGAATTCGAGTGTAGCAAAAGGGAGACAAGGAAACGTAGTAGGTGAATATGGATTGGGGGTAAGAAATGAAAGAGGAAGCCGTCTGGTAGAATTTTGCACAGAGCATAACTTAATCATAGCTAACACTTGGTTCAAGAATCATAAAAGAAGGTTGTATACATGGAAGAATCCCGGAGATATTAAAGGCATCAGATACATTATATAATGGTAAGACAGAGATTTAGGAACTAGGTTTTAAATTGTAAGACATTTCCAGGGGCACTTGTGGACTCTGACCACAATCTTTTGGTTATGAACTGCAGATTAAAATTGAAGAAACTGCAAAAAGGTGGGACCTGGATAAACTGAAACAACCAGTGGTTGTACAGAGTTTCAGGGAGAGCATAAGGGAACAATTGACAGGAATGGGGGAAAGAAGTACAGTAGAAGAAGAATGGATAGCTCTGAGGGATGAAGTAGTGAAGGCAGCAGAGGATCAAATAGGTAAGAAGACGACGGCTAGTAGAAACCCTTGGGTAACAGAGAAAATATTGAATTTAATTGATGAAAGGAGAAAATATAAAAATGCAGTAAATGAAGCGGGCAAAAAGGAACACAAACGTCTTAAAAATGAGATCGACAGGAAGTGCAAAATGGCTAAGCAGGGATGGCTAGAGGACAAATGCAAGGATGTAGAGGCTTATCTCACTAGGGGTAAGATAGAAATTGCCTACAGGAAAATTAAAGAGACCTTTGGAGAAAAGAGAACCACTTGTATGAATATTAAGAGCTCAGATGGAAACCCAGTTCTAACCAAAGAAGGGAAGGCAGAAAGGTAGAAGGAGTATATAGAGGGTCTATACAATGGCGATGTACTTGAGGACAATATTATAGAAATGGAAGAAAATGTAGATGAAGATGAAATGGGAGATACGATACTGCGTGAAGAGTTTGACAGAGCACTGAAAGACCTGAGCCGAAACAAGGCCCCCGGAGTAGACAACATTCTATTAGAACTACTGACGGCCTTGGGAGAGCCAGTCCTGACAAAACTCTACCATTTGGTGAGCAAGATGTATGAAACAGGCGAAATATCCTCAGACTTCAAGAAGAATATAATAATTCCAATCCCAAAGAAAGCAGGTGTTGACAGATGCGAAAATTACCAAACTATCAGTTTAATATGTCACAGCTGCAAAATACTAACACGAATTCTTTACAGACGAATGGAAAAACTAGTAGAAGCCAACCTCGGGGAAGATCAGTTTGGATTCCGTAGAAACACTGGAACACGTGAGGCAGTACTGACCTTACGACTTATCTTAGAAGGAAGATTAAGGAAAGGTAAACCTACGTTTCCAGCATTTGTAGACTTAGAGAAAGCTTTTGACAATGTTGACTGGAATACTCTCTTTCGAATTCTAAAGGTGGCAGGGGTAAAATACAGGGAGCGAAAGGCTATTTACAATTTGTACAGAAACCAGATGGCAGTTATAAGAGTCGAGGGGCATGAAAGGGAAGCAGTGGTTCGGAAGGGAGTGAGACAGGGTTGTAGCCTCATCCCAAAGTTATTCAATCTGTATATTGAGCAAGCAGTAAAGGAAACAAAATAGAAATTCGGAGTAGGTATTAAAATCCATGGAGAAGAAATAAAAACTTTGAGCTTCGCCGATGACATTGTAATTCCGTCAGAGACAGCAAAGGACTTGGAAGAGCAGTTGAACGGAATGGACAGTGTCTTGAAAGGAGGATATAAGATGAACATCAACAAAAACAAAACGAGGATAATGGAATGCAGTCGAATTAAGTCGGGTGATGCTGAGGGAATTAGATTAGGAAATGAGACACTTAAAGTAGTAAAGTAGTTTTGCTATTTGGGGAGCAAAATAACTGATGGTGGTCGAAGTAGAGAAGATATAAAATGTAGACTGGCAATGGCAAGAAAAGCGTTTCTGAAGAAGAGAAATTTGTTCGAGTATAGATTCAAGAGTCAGGAAGTCGTTTCTGAAAGTATTTGTATGGAGTGTAGCCATGTATGGAAGTGAAACATGGACGATAAATGGTTTGGACAGGAAGAGAATAGATGCTTTCGAAATGTGGTGCTACAGAAGAATGCTGAAGATTAGATGGGTAGATTACATAACTAATGAGGAGGTATTGAATAGAATTGGGGAGAAGAGGAGTTTGTGGCACAACTCGACGAGAAGAAGGGACCGGTTGGTAGGACATGTTCTGAGGCATCAAGGGATCACAAATTTAGCAGTGGAGGGCAGCGTGGAGGGTAAAAATCATAGAGGGAGACCAAGAGATGAATACACTAAGCAGATTCAGATGGATGTAGGTTGCAGTAGATACTGGGAAATGAAGAAACTTGCACAGGATAGGGTAGCATGGAGAGCTGCATCAAACCAGTCTCAGGACTGAATACCACTACAGCAACGGATGAAACTTTCAGACAGTGTTTAGGGAGGATAGGCGGTGGCGTACAGTTCGTGATCATCAGTCTCTGTGTCATGGAATAAATTCCAAATCTCTCGCGGTGTCTGTGAAGTGAGGGCATGCGATACTGTTGACAGTGATCCGTCAGCCGAATGGGGACGTTAAACTGGCGGCCCCCTTAGTGCCGTTCGAGAGGAGTAGGGTATCTGCCGACTCTAGGTTTCACCCTCTACCTTCTCTCATCATCATCAACACCACCACCATCATCATCATACAACACAAACATAACACTGCACTACACACGAAGACTGTTAAAGCCACCCTTTGTAATTTCCCAGTCAACTATGTCATGCGACATTTATGTATTTTTTTACCATAAACGATCTTGTTCGACAATGTTCCTAGGTGCAATACTTGTTTTCACCTCTCAACATATAAGGGCCCATCGGTCAACGTTATTGCGACACTGTTCCCCTGTCCTGTGTGTGTCTTTTCAGGGGTGCATTCGATCCCGACTTCCTTTCTATGGATTACAGTACTGGCCATTAAAATTGGTACACCAAGAAGAAATGCAGATGATAAACGGGTATTCATTGGACAAATATATTATACTAGAACTAACATGTGATTACTTTGTCACGCAATTTGGATGCATAGATCCTGAGAAATCAGTACCCAGAACAACCATCTCTGGCCGTAATAACGGCCTTGATACGCCTGGGCATTGAGTAAAACAGAGCTTGGATGGCATGTACAGGTACAGCTCCCCGTGCAGCTTCAACACGATACCACAGTTCATCTAGAGTAGTGACTGGCGTATTGTGACGAGCCAGTTGCTCGGCTACCATTGACCAGACGTTTTCAGTTGGTGAGAGATCTGGAGAATGTGCTGGCCAGGGCAGCAGTCGAACATTTTCTGTATCCAGAAAGGCCCGTACAGGACCTACAACATGCGGTCGTGCATTATCCTGCTGAAATGTAGGGCTTCGTAGGGATCGAATAAAGGGTAGAGCCACGGGTCGTAACGCATCTGAAATGTAACGTCCACTGTTCAAAGTGCCGTCAATGCGAACAAGAGGTGACCGAGACGTGTAACCAATGGCACCCCATACCATCACGCCGGGTGATACACGAGTATGGCGATGACGAATACACGCTTCCAATGTGCGTTCACCGCGATGTCGCCAAACACGGATGCGACCATCATGATGCCGTAAACAGAACCTGGATTCATCCGAAAAAATGACGTTTTGCCATTCGTGCCCCCAGGTTCGTCGTTGAGTACACCATCGCAGGCGCTCCTGTTTGTGATGCAGCGTCAAGGGTAACCGCTGCCATGTTCTCCGAGCTGATAGTCCACGCTGCTGCAAACGTCATCGAACTGTTCGTGCAGATGGTTGTTTTTTTGCAAACGAAATGGTTCAAATGGCTCTGAGCACTATGGGACTTAACATCTGTGGTCATCAGTCCCCTAGAACTTAGAACTACTTAAACCTAACTAACCTAAGGACATCACACACATCCATGCCCGAGGCAGGATTCGAACCTGCGACCTTAGCGGTCACGCGGCTCCAGACTGAAGCGCCTAGAACCGCACGGCCACACCGGCCGGCCTCTTGCAAACGTCCCGATCTGTTGACTCAGGGATCGAGACGTGGCTGCACGATCCGTTACACCCATGCGGATAAGATGCCTGTCATCTCGACTGCTAGTGATACGAGGCCGTTGGGATCCAGCACTGCGTTCCGTATTACCCTCCTGAACACACCGATTCCATATTATGCTAACAGTCATTGGATCTCGACCAACGTGAGCAGCAATGTCACGATACGATAAACCGCAATCACGATAGGCTACAATCCGATCTTTATCAAAGTCGAAAACGTGATGGTACGCATTTCTCCTCCTTACACGAGGCATCACAACAACGTTTCACCAGGCAACGCCGGTCAACTGCTGTTTGTGTATGAGAAATCGGTTGGAAACTTCCCTCATGTCAGCACGTTGTAGGTGTCGCCACCGGCGCCAACCTTGTGTGAATGCTCTGTAAAGCTAATCATTTGCATATCACTGCACCTTCTTCCTGTCGGTCAAATTTCGCGTCTGTAGCACGTCATCTTCGTGGTGTAGCAATTTTAATGGCGACCGCACCGAACAACGCAGGTGCAGCACCTCTTGGAACGAGAAGATATTCCGCGATTGGACTGGCCTGCCAGTTCCCCCGACTAAAACCCCCACGAGCAGGTGTGGGATGTATTGGGGAGGCGTATTACAACACGTCTACATGCACCGATGACCGTCCAGCAGTTTTCAGCTGCGCTGGTAGAGAAATGAAACGCCCTACCATGAGAACTCGTTACCAACCTTGTGGTCTGCATGGGAGCAGGTTGCAGAGCATGTATGGCCGTCCGTGGCGATCACACTCTCTATTAAGAACAATGTTCTGCCATTTTTCATCTCCAGGGGACTATCATAAATCGCGGTCAAGTCACTGTAATGATTATCCTTGAACGAAAGTGTAATTTGTGTTCCTCTCATTGCGTAAGTCTTTCAGTTTCCTTTCGTGCTGTAATGTACCATTTCTTTCTATACATGGCCCAAGTATCATCGATCTATTTTAATCGGCAGTGACAAACCTAGGGAAAGTACTTTCATCCTTAGGTTTTGCACAGCACTGTATTATGCTACGACCCGAACTGATATTACTACAACTTTTTCAAAGCAGGTCATTTGTGAAAAATTTAATATTACTTTTAATCGGTAGAAAATCTTCCAATACATATGTGACATACAGCAAACCAGTGCTTAACAGTATTGGTTAAAAACAGCCCTGGGAGCAATTTTAGTTTTTTATTTTTCAACTACGCGTTTCTACATCTTCATCTACGTCCGTACTTCGCAAGCCACCTGACGGAGTGTGGAGGAGGGTACCTTGAGTACCTCTACCGGTTCTCCCTTCTATTCCAGTCTCGTATTGTTCGTGAAAAGAAGGATTGTCGGTATGCCTCTGTGTGGGCTCTAATCTCTCTGATTTTATCCTCATGGTCTCTTCGCGAGATATACGTAGGAGGGAGCAATATACTGCTTGACTCCTCGGTGAAGGTATGTTCTCGAAACTTCAACAAAAGCCCGTACCGAGCTACTGAGCGTTCTCCTGCAGAGTCTTCCACTGGAGTTTATCTATCATCTCCGTAACGCTTTCGCGATTACTAAATGATCCTGTAACGAAGCGCGCTGCTCTCCGTTGGATCTTCTCTACCTCTTCTATCAACCCTATCTGGTACGGATCCCACACTGGTGAGCAGTATTCAAGCAGTGGGCGAACAAGTGTACTGTAACCTACTTCCTTTGTTTTCGGATTGCACTTCCTTAGGATTCTTCCAATGAATCTCAGTCTGCTTTACCGACGATCAACTTTATATGATCATTCCATTTTAAATCACTCCTAATGCGTACTCCCAGATAATTTATGGAGTTAACTGCTTCCAGTTGCCGACCTGCTATATTGTAGCTAAATGCCTTATTTAGGCATCTTCTGGTACTAGCACACGACGCTGTGGTGCATTATGCTTACTACCTGAGCCCCATCTTATTCTGTTACTCGCTCCTGTGAAAGGGAAACGCGTTATGCAGGTCTTGAGGTCTTGGAGTCACTCGCGTCCATTTAGAAAAAGTAAGGTCTTATCGCAAGGCTTCGGCAATATGATTGCATTTCTGAGTGTCCAATCACTGGTGAATTTTCTTATCTGTTTTTACTATTTCATATTTCTAGTTTTTACTGAGTTTAACGAATGCGATGTTGGCCTGATGTATTGACGATGCCCTTTGGCTACACGGTCTAAAGGATCGTTCTAACAAATATCAAATTAAGGTATTTGCTCTTTCAGTATTTGATCTGTTTATATATGCTTTTAGGTTATCCAAGTCTGCACAAAGCGATCGCGATTCTTAAATAGATGTATTTGTTCTCTGTTTTCTATGTAGATCAACCTGAAGATGCCTAAATAATGCGAAACGCGTAGTTGAAAAATAAAAAACCAAAATTGCAACCAAGACTCTTTTTAACCAGTACCAAATACTTTTAATCTACTTCTGTATTTGTATCTATGGTCGATAAACCACTGTGAAGTGGCAGAGAGTACTTTTTTGAGCAGTTCCATCATGAATTTGTGCATAACCTAAAATTATTTTCCAAGACGTTAATATGCAACCTAAACCACAGTGGTGTTATCGCACTCCTCTGTGGCATAAGTAGTGTTGTTGCCTCTTCATAAATCTTCATCTAGCGAAAGTGTTGTATCCTTCTTCTAAAAAAATCGCCTGTCTATCGCAAATACAGATACATATGCCAGGAAAATGTATAAAAGAGGAGTAAATGAAGCAGTCGAAAAGGAAAACACTCTGATTCTTGGATGAAAATCAAATCAGTGATTGTATGCAAGAGAACAACATCCTTGTAAGATTGTGGCAATATTCTTATAAATGAAGGAAAATGCCTCACTTCCTCCTTCGTCGCATCTTCTAATTTCTTGAAAATTTGTCAGATGCCTATGCATTGGACTTTGGCCTCCACTGCCGCACACTAACACGCTCTCCAGCGTGGGCACGAACCGATAAAGTGTGACAGCGTTATCGCAGCCACGGAGCTTGCAGATTAGATCTTTATCAGGAATCAAAGCAGATCCAACATGTTTCCTGTTCTGCCGACAAATCCAATACATCACTCAGAGAGTTGCTGCATTTCAATATGGCGAACAGGTCTCAAAGAGCAGGTCGCGACTTGCTTTTGGAAAACAATCGCTCTATGATTTCTTCCACATTGCCCTGTCACAAGCCACGGTACGTTGCATGGAGGAGGATACTTGATACCAGTATCAACGGTTCTGTCATTCCATTCGCCTACGGGGAGAGGAAAAAGCGAGGATCCTGCAAGCAAACAAACGCGCATTAATCACGTCTTCATCTTAAGATCGCTACACGAGATTCAGGAAATAGACAGTAGAGCCTTTTGCAGAGTCCCCCTCGAAGACCGGTAGTCTATATTTAACCAACATGATTCGTGAGAACAACGTCGCCTAATTTCCAAAGATTCCCTTTAATGTTTGCTGAACATCACATTTGTGTATGGTCCACAGCGCCCAGTGACGATCCCAGAAGCGGTCTCTGAATTGTTTTGATGTTTAATGTCAGGTTCACTTGGCAAGAACCCCCAACAATCGAACAGTATTCTAGGATAAATTACACTAGAAGCTTGTATGCTGTTTCATTTACAAGTACTAATTTTCACCTAAGTGCTTCCAACGTATTACTGCCACTCATTTCACGCGTTCGATAAATTTCATATCGCTTCAGTAACCTCGCAATCTAGTTACATCGTATTCTT
Organism: Schistocerca americana; assembly: GCF_021461395.2. Lineage (NCBI taxonomy): Eukaryota > Metazoa > Arthropoda > Insecta > Orthoptera > Acrididae > Schistocerca > Schistocerca americana. Next base: position 892,384,121 of record NC_060120.1, read on the forward strand.
TCTTTTGTTATGAACATTATTTTAAGATAGGCACTGTTTAGCACACTAAGTGTAAATCCTAGCTAAGTCATTTTGCGTTTCTTTACAGTCGTACAGTCACGATATTCACCTAGAGACAAAACATTGTCAATGCACAATCTAAGAGCACTGCTAATCCTGTCTTATAAATTGTTTAATTGTGGTCAATATGAATTTCAGTGTACTTATTTGAAAGTGCTCTACGTGGAGTATTGCGTAATATAACTCTGAGAATACAACTGACAATAATTGTCTACGTTACTTATTGCACAACGTATAATTTAGAATACAAGCGTATCATTTAGAATAAAAGAAAAGTTTCATAACTGAAACTTTTCTTTTAAAGAGAAAACTGTAAAAGGTATGAATTCCGTCCGAACAGGCCTTGAAAGGCCCAATGGTACCAACCGGCTGCCGTGTCATCCTAAACCTATAGGCGTCACTAGATGCGGATATGGAGGGGCATGAGGTCAGCACATCGCTCTACCGGCCGTATGGCAGTTGACGAGACCGGAGCCGCTACTTCTCAATCAAGCAGCTCCTTAGTTTGCCTCACAAGGATTTAGTGTACCCCGCTTGCCAACAGCGCTCGGCAGACCGGGTGGTCACCCATCGAAGTGCTAGCCCAGCCCGACAGCGCTTAACTTCGGTTATCTGACGGGAACCGGCGTTACCACTGCGGCAAGGCCATTGGCGTAGAAAGCATGAGTCTGTTATTTTACGATATTTTCCTCAAAAATTAAACCGTACTTTTCTTTCGTTTCCTTTTTTCCGGTTTCCTAAATTGTGATTGCAGAAAGCTCATGACGTAAAGGAAATTACCTTTTTCCTCAGAGTTTCTTATTGCTTTCTGTCTTCATGTTTTCTGTTACAGAGATGATTGTGCAGTAGATGAGGCTTTTTTGTAGTAGTAGCATACGAAAACGGTTACTGCAGCAAAAATAGCAGGTTTTCTTGATTTTATTGTCCTGTTTCGTGTCATTTTAATCGATTTTTCAGCGACATGAAATATCGACACCAGAGACGCAGCAGTTACGTTCATTCCTTTCATTTCGTTCGCATGGGAAAAACTGTTGCACACAACGCTGTAAATTATACGAGGTCTGCTCAAAAAATTCCGGAACATTCGTAATTTCGTGCCTATGGTGTGCTGGAACGAAATGCGTTTGGCATCCCTACACACGCCTTTGTTTAACGTGTATCGCCGGAAGTTTCATTGTTATACGTCTCAATATTATGAGAAGGAAAGTTGCTACTCACCATATAGTGGAGATGCTGAGTCGCAGATAGGCACAGCAAAAAAGACTCTCACAATTATACCTTTCGGCCGTCAAGGCATTCGTCAACAACAGACTGTTAATTATTGTTCAGTGTTGTATTGAGTAGAACGTTATGTCGCACAGTTTGCGAATTTCGAGATGGCAGAGCTAGAGGAGCAACGTGTCTGCATTAAGTTTTGCGTGAAACACCAGAAAACCTTTACAAAAATACACCAAATGATACAGGAAGCCTACGGTAATGAATGTTTAAGCCGCACCTGGTATTATGAATGGTTCACACGGTTTAACAATGGACAGACCCTCGTGCGGGAAGCTCTTCGACCTCTATCGCCGACGTTCATGTCAGGAACATCAACGAAATTGTGCGTGCCAATCGAAGACTGACTGTCCGAGAGATTGCGAAGAAAGTAACATTTCAGACAGATCATGTCGTGGAATCCTCACACAGCATCTTTGAGCGCTTCGTGTTGCTGCCAACTTCGTCCCAAGGCTAATGAGTCAAGACTAGAAAGACCTTCGTCTCGCAATCTGTGAAGAGTTTTTGTATCGTGCAGATGACGACGAGACATTCCTTAAGAGAATCATAACTGGTGATGAGACCTGGGTCGACGGTTATGATGTTGAGATCAAGGTTCAATCCTCACAGTTGGTCGGGAAGTGTTTTCCAAGGCCGAAGAAAGCTCGTCAGGTCAGGCCAAATGTCAAAGCCATGCTGATAATTTTCTTTGATTTTGAAATATTAGGTCATCAAGAATTCGTGTCACAGGTACGAACTGTTAATCGATGGTACTATCGGGACGTGTTGCGACGCCTGTGAGAAAATGTGAGAAGGAAACGGCCTAAAATGTGGCGAGTCAATTCATGGTTCTTCCCTCACGATAACGCACTTGCACATTCATCCTTGTTGATGCGCGAATATTGCACAAAAAACGAAATCACTGTGCTGCCTCACCCTCCATGATCTCCAGACCTGGCCCCTCTGGTACTTTGTTTACTTCCAAAGTTGAAAACCTCGTTGAAAGGACGAAGATTTGCAACGATAGACGGGACAAAAAAATTCGCAGACGGCGCTTCGTGCGATCCAGCAAGAGACGTACCAAGACTGCTTCCTGACGTGGAAACGGCTTTGGGAGCGGTGTATCAATTGGGGAGGAGAGTTCTGTGAAGGAGACCACGCACAACAAGTAAAAGGTGAGCGTAGAAAAGTTTTGCGGACAAGGTTCCGGAAGTTTTTGAACAGACCTCCTACTCTGATATGTTGTCAACAGATTATCACGATGAGCGCCATCTGCGACATGCTATCTTCCTGGATATATTAAGTAGACCGTTACACGAGCAGTGGTATTTCACGATATTTCAATTGCGTTATTGTATCAAAAAAAGAGACGACGATGAAGGAGTCAAATTATGGTGCAACTGCTCAGTAATGGTACACATAACTGCGCAATTGGCCCCAAGTCCGATTGAGAAAGGAGGAGGGGGAGCAGTAACACCTTGGTCCACCTAGCTCCGCGGATACTCCTACTACCTCGTAAGTGGTCGTCGTCAGGGTTAGGACAAAGACTTCGGCGGTGGCGACGGCTGAAGAGGTGGAATCTGGTACGGCGAAGATAGCAGAAGATGATGATGATGTTTGGATTGTGGGGCGCTCAACCGAGCGGTTATCAGCGCCCGTACAAATTCCCAACCTTTTCTCAGTCCAATCTTGCCACGTGCATGAATGAAGATGAAATGATGAGGACAACACAAACACCGAGTCATCTCGAGGCAGGTGAAACTCCCTGACCCCGCCGGGAAATGGCAGAAGAGGCAACCCTATTTAGGTAGTGGAAATCAGTATAAAGGCACGGTTACTGTGAAAGTAATATACAGTGTTTTAAACGCACGTTTCGAATTTATTATGAAACTGCTGGATACATATAAGACATAAGCACGGACTTGCATAGTTTCTTTGATAACACGAGTAACAAAATAAGGCATTTGCATTTCCTGGATGGTAATTGATATAAAGTCACTCACTGTTCTGTTGTGCTATTGCATCTTGAGTACTCCGTTCTTCCTAATTCCCAAAATTTCTCTTTGGCATTGACGTAGATAGGGTTTATAGTTCTTGCAGTGAAATTGTCACCTACTCTACTCGTATCTCTGTGTTCAGCTCACATACGGCCTCATATTGCCTTCCATTGCGATAAACACCCCTTGCAAGTATTCTCCAAAGTTTTTCCACCCGGTTCAAATCCAAGCTACGTGCAGGCCACGGCAATCCATTGATATCTTTATCTTAAATCCATTTTTTTGTTGTGCAGAAACCTGGACACATGCATTATCTTGTTGAAACATTAGGTTTACGTCCCTTACTTCCTCATAACTTCTAATCCATTATGTCTCTAGGATCTGAGTGTACATATTAGACTTCATTCTAGTGTTCATCGAAGCAGTGCGTGATTTACTTTTAGGGCAGAATGCTGCCAAATCATAACACTTCCACCACAAAAAATTCTATTCTTTCCTATAAGCTGCTCTGTTCTCAGATCATGCCAGTTATATTGAAATCCATTCGGACCATCTAAATTAAACTTCTTCTCATCATTGAAGATCACTTATGCCATTCTCCAACCCATAACATATGTTTTTCAGCAAACTCTATTCTTGCCTGTTAATGTTTGGGTGTTATAGCTGGTTTCTGCAGTCATTTCTTGAATACAATATGTTTTCATTTGACAAAATATCTCGTACACTTCTAGCAGTTACTGGCAACTGTAAATCAGCAAGAAGTTGAGAAAAATAATGGTTTGTGGTCCTTGCTTTATTGCAAAAGTAATTGTTTCGATGCCTCAGATAATTTTCTACTTTGCCCATATTTTCCGTTTTGTCCATATCGTGCGCGAATCTAACGAAATTATAAATCGCTGTACTTAAACGGTTCATCCTCTGGGCGATTTGACGATTAAAGTGTCGCATTTCCTTCCACACTCCGTTTTTTGCTTTTTCATCAAATGATAACTGTTCCTCTATGTCACATACGTGGTTTATGTTCACAATAGGCACTGTCACTAATGGTGTCTGTTTTCTATTTGCAGGAAAGGCACGCACAAACAAACACAGCACATAGCCGACGCCTCTATACCGAGTTCCAGCCTCTACCACTTGAACTGTTGATGTCTTGTTATATACTGTATTACATCAAATGCGGATGCATCCAAACATTGGTGTACATAGAATAGATACAATACATATTGAACTGGAGTTCAGTATACATGGTGCCTATTCTATGTCCGAATGTGTCTATTCGTTTTTCGCATAGGGGCCCGAAGATAAAGCTACAGAAGCGTCGAAACTGGCTGATTAAATAACAAAACCCTTTAGGAAGAATTAGGGCTGTTGTTATCCTGTTTCTACGAATCATTGACCAGACGCAGTCCCGCATCCACATCTATATGATAGAGATGATGATCCAAACATTGGCGCGCATCTCATAGGATAAATATCACGAATACTGAACTAGGGTTCAGTATATACGGTACCTATTTTATGTCAGGATGTCTCCATTCGTTTTCCGCATAGGGACCTGAAAGTGACGCTAATGAAGCGTCGAAACTCGTTTCATAAATAACAAAAAAGAATTTAGGAAAAATTACGACTGTTCGTATCCTTTTTCTACGAAATATAGATTTGTCCTTATTTTCCTGTCTAACCTAAGTTGAGTGGTCAGTTCAAAATCGATAGTGTGAAAATCGGTTTTAGCCAACTACAGTGCATTGAGTTGTTATGAGACAAACGGCGTATCTATATGGTCTTTTGAGTTTTCAAACCTTAAAGTTGAAATAAAAGAAATTTTGCTGCTGGTATTCTCTGTTATGGAAATGAGAAGATGGCATCGTTGGCCGGGAGGCCCCATCCGGGGAAGTTCGGCCGCCAAGTGCACGTCTTGTTTCAGTCGACAGCACGTTGGGGGACTTGCGCGCCGTTGATGAGGATGAAATCATGATGAGGATAACACAACACCCAGTCTACGAGAAAATTTCCAACCCGGCCGGGAATCGAAGCCGGGCCCGCTTGCAAGGGAAGCGAGCGCGCTACCGCCCAGCTAAGCAGGCGGATCTTACCTGTCATATGTACATGACGAAAGGAATAGACTAGATACGGAATATGAATACGTACTTTGATATAAAGGAACACATCTTATTAATTAAAAGCTATTGTGAATAAACTGGTCAACGGAAAGTGTGGACAGAGGACGCTAAGTCGCTGACTATTGAGAGGTGAATATGTTTGCTTTTCAGCTACGAGTTTGTAATAAGTGAAGCAATTTGTCATAATATTGTTAACGCGTTCTACATAAATAAAATGAATGAAATAGTAATAACTGGGCCTGATAGACGCTGTCTGTTGTACCCACGGACCCAATCAACCAACCAACTCGCGCACGCGCGCCCTGACCGTGACATTGCTGGCCACAGTTCCTGTCGCGGCCGTCGGCGTCTCAGGGCGTTACCGCCGACGGAAGAGGTCGCACCATGGCTGAGCTCGCGTCCTCAGCGCCCTCTGCCTTTTGCATATAAGGAGGAGCGCTGGCCCCGAGACGGACAGTCTGTTGTCGATTGTCTATTGCTAGCCTTTCGTGGAGTTTATAGCGGAGCCATTGCAGTGTGACATTTGCTATTGTATTCGACTAGGTTCAGTACACGGATTACTCTTACAAGGGAACCTCCCCATCGCACCCCCCTCAGATTTAGTTATAAATTGACACAGTGGATAGGCCTTGAGAAACTGAACACAGATCAATCGAGAAAACAGGAAGAAGTTGTGTGGAACTATGAAAAAATAAGCAATTTATACAAACTGAGTAGTCCATGTCCAAGATAGTTAACATCAAGGACAATGTGAGCTGATGAGCTCCGTGGTCCCGCGGTTAGAGTGAGCAACTGCGGAACGAGAGGTTCTTGGTTCGAGTCCTCCCTCGAGTCAAAATTTTACTTTCTTTATTTTCGCAAAGTTACGATCTGTCCGTTCATTCATTGACGTCTCTGTTCACTGTAATAAGTTTAGTGTCTGTGTTTTGCGACCGCACGGCAAAACCGTGCGATTAGTAGACGAAAGGACGTGCCTCTCCAATAGGAACCGAAAACATTTGATCGCAAGGTCATAGGTCAACCGATTCCTCCACAGAAAAACACGTCTGATATATTCTTTACGACACTGGTGACGTCATGCGCATCACATGACAGGAATATGTTGTCGACCCACCGAATTTGCACACTTGGCGAATGAGTAAAAAGATTCTTCTACCTTGCCCGATTTAGGTTTTCTTGTGGATGTGATAATCACTCCCAAAAAAGTGATGAAAACATAAGAGTTTGTCACATAAACTGCAACAAATGAATGCAACAGTTTCACAGTCGCACAGTTTTCCCTGTGCTCTGTCAAAACATGTTTCCGTGCGTAGACCGTCAAATCCTGTATATGTCCAAGCAAATCTTAACATGTCCTGGAATTTTGGAGAGCGAAGTTGATTATCTGTAAATAAAAAATTAAACTTTTCACTCGAGAGAAGATTTGAACCAAGGACCTCTCGTTCCCCAGTTGCTCACGCTAACCACGGGACTACAGCGCTCGTAAGCTGACACTTTCCTAGATGTTGCCTACCTTTCGCATGGAGTACTCAGTTTGTATATTTTGCTTATTTTTTTCATGGTTCCACACAACTTCTTCCTGTTTTCTCGATTGATCTGTGTTCAGTTTTTCAAGGCCTATCCCTGTGCCAACTTATAACTAAATCTGAGGGGGTTGCGATGGGGAGGTTCCCTTGTTAGATATTACTTGGACTTGTATTGGTGGTGCACGTTTCGTCAGAAATAATGATAAGTTATCTCTTCATTCTAGCTGGCGCAATTCTTTTCATTAATTATTTTTTGGCCAACAGACATATACGAGGGGCGTTCAGAAAGTAAGCTCCGATCGGTCGCGAAATGGAAACGACTATGAAAATCCGATAAAGCTTTGCACAGATGTGTTGGGTAGTGTCTCTAGTATAACCCCAGTTAGCATCACGTCGCTCTTCTCATTTCTGAGCTCGCAGTGAGTGCGTAAAGATGTCTAGAAAATAGTGTCTGCCGCCAAGTACGAGGGCCTGGTGAGAAATTTCGCCTGAAGCTATGCAGCTAACATTACATAACTGTCGTGCTGTTTCGTCTTCACGAGAATTCTCAGCCGCATTCTGCAGGGACAATGAAGATGCTCCTGCATCGTTTTCAAATGGAAATGTTAGATTACCCACAATACAGTCCGCAATTGTCTCCCCCTGAGTTTCATCTCTGGTCACATGAACCGCTGTCTTTGAAGACAACATTTTGACACAGACAACGAGGTGTAGGCCAGCGTGGAGAATTGGCGGAAAGCACTGGCGGCTGCCTTCTATGATGAGGCTATTGAAAAGTTGGTACAACGCTATGACAAAAGTCTAAGTCAGAACGGCGACTACGTAGAGAATTAGCTGAAAGGTGTAGCTAATTGTTACAAGTAAAACATTTCTGATGTTCACTGTGGTTTCAATTTGGCAATCACTCGGAGCTTACTTTCTGAACAGGCCTCGTAGCTACATCCTGGTCACTACACACGCTTTATACAATTTGTGGTGGCTGTCCCAAAAGTACCGCCGATGACCTTGGGTTTGGGAGCCGTCACAAAACTGTCGAAAGAAAAATGTTCAAAAAATTATCATCACGAACGATAATACTGGAGAATTCACATGCTTGTACACGTAATTGCTCCAAAATAAAAATAAAAAATATCACAGGTAGCCTGACATCGTGTCATTATAAATGCTCTTGAGATTAAAGCTCAACGATAAGATATGAAGATTATTGAATTCTAGTGAGCCTAACATCTTTCATCCAAACAAGAGAAAGTAGACCAGAGAGACATTAACTGCAATAGAGTGCATGGCAATAGTTTATAAATGATTTCTCTAACACAAATCTAAACGCACATAGAGGAATGTTACAAAGTGGATTAAATCCAGGAGTGTCTGTCTCACACGGGTCGGCTCCCTGATGTCCTCAACGGCGGACCGGGTGTGATAGCTCGTGATTCATTGCTTCAATGGTTGGGAAGGCGGAAGAAAGCTGCCAGTCATCGAAGTTTCTCTGCTGTTGGAACCATATTCTGTCACTGCCAAGGATCGTGTGACTGCCGACATGCAGCGGTATTCCCATGTAAAAGGAATTTACGCACAGGCGTCTTCCATTGGACCGAACGACCATTGTCCAAATGCACGGAACCAAGGCCTGCGGCGGTTGGGGAGTTGTGACGGAAGCAGGACTGTGCAGTCTGGCAGCTCCTAGCGACAAACCAGCAAGTAGGCGTTAGGTGTGAGATCGCTATTTTTGTTGCAGGGCAGGCTGTAAAAAAATCCGTATGCTGTCTTCGAGACTGTAAAAATTGCCTTTAACACAAGCAGCCTAAAACTCATTCGACTGGATCACTGCATCCAGAGGATACACGACCGTCGAAATAAACTAATAATTTTAAACTTTGTATTCTGTGTAGGACGTCGTGGTCTCCTGACCTTCATTGCTTACATATTCCGCCCTCACAATAATATTCCGCACATCAAGACACTTCATTCGAACCCGAACTCGATAAGATAAAGTCAATGTCGTATGAATTCATGTAAACGATATGCAAATAACAAGTGCGCACTGGGGTTGAAATACTCGAGGCAGGTGTACACACATACATTACAGACACGACGGTCACAGGAGCTTTTAGTTCGAGAGAGGCAGACCACACACCGGGAGGCCGGTCCCTTCAGAGTCAACCTCGGCCGCCCGTGGAGCAGACTGCGTGTGCACGAGTGAAAGGGGGAACGACCCCGTGTTCGGCTTAAAAGCAAATTCCGCTAGATTGTATGGGAGCGTCCAACCTACACATTCTTTACACATAGCACACAGTTTCACAGATTTTCACAGGGAGACAGCAAACGCCAAACGCCGATACTACAGATTTCCGCATTGGTCGCCTTAAACGAAACGTCATTCTGCCGTTTTAGAAGAGCAATGCTGATTGGCAGACGATATTTCTGACGCCTTGAGCTGAAGGAGTAATGGAAGAGACCGAAAGCTATAGCCCTTCACATCTGGCGTGGAGAGGCACCGTCCCGTTGTCGCTCTTGGAGCGAAGAACAAGTCTCTCCTCAGTACTTCACTGAGAGAGCACCTCTGTCGAGAGCGAATCGAAGTGCGACTCTCAAAAATGGTTCAAATGGCTCTGAGCACTATGGGACTTAACATCTATGGTCATCAGTCCCCTAGAACTTAGAACTACTTAAACCTAACTAACCTAAGGACAGCTTACAACACCCAGCCATCACGAGGCAGAGAAAATCCCTGACCCCGCCGGGAATCGAACCCGGGAACCCGGGCGTGGGAAGCGAGAACGCTACCGCACGACCACGAGATGCGGACAAGTGCGACTCTATATTGAGTCCTTGCAATTAAGCGTTGTTCACTGTGTTGGCCGACACACTTATTGTGCGGTGTGAACGGACCAAAGACCTTGTAAAAAATAACTAGACTCACTGATGGCGCTGCAGTCGCGGGACAATTTGAACCTTCGGCTGGACGCCATTATAGTGGTTGTAGTCTGATGTGTAGTATTGTCGTTTATGAAGATCCTGTTTCAACGTTGTATATTTGTTGGGGCGTACCTACAGTATTTGTTACTCGTAATTCTACTGTCTGTACATTCCAATCAAAAGAAGTACAATGGTGAAGAGTTACGAGCGATTAATTGTACAAATAAATTCGAGAAAGGAACGAATAATACATTTCACAGGTATGTGAATATTTTAAGTTGTTTCGTATGTCAGTGCACTTTCTTAATAAATGTTTTTGTAACACGGTATTAGCATAAAGTCTGTGCATCTATTTGCAGGTTTCCTTTCTCAAAACCACAGCTGTTACAAAAATGGTTACACGCTGTCAGGAGGCAAGATTTCCGACCGACAGAATAACTTTTTATATGTTCTGATCATTTTGAAGAAAGTTGGCTGATGGGTAGTGTTTTCATGGTCTAGGTTAGGTTGAAACTTGATAATTTGGTCGTGTGTTGCCAAAGCACTATGCCATATGTAACGCACTTCTCGTCATAAAATCTAAAGCAAGGTACCATCAGAAAATATCTATTAATATAGTGGGCAAATCTTTGAATATTTTGATGCATTTTGCGTACATCTATCGTAAATGAACTACGAGAAATGCTAGGAGTCCAGTACATAAGTTTTAGCTACGGCTGATTCCATGTAGTACGTAAGATAAATTCATTAACAGTGACTAGTTGCTGTTTGTTCATAAATTAAAAAGTATATTGTAGTAAAGCATTTAAATGAGGCATTATGTTTGCGACCTAACTCAAGGGAAGGCATTTTATAACCACAAGCGATGTATAAACATTCGAACTCCGCGCGTCAGTTTACCACTCTAATGGCCGCCGCCCAGCTATTCAATTTGTCCGCTCTTCACAGTCGACCACTCGTGCGGTTGTGGGGGCCTGGAACGGACAGAATTATAGTTAAACGCCTGCGAGCGAATTTTTGAGTGGCATCGCGGTGGACTGGTTATCTGACCGATGTACCAAGCCAATAGTTAGACTAGCGGCGAATAGGAATCCTTGACTTCATCAAGGCGTAGGGAGAGTTTGATTGGCGAAGGTCAATCCAGATAGAACGAATCTTATTTGTCAGCAGCGAGCGGCGCAGACAGCAGTCATCGCAGCTTACGGTATTGTGCGCTACAGCTATTATGAGCCCCATATTTCCTCTACAACAGTATACTTCACTGCATTTCACACGCGACAGCCTCGACCATACCTAGCAACATTCTAAAGGATAATTATTCAAGTTGAGTAGGCGCGCCTCTCAGCCATTCTGCCAAGTCAATAACAATCTTAAACTTTGTATAGAAATTTCATTAGCGAATCCTATACTTGAGAGGTAACTTCACATTAAAAAAAAAAAAAAAAAAAAAAAAAAAAGGATATAACTTGTTCAATTCATAACTAAAAGTGTCATTGTGATTTCTCTCAGAATTTTTGCAAAATAAATAATAATTTTCGTTAGTTTCATGTTTTTCTTACACTAACTAGCACTACTCCAGTACCCAAGTAACCCACTAGTTACGTAAGAAATTTTGTGAATTTTTGTGTCATTTCCTTACAGCACACAACTCCAGAAGATATTTATTGCTGAAAGTTTTTCAGGCATTTCTCTTCAGAACGTTAGGAGCGTCTGTCTGACTGTAGTAGTGTGGGGGTGGAAATTGCATCTTGCAGGAGCCACAGGGTAAAGGGTATATCTCAGATTAATCCGTTGCGCAGAATAGCAGATCAACCCCACGCTCACACCTGGAACAACCGTACTCTGATGGACAACAAAACAGCCATCGGCCAAAAATACGAACAGAAGTTACAGTTCGTCAGTTGAGAAGATATGACACAGACACTGCTGACTTGACTGTATGGGCTGACGAAAATCAGTTCAGGGAAAGAGAGGAGACACCTTCTTCTGGAAAGGAGGGGATAGAAACGAAACTTGTACAGACGGAGTTGCTTTTCTCATAAACCATGAAACCGTGGATCTTGTTGACGAAGTTCGTTCTGGAATAAGTGAAAGGCTCATGACCTGTCGCTTTAGACTCATTAACAGAGAGCTAACGTAGTCAGTGCCCATGCTCCAACGCTTACATCCGACGACGATCAAAAGAAGCAACTTTACTCTCAATTCGACAAACTTAAACGAATATACCCGTCGGATAAAACCCTACTCTTAGAGGATATGAGTGCCGGGGTTCATGGGGACAGTATGTTGTGGCGTGGTACCATTGGGAAAGATGGAGTACATAAGAATAATTCCAAAGGAATTCTACTGACAACTAAATGCTTAAGAGATGATCTTGTAATTAAAAACTCTTTCTACCGTCATAAAGACATGCTCGAAACAACTTGGCACCACTGACATCTAATAAATTATGTGACTGTTCGCACAGCGACCAGCGTGATATACTGATCACAAGACCTTTAACTAGTGCTGATATTTGTTGGACTGGTAATAGGCTGACATGACGGTATTGTCCCTGCACATCTCTGCAAAACGAAGTAATCATAGGAAATGAAAAAGAAAAAAAACTGAACACTAAACGGCTCAGAGACAGTCAAGTACTAACACAGTCCCGTCAAATACTTCACGAAAAACATAAAGGGGAATGGTTCAAATGGCTCTGAGCACTATTGGACTCAACTTCTGAGGTCATCAGTCCCCTAGAACTTAATTCCTTTCCTGTGCTAACCTCTTCATCTCAGAGTAGCACTTGCAACCTACGTCCTCAATTATTTGCTTGACGTATTCCAATCTCTGTCTTCCTCTACAGTTTTTGCCCTCTACAGCTCCCTCTAGTACCATGGAAGTCATTCCCTCATGTCTTAGCAGATGTCCTATCATCCTGTCCCTTCTCCTAATCAGTGTTTTCCACATATTCCTTTCCTCTCCGATTCTGCGCAGAACGTCCTCATTCCTTACCTTATCAGTCCACCTAATTTTCAACATTCGTCTATAGCACCACATCTCAAATGCTTCGATTCTCTTCTGTTCCGGTTTTCCCACAGTCCATGTTTCACTACCATACAATGCTGTACTCCAGACGTACATCCTCAGAAATTTCTTCCTCAAATTAAGGCCGATATTTGATATTAGTAGACTTCTCTTGGACAGAAATGCTTATTTCGCCATAGCGAGTCTGCTTTTGATGTCCTCCTTGCTCCGTCCGTCATTCGTTATTTTACTGCCTAGGTAGCAGAGTTCCTTAACTTCATTGACTTCGTGACCATCAATCCTGATGTTAAGTTTCTCGCTGTTCTCATTTCTACTACTTCTCTTTACCTTCGTCTTTCTCCGATTTACTCTCAAACCATACTGTGTACTCATTAGACTGTTCATTCCGTTCAGCAGATCATTTAATTCTTCTCCACTTTCACTCAGGATAGCAATGTCATCAGCGAATCGTATCATTGATATCCTTTCACCTTGTATTTTAATTCCACTCCTGAACCTTTCTTTTATTTCCATCATTGCTTCCTCGATGTACAGATTGAAGAGTAGGGGCGAAAGGCTACAGCCCTGTCTTACACCCTTCTTAATACGAGCACTTCGTTCTTGATCGTCCACTCTTATTATTCCCTCTTGGTTGTTGTACATATTGTATATGACCCGTCTCTCCCTATAGCATACCCCTACTTTTTTCAGAATCTCGAACAGCTTGCACCATTTTATATTGTCGAACGCTTTTTCCAGGTCGACAAATCCCATGAAAGTGTCTTGATTTTTCTTTAGCCTTGCTTCCATTATTAGCCGTAACGTCAGAATTGCCTCTCTCGTCCCTTTACTTTTCCTAAAGCCAAACTGATCGTCACCTAGAGCATTCTCAATTTTCTTTTCCATTCTTCTGTATATTATTCTTGTAAGCAGCTTCGATGCATGAGCTGTTAAGCTGATTGTGCGATAATTCTCGCACTTGTCAGCTCTTGCCGTCTTCGGAATTGTGTGGATGATGCTTTTCCGAAAGTCAGATGGTATGTCGCCAGACTCATATATTCTACAGACCAACGTGAATAGTCATTTTGTTGCCACTTCCCCCAATGATTTTAGAAATTCTGATGGAATGTTATCTATCCCTTCTGCCTTATTTGACCATAAGTCCTCCAAAGCTCTTTTAAATTCCGATTCTAATACTGGATCCCCTATCTCTTCTAAATCGACTACTGTTTCTTCTTCTATCACATCAGACAAATCTTCACCCTCATAGAGGCTTTCAATGTATTCTTTCCACCTATCTGCTCTCTCCTCTGGATTTAACAGTGGAATTCCCGTTGCACTCTTAATGTTACCACCGTTGCTTTTAATGTCACCAAAGGTTGTTTTGACTTTTCTGTATTCTGAGTCTGTCCTTCCGACAATCATAACTTTTTCGATGTCTTCACATTTTTCCTGCAGCCGTTTCGTCTTAGCTTCCCTGCACTTCCTATTTATTTCATTCCTCAGCGACTTGTATTTCTGTATTCCTGATTTTCCCGGAACATGTTTGTACTTCCTCCTTTCATCAGTCAACTGAAGTATTTCTTCTGTTACCCATGGTTACTTCGCAGCTACCTTCTTTGTACCTATGTTTTCCTTCCCAACTTGTGTAATGGCCCTTTTTGGAGATGTCCATTCCTCTTCAACTGTACAGCCTACTGCGCTATTCCTTATTGCTGTACCTATAGCGTTAGAGAACATCAAACGTATCTCGTCATTCCTTAGTACTTCCGTATCCCACTTCTTTGCGTATTGATTCTTCCTGACTAATGTCTTGAACTTCAGCCTACTCTTCATCACTACTATATTGTGATCTGAGTCTATATCTGCTCCTGGGTACGCCTTACAATCCAGTATCTGATTTCGGAATCTCTGTCTGACCATGATGTAATCTAATTGAAATCTTCCCGTATCTCCCGGCCCTAGAACTTAGAACTACGTAAACCTAACTAACCTAAGGACATCACAAACATCCATGCCCGAGGCAGGATTCGAACCTGCGACCGTAGCGGTCTCGCGGCTTCAGACTGTAGCACCTAGAACCGCACGGCCACTCCGGCCGGCCCAGGTGAATGTTTTACGAATATTGCACCAAAAAGACCGAGGGCCAAGTCAGTAGTTCTCTCAGCTTCTAAAGAGACATTTGGCTATATTTAGAGAAGGCGTCAGGATTGGTTTGATGAAAAAGACCTTGAAATGCAGAGTCTCATAAATCGAAAGAGGCAAGCTAGTAGCATTGTCGTGCAGAACGTCCCCAATACAACCACCAAGAAACAACAGATCCTAGCGGCCAAATCAGAAGTTAAGAATAAGTTGTGGAAAACAAAATCACTTGAAATGCAGAATCTAGCAGACACTAGTAACAATCGTGAATTTTTCAGCGCCACCAAAAGTAAAGCCTGAGTCTGAAAGAGCTGAACTGTACCAGAAAATAAAGGAAACAAGAATTACGAACAAAATGCGTTTATCGGTATGAACACTGAACAAATTCTCAACTGCCAAGGTGGCTAAAATTATTTATTGATATAGATGACTGGTTTCGGCAATTGTCTGTTGCCATCTTCGGACGTATGTCGTTATCATTATATAATTTCCTCCATCAGTACAGTAAGTGCTGCTGTACGAAACCGGTAATGTATATGAATAAATTATTTTAGCGGTCTTGGCAGCTGAAAATTCAGTGTTCATAATACTACAGCTCGCCTCCACGCCCACCCGTTTTGTAGAAGTGCTCGGAGCACTGTGGTTACGCGTTGTCGGGTATCCGCATCATTGCAGGAGGTGAGGCCCGGTGCTACTAATACGAATCGGAGACTAAGCGACAGTCAGTGGCACGGTGTTCATCGTCTTCCCTGCCTCCCTCGGGTAGAAATTCATGCTGTCTTCCTGTCGAAAAAGGCGATCAACATCGTCTTAATCTCGAATTATGTCAGCTGAGTTTTTTGGGAGGCGGGGAAGGTGCCACTAAATGTCGCTTGATCTCCGGATCGTATTGGAAGTGTCATGTCTCATCTCCCGTGGAGATGCGGAATCCAGCAACGCCTCACCATGGTGCTCCAAGCGATTCTACAAAAAGCGGTTGCTGACATTTTCCAACAGCTTTGCAACCGATATCGGAAGTGTTTTACAGCTAATGATGATCACTTTGAAGGACAGCAAAGGTATTTCGTTTAACTTTTTATTTTCTGAGACCATTCACTTAAATTTCCAGTGCACCTTGTCCCTACTGTCTGACAACCCAAGGCTTACATCCCTTACGTTCCAAAGATGGCACTAGACTTCTCAAAGACAGTTGCTCCACCAACTCCCTTTGGAAGGAATATTTTCAATAGCTTCTAAACAGGGACATGTACGTCGAAGAAAATATATGCAACATGAAGGCTCAAAGGCCCTCTCAGTATCAACTCTATGATGTCCCATCTGTCCACGAAGAGGATGGGTTATCCATCAGCTAAGGAATAATAAAGCAGTTGGTATGGACTTCAGCTTGCCAAGTATAGATTGGGAAAGTCATGCTATGAAAACTGGCGCGAGAGGCAGGGAATGATGTCACAATATTCTAAATGTCTTATCCGAAAATTCGAAAATTACTTCGAGCAGATAACTAGAGAACCAACTCGTGAAAGTAACGTCTTTGACCTCCTAGCAACAAACATATCTCAATTTACCGAAACAGCTAACAAAGACGAAGATATCGGTGATCATAAGGCTGTGGTAATAGCTACTATGACTACGGGTTTTACAATGGATGTTAAGACAAGACGATATTTTTGCTCAGCAAGAGTGATAATATACAAATTACAGAGTATCTGAGTAGTCAGCGTCAAATATTCAGTGATAAGCACGAAGATGTGGAGCACAAATGGAAAAAAGTCCAAAAGCATCGTTCAATATGCCATGGATAACTATGCTCTGAGCAACGTCTTCAGGTGTGGGAAAGACTAACCGTGGTTTAATAGTTGTTGTAGAAAACTGCTACATAAACAAAGAGAACTTCATCGCAGATTAAAGGGAAGTCAAAACCTAGCTGACAAACAAAAGCCGAAAGAAGGGAATAAGGAGAACAATGAGAGAAACGTTCAAAGACTTGGAAACTAAAATTTTGCCAACCGATCTGAGTAAACACGCTAAGTTCATAAATGGTTCAAATGGCTCTGAGCACTATGCGACTTAACTTCTGAGGTCATCAGTCGCCTAGAACTTAGAACTAATTAAACCTAACTAACCTAAGGACATCCATGCCCGAGCCAGGATTCGAACCTGCGACCGTAGCTGTCCCGCGGTTCCGGACTGAGCGCCTAGAACCGCTAGACCACCGCGGCCGGCAAACACGCTAAGTGGTTTTGCTCTTATGTTAAGACAGTAAGCGGTTCAAAATCCTCTATTCATTCGCACAGTGACCATATTTTCACTGGAACGGAGGATA
Source organism: Schistocerca americana (assembly GCF_021461395.2). NCBI lineage: Eukaryota > Metazoa > Arthropoda > Insecta > Orthoptera > Acrididae > Schistocerca > Schistocerca americana. Next base: position 892,401,468 of record NC_060120.1, read on the forward strand.
ACAGAGTGAAGGTCGAAATGCTGAATTCGGTCTTTCGAAACTGCTTCACCGCAGAAGATAGTAAAACGGTTGATCCTTTCATCGTAGTATGAATGCCGAGTGAAGCAGGCAAAAAGGAATACAAACGTCTCAAAAATGAGATCAACAGGAAGTGCAAAGTGGCTAAGCAGGGATGGCTAGAGGACAAATGTAAGGATGTAGAGGCTTATCTCACTAGGGGTAAGATAGATACTGCCTACAGGATAATTAAAGAGAACTTTGGAGAAAAGAGAACCACATGTATGAATATTAAGAGCTCAGATGGAAACCCAGTTCTAACCAAAGAAGGGAAAGCAGAAAGGAGGAAGGAGTATATAGAGGGTCTATACAAGGGCGATGTTCTTGAGGACAATATCATGGAAATGGAAGAGGAGGTAGATGAAGATGAAATGGGAGATATGATACTGAGTGAAGAGTTTGACAGAGCACTGAAAGACCTAAGTCAAAACAAGGCCCCGGGAGTAGACAACATTCCATTAGAACTACTGACAGCCTTGGGAGAGCCAGGCCTAACAAAACTCTACCATCTGGTGAGCAAGATGTATGAGAGAGGCAAAATACCCTCAGACTTCATGAAGAATCTAATAATTCCAATCCCAAAGAAAGCAGGTGCTGACAGATGTAAAAATTACCGAACTATCAGTTTAATAAGTCACAGCTGCAAAATACTAACGCGAATTCATTACAGACGAATGGAAAAACTGGTAGAAGCTGACCTCGGCGAAGATCAGTTTGGATTCAGTAGAAATGTTGGAGCACGTGAGGCAATACTGACTCTACGACTTATCTTAGAAGCTAGATTAAGGAAAGGCAAACCTAGGTTTCTACCATTTGTAGACTTAGAGAAAGCTTTTGACAATGTTGGCTGGAATATTCTCTTTCAAATTCTGAAGGTGGTAGGGGTAAAATACAGAGAGCAAAAGGGTATTTACAATTTGTACAGAAAGTAGATGGCAGTTATAAGAGTCGAGGGGCATGAAAGGAAAGCAGTGGTTGGGAAGGGAGTGAGACAGGGTTGTAGCCTCTCCCCGATGCCATTCAATCTGTATATTGAGCAAGCAAAAGAAAAGTTCGGAGTAGGTATTAAAATCCATGGAGAAGAAATAAAAACTTTGAGGTTCGCCGATGACATTGTAATTCCGTCAGAGACAGCAAAGGACTTGGATGAGCAATTGAGCGGAATGGACAGTGTCTTGAAAGGAGGGTATAAGATGAACATCAACAAAAGCAAAACGAGGATCATGGAATGTAGTCGAATTAAATCGGGTGATGCTGAGGGAATTAGATTAGGAAATGAGATACTTAAAGTAGTAAAGGAGTTTTGCTATTTGGGGAGCAAAATAACTGATGATGGTCGAAGTAAAGAGGATATAAAATGTAGACTGGCAATGGCAAGGAAAGCGTTTCTGAAGAAGAGAAATTTGTAAACATCGAGTATTGATTTAAGTGTCAGGAAGTCGTTTCTGAAAGTATTTGTATGGAGTGTAGCCATGTATGGAAGTGAAACATGGACGATAAATAGTTTAGACAAGAAGAGAATAGAAGCTTTCGAAATGTGGTGCTACAGAAGAATGCTGAAGATTAGATGGGTAGATCACATAACTAATGAGGAGGTATTTAATAGAATTGGGGAGAAGAGGAGTTTGTGGTACAACTTTACTAGAAGAAGGGATCGGTTGGTTGGACATGTTCTGAGGCATCAAGGGATCACCAATTCAGTATTGGAGGGCAGCGTGGAGGGTAAGAATCGTAGAGGGAGACGAAGAGATGAATACACTAAGCAGATTCAGAAGGATGTAGGCTGCAGTAGGTACTGGGAGATGAAGAAGCTTGCACAGGATAGAGTAGCATGGAGAGCTGCATCAAACCAGTCTGTGGGCTGAAGACCACAACAACAACAACTTGAATGCCGAAATAGCAGCTACGAGATCTGTTCAAAAAATTCCGGAACTTTGACCACAAAATTTTTCTGCGCTTACCGTTTTCCGGAACACTCTCCTCCACAATTGATACGCCGCTCCCAAAGCCGTTTCTTCTCCCTCCGGAAGCAGTCTTGGTATGCCTCTCGCTGGATCACGCGAAGCGCCGTCTGCGAATTTTATCTCGTCTACCGTTGCAAATCTTCGTCCTTTCGACGGGGTTTTTCAACTTTGGAGGTAAAAAAATGTCCGCAGGGGGCCGGTCTTGAGAGTACAGTGGATGAGACAGCGCAGTGATTTCGCTTTTTGTGCAATAGTCACGCACCAACTGGGATGAAGGTGCGGGTGCGCTATCGTGATGCAAGAGCCACGAATTGTCTCGCCACATTTCAGGCCGCTACCTTCTCAAATTTTCTCGGAGGCGTCGTAACAGTCCCGATAGTATCATCGCTTAACAGTTAGTCCCTTTTTGTTTCGGAGAAGAGAACCTTTCCCGATCCATTGTGAAGACTGAATCTTGGTCTCGACATCATAACCGTAGACCCACGTCTCATCACCAGTTATGATTCTCTTAAGGAACTTCTCGTTCTCATTTGAGCGATCCAAAATCTCTTCACAGATTGCGAGGTGAAGGTCTTTCTGGTTCTGACTCATGAGCCGTGGGACGAACTTCGCAGCAACATTCCAACATGCTGTGTCAGGATGTCATGACATGATCCAACTGAAATGTTACATTCTTCTGCACTCTCTGGGACAGTCAGCATTCGACTGGCACGCTCAGTTTCGTTGACGTTCCCGATATGAGCGTTGCCGGTAGACGTCGAAGAGCGTCCTGAACGCGGGTCATCTTTAACTTCCGTCCGGCCACTTTTAAGCCGTGTGAACCATTCCTAACACCGAGTACGACTTAAGCACTCATCACCGTAGGGTTTCTGCATTATTTGGTGTGTCTCTTTAAACCTTTTCTTGAGTTTCACGCAAAATTTAATGCACGCACGTTGCTCGTCTAACTCTGCCATCTCGAAATTCGCAAACTGTACGACACAACGTTCTACATAGTACAGCACTGAACAATAACTGACAAACATACAACAACGAAACTTCCAGCAGTTACACATTCTACAGAGGGATGCCAACCGCATTTCGCTCAAACATACTATCGGCGTGAAATTACGAATGTTCCGGAATTTTTTGGACAGGCCTCGTATTGAGATAACCGAGCGCGGAATAGAAGGGCGAGTATAATCGCTTATTATTGGAAAGGCATCAGAACCAGATGAGGTACCTATAAGATTCTACAAAGATTAAGCAAAATAACTGTCTCCCCTTTCGTCAGCCGTTCGCTGTAGATTGCTGGAGCAACGAAAGATCGTAGGTGAGATACAGAAAATTATGGGCGTATGAGGTGCGACAATAAAGTAATGAGACTGATTTTCTTTGCAAGATGTGGCAACTCTGCAGGCTTGCGTAGGCACAATATCTTTGACCTTGGCCTTTAAGCTGTTTCTAGTCCAAGCGGTACGTACACAGATGCAACTGCTCAGTCGTGAGTTGTGCTGTAATAAGTTAACACGTGTTTGTGTCTCTCGTCACGGAAATGAAACCGCATAATATTGCGCAACGGTATGCCATTTCTTTTCGCATTAAATTGGGTGAAAACGCGACGACAACTTACACTAAGCTTCAGAAGGCTTTTGGAGAGGAAGTTATGTCAAGAGCTTGAGTTTTTCGTTGACATAGAATGTTTAGTGAAGGCAGAACGAATGTTGAAGATGAAGACCGCAGTGGACGATAATCAACCTCACACACGGATGTCAACTTGGCCAGGGTACATGAACTGGTACAATCTGATCGAAGATTATTTGTGAAAATGATTGCAGAAGAACTGAACATCAATCGAGAAACGGTTCGTCTAATAATAACTGAAGATCTTGGTATGAGACAGATTTGTACAAAAATGGTCCCCAAAAACCTCACACCACAACAGCGAGAAATGCGGAAGATATGTGGCAGCCGATCCGTTAGAGCAAACGGAAATCAATCCAGAGTTGTTGAGCCGTGTTATCACTGGTGATGAAAGTTGGTTTTTTCAGTACGATCCAGAGACAAAATGCCAAAGTTCGCAATGGTGCTCAAAGGGATCACCCAGACCAAAAAAAGCTCGCATGTCAAAGTCAAAAGTGAAATGCATGCTTGTGTGCTTCTTGATTGCAAGGGGATTATTCAGAAAGAGTGGGTGCCTCCTGGACAAACAGTTAACCAATATTACTACAAAGAAATTTCAGAAAGACTTTGTAAATGAGTTCTTCGTATCCGTGCCAACATTGCTGATAATTGGATTCTGCATCACGATAATGCGCCATCCCATACTGCTCTGTCAGTACAGCAATTTTTAACCTCAAAACAAATTTCAGTACTACCACAGCCACCTTATTCACCAGATATCGCTCCGTGCGACTTTTTCTATTTCCAAGAGTCAAAATGGCGGTCAAGGGACACCATTTTCAAACAACAGAAGACGTCCAAAAAGCTGTGACGAGGGCCTTGGAGGATATTACAGAAGATGAGTTCCAGAAATGTTACCATGAATGGCAGAAGCGCTGGAAAAAGTGTGTGCAGTCAGAAGGGAACTACTTTGAAGGAGACAACACTAAACTTGACTAAAACGGTAAGCAACATTTTTTTCACATAATTCTCATCACTTTATTGTCGCACCTCGTATATCATGGACGTCAATCTGTTGTGCTCCTTATTATGACATTATTCGAGAACGCAAATCTCCTCTAGAAAAATCAACGTGCATTCCGCAAACAGAGGTCTTGCGAAACTCAGCTCGCTCTGCCTCTGCATGAACTCCTTACCGCTCCAGACAACGGCGCTCAGGTTGATGCCGTTTTCCATGACTTCAGGAAGGCATTTGACACTGTGCCGCACTGCAGTTTTGTGAAAAATATACTAGCTTACCGCGTATCGGATCACATTTGCGACTGGATTCAGGACTTCCTTAGAGATAGAACTCAACACTTTGCTCTTAACAGAACAAAATCGGTAGACGTGAACGTAATTTCCGGAGTATCCCAAGGAACTGTGATAGGACCGTTACTGTTTAGTAGAAAGCGTCGGATGCTCTTCAAGACAGTTTGCAGATAATGCTTTCATCTGTAAGAAACTAGCAATTCCAGAAGACTATCGATTTGCAGAAGGACCTGCAGGATATTGATTAATGGCGAAGGATCTGGCAGTTGACCCAGAATGTAAATAAATGTACCATAGTGCGCATATATAGGATAAGAAATCCACTACTCTACAACTACATCATTGATGTCAGGTTGCTGGGAACAGTATCTATTGTATAATATCTACGAGTAACTATTCGGAGCGACCTTAAGTGGAATGATCTCATAAAAAGAAGGTCATAGGAAACGCAGACGCCAGACAGATTCATAGGAAGAATCTTTCGGAAATGTAACTCGTCCACGAAGCTAGTGGCTCACAAGATGCTTGTTCGACCGATTCTCGAGTACTGCTCATCGACCTGGGATTCTTACTATGTAGGACTGGTAGAACAGATAGAGAAGATACGACGAAGAGTGGCGCGTTTCGTTACAAGATAGTCTAGTCCTCGCGGGAGCAGTACAGAGATGCTCAACAAACTCCAGTGGTAGACACTACGAGACACTCGTAGTGCACGGAGAGGTTTACTATTGAAATTTCGAGAGAGCACTTTTTGGGAAGTGTCGGAGAACATATTACTTATTCCCACATAACATCACGCGAAATGACCACGACGAGAAATTCTAAAGTGGAACAGAGAAGGTACCAGAAGTACCCTCCACCACACATCGTTACGTGACTTGCGGAGAATGACGTAGATGTAGATGCAGATCATGAACTCTGGTACATAGTTTTAAAAACATGGACTGAGTCATTCAAACTTCGTTTGACTCGTCGCTCAGCTGTGTTGGAGCTGTTGTTGTTGCCAGAGATAGCAGCTCTGTGTACTAAATTTCCCACCGTGCACATACCGAAATCACCTATAAATTTAATCATGTATTCTTCCGACTGTGCTGTATTTACACAATAAGTAAAATTTCGTTATTTGCTGTTCCTTCTGTTTTCTTAGCGTTATTATCATGCCGGTACTTACGTTATCAATTACAATACGCTTAATCCATGACAGCTAAACGAATTATAATTTCTTCTTAAGGAAGCAGCAAAACAACTATTTCCTTGTAGTTTGTTGAATGCTTGAGATATGGTCTGCCATGCAAATAAACTACTAGGTGTCTCAAATGAAACCTAATCTGATTTGGCGGAAACTCATCAGCAGTCGGTTATCTCTACTGAAAGCTATGATCTCATGTCATCTCACTCGCCAACCGTGTCTGTAACTGCAATGAGTCAGATTATGACTCCGCTCTTCTTTCCACCTGAGCCTACATAGGCTGTTTCCTGTTGCACCCACCCTTTACTATTTACAGCAACATTTAATCTCAGTTTGCACTAAGAGGACACAAGTCATGAGCCAGCCACCGCAGAAACTGTGTCGCTTGTTTCAGCACTGTGCGAATGCACAACCCCGACACTTCTCTTTCTGGTTTTGTACCGCAATGGAAAACCAGCAGGGTCGACCTCGCAAGGTCATCGTGCATTTCGAAATTGTTTCTGTAGAGAGAACCTCTGCCGCTATAGCATCACCACAGTCTAAGGACAATTACGTTTAGAACGTTCTAAACTTTCAGAATTCTTTGAATACATCAATTTCAGCGGATAAGGTTCTTCACTTAGACACGTGGTTTTGTATGAGGTAAGAAAATATAAAAGAATTTTTCTGCCATGACATAAATTATTTTTCTTATCGTAGAGAATTAATATTAATGCAATTTTTCGTCATGTGCACAAAGCTTCTTGCTGCTGAAAGAAAACACGTTTAAAATTGTTTGTTAAAATGGAAGAAAAATTAAAAAATTAAAATGTAACGTTCCGTCGATGACAATGCCATCAGGGACACAGCGAAGCGTGAGGGAAGAAAACTGGCTGTAACCTATTCAAAAGAATCATTCCATTGTCTGCTTAAGCTCTTCGGGGAAACCATGGAAAACTTATAAGCTGGATGACTGGACTAGGATGAAAAGTCTGTAAATACTGTAATGGCAATAAAAGAGGGTTTTAAAAATATTTTGCATCACACTCCTTTACGGTGCCCTTTTATTTAAATAATACGCCACACTGCGTAATGCGTTTTTACGTACTATCTGTGATGTAGGTGTGGTTCACTGACTAAATGGACAACTGTTAGTCTAAAAATCCAGTGATGTGGGATTCAATTCACATTTGGCCGCAAAATTTTTTTCTGTTAATTAATTCTTCTTTCACCCCGAGCAATGATTTGTTAAAGTCGATAATTTACCGCGATCCGGAATCCTCATTAAACTGCATGCCGCCCTATAATTGCTTGGGTTACTCAGATCAAAGGTCGGAGGAAAGTAAAGGCACATCACCTCTGAAAGAAATGTGTGAGCAAAATTATGAGACTGCTTTTCTTTATCTGCCAAAGTTTTCATTTTTGCACACATTACTGTCCCCTTCAAAGCAGTTCCCTTCGGTAGCTATACACCGGCGGAGTCGTTGTTTTTGAATGTTCTCCAGAGTTCCAAAATGACTTCCTTTTACGACATTTTTCAGGTTCAAGAAAAGAAAAAAGTCACAAGGACTCAGATCAGCTGAACAGTGAGGCTGTGGAGCAGCAGGAAGGCCTTTGAGGTCAAATACTCTGAAATGGAAGTGGTCATGTGACATGGGTCGTTGTCATGATGCTGCATCCACTTGTCTGAAGTGTCCGGTCTTACTCGATTCCCCCTTTCCTTGAGTCTTTCAAGGACATCTTTCTAAAACAGTTGGTTGACAGTTCGTCCTGGAGGAACAAATTCTTTATGCACGGTACCTCTACTGTCTAAAAAGCAGATCAGCGTTGTTTTGATATTTGATTTTCTCATTCGAGCTTTTTTCGGTCGAGGAGATGTCTCAGCTTCCCACTCCTCACTTTTCCGCTTTGACTCAGGATCGTACCCAAAAATCCAGGGTTGATCATCTGTGACCACACGACAGAACCATTCGTGGTCATTGGCAGTCCTCTCAAGGTACCATTTTGGCACAAAATGTGCAAAACTTCGGATAAATTTGATGTACGGTGAAAGTGTTTAACAGGTCACACATCATCCTAATTGTTAAACATCGGTTTCATCTCACAAGATCTTGCTCACGTTCGACGTTTTCGTCTGTTTTTGAAGTTGAAGATCTCCCTGAATGCGGTTCATCTTCAGTGTGTTTGCGGCCTACCAAAAGTGATTTGTGCCAACGAAAAACTTGTGCTCTTGATAAGGAATGTTCCTCACGGGCCTGTTTCGACTTTTCAATGGTCTCACTCGCCGTTTCCTAAAGCTTAACACAAAACTTGCTGGCGAACATTGCTGTGAATTCTGCTCTTCTCCTTTCGTAACACACAACAAAAACACAACTTCACTGATGGGGCACTCAAAAATCACGTCATGGCTGCACGGTGCTGAAGCTCGGACTGAGCATCTGGAAAGGACGAACAACCGGTCTGCACGAATAGAATATCACAGCGCACCTCGTATAGTGAAGCACTGTGGTGTTCAAACCATTCTGGTTGGCAACTGCTAGACGTACTACGGTGCAGGTATGCAAATCAAGTTCTTATCAGGCACCTTGCAATTGTTTAACACAACAAACGATCAAGAACAGTACTGTTCATAACAACAATAAGAACATCTTGAATAATAACCGCTTGGCCACAACTGTAAATAATTTTTTTATCGATCGGTTTCGTAGCTTTGAAGCCACATCATCAGGACAGATCTGTTAAATTAGAAAAAGCCTTCGCTACAATTGCCGTCTGTTACAAGCAATAAAGAGAAACAGAGCAAATTACCTACATATTAAATCATGACATTAAACTTGCTATATGGATGGGACCGAAATCACCTTGTCTATGAATAAATGACGAAATTAGCGGTTCGTCAGGTAAGCGGAAAGCGCGACTCCACGATTCCTCAAGCGTGCAGCGTGCCTAGATTTTTTTTTTTTTTTTTTTTTTTTTAAAACTAACAATAAGAATCGTCAAGAAATATCCGCCCGACCTAGTAGGACATAAAACCAATAATGGGTTGGAACACCCAGCCAGAAAACAAAAACACCTATCATGAACCCGGAGAGAACCACAGCAGGTCGAACATAACCATTAGATTGAGGGTACAAATCCACCAAAACTGCCTAGAAAGTAATTTAAAAAATGTAGGTATAAATTAGTATAAAATCGATAACTGATGGGGAATTTGCATGCTGGTGAAAGTGACATACCATAAATACAGCATACCGCGCTGCATGGAGATGTAGGCAAGGGAGTTCCCAGCTAAGGACTGAGCGACTAACGTGCAGTGACGTGAACAGTAGCAGTAAAGAAGTAAAAAGAGACGAGCAGAGAACAATATAGCCTTGAATGTCATTTAATTCTTGGACAGAACGAAATAATGGTAAAACTCAGGCGGTACACTTCTTAGGTGATCTGAAGGAAAACACGTTCTCGGTCTTAGCTAACATAGTACTGTAACTAAAACGAGTGTAATGAAAATTCCTGACTTTAACAAGGGTAATTTTTCTGCATGAGCTATGTGCGGCGTAAAAGCGCACTGCTGGGATTTCACCATGTAGCTATTAGTCTGGTAATCTATGAATTTCTTCCATATCGGACTCCGAGGAAAGCGGTACATTTCAGTACTGCTACGCTGATAACGAGGCGATCAACAACAGAATCTCAAGCCACCAAAAATTCCGTATTTCCTCCTCCTCTTTTGTGATGTGCTATTCTGCATTTCGCCATCGCTCAGCAGTGACTTTTGACAAAGCTGCGTGCATTAGCTCCAGTAAGTTTGGCGGCTTAAGTGTTTTGTTATTTCTCGCGACAAATCCGTTAACTTGCCTCCAGATCAGTTCTATTGGGTTCAGATACCAGTGGTACGGTGACAACTGTAAAAATGCAGCATTTATAATGTTGTGCTCGAAGCCCTGAAAATTGTTTCCCGTGTTTCTACGATGCGTTATCACCCTGGCTCGTGTGAGACATCTGTCCTAGAAAACAGTGGGAATATTCAAACAAAGAGTGTTTGATTTTTCATTTTTCTCCAAAAAATTTAACTGTGTAATGTTTGTTGACTTCAAAATCTGTAACCATCTTTTATAATACATCGATAATTAAGAATATGTATTTGCAATGAAAACCAGAATTCTGCGTATGGTATGTAATTGGAAACGAGAAGACGTACATTTTTCATCAAAAAATGATGGCTAAGTATGAGCTAATTACCACATTTTGATAAATTTCATGTTTAAATGCTTTCGGTATTCAAACGGAACAAAAAAGCTGTTGATCACATAGGGTTTCGAACCACCGCACACCAGTTCGCTCGATTATCAAAAATGGCGCTTTTGATTATGCCAAGCTTGCAATTGTAATCGTGACTCTTATACGAGGGCAGTTCAATAAGTAATGCAACACACTTTTTTTCTGAAACAGGGGTGTTTTATTCAGCATTGAAATACACCAGGTTATTCCCCAATCTTTTAGCTACACAACACTATTTTTCAACGTAATCTCCATTCAATGCTACGGCCTTACGCCACCTTGAAATGAGGGCCTGTATGCCTGCACGGTACCATTCCACTGGTCGATGTCGGAGCCAACGTCGTACTGCATCAATAACTTCTTCATCATACGCGTAGTGCCTCCCACGGATTGCGTCCTTCATTGGGCCAAACATATGGAAATCCGACGGTGCGAGATCGGGGCTGTAGGGTGCATGAGGAAGAACAGTCCACTGAAGTTTTGTGAGCTCCTCTCGGGTGCGAAGACTTGTGTGAGGTCTTGCGTTGTCATGAAGAAGGAGAAGTTCGTTCAGATTTTTGTGCCTATGAACACGCTGAAGTCGTTTCTTCAATTTCTGAAGAGTAGCACAATACACTTCAGAGTTGATCGTTTGACCATGGGGAAGGACATCAAACAGAATAACCCCTTCAGCGTCCCAGAAGACTGTAACCATGACTTTACCGGCTGAGGGTATGGCTTTAAACATTTTCTTGGTAGGGGAGTGGGTGTGGCGCCACTCCATTAATTGCCGTTTTGTTTCAGGTTCGAAGTGATGAACCCATGTTTCATCGCCTGTAACAATCTTTGACAAGAAATTGTCACCCTCAGCCACATGACGAGCAAGCAATTCCGCACAGATGGTTCTCCTTTGCTCTTTATGGTGTTTGGTTAGACAACGAGGGACCCAGCGGGAACAAACCTTTGAATATCCCAACTGGTGAACAATTGTGACAGCACTACCAACAGAGATGTCAAGTTGAGCACTGAGTTGTTTGATGGTGATCCGTCGATCATCTCGAACGAGTGTGTTCGCACGCTCCGCCATTGCAGGAGTCACAGCTGTGCATGGCCGGCCCGCACGCGGGAGATCAGACAGTCTTGCTTGACCTTGCGGCGATGATGACACACGCTTTGCCCAACGACTCACCGTGCTTTTGTCCACTGCCAGATCACCGTAGACATTCTGCAAGCGCCTATGAATATCTGAGATGCCCTGGTTTTCCGCCAAAAGAAACTCGATCACTGCCCGTTGTTTGCAACGCACATCCGTTACAGACGCCATTTTAACAGCTCCGTACAGCGCTGCCACCTGTCGGAAGTCAATGAAACTATACGAGACGAAGCGGGAATGTTTGAAAATATTCCACAAGAAATTTCCGGTTTTTTCAACCAAAATTGGCCGAGAAAAAAAATGTGTTGCATTACTTATTGAACTGCCCTCGTATTTATTGTATGGTATCTCTCAACAAATGTCAAAGCTCGTTTTTCTCTGTAATGTTGTGAAAAACATTAAGAACAAGTTGTTTCTAGCCATTAACGGTGTTCCGCGAGCGTATTTCACTACGAAGCAGGAAGCAGTGTCACCCATTTTCGCGGTAAATATGAACAGTGAGAAAATCAGAGCACAAGTAGCGCTTTGTAAGACTGTGACTGTACACGATTTTTGAAATAAAAATTACGTACCCAAAGTATGATTTAAAAAAAACGTTGATGGCTGTTAATACATTAGAATGTCTTAAAGTTTAATTTACAGTGATATAGTAATAAAATATGTAATACGTAAGTTGAACCTACTTCCAAGAGCGGAACAACACCAGTGTACGAGAGTTACGGCTGCTGACAAACCATCACGTTTGTGTTTGTTTACATCAGGTTTATTCTGGTGATGAACGGAGTATAGTTGAACGTGTCTGCCCCAGGCGAGCTCAGGTGCAGAGATAATCAGCGCGTCGCCGTAAACGGGTAAATCCCAGTGCTGGGAATCTGGACGGCTGATGCTCGCATTGCCTTTCTGCAGAATATGCTCCAGCAAATGCCGTAGTGTCAGACACTCTTAAATACGGCCAAGTTACAACTCTTTGAGATTCGACAATAACTCACATCAAATAATGATGCAAAACTGAATACGTTTGCAATCTCAGATAAATGAGGCGCTTCCAATGACACAACAACATTTCAATATACGAGGGCGGTTCAGAAAGTAACCTCCGATTGGTCACAATGCGGGTTGTGGGGGGAGTAGCGACGCCATCTGTGCGTTCACGCACTCAACAGGTCAGTCGGCATCAAGCCGTGGTCGAGTGAACGTCGTATCTGCGTTAGTTTAGTTTTTGTGGCAGTTTGAAATGTGTGCTGCAATAGAAAACCCCGCCAAATGTGAAGTGCGTGCTGTCATAAGGTTTTTTACAGCCAAAGGATATTCTGCAGCAGCTATTCACCGTGAGCTTTGTGCCGTGTACGGACCAAGAGTTATGAGTGAAGGAGTTGTCCGTGAATGGGTACGTTTATTTAAAAGTGGATGAGAAAACGTTCATGATGAAGAGAGGAGTGGTAGACCATCATTGGTGACTGACAAACTCGTTCAGACAGTTGATGCAAAAGTTCGTGAAAATCGACGTTTCTCAATGTCGGAGTTGTCTACTGGTTTTCCACATATTTCTAAGACTCTCTTGTACGAGATAGTGACAGCAAGATTGGGTTACCGTAAGTTCTGTGCACGATGGGTGCCCAAAATTCTTACCGACCACCACAAAACTCAAAGAATGGCCTCTGCATTAGACTTTCTGTCACGTTATGAGGACGAAGGAGAACCATTGTTAAACAGAATCGTGACCGGTGACGAAACCTGGATTAAGTACGTGAACCCTGAGACAAAAGAACAATCAAAGATGTGGGCACATTCAAATTCGCCTACCAAACCAAGAAAAGCCTCGTAAGATTTTTCTGCCAGAAAACTGATGGCAACGGTGTTTTGGGATGCCAAAGGGGTGTTGTTGGTTGAATTCATGGAACGTGGTACGACCATTAATCAAGACGTGTACTGCGAAACAATAAAAAAGTTACGACGGGCTATACAGAACAAACGCCGTGGTATGCTGACTTCCGGTATCGTTTTTTTGCACGATAACACCCGTCCTCACTCTGCTCGCAGAACAACGGCCCTTCTTGAGTCCTTCAAGTGGGACGTTATCAACCATCCACCTTACAGCCCAGACCTGGCGCCAAGTGATTATCACCTCTTCATGCATTTGAAGAAATGGCTCGGGTCACAGCGGTTTGATGACGATGAAGAGCTCAAAGATGCGGTCACAGGCTGGCTCCAGGCACAAGCGGGTGATTTTTATGCAGAAGGAATTTCAAAGCTTGTGAAGAGATACGATAAGTGCCTCAATCGCTATGGAGACTATGTAGAAAAATAGTGCAAATATGTAGTTGTAAGATGTATATATTAAAATATTTTTATTTAACTTGGTGTATTTTTTTAAATCAACCAGAGGTTACTTTCTGAACGGCCCTCGTATTTTTAAGGCAGAAATTAATATTTCACAGTGAATAAACATTTACGCAATGAACTTCTGAATTAACAAATGCGACAGTACATTCAAAGTGCTCTCATCAGCCACCCAACATAAGCCGAAGCAGCAACCATTGCACATTGTGCAGGCAATATACAGTTGCCCACGAAGGAATAAATTTTACCAGTTAGCAAAAGTAGATTCATATTGCAAGGAATCAGGCTCGAAAGTACATCCCGCGTCGTTGATTTCGGTTGCCCATAGTTACCTTAAAACATCTCAGGCGCATGTCAGGGCATTTCCTTCAAAATGGCTCTAATTGGGGAGCCTGTATAGAGAGACGAGAGACGGAGAGAGAGTCATTCGTGAAATCGTACGTGATAGGTTGCTAAGATACGACGCCATTTTTGTGTAGGGCCTCTCTCGATTCGTACGTTCGCAGTGTTTTCTGGAGTTGGATTGTAGTTTCGAAGACTACTGGAAATCTGTTTCGGTTTATAGCATACCACGTCTGCAGTTTTCTTGCCTTGGAAGGAAAACAAATCGAATCTAAAATTTCTGGGCAGTATTATCTACATAACTTTTCGTCTGTCTGCCGTAATGTCACGTATGGTTCCGTAAGTAGCAGTTAATGTTATAGTCCGCAGCTCGTGGTCGTGCGGTAGCGTTCTCGCTTCCCCACGCCCGGGTTCCCGGGTTCGATTCCCGGCGGGGTCAGGGATTTTCTCTGCCTCGTGATGACTGGGTGTTGTGTGATGTCCTTAGGTTAGTTAAGTTTAAGTAGTTCTAAGTTCTAGGGGACTGCTGACCATAGCTGTTAAGTCCCATAGTGCTAAGAGCCATTTGAACCATTTTAGTTAATGTTATAAATCGTGCTGTTTGCGGTTCTGCTGTCGCTGTCGCCAAATTACTTTTTTCGCTTTTGTTTGAATTGCACTTGTGGAATTGAAATGTTAATTGACAAATCGTGGATCATAATCCTTTTATGTTTAATTACTAATCGCATGAATATTCGAGTATCCATAGTAACACAAGTTTCGTTTTCGAAAACCGGCTACTGTAAAACTGTTTTACCCTGCTTACATTCTTCAGCGTTTCTAAACATCGTACAGAGGTATGTCTTCTGTATTTTCCCGGTATAAGACGAGCTTCTAGATCCAAAATGATCTCATCTAAAATATATTAGCTAGGAAGGAAACAACTGCTTGAAGTTTAGACGATGCTAACTTCAACAATGAATATACAAGCAGGAAACTCTGAAATCGCTTCAGAGTGGCTAAAATAATGTAAATAAAACTCTGTTTTTTCCTGGTCGATTCCCATTTTTCCCGAAAGTCGTAATAAATAGTTAATACGCTGTATCACGCACCACTTTAATTCACTTCAAATGGCTCTGAGCACTATGGGACTTAACATCTGAGGTCATCAGTCCCCTAGAACTTAGAACTACTTAAAGCTAACTAATCT
Organism: Schistocerca americana; assembly: GCF_021461395.2. NCBI lineage: Eukaryota > Metazoa > Arthropoda > Insecta > Orthoptera > Acrididae > Schistocerca > Schistocerca americana. The sequence goes on from NC_060120.1 coordinate 892,416,851, forward strand.
AAGGACATCACACACATCCATGCCCGAGGCAGGATTCCAACATGCGACCGTAGCGGTCGCGCGGTTCCAGACTGATGCGCCTAAAACCGCTCAGCCACACTGTCCGGCCTTTAATTCACTCCACATTAAATGTGTAGTAGTCATATACTAAATAACAAGCTAGAATTTCTGCTGTAATGTCTGTCAGATCCATATCTTGTGACAGTCAACAGGCGACAGCATTTCCCGCCCGAATTCTGGCAAAAAAGAAAAAAAAAGAGAAAAAGCGGCGGCAGCCTGTGCATATTATCTACGGCCTAACGAGCATTGACCACTCACACTTTCTGTATATAGGCCCTCCAGCCACAGTTCGTTTGCTGCTCCAGTGTTATCCAAATGACCTAATGTTTCGTTCCTCATTTTTTCCGTAGCTTCCTTAATTCGCTATATGTTAACGCTCCGGCATCGTTTCATCGAAAAATACACGACCGATTTCCTTCCATATCTTTCCGTCAATTCACCTTCGTGCTCTGTTCCTACCTACCTAGTCGGCGGCTGAATGCTTCTTTCCTTTTCCAGTTAGCTTAATGTTCAATTATTGTTTCTACTGTGAGCAATCTTAATTTCAGGAAAAATCGTGATTTCCTGCCAGCTTGCGTAATACTGGAGCACGTGTGGTGGAACCCAGTGACTGCTATTCGTAGTTGGTACAGTCGGCTACTTCCCTGTTAGCATTCTTCGTTCTCTGAACGCGGCGTATTTGCGCGCCAATACACCGGTCTTCTGCTGATATGTGTTGGCGGTGAACTCGTTTGCCGGCCGTGAGAGGACCGATATCGTGTATCACAGATAAGGATGGCCCGCCATACCGATACACGGAGCACATCACATCCCGACGGTACAACGACGCCGCCGTTCCATCGATAGAATCACACTCGCAGTGTGTGTCACTTGCAGTCGTCATTCGGCTGCCAGTCTAGACAGGCGGTGATTTGACAACTACGGGACAGTCGCTAAGGTAAGGAAATATCACCACGACAGACGTGACGAAATTACAATTTGTATTGTCCAACAGCTACATCCCGGCAGTGTGCTAAGCACGAAGGTATTTTTTATTTATTTATTTATTCTTCGTTTGGAAGAATCTTCTGCAGTCCCCAACTAAGTTACTGAGTCTACATTTACGTACAAACTTTGCAAATCACATTGAAGTGCATGGCAGAGGATGCTCAGCACTGAATCACATATTAGCGTTTTTCATGTTCCAATGACGAAAAAATTGATTGCTTGGTGACCCTGTAATTAGTCTAATCTTGTCTTCGCGGTCCCTACTCGTTCGTTACGTACGTGTTTGAAGTATATTCCAGCGGTCCTCGGTTAGTAAAGGTTCTTGAAACTTTGTAACAGGCTTTCGTGGGATAATCAGCATCCGTCAAGCTTCTGCCAATTAAGGCTTTTAAGCATTTCCGTGACGCTCGCCTTTGAGTCAAACAAACCTGTGACGATTCGTGCTGCCGTTCTTTGTATACATTCAATAACCACTGACAGTCCTATCTTGTATGTGACCTGCACACTCGAGCAGTATTTTAAGATGCGTCGCATTAGTATTTTTTAAGCAGTCTCCTAGAATCCCGCCAATGAACCGAAGTTTGCCACCTGCTTTATCTGCGACTGAGCCTATGGGCTCATTCCACGTCATGTCCATACAAACTGTTACATCCACGTATGTGAGTTAACTGATTCCAGTTGTAACTCGTTCATATTTTAATCATAGAATACTACTTTTCTTGCTTTTTGTTACACGTGTAGTTTTACATTTCTGTACCTCTAATGCCTGGATATCTGTGCAGCTTTTTTCAAGACACCGCCGTGGAAACTTTGCATTACATAGCTACATATTCTCCTACGTTCAGATGCAATCTTTGATACTTTAGGTACTTTTCATTTCTATCCATACAGGCTTGAAATTCTAGTAATAAAATAGATAGAGGGAGAAAGACTGTGAACTACGGTTGAGTTGATAAGTCTGGTAAATTTCCTTGGAAGAACGAAACATTTTTGAAGTGCCTTCGTGGTTGATAAGTATAATTATTCCAAGGATCGTGTGAAGAATTTCAATAATGTATAGCGTACAATAGATTGTTGACAGCGTCTGAATTGGTCAATGTGTAGACTGCAATTGAAAATGGAAAAAACCGAATTCCGTGCTGTTATTAAACATTTTCATTTGAAGGGTTGGACTGCTGAACAAACCACAACAGAAGTGGATTAAGTTCACGCGGACTCCTTCATCACTGAGAACCGTTTGCTTTGGGATTAAAGAATTTAAACGTGTTCGGTCAAGCACCAGCCGTCGAATGAGGCCATAATAAAGGGAACCATTGAAAAAATCCATGATTTGGTAATGCAAGACCGCCAAATAAAAAGTCAAGAGATTCCTGAGATTGTCGGCATCTAAGATTAGCGAGTGTATAACATTCTGCACGGATCGTTGGCTTTTAAGAATCTGTGCGAGGTGAGAGCTGCGATCGCTTACAGTCGACCGAAAGCGCATCCGGCACAATCTACATCTACGTGGATTGCAAATCACACTTAAGCGCCTGGCAGAGGATTTATCGAACCACCTTCACAATAATTCTCTATTATTCCAGTGTGCGAGCTTTGATTTCCTTATTTTATTATGATGATGGCGTCAACAAGATATTTTCGCATTCGCAGATGGGAGTTGGTGATCGAAATTTCGTGGGAAGATTCCGCCGCAACGAAAAGCGCCATTGTTTTAATGATTTCCACCCCAAATTCTGTATCATGCCAGGGACACTCCCCTATTTCGCGATAATACAAAACATGCTGCCTTTCCTTGAACTTTCTCGATGTTCTCCGTTAATCCCATCTGCTTAGGATCCCAGACCGCGCAGCAGTATTCCAGAGGAGGACGGACAATCGTAATGTGGGCAATCTCCTTAGTAGATCTGTTACATTTTCTAAGTGTCTTGGCAATAAAACTCAGTCTTTGGCTTGCATTCCCCACAATATTTTCTGTGTGGTCTTTCCCATTTAAATTGTTCGTAATTGTAATTTTTAAGTACTTAGTTTAATTTACGACCTTTAGATCTGACTGATTTATAGTGTAATCGAAGTTTAACGGATTCCTTTTAGCACTCATATGGATGACCTCACACCTTTCATTATTTAGGTCAAATTCCAGTTTTGGACCCTTCAGATGTCTTTCCTAAATCGTTTTGAAACTTGTTTTGATATTCTGATGAGTTTTTTAGACGATAAACGGCAGCATCATCTGCAAACAACCTAATTCCGCTGCTCAGATTGTCTCCTCAATCGTTTATGTAGATAAGGAACAGCAGAGGACGTATAACACTACTTTGATGGACGCCAGACGAGCGGTTCTAGGCGCTACAGTCTGGAACCGAGTGGCCGCTACGGTCGTAGGTTCGAATCCTGCCTCGGGCATGGATGTGTGTGATGTCCTTAGGTTAGTCAGGTTTAAGAAGTTCTAAGTTCTAGGGAACTGATGACCTCAGATTATAAGTCCCATAGTGCTCAGAGCCATTTGAACCATTTTTGGAATGCCAGAAATCACTTCCGTTGTACTGTATAGCTTTCCGTCAATTACTACTAAATGTGACCTCTCTGAAAGAAAGTCACGAATCCAGTCATATAACTGAGAAGATATTCCATTAGCACGCGATTTCACTACAAGACGCTTGTGCGGTACAGTGCCAAAAACTTTTTGGAAATCTATAAATACGGAATTAATTTAAAATCGCTTGTCAATAGCACTCAACACTCGTGTGTGTAAAGAGCTAGTTGTGTTTCACAAGAACGATGTTTTTTAAATCCGTGTTGACTGTGTGTGAATAGACAGTTCTCTTCGTTGAAATTCGTAATGTTCGAATGTAATATATGATCCAAAATCCAGCTTCATATTGACGTTAATGATATAGACATGTAATTTAATGGCTTACTCCTACGAACTTTCTTGAAGGGCTGTATTCAGTAACTCTGCTTTCGCAGCACTGTCGTCGACAATATTTCCATTGCTATCGCGCAGAAAGTGCATTGACTGGTCTTTCCGCTAGCATACTTAACATAGCACACAATCTCTTTGGATTTTCTGACAGGTTTTGAAATAAAGTATGGTTGTGGAAACGGTTATAAGCATCTCTCATTGATGTACGCGCTAAATTTCAAGCTTCTGTAAAAGATCGCCAATCCTGGAGATTTTGCGTTCGTTTAAATTTGGCATGCTTTTTTCGTTGTTTCTGCAGCAGTGTTCTGATCTGCTTTGTGTACCATGGGGGATAGTTCAACAAAATGTCTGGCGATGTTTAATCGCAATACGCAGGACATCTTGCGCTAGTTTGTGACTGCTGACGAAACCTGAATTCATCATTGCACACCAGAGTCAAAACGGCAGTCAAAACAGTGGACAATTTCTGGTGAAGGGCACCGAAAAAGCGAAGACCATTTTGTCAACCGTTAAGGCGACGGCCACTGTTTTTTGGGATTTCGAAGGAATAATCCTCACAGATTCCATGGAAAAGGCACAACCACAACGAAACCTATTATGCTTCATTGCTCCATCGTTTGAAACTTGCGTTGACTGAAAAAAGACCAAGATTGGCACGCAAAAATGTGCTGTTTCACCGGTATAATGCACCATCCCACACATCAGCGATACCAATGGCGAAAGCGCAAATTCCTCATCCACCCCATTCATCAGAATTAGGCCAAAATGACTTCTTCTTGTTCCCTAACATGAAACCTTGGCTTGCTGGGAAGAAATTTTCGTCAGCCTTGGAAGTGATAGTTGTAGTCAACGAGTATTTTGCAGAATGTGACAGAATCTACTTCTCCGATTGGCCGAAAAAATCTGAAGATCACTGGACCCTGTGTATACTCAAAAGAGACAACTGCGAGAAGAAAAGTGAATAGTCTACGAAACATTTTTCATGCTTTTTTTTATCAGACTTATCAAACCGCCCTCGTACAATGTGTGTTTCAACTTCAGGGTAGTTACTCAACGATTTTTTTTTTTTTTTTTTCAATTCAATCGTAGCGACCTTTTGTTAGAAATAATACACCTACTTACGAGTGTGCTTTAACATTGGCGAATGCAACCAAGAAATTTATTTTGTACATATATATTTTACTCTTATCAGTATTTGTTATGTCAGAGATTTACGTCCGCTTCATACAAGTTACGCGCTGTTAAGCTATTAATTTCGAGATTGTTCTGACTCATTAGGAATTTAATACTTCTCAGGAAAGAAAACCGGGTTTTCGCGAGATTTTCCAGCAGTTTCTATTGGTGCAGAGCAAGTTTAGAACTTGGTAATAGGACGAGGTTTAAAAGTAGGTCGTGCGGAAGTGCGCAGGAAAACTTACAGGAGCCGAACGTACTCGAATAATTGGTTTCACATGCCTCCTCGCTAGATTCTTCAGTTTTGTCTGTATCATGCGCTGGACAGAATTGTGCATATCCCATTTACCTGCTGCGATATTTGCCACTATTGTATCGCATTGGTGATTTACCTCTTCTCTGGAAAAGCGGAGAAAGTCGGTCTACGGAAGATATCTATTTACAAGAGAGTCAGTGCAACTTGCGGTCGCAGTTGCAACTGAGCTGTGATATGTTTGAGCTGCTGATTACAAAAATGTATAAACTGTCGTCGCCAATTACACTGTAAGCTACGAAGATGCAATATTCCGTCCACAGTGGACCATACCTAAAATGATATTGTGAATTTAGCAAATTTAGTCGTCGTAAACAGTGTTCCTCTAATTAATGTAGTTATTTGCAGTGTATGCTACGGTCGACACACGCCACGCTGTACCGAAGGTCACCTAAAGAAGTGTCCGATGCGACATCTAGGGGAACCAGACAGACATTACGCATGAGCAAGGAAACCAATATAATAGTGACCGTCGTCTGCGGTACATTAACCTAGGCTGTTAATCCGTCCGTTTTGGTGTTACCAGTTTCGTAGCGCGTCACGTTAACCTCATTGTCAACGTAACTGTGTGATAATGAATCCTGCGAATATAGTGAGCATGATTGTCAGCCATTACAAACACAAAAGAAGATCCACAGAACTACAGTAAAGGGGTTAAATGCAGCAGCATTCATAATCAGTGTGTCAGATGAAACAGTGGCAACCAATGATAATAATATACGAGTACATCACGAAAATACAATAGACTATATAGAAGAATATGAATACGCATAAGAAGACTTGTCTGAGTGCGAAAAACTTTTGCATATTCCAGGATCTGATAGTGGCGAAGAGTTGTTGCGAAATGATGGAAGCCAGTCGTCTGCTTATCTGCCAAGCCCACTGAAGAGGAAGAAGTGGGGGTGATATAACCTTTGAAAAGGCAAAGGAGATAATTGCATTCCGGTATATAGGGTAAACTGAAAGATTAAGCTTCAATACAGTACAGAAACGATATCGTGTGGTGCAAGACATAGGCCTACGCCATCTACGATAATTACGTCACGTGGTAGAGAAATGGGAGGAAGGCCAGGACTCAAAACTTAAGCTGCTTCACGATTATGTAGCTGAAAAATTCAGGTTGGTGACAACTGTTGTAGGCGCTAATGTTCACGACAGGGATATTCGTGCTTGGTGTTTGGAAAAGGCCCGAGAAATAGGACTGATTCGATTCACTGGATCTGTCCATGCATTAATTACAAGGTTTAAATGGAGACACATCTTGGCTCCCGGGCAATAACAAAATATGTAACCATTAAAGCCTGGAATACAAATGGTGACGTGAATGAAAGACGTGACAGATTTCGCAAGGAGGTAACGTCCTTAATGAACGCCATGGAACGTATACGGATTTATAACACCGATCGGAGGGGTGTACGGAACGAACTTCACTCATCACGAAATCCGCATTTCAAGGGAGAAAAGTCAGTGAGAACTTCGGTGCGTAGTTATCATGCAACAACTCATTTTTACGCCATCCAACCCGTTACGTCGGCAAGTGAATACGTGCTTCGAAAGATACTGGTAATTTACCAGGAACCTAGAGGTCAGTTTGGAATGCGAGTAATGCAACGCATGCTGAAACCACAAAATCTGATCCAAGTTGCCTCGAAGTCCGGCCTAATCACGAAAAAAATACTGACGCAATTCTTTCAAGACATCTACTTCCCATACGCAGCGAAGGAATCTCTCCTTCTGATTGATTCGCGAGGTATATATAATGACAGGACTCATATCGATGCTATCCGACCGCAAAACTCCGTGTACACAGTCGAGACCGTCCCTCCTTGGTGCGCATCTTACATTCACCCAGTTGATGTACTATTTTCCAACAGTTCAAGGCGGTGGTGAAGCGGATTGTAGATCACAGTATCCATAACGACAATCAGATCACACCACCGTCGAGGTTTCAACGTCGTTGCTGGTAGCTAATCCCAAAAAAAAAAAAAAAAAAAAAAATGGTTCAAATGGCTCTGAGCACTATGGGACTTAACATCTACGGTCATCAGTCCCCTAGAACTTAGAACTACTTAAACCTAACTAACCTAAGGAAATCACACAACACCCAGTCATCACGAGGCAGAGAAAAACCCTGACCCCGCCGGGAATCGAACCCGGGAACCCGGGCGCGGGAAGCGAGAACGCTATCGGACGACCACGAGCTGCGGATAGGTAATCTCCACAACCAGTTCTATTCTCCAATCTTCGCAGACTTTGTTCGGTACTCCTGGACTGTAGAGAAGTTTCAAACACCGCCCGGACTTATTTTTGATGTTCAAGCGCAGTGTGACTCGGTAGACTGCTTCATTTGGGCATTCATGAAGTTCTCCTATTGTGGTAAGAAGTCTGTTAACGGCATTTTACACCCTGTGGTCATGTTCATTCTCGTAATCTTTTGTCAAGAGCTACCAACAATCCATTTTTTGAACTCGGTGACTGAACATGCGGTTCTAGGCGCTACAGTCTGGAACTACGCGACCGCTACGGTGGCACTTTCGAATCCTGCCTCGGGCATGGATGTGTGATGTCCTTAGGTTAGTTAGGTTTAAGTAGTTCTAAGTTCTAGGGGACTGATGACCTCAGAAGTTAAGTCCCATAGTGCTCAGAGCCATTTGAACCACTGAACATGCGCATAACTGTCAAGTTCAGTGTAATTTTCGACTGCAAATACTGTGCGTTTATTTGTAATGTACATGTAGAACTCTTACACGCTTCTTTGATGCAATTGCAGTCGCAGCTTGCGCTAACTCCCTCGTTAGTTGCGACGAGTACCTGAGCGCCCTTTTAACGACATTGCGTGAATAGATCTATTTTATTTCTTGACTTTCATTATTAATCACACCATGTCATAATCAGAATTCCACTTCCGATGCTCCATTTGCTCCACAACAGTATTGTCAGCTAAAATTTGTTTTCCTCCATTACCTGATAACTAACATCACTGTTTCTTCAATTGTGGTTGCTTCTGCAGTTCAAACATAACTGAATTGCTGAAATGAAAACTTTTTCGCTACCTGTAACGCGGGGAAATAATATTGCTAACCGGCATCTTCATGTGCTTTGGACCCGCAGCACAGATACACAGCAAATCTGACTATCCGCTTTATCGACAGATTGCGTTGTTTCCCTTGGCCGCTGTCGAAAATAATTTCTAAGCCGCCCCTTTGAACCTCCTCCTACATCAGCAACTACGTACATACCCCGCAAGCCACCGAATGACGCATGGCGGTGGATACACTGTACCACTAATAGTGATTTACTTTCCTGTTCCACTCGCAATAGAGCGAGGATAAACTACTGTCTCTATGCATCCGAACAAGCCCTAATTTCTTTTATCTCATCTTTGTGATCCTTAAGCGAAATGTACGTTGCCGGCAGTAGAATCGTTCTACAGTCAGTTTCAAATGTCAGTTCTCTACGTTTTCTCAGTAGTGTTTCGCGAAAAGTAAGTCGACTTCCCTCCAGGGATTCCCATTTGAGTTCACGAAGCATCTCCGTAATACTAGCATGTTGATATAACCTATCAGCAACAAATCTAACAGCACGCCTCTGAATTGCTTCGATGTCTTCCTTTAATCTGACCTGGTGGGGATCCCAAACTCAAAAATTACGCAAAAATTGGACACGCTAATGTTCTAACCGCGGTCTCCTATGGCTCTGAGCACTATGGGACTTAACATCTGAGGTCATCAGTCGCGGTCTCCTATGTATATAAGTTCCACTTTCCTAAAATTCTCCCAGTTAACCGAAGTCGACCATTCGCCTACCCTACTACAATCCTTACGCGTTCGTTTCATTTCACATTGATTTGCAACGTTACACCTAGATGGCTGTTACAAGCAGCACACGAGAAATGCTGTATTTCAACATTATGGATTGTTTTTCCTACTCTTCTGGATTATCCTACATTTTTCTACATTTTGAGCAAGCTGCCATTCATCACACCAACTAGAAATTTATCTGTTGATCCATAGTGGATACGGGACAGCGACAGGTCAGATATTTACCAAAGAAAAATTACTAACCAGCTGTATGTTTTCAGAAGTTGTTATTTTGTTTTGCTGATCAGTTTCGGGATCTCATTAATGCCATCTTCAGTCCGCTATGCACTTCATGTGTAGAAAATCAGATACGGCGATGCATATACAGGGTGGTCCATTGATCGTGACCGGCAAATAATTACACAAAACAAGCGTCAAACGAAAAAACTACGGAGAACGAAACTTGTCTAGCTTGAAGGGGGAATCCAGACGGCGTTATGGTTGGCCCGCTAGATGGCGCTGCCATAGGTCAAACGGATATCACCTGCGTTTTTTTAAAATAGGAACCCTCATTTTTTATTACATATTCGTGTAGTACGTAAAGAAATATGAATGTTTTAGTTGTACCACTTTTTTCGCTTTATGATAGATGGCGCTGTAATAGTCTCAAACATACGGCTCACAATTTTAGGCGAACAGTTGATAACAGGTAGGTTTTTTAAATTAAAATACAGAACGTAGGTACGTTTGAACATTTTATTTCGGTTGTTCCAATGTGACACATGTACCTTTGTGAACTTATCATTTCTGAGAACGCATGCTGTTACAGCGTGATTACCTGTAAATACCACATTAATGCAATAAATGCTCAAAATGATGTCCGTCAACCTCAGTGCATTTGGCAATACGTGTAACGACATTCCTCTCAACAGCGAGTAGTTCGCCTTCCGTAATGTTCGCACATGCATTGACAATGCGCTGACGCATGTTGTAAGGCGTTGTCATTGGTTCACGATAACAAATATCCTTTAACTTTCCCCACAGAAAGAAATCCGGGGAGGTCAGCTCCGGTGCACGTGCTGGCCATGGTATGGTGCTTCGACGACCAGTAAACCTGTCATGAAATATGCTATTCAATACCGCTTCAACCGTACGCGAGCTATGTGCCGGGCATCCATCATGTTGGAAGTACATCGCCATTCTATTATGCAGTGAAACATCTTGTAGTAACATCGGTAGAACATTAAGTAGGAAATCAGCATACATTGCACCATTTAGATTGTCGTCGATAAAATGGGGGCCAATTATCCTTCCTACCATATTGCCGCACCATATATTAACCCGCCAATGTCGCTGATGTTCCACTTGTCGCAGCCATCGTGGATTTTCCGTTGCCCAATAGTGCATATTATGCCGGTTTACGTTACCGCTGTTGGTGAATGACGCTTCGTCGCTAAATAGAACGCGTGCAAAAAATCTGTCATCGTCCCGTAATTTCTCTTGTGCCCAGTGGTAGAACCGTACACGACATTCAAAGTCGTCGCCATGCAATTCCTGGTGCATAGAAATATGGTACGTGTGCAGTCGATGTTGATGTAGCATTCTCAACACCGACGTTTTAGAGATTCCCGATTCTCGAGCAATTTGTCTGCTACTGATTTGCGGATTGGCCGCGACAGCAGCTAAAACACTTGCTTGGGCATCACCATTTGTTGCAGGTTGTGGCTGACGTTTCACATGTGGCTGAACACTTCCTGTTTCCTTAAATAGCGTAACTATCCGGCGAACGGTCCGGACACTTGGATGATGTCGTCCAGGATACCGAGCAGCATATATAGCACACGCCCGTTGGGCATTTTGATCACAATAGCCATACATCAACACGATATCGACCTTTTCCGCAATTGGTAAACGGTCCATTTTAACACGGGTAATGTATCTCGAAGCAAATACCGTCCGCAATGGCGGAATGTTACGTGATACCACGGACTTATACGTTTGTGACTATTACAACGCCATCTATCACAAAGCGAAAAAAGTGGTCCAACTAAAACATTCATATTTCTTTACGTAGTACAGGAATATGTAATAAAAAATGGGGGTTCCTATTTAAAAAACGCAGTTGATATCCGTTTGACCTATGGCAGCGCCATCTAGCGGGCCAACCATAGCGCCATCTGGTTTCCCCCTTCAAGCTAGATGAGTTTCGTTCTTTGTAGTTTTTTCGTTTGATGCTTATTTCGTGAGATATTTGGCCCGGTCACTATCAATGGACCACCCTATATAACGGGAGTCATCAATACTTGGATTCTGTGCTGATTCTCTGTACATGGAGTACATAGGGGCTTGAAGATGACATTGGGGAAATCCCAAAACTGATCGTGAAAACAAAGTAACAAATTCTGAAAACATACGACTCTATGGTGCTATTTCTTTGGTAAACCAGAAATTTTGTTTTACGTCATCTTGTATCGCCCTACAGTCACTCCACGAGAACACCCTCCCCTAAACATAGTGCCATTAGCAGACAACCGCAAATTGCTACTCACCCTGTCCGTCAGGTAATTTATGTATATACAGAATAACAGCCGTCCTATCACACTTGCCTGGGGCGCTTCTGATGTTACTCTTGTCACAGAGGAACACTCGTTATCGAGGACAACGTACGGGTTTTAAGCGAGAGTAATTTAATGGAATGTAGCCTTGTATGAAAGTGAAACGTGACCGTAAAACAGTTCAGGCAAGAAGAGGATAGAAGGTTTTGGAATGTGATGCTATAGAAGAATGCAGAAGATTAGATACATACATCGAACAACAAATGAGTAGGTACTGAATCGAACTGGGAAAAAAGAAATTTATAGCAAAATTTGACTAAAAGGATGAATCGGTTGATAGGACATGCCTTGAGGCGTGGAGGAGTCGTCAGTTTGGTAATGCAAGTGTTGGAAGGTAAACGTTTTAAAGCGAGACCAAGTGGTGAACGCAACAAGCCAGGTTCAAATACATGTAGGTCGCGGTAGTTATGCAGAGATGAAGAAGCTTGCACAGGATAGAGCAGCATGAAGAGCTGCATTAAACCAGTCTTCGGACTGAAGACCACAACAACAATAACAGCAACTTAAAAATAATATACACTCATCTAACGTCTCTTGCCTCTCCAGAAACACAGTGCATCGGAAAGTTTGGCACAGTGTAAGGTGGAAACGTAGTAAAGCCGCTCCTTCCTCTAATTACACGTCTGCTTCGTACCGTTAACAGTATTTTCACCCTAAGATGCAGAAATGTTTTCTTCGCTGCCGTGGAAAACCTTCTGAAACATAGAACATAAACTTCGAAAATAGCGATAAGGGAGCCCTAGTTTTCTTCACAGAGCCAAATAAACTCGCGGCAAGGGAGATCTGCTCTCTGCGGGGTCCACGAGAAATACGGATCCCGCAAAGAACTTGTGACGTCACACTAATCAGCTTGTCCGCCAGACATCCCAACGCTCGGCTTCGTGCAGGACTCATCGGAAATCTATGTGTAGTAGAAGAGGTACCCACTAAAAGTCTGAAGTCTGCTATCGACAGCTTTCTTGCATTTAAATGCGCAGTCAAAAGTGATTAAACTCGTCTGAAATAGTTACTCGCTCCCCGCTGTTGGCACTCGTAAGACCTGCAGTGTCACGTGCCGTGCAGTACGCGCCACTGCCTGTCTTTCTCGTGGGCCTCGCCTCCCTGCTAATTAGGGAAAGTGTTTACTACGAGGTGGATCGAAAATGTTCTCGGTGACCATTGCTAGACGAGGTCCCTCTGTCAATATACCCTTGATTTGGTGGTCTGTTGCAACTGCCTGCCGGCCGCTGTGGCCGAGCGGTTCTAGGCGCTTCGGTCTGGAACCGCGCGACCGATACGATCGCAGGTTCGAATCCTGCCTCGGACATGTATGTGTGTGATATCCTTAGGTTACTTAGGTTTAAGTAGTTCTAAGTTCTAGGGGACTGATGACCTCAGATGTTAAGTCCCATTATGCTCAGAGCCATTTGAACCATTTGGAGCAACTGCCTGTACGAATATACACTGAAGAGCCAAAGAAACTGGTACAACTGCCTAATATCGTGTATCCCCCCCCCTTCACCCCCCCCTACCCCTCCCCCCCGCGAGCGCGCAGAAGTGCAGCAACAGGGCGTGGCATGGACTCGAATAAAATCTTAAGTAGTGGTAGAGGGAACTGACACCTTGAATCCTGCAGGGCTGTCCATAAATCCGCAATGACTACGAGGGGGTAGAGATCTCAACAGCACGTCGCAAGACGTCCCAAATATGCTCAATAATGTTCATGTCTGAGGATTTTGGTGGCTAGCAGAAGTTTTTAAACTCAGAAGAGTGTTCCTGGAGCCACTACGTAGCAATTCTGGACGTGTGGGGTGTTGCAGTGTCCTGCTGGAAATGCCCAAGTCTGTCGTAATACACAATGGACATGAATGGATGCAGATGATCAGACAGGATGCTTACGTACGTGTCACCTGTCAGAGCCGTATCTAGACGCATCAGGGGCCCCATTTCACTCTAAACTACACACGGCCCACACCATTACAGAGCCTCCACCAGCTTGAACATTCCCCTGCTGACATGCAGGGTCCTGAATTCATGAGGTTGTCTCCATACCCGTACACGTCCGTCCGCTCGATACAATTTGAAACGAGACTCGTCCGACCAGTCAACATGTTTCCAGTCATCAACAGTCCAATGTCGGTATTGACGGGCCCAGGCGAGGTTTAAGGATTTGTGTCGTGCAGTCATCAAGGGTACACGAGTGGGCCTTCGGCTCCGAAAGCCCATATCGATGATGTTTCGTTGAATGGTTCGCACGCTGACACTTGTTGATGGCCCAGCATTGAAATCTGCAGCAATTTTCGGAAGGGTTGCACTTCTGTCATGTTAAACGATTATCTTCAGTCGTCGTTGGTCCCGTTCTTGCAGGACCTTTTTCCGGCCCCAGCGATGTCGCAGATTTGATGTTTTACCGGATTCCTGATATTCACGGTACACTCGTGAAGTGGTCGTACGGGAAAATCACTACTTCATCGCTACCTTGGGGATGCTGTCTCCCATCGCTCGTGCGCCAGCTGAACACCACGTTCAAACTTGATAACCTGCCAATGTAGCAGCAGTAACCGATCTAACAACGGCACCAGACGTTTGTTGTCTTATATAGGTGCTGCCGTATTCTGCCTGTTTACACATCTCTGTATTGGAGTACACATGCCTATACCAGTTTCTTTGGCGCTTCAGTGTATGACCACTGCCCGAACTTCCTACAGCTTCGATAGTGGAAGACTCTGCAGGAGAGACGCTCAGTAGCTCGGTACGGGCTTTTGTCAAAGTTTTGAGAACATACCTTCACCGAAGAGTCAAGCAGTATATTGTTCCCTCCTACGCAGCATGTCATTCTCAATGGAGAGAAGTCTTCCGAAGTAAGAGTGATTTCAGGTGTGCCCGAGGGGAGTGTCATAGGACCGTTGCTATTCACAACATACATAAATGACCTTGTGGATGACATCGGAAGTTCACTGAGGCTTTTTGCGGATGATGCTGTGGTGTATCGAGAGGTTGTAACAATGGAAAATTGTACTGAAATGCAGGAGGATCTGCAGCGAATTGATGCATGGTGCAGGGAATGGCAATTGAATCTCAATGTAGACAAGTGTAATGTGCAGCGAATACACAGAAAGATAGATTCTTTATCATTTAGCTACAAAATAGCAGGTCAGCAACTGGAAGCAGTTAATACCATAAATTATCTGGGAGTACGCATTAGGAGTGATTTAAAATGGAATGATCATATAATGTTGATCGTCGGTAAAGCAGATGCCAGACTGAGATTCATTGGAAGAATCCTAAGGAAATGCAATCCGAAAACAAAGGAAGTAGGTTACAGTACGCTTGTTCGCCCACTGCTTCAATACTGCTCAGCAGTGTGGGATCCGTACCAGATAGGGTTGATAGAAGATATAGAGAAGATCCAACGGAGAGCAGCGCGCTTCGTTACAGGATCATTTAGTAATCGCGAAAGCGTTACGGAGATGATAGATAAACTCCAGTGGAAGACTCTGCAGGAGAGACGCTCAGTAGCTCGGTACGGGCTTTTGTCAAAGTTTCGAGAACATACCTTCACCGAAGAGTCAAGCAGTATATTGCTCCCTCCTACGTATATCTCGCGAAGAGACCATGAGGATAAAATCAGAGAGATTAGAGTCCACACAGAGGCATACCGACAATACTTCTTTCCACGAACAATACGAGACTGGAATAGAAGGGAGAACCGATAGAGGTACTCAAGGTACCCTCCTCCACACTCCGTCAGGTGGCTTGCGGAGTATGGATGTAGATGTAGATGTAGATGTAGAAAGAACGTTTTCTACGGTTAGAATAAAATTGGTACTACGAATTACTAACAACTTAAATTGGAAGGAGTACATAGAAAATGTTGTGAGGAAGGCTAACCAAAGACTGCGTTTTATTGGCAGGACACTTAGAAAATGTAACAGACGTACTGAGGAGACTGCCTACACTACGCTTGTCCGTCCTCTTTTAGAACACTGCTGCGCAGTGTGGGATCCTTACCAGATAGGACTGACGGAGTACATCGAAAAAGTTCAAAGAAAGGCAGCACGTTTTGTATTATCGCGAAATATGGGAGAGAGTGTCACAGAGATGATACCGGATTTGGGCTGGAAATCATTAAAAGAAAGGCGTTTTTCGTTGCGACGGAATCTTCTCAGGAAATTCCGATCACCACCTTTCTCCTCCGAATGCGAAAATATTTTGTTGACACCGAGCTGCATAGGGAGGAACGATCACCATGATCAAATAAGGGAAATCTGAGCTCGTACGGAAAGATATAGGCGTTCATTCTTTACGCGCGCTATGCAAAATTGGAATAATAGAGAATTGTGAACGTGGTTCGGTGAACCCTCTGTCAGGCACTTGAATGTGATTTGCAGAGTATCCATGCAGATGTAGATGTACTAGACTCCCATTTGGAAGCAGTAGCATTAAAATCTCCGTCTGGCTATTCAAAACTATGTATTTTAGGGTTTCCACACAATCACTTCATGTGAATGGTAACGTAATTCCTGCAACAGGGGTACGACACATCTCTTTCTCCATTTGCGTTCGTCTGCGCCAGTACTGCGCCGCTCATTACCTCACCGTCGATGTGATGTTAAAGTCTAATCCCCGTTAATTGCTTCCTATCCATTGTCCCTTCTGTAAATAAACCCCACATTCTCTGTAACTTTGGCTTCAACCTATCTTTTCCGAATTTTTTCTAACAGCAGAGCGTTGCGAACTCTATATTCGATTCTCTGTTGACACGATGTTTCAGTAGGTCTGAACGATTCATTTAGACGCCTACTACGAAAATAGTAGACTACGAGGGTAAAACCTGTAGGGGAAACCGAGATTGGAATACATCCATCAAATAATTGCTGCTCAGAGATGAAAATGTTGGCACAAGAGAGCAAATCGAGGTCAATAGGGGCGTTCATGCTGGACCGTTTCAAAGAAATACACTACTGGCCATTAAAATTGCTACACCAAGAAGAAAGGCAGATGATAAACGGGTATTCATTGGACAAATATATTATACTAGAACTGAAATGTGATTGCATTTTCACGCAATTTGGGTGCATAGATCCTGAGATATCAGTACCCAGAACAACCACCTCTGGCCGTAATAATGGCCTTCACACGCCTGGGCATTGAGTCAAACAGAGCTTGGATGGCGCGTACGGGTACAGCTGCCCATGCAGCTTCAACACGATACCACAGTTCATCAAGAGTAGTGACTGGCGTATTGTGACGAGCCAGTTGCTCGGCCACCATTGACCAGGCGTTTTCAATTGGTGAGAGACCTGGAGAATGTGCTGGCCAGGGAAGCAGTCGAACATTTTCTGTATCCAGAAAGGCCCGTGCAGGACCTACAACATTCGGTCGTGCATTATCCTGCTGAAGTGTAGGGCTTCGCAGGGATCGAATAAAGGGTAGAGCCACGGGTCGTAACACATCTGAAATGTAACGTCCACTGTTCAAAGTGCCGTCAATGCGAACAAGAGGTGACCGAGACGTGTAACCAATGGCACCCCATACCATCACGCCGGGTGATAGGCCAGTATGGCGATGACGAATACACGCTTCCAATGTGCGATCACCGCGATGTCGCCAAACACGGATGCGGCCATCATGATGCTGTAAACAGAACCTGGATTAACCGAGAAAATGACGTTTTGCCATTCGTGCACCCAGGTTCGTCGTTGAGTACACCAACGCAGGCGCTTCTGTCTGTGATGCAACATCAAGGGTAACCGCAGCCATGGTCTCCAAGCTGATAGTTCATGCTGCTGCAAAAGTCGTCGAACTGTTCGTGCAGATGGTTGTTGTCTTGCAAACGTCCACATCTGTTGACTCAGGGATCGAGACGTGGCTGCGCGATCCGTTACAGCCATGCGGATAAGATGCCTGTCATCTCGACTGCTATTGATACGAGGCATTTGGGATCCAGCACGGCGTTCCGTATTACCCTCTTGAACCCACCGATTCCATATTATGCTAACAGTCATTGGATCTCGACCAACACAGCAATGTCGCGATACGATAAACCGCAATCACGATAGGCTACAATCCGACCTTTATCAAAGTCGGAAACGTGATGGTACGCATTTCTCATCCTTACACAAGGCATCACAACAACGTTTCACCAGGCAACGCCGGTCAACTGCTGTTTATGTGTGAGAAATCGGTTGGAAACGTTCCTCACGTCAGCACGTTGTAGGTGTCGCCACCGGCGCCAACATTGTGTGAATGCTCTGAAAAGCTAATCATTTTAATCATTTGCATATCACAGCATCTTCTTCCTGTCGGTTAAATTTCGCGTCTGTAGCACGTCATCTTCGTGGTGTAGCAATTTTAATGGCCCGTTGTGTATATGGTTATTTTCATTTACTGCGCACCTGAATTGTACATGGCTCTACATCTCTATTGATATTTCCTTCCGCCATTCAGTTTTTGCCATTTGGCGGCTCACATTCGTCATCTTTTTTTTACCGACGTATCGCGGCCACGGAGTGTTCATGCTTTTTAATCCTCATTGTACCAGTTACTCTACACATTGGCAGGCGCGTAAGTTCCTCCCGCATTTAATAGATCATAACGCAATCCTGTCGGCCTTTGCGGCTGCCTCTTCAACAACAAAACGACGTTTGGAGAGTTTTCTCTGAAGGTTACGTATACGGCTGTTGACGACACTTGCCATTGTAACGTGTTAACGCATCCACCAATTGGTTACATGCTCCACACAATCCATGGATCCGTGTATGACTTGCACTTTGTACCATAATGACGTGAAATGAGTTGACTTACAGGCCAGTTAAATGATTCGCATTTAAATGTGTTCCATACGCTGGTCATTTGGAAAGTGTGTCACATGGGAATAAAAATAGTTAATTAATAATACTGAAAGCTTATATTGTCTTTTCACTACACAAGATGCAAGCTACTAAAGACAAAAAAGGTATATAACACGAGGTCTCCTGGAGGAACTTTATTAGCACACTTTCAGATTCGGTTTGGTTATAGGTCAAGCTTTTCACACTGAGATGACAAACGTCGTCGGATAGCAATACACACATATACAAGTGGCGGTAGTATCGCATATACAAGTTACAAAAGGGCAGCGCATTGGTGGAGCTATCATTTGTACTCAGGTGATTCATGTGAAAAGGTTTCCAACGTGATCACGGCCGCACGACGTGAATTAACAAACTTTGAAAGCGCAATGGTAGCTGGAGTTAGACACATGGCACATTCCGTTTCGTAAATCGTCAGGGACTTCAGTATTCCGGAATCAACTGCGTCAAGAGTGTGCCGAGAATACCAGATTTTAGGCATTATCCTTCACCACGGACAATGCAGCGGCCGACAGCCGTCACTTAACGCCCTAGAGGACCGATGTTTGCATATAGGTGTCAGTGCTAACAGACAAGCAACATTACGTGAAATAACGGCAGATATCAGTGTGGGGCGTACGACGAACGTATCCCTTCGAGCAGAGCGGCGAATCTGGCGTTAATGCGCTGTGGCAGCAGACGACCAACTCGAATGCCTCTGCTAACGACACGACATCGCCTGCAGCCCCTTTCCTGGGCTCGTTATCATATCGGATGGATGCTAGACGACTGGAAAACCGTGACCTGTTCAGATAACATCCGATTGCAGTTGGGAAGAACTGATGGTGGGATTCGAGTGTTGCGCAGACCCTAGAAAGCCATGGAGCCAGTTTGTCAACATGGCACCGTGCAAGCTGGTGGTGGCTCCATAATGATGTGGGCATTGACTGGA
This sequence comes from Schistocerca americana, assembly GCF_021461395.2. NCBI lineage: Eukaryota > Metazoa > Arthropoda > Insecta > Orthoptera > Acrididae > Schistocerca > Schistocerca americana. The sequence continues at coordinate 892,436,486 of NC_060120.1, forward strand.
AATAGTTATGATCGACTACCTGGAGACCATTTGCAGCCATCCATGGACTTCATGTTCCCAAACAATGATGGAATTTTTATGGATGAAAATGCGCCATGTCACTGGGCCACGATTGTTTGCGATTGGTTTGAATATTCTGGACAATTCGAGTGAATGACTTGGCCACTCAGATCTCCCGACATGAAGAAAAGAAGATTTATGTGACCAAATCTAGAGGTCAATTCGTGCACAAAATGCTGCACCGGCAACACTTTCGCAACAATGGACTGCCATAGAGATAGCATAGCTCAGTATTTCTGCAGGGGCTACCAACGACTTGTTGCGTCCACGCCACGATGAGTTGTTGCACTACACTGGGCAGACGTAGATCCAACACGATGTTAGGAGGTATCCCATGACTTTTGTCACAGTGTATACTGTGTATTAAAGGAAAGACTGCAGCGGGTTTCTCATTCAGAAATAGGGTATGAATTTTGTTTGTTTGTAAGAAAATCGTCATATACCTTTTGTAAGAAAGATATACTTTTACCAGTACAGCTTTTGAGTGTGGCAGGTTCATGACCTATTGAGACTGCAGTTTATCTTTCCACGAATTGCTGCTCATAGCTTTATCGGATAAGAATCGTTAGATTCAGGAGGACCATGCTCTGCATAACAGCCCCATGCGACTAGCGCCCGAAAGGGAAGACATAGTTATATGGGTCGTGGAAAATCGTACAGCTACGTCACGTATCTTGAGTCATGAAATGGGCTTGTTTGCACCAAGACCAGTGTGATGATGTCTGGAGAATCACAGACTGTCACACGGAGTCCATTGTTATGGCTTCACTTAAAGCAGCAACAGAGAGAGACGCGCCAACGACAGTGCACCAATGGTAACACAGGACACAAGAGTGCTACTGTGTGCCGGTTCACACAGCATCACGATGGACATATCCACACGAGGATTCTCTGAGGAGAATGGACGCTGCCAAACTGCATTCGTTACCAGCATACCTGGCGTGATGCTGTGGTGTGTCGTTGGGTACACAACACGATCACCTATTGTTAGCCGCTAATTTGGACAGCAGGCGTTACGTTCCTGGCACTTTAAGACTGATGGCTGTACACGATTTTTGAGGTACCAGTGAAGTCGACTCTCAACAAGATAACAGAAGATGGTACGTTGCCTGTGCTGACCTTACCTATCTCGGTACAGATGTTCGACTGTTGCTCTGGCCAGCAAGCCACCCAGATCTCCCACCCACTGAGAACTTCTGGCCATGGGTTGCTAAGTGATTGGCACGCCATCATACTCCAGTCACTACGACTAATGAACTCTGGCGTAGAATGGAACCAGGGTGGTATGACGTACCCGAATCTGCCACTCTAGCTCAGGTCAACTCGATGTACAGCTCAGTTAGAGACACTGTTGCTGCTAGAGGTCACAGCTCTCTGTACAAAATTCTGAACCCTGTATACTTCCAAATCACTTATGAGTATTGTATTGTATTTTTCCTGCTATATTATGTATGGTGTCGCACCCAACTTTGTCACCTCAGAAGCAAAATGTGACTAATGTAATACGTTTATTTTTTATTTTTTTATAGCGCATACAAACTATAGGTACAGTTAGTGATGGTACACTTGGTTTCAGTGCTCTAAACCCTATACCTTCTAAAATACAAAGACTTGAAACGATGGCAACGGCGCCACAGTTTCTGCCGCAATGCACATGCAAGGGTTGCTTATAGCATGTTTCAGGACAATGCAGGCAACCCGCATTACGGCACTATTGCAGAAACTGTGGCACCGTTTCATTTCCGTAGAAAATACACTCCTGGAAATGGAAAAAAGAACACATTGACACCGGTGTGTCAGACCCACCATACTTGCTCCGGACACTGCGAGAGGGCTGTACAAGCAATGATCACACGCACGGCACAGCGGACACACCAGGAACCGCGGTGTTGGCCGTCGAATGGCGCTAGCTGCGCAGCATTTGTGCACCGCCGCCGTTAGTGTCAGCCAGTTTGCCGTGGCATACGGAGCTCCATCGCAGTCTTTAACACTGGTAGCATGCCGCGACAGCGTGGACGTGAACCGTATGTGCAGTTGACGGACTTTGAGCGAGGGCGTATAGTGGGCATGCGGGAGGCCGGGTGGACGTACCGCCGAATTGCTCAACACGTGGGGCGTGAGGTCTCCACAGTACATCGATGTTGTCGCCGGTGGTCGGCGGAAGGTGCACGTGCCCGTCGACCTGGGACCGGACCGCAGCGACGCACGGATGCACGCCAAGACCGTAGGATCCTACGCAGTGCCGTAGGGGACCGCACCGCCACTTCCCAGCAAATTAGGGACACTGTTGCTCCCGGGGTATCGGCGAGGACCATTCGCAACCGTCTCCATGAAGCTGGGCTACGGTCCCGCACACCGTTAGGCCGTCTTCCGCTCACGCCCCAACATCGTGCAGCCCGCCTCCAGTGGTGTCGCGACAGGCGTGAATGGAGGGACGAATGGAGACGTGTCGTCTTCAGCGATGAGAGTCGCTTCTGCCTTGGTGCCAATGATGGTCGTATGCGTGTTTGGCGCTGTGCAGGTGAGCGCCACAATCAGGACTGCATACGACCGAGGCACACAGGGCCAACATCCGGCATCATGGTGTGGGGAGCGATCTCCTACACTGGCCGTACACCGCTGGTGATCGTCGAGGGGACACTGAATAGTGCACGGTACATCCAAACCGTCATCGAACCCATCGTTCTACCATTCCTAGACCGGCAAGGGAACTTGCTGTTCCAACAGGACAATGCACGTCCGCATGTATCCCGTGCCACCCAACGTGCTCTAGAAGGTGTAAGTCAACTACCCTGGCCAGCAAGATCTCCGGATCTGTCCCCCATTGAGCATGTTTGGGACTGGATGAAGCGTCGTCTCACGCGGTCTGCACGTCCAGCACGAACGCTGGTCCAACTGAGGCGCCAGGTGGAAATGGCATGGCAAGCCGTTCCACAGGACTACATCCAGCATCTCTACGATCGTCTCCATGGGAGAATAGCAGCCTGCATTGCTGCGAAAGGTTGATATACACTGTACTAGTGCCGACATTGTGCATGCTCTGTTGCCTGTGTCTATGTGCCTGTGGTTCTGTCAGTGTGATCATGTGATGTATCTGACCCCAGGAATGTGTCAATAAAGTTTCCCCTTCCTGGGACAATGAATTCACGGTGTTCTTATTTCAATTTCCAGGAGCGTATATACATGTGCCATTTTTTTTTAAAAAAACGTAACTTTGTATTGAAAGTGTTATTTGTTTACATATATCAATTGTGCAGTTCTGTCCATTGTATGGTCCCCTGACATGGCTGCATCCGTGCGCAGTTCCGTTTCGGAAACATTTGAGGTGGTCGTTAGGTGAGATATCTTGTATATGCGCAGTTAGTAAAATCTTGTTATTTGTTATTGTTCTTGTTGTAGTTATAATGGCCAGCAACGAAATATTGTTAAATATTATTATTATAGACCGAACTGTAGTAGATTATGTACGACAAAATTTTTGAGAGACTGTATTCCATTGTTGAAATCGCTAATCTTGCTTTACTTCCTATGCTTCCCCACGAGACAGCAATTTACACGAAATTTTGAAATTTTCCGTTGCTGTTTATAAAACACCAAGAAATAGATATCTGCTTCTCGGCTGTGTGTGGCGATTGAGGCTTATTCGACAGTCTGGGATGATAACAATAAGTGCAAGTGGCATATTCTGGCGATAAAGCACAACATCTTATCATAGAAATATCTTGGGCAGAATATGAATGTGACCGATAACGTTGCCTGTGGACCAGGGATACGTGTTTCCTCAATGGGATTAAGTTTAATCTAAGGTTACGAAACTGCTATGGAGTTAATAGCTGAACTATCAGAGCTCATAGGTTTTCCTTTTCCACACATGGGGTATCCCAAACCTCTTACTACTGCCCCGTGTGGCGCAATGGTAAGAGATCAGTCTGGTATTCGGGAGGACGGCGATTCACCTCTCCCTCTGGTCAACCAGATTTAGGTTTCTCGTGATTTTCGTAAATTGTTTAAGGACAATGCCGATATGATTCCTTTGAAAAAGCACGGTGTATTTGTTTCCCCAATTCGAACTACTACTCCATCTCTAATGACACCTTCGTTGAAAGTACGTTAAACCCTATCTTCGTTCCTTTCTTCAAAATACGCTATCTGCTCAAAACTATCCAGACACCCGTATGCAGTGCGGAATGCATCACCAGATTCAAAATTGTGAAAATTGTTAACTGACCCTAAATAACGAAATGTGTGAGGTCATTCACATGAGTGCTACTAGGAAAACCTTAAAATAAATTCAGTCAAATCTAAAGTATTACGAACAACTTAAATTGGAAAGAAAACATAGAAAATGTTGTGGGGAAGGCAAGCCAAAGACTGCGTTTTCTTTGCAGGACGCTTAGAAAATGTAACAGATCTGCTAAAGAGATTGCCTACACTACGCTTGTCCGTCCTCCTCTGAAATACCGCTGCGCGGTCTGGCGGTCTGGGATCCTTACCAGATAGGATTAACGGAATACATCGAGAAAGTTCAAAGAAGAGCACCACGTTTTGTATAATGGTGAAATAGGGGAGACAGTGTCATTGAAATGACACAGGATTTGGGGTGGAAATCTTTGAAACAAAGGTGTTTCTCGTTGCGGCGTAATCTTCTCACAAAATTTCAATCACTAACTTTCTCCTCCGAAAGCGAAAATGTTTCGTTGACGCCGACCTACATAGGGAGAAACGATCATCATAACAAAATTAGGAAAATAAGAGCTCGCATGGGAGGATATAGGTTGTAATGGTCGCCTAGTCGTAGATATTGCTAATTGCTATAATCGCACTATTTCACTCCCATTTACGGAGCTTGTTAGCACTTGATGTTAGGTTGGCACCATTAAAATGCATTGTAGTAATCGCTGCTGCTTGCTGGATCGCTGCTGTGTCTCGATGTTGATGCTGGCTCTAAATCTGGTTGTCTAGGGGTAAAAAGATGAGGTCCCGTCTTTTTTATGTGCTTTTGATGATAAAGAACGAGCGAAACCAACAAATATGTAAACTTCAAATATTTATTACTCTGGTGGCCATCATAATTCCACTGTCCACCAAAGACCATGACACAACACAAAGTAGTACTTCCTTTACATGTTCTTTGCATTGTTTATCCACTTCAAACAGTAACACACAAACACACTTTACCAAAGTGACATTCCGACTGCGCCCCAACCCTTCTTGCTGCTTATATTTATAACATTGTCAAAGAACTACTAAAAAGAGATATAGTTTATAAGTCACATGTACATCTGTTATCATAATTTGTGCAGAAAAGTTATTAATTTGCATCGAGTGACGTAATTTAACATATTATTAAAATGACAGACAGATTTGTTGACTTGACAGAATAATTCTTTGTTACAAAAAGGCCGTTTTATAGAAGTTTGTCAGTTGACTTCTCTAATTTGCATAAATAAGTAAATAACATGAATTATTAAGACTTACATTGGTTTTCGTCTAAAATAGGATTGATTACGTGAATACTGAGTGAAAACGCTCCTAGTGAACAAATAGGTTTCACTGGGTGATTTTTATTTAAGGAGATCCAAAATACCTAAGTTGGCCACTATTTTTCGTACTTCATATTAATTATTTAAGATGAACTTAGTGTTTTTACATGATTACATTTGCTGTATCAGTGATCAAGTGATATTAACTTTTGTGTGGGTCAGTTATTCAGTATAATTTAATGGGTTGACTGTTTATGGAGACATGTCATGCAATCATTCTTAACATACACAATAACTTTTCTATAATCATAAATACTCGTTAAACTGGTTGAATTTGGAGGGTATCGCATACTTCGGTAAAGTAAAGCCTTTAATATATTCCGTTACAAGGTGTTATTTTTTCCTCGCGCTGTTCAAAATTGGAATAATAGAGAATTACTGTGAAGGTCGCTCGATGAACCCTCTACCAGGCACTTAAGTGTGATTTGCAGAGTATGCACGTAGATGTAGATGTAGATGTCACCAGAGTGACAAATCCATCACGCACATTTCAGTCTTTCTAAAGCTGCTCAGGTGATTGTGAAGTGGAAACGCAAAAGAACAACGACAGTTAAATTAGCAGACCTTGCATACTGATGGACAGGGATCGAAGGCAATTATTACAGATGGTGGTTGTAAAAAAAATCATCAGAAATCAGCAGAATGTATCACTTATCTGTTCGAAAGTGCTACCAGCAGTGCCGCTATCACAATGACTGTGCATAGGAAGTTAAAAATAATGATACACAGTGTTCGAGCAGCTCCTCATAAGTACATGGGATATGTGGACTCTGAAGCAAAATACGTCACCAATGATGTCATCAGTGATTCACGTGATTTACCCATCCCTACCGTATCCCTCTGACATGGACCAGTTGCCCTACGTATAAAATGGCGGGAAAATCAAAAAATGGCAGGAAATTTAAAAATAGCCGAAATATGAACCTCCCCCCACCCACTCTTCCGACTTCACGGTGGAAGTAGGTTTGCTGCCCTGAGTATAAATTGCTGGGAAATTAAAAAACCGGAGATGTTGTATGCTGGTGGAAGAAGGTCACTTGTGCTAATTATAAAAGACAAGATAGACACAGGGTTCTCCCTTAACATCACATCCAAGAGGATGACCTCGTATCCTGCTCAGTCTCTATGACATCCGAATCTGAGGTGCTAGAGCAAAGGGCAATGGGAAGTAACTGTCTGTTAACTTATTTAACACGTTTTCCTTAACTATTATCCACTCTATTTCTAGCTGTCAGGTGACTTACAAAATTACAAGGTTTCCTCTCTGATAACACCATTTAAACAGTTGTGACACAAAGTTTTAGTTTGGTGGGAAATTCAAAATTACCAACACATGTGTCATACAGAATCTTGTTATTTCAATTCAGAAATCGTAAGCCCACTTTTCCTCAAAGTTTAAACAACGTCACATCTCAAACAAGTTGTTTTGGAGCATACTTTAGAACTGGATGGTTGTCACTATGTGGTTATTACTATCATCTGTTCTAACCAATTCTAAATCCACTAGTGTTATGTTTAAACAATATTCCTCTGACATTAAAGTCGAAACAGTTCCTCCCTCACCACTCTGACATCAGTTTAAACAATTTAACCTCAAACTAGCTACCTTAAATTTCGGACCCAAGGGCGTACTTCTCCTAAGTTTAAAATGGTGGGAAAATTCACAAAATTCACTTGCCCTAAGTTTAAAAATGGCTATAAATTCATAATCCAGTCATTCTAAGTTTAAAATGATGGGAAGCTCAACTGATTTTCAGAAATGTATTGCAGCACTTGACGTGAACGCCAATGGATGACATAACTATAAAGCACCTGTTCGAACTTAAACTATATAACTCATTGATGTAGACAGCGTGGCTGTGAAACACTCCTTACTGTCTTGTATAGTAGGGAAAGTAATAGAAGAGGTTTTCAATCGCGTCTTTATTTAAAGACCATGACCTCCATGTTGCACTGCGACATACAGAAGTCGGACTGAGGGCACTGGCTTAAGGCCGCTTAACTATGAATGACAAATATTTGACCGTGTAAAGGCAGTTTGACGCGTTTGTCAAGCATAGGTCGTTTTTCCGCGTTTGACAGAAATTTTGACTGATGGAAAGTTTGACAAGATGGCAGACGCTATTTGTACCGATGTTTCGCCTCATATGTTTAGTGAAAAGTTGTTTTATTACAATTTATCCCATTGTATCGTGAGTTTCCACAACCGTGGAAACTGTGGCCAAGTATAAAAACCAAACAGCACTGACAGTTACCAAAATGGTAGGGGTATACCATCTTTCCCAGCCATATATTTCGTATGAAGAGGTTATGAACAGAATCAATATTTTACCTATAAAGTCATATATAAGCTGAAATGAAATGAAATAAAAGAAATCGAAGCTTTTCGGTTCTTTCATGGTTTATGTGGGCTATATGTTCCTACGTTCTGGTATTTTAAAGAACTGTCAGTAAGAGAATAAGCAGTAGAGAATAAATTTTCATATATTTGTGTCTTCTTCTTCAATGTGACGGCAGAGTAACCCCAAATAAGTTATTGAATGTTTCATTGTCCATGCACAGAAAGTTACTGCAATCATCAGGTTCCGAATATAACATTTCCATTAACAGGTTTTCAGTTGCATATTTCTCTCTCGTTTTAAACCATTCCCTGGATCAGCGTCTTGTTTTCTCCAGTGCCAGAGTCTGTGTTGTTTTTGTCCGCTTCAATCCGATGAGTGGTTTGATGCAGCTCTCCGTGCTACTAAATATGCTTCACCTGCATTTGAAGTCATTCCCTATAATGTCAAATTACAGCATACCGTACACGAAAAGCTTCTGCTTCAAAAGTAAGGTTAAATCGACAAGCTTTCCTGGTACGTGTACGGACTTGTTCGACACATCCGTGGCTAGATAAGAGCGAACTCGACAGACAAGTTGGCATCTTTAGGAGGAACTTAAAAAGTTTGATTGTTCATTCGAGGAAAGTTGATGTAATCATCTGGTCCTGAGGGTAATATTTCCTTTAGCAGATATTCATGGACAAATCTCCCATTTTAAGCCATTCTCTGGACTAGAGTCTTGTTTTCTTCTTCTTTTTCTTTAAGCACGGTACCCAAGCCAATGCCAGGACTGGTTTGTCTGCATTTGTGGCCGTTCTTAATACTGTCATAATACTGTGTCTGCTTCAGATTGTGGTTAAACTGACAAACGTTGTTTGAACGTGTAACAGCTTGCCTGTCAAATCTGTGACTAGACAAGAGCAATTTCGTCAAACACGTTTCATCGTTTACGGGGGCCTTAGTCAAATCCGCGCCATGTGGTGGTGTGCTGAGTCACACACGTTGTAGGCATCCTTCCAGACCCGGCTGATAATATTAGAACAGCGTAGGAACTACATCATACTGTTCATGAAAGCATCCACACCTCTGCAGTGAAAAATATCCCTTACCTACCTTACTGATACAAAATTATTTCAGTCGTCAGGGACGAGGTAACATCGAAATGGACTGAAGCTACACAACTGTAGGGTTTGTGTGTGCTGAAACAGTTGTCTTTGTCGTCATGAATGCGACACTATTGATTCCTCTGTAAATGTGAAAGGATTTCGTGATCATAATCGTAATGGTTTGATGTGTTTTACGCAATTTCACATGTTTAACGGTGTTTTATCTCTAAACTACATTATGTCACTGTATTTAGCGAGTGATATATCTGTCATATAGGCAAGAAACCAGGGTCACTATGCTTTCAACTACGTAGTTTCTAAACAGTCTGACACCACATCGTCAGTTTTTAACGCAGCAGATGGCAACACCTACGTCACACGGTTCATAAAAGCATCTGCCAAACTTCTGCATTGGTTTGATATGTTTTATGCAGTTTCACATGGTGAAGAGAGTAGTTCGTGGTGACGATGGGGGAGGGACTACCTGACTACTCTTTTCGCCTGGCGATCATCAGCGAATACCACCTCCATGAGACTTCAGGCAAAAACGTGGACTTATTTCTCGATGGTCGTACCACCATTCTAGAAGAAAAAAAGGACAGTAAAACGTGTGCTATTCAAGACAAAAAAGAAGTGAAAGTGCATCACAGTGCACAAATGTGGTGTTGCTCTGTATTTGGAAGACTGTTTTGAGGTCTGGCATACCCAACAGTCATACTAGCTGATACGTACCGGTAAAACAATCAAAATGGTGTCACTAAAGTAAGCAGAAATGTTAATTTTACTTACAGCAGTTTTCAGAATTGGTAAGTAAAATAAGGTGAGCTGTCCAGTGAAGATACATGTATTTCTTTTCTTGCAGCAATTGTCACAACATGGACATAAGAAATCACTAAGTAATTGTTTTATTTCTTTTACAACTGCTGTTAAAGTAGAGAAATGCATCGAAACCAGTGCATGGACACGATAAATTAGGCAGTTTATTTGTTTCAATTGTGAGTAGGTATTGCTTTTTACGAATCTGTACTGCCGTGAATGAACTGGTCCATTGAAATGTTTGCTGGACGCCTTTCAAACTTCTTTCGCCCGTTCTGCGTCATTTCTGTTTGTGTTTCGTAAGTCAAGCAATTCAGTCGTAGTACATAAGCCTACGAATTCCACGTCGTCGAGAGCCGCCATGTTCGTTATATGGCGGGGTTGTAACTGACGCTATCCGGGCATAATTATTGTGCATATTAAGCTGTTCTTGGTTCAAATGGCTCTGAGCACTATGGGACTTAAAATCTGAGGTCACCAGTCCCCTAGAACTACAACTACTTAAACCTAAGGACATCACATACATACATGCCCGAGGCAGGATTCTAACCTGTGACCGTAGCAGTCGCGCGGTTCCAGACTGAAGCGCCTAGAAGCGCTCAGCCACCGCGGCCGGCTGCTGTTCTCGGTCTCCCTTTTTCGCGCAATTTATTGATACTACACTATTGGCCATTAAAATTGCTACACCAAGACTAAATGCAGATGATAAACGGGTATTCACTGGACAAATATATTATACTAGAACTGACATGTGATTACACTTTCACGCAATTTGGGTGCATAGATCCCGAGAAATCAGTACCCAGAACAATCACCTCTGGCCGTAATAACGGCCTTGATACGCCTGCGCATTGAGTCAAACAGAGTTTGGATGGCGTGTACAGGTACAGCTGCCCATGTAGCTTCAACACGACACCACAGTTCATCAAGAGTAGTGACTGCCGTATTGTGACGAGCCAGTTGCTCGGCCACCATTGACTAGAAGTTTTCAGTTGGTGAGAGATCTGGAGAATGTGCTGGCCAGGGAAGCAGTCGAACATTTTCTGTATCCAGAAAGGCCCATACAGGAGCGGTCGTGCATTATCCTGCTGAAATGTAGAGTTTTGCAGGGATTGAATGAAGGGTAGAGCCACGGGTCGTAACACATCTGAAATGTAACGTCCACTGTTCAAAGTGCCGTCAATGCGAACAAGAGGTGACCGAAACGTGTAACCAATGGCACCCCATACCATCACGCCGGGTGATACGCCAGTATGGCGATGACGAATACACGCTTCCAATGTGCGTTCACCGCGATGCCGCCAAACACGGGTGCGACCATCATGATGCTGTAAACAGAACCTGGATTCATCCGAAAAAATGTTTTGCCATTCGTGCACCCAGGTTCGTCGTTGAGTATACCACCACAGGCGCTCCTGTCTGTGATGTAGCGTCAAGGGTAATCGCAGCCATGGTCTCCGAGCTGATAGTCCATGCTGCTGCAAACGTCGTCGAACTGTTCGTGCAGATGGGTGTTGTCTTGCAAACGTCCCCATCTGTTGACTCAGGAATCGAGACGTGGCTGCATGATCCGTTACAGGCATGCGGATAAGATGCCTGTCATCTTGACTGCTAGTGATACGAGGCCGTTGGGATCCAGCACGGCGTTCCGTATTACCCTCCTGAACCTACCGATTCCATATTCTGCTAACAGTCATTGGATCTCGACCAACGAGAGCAGCAATGTCGCGATACGATAAACCGCAACCGCGATAGGCTACAATCCTACCTTTATCACAGTCGGAAACGTGATGGTAAGCATTTCTCCTCCTTACACGAGGCATCACAACAACGTTTCACCAGGCAACGCTGGTCAACTGCAGTTTGTGTATGTGAAATCGATTGGAAACTTTCCTCATATCAGCACGTTGTAGGTGTCGCCACGGGCGCCAACCTTGTGTGAATGCTCTGAAAAGCTAATCATTTGCATATCACAGCATCTTCTTCCTGTGGGTTAAATTTCGCGTCTGTAGCACGTCATGTTCGTGGTATAGCAATTTTAATGGCTAGTAGTGTATATTTTTGCGAAATAAATATTGAGCGTGTGAGAGTCCCTTTGCGTTGTCATATTGGAGCTTTTGCGCATTTTTCAGTGAGTAAATATTCATAAATGCACAAAGTAAACAAAGTTAGGAAGATTACAGTTTAACGTCCTGTCGACAAAGAGTTCTTTTTTTGACGATGGGGAAGGAAATTGACTGTACCCTTTCAAAGGGCCTGAAGCGTGTTAGGAAATCGCCCCGACACTTGAAGAAGATCTAGGGAAGTCATGGGAAACGCATATCAGAATGGCCGGACGAGCATTTGCACCGTCCTCCTCTCGAATGCAGGTCCATTGTGCTAACCACTGCGCCATCGCTCTCGGTACGGTATTTACACAAAAAGAAAAATTTTTGACGGCAGTCTTTCTGTTATACAAGCTGTTTGTGAGAAACGCCGGTTCCCGTCAGATCACCGAAGTTAAGCGCTCTCGGGCTGGGCTAGCACTTGGATGGGTGACCACCCGGTCTGCCGAACGCTGTTGGCAAACGGGGTGAACTCAGCCCTTGTGAGGTAAACCGATGAGCTACTTGATTGAGAAGTAGCGGCTCCGGTCTCGGAAACTGACATATGGTCGGAAGAGCGGTGTGCTGACCACATGCCCCTCCATCTCCGCATCCAGTGACGCCTATGGGCAGAGGTTGACACGGCGGCCAGTCGGTAACGTTGGGTCTTCATGGCCTGTGCGGGAGGAGTTTAGTTTAGTTTGTGAGAAACATCATTTGTACAAATTACTTCGTATTCTAGAAATGGAATGGACCAACCAGTCATTAAGCGTCCTAATCCAGGCGTATAGCGAGGATTATTCTCACAACCCACTGTATCTTTATAAAGTGCGTCGGCAGTCATTTATTTCTGAGCAAATGTTCATATAACTTTACAAGTGTGATTTTCGATTTGTATACATAACACCTTAACTGATGAAATTTTACGTTTGATTTGGTAGCATCTTTTGCTTTATTTAATTTATTATTTTTTTCGGCATACCAGTAAAGGTAAACTGGCACTAGTCGGAGGAAGAGTCCAGTCACAAAATGAAAAAACAGTTGTTTAATTATTACTTCCGACTAGGTAAAATTTCCTCCTGCCATTACTGTGTCACTTGAGCGAATTCCTTCCTGCATTATCGACTGCAGCTTGTTAAAGTAAGTCACGTCCATTCTTATGAAGTTCCAAAATTCCTGCAGATCTTCCCACCTCAGTTCCTTAGTTAATAAGGAATACGCTATCCAGTCACGTTAATGTGAGCACCTATCAAAAGCCTGAATAAGCACGTTCTGCTTCACTGAGCTCTGTGAGACACGCATGGAGAGAGCCTGTGAAGTTGTGAAAGGTACCAACAAAGATGGGGAGCCATGCTGACCCCTGTGCTGTGGCCAGCTACAGTAGGTGTTTCTTGGCCGAGGATCTGTTATGTGTGCTGCCGGGTCGAGTTGGTACAAAAGATACTCAACTGGGTTTAAATCTGGTGTTTGGTGGCCAGGGGAAGACGGTAAACTCATCTCAGTACTCTTCTAACCACACACATACACGGTGAGTTATGTGACACATTGCATTGTTCTGCTGGTAGATGCCATTGTGCCAAGGAAACACAAATTGCATGTGGGGGCCGACTTGGTCCCCAAGGACAGATTCATACTTGTGTTGATCCAATCTGCCTTCCAGAGTGATGAAACCACCCAGGGAATGGCACAAAAACATTCCACATTTCATAATGCTCTTTCCTGCAGCCTGGACCCTTCTGACAATCTTTGTGAGGCAGTACACACGAACGGCCATCTGTCCGATGGTTCATACAACATCATTAATCTAAAAAGACTACCTGTCGCCACTCGGTGGACGTCCAGTTGTGACACTGGCATGCTAATTCCAGCCTTCATCGCCGGCCGGGGTGGCCGTGCGGTTCTAGGCGCTACAGTTTGGAACTGAGCGACCGCTACGGTCGCAGGTTCGAATCCTGCCTTGGGCATGGATGTGTGTGACGTCCATAGGTTAGTTAGGTTTAATTAGTTCTAAGTTCTAGGTGACTGATGACCTCAGATGTTAAGTCGCATAGTGCTCAGAGCCATTTGAACCATTTTTTGAACCAGCCTTCATCACTGATGAACAGCAGTCAGCATGAGTGCGTGAACCAGGCACCTGTTGTGGAGGCCCGTATGCAGCAACATTCACAGAGTGGTCATTGAGGAGACACTGTTGGTAGCCCCTTGGTTCATCTTGGAGGTCAGTTGTTCAACAAAATGGCTCTGAGCACCATGGGACTTAACTTATGAGGTCATCAGTTCCCTAGAACGTAGAACTACTTAAACCTAAGTAACCTAAGGACATCACACACATCCGTGCCCGAGGCAGGATTCGAACCTGCGACCATAGTGATCGCGCGGTTCCAGACTGTAGCACCTAGAACTGCTCGGCCACTCCGGCCAGCTCAGTTGTTCAACAGTTGCACATCTGTACACATACCCACAGCCGCCATTTACCACTAACATCTATGGCCTGTGATGTATCACAGGTACCTTGTCACCTGTTTTGGATAGTGCCATTTTCCCATGTATGATATACTTTAATGATGGAGGCAAGCAAACAGCTTACAGGCTTAGCTGTTTTGGAAATGCTTCCACCACTGGCCAGAAAGCCAATGATCTTGCCGTTTTAGACGTCAGATACATCGCTCCTTTGGTCATTACGTCCACTACCACACTGTTGTCCACATCTGCCTGACATTCGTGATATACCCTCCACTGTAAGTGCTGCCATCTGCCATCTGTGGGTTGTTATTGCACACTGACTTCGAACATAGGCAGTGGACATATGAATGTGACTGAACCCTGTGTATCCCTCTGCTTTTATACCTTCTTCCCAGCCAGTGTCAAAACCAACAACATTTTGGAAAAAATGACATTTTGTCATGGAATGTGTGATTGAATATTTTGTAAAAATTTAAACAGTCATAACCAGTTTCTGCCATACAATGACCATCTTCAGATTCTAAAACAATAAAAAAGTTTCTAAAACAATACAAAATATGCATCTATAAATAAACAAAAAAAATTTTTAACAACATCTTGCCTTTTCTCATCATCGTCATTATTTTGGCCAAAACCTAAGGGTTACAGACACTGCCAGGGCAACAGCTCCAAAAACAACTGCATCCTCCACGTGCAAAATGCGGTATATCCACTAATTCAGATTAATCGTTGCTTGTGGAAATAAGTGCCATAATAGAAAATGAACAGTTACTTAAGGAACAGAAACCTTGAGCTCTCAGAAATGTTTAATTTGAATGAGCTACTTCAGAAGGAATCAGACATTCCTCTCTGATTTTCCCACATTATTGCCATCTAGTGGACAGGCGTGGCTTTGCCTCATAAATATCCCATGAGTATCGTGTAGATTAGATTAGATTAGATTAGATTTACTTTCATTCCAATTGATCCGTAGTGAGGAGGTCCTCCAGGATGTGGAACAATCGGTTGACATGAAGCAGTCTGCATTTCTAAACACAAGTGCATGATGTGCTGCTACAAGAGGTGTACACCTAGATGATTTCTTTTATTTTACTCTTCCCTGTAATGTTTTACTTTTAAATTATAGTGTACGTCACAGACACAGAGATAGTCAAACAAATAATCTATGCAATACATGAAATATATTTGTAGTTGCAAATACAAACAACCATCAACTCTTTAAGGGAATGATGACAGTGAAAATTTGTGCCAGACTGGGACTCAAAACATGATTTCCTGCTTTATGCCAGCAGTCACCTTTAACTGCTATGGCTATCAGTGAGTGACACACAGGCAAACTCAATCTCCCATATGTTATTGTTCACAAGCTGTACTCGTACATACATTATGTAATTCCTGTACAGTGGAGGACTTTTTAATTGAAAGTCGCTTCCTGGTATTGGTGAATGAATAGGATGTTGCAGTGCCTGTGTTATCAAGAAGAATAATGCAATCGTCATCTGTACATGCATGCATGTCCGAAAGAACAGGCACTGCAGCGACTATGCTGTTATGAAATACATGAAATGTATTCACAGCTGCGAATACATTTCATGTATTTCGTAACAGATGCAGGAATGACAGCATATGGAAGATTGAGTCTGCCCACGAGTCATGCACAGGTAGCCAAAACGGTTAAGGTGACTGCTTGCGTAAAGCGAGAAATTAAGGTTTGAGTCCTGATGTGGCACAAATTTTCATTGTTATCATTCCCTTAAACAGCTGGTGGTTGCCTGTTCCTTCACAGCTGCAAAAATGAACAACCATTCACTGTTGAAGGGAATGATGACAATGAACATTTGTGCTGGGCTGGGACTCAAACCCCGTTTTCTTGCATTACGTGAATTGGTCACCTTAACCAATTTGGCTATCTGTGCTTGACTTGTGGCAAAACCCAAACTTCCATACGTCATTGATCCTGTGTCACAACCTATACATGTACACACATTATGTAATTCCCATATGGGGGAGGACATTTTAATTGAAAGTTGCTGCCTGGTATTGACAGATAAATACAGTACTGCAGTTCCTGTGGTATTAAGAAGAATAAGTATTGTTCCTTTGGACATGCACGCATGTCCAAATGAATAGGCTTCACGATGACTGCACTAATATGAAATACATGAAATGTATTCTCTTGAACATTCAGAGCTGAGCATGACTTTTCTGGCACAATACGTTGCCTTGTTGCTTAGTTCAACATTGTTCAAGCACACCATTCACATGACTTTACACGAGGCGAAGGCAGTAGTTGTTCAGGTTTCACATGAATTGTTGCTGCCAGTTGAGTTGCACCATAAAAATGAGGGCAGTTTGCCGATATTGATAAAATATGAATTTTGAAGTTTTCACTCATGTGATAGGGCATCTGTGAGTGATTAAATGGTGTATCCATGGATGATGAATGTAATTGCACACGAAATCAATGGGAAAATCTGTATCACAATTCTCACTCAGCAGCATCTGTTAATGGGCTTTACTGTTGCTTTAACAATTGTTAAGGCAATCTGAATGTGACAGCTTAATTTGGATTTTTATTTGGGAAAGTAATATGACAATGGCAGACTTCAGTGTGAAAGTGGAACTGAATTTAATTGCTCTTATGAATAGGATTGTGTCCAGACATTGTTAGGAAATGTGTTACTTGTGAACTCAGTAAATGGAGGAGATGGTATCAACTGTTATCCTTTCAAAACAACCTTTTCACTTGAACTGAAGAACTAATGACTGTAATATGACTCTGTAAAGAAAAGAAGTACATTTACATTTGGACAACATGCTCGGGTTTCATTAGAAAACTGTTGTCTCTGTTAACTATTGTCATGTCCTGTCATGGTCGCCAACTATAACCTTCTTTATGTTTTGATGATTCTTTATTGAAGCAGTTTTCTTTGCAGTGACTTGGAATGGGTAAGGAATAGTTAACAGAGAGAACAAGTTTCATATGGAACACACACATGCTGCCTAAATGAAAATGTCTCATTTCTTTACAAATATTATTATCATAAGTTCTTCATTTTAAGTGAAAAGGTTGATTTGAAAGAATAAAGTTTTTACCATTTATTGTGTTTCTAAATAACACACCTTACTACTTCTGTATTGCTTTTCCAAATTAATCTCTCACTTTGTAATGGTTCAATATAGTCTTAGTAATTTTTCATGTAATAACATTGCCCACCATCAGATGCTACTGGCTAGATGACTGATGTCATGTGTTATTATGCACACCTTCTGTGAATAAACTGATTAATCACTTCCAAATTCATATTCAATCAATGTCTGCAAAGTTTTCTGGTACATCTCAATGGTATAAAACCATTTCAATGAAACAATGACACAAATTTCCAGTCAACTGGTTGCAAATATAATTTAAAATTCTTTATCTAGTTTTCTATGCCACCTAGGGGTGCCTTCCTCAGAAGAAACTGTTGCCTTACCTGTGTTGATGATCTTTTTCCCTTACATCTTTATATTTGGATACAGCCTTGGATACTTGTCCACTTTCTTTTCCAAATGAAGTCTTTCACCCCTTCATTTCCATGTACATTTGATTTACAGCACTACTAATCCAGAGCTTATCATGGTGTCACATAACCATTATTCAAGGGTGCTTAGTGGATGCTCTGATTTGTGCATTAATCTGAGACTTCCTGGCAGATTAAAACTGTGAATCAGACAAGAGCTTGAACCTAGAGCCTTTGTTCATGGCTGGCAAATGCTCTACTAAATGTGCTATCGAGGCTCAATTCCTTATCTGTCCTCACCAGTACTTCTCTCTACCTTCCAAACATCACAGAAGTTCCCCTATGTAGCTTGTGGGAGAAGATTTCTTAGGTGAAAGGGTACTGTGGGTCAATGGCTTAGCTACAGCCTACACAATTGTTTGTAGACTAAATTTTCATTCTTCAGTGGAATGTACATAGATCTAAACTTGTTCATTTACAGCTACGCCAAAAGGAGACCTAAGAAATATATGCAGAGGTTTTGACACAAGGAATGTCTCATGTAGAAACCTTAATCAGGAAACACAGTGTGTAGATAAAGTGACGAAGGACTGGACATAATAAAGAAAACTGTAACAGCAAAAATTCCAAACTAAGGCATGTGAATCCTAATTATCATCATATATAGATATTGTGTACTCATAAATGTGGTGAGTAAAATGGGATGTGACTAAAACAAATGACTAAATACAGATAGAGAAATAAATGTGTTAAAAAAAGAATAAACTCACATGGAAAAAAAATAAACAAAAATAAATGAAATAAAACATAGTTGTATTAAATTTATCAGTGAGTGATGGGAAATTGACAGACAGAGTTATAATATTGGCAGATAGGCACAGACTCTGAAAAATTAAATAAAAAAGAAAAGAAAGAACAGTAGACAAAGCTGAGTACAATCAAAAGTAGGAATGAAGAACAATAATCAGACAATGCAGTTAGGGAGTGAGGGAGGAAAGAGACTTATGAAGGCTGAGGAAATCACAAGCAGGCAGAAAATGAATAAATCAAAACACATTTTACTGTTGCTCATACAAAAAAATACATTTAAGTCACAATGTTTTTATGTAAATTGAAGATGGAAGGAGGACAAAGGAAAGGAAAGGGAAGGGACTAACGATACTGGCTGCATCGGGACTTTACACAGAGTCATTGGCAGCGAGTGAAAAAGTGTGCCAGACCAGGACTCAAACCTGTAATCTTCTACTTACAAGGCAGCTGTTTTAACCACTGCACCTCCTGGACACAGTGTTTATCACAAATGCACAGACTATCTCACCACGCTTCCTGGCTGACCCACACTCCCACCTGTCACTAACTATGCACCGTCCCATTCTTTATCACTCTTGCACACTGGTTTTAGATTCCTGTTGGAGATCGAATGTAATTGTGCATCCACACTGAAGGCTATGGATTCACTGCCCATTGAGGCAAATCAGTTTTATGAATGTGTGGTGTCTGGTTCAAATGGCTCTGAGCACTATGGGACTTAACATCTGTGGTCATCAGTCCCCTAGAACTTAGAACTACTTAAACCTAACTAACCTAAGGACATCACACACATCCATGCCCGAGGCAGGATTCGAACCTGCGACCGTAGCAGTCGCGCGGTTCCGGACTGAGCGCCTAGAACCGCGAGACCACTGCGGCCAGCTGTGTGGTGTCTGTTCTTGAATCCATATCTCTGATACATGTTATGTAAAGTGAAGCTGGTAAGGGGAGAAAGGAAAGGAAAGGAAAGGGAAGGAATTAATTATATCAGCATTATGTGGAATCAACTGTGATGAGTGAGAATGTGTGCTGGTCTGGGACTCAAACCCGGGATCTACTGCTTACTGGGCAGTTGCAAACGCAGTGTTTATTGCAAATGCGTGAACTATCTTCCCCAACTGAGCCACACTCCTACTTAGTGCCACCTACATGCAGGCCCTGTCCACATCCTTCATGCTCACTAATTTTAGATTCCCAATGGAGGCCGAAAGTAAATGTGCACCCACACTGAAGGTTGTGGATTCATTGCCTTTGAGGCAAATCAGTTGTATGAATAATGCAAAATCTTCAGTGCAGATACACATGTATGTTTGACCTCC
Source organism: Schistocerca americana (assembly GCF_021461395.2). Taxonomy (NCBI): domain Eukaryota; kingdom Metazoa; phylum Arthropoda; class Insecta; order Orthoptera; family Acrididae; genus Schistocerca; species Schistocerca americana. The sequence goes on from NC_060120.1 coordinate 892,456,511, forward strand.
AGTGAGAATCTAAAATTAGCAAGCATGGAGGACATAGCTGGGGTCTGTGGGTATGCAGCGCTAGGTTGGAGTGTGGGTCAGCTGGGAAGCATGCCAAGATATTCTCAGCTTATGCAATGAACACTGAATCTGGGTGGTGCAGTTGTTAAGGCAAATGCCCAGTGAGCAGGAGTTCCCTGATTTGCATCCCAGTTTCACACTCATTTTCACTTGTCACCACTGATTTTGCATAGAATGATGATGCAGCTGATGTCATTAGTTCCTTGCATTTCCCCTCCTTTCTTCCCCTTCCAGCATCAATTTATATAGTGTGCATCACAGCTGCAGATTCTGTATTGTATCTGTTCTTTCAGACATGTCTGACAGGACAGACAACATGCATTCATACAATCTCTGTTGTTTTAATGGCTGAATGTTGAAGGGTTACCTTGTGAGACATAACTATTCCTTCAAATTATATGGATTTTTTCTTGATTAATGAGCTGTGAGAAATTGTTGTTAGTAATATGGAAAGGGAGCTCAGCTGTTACATTTAATTTTCTGACAGATTTAATAGTTTGTGACTCATTTAGTCTGTTTCCGTTTACGACTTCCCTCATATTGCCAGAAAGTGTTGTGCAAGCAGCGTGTTGTACTGGCTTGCGTTGTCAGCTGGCAGGCCCCTAGCTCAGACCCAACCACCAACAAATATTTGTTATTTGGTATTCATTGTTTCTGGAATGTTCTTAAAATATCTTAAGTTTGTTGTTTGTGTGAATACCAGCTTTCTGGAATATTCTGTGTTTGGATAGATAGCTGCTCTCTCTGCCCAAGAGTTCAGTTCTGCTCTGGCTGTACATTAGTGTTGGTACTAAATATGCTTTCAGTAGTAAGTGTTGAGTTTCATTGGTGAATCTGCCTTTGGATTTGGACTTGATTGTGGTTTAGACATGACATTGTCTGGTGGAGTCTCTGGGTTTTTCAAAACATCTTCATCATCAGGACCTGGAATAGGAGCAGTTCTGTATAGATTCAGGAAGGTGATGAACAGATGACAGCTTATGCTTCCAGAGTATTGTCCAAGTGCATCATGAACTACATTGCAACCAAGAAAGAGTGGTTTGCAGTTGTTTGGACCATCAACAACATCCGGTCATACTTATTTGGCGAACTGTTCAGCATTGTGATGAACCACTGTTCTCTATACTGGCTGACAAGCCTGAAGGATTCATTGGGTTGACTGGCAAGATGGGCACTGAGGCTCTGGAAGTACAACATCACAGTGGTACATGGAAGTGGTTGCGAACACAAAGGTGCCATTTGCCTTTCAAGGAATCCTTTGATGGAACAGCACTATGGTTCAGATCTCAGTCATCTACATCTAAACCTATGTCCATACTCTGCAAACCACTGCAATGTGCATGGCAGAGGGTATGTCCCATTGTACCAGTTATTATGGTTCCTTGCTATTCCCTTCATGTACAAAGTGAGGAAATAATTTTTGTTTGAATGCTGTGATTATTCTAATCTTCTGTTACATCAAATTATATGGACTTTTCCTTGATTTGTGAACTGTGAGAAATTGTTGCTTTAAATAACATTGCTGCTGAACAGAGGGAAGATCCAGCACTGCTGAGAACTATAGAAATCTATGAAGAAGAAATCAACTAAAGAATTACAGTTAATTAACAGAGAATTGTATAAGAGGAACTATGATGTAATGGGGTGAAATTGGTTGCTTTTCATACCAGCTGATGTACCGAAGAAACAAGACAGTTGGCTAGCATACAGATCCTAGACACCTGGGAGTATGACCAAAAGTGCTACACTTCCAAGTGAGATATAGCCCTGGAGACTTAGTTTTCATTGTTAAGCCTGTGCAGAGAGTAGGGCTTTCAGAAAAGTTACTAAATTGCTGCTTTGGACCTTATTGTATTCTTTGTCACTTCCTGGACATTACATGTGTTTATGGAATTGCCTTAAACAAAACAAGAGTTTTGTTGTTAAGAATGTATTATATAATATCTATCTCTTGAACAATAATGAGAAAAAATGGTAGTTTGGTAATGTTTACATTCTAAACATAAAATTTTAACAGTTTTTCGCAATAGGTCACACTCTGATACTGCATTTACAAATGTCAATTTTAAATGAATTTCAGATGGCTGCATCCAGCCCCAAAAAAATTAATAATACAGCATCTCATGTGAAGCATACGGAATCGGATGCCCATAGTTTCATTGTGACGGAACAGGTATTTCCTTCAAGTCAAGGACAAGAAGACTCAACCCCAGAACAGAGGTAAAGTAGCTCATCAGAGAAGAAATCTTATTTATGTAGTTTTCCCCTGAATGAAAAAACATCTGCTGGTATTGTTAGCTTTCTCTTCACAAAATTTCACCTTTTTTTTTTTTTTATTACTTTGGTGCTACAGGTGCCTAACAGTGTAAAGTAGATATCACAAAACAACTAACAAATATACGAATATTGATGAAAAACCTGATCAGTTTATATAATTTGCATTGTAACTATAATACTTTAGAAATGTAGACAGTTGGAGAAGAAGTGAAGTTCAGCACAATAACAGAATCATAATGCTTCAAGAAGATTAGATTAGATGGATCCATAGTGAGGATATTCTCAAGAATGACTTCTATAAAATGTTATAAAACAAAAATACATTACACATATTTACAAAAAAAGAGATGTAACAATGTTACTTCCACAGATACCAGGTGCAATGATCCTCATGCAAGTGGAATAAGTCCAAAACATTTTAAACAAATTTTCATTTCAGAGAAATAACAAACTTGTCACAAATATGCAAATGTATAATATTCAGATACACACAGTAATTATTAGCCTAATGCAGTCTAATATCCCACATAGGAATTAATACTAAATAAGAAAAATTGAGACTTTGTATTGCATTTCAGAACAAAATATTTTACACACTGGAGTCAGTGTCACAGTGGAATATACAATTAAAACTATTCATACTTAATTTATCATCATGCAATTATTTAGGCATACTGAATGTTGCTTTTAATTGTGAAATTCACGTGGACTTCATTTTAATAAGCGGTAAATAACTCACATCTAAAATAAAAACTCAACACACATTTTTTAAGTTGCATATTCAATCTTTAATGTGCCTCAGCTAACATTTCAGAAACATGTACTGGTATTGTCCAAAATACAACCTGATTAGCACTTCCTACTGAGAAATAGCAGCTGACTATTTGCTTGTGACCTCTGGCACCCAGATGTATGTAGCATTTAACAATGTTGATTCCTTACGAACATTGTTACATTTGCAAACTTGAATGAAAAACAATTACAAATTTTGACATTATGGTAATTGAGCTATAAATCAATGAAAAACATAATCAGTATACATGGATTAAAATTAGAACAATTGCAACTTCAATTTGTAATGGGCTTCAGCTAACTTTTAGAAAACATGTACAGATGTTGTCCAAAATACAGCCTGATTAACACTTCTTACTGACCACTTACTTGTGACGTCTAGCACCTCGAGGTGTATGGCATTTAACAATAATGGTTGTTTACAAATACTGTTACATTTGCAAACTTTAATGAAAAACAATTACAAAACCCAGCATTAGGCTAACTGAGCTACAAATTAATGAACATCGTAATTAATATACATAGATTAATTGCACAAAATCAAGAAATATGTTTACATCAGAAAAACTGAAAAGTTGACAACTACAACAATACTTAAATGTTATTCCTAATTACATGCTTTTTAACTGCAACCCATAGTTTGAAATCGGTTCCTCTTTAATTTTAATTGTATGGTTTTTCAGTTCAATAATAAAAAGAAAATAGTTTCACACGTGAACTCCTACTGTAACTGCATAGAAACAGAGTAAAACAGTAAAAACATTGCTTATCTTTTATTCCACACACCAATTCCAATGAGGCCCATTAGTTATATTATTATGTCATGCAGCACACACTCAGGCACAAATAATCATCCACTTTAAAATTAATTGCTTTGATTTCTGTAAATGGTTTACTTTCAAGTAACTTTGCTCGTATATTGGCTGAAACTCCAAATAGTTTCCATTAATATTTCAGTTTCACACATGAACAATCTCAGCTCCAAACACTGTATTGTAATATCCCACATATGGAATTCATATTAATTGAGACTTGAGATGTGAACCTAGGTGCTGCATTTCAGAATGAAAATTTTTACACATTGGATTCAATGTCATAGTGGAATACACAATTCAAACTATTCACACTAAATTTATTATCACTCAGTAATGTAAATATACTGAATATTGCTCTTAATCATAACAATTTACCTGGATTCCATTTGCATATGTGCTAAATAACTGACATGTAAAATAAAGTGCAAACATATTGCAGCTTAAGTTGTAATGAGTTTTAGAAAAACTTTTTCAGAAAGCTTCAGATGACTTCTTGCAAACAATGTGTACAGATCTTGTCAAAAATATGATTTGATTAGCACTCCCTACAGACAAATAGCAAATACCATCATTTGAGGTTACTTTGCTCCACTTTTTACAGATTTTTTAAGAAAATAGTTTAAAAACAGGGGTTCCTTAATGTTTTTGTTTCTCAAACTGATTTGATTAGTTACAACAGTCTTTTGCAAAGTAATCTGTATTTATATCTCTTAAAATAACCTTTCATTTCTATTTTTTATTATTTTTTTAAAAAAGTGGTGCAAAGTTTCCTTGCCCTGGGGATACCTTGCACCGGATGCCTAAATTTCATTAAAAATGAAGATTACATACGTCTGGAGGTGTATTTGACCATAGGAATGATAGAGATAAAGCAGTTACTAAAGAAATAAGGACTACAGAGTACTGGAGCAATGACTGGGGATACCTTGCACCGGATGCCTAAATTTCATTAAAAATGAAGATTACATACGTCTGGAGGTGTATTTGACCATAGGAATGATAGAGAATAAAGCAGTTACTAAAGAAATGAGGACTACAGAGTACTGGAGCAATGACTGACCATCAGAATTAAGAAAAAATAACAATCTTGTTAGCAGAGACAAATTTTATTACCGAAGTAGTTTAACAAATTAATGATTTAACACAAAATGTAGCCTATATAGTGAGTAATAGGTCCAATATCCTTCAAGTTGTGGTATGGAGAATAAGCCACGTTTGCTTATCTGTTTTGGAGGCTGAATGGTGCAAATTATTTCATCGAATTCATACTTTATTTCATCTTTTGGCATTGGCCACTTCCATGATTTCTTAGGCTTTTGCATTGGACTTATTGTAGCTCCAACATCACTTACATCAGTAATTAATCCAGGAAAATATTCCCCCTCATACTTGAAGATCACATACTGGCCCACAGTGTGCACAACTTCTCCAAATCCTGGACTTTTCTTCTTTGGCCTGGTTAGTAACTGGGTTTTATCCACTTCAATCTCTACAGGTGACGGTGACCTGGCTTGAGATTCAGGTAATCCTCATCTTCAGAAGAATTTCTGAGAGAGATGGCATCAGAATCTTCTCCTGAACTACTATCTTGATTTTTGTGACTTCTTCTGTATTTCTTCAAAACCTTTTTCTGCATTACTGTCATACTTCTATCAGGTGTGACTGAAAGCTTCTTCCTTCCTCTGTTACTGCCAACACCAGTAGTCCATTCAGTTCTCTTATTGTCAAGGGCTTCAATGAAAGAGTCTTGTACCGCATCTTTGTTGGTTAAACGTTGCACTTTTGGAAACCTGCCATTAGGTTCTTTGCTGAGTTCTTGCCAACTATAGCCATTAATCTCTTTAACAGAAATGGAAAATGCTGTTTCTGCAAGACAGTGTTTTTGAAACCTTGCTTGCTACTTTTCCACTCTGTAAGGACCTGTTCCAGGCCACTTTCATGGGCCCAAAGAAAGAAGTGTCCAAAGGCTCTGTAAAGTGAGTACTGTTTGCTGGTAGACAGATGAATTAAATGTTATTCTCACCACAGAGCTCTGGAACATAAGTTGTCAAATGTGAGGACAAATTGTCACAGATTACTTCTTTCTTTCCTTCAAGCTTTTTCAGTCTTGGTAGCATCAACTTGGTGAACCACTCGCTAAATGTATTACTGTCAAAACATCCACTAGGACTGTGTGAGTAAAGGCAGCCCGTGGGCCCATTTACTGTCCATGTAGACCACAGATGTGCTGATTTGTAAACAACAAATGGAGGCAAAACTTCTCCCTCAGCATTGCCAGCAAACATTACAGATATGCTGCTCTTGGAGGAATTACAGATGTTTTGTGAATATTTTGAAACTCTTTTTGTGAGTACTTTCTTTTTTCCTGGATCATTGGTTAGGTTGGTTTCATCAAAATTCCATATATTACTAGCTGGCACATCTTTCAGTTCAACTTGCAAATGTTCAACATATAATCTGAGAACATGCTCATCAACTGCAGCTCTACTCCTGTTAATGTTGGTTGCAAAATGTACAGAAAGTTCAGGGTGGCATTTGGTGAAGCCCAACAGCCATTCATAGCCTGGACAATTGTCTTTGAATCTAGGAACTTTACGTCCCTGTCTGGCAAGGTATGACTTCACAATCATTCGGAGTTCCATTGGAGTAACAGGGAACCCATATTTACTCAACTGCAAAACACATTTTACAAACTCTGCTTCTTCTTCATTAGTAAAAATCTGTGGGAATCCTGGATGTGAATTACTTCCTTCCTTTGATTTCAGTTTATTAATTATGGTTCTTCTTGGGATATTAAAAAGTTTTTCAGCTTTCCTTTGTGATATCTCCTTCCTCCTAATGGCTTGTAGGCATTTCTCCAGAGTTTCTGGGCTGTAATCACAGTATTGCCTATTTCCGACCATTCTCTTATACTTCCATGGCATTTTCACCAGTCTGAAAGAGATTATAAACAGTGTTCACTGCCAGCAGCATACTACGGAGGTAAAAATAAGTCAGAAATTGTCATAGATGTGGAAGAAATGCATCCTGGGGATACTTGCACCACTTTTGTTGTGGTGCAATGTTTCCTCAAAGTTAGAAATTTCGTAACCTACAACAGCAAATTGACAATGACACAAACAATAGTCCATCAAACGAAAAACTACGATACTTTCCAGCAGCTAGACGTTCTGAGTAATTAAAATAATGGTGACTGACCTTCAGAGTGACCATTTCACCCTGTGAAAAACACAGATTTTTCCAGCTTAATTTTATACACACTTATGAATGTCTTTACTAAGATGCTTGTGAAAAATTCAAAATGGCCAACAACTGAACATGCAAGCAAGGGTGCCAACCTGTAATTGCTATCTTTCATAGAAAACATTGTTCACAGATATACAGCAAGTAGTGTAGCATCTATGAACCAAAGAAACTATTTTTTCAAATGGAGAAAATTTGACCCTATGGAGCAAAGTAACCTCAAATGATGGTAAGTATTCATTTTTGGGCTCAGACAGGATGTCAATGGTATAGGCTGCCAAGAAATCCTGTTAGCAGAATGCAAGTAATTGAGTTAAAATGTCTAATAACATGTTTGTCCACTTCGTACCATTGTCCCAGAAAAAAAAAGTTCATCTCAGGACAATGTTTTTGGAAAAGTAGAACCTGGACAGTGTATACAGATCAGACACGACTTGTGTGAAAACAGAATCAAAACACAACAGGGTGACTGCTCCACCCCTCCCCCAACAGAGGTACACTTATGTAAGCAGTCGGTTTGTATTATTTACTACTGTGCATATTGACATCATGAGAGTCGCAAGCTTGTAGGCAACAACGGCCTACATGATTGAGTCACTGTAATGCGCTGATCATCAGCAGTCATCGAGTTCCCTGTGCAGATGTTATTGCAACTCTGTTAAACATTAGGATGGAAGGTAAATTTATTATACCTGAACTACACAATATTCATTTAACTTATGGTGAGGCAAAATGTGTTGCAAGGGCAACTGTATTAATCTATCAAGAATGCTTCCCTCAACATAGACTTCCTGCACAATTGATATTTGTTGCTGTTCGCCAAAGGTTTGTATCATCATAATTCTCTACTTTTCCTTAATTATTTTGCAATTCACTTGTAACAAAGTACTACATTCAATTCTGTATGCCACCACGTCCAATGCATACCAGAGTTGGAAGAGCAAGATTTCTCTTTGTGATGAGGATTCTCAGAGCAGTTTTTGTTACAAACTACGCAGCATGATTTTGTAAACAAAATACTCATCACACATGAAGTATGTTTTGTTTGTAATGGAATAACTAATTTCCATAACATGCACGTGTGGAGTGCACACAATCCACACCAAATAACAACAATATGTTTTCAGCACTGCTTTTACATAAATTTATGGGTGGACATAATTGATGATTACATTATTGGGCCTTTCATTTTACCTACATCATTGACTGGTAACAATTATCAAACCTTTCTAGAGGGGCCATTGCTGCTGACTTTGTTAGTAAATATTCCATTAGCCATACATCTTAAGATGTGGTTACTCCACGACGGTGCTCCACCCCACATTGGTTACAGAGTGTGAAGATTTTTGAATAGATGATTTCAAGGGTGATGGATATGAGTTCTGGTCCACATCAATGGCCAACACACAGTCCTAATTTAAATCCACTGTATTTTTACTTTTGGCGACATATGAAGAAACTTATTTATTCTCAGCAAGTAAATAATGTGGATCAACTTACGCAGAGGATTTTCCATGCTGTCAATACCACAAAGCCAAATGTACATGAGTGTGTGAATGAGTGCGATGAAACTGCTGTTTCAATTAAAGAGAGGTAATGCTAGATCCATAAATAAATTAATATTGCTAAAATATAGTATTATAAATGTATGTCATTCTATCTCAAGTCACCCTTGCACCTCAAGGACACTCCATTTTATTGTATATGTGATTATAAACAAGATATAAAAATGATTATCATGTTGAAGGAAATTGGATCAAATTTGCTGATAAGCAGTCTCTTAATGCAGGCAGATTTTTATGCAACAGTTTACCAAACTATATAAAAATGATAGAAAATAGCACTATTTTCCAAAATAAATTAAAATGTTATTTTATTAAAATTTTTTCATACAATATTAAAGAATATCTTGGACCTAAAAAATTGTGTATATCACTGTTTTTAGATAGGCTACTTATTTCAAGACAATTATTCATTTTATTGATATATTCGCATAAATGTGTAATTTTAAACTTGTTAATGTATCATTTTTAAACTCCATTTAAACATTACATTTCTGATATTTTGTACAGAGTTGTTCATTGGCAAATGAAAGTGTTACTGTTGTGAAGATTATTCTTATTTCTAATACTGATTCCATGAACTGAGCTACTGGCTGGAAAAAGAGATATATTATTTATGGCAAATTACATTCAGAAATAAGTATTTGTGAAGCAGTAGTTAGTATCCCCATTCCTAGAACAGGGCCCTGCGGGTTATTCTTGGTTTTACCACACAAATAATTCATGTTACACAATTTTGAACTTGAATCCTTGAGTTGCCCCAAAAAATGATGCTGTTTTACGTGGAATGAAAGTAACATTTCTATTTTTATGTCACCTATGTCTGTCAACATCTGTATTGCAAATAAAGATTTGCTTTCATAACTCTGTAGACTTAGCAATAAAGATCTCACTTCTACTATTACAAATCTTCTGCCTAGAAGCCTTTTTTCACTCTGTAACTGCCTTTGCCCTTAAGTTGCTGGTGTTTCAGATACATGTGGAATGTTCAGACTGTATTTCACAGGCCATGTGCTACACAGTGATTAGTGAGAGAAACTGGAACTCAAATGATGTGGGAATCACAGTGCAGCCAGTTCACTAGAGGAGACAGCTAGCAAACAAATACAGAAATGAATTATGGAGCACAAGAGAAGAAACACTAGCAGCTCACAAAACAAAAATTATTCGATGTGAGATCAAAGCCTCTCCCCATGACATCTCCATATAAAACATTCTTGGTAAACTTGGAACGTCAAATCTAGACAAAATCTTGTGCACAGGACAAAATGTTCATTAGGAACAACTGACTGTTGTGGCTACTGTTGTGGTGACCATTATAACCCATGTTGTTGTTGTGGTCTTCAGTCCTGAGACTGGTTTGATGCAGCTCTCCATGCTACTCTATCCTGTGCAAGCTTTTTCATCTCCCAGTACCTACTGCAACCTACATCCTTCTGAATCTGCTTAATGTATTCATCTCTTGGTCTCCCTCTACGATTTTTACCCTCCACACTGCCCTCCAATACTAAATTGGTGATCCCTTGATGCCTCAGAACATGTCCTACCAACCGATCCCTTCTTCTGGTCAAGTTGTGCCACAAACTTCTCTTCTCCCCAATCCTATTCAATACTTCCTCATTAGTTATGTGATCTACCCATCTAATCTTCAGCATTCTTCTGTAGCACCACATTTCGAAAGCTTCTATTCTCTTCTTGTCCAAACTATTTATCGTCCATGTTTCACTTCCATACATGGCTACACTCCATACAAATACTTTCAGAAATGACTTCCTGACACTTAAATCTATACTCGATGTTAACAAATTTCTCTTCTTCAGAAACGCTTTCCTTGTCATTGCCAGTCTACATTTTATATCCTCTCTACTTTGACCATCATCAGTTATTTTGCTCCCCAAATAGCAAAACTCCTTTACTACTTTAAGTGTCTCATTTCCTAATCTAATTCCTTCAGCATCACCCGACTTAATTAGACTACATTCCATTATCCTTGTTTTGCTTTTGTTGATGTCCATCTCATATCCTCCTCTCAAGACACTGTCCATTCCATTCAACTGCTCTTCCAAGTCCTTTGCTGTCTCTGAGAGAATTACAATGTCATCGGTGAACCTCAAAGTTTTTATTTCTTCTCCATGAATTTTAATACCTACTCTGAATTTTTCTTTTGTTTTGTTTACTGCTTGCTCAATATACAGATTGAACAACATCGGGGAGAGGCTACAACCCTGTCTTACTCCCTTCCCAACCACTGCTTCTCTTCCATGTCCCGCGACTCTTATAACTGCCATCTGGTTTCTGTACAAATTGTAAATAGCCATTCGCTCCCTGTATTTTACCCCTGCCACCTTTAGAATTTGAAAGAGAGTATTCCAGTCAACATTGTCAAAAGCTTTCTCTAAGTCTACAAATGCTAGAAACGTAGGTTTGCCTTTCCTTAATCTTTCTTCTAAGATAAGTCGTAAGGTCAGTACTGCCTCACGTGTTCCAGTGTTTCTACGGAATCCAAACTGATCTTCCCCGAGGTTGACTTCTACTAGTTTTTCCATTCGTCTGTAAAGAATTCGTGTTAGTATTTTGCAGCTGTGACATATTAAACTGATAGTTTGGTAATTTTCACATCTGTCAACACCTGCTTTCTTTGGGATTGGAATTATTATATTCTTCTTGAAGTCTGAGGATATTTCGCCTGTTTCATACATCTTGCTCACCAAATGGTAGAGTTTTGTCAGGACTGGCTCTCCCAAGGCCGTCAGTAGTTCCAATGGAATGTTGTCTACTCCGGGGGCCTTGTTTCGACTCAGGTCTTTCAGTGCTCTGTCAAACTCTTCATGCAGTATCATATCTCCCATTTCATCTTCATCTACATCCTCTTCCATTTCCATAATATTGTCCTCAAGTACATCGCCCTTGTATAGACCCTCTATATACTCCTTCCACCTTTCTGCTTTCCCTTCTTTGCTTAGAACTGGGTTTCCATCTGAGCTCTTGATATTCATACAAGTCGTTCTCATATCTCCAAAGGTCTCTTTAATTTTCCTGTAGGCAGTATCTATCTTACCCCTAGTGAGATAGGCCTCTACATCCTTACATTTGTCCTCTAGCCATCCCTGCTTAGCCATTTTGCACTTCCTGTCGATCTCATTTTTGAGACGTTTGTATTCCTTTTTGCCTGCTTCATTTACTCCATTTTTATATTTTCTCCTTTCATCAATTAAATTCAATATTTCTTCTGCTACCCAAGGATTTCTATTAGCCCTCGTCTTTTTACCTACTTGATCCTCTGCTGCCTTCACTACTTCATCCCTCAAAGCTACCCATTCTTCTTCTACTGTATTTCTTTCCCCCATTCCTGTCAAAGCAGCTTGTAATTGGTTGGCATACATCTTCATTACATCATAGTGCCAGGTGTTGCATCTACCAGTGCAGATATGGAAACAGTCTCTGACAGTATGACACAATGATGACTATGCTGACCAATCACAAGCCATCTGTGGACTTAAATGGTCACAAAAACTGCAGAAATGACAGTCAGTTGTGAGCACTTGTTCCTCCAAAACTGTGCTGTAGCCAAGAATTTAGTGTTCACATGAGTAGTATGTAAGAAAAAGCCACTGGCTGTTATACACTTATGACATGAATATAGATTAGTTTAGATTTACTTTCATTTCAACTGATCTGTAGTGAGGAGGCCTTCCAGGATGTACAACATGTCAGAAAAAACAATAATATATGACAAATATTTACAACTGAAACAAATACCATAAGCTAATGTACCTTCCACAGGTCTCAAGTGGAATGATTGTTTCACAAACAAAATATCAATGGAGTAGAAGGAGCTGGCCATCAATACATCCTTTAGGCTTCTCTTAAACTGAATTTCGTTGGTTGTTAAGCACTTTATGGCTGCTGGCAAGTTATTGAAAATGTGCATTCCTGAATAACGAACACCTTTTTATACAAGAGTAAGTGACTTTAAATCCTTGTGAAGATTATTCCTATTTCCAGTACTGATTCCATGAACTTAGCTGTTGGTTTGTTAAAGTGATATATTTTTAATGACAAATTTCATTAAGGAATAAATATATTGGGAAGCAATAACTCGTAATGCACGTTTTTGTGCAAGGGCCTAGTGGCCTGATGATATTTTTTTTACTAGTATCCTTGTATCTTATCATCACTTCAATTAAAAATCAGTATTCATTCCTAGAACTTTTATGTTTGTTCCAGAATATGTGGCAGTACTATCTAAAGTTAACTTAAGTGTTCTTTGAAAGATCCTTTCCCTTTCTGTCAAGTTCATTTCTTTATTTTACATGTCCAGGACATGAAATTATTACAGTTCTGTTGAGCATTGATAACATACAAAGATTAATTTCATAGAAATTTCAGAAATAATTCAATAAAGACAGGAAGTAACAACAATAAAATTACAAGGATTTATATTCAACAAGAATTTATTAAATACAAACACCAAGACAAACAAACAAAAAAATGAATAAACAAACAGCAAGATAATTCTCTTCATATTCTGTGGAGAGCACAGTATTTGAAAGTTTTAACTGCTGTTTTGTTAGCTGCAGAAAAATCATCAATAGTACAGGCATCTGGCAGGTTCCTGCAGACTAGCAGATGCTACTGTGTTGTGCACAACTTCGTACACAATGGTAAGAAAAGGTGGGCTACAGAGTGGTGTGGCAATTGTTGTTATAGGAAAGCGAGACAGGAGCAGAAGTGATTAGTGAACAATTGTACACAGTAAACAGTAAATTTACTTAATTTGTATTTCACCAAGCATACAAAGACTCATAATAAATAATGGAGCAAGAAAAGAAATCCAGCTATCACAATGTCCATGAGGATGAGGCTCTCTGAACTAAAGCATGAATGTTGGTGTCAAAGTCACAACTAGATGGCATCTGCATAGTGTCACATAGTGCAGAGGCTCTAAGTGAGTGGACTGGCTGTCTGCCACTGGCCATCCCATATTGCAGCGGAAGGGGGCGCTCATAGCCCCGTCACTGGAGGCATGGCTCAGGCAAGTTCCCATCTTTCCATCATCCCCTTCAATATATTCTCTCTTCCCATTACCCACCTGGCCTCAACCTCCGCTAATTTCAAGTTGCCACCCTTCATACATCACTTGTCACTCAACAAAATCTTTGCCTCTATACTTCCGCCACGACTGACATCTCTGCCCAAACTCTTTGCCTTACATATGTCTGCTTGTGTTTGTACATGTGCGGATGGATATGTGTGTGTGTGTGTGCAAGTGTATACCTGTCCCATTTTCCCCCTAAGGTAAGTCTTTCTGCTCCTGGGATTGGAATGACTCCTTACCCTCTCCCTTAAAACCCACATCCATTCGTCTTTCCCTCTCCTTCCCTCTTTCCTGATGAAGCAACCGTGGGTTGCAAAAGCTTGATACTTGTGTGTGTGTTTGTGTGTTTTTTATTTTTTGTTATGTCTATCTACCAGTGCTTTCCCGTTTGGTAAGTCACAGCATGTTTTTTAAATATATTTTTCCCATGTGGAAGCTCATTTTAGGTTGACATGGCCTAATAGCCATAACATCTTCACTTGATAATGGCCTAAGGCCGAAATTGCAATCGTGAAATAAAAAAGTGTTACAGTCACTGGCATAAATATGTTGTCTTTTATAAAGTTCTACATGACTGTAAATCCCAGATATAAAAAGAACAGCTTGGGAGCTGAATGCTTGGGCATCCATATCCTAGACACTAGCACTGGAACAGAGTTGGCATCTGAACTAGTCCTACATGTTCTATTGGGGACAAATCTGGGGATCTTGCTGGCCATATGAGAACCCTATACCATCTCACAGACAATTCTACACAACATTCCATGTGTGGATGAGCAATGTCCTGTTGAAAAATGGCACAAAAATAGTGTCACATGTGTGGTAACACATGAAGATGCAAGATGTCTGTGACGTTCCATTGTGCCATTAGAATATCTGCACTCATAACCAGCCAAGATGTGAATTCAAATCCAGTGGCTCCCTACATCATGAATTCAGGAAAAACACCACTTGGCCACCCCAATGCATGGGAAGAATGAAACATCTCCCAGGGTTACTGACATTTAATAGGATTTCATGGTACATTTGAGTTCCCACCTGCCCAGCAGTCCGTGCCAGCACTGCTCAGTCTCTCCAGTGTGTCAGAGGGTGCATGTATTTGCTTGTCAGTAAGCTCAGTGCCTCAACGAGTCATGAAGCCATCTGCTGGCACAGCAAAAGCCAGTCTGGAGTATCCAAAGAAAGCAGCCACATCAACATTGTGCCAGCACCAGTCCTCCATGGGCAGTGGCAGGCAAGA
This sequence comes from Schistocerca americana, assembly GCF_021461395.2. NCBI lineage: Eukaryota > Metazoa > Arthropoda > Insecta > Orthoptera > Acrididae > Schistocerca > Schistocerca americana. The sequence continues at coordinate 892,471,598 of NC_060120.1, forward strand.
ATTGAATCAGTGCCAGGGTCATGATGGTGCACAGTCTGACCTTGCTTATGTTTCATTATTTCTAGCCCAGGGGTTGGTTGCAGACATCTACTGAAGGAGCAGCAGAGGGGGTGGAGTCTGGTATATCATGAAGAAGTAGCAACAACCTGAAACCATCTCCAGGATTCATCAGCAGCAGCAGTTGACAAGATCTTGCGTGCGGAACTGGGCAATGCAGGACATTCTGCTGGGCCTTATTTACCTCCAGCAGTCAGTTGCTGAGGGAGTTAGTCTCTGAGCACCACTGCCTGGTTGGACAGCAGAAGGCTGGCTGTGCAGATCTGCAGCAGAGGTCAGATGGAGTCAGGATATGTGGGTGAAAGTAGACAGATCTTGTATAAGCCAAACAGTCTACTGGAGTCAGAGAGACGGTGTGGTGAAAGCAAAGCAATTGGACTGCAAGCAGTCAGCACAAGGTGTGGCCTGCTTTAACACTAGACATCACTGGGCTGCAGCAGCAATTATTAGTGTTTACCTCTAAATGTCCAGAAGAAACAGCAGATTTAAATCAGGATGGGACTGTGGAAGGAAGTTTTCATTATGATGATAGCCAAGCCTGGCATCAGAGTGATTCTTGATGTTGGTACTTATAATCGTATTGTGCAAGGATCAGTGTGTGGCCAAGATCTGAACTGTCAATACAGAGTGGGGCTGTTGTGCCCACATTGGTAGAACAGTGGCTTATATGATTGTGGCTAAAATGAAAGGCATGCCTAGACTCTGGTGTGCTCAGATTGTATTATATTTGTACCTGATTTGATAAGGTATGGTGTGGCTGTGTGGTATAATTGTATTCTAGTGATAAGCTTTAATGAGTCTGTTGTCAGTCCATGTATCTTCATAGTCAGTTTGTTGTGTCAGTGTAGTTTATGTTGTTCATATGTGTTGTCTGTCTGGTATGTGATTAAGGTGATGGTTGTAGTTGGCTGTTGTTATACCGTCTGGTGAGGCAGCTTTGTTGTTGCAGAGTTATTTCAGCTTCCTCTTTGTAAAGTTAGTTTCATTTGGATGGGCGGCCGAAGTGGCCGAGCGGTTAAAGGCGCTACAGTCTGGAACCGCACGACCGCTACGGTCGCAGGTTCGAATCCTGCCTCGGGCATGGATGTGTGTGATGTCCTTAGGTTAGTTGGGTTTAAGTAGTTCTAAGTTCTAGGGGACTTATGACCACAGCAGTTGAGTCCCATAGTGCTCAGAGCCAGCCATTTGGATGAAGCTATAATTCTAATGAATGATACATATCCATATACATATATCTTTGGCTAAGTTTTATGTTTTTTGGCACCTGTTTGAAGTTTTAATTATTTTGTTTCTGTGATATGAGTAAATATCTTTTATCATATTTATATTGTTATGTCAGAAGTTCACTAATGTGGAAGATTGAGCACAAGTACTTGGCTTGTTTGTTTCTGCAAGTGCTGTGGTGTTGTGAGTTTTGTTATTAAATCAAGTTTCTTAGTTAACAGCAGATACTTACAATACCCCAATCCAAACTCCACTCCCACCAAAACCCTGCACCTCACTGTGCTTTCCTGATTGCCTCATCTTTCCTATCACAAGTCCATAGAAGAATCACTTTCATTTTAGAACAACCTTTTCCCAGTGACCCATAAAAAAGAAACTTCTAACAGCACAACAGTGAAACTCAGTATCTACTATTAGTTGTTGTTATTATTTGGATTGAATTTTCCATGTTTGAAAAAAGTATGGAGGATTTTGTCCATCTTCACACAAAGAGAATGTCACCCATGTTTGCTAGAGATGTAAAGATTATGATTAGATCATGCCTGAAATGAATACATTAAACATGTGACTGAATATCAGTATTTGGAACTTTTAAGTCACCACATTTTATGTTTGTTATGTAATGTCTACTGTGTGAAGATAGAACCACATAGTTTCATGCCAAAATATTTTGTGATAATTTCTTTAGTGACACACATTTTCTTATTATTTTCAGAATAGTACCAGCAGAGTCAGATGATGTATATCCCAAACAGGGTCAAAAAAGATTAGCACTTATTTTCAATCATGAAGAGTTCCTGCAACCATCCAACAGAGAAAGAAGTGGTACACAAGTTGATAGGCAAAGTCTTCAGGAATGCTTCAAGAAATACAACTTTGTTATAGAACCTTTGAAAGATAACATGAAAAAAGCTGAAATTCAAGAAAAATTAAAAGAGGGTAAGTGTATTAGATTAATTATACTTAAAGAATAGCATTTAAATTTAATGTTCTCTGCAGGAAACTGATCACAATGAGTAGCAGTTTCAGTCAGTCATCTTCAGAACACACATAAAAATTTAAAAAATTAAAATTACTCTATAACCTCAATGCAACACATGCAATACAACTGGAGAAAACCAAATGTTTCTGAACTAGACCAAATCTGTTAACCTATATTGCAACCATAAGACATCATTAACATTAGTATTAATTTTGCTGCATCATCTAAAATAGCATAGATGGTTTCAGACACATAGCTGAAGGACCTTGGTAAACTGCAGTGACTTGAACTGGCATCCACAATCAACTGTAATGGTTTGAGGAATTCCAATCCTCAAAAACTGCTAACCATACACCAGTTGGGTGGTGAACATTGAATATATGTATGGGTAATTTGTCAACAAGAAATAATTCCCATAGAAAAACTGTGGATATGATGATTATTCAGTGTGTTCTTTTTATCATACACACACTAAGTTGTAACAAAACAAAGAAATACAAAGAATATCTAACAAAACTCATATCAATAATAAAGACTCTCTGCTACTTGTTCAGGAACAGATGTCACCACACCAGCCCCCACCCTCCCTCTTAATGTGAGTAACTCATCAGAATAATCATTTTGATCTCTGGAGTCTCCAGGGAGGCTGCACTGTCACAAAGTGTCGTTGGCTCAGGACAGGTTGGTGGAAAAACTGACAGGCCAGTGCTGCAGAGGCTGCTCCTTGTAGAGGTAAGCAGGCTTTAGTCACTCTGTGGAGGCTTTTGTGCCTGCTGTTTTGGCCTATTTTGAAAGTGTTCCATGTTTTGAATTCATACTGTAGGGACCTGTATATGATGAGTGTAATGGTGGGCACATAGTATCATCTCCGAGCTAGGCATGTGATGCTGTAAACAGATCTTTATGGATGAAAACCTTTCTCTCTCCATGCCTCACAGGTGGAGCTGCATGTAAACTTCTCATCCAGAGGTGAACTGCAGTCAAACTCTGTCACTGTTTCTGGAGTGGTCAGCTGGAGTGGTGCTGGTAAAATGAATTCAACTGGCACACACAACTGCTCATCATATACCAATAGGGTGTTGAACATTTCAGATCCTCATTTACTGTTGTGCAGAGGCCTAACAATATCAGTGGCAAAGCATGCATCCACACTGATGTGTATCACATCAGTGCTGCATTTAGCATGTGATGTAGCTTCCCCACCATTCCATTATAGAAGGGTGGTAGCTATTGTTGCAAAGATGGTTGCAGCCATGTAGCTGAAGTACCTCATTAAACTGCAGTGACTCAAACTGGTATCCACAATCAGTTGTAATGGTTTGAGGAATTCCAAATCTCAAAAACCATGTAAGCAACAACACCTTTGTGGGTGTCTCTGTGGAGAGCTTTGGGTCACCTTATAGAATGATCCAGTACAGTAATCAGGTAGTGATGACCAGTAGAGTAAAGTAATGGCACTGCTTTGTCCACATAAGAGGGGGTGCCCTCCCCCCCCCCCCCCCTCCCCAAAAAAAATAACTATAGATTTTTTGAAAAGCTATAGATTTTCAAATTGTTTACAAAAAATCCTTGTTCCCTCCAAAATACTCTCCATTACAACTGATACATTTGTCCCACTGGTGCTTCCACATTTCAAAATGTTTTTTTAGTGATCTTTAGAAATGGTTGACAGCTTCTCCCTCAGTTTTTTCCTTGTTCTCTTCATTGTTGTCAAATCACATCCTTTCATGTCCCTTTTCGTGTGTGGAAATAGGAAAAAGTTGCATAGACCCATGTCAGGTGAGTAACGTGCGTGGGGCAGCAGAACCATGCCATTTTTAGCCAAAAACTGTCTAAGAGATGGCTGTGTGTGCTGGTGCATTGTCATGGTAAAAGAACCAGACTCCTTTCTGCCACAAATTTAGTCTTTTGTGACAAACACTGTTGTGCAATCATCTTAAAACTTCCAAATAAAAGGTCTGATTGATGGTCTGACCTGAGGGAACAAACTCTGAATCTTGCCATCATAAAACATGAAAGAAGAATGAAACGATGCTAGCAAAAACAACCACAGCAGATGAACAGAACAGGCCAGGTTAACAGCACAGGTGCACTATACACACCTAGTGGCAGAAATGATTACTACACAAGCTCTCCTCATGCAATGCTATTCCAGTTTCTTTTGAGTACCCCCTCATATAAACATGAAAACCTTCCTTTTGGCAATGGAAAATCTGCAGCTGGTATGAAGGTATGTCAGCTGACTTTTCTGCATTACCAGTGGAGGCAGGAGCATGCTAAGCTCAGCAGTACCTCTGGATTCCTGGACACAGCAACTTGCTTGCAAATAATTTTAGTATTGCCTGGATGAGCCAAATTATGCAGTGCTCAAAAAACTATGTGCCAAGATTCTGAGGGGACTGTACTGGCATTGTTTGTCCCAGTATTTGTCACATCAGGTACTCATGGCACAATCTGAGAAAGAAATATGTTGCACCTGCAGGACCATGTGTTCACTTTGGAGTAAGTCATGTGGTACTGTGTCCTCTTGTTGCTTGGTTGCTCTATCAACACAGGGGTCTGCTTGGAGGCTGATGCTGTTTCGTGGCAAGCAGTCTGTGACAATGATGTTTCTACATGAATTTTGCCACAAATTGGTTGTAAACTAGGCTATATATTCTGCTTGTTTACAACACTGCTATGGTGAGCCATGAACCATTGCACATAGGAAAAAACAAGTTAGTGGTTTGTGGTCAGTAAAAATTACAAATTGTCTTCTTTTCACAAAGAATCAAAAATGTTTAATGGTCATGTAGATCACCAGCAATTCTTAATCAGTAGCAGTCCCTTTCTTCTGCTGTGGCATAAGGCTCTTCGAGTTGACAAACATTGCTCTCAAGATGCCTCTTACTATTACAGTACCTGCATTTTGATATAATTATTACAAAATTTTACTTTAATAATTTGATGTTGCAACACCTATTGTAATATTACCTACTAGTAACAAATTAGAAAAGGTAAAAATATTTCTGTCCAATTTAACAATATGTAGTTGTATTCATTTATATATGAGGCACCTGTGTACTTCACAAACAGAACTGATCAGTTACAACTGAACAAGCTGAATCACAACATAGGTCCCATGTGTTGTGTACCGATTTGCATTTTAATATACAAGTGTTTATTATACCATTCATTTGAAAACTGACCCTCTCTAGTTACCAAACCAATCCACTACACCAGGTCATGTCTGTTAGCATCTTAACCCTTTAACTGCTGTGGATGTGTTAATGCACACACCTTTGTACCTGTCCCTGTGTGCTCTGAACATGATTACACATGCCACAAGTCCTTCTACCTGGTACTCTGAACATGTCTATGCATAGAAACATTCAGATTACCAGGCAGAAGGACTGGTGGCACATGTAAACACATTCAGAGCACACAGGGACAGTACAAAGGTGAGCACGTTAACACGTCTAGAGCAGTTAAAGGGTTAATATATCAGTAACTTTAATTATTTTTCTTGTACTTTGTTCATTGTAAGTTTTGGCCTCTTTTCACAGATATATCTGGATAATACATTTGTTGCAATGAATTTGATGCCTCATCTGTTATCATTTACTCAGTTTCCTCTTTATCAACTGTAGTGTTTTGTACAAAATTTTCTTGAATTCAAAGTCTTTGACATTGTGATGTATCAAGCAGGCTTTGCAGTAGAATGTTAATTGTAGTGTCATTCCTATTATTCATGTCGACACACTTTCTGCATTTGTCCTTGTGAATTAGTGTTATTCAAATTAGTTAATCTTTATTTGTGCTGAATGTGTTTAGCACTTATTAACTTAATACTCAGTTTCATTTTACATATTAGATTGCTATTGTTATAAATTCTGAAAAGATTGCATAATGTATTTGTTGTTTGGTACAACTTACTTAATGTCACTCTGGTAGTCAAATCCAATTACATACCCAACTGCCCTTTTAGTAGATATTTAGAATACACATTTCATTATCACTTGTATTCATTCCCCACAGGAGTGTTTCTTTTGACAGCACACTGACTCAGAATTAACTCCCACAGTTAGAAAAGAATTAAAAGCCTCTAACCTGTAAGCTTGAATGTTTTAGCAATAAATAAATACTATTTATTAGAAATAACATCCTTACATTCTGATGAGGAAGTCAAAAATATTTATAAGTTAATTCAATACTTATTGTAGTTCAGATGTTTATGTATTTGTGTGTGTTAACAGTTGCGGAGAGAGATCATTCTGATACTGACTGCCTTGCTGTGGCTGTGCTCACACATGGGAATGATAGAGGAGGTCTGGCCGCTTATGATGACTGGTACACTGAAGAAGAATTGATTGGATCTTTCACATCGAATAAATGCCTTTCACTTACAGGAAAGCCGAAATTATTTTTTATTCAGGTAATAGAGCTCTTATATTGGAAGACATATGATATATAATTCTGCAGGAAATAAAAGTGTTCAAAATAATGATGTTAAGATCACTATGACTTTGAAATGCCACTGAACTGAATTTGATTTTTGTTGGTCCCAGAAATCCCACTGTGTGTTGTTACACATAGATATGTCACAAGTCATAATTATCATTTACGTGAATATTACAACTAACTCATAACAATAAAAACAACTATTACCTTTGTAGAATCAATAAGTCATTTAAAAACTTACGGAATTTAACGAAACATTTAATTTGGTTATTTTAATTCATTATCATAAAAATTATAACAATAAAACATTTAACTTGGTTATGAAAAGGAAAGTTGCCACTTACCATATAGCGGAAATGCTGAGTTGCAGACAGGTGCAGCAAAAAGACTGTCACAAATAAAGCTTTTGGCCCATAGTCCTTTGTCAAAAATAGATCTCACACACACACACACACACACACACACACACACACACACACACACACACATGCAACTCACCCACTCACATGACCACTGTCTGTTGAAGCCAGACTGAGAGCAGCAATGCACGATGGAAGATGCAAGCGGGTGGTGGGGTAAGGAGGAGGCTAAAGAGCGCATCATTTATGACGGCGGCCGAGTTTAGGTTCGTTCTGTGCATCTGATGTCACAAAACACAGTCAGCCAATTAACAGAGAACGACGTTGCCAGAGCTCGACTGCAGTGCAGAGCACGGACAAGTGTCTTCAGTTTTAGAAACGTTCACTCATAAATAAAGTAATTGAACAAAAGCAATGTCTTGATAGCAGACTTTCTTTTATAGAAAGTTTGGAAAAAGCATTCTTTATACCAATTGCTTCATATTCTATTAATTAATTAAACCAAACAAGCAATAAGCCTCCTAATTCAGGTGATAGCAAGGAAAGGTGTTTGTATCATTCTCACTAACCACTTTTGCGTACTAAAGAACAGTGGTAATTGTTATTTACTATTGTACTTCAACGAAACGTGAGTAATTCATAGTCATACCAACAGTGTTTGTCGGTATTTTGTGTGACATTTTAAAGTCCTCCAGGAGATGTGTTAAATGACGAGCTGCATTAGCGTAATGGTTAAAGTGTATGACTGCTAAGCGAAAGGTTTTGAGTTAGCCGGCACGGTAACTCAGTGTGTTCGGTCAGAGGGTTAGCTGCCCTCTGTAATAAAAAACTGAGTTAATGGATCAACAACGAACGAAATTTCTAGTGGCAACTAAAGTCAACCACATGGAAAGTATACGCTATGGACTTTTACCTCTGCAAACTCTTCAAAATTTCGTGCAATGGTTCACTACATCTAATGCTGCACAATAACTGCGTTGAACATCGAAACAAAATTAAGTCATTTATGGGGGGAAGGTATCAGTCAAGAAGATGTGTAAAAATCAAATTTTTGGGCCAAATAGTTTTTATGAAATTGAATGATAAAGTGTCAAAGCAGTCGAAACACCATGTGTCTGCACAGGTGAGCAATGCAATGATGACAAAATCACGCACATCGCGCAATGCGGGGAGCACGTCTCTGTAGCAGCGAAAGGGTTAATGTGGCCATGGTGGCTTTACTTCATCAACTGCACATTCCCCCCTAAACGTAAGTTTGCGAACTATACTATGGCGCTGCTTCTCTTGGCGTGTACAACTGGCTATGCAGCAATCTCCCGCATCTGGGCGGGCTTGCGCGAACCGCCAAGATAGAAGAATTGAACTATAGGGCAGGGAGATGGAGGGGGAGGAGGAGAGGGAGAGGGAGGAATAGCAGGGTAGTGGTTGGCGATGGTAAAGTGCTGCTTCTGGGAGCTTTCAGGAATGAGGTGGAGAGAGGGTAGGGCAGCTAGGTGCAGTTGGCAGGTTAGACAGAGTGAGGGGGAGGGGGGGCTGGGGGGGAGGGGGGGGGGGGTTAGTGGAAAAGGACAGAAGTAAAAAGACTGAGGGCTATGTAATGCTGGAATGAGAACTGGGAAGGGACTAGATTGGCAAGGGCAATGACTAATGAAAATTGAAGCCAGGAGGCAGGAGGGTTATGGGAACATAGGATATGTTGCAGGGAGAGTTCCCACCTGCACAATTCAGAAAAGCTGGTGTTTTTAGGAAGGATCCAGATAGTACAGGCTATGAAGCAGTCATTGAAATGAAGAATGTCATGTTGGGCAGCCTGCTCAGCAACTGGGCCACAGTTTTGTTGGTGGGCATTCATGTGGACAGATAGCTTGTTGGTTGTCATACCCCTGTAGAATGCAGGTTAACTTGAAGATCACATGGTTGGTGTCACTGGTAGCCCTGACTTTGATGGGATCAGTGATGCCTGTGACCTGACTGGAGTTGCTGGTGATGGGGGGGATGAACTGGACAGGTCTTGCATCTAGGTCTGTTACAAGGAGCCATCAGCCAAGGGGTTGAGAGCAGGGGTTGTGGGGAATGGATGAGGATATTGCGTAGGTTCAATGGGCAGCAGAATGCCACTGTGAGAGGGGTGGGAAGGATAGTGGGTAGGACATTCCTCATTTCAGAGCATGATGAGAGGTAGTCGAAACCCTGGTGGAGGATGTGATTCAGTTGCTCCAGTCCCAGGTGGTACTGAGTCAGAAGGGAAACGATCCTCTGTGACCAGACAGTGGGACTTTGGGAGATGATGGATGACTGGAGAGATAAGGTACTGGAGATTTGTTTTTCTACAAGGTTGGGAGGGTCTGTGCAGGCCTCAGTGAGACCCTTGGTATATTTTGAGAGGGACCGCTTGTCACTACAGATGCGGTGTCCATGGGTGGGTAGGTTGTATGGAACAGACTTCTTTGTGTGGAATGGGTGGCAACTGGTAGGTGGTAGGTTTTATGTGGACTGAGGTACTGATGTAGTCATCTTTGAAGTGAAGATCAACCTTGAGGAAGGTGGCTTCTTGGGTTGAGGAGGACCAGGTGAAGTGAATAGGAGAGAAGGTATTGAGGTTCTGGAGGAACATAGTTAGGGTGGCCTCCCCCTCAATCTAGATCATGAAAATGTCATCAATTAATCTGAACCAGGTGAGGGGTATGGGATTCTGAGTATTTAGGAAGGATTGCTCTAGATGGCCCATGTATAGGTTGGCATAGGATGGTGTCATGTTGGTGCCCATAGCCATACCCTGGATTTGTTTGTTGGGCCATGTCCTACGTGAGTGACAGAAGCAAGTGACAGCGAGCAACTTCTGGATATGCAACACTCCAGCAACAAGCATCATCATCGGGCAAAAAGCTCAGGTGCCCTGCTTGCGAGCGACCAAGTCAAGCTACAAGATGGCTGCTTAGAGCCAACCAGCTGTTTCTATAAAATGGCATCCCTAAACTGTAGAATACTGTAGCTGGAGAGTAAGGCTACTGAGTTAGGTTTACTTAAGAAAATAAAGCAAAAAGGAATGCTGTACATGAAATTTACAAAGGGAGGAATCTCCATGGAGAATTTCATAAATATCATCAACTATGAAGATCACCAGATAAATTCTTCGAATACACGTGAATGAGCAGAGGAGCATTTGACTATCTCATTAATAAATTAAATATGAATATTTTTTTACATGATCAACAACTTTTAACAGCCGATAAATGTGGAGCAATGACTACTACATGACTGACTACGCTAAATACAAATATATGTTCATGGATTGATTCTGGTTAAAAGCTAGCCGTGATGCAGGAGTAGCATATACAGTTCATGATCACATGTTATGGCCAGGTCCTGGGTTTAACTCTGGATCATTTTTGTATTTTTACTGACGCAGTTACAATTCTGTATACTAAGTTTTGTGTACACTGTTTACACTGCATTGCTAAGTATATTTTCAAGGTCTTGCCAAAGAACTTGATCTTCACATCTGTCCCAGTATATCACACACATTTAATTCCTAATGAATTACAATGAACCAAGAAATTTTACAGATATTTGATGTTGTGAACGTAATTCATCAGCAGTCAATGTTAAGGCCAAGTGTTTCAATTACTCTAAATAGTCTGTAAAAGTAAAGCTCACAAAATTTTTGAAAAGAAAGTCAAACGTTTTGTTTAATGATTTGTCGAAAGGTATGAAATAAAAAATATTAGGAAAACATTTGGTGCACTTCATTTTCTGTTCATGATTTAGAGCATCATTCAAAGGCATGTAGAATGTTTCTCTGATCTACTTATTTCTTTAACACAAATCATTTCATAAAATATTTGACTGATTTCTTTCATTTTTTAATTTCAAGTTTTATTCAAAAAGCATGATCTTAAACTGACTCTTCATTTGCCTTCCTAATGTACTTGATTCAAAGGAAGCCTTTTTGACATTTAAATACCACAAAAATGTATCTTTTATGTGCAAAATAGCTAGGTCTGGAACAGATGAAATTTTTGACACTTAATTTAGAACAGCTTTTTGTGAAATATTTCAATTTTTCCTCAGCTTATTAATTAAGTTTTCATTAATTACCCTGATTAATTTCAAGCAGTTAAATATTTTCATGCCAAACTAGACCTCACGTTGGTCACTTTGATACCCCGTGTACCTGTTTCTCTCCCTTTGTTTGGCTATGAAAATTTGGACAAAACCTCATGGTGTAAGTTATAGGGAGTCTTGTTTTTGCTCTGCTCACACATTTATGAAAACATATTGAGTGTTAATCATATGATAAAATAGTCCTTCCTGCATGCTGTCATTTCCAAAATTCATCATTTTGCTATCTTGAACCTTTTATGAAATACGACGATTTTTACCACTTGCTTCCTGAAATACAGGAAGGGTTCAGACGCGCCATGAGCGACCCACCCACAGATATAACAACCAATATCTCAAGAATGAAAAGAGATATCATTCCAGTCTCAACTTTAAATACAATTTAGATATAATGGTTACATTTCATACCCAACTATGTATGGCCTTAAATGAACTATACAAAAAGTCTACACAGTGTGATTTTACCTCTTCAAATTCTTAAAAATTTTGTGCAGCCATGTACTCAATTTCATGCAGCACAGTAACTATGACAAATAATGAAAATAAATTCAGATCTTTATCGTTTAAAGAGATCAAGCTATAGGTTGCGGAAGAATCAAATTCTTTCACCAAATTGTTTTCTTAAAATCTGATGTTAAGTAATTCATAGCTACTGTCATAGCTTTGCTGAGAAGACACATGGCTGTTGCTCTCTGTTGCATGTGCTGCAGTGACGAGATTCAAACATGTTTGAATTCAAGCATTGCCAGTTGCAGCAGGAGGCAGTCAGTGACACAGACATCACTTACATAGGACACATCCGTAACTACAAATACGGTCGTGTTTTGTCGCCTGAAGCTGCTGCGCGCTGTCACTCGCTTCTGTCGCTCACATAGGACATGGCCTAGGTAGTGCCTTCAAAGGAGAAGTATTTGTGGATGAGGATATTGTTGGTTGTGGCAGCTAGGAATAAGATTGTTGGTTGGGAATGTGTTGGGCATTGGGAAAGTAAATGTTCAATAGCAGTTAGGCCATGGGCATTAAGGATGTTAGTGTAAAGGGAGGTGGCATCAATACTGATGAGCAGTGCACCATGTGGTAAAGGAACAGGAACTGTGGAGAGTTGGTGGAGGAAATGGTTGGTATCATTTATATAGGAAGGTAGGTTGCAGGCAATAGGCTGAAGTTGTTGATCTACAAGAGCAGAGATTCTCTCAGTGCGGCCACAGTAATCGGCCACAATGGTGCATCCTGGGTGGTTGGGTTTATGGACTTTAGGAAGCATGTAGAACGTAGGAGTGCGGGGAGTGGTAGGGGTGAGGAGGGAGATGGACTCTGGGCAGCGGTTCTGGGATGGGCCTAAGAATTTGAGAAAAGATTTGAGATCTGGCTGCCACCCTTCCTTCCACAATGACTACCATCTGTTCCAATTCCATCAGTCCTTAACCATCACTAGGAACAAGAAACAAGAGTAGTAGTAGTAAACTGGTAGTTCCAGTCATTACTCATTACTGGAGCACTTAGAGTAGCACAGACCAATATACTTGGAACAGGCCAATCAAGGTGGTCCCACAGAGTCTCAATTGGGCTTAAATCAGATGAGTGTGGTGACCAGCGGAGTATAGAAAACTTATTCCAGTGCTCTTCAAACTATGTATGTACACTGCGAGCTGTGTGACACATTGAATTGCTCTGCTGGTAGGTGCCATCATGCTGAAGAAAAACAAACTGCATGTGGAGGTAGATATGGTCCACAAGGGTAGATGCAAACTTGTGTTGATCCATTGTGCCTTCCAGAATGATGAGCTCATGAAGCGAATGCCACAAAAACATTCCTCAGACCATTGAGCACCCTCCCCCAGCTTACACCTCTCTGATGGTCCATCACTCATGAAACGTGATTCATCTGGAAAGGCCACAAGTCACCACTCAGTGGATGTCCAGTTGTCGTATAGGTGTGCAAATTCCAACCTTTGTTGCTGATGAACAGCTGTCAGTACTGGTGCATGAAACAGGTGCCTCCAGCAGAGGCCCATTCTCAGCAATGTTCACTGAATGGTCATTGAGGGGACTTTGTAGGTAATCCCTTGGTTTATCTGGTCAGTCAGTTGCTCAACAGCTGCAAGTATATTTGCCAGTCCCCATCAACACAGCTGTAATTCAGCCCTGTCATCTATGGCCCTTGGTGCACCATAGCTGCCTTGGCACCAGTTTTGGATAGCACCATTTTACCATTTAACTGTTGTAGCCATGGTAGCGCTTGAACAGATTACAAAGTTAGCGATTTCAGAAATGATTCCACTCTTGATCTGAAAGTAAATGATGCTCCATTTCAACATTACGACAACAACTGCACTGTTTCCACTTCACCGTGAAATGCTTTATATACCCTCCATTGCTGGTGCTACCAAGTGGCATACGTGAGTGGTTATTGGAATTTGACATTGAACATAGGCAGTTGTGACATTAATGTGACTTGACCATGCATATTAATGACTTTCCAGGAAATATCATGGATGGAAACAAAATTGTGTTTGGTGAAAACAACAATATAATAATCATGGATAAGATATGAGAGCTAATGCTGTATGAAGCTGATTACATGCTAAAATATGTACACAAATACTCAAAGGAGAATAAAGTAACACTTAAAATAAAAAAGAGAAACAGTGTGACTTTCTACATGAACAAAAATAATAACAATATTAAATTAAATTTAAATAGTGACTCAGTAAGTTGCATTAAGTAACAGAAAATTTTTGGGAATAGCTATAGACAACCTACTGAAGGAGTGAAAACATACAATATAGATAGTAAAAAGCATTCCGCCTCATGCTATGCTCTAAGGATAATAGGATTAGTGTGTAGTAGTAACTGCCTTAAAGTAACTCACTGTGCATATGTTCAGTCAGTCATTAGATATGCTATGTTTCTGGGCTTAATATAAAGTAATAAATAATAGAAGCAGAGGAGCAGAAAAGAAAGAGAAGTGGCTTTTTTATAGTCACTACTTTTCTAGTACTATAAAAATAAAAGTAAAAGAATAATCTAGAAGTTATCTGCATAATTGACCAAGTGAACAGATTAGCACTTATCACTGAGACCAGCACAGAACCTTTGGTTATTAAAGTTCAAGTTCAGAATTTATTTGAGAACTGATGAAGGCTTATATAACCATTACATCTAGAACTTAATTGAAGTATTTTGTACATAAAATTAAATACTGGTTGAATATCAATACGTTTGGATCAAAGGAGACTACTCACCAAAACGCAGAAGTGTTGAGTTGTCCACAGGTGCACACAAAAAGAAAGAAAACTTAAAAGCTTCCCCACACACACATGCAACTCTGTCCCTACATAGCACCAGCTGAATGCATAATGCCAGTGCTGAATTTTGGCTGGTGAACTAGGTTGGTGTGGAGTTTGTATCAGGTGGGGTGTATAGAATGAGAGAGAAGCAGGAGGTAGGGACAAGAATTGGTGTGAGTGGCTTGTGGCTCAGAGGGAGGCGGCTGGAGGGAGCGGTGGCTGGTGCGTGGTTGTCAGAGCCATCGGGAAGCTGTGCTGACTGAAGGTGATGTGGGGACATGAATTGGGAGAGGGTGACAGGACAGGAAAAGGGAAAATTGTTGGGTGGAGAGTGTGGTGACAGTGGATCATCAGGAATTGAGACAAGAATGATTATGGAAGCAAAGAATGTGTTGCAAGGATAACACCCAACTGTATTGTTTTGAGAAGCTAGTAATGGAGGGAAGGAACCAGATGGCCCTGGTTGTGCCAGCAGGTGGTCAACTTTGTTCTTGACAAAAGTTTGACAGTGACCACTCATCCTGGTTGGTGGCACACTGACATAAAAAGCTGCGCAGTGTTTGCAGCTGAGTTTATCTTTTACATGGATGCTTTCACACATGGCCCAGCCTCTGATGGGGTAGGATAAGTCTGTGAGAGGACTGGAGTAGGAAGCACTGGCTGGGTGGATTGGACAGATCTTGCACATTGGTCTTCTGCAGGCGTATGATTCCTGTGGCAAGGGCTTGGGAGTGGGAGTGCCATAGGAATGGACTACCATGTTGTGTAGGTTGGGTGAGTGATAGAATACTGCTCTAGAAAGAGTGGAAAGGATAGTGGGTAGAACATCCTGCATTACATGGCGTGATGAGAGATAATCAAAGGCTTGATGAAGAAAATGATTCAGTTGTTCTAGTTCTGGGAGATACTGAGTGATGATGGGGCACTCCCTGTAGCTGGTTCTTGGGGTGGTGGGATGATTAGGGGTGTGTGAGGATATGGCATGGGAAATCTTTTTACAGGCTAGGTTTGGTGGATAGTGCCTGTCTGTAAAGGCCTTCATGAGACCTTCATTATACTGGGCAAGGAAGTTCTTATCTCTGCGGATACATTTTCCACAGGTGGCAAGCTGTATGGGAGGGATTTTTTGGTGTGGAAGGAATGGCAGCTGTCAAAATTCAGGTACTGTTGCTGGTTAGTGGGTTTTATGTGGACAGAGGTGTGGATGGAGCTGTCAGAGAGGTGGAGATCAGTGTCTAGGAAGATGGCACATTGTCTTGAGGATGACCACATGAAGTAAATGGAAGAAAAGGTGTTGAGGTTATGAAAGAATGAGGATAGGAAGGTTTCCTCTAGGTGGCCTGTAAACAGTTTGGCATAGGAGGGTGCCATCTGGGTGCCCATTGCTGTGCCATGGATTTGTTCGTATACATTCCCTTCAAATAAAAAGTAGTTGTGTGTCAGGACATAGTTAGTAAGGTGTGTAAAGAGTGAGGTATGGGGTTTGGAGACTGAAGGACATTGGGAGATGTAGTATTCAATAAGGCAAGGCCATGGGCATGAGGGATGTTGGTGTATTGGGAGGTGGCATCTGCTATGGTGCCCAAGGGCACCAGCCACAACACACACAACAGCTGTAACGTGCAAGTCATGGAAAGGAATGCTCATGCAGTCTGTAGCAGCCATGTGGGATTTTCAAGTATACCCCCAGATTGCTAGGAGGTGCATGAGGAGCTGTGGACCACCACGTACCTTGCCAGGTAACAGCAAGAGATCACTAACAATATTAGAAGACCACATCTACATCCAGTCATGAGTTACTAGGTGGTAACATGCCTCTTCCTGGAGAATAGCTATTTAAGGAATCCCAGGGACCACTACAGACAGTTACTGTCAATGAGACGTAGATGATTCATTCGCCAGCTGTTTGCAGTCCTTCAATTAAGCTCTAGTTGATGTGTCATTGGTGAAAACGGTGTAACACCAAAAAGCAGGCTTCTGCATTGGAAAACAGCTCTTTGAATGTTGGTCATTTCAGTTCTTAGTTCTGGCTCCAGGGAGTTATTAGTTGGAGCCAAATCCACAGAACTGTATTTGGTTGGAACCACACAAGAGGCAGAGTTAATTTGTAATTATAAATTGTGATGAACAGAGTTTTTTTATTATTTGATTAAGGGCAATAAAGTAGCCATTGCACTCTTTCTGGGACTCTCTTTCAATTCAGGATAATGGACAGATTTTGTAACATCGACACCAAAAAATTCCACACATACAGTCTGGCCACCCTTGGACAATATATTGTCAGTGATGAGAACTTCCTTGCCCAGTACGCTGAATGTCTCATGAAGGGTTTCACAGACAGGCATTACCCCCTAAACCTAGTCTGTTTCTGTGCCATATCCTACGCACCCGTCATCCTCCCACCACTCCCCAGAATCAGCTATAAAGGAGAGCTCCCTCTTTGCTCAATATTACCGTGGTGTGGAACAAATAAACCATATCTTCATCAGGACTTTGGTTTTCTCTCATCATACCCACCCAACATACACAACATTGTAATCCATTCTTATGCCACTCCCACTCCCAAACCTTGGCACAGGGATCATATCCCTGTGAAAAACCAAGGTTCAAGACCTGTCATATCCACCCATCCAGCACTTCCTCTCATAGGCTTATCCTACTCCACGAGAGACTGGGCCATAAGTGAAAGCAGCCATGTCAAATATAAACTCAGCTGCAAACACTGCACAGCTTTTTATGTCAGTATGACTACCAACCAGCTGTCCACCAGGATGAATGCTCACTGACAAGCTGTTGTCAAGAACAAAGTTGACCTCCCAGTGGCACAACTTGCAGCTGAGTATAACATGCTCATTTCCAATGGCTGCTTCACATCCTGGGCTACCCTCCATCACCAGCTTCTCTGAACTATGTAGATGGAAATTATCCTCACAACACAACCTTTGCTTCCAGATTTTCCTGGACTCATATCCCTGCACCACCTTCATAATGCACTGCTCCCCACTGGCTCTGACAACGCACATCACATGCCTAGCCTGTGTATCTGCCACCACTTCCACCTCCAGTCCTAGCTGGGAAACTGGCTGCCTCCCTCTGAGACACTAGACACCAACCTCTGACCCCTCTCCCAGCCTCCCATCTCTATCTTCCCTTAACCACCCCGCCCAACACAACCCTCACTCCAAACTAGTCCACCTGGCAAAACACACACACCCAACCAGTCCCATGTAGGGGCACAGATGTGTGTATGTGTGCACATGTGGGTGCGTACACACATGTGCATGTGCATGTGCATGTATGTGTGTGAGCACATGTAATTGCGTATGGGGGGGGGGGCGGTGCATGTGTGGGTGGGTGTGAGGGTGGTTAGGTGGATGGGTGGGTTGGTGGATGGGGGACTGGGTTGGCAGGTGGGTGGGTGTGGGTGTTTCCTGTGTATGTCTATACTCTAGCTCAAATAAAGATTTCACCGAAAGTTAGCCTATTTTCTTTCTTTTTTGTGTATGCCCATTGACAACTCAACAATTGAAGGATTTTATGTTATTGTATTTCTGTTTTTATGTTTACTGATATTTAATTTATTTTCATTAATTTTTCATCTCCATTTATGTACTTTTTGATAAGTATACTAGTACTGTTGCAAAAAAACTGAAAAAGAATATTAATCTGTAAATATACTACCCCATCATGTTATGTAAGATGTATGGAATATTCTGCTGCCATCAGTTTTTCCTAGAAGGTACTCACTACATGCAGTGTCAGGCCTAGAAATGGATTATTTATTATAATTATCTTGCCTCTCATGACACTAAAGGAGATATACTGTATATCATTCAAATGTTTGTATCACACACACTTCAGGGAAACAGAATGAGTCAAAGTAAACATTAAGAGATACAATTTGTAGAAACTTAATCTATAATCTATATTAACAATAAATTATACAGCTTAATACAATTTGTACTTACTTCAGCTAAAGGTAACTTATTACATTAGCAGGAAAGCTATTACTTTAAAGAAAACTGAAGCATCTTCAGTTAAATATTGGTTGCTTAATACTCACTTCAGTACATTAGTATTTCTCAAAGAAATTTGATACCTATAAATGTAACAACAGAGACCTTTCTCCAAATCACTTCTACTTACAGCTTTACAATTCCTTGAATCTAGTGACAAGATAATTTACAGTAAGAAAGAATGAGTTATGTTTTTAATTTAATTTTGAGCTGGTTGGGAATTTTAATTTTTTGCTTTATGTTAAATCAGAAAATGCTGAATACCTTAGTATCAGAGAACATAAAGCCACTCTGGACACTAGATAAGGAGGTGAAGTCAATAAGAAACTTATTTTTGTTGTTTTGTGTTGTTATTCTGCAAGTCATGGATCAACAGAAAAAGATTTTTGTTATCAGCAACAAATACCATTAAGCAGTAAATGCACTGGGAATTGAATATCCTTAGGCACACCTGTACAAGATATATGGTTATCTATTAGGAGTGTACAATAAGTAATGCAGCAATCTTTTCTCAGGCAGTTTCAGTTGAAAATATGCAGAATTTGTTATGGGATATCGTGGAATATTCCTGCTTCAGCTCCTATGGTGTCATGAAGTTCCAGTAGGATGTGGCACTGTGCATAGCCTTCAAAATAGCATCTGTAACAGAGGTGCATTTCAAGCAGAAAGTTATCATTGAGTTTCTTTTGTCTGAAAACCAGAGCACCACAGATATTCATAGGTGCTTGCAGAATGTCTATAGAGACCTGGCAGTGAACAAAATCATGGTAAGTTGTTGAGTGAATCCTGTAATCATTGCAACAAGACTGTGCAAACCTGTCTGATCTTCCATTTGCCAGCTGGCCACACAATGCTATGCTGCCCTCAGGAAACTGAAGAAAAGGCTTCAGCTTGTTTGTTACCACAAAAATACAAATGAACTTCTCCTTTTCCATGACAACACAAAGCCTCACAAATGTCTGTGCACCCAAGAGCAGCTCAAAAAATTTCATTGGTCTGTTCTGACATCCTCCCTACAGCCTAGATGTCGCACAGTTCTGCTTCCATCTGTTTGGCCCAATGAACGATACACTCTGTGGGGAACAATGCGTGGATGATGGGGAGGTTATTGATGCAGCAAGACATTGGCTTTGACCTCAACCAGCAAGTACTATCATGTGGGCATACAGGCCCTCCCAGCAAGGTGACATAAGACCATCACACTGAATGGAGAGTATGCTGAAAATAGGGTTCTGTAGCCAAAAGAGTGGCAATAATATGGTGTATTGTAATCCTGAATAAAACCAATCTACTTTCAGAAAAATTGTGTTGCATTACTTTCTGAATGCACTTCATATTTCTCACAATATTCTTAGTGCTCGCTTCAGATGAATCAATTATTCTTATCCTTTAGGTGATTTCCCCACAAGATAGTTCTACAAAACAAAAAGGGGGTGATAATATGTTAAATAAACCAACTCTTTTGTCTTTAAGGAAACACAGTGAGAGAGCGAAACATCCTGAATGGAGGTCCTTCATCATAATGAGGTTTAAAGAATACAATGCAGTTTAGTGAGAGTGACTATCAAAAGCTTTTGTTACAGTAGAAATACTTAAAGTATGTGGCATTTGTGGACATGCAGCATAATGGATTAAATATTATGTGAACATCAGAAATTACAATATGGGGAAACTCCATCAGCAGTAACACAAAAAAAAATCTTTTGTAGTGCAGAAAAGGACTATTTGATCCATTCCCACTAAAGAATAAACTCGGTCTTGCATAACTGCTCTTCAGATGATTCTAGAAAGTGGTTATATGTGACTGATTTTGTTCTTTATTAGTAATGGTCCAAATGTTGACATCCCCATTTATGTATCTATAAACTTCTCAAAAGTAGTTTTGCATCATCATATCTCTCTTTTTTTCCTTAGTAATCTTTTGATCTTAGAATGCTGTTACATACAACTACCCGTGTGATGGCTATAAAAGTAAACCTGCATTCTCTATGTGCTTCAGCAGAGAGTGCAGCATCCCCATACATAAAGGTGACAATGTGGCTTGTGTACACTGTCTGTCTACATGCACTGCAGGACCAGTGCTTGCTTAGACCATTTGCCCATTGTCCTTTTATACAAAGATGTACTTTCTGCAGAAAATGTTACTCATAGACTAAGATTTCCTGCAGAAAGCTCTCTGACCTAAGGTGATCAAGTAATAAAATGTCTGACAAAGAGTCTAAAAGATATTATGAGCAAGAAGAGCATCCAAAAGGTCTATTTAATGCATGACAAATTTTATAGTGTAAATAATTATACAACTACATAATGTTTCTGCTTGGTGGTACTGTGGATACTTACATGAAAGAGTGGTTGTGAATAAGCACATAACAACAGTATCTTATGGTATTAACACCTTACTATGTAAGAACAGAGAAACATTTGTTATAATGCTCCTTATCATATTTTTTCATTATTAATTTTAAATTATGAAGCATTAGCTATATTCTAAGATTTCTTGGTAAGATGCTGCCTTGTTTTACTTTGCAAGTACACACTGTGCATAATTTAGTCAGATGGGAAAAAATTAAAATCAGTCAATGTGGTACTACTCAACAGTCACTACATACAGTGTTATATGCACACCAGATGTTTTGGTGTCATCACTGCAGTGGCACATCAGTAACTATACTTGTGATCGGTCAACAGCACACACTCTGCAGGCTCCACACCGTGAAAAATTGAGCAGATGCACTGATTTCCATTGCAGTTTCCCCAAAAATATTTATAAGCCTTTCTTGGATGTGAGTTTGTGTTTCACTTTTAGCATTTAGCAATTCTGTCTCGGCCCTTCGTATGATACATATGTCAGCGCTGGTAATTTTCTCAAACATTACTCTGCTGCCACCCACCACAAATTTGTTTGTTATTACAGTACTGTACAAGGTAAAAATTACTTATACATATAAAACTCTGAAAGAAATAATCATTTGCCAAACTTATTTGTATAGGGTGTTATCAAGTCTTTGTATCAAACATCTAGGGATGATACATTACATCATGGGGAACAACTTTCTTTAGATTCAAAATTTTGCTGATGCTTCCTGGTGACACTAGGCATCTTTGGCATTAACTATGCCCCGGACAGGCAGCACAGCATAGGGACCCTGCTTCATGTGCATGGCGTGTGAGTTGCCCATAATCCAGTTGTCTGGTCCACATGAAAGATGTCTTTCTCCATTTAGAGACTTTCATTCCTTAGGTTTTCTTGTTGAAAATCACTCTATCAGTTTACAAGGTAGGTAATATGCAGCTCACCTGGTTAGTAGACACCACTATTTTGGTGAAATCTCATCAACCCAGGGCTGGCAAATACTAAAGGAGACTTAGCATTGCTCAAAAGCATCAACAAACATTTTGACACTAATGAAAGTTGTACCCAATGATGTGATCTGTCACCCTTAGATGTTTGATGCAAAGACAGTATAATGAATATGATGTTTCTCTCTCCCCCCCGAATCATATGCCTTGCTATTGTGAGTTGGTTCATGTTCCTCAACAATGCAGATAGCCATGCTATGCCAGAGTGGTAGGTGTATACAGGTCAGACTAACATATGGTTTGTGCAGAGAGGTTGCAGCTTAGTCAGTAGTTACAGGGATAAAAGTCTTTGACAATATAATGCAATAGGATAGATAAAAAAAATCTACTCACCAAGTGGTGCTAGGAGAATGCACATATAAAAAAAGGTTTCAGGTATGCAAGCTTGCAGAGCCAGTGGCTCCTTCTTTCAGCAGAAGGGTTGAAGAGGACGGAAGAGGGGTGAAGGAAAAGAACTGGAGAGGTTAGGAAAAGGGGTTACTGTTGTTATGGTCTTCAGTCTGAAGACAGGTTTGTTGCAGCTTTCCATGGTATTTTTTCCTGGGCAAGCTTCTTGATCTTGGAATTACTACTGCAACTTATATCTCTCTGAATCTGCTTACTGTATTCATCTTTTGGCCTCCCTCTGTGGTCTCAGGAAAAGGAGTGGAGTTCAAAAATTGATTTTTGATGCATCCAGTTACATTATTTTGTCAAGAATCAATTATTTAGGGGTAATAGTCTGGATTACAGATTGACCTGGCTTTGCAATATTAGCCCCAGTAGTGCCTTGCTTGTGGGTGCTGAGGACAGGTAAAAGCAAGGGGAAACTACAGCTATTAAAACATCCTGATCTGATTAAGTAAGTAAAATAGTCCTCCATTGTGATCTCCAGGTGGGGAGTACTCAGGAGATGTTGTCATCAGAAAAAAATTAATCTATTATTCTATGGGTCAGTGAATGTTAGACACCTTAAACTTATTGATAGTTTAAAGAATTTGAAAGGAGAAATGGATTGGTTGAAGGGATGTAGTGAGAATTAGTGAAATGTGGTGCTAGGAAGAACAGAATTTCAGGTCAAGTAAGTAGCCTACAGAGGTATCAACATGAAATCAAATAATGATAATGGAATACCGTAGTTACCAGGGATAAAATACAAGGAGTGAAACGCTATCTATGACCTGCGTATAAAGCAGACTGAATTACAAGAGTTGATGGATATGAAAGGGAGGCAGCTATTGTGAAAAGAGCGAGATAGGGCTGTAGCCTGTGCTGCACATTATTCAATCTGTACAATGTCCAACCAGTAAAGGAAACCAAAGAGATACTTGGAAAGGAATTAAAATTCAGCGAGAATAAAAAACTTTAAGATTTACCAATGAAATTGTAATTCAGTCAGAGATGTCAGGATCAGATGATTAGTTGAATGGTATGGGTGGTGTCTTCAGAAGAGGTTGTCAGATGAACATTAACATAAGTAAAACAAGGCTAACAGAGTGTAGCTTAATTAAATCAGGTAAATGGAAATGCCGTGTGACAAGGGCCTCCAGTCAGGTAGACCATTCGCCTGGTGCAAGTCTGTCGAGTTGACACAACTTTGGCAACTTGTCCGTTGATGGGGATGAAATGATGATGATAAGGACAACACAACACCCAGTCCCTGAGCAGAGAAAATCTCCGACCCAGCCAGGAATCAAACCTGGGCCGTTAGGTATGACATTCCATCGTGCTGACCAATCACCAACCAGAGGTGGACAAAATGAGAAAAACTGCTTATAAATATCATTTCTCAGACTTACACTTGCATAAAAATGTCCTGTCTGTTCATAACTAATTTATTATTCTTTGCATAAAAATGTCCTGTCTGTTCATAACTAATTTATTATTCTTTGCTTTATTTCTCAAGGCATGTAGAGGAGATAAAACATCTGTTGCTGCTGGAACAATTAACATTCAAGCAGATTCCTCTGAATCAAATGTGTTTTCAGTTCCTGAGGAAGCAGATATTTTAGTGTTCTACAGCACATACGAAGGTTTGTAAAATTTTAATTCTGCTAGAGATGTTAAATTATTCTAGTACATGAAATCATAATGACAACATAGAATTAATCAATTTTCAAAAATGTAATGTAAGTGGATAGATAAAAAATCTGCTTACCAAGCAATGGTGGGAGAACACGCTTATAAAAATATTGAAGTTTGCAACCTTTTCGACCCAATGGCTACTTCTTTTGACTGAAGGGGAAGGAAGAGGGGTTCAGGAAAAGGACTGGTGAGGCTTAGGAAAAGGGGTAGAATTTGGAAATGTCACCCAGAACCCCAGATTGGGGGAGTCTTTGCTTTCATCCCATCTGGTATGTCTCCCCTGTTCTGGGATTCTGAGTGACCTTTCTGAACTCTTCCCCTTTTCCTAAATCTCATCAGTCCTTTTCCATCACCCCTCTTCCCCCTTCTTCCAGAGGAAAGAGCCACTAGGCATGAAAGCTTGAAAACTTTAATACTGTGTCTTTTCCAGCTACTGCCTGGTGAGTAGATTTTTTTTATCTATTCTATTACACCATAATGCAGCTCCACAGCATATTGTCAAAAATTTGATTATTCTTGTTGTTCTATTAGGTTATAACTACATAAAAGAGTTTATTGTAATATGACTCACAATATGAGATTGGATCTCGTTTTGCTTAAATCATATTAAATTACAGGGTATATCTGCAGGGACTAAATAGGAAGGAGTTTACAAGGACTAATAGGAAGTATCAGAGAAATGAAGATGTGGAAAGTTTCTAAATATTTTAAAGTAGAATGAAAGATTAAAGTCTAAAACGCCATTGATAAAGTGGTCATTCAAGATAAAGGGAACTAACTCAACTGTAACCAATCATGGTCATAAAAGAAGTCATCCTGATATTAGTTCACATTAAGTTCTTTAGGATAATCACAGTTAACTTAAATCAGTATGGCTGGATGAAATATAACCATTTCTCATCCAATGAATATGGACTAAAAATTTGAATACGTAGAGTAAGTTCCTCAAAATCCCACATTAAGTGAATGAGATACAAAATAAAAAGAATGATAGGACACAACATACACAACTTAGGCGAATCCCATGTTAAGTGAATGAGATACAAAATGAAAAGAATGATAGGACACAACATACACAACTTAGGCGATTATTCACCATAAAAATTCAGTGTTACAAAGTCATGGATCACCTACTCTCAGAGACAGAATTGGAGCGGTAGATGTTAGTGAAGGTCATTGTGTAAATTTACCAAACTGAGCACATAATAAATCTCATAGGTTTTCATGTACACCAGTCTCCGTCTGATGGTTATTATATTCTGTAAAGAGTTAATAATAATTTATCACAACACTGTCAATGTTAATTTTTATTTCATTTACATTTATATCTTTAGACACATAAAGATCAGCAACTCACATAGGCCCTTAGTAACCTACTGAATTTTATCAAGTACAATGCAGATAATTAACATATTCATTCACTCATTGATTGCTAGAGCACCAACGACCATTCCGCAGTGGTAACACTGGTTCCCATCCGATCACTAACATTAAATACTGTCGGGCTGGGCGGGCTGGGCTAGCACTAGGATGGGTGACCATCTGGTTTGCCAAGTGCTATTGGCAAGCGGGGTGCTCTCAGCCCTTGTGAGGCAAACTGAGGAGCTACTTGATTGAGAAGTAATGGCTCCAGTCTCATAAACTGACATACAGCTGGGTGAGCTGTGTGCCGACCACGTGCCCCGCCATATCCGCATCCAGTGACGCATGTGAGCTGAGGATGACATGGCAGCTGGTCAGTACTGTTGGGCCTTCATGGCCTGTTTGTGCAGAGTTTAGTTTTATTGAATGCTAGATGATGACTCATTAACTGAATGAACAAACTGAATAACACAATGACTAATATTATGTTATGGAAAACAATATTTATGATAAAAATTAAACAAATAATAAAAATTAAACAAATATTCATTATTTCCATGTACTGATTACATACTTATGTAATGATCATTAATTACAGAAATACAATTTGTAGTCTCTGTGTTTAACAGTACAGTGACCATTACCCCAGAAGTTGTCTTGAAAACTCTTATGTGAAAGTCTTTTGTACATTTATTTCTCTCTGAAAGTTGTTTTCTAAGTTTAATATATTAATTTCATAGTGCAAAAATTCAAATATAATTTTAATGACAACACTTCTAAGAATCAAGTGTGTTTTAGAATTTCAACTTGCAATGCAATTTAAATATGTCATATCTTGATAATAATTCAAAATGCAAGTTTAACAACGGATAAAGAGGAATATTTAGCACTACTCCTTGGATTCGACTTATGACTTAGGAAACATGCAACAAAAGTCATAAACAACATAGCAACTATAACATGACATTAGTGGCAATATTTTTCAAGTAGACGAAGTCACACAATCACAACCTAACCTAGAACTCAGGCTATACTACAGATCAGTCACAGGTCAAATCCAAGGACTAGTGCCAAATGTTCCTCTTTATCCCTTGTTAAACTTGCTGATTGAGTTATTATTGAGATATGAAATATTTAAATTGCACTGCAGTTTGAGATTCTAAAACACACTCAGTTTTTAGAACCATTGACATTAGAATTCTATTTGACTTTTTGCATTAATTAAATTAATATGTTAAACTTAGAAAGTGACTTTCAGAGAGAAATAAATGCACAAAAGTAGTATTGTCATGAGAGTATATAAGACAAGTGCTACAGTAATGTTCATTGTACTGTTAAACACAGAGACTATAAATCGTATTTCTGTAATTTTTTTGCTTAGATATTCATGGGTTTCACCAACTAACAAACAAACTGTGAAAATATGGACCATAAGGTGATCTGACACAAGCCATTAATATTACATCACTGGTCAAAGCTGACCACACGTACTGAATATTCGTCTTGAACCTCAACAAGATTTAAAGTGCATTGCAACTACTCTCTCATCTAAGCTTTCTGATGATTTATAAACACTTAAGAGGTACTTACTTTTTATAAATATGCATTCTGTAGCAGTTAAGATGGCTGTTCAGCCTCATGCAGAAGTTGTGTTCATTATCAAAGTATATTGAGTAATATTTGTGTTTAAATTGGTTCACAATGCTTTAGTGTGGGATGTTTGCGCATTGAAAATGTAGTTGTAACTGCAGTCTGCTAAATAACCTTTATTCACTTTGCTAATTGTAAGAACATAAATTGAATATTTTAACATTGTGTTACTATACAACTAGAGGTATCAAAGATAGTATTCCATTGTTTATTCTTTAAATTATGAGGTTTATATGCAACAACTAAGTGTGCAAACGTTTAGTGAAGAACATGACACACAGCATCAGTTATTGCACTGCTCAATGCCTCACTGGATTCAGTTTTGAAATACCTGATCAGCACTCTAAAATGTTGTAACAGCCTCCTAGAATTCCATACATATTCCACTATGGATAGAATTCTATCAGTTTGGCCCACATAGATGTTACAAATTTATTACTTAGAATGAAGTCATGTTTGTTGTCATGTTCAGAATGGCCAAAGCTCTTAAAGTTTCTGTTTTTTTGATTAACCATTTCATACATTTTGTGCTACATACTGTCACAGTCTTTTTTTATAATAATTAATTTATCTCTTTTGTATCTTCTTTTATAATCTTTTGTAATAACCAGTTTTTACATTACAGATAATATATTCTGTTTAAAACATCTAAATATGTGGTATGCTTCAATTATGTATTTCATTCAGTTGAATGTTTATCTCCATAATATCTGCTGTTTGGCTTGACCATTACTAACCGTAATTTTTAACCACTTTGCAGAGTGAAAATCTCATTCTGGAAACATCCCCCAGGCTGTGGCAAAGCCATGCCTCCACAGTATCCTTTCTTCCAGGAGTGCTAGTTCTGCAAGTTTTGCAGGAGAGCTTATGTGAAGTTTGGAAGGTAGGAGATGAGGTACTGGCAGAAGTAAAGCTGTGAGCATGGGTCATGAGTCTTGGTCCGGCACACAGTTTTAATCTGCCAGGAAGTTTCATATCAGCACACACTCCACTGCAGAGTGAAAATCTCATTCTGGAAACATTCTCCAGCCATGTCTCTGCAACATCCTTTCTTCCAGGAATGCTAGTTCTGCAAGTTTCGCAGGAGAGCTTCTGTGAAGTTTAGAGTCTAGGAGATGAGGTACTGGTGGAAGTAAAGCTGTGAGGACAGGTCATGAGTCATGCTTGGGTAGCTCAATTGGTAGAGCACTTGCCCTCGAAAGGCAAAGGTCCCGAGTTTTAATCTGCCAGGAAGTTTCAGGTGTAAGAATGTTGGCTCACAGACAGGAACTGTTAAAATTCAAATAAAGTTGAATAAATGCTATAACTGAAGACAAAGTGAGTGAGGAAATGCTAACTGGTCATGATGTCTGTGGTGACTATGTTCTTGATGTATACACAATTAAACCAGCACAGTCAGTCCAAGTGGATTTGGTGACATTATCAGATATACTGCAAGTTTATCATGAGAGATTTAGTCATCAGCACAAACAACACATGAAAAGTGTCAAGAAGCAGATGAACAACAATGTGGGTGGGAGCAAAGAAGAATTCTGTTATGGATGTATAGTGGGAAAAATTCATTGAGTGCCATTAAGTAATCTAACAAGTTGACCAATTGCTACCAGTGAACAAATTCATGCCAATGTAAATGGACTTATGTCTATAAAATTTCTTAGAAAAGCTCGTTACTATGTACATTTTAAAAATGAATTTAGCAAATTTTGTAAAGTTTTGTTACTAAAGCAGAAGAATGAAGCTTGTCCTGACACAGTTTTTAAATGGAACTAAGACAAACTGTCATGTTATCAAATAGTTCAGGTGTATCACATGAGAGGGGGACGGGGAGGGGGAGGGGAAGGGGGAGAGTTCGATTATAAGAAAAAAGTCTCATAAGTACAGGAAAACAGAGGCATAGAGCACAGCCACCCTGCACACCAAACGAAAACTATGTTGCGGTGGTTACTATATCGTGGAGGGTGCACATTCTTTGTTGAACCATAGTAAAATGCCAAAAGAACTGTGGGCAGAAGCAAGCATACTAGTACATAACTTTTGAATCACAGTAGGAAGTACTCTGCTGCAAACAAAACTTCTTATAATCTGTAGTATGGACAAGGATGCTTTTGAGAACATTTCCATATGCAAGTGACTTCACATTTGGCATCTCCTTCCCCCTCCCTTCTCCCCTTTTCCATCATACACTCACCCATGTGAGGTTTTGCTAGTATTTGTTATGTTACATACAATGTATACAAATCTTGCAGTTGTGGGCTCCTGGTGATCCTTTCAGCTTGGTGCCCCAAGCATTCATTACTAATGGTAGTATCTTGTGTATAAAAATCTTACAACTGTAGCACCTTTAGAGCCCCTCTTAGCTTCATGCCATAAGCATCAATGTGTATCACTTGGGTCTTAAACCAGCCTTGGATATGGATGAGCATTAGGCAACTGGTATCATGTGAGAATCTTTGGAACTGATTGTTATGAACATGTGAACAAGATTTTTCATTCAAAGTTTGATGACAAGGCTGTGCTTGAACATATGGCTGGATAAGTAAACGACAGAGACAGCTTTAGGATCTGGGTTTCATCTCAAAGGAAGATTGTACTAAGTCACAATTAAAATTCAAGGTTAAAATTGTATACAGGAGTCCATGATATGCAGGAGGCAGCTACACAGGTAGCAGGGACTGTGTGGCCTGGAATGGGTGGTTTTTTTTTTAGGTTAGAGGGTCTCAGGAAAACACAAAAAGAGCTTCACTCACAAAGGGTGCAGGCTGAATACAGGAAGAATGTAGATACAGGAACCATCAATATAACAGTTGTAAATTCTCATAGCTGTGTTGGGAAAGCACCAGAGCTCCAAGTGCTAATAGTAAGCACTGAAGCTCAAATTGTTATAGATACTGAAAACTGACTACAACCAGAGATGAGCTCAGCCAAAATTTTTGTGAGGAACCTAATGGTGTTCCAAAAGGATAGACTAAGCACAGTTGGCAGTGGTGTGTTTGTTGCTGTTAGTAGTAGTTTATCTTGTCACAAAATTGAAGTAGATAGTTCCTGTAAGTTAGTGTGGGCAGAGGTCATTGTTGGCAACTGGAATAAAATAATAATTGGATCCTTTTTCTGACCTCCTAGTTCAGATAATTCAGATGTACAATTGCTGAAACATTCAAAGAAAACTTGAGTTTGATTTCAAACACGTACCCGACTCCTACAATTACAGTTGGTAGTGACTTTAATTTACCCTTAATATGTTGGCAAAAATATGTTTAATTCTGGAGGTATGCATAGAACATCATCTGAAATTGTGCTATACGCATTCTCTGAAAATTATTTCAAGCAGTTAGTTCATGAGCCCATGCAAATAGTAAACGGTTGTGAAAACACAAGTGACCTCTTAGCAACATATAATCCTGAGTTAATAACGAGCATCAAAATGGATACAGGGATTAGTGAACACAGGATTGTCATAGCAAGATAGAATACTGTAACACCCAAATACTCCAAAAATAAACAAAAAATATACCTTTTCAATAAATGAGATAAAAATTTACTTCATGCTTTCCTGAGAGACAGTCTCCACTCCTTTCAAATTAACAATGTAAGTGTAGACCAGATGCGGCTTGAATTCAAAGAAATGGTATCAGCAGCAGCTTAGAGATTTATGTCAAATAATTATCAAACAACAGATCTGATCCTCCATGGTACACAAAATGGGACAAAACACTATTGCAGAAACAATGAAAAAACCATGCCAAATTTAAACAGATGCAAAATCTCCAAGATTGGTGAACCTTTACAGAATCTCAAAATTTAGAGTGGACTTCAATGCGAGATGCTTATAATAATTTCCATAACAAAACTTTGTCTCAAAACCTGGCAGAAAATCCAAAGAGATGCTGGTCGTTTGTGAAGTTTGCTAGTGGCAAGACACAATCAATGCCTTCTATGCATGATAGCAATGGAGACACTATTGAGGGCAGTGCTGCCATAGCAGAGTTACTAAACACAGCCTTCCAAAAGTCCTTCATCAAAGAAGACGAAATAAATATGCCAGAATTTGAATCATGAACAGCTGCCAACATTAGTAACATAGAAGTAGATATTCACTTAATAAAAGCAAGTCTTCTGGTCCAGACTGTATACCAATTAGGTTCCTTCAGAGTATGCTGATGCAGTAGCTCCAAACTTAACAATCATATACAAACATTCGCTCGATGTACGATTTGTACCCAAAGACTGGAAAGCTGCACAGGTCACACCAATATTCAAGAAATTTAGTAGGAGTAATCCACTAAATTATAGGCCCATATCATTAACATCAATATGCAGCAGGATTTTGGAACATATATTGTGTTCAAACATTATAAATTACCTTGAAGAAAATGGTCTATTGACATACAGTCAACGTGGATTTAAACATCATTCTTATGAAACATAACTAGCTCTTTACTCACATGAAGTGTTCAGTGCTATTGACAAGGGATTTCGAACTGATTCCGCATTTCTGGATTTCCAGAAAGCTTTTCACACTGTATCACTCAAGCAGCTTGTAATGAAATTGCATGCTTATGGAATATCATCTCAGTTGTGTGACTGGATTCGTGATTTCCTGTCTGAGAGGTCACAGTTCATAGTAATTGATTGAAAGTATCAAGTAAATCAGAAGTGATTCCCCAAGGTAGTGTTATAGGCCCTTTGCTGTTCCTTATCTATATAAATGATTTGGGAGACAATCTGAACAGCCATCTTAGGTTGTTTGCAGATGATGCTGTCATTTATTGACTAATAAACTCATCAGAAGATCAAAACAAATTGCAAAATGATTTAGAAAAGCTATCTATATGCTGCAAAAATTGGCAATTGATCCTAAATAATGAAAAGTATGAAGTCATCCACATGAGTGATAGTAGGAATCCGTTAAACTTCGGTACTTCAGTAACCCAATAAATCTATCAAATCTAAAGGCTGTAAATTAAACTGAATACCTAGGAACTACCATTACGAACAACTTAAATTGGAAGGAACACATAGAAAATATTGTGCATAGGCCTAGTCAAAGAATGTGTTTTATTGGCAGGACACTTAGAAAATGTAACAGATCCACTAAGCAGACTGCCTAAACTATGCTTGTCCGTCCTCTTTTAGAATACTGCCGCATGGCCTACTGTAGCTTCATATGCTTTCCTTTGCCTGCTTGGAGTATTCATAACGTTTAGAACTGCTAACTGCTTCAAACGGGACGATTTGGACCCATTGTTTTTCAGACTCTTGCGGGCTTGGGAGAATACGGTACCATTTTTCTGACCGCAGGAGGATTCGGGGTCGTGCCCACACGGAGTGGCCAGGACGTAACACACCACACTGCTCCACGGCCAAAGGCCGACTGTACCAATCCACTAAGGGGACAGATGCACCTCTCTTTGTATCTTTTACAGCTGTTTAACCTGAAGTACGGTCTCGATGGCATCCCTGAAACAACTGTACTAGTCACTGCGTCTCCCGCAAGTGTCTTCCTACTTAACAAAACATAAACCAGAAAGGATTGATGGAGTACATAAAAAAATTCAAAGAAGGGCAGCATGTTTTGTATTATTGCAAAATAGGGGAGAGAGTGTCACTGAAATGATACACGATTTGGGGTAGATGCCATTAAAACAAAGGCATTTTTCATTGCAGTAGAATCTTCTCATGAAATTCCAATCACCAACTTTCTCCTCTGAGTGTGAAAGTATTTTGTTGACACCATGATAAAATAAGGGAAATCAGAGCTTGTACAGAAAGTTAGAGGTGTTCGTTCTTTCTGCACGCTATACGAGTTTGGAACATTAGAGAATTGTGAAAGTGGTTTGATGAACCCTATAACAGGCATTTAAATTTGATTTGCAGAGTGTCCATGTAGATGTAGATGTAGATTCTGCACACCAATGTTACTGAAACTTAAGCTGCTCATTATAAAACTGTTCAACAGAGTCCACCTAATCAGATATCTGATGAGGAAAAAGAATCAGAAAATCTCATCCATGACTAGATGACAGAAGGCTTAAGTGAAGAGGAAAAAGATTAGGATATGATGTCAAGTTCTGGAGAAAGCCAAGTATTAAGTGTGAAACAAAGAAGTGAACATGAAAAGAAATAGCCAGAATGGATGACCAGTAGAGCTTGTGTGTTCATGGCTAGAACTACTATCACCAGGGACTACGATCGAAGTTCATATACTGAAGCTTTGCAGTCTAGAGGCCATTCATGAAGAACTGAAGCCCCTGATGGAGAATATTACTTGTGCGTTAGTTGAATGTCCAAGTGGTGCATAGATTTTGCAGAATTGATGGGATTTACTTAAAAAAATTAGGAAACTTAGCTTTGAGGGTTGACCCATGGGCAAAGGACCATACAGCGCCAGGAAACTGACTGTGAAGAAACATTCAGCCTTGTTGCACATTATTATGCTATTCAAATACTGTTGATATTGGCTGCTGCAAAGAAAATGAAGCCCGATCAGTTTGACATAAAAAAAGCTTTTCTAATTATTGTAACCTATGAAGATGTACATATGGGACAACCTGAAGTCTTTGAAGATGATACTGGATGTGTGTGTTTACTGAAGAAATGTCTGTATGGTCTCAGGTGGGCACTGCATTTTTTGCAACAATGTTTTATAGACTTCATGACAAAAGCTGGATTTAAAACCAGTGATGCTGATCCATCTCTTCGACCATTGGAGCAACAAGAACTGTTCATATGTTACAATTTATGTCGGTGATGGCTTAGTTGTGGGCAGCAACAAAGCAGGTATTGAAGAGCTCATGAAATTGTTGGAGCTGAAGATCCACACAACTAGAGAGTGTCTCAACAATTTTTTGGGTATGAAGATACAGCAAAATTAAGATAGGTTGATAGTAGTAAATCAAAAGGACTGTACAAAGGAAATTCCAGAAATATTTGGAGTGTCTGAGTGTAATAGAGTTTGTACAACAATTAGGTACACATTATTGTCAGGTAGTGAGCTGTCTGATGTGTTTGACTACAGTTTCACTTCTGGACATTTCTTTTGCAGTAAACAACGCAGCTAGAGCCATTAAAGATCTTACAATTCAAAACTGGAATCAAGAAAAATGAATTTTTAGGTACCTGAAGAATACAATGGATTATGAAATTATCTACAAGTACAATTAAGGTTTAAAATTCTACAGTGATCCTGATTATGCTGGTGACAAGTACATGAGATGGTTGACAGCTGTTGTCATGATTCTCATTCAAGGAGCTGTATCGTGGACCTGTCAATTACGAAAGACAGTGGCTATACCCACTATAGAAGGAGAAAAAATGTCAGCAAATAAAGGAGCAAAGGAATTCATCTGGCTGAAAACATTGCTGTATAAAATGATTGAGCTTCCAAACAAGTGAAACCTCCTACACTTTATGTTGACAATACAAGTACAGTGAAGCTGTCTAAAAATCCAAAATATCGTCAAAAGATGAAGCACATACAAGTCTGTCACTTCTACATCAAGGAAACATTCTTGAACGGGAACCATGGATTAGTACATATTAATGGGTCTAACCAGTTAGCTGATACACTAACGAAGCCATTGCAAAGCGTCCAACTCAAGATGCTGTGTAAAAGAATTGGAGTACAGAAGATTAAATCCATATGAAATTCAGCACTCACTTTTATATTTTTCTTTGGAGGAAGTGTTAACATCGGAAAGGAAAATATAAACTCTATTGTCATATTGGTGTAGAGTGAATTTCCATATCTTTGTTATGTATGTGCAGTAGAATCCTTGGAGAGGTAAAGCTGTAAATGTTTTGGTACTATATTGTCATGAAGAACCAAACTTTTGTAAATCTTCTTCAAATTGTTTTAATCTGTTTTAAGTTAATAATATGAACAGTAGGGCCCATGTTCCATTTCCTTGTAATGCTTTTGTATAAAATTTACATGTACATTTGGAGAACACTCATTCAATATCTGTTGTTTATGGATGGATAAATAAATGAAAACAAATAAATAAAATAGATGGAAGAAGATGCTAGTGTGAAATTCAATGTCCAGAAGTATGCACATCTGATAAAAATTAATAATGCTAATAATATGATTTAAGCAATATGGGATATCAACCCAAAATAGTGTATCAATTAAACTAATTGAAAATGTTGTGACAGAATTTCACAAGGCGTGAGTATTTTTAATAATCACTTTGTAAATGTAGCAGTAAAAATGGAATTAAATGATTCAGTTGAAGAAAGAAAAGAATATATTAAAAAGTTATTTCACAAAACTTAAGGGAACTAGAAGTGGCACCAGCATACTTCTCAGAAATTAATGTTGTTGTTGTTGTTGTGGTCTTCAGTCCTGAGACTGGTTTGATGCAGCTCTCCATGCTACTCTATCCTGTGCAAGCTTTTTCATCTCCCAGTACCTACTGCAACCTACATCCTTCTGAATCTGCTTGGTGTATTCATCTCTTGGTCTCCCTCTACGATTTTTACCCTCCACGCTGCCCTCCAATACTAAATTGGTGATCCCTTGATGCCTCAGAACATGTCCTACCAACCGATCCCTTCTTCTGGTCAAGTTGTGCCACAAACTTCTCTTCTCCCCAATCCTATTCAATACTTCCTCATTAGTTATGTGATCTACCCATCTAATCTTCAGCATTCTTCTATAGCACCACATTTCGAAAGCTTCTATTCTCTTCTTGTCCAAACTATTTATCGTCCAGGTTTCACTTCCATACATGGCTACACTCCATACGAATACTTTCAGAAATGACTTCCTGACACTTAAATCAATACTGGATGTTAACAAATTTCTCTTCTTCAGGAACGCTTTCCTTGCCATTGCCAGCCTACATTTTATATCCTCTCTACTTCGACCATCATCAGTTATTTTGCTCCCCAAATAGCAAAACTCCTTAACTACTTTAAGTGCCTCATTTCCTAATCTAATTCCCTCAGCATCACCCGACTTAATTAGACTACATTCCATTATCCTTGTTTTGCTTTTGTTGACGTTCATCTTATATCCTCCTTTCAAGACACTGTCCATTCCATTCAACTGCTCTTCCAAGTCCTTTGCTGTCTCTGACAGAATTACAATGTCATCGGCGAACCTCAAAGTTTTTATTTCTTCTCCATGAATTTTAGTACCTACTCCGAATTTTTCTTTTGTTTCCTTTACTGCTTGCTCAATATACAGATTGAACAACATCGGGGAGAGGCTACAACCCTGTCTTACTCCCTTCCCAACCACTGCTTCCCTTTCATGTCCCTCGACTCTTATAACTGCCATCTGGTTTCTGTACAAATTGTAAATAGCCTTTCGCTCCCTGTATTTTACCCCTGCCACCTTTAGAATTTGAAAGAGAGTATTCCAGTCAACATTGTCAAAAGCTTTCTCTAAGTCTACAAATGCTAGAAACGTAGGTTTGCCTTTCCTTAATCTTTCTTCTAAGATAAGTCGTAAGGTCAGTATTGCCTCACGTGTTCCAGTGTTTCTACGGAATCCAAACTGATCTTCCCCGAGGTTGGCTTCTACTAGTTTTTCCATTCGTCTGTAGAGAATTCGTGTTAGTATTTTGCAGCTGTGACTTATTAAGCTGATAGTTCGGTAATTTTCACATCTGTCAACACCTGCTTTCTTTGGGATTGGAATTATTATATTCTTCTTGAAGTCTGAGGGTATTTCGCCTGTTTCATACATCTTGCTCACCAGATGGTAGAGTTTTGTCAGGACTGGCTCTCCCACTACCGTCAGTAGTTCCAATGGAATATTGTCTACTCCGGGGGCCTTGTTTCGACTCAGGTCTTTCAGTGCTCTGTCAAACTCTTCACGCAGTATCGTATCTCCCATTTCATCTTCATCTACATCCTCTTCCATTTCCATAATATTGTCCTCAAGTACATCGCCCTTGTATAGACCCTCTATATACTCCTTCCACCTCTCTGCTTTCCCTTCTTTGCTTAGAACTGGGTTTCCATCCGAGCTCTTGATATTCATACAAGTCGTTCTCTTATCTCCAAAGGTCTCTTTAATTTTCCTGTAGGCAGTATCTATCTTACCCCTAGTGAGACAAGCCTCTACATCCTTACATTTGTCCTCTAGCCATCCCTGCTTAGCCATTTTGCACTTCCTGTCGATCTCATTTTTGAGACGTTTGTATTCCTTTTTGCCTGTTTCACTTACTGCATTTTTATATTTTCTCCTTTCATCAATTAAATTCAATATTTCTTCTGTTACCCAAGGATTTCTACTAGCCCTCGTCTTTTTACCTACTTGATCCTCTGCTGCCTTCACTACTTCATCCCTCAAAGCTACCCATTCTTCTTCTACTGTATTTATTTCCCCCATTCCTGTCAATTGCTCCCTTATGCTAACTAAAAGAACCAGAAATTAATAGAACTATAAAATTTATAAAACCCAAAATCTCAAATGGTGTTGATGGAATTTCAAACAGAATTCTGAAAAGTTATTGTAACTTTCACTGGCACAGAATTTTTTGAGACAGACTAAAATATGCAACTATTAAACCTCTTCTTAAGATAGGTGACAAAAAAGATGCAAATAATTATCATCAAATTTCCTTACTGACATCTTTATCCAAAATATCCAAAAACCTAATGTACTAAAGAATAATTCCACATTTAAGTAGAAACAATTTACTTGGCATATCACAGTTTGGTTTCTAGATGGGATGCTCAACTGAATGTGCTATTCATACATTCACTCATCATCTAATATAAACCTTAAATGATAAACTATCACCAGCTCGTATTTTTTGTGATCTTTCCAACACATTTGATTGTGTTGTCTTGTTACTCTTTTAGGAGAACTTAAGTGTATGGAATTGATGGGTATATAAATAATTTTTATGAATCATACTTAATGAACAGAATGCAAAAAGTGCACTGGATTATTCAAATAGTGTTGGAAGGAGAGAAAACTTTACAGACTGTGAAAAAATAACGAATGGGATCTCACAAGGTTCAGTTTTGTGTACACTCTATGTGAATGACTGAACATTCATCAGGCAAAGTCAGTACTTTTTGCATATGATATTAGTGTTATAATAAATCCCATTAGAGCGAAAGCAATGGAAAAGACTTACTGATATTTTCCGGGGAATTATTAAGTGGTTCTCTTACAATGGACTCTTCCTAAATTTTGAAAAAAACACACTGTATTCTGTCCTGTGCAATAAATATTCCTAGTAACAATCAATGTAGCACATGAATGGTAAACAGAGCAGCATGCTCCAAAATTGTGGGCTTACACCTTGTTGAACACTTGAACTGAAAGAGGCATTTTGCTGAGCTACACAAACCACAGAGGTCAGCTACTTTTCTTTTCATCAAATTGGTAGTCTTTGAAACAAATTAATCAATCTCCTAACATATTTTGAATTTTTCCATTCATTATTGCATTATGGAAAAATTTTCTGTGGTATTTCATCACTTAGAAAGATACTATTGATTACATAAAAACAAGCAGTAAGGATCACCCATGGTTATCTTGTAGGTATCTCTTCAAGGAGTTAGGAATTTCAACTGCTCCATCACAACATGTATACTCACTGAGAAATACAGTGATGTCCATACCTGGAACACTTGAGGAAAAATGCCATTTATTACCTATTATCAAAATTGTCAGTGGCTCAGAAAAGAGTTCAATATATAGCAGACTATGTTTTGATAATTTGTTCAGTTTTAAATCTAACCTAAAATAATTCCACCTGGGCAGCTTCTTTCTATAGATAATTTTTTATTCAAAAACTGGTACCCTGTATTAAAAAAGTAATCTTTAAATGTAGCTGGGAAGCTAGCACATCAATTGGAACTCGCCACTGTGTTCCTCGAACCACTTCGTCACACCCCTTCATGATGTTCAAGTTTCCCGACGGCAACTAGTCATGTCTACATATCCTGTAAACTGGCTAATTCCACATCATTTTGATAAAAGAACAGTTCAAATGATTATGAAATATTTAACTAACTAACTGCCATTTCCCTAAGGGGTACCATTATCCACTATTTGTCCTCCAATTTCAGTGAAAGACAGCATGTTGAATTTGTTGATTAATGGGATGGGTTGTCATATCCTGAATTCTTTTGGGTTCATGCCTCTCCTGTAGAGGCCAGCTATACCTACTGCTGACACACCATTCATAGTCAAGTGTATGAGTGGTAATATACCCTCTACATCCCTAAAAAGAGACAGTATTCAAGGTAGAGGATAGTATTTTAGGCATCTTTGGTATCTGCATGTATCCCTTGGTACTCCTCTCAACATGACAATTCACAGTAGCTTCCAATTACTGTACAGCAATCAGGGAAATGTTCATCTGCTTATGAATAGCTCTATTTCATCCCTTGCCCAAGAATAACATTTACAGTGTGGCTGCATTGTGAATGTGCAATGTTTTACTGAATAGTATACTGATAACTTGAACCCCCACTTTATGATTCTCTTTTAATTTTTGGATCTGTTACACTACAACAAAGATTACAAGTTCCCTTTAAGAAGCTACTCGGAATTTAGACATTCAAACGTTTGTTTTTTTCAGGGGTATGATCACTAACAAACTAAAGTAACAAACTCAAAAATAGTGGAAATTTATGACAAATGCAGACAGCATACAGTGTTGTTTAAATGTAGCATTATTTGACACTTTTAGTATATGCAGAACACACCCAGCAGCTAGCTTCATAAGAGCTATATTTAAATGATAGGTATACACTTTGAAACACTTTCTAGGGATAAACACAATGACAAGTCAAAAAAAAAAAAAAAAAAAAAAAATGAAAATATTGCATTGGTTACTGGTACATAAATACCTACACCGTAATTAAGGAGCAATGATTTCTTGCACCACACATTGCTAATGATATTTGTAGAATATGCAACTGTAGCTCATAATCTTTAATTTTCTATGAAAATCTTAAGTTATGCACGACACACATAAATGTTATAAAATTGCCAAAAAATATAACTTTATTCACACAGATACGCACTGGAATTAGGGGCAATGATTGTGTGAAATTAGATATCTGGCCAAAATTTGCAAAGCACATGTGTAGATTATAAATGATGCTATAATACTAACAAGATAAATTTTTATGGCACGCGCATTTGTAAATAAATGATATATATGACACACACACACACACACACACACACACACACACACACACACACACACACGTCTTGACACCACCAGTATGAAAATCACATGTACATTTTATGTAAAATAGTAGGATCTAGATTTTTGATGTGAATTTATCTGACAAACATGATCTCATTTCTACACAAAGGAAATATCAGAAGTTGGCTTGTTATGTAAATGAATTTCAAAAGCACATATTTTGCACTTAGTAAATAATTTAGGTTTAAGGTTCATTCTTTCTTGTGTGTTTGTCAGTGACTCAACACTTCTACTATTCCATAAGTTGTATCCTTTACTCCTAATTTATTTACATTTTACCAGAACTTTCCTAACCAGATTTTGCACTAGGTGGTTTTGTGACAGATTCTATGTTAGCTTGTGCCACATCCAGTGATGGTGAGTAGACTGTCTTCCTGCAAATGCCCTTCTTCCTTTCTGACACTACTAGCTGTATTGACACCTCAGTGTGCAGTTTGATATATGCTTGATTGCTACCAAATTGGCACACTACAAGGTGGTCATTACAGGACCCCTACACCACCAACTGCCACAGTCACTTCATTTATCACTTTGGGGCATTGCACAGATGAAGAATTTAGACCCATATCACCCTTATTGATTGGCCAGTGGTGCAGAAATTGAGATGATGATCTGTGCATGTGCAGCCTGTACACAGAAGCTTGTATGCAGAACATGATTGTCACCATACTATCACTCACCATGGCTGAACCCACAAGATCCATGGGTGTGAGTCCACATAGTTTGAGCAGACACCTTCTTGAGCTCCATGTGGTTCCTGATGATGGATGCCTTAACTAGTTTTCTATACAGCATCCACAATAACCACTGCTCTGGCAACTATTTTCACTATTGAGACCAGTGATTTGTACACATAAATACACATATTTAGTAATTCACATATCCACTTATGCTTAAGAGCTTTTAATATTATGAGAATATATAAAGCACAGATATGAATATAGAAAACATATTTTCTCTGGGTAGTGAATGTTACTAATCATCCCGTGAATTGCT
Source organism: Schistocerca americana (assembly GCF_021461395.2). Lineage (NCBI taxonomy): Eukaryota > Metazoa > Arthropoda > Insecta > Orthoptera > Acrididae > Schistocerca > Schistocerca americana. Next base: position 892,512,713 of record NC_060120.1, read on the forward strand.
AATTACTTTTACCAGAATTTGCCAGTTGAAATTGTTCAGTTTTGCCTATGAAACAGAAACAAACACTATTGGCAACCAGTCTCATTATAATCTGTGTTATGAAGAATAAAATGAGTGCTTTCAACTTATGAGTAATATAAAGACTATACATTAACAGTTCAAAAATGCAGATTTATGCATTTGTGTAATAGTTGAGAGTTTTTGTACATCCCTTAATTTTAGAAAGTGTGTGTAGAAATTTATGTGAGGCTACATCAAAGATAAACACTATTTTGTTTCTGTTTCCAGGTAGGGTGGCATATCGTGATACTGAGGAGGGATCTTGGTTCATCCAAGAACTGTGTAGTGAACTAAACAAAAATGGTGAAAGATATGATCTGCTGACAATGCTAACACATGTTAACTTCAATGTGGCTGCCAGAAGAGTGAGGTTAAGTGGAATACGTGAAAGGAAGCAAATGCCAGTGATTCAGAGTTCTCTAACACGAAAGTTTTATTTATCTGAGAAACCACAATTTAATGAAACAGGTATCAGAAGCAAATTAGATGAAATGCATGATCTTCTACTAGATCTTCATACAAAAAAAGAGAAGGAGCCTTCACCCAGAAGAACTGTTAAAAAAACTGTAGTTGATAAAGACTGGGAAACCTCACTCCCTGCACCCATGAGTACATATTCTGTGGTGCCTGAAGATAAAGTAATGCTACAATTAAAAACTTACTTAGACATGTTTTTAAATTATGAAGGAAACTTATTGTCTGAAGATGCAATAGATACAGGAAATATAATATTAAGCCATTTATCTATGTGGAAGAAAATGGATAACAATAAGCGGAAGTTTTTGTATGAACAAGTTATAAAATTTTTTGTCAAATATGGTAGAAAATGGCAGTATTTTCATGTTCTAAATATAAGTGACTCACAAATTGCAAACATTCAAGGAAAATCAAAGCAGCTGTCAGGTTCTTCACAGTCTGTTAATTCTGACAAAAAGTAACAGTAAGAACTCTACTTAAAAAAAAAAAAAATCCATTTACATTTTATATGGAAATATGAAATGTAAACTGATGAGAAAGTTCCTACTAATATTACAAGTAATGAATCAAATGATGACTGTAGTGTATTATATTTCCAAACATTCTTTTAATCTAGATATTTACTACAATTTACAGAAGATTAATTCTGCAACTGAAAGCAATATTTTACTTTGCTTCAGTGTACTTTTCACAATCAGTATCAATAAGAAATGTTACAAACACTTTTTATACATTTTCAGTTGTGAACTACATTTAGACAAGTCAATAACACATGAAAGTTGATTGTTTTTCTCATAAATTCAATAAACTCCTTTGTCAAATTTAATAACTTACTAGTTACATATTTGTAATAGATAAAGCTGTCCCATAACCGTAAAATAAAGACTGTAACTGATATTCTGTGAAAAATGAGTTAACTACACTGTTTTTGAACAGTCACCAAGGTATAGAATATTTTTCTGTTATTTTTACTATATTCAGTTACTCAACTGCTAATGGTGCAGATTAAAGCCACAGAACAGAGACTGAAATGAAAGTGAATTTCTCAAAGTTACAAGAACTAGTAATTCAGAAAAACCTTTATTAGAAAAGCAGTCTCATAGTACTGAAATAAGACTGAGTATCAGATTTTTGGAATAGTGTTTCTGAAGAATACATCATTATTCACTGGTAGATATTTAAGATATATTGATGAACTGATTTTAGTCATGAGATAAGAGCATTGTCTCCCTGCGAGCTTCAGCACTCAAATGCTGTTAAATTATTTATACAGATTTCCTGTTTGATATATGAATCACTGTTTTAGTGTGTGACTACATTTATCAAAAAAATTCAAACAAGGGAAATTAATCTACACAACAGATACAAACAGTACCATTTGGAAATGATAGTAATAAAAACTGGCAGGAAACTGATGAATGATATGAGGTATATTTCGATTTACTTCTGTAGATGTATTTTTGTCTACAATATCACTTCTTGTTCCTCTTCTTCTTCTTCTTTTCTCCTTCTTCTTCACACCTTGCTCCTATATTGCAAAGAAGTTCATTAAAGATTGTTCTTACAAAATTACATTTTCTTTGTAGCTACACATCTTTTAAATTAAAGGGGTAATTAAGCTTCAGAATTCCCACAAGTACACATTTCAAGAATAAAACAAATGTTTCTTTAAATCCATGTTATCATTGTGATTAAAGTACTTGGTGCAAAACTAAATTGAGCTTCATGATTAATGTCTACTTCAGGCCCCTGCAAGTATTTATGAGGCTGAGACCAACCAGTTGTAAACCTGTTTCGCTGCCATCTAGACTGAATAAAATAACATGGTTGTTGACATTTTCAATGTTGGAGACAAGCAATTTGTTGTAATTTTTATATTTAGGGTGAAAAGCCTCAAAATCAAGTTCACAAATAAATTTTTTGTTTGATTACTAGTTTCAGCTACATGCAAGCCACCATCATATCATAAAAACATTCTTGCTTAGTGTAACTGCCACAGTGGCTCAACACATCATTAAAACTGTTTTTTTAAGAACTGACAAGACCAAATCAGAGCAAAGAGGTAAAATATCTTTACATCATTCATAACAAGTCAATAAGAACAAAGGCTATAAAAATAATATGTTATGGCTTTAAAACTTATTAACTGACACAATCTGATCAGCATTTGTATTATCTCATAGCAGAGATCATCATGATTATGTTATTACAATGCAGCACAAATACTGATCAAACAGTGTCAGTTACTAAGTTTTAACAGTGTAATGCCCAAGTTTTATAGTTTTGCATCGTCAGCAAACATTATAGTTTTTGAACTACCCTTTAAAGTCATTGAAAGATAATTTATACAAGCTGTGAAGAACAGTGGATCTAGTGCAAATCCTGGTGTGACCCTTCACAATATGTTCCCCAATTCCCAGGTAAGATTTGCCCAATAACACAGTCTTTCAGTGTCATGCTCTATTTGCCATTCTGAAAGTAATAATCCATTTATGTAAGAGGAATGTCAACACCAACAAAACATTTTAATTTTATCAAAGGAAAATTTAGTCAAGGAAACCGATAAGTTATGAGACTCAATTGCTGGCCATTATGAACCTTCAGGAGGTGAACTAACTTGACTATTGCCCATTCATAGTTTGTCTTACTGGATACATAAATATTTTGTTTTGTTATTGATGAGCTACATGGTGTAATGATGCCCTCTTCATGTTTTATGTTCATCTACAATTTCATTAACCATGACATTGAACCATTCTCATTTTTGTTGTTAACTACAAGCTAACTTTTTCATTGAGCTTGCCCATTATGCAAGTGCAAGTTACTGTTGGTTATTACTGGTACATCTAGTTTTTGTTCAGCTTGTGCCTCCTATGAACATCATTTGAGGATGTTTGTATTGACAACTGAAACCAGTTTAGTCATAATCTTTTAATCCCTATAATGCCTATATGCACATGTGATCTACATAATTCAAAGATTTTTGTAAAAATATTTTTAAATTTTAAGAAATTACTTGAGACTGCTTTCTCCTTCCCTGTAAATACCAGGCATTATTTTAAGACTTACCGTCAACCAAACTATTTTGTATTTTGAATCTGCACTAATCTCATTAGATATTATTGTAATTTTTTTCTGCTGTAAACACACTTCCGCCATTGGCAATCAACCTATCTTTGTATACACATATTTTACAGACTACTAGATGCTTTTTTTTCTTCAAAAAGTGAGTCCAAAATTCAGGTGTGTCCTATTCTCAAAATTAATATAAAAATGTTTAAAATGCCTTCCATGGGAAACTTATCTCTACCTGGAAACATTAGATTCAACTGGAAGCAAAAGTGCACTGATGCAACGAACATGAGTTGTGGGGATTCACTAGGTTGCTAACACTTTCTCCCTCCTGCCCTGCCATCACAAACCCAGGCACAGCAAAACTTGTGTCTAGAAAGAGCTTCCTTCACAGTACAGAACCACTCGCTGACACTCCACATCAACACCAGGAGAAGAGATGGCAGGTCAGATGCCAGCATCTGGAGGAGTGGCTGATCCTGCAAGAAGTTCTTCCCCCAGGCCACTCAGAGAAATGGTCCACATGGAAATCACTCAACCACCTGCGTTCTTCTGTCACAAGATCCAAGAGTAATCTGGAGAGGTGGGGCTTCCAGGTGGACTCTCTCCAGTGTGACTGCGGAGCTGCCGTGCAGACATCAACACATCTACTCCAATGCACATTACCTCCAACTGTGTGCACCATGGAGGACCTCATAAACGCTACACAAAGTGCACTGGACGTTGCAAATTTTTGGGCATCCACTGTATAGATTAAAATCACCTTATGTTTGACAACACAATCTGTGTCTAATCATTTATTTCATTCTTGATTAGTTTAATTTATAAACCATAATGTATGTAGTAATGTATCTAAATTTATTTTTTTATTTTTTTTATTTTTTAGTTTGCTTCTGACATGATAAATAAATATCACAAACCCAGAACACTGTCACTGCAATCTACGATGCCAGTGAAATTGAATTGAAACTAATTTGAGTTATCAGTAACAGTACAATATTTTTCTTAGAAGCTAGTTTTGTAATGGAAAAAATAAAAGGTATTTGTATGACGTGTGCTATAAATTGAAAGTAATAGCATATGCAGAAGAATATGGAAACAGAGCAGCTGAATGGCACTTCAGCACTCTGCCAACAGAAAAACATTTGCAGTTGACTGGCTAGTAAACAAGAACTGCAAAAAATGAGGAAGACTGAATGCGCAAATAGAGTACTGAATGCAAAAGGGCCAAAACTAGAAGATGATGTATTGAAATGGAATCAAGGACACTATTAAAATGGCATTGGATCAGCCACTCCTCCAGATGCTGGCATTGGAGTTGATACAGGGTCCGGCATAAAAAACTCCTCGATTACAAAGTAACATGCAGCGGACAGTAGAAGGAGCAGAGTGGTGGGGGGCGCGTCGTTAAGTAGCTGCCTACGTGCCGTTTTCAGTGTACACCATGGCGTGGTCTGGTGAACATCGTGCCTTCGTAGTGGAAGATTTTATTCAAAATGGCGAATCGCCTATTAATACTCAACGTGCTTTTCACGTTCGCTTTGCGCTCGGACGACGGGACCCTGTTCCCGATAAGAAAACAATTTATTCTTGGGTTGCTAACTTTCGTGAGACAGGTTCCGCATTAAAAAGGAAACCACCTGGACGACCACGGACTGCAACAGGCCCCGGAAATGTTGATGCAGTTAGAGCTTCAGTTCAACAATCTCCTCGACGATCCGCTAAAAAGCATGCGGCAGCATTACGGATATCTGATCGAAGTGTGAGAAGAATCTTGCATCGAGATCTTAAAATGCATCCTTACAAAATTGTAACTACGCAGGAACTGAGTGAACGAGACTGTGGTGTCCGTGTAAGTTTGTGCCAAGACCTTCTTCGGAACATTCGTCCCAACGATATTGTGATTTTTTCTGATGAAGCACACTTTCACCTTGCCGGAACAGTGAACAGCCAAAATTGCAGGTACTGGTGTGAACACAATCCCCAAGAACTTCATCAACGACCACTTCATAGCCCTAAAGTAACAGTATGGTGTGCTGTTTACAATTCCGGAGTGATCGGTCCTTACTTTTTCGAAGAAAATGACAGGAATTTAACCGTCAACAGTGAACGCTATTGTGCCATGCTCCGCGACTTTCTCCAGCCGCAACTAAGGGAGCTTTTTGGTGAAATAGAGAACGTGTGGTTCTAGCAAGATGGTGCTACAGCCCACACAGCGCGGCAGTCACTGGCATTGGTGAAGGAAATGTTTCCTGGACATGTGATCTCGTTGCATGGAGACATTGGCTGGCCCCCACGATCGCCGGACTTAACGCCCTGTGATTTCTTTCTTTGGGGCTATTTAAAAGCAAAAGTTTATGAACAACGTCCACATTCTTTACGAGCCCTGAAAGAAGCAATTACACAAGAGGTTGAAGCTATTCCACCTGAAATGACTCAAAGAGTAATGAATAACTTCAGGGAAAGACTCAAACAGTGTGTCGACAGTGCAGGAAGCCATTTAAGGGATGTTTTATTTAAAAAGTAAGACCATAAGAGTATTTTCTAAAATGGCATAATATGTACTTTTATTTAGTATAAATAAAATTGTTCTACCTTATTTGGTTTTGTTTTTATTAGCTTTCCTTAAAGGGGAGGTTTTTCTGCCGGACCTTGTACAAAAATGAGTCAAATACAAGCCCATAAGCTAGCATCACAGTGGAACTTAACAGACTTTAAGGGTGGATTTGGTTGACGTTATAAGTTTATGAAGCATAATGGACTTAGCATGCAAACCAGAACCAAAATATCTCAGAAAATCCCATAAGAGTATGTAGAGAAAATATTATCTTTCCATTGCTTTATTATCCATCATTGAAAGAAAACCAGTGTGGAACTAAGCCAAATAACAAATACAAACTAAACACCTCTGACATTTGTTGTGCTGAGTAACAGAACTATTACCATAAAAGGTGCTAAAACTGTGACTATAAAAACAAGTGGACTGAAAAAAATGCACTACATTGTTGTCCTTTCATGTTGTGCTGATGATACTAAACTTACTTTAATGATCATTTCCAAGTGCAAAACAATGCAAAAACCTTCTGAAGTACTGCCAAGTGGTGGTGTTTATGTTCATGACAAAGGTTGGATGGACAAGGCTTGTATGAAATTATGGATTAACAGAGTGTGGGAGAGAAAGAAAGGTGATTTATTGAAGAAGAGTTCCCTTCTTGTGGTAGATCAGTTTAGCAGTCATTTGAAAAACTCTATGAAAGAGAGATTCAGACAAGGAAATACAGAGCTCGCTGTTATTTTGGGAGGACTTACTTCACAAGTGCAACCACTTGATGTCTCAACAAATAAATTATTTATTATAATGGAAGGAAACATTCCACGTGGGAAAAATTATATATAAAAACAAAGATGAGGTGACTTACCGAACAAAAGCGCTGGCAGGTCGATAGACACACAAACAAACACAAACATACACACAAAATTCAAGCTTTCGCAACAGACTGTTGCCTCATCAGGAAAGAGGGAAGGAGAGGGGAAGACGAAAGGAAGTGGGTTTTAAGGGAGAGGGTAAGGAGTCATTCCAATCCCGGGAGCGGAAAGACTTACCTTAGGGGGAAAAAAGGACAGGTATACACTCGCACACACGCACATATCCATCCACACATACAGACACAAGCAGACATAACAGTGATATGTCTGCTTGTGTCTGTATGTGTGGATGGATATGTGCGTGTGTGCGAGTGTATACCTGTCCTTTTTTCCCCCTAAGGTAAGTCTTTCCGCTCCCGGGATTGGAATGACTCCTTACCCTCTCCCTTAAAACCCACTTCCTTTCGTCTTCCCCTCTCCTTCCCTCTTTCCTGATGAGGCAACAGTCTGTTGCGAAAGCTTGAATTTTGTGTGTATGTTTGTGTTTGTTTGTGTGTCTATCGACCTGCCAGCGCTTTTGTTCGGTAAGTCACCTCATCTTTGTTTTTATATATAATAAATTATTTAAAGTTTATATGAAAGAAGGAATGGAACAAACAGATGATGGATGAAACCCAACATGGATTCACTCCATTGGGAGCTTTAAAACAACCTACAATCAAACAAGTTTGTCAGTGTGTAAAACAGTCATGGTCTAGAGTGAGAGAAGACATTATTGTTAAATCTTTAAGAAATACAGGGTCCAGCACTGATCATTTATTGAGTATTTCCATAACACGTAAATTTGTTAAGTATGATTTATCAGTCCACACAGTCAAAGGCTTGATCAGGGTTAAAAAAACATAACAACAGGATAGTTTTTCATGTTTAGTTCTGCTAGAACTTCACATATGAGGTATCTGATTGCTTTCTCCATGTAGAATCCTTTACAAAAGCTAAACCACAGGAGGTTAACAAGCTTTTCTTTGTCAGTTAAACACTTCAATATTTTATCATAGGCCACATTCTCAAACACTTTTTAAAAGACTGAAAAGAGTGAAATGTGTCTGCAGTTGGAGATGATTTGCTTACCTTCAGTTTCATAGTATGTTGTACTTTAGCATATCTAAGCCTGTCTGAAAATAAGTCCTTATTCACTGATTGATTATGAAGCAAACTTAGGTGTAATTATATCAAATAAATTTTGTAATCTCCTCAAGCATTGTCCTTTTGGAACTAATGTCTGTTGTTTGTATATGCAGTGTCTGCACAAGTAAATAGAATGCATCTGTGTCATTTAGCAGTGTGTGCAATGTTTGTTACCATTGTGAGGAAGTAATAACTGAATTTGGAAGTGTCACCACTTCTGCTATTTTTGAAAGACTCCTTTTCATTTGGATGACTATTTTTGTTTCTTGTTTAACAATCTTCTGTATAGTTTTTGCCTTATTTTTTGGTCACAGTATATGAATCTGTCTTTTTAATGACATACTGGAGGATTTTACAAAACTGGTAGTAAAGGGATATCAACTCTTGACTATGGTTTGTCCTCAGTTCCATCTCCCTAGCATAAGATAATTTGATTCCCAGGAGTTATTGATCCCTTATTCTTGCTTCTGTTCCCTTTTGGTCTTGCTTAATCACAGGAAAACGAGATTTAGAGTGCTATAGGAATATGGCTAAGAAATAGTTGAATTTTCAATCAACACTGTCACCATCATTGCCTTCATTTCCTTGCATCCAGCACCAGGCTGTGTTGGGACATTTATGGTATGTCTCCATTTTCCATCATCTTTCCATCTTTTATAACTATTGTGTTCCAGTCCACATTTCTACTTCCTATGCTGGTCTTCATCAAATTGATCCACATTGCACTCGGTTTCTATCTTGCCCTCTTGCCGTCATACTTGGCCTCCATTTAATTTTGACATTTTACCAGCTCGTAATTTCCTTACATGTTCAGACTATTTTCACCTACCCCTTCAATTCTATCATTCTGCTTTTCTATTCCAGTTTTCTTACTCAAATTTCTCACTCTGTTGTGGCATTTCTCCTATGTATGATGTCATTAAGACGGTATTTTAAAGTCTATCTGCTCGCACTCCTGATCCTGGACACTCAAAGAATATGAGATACCAGTCTATCTGAAAACACCTGCAATAGGGATCAAACATTAAATCCACAGTATACTGAAATGTTGATACTTAGGCCCTGTGTTTGGATCTGGTGTTCTTCTGTACAAGTATTTATAAATTCTAAAGAGCAATTGGTTTTATGGTTTTACTTCTCATAATTATTTTTCCTCATCAAAATAAGCCTGTACAGTAAATTAAACTTCAGTTCAGTATTTACACTGAAATACTTTCACTAAAACATTTTCTAGCTACCATGAGGGGGGAAGGGGGAACCTTCTGTAATGAAATTGATTTTACAAGTAAAAACACACATCAAAAAAAGTTTTGCATCTCCTCAGTTCCAAGAGTTCCGGAACCTGTGCAGAAAATTGGAATAGAGATCAACATAAACATCATTTCCACCATTGTTATTGCTCATGAAAACCACACATTGCATTGTGTACCACCATTCAGGGAGACCTTCAGAGGTGGTGGTCCAGATTGCTGTACACACTGGTACCTCTAATACCCAGTTGCACGTCCTCTTGCATTGATGCATGCCTGTATACATTGTGGCACTATTGGTCAAGATTGTCCCACTCCTCAACTGCGATTCAGCGTAGATCTCTCAGAATGGTTAGTGGGTCATGTTGTCCATAAACAGCCCTTTCCAATCTATCCCAGGCATGTTCGATAGGGTTCATGTCTGGAGAACATGCTGGCCACTCTAGCCAAGCGATGTCTTTATCCTGAAGGAAGTCATTTACAAGATGTGCATGCCTGGGGTGCGAATTGTCATCCATGAAGACAAATGCCTCGCTAATATGCTGCCAATATGGTTGCACTATCGATCAGAGGATGGCATTCAGGTATTGTACAGCCGTTACGGCACCTTTCATGACCACCAGCAGTGTACGTCGGCCCCACATAATGCCACCCCAAACACGATTTTCTGGTTAAAGACATATGCGACACTCATTGGTGAAGAGAAAATGGTGCCAATCCTGAGCAGACCATTCAGCATGTTGCTGGGCCCATCTGTACCACACTACATGGTGATGCGGACCCAAAGATGGACCTCGCCATGGACATTGAGAGTGAAGATGCGCAGCATGCAGCCAATTGTGCACATTTCAATTCAAACCATGATGTCCTGCTGCTGCACAAAAAGCATTATTGAACCTGGTGGCATTGCTGTCAGGGTTCCTCTGAGCCATAATCTGTAGGTAGCAGTCATCCACTGGAGTAGTAGCCTTTGGGTGGCCCGAGCTAGACATTTCATAGACAGTGCCTGTATCTGTATCTCCTCCATGTCCGAACAACATCGCTTTGGTTCAGTCTGAGGCACTTTGACACTTCCCTCATTGAAAGCCCTTTCTGGCACAATGTAATAATGTGGACATGATTGAACCACGGTACTGACCATCTAGGCATGGTTGAACTACAGAAAAAACGAGCCGTGTACCTCCTACTTGGTGGAATGACGAACTGATTGGTTGTCGGACACCCTCCGTCTAATAGGCACTGCTCATGCATAGTTGTTTACATATTTGGGTGGGTTTAGTGACATCTCTGAAAAGTCAAAGAGACTGTGTCTGTGATACAATATCCACAGTCAATGTCTATCTTCAGGAGTTCTGGGAACAGGTGAGATGCAAAACTTTTTTTGATGTATGTATTACATGCAATGTACTGTAAGTTCCCTGTCTATATTTCCATGCAATTAAAATTCAACACTGGTCATGATGTGAGTTTTGGCCTGGTACAATATAAAGTATTATGTCAGTCAATCAATTATACAGATGCATGACTGGCTATACGAAAATTAATTTCATATTGTCTTCACAGCAGTGGTGTCACGATGCTCCGTGGTTGCCACAGCAGTCTCTCTACTGTCCCTGTACATACAGACCTGGCCGAGAATTATACCTCCCTTAGCACAGCATCATTATAAATTTTCTTTCTATAATAATTTTATATCCAAACTAGCCCAAGAAAAATCTCCATACTTGTGACATTGTCTGGCTACTCACCAGTATATTTCATACACTCTGCTATCATTATCTATACATATAATAAAACTGTAACTGGCTGATGTCTGTACATAGCAGATATTTAAGAAATCTATACCTATAATAAAATTACAACTGGCTGATGTCTGTATGTAGAAGATATTTAAGAAAACTTAATATGAGGGGTCTTTATAACAGCAATAGAAGCCAAAATGATTATTTTTATGTTCTTGTTTATTTGTTTGTCCATTGTTCGTATGCACATTACACAAAAACTTGTTTTTTTTTTTTTTTGTTGTGGTCTTCAGTCCTGAGCCTGGTTTGATGCAGCTCTCCATGCTACTCTATCCTGTGCAAGCTTTTTCATCTCCCAGTACCTACTGCAACCTACATCCTTCTGAATCTGCTTAGTGTATTCATCTCTTGGTCTCCCTCTACGATTTTTACCCTCCACGCTGCCCTCCAATACTAAATTGGTGATCCCTTGATGCCTCAGAACATGTCCTACCAACCGATCCCTTCTTCTAGTCAAGTTGTGCCACAAACTTCTCTTCTCCCCAATCCTATTCAATACTTCCTCATTAGTTATGTGATCTACCCATCTAATCCTCAGCATTTCTTCTGTAGCACCACACTTCGAAAGCTTCTATTCTCTTCTTGTCCAAACTATTTATCGTCCATGTTTCACTTCCATACATGGCTACACTCCATACGAATACTTTTAGAAATGACTTCCTGACACTTAAATCAATACTGGATGTTAACAAATTTCTCTTCTTCAGAAACGCTTTCCTTGCCATTGCCAGCCTACATTTTATATCCTCTCTACTTCGACCATCATCAGTTATTTTGCTCCCCAAATAGCAAAACTCCTTTACTACTTTAAGTGCCTCATTTCCTAATCTAATTCCCTCAGCATCACCCGACTTAATTAGACTACATTCCATTATCCTTGTTTTGCTTTTGTTGATGTTCATCTTATATCCTCCTTTCAAGACACTGTCCATTCCATTCAACTGCTCTTCCAAGTCCTTTGCTGTCTCTGACAGAATTACAATGTCATCGGCGAACCTCAAAGTTTTTATTTCTTCTCCATGAATTTTAATACCTAACCCAAATTTTTCTTTTGTTTCCTTTACTGCTTGCTCAATATACAGATTGAACAACATCGGGGAGAGGCTGCAACCCTGTCTTACTCCCTTCCCAACCACTGCTTCCCTTTCATGTCCCTTGACTCTTATAACTGCCATCTGGTTTCTGTACAAATTGTAAATAGCCTTTCACTCCCTGTGTTTTACCCCTGCCACCTTCAGAATTTGAAAGAGAGTATTCCAGTCAACATTGTCAAAAGCTTTCTCTAAGTCTACAAATGCTAGAAACGTAAGTTTGCCTTTCCTTAATCTTTCTTCTAAGATAAGTCGTAAGGTCAGTATTGCCTCACGTCTTCCAGTGTTTCTACGGAATCCAAACTGATCTTCCCCGAGGTTGGCTTCTACTAGTTTTTCCATTCGTCTGTAAAGAATTCGTGTTAGTATTTTGCAGCTGTGACTCATTAAGCTGATAGTTCGGTAATTTTCACATCTGTCAACACCTGCTTTCTTTGGGATTGGAATTATTATATTCTTCTTGAAGTCTGAGGGTATTTCGCCTGTTTCATACATCTTGCTCACCAGATGGTAGAGTTTTGTCAGGACTGGCTCTCCCACGGCCGTCAGTAGTTCCAATGGAATATTGTCTACTCCGGGGGCCTTGTTTCGACTCAGGTCTTTCAGTGCTCTGTCAAACTCTTCATGCAGTATCGTATCTCCCATTTCATCTTCATCTACATCCTCTGCCATTTCCTTAATATTGTCCTCAAGTACATCGCCCTTGTATAGACCCTCTATATACTCCTTCCACCTTTCTGCTTTCCCTTCTTTGCTTAGAACTGGGTTTCCATCTGAGCTCTTGATATTCATACCAGTCGTTCTCTTATCTCCAAAGGTCTCTTTAATTTTCCTGTAGGCGGTATCTATCTTACCCCTAGTGAGATAGGCCTCTACATCCTTACATTTGTCCTCTAGCCATCCCTGCTTAGCCATTTTGCACTTCCTGTCGATCTCATTTTTGAGACGTTTGTATTCCTTTTTGCCTGTTTCACTTACTGCATTTTTATATTTTCTCCTTTCATCAATTAAATTCAATATTTCTTCTGTTACCCAAGGATTTCTACTAGCCCTCGTCTTTTTACCTACTTGATCCTCTGCTGCCTTCACTACTTCATCCCTCAAAGCTACCCATTCTTCTTCTACTGTATTTATTTCCCCCATTCCTGTCAATTGCTCCCTCATGCTCTCCCTGAATCTCTGTACAACCTCTGGTTCTTTCAGTTTATCCAGGTCCCATCTCCTTAAATTCCCACCTTTTTGCAGTTTCTTCAGTTTTAATCTACAGGTCATAACCAATAGATTGTGGTCAGAGTCCACATCTGCCCCTGGAAATGTCTTACAATTTAAAACCTGGTTCCTAAATCTCTGTCTTACCATTATATAATCTATCTGATACCTTTTAGTATCTCCAGGGTTCTTCCATGTATACAACCTTCTTTCATGATTCTTAAACCAAGTGTTAGTTATGATTATGTTGTGCTCTGTGCAAAATTCTACCAGGCGGCTTCCTCTTTCATTTCTGTCCCCCAATCCATATTCACCTACTATGTTTCCTTCTCTCCCTTTTCCTACACTCGAATTCCAGTCACCCATGACTATTAAATTTTCGTCTCCCTTCACAATCTGAATAATTTCTTTTATTTCATCATACATTTCTTCAATTTCTTCGTCATCTGCAGAGCTAGTTGGCATATAAACTTGTACTACTGTAGTAGGTGTGGGCTTCGTATCTATCTTGGCCACAATAATGCATTCACTATGCTGTTTGTAGTAGCTTACCCGCATTCCTATTTTCCTATTCATTATTAAACCTACTCCTGCATTCCTCCTATTTGATTTTGTGTTTATAACCCTGTAGTCACCTGACCAGAAGTCTTGTTCCTCCTGCCACCGAACTTCACTAATTCCCACTATATCTAACTTCAACCTATCCATTTCCCTTTTTAAATTTTCTAACCTACCTGCCCGATTAAGGGATCTGACATTCCACGCTCCGATCTGTAGAACGCCAGTTTTCTTTCTCCTGATAACGACATCCTCTTGAGTAGTCCCCGCCCGGAGATCCGAATGGGGGACTATTTTACCTCCGGAATATTTTACCCAAGAGGACGCCATCATCATGTAATCATACACAAAAACTATTGGATGGAATTGGATATGGTTTTCAAAGTTCTATTTTTGTAGGTCTAACTTAAAATCTGTTACACTGCAATCTTGATACACTGCCTAGAAACAGAGTTATCTATACACACAGAGTGTCTTCTTCAACTGGGTCAGTACAGGGAAATCAGAGTCCATATGAGATACAAGGAAACTGTCTTAGAAACCTTTAGATGCTTTTTTGTGAAAACAATTTTACCATAATCAAATTTTTGCTCTAGTATGAGTTGTCCATGCAAATGAGTAAAATTGGCAATTTTTATTATGCAGATTGACTCAGTTTCACGCATGGATCAATTCATTATATTGGAAGAAGAAAACTGGGACAGTGGAAGCCTTACAAAGCTAAACTAAATAAACAAGGATAGAAATGATTGAATCTGTAAAAAGTAGTATTTTAGAATTTTTAATCATCATAATAGCAATGTTAACAGTTTAATCCTCTTATCCATAAACATTTTTGAATCCAGTCTTGACTAGATACATCTGTTATCTTTGATAAGTTTGTCAAGTAGTCACTACTATTATCATTGGTAAGTTTGTTGAGTTGATGCTACTATTATTCTTGATAAATTTGTTGAGTTGACACTAAAAAACTATTATCATTGATAAGTTTGTTGAGTTGATACAAAAATCACTTTCACGTATTTCAGAGGTTTCCATTGAGGAGGAAGTTTGGGTCAGTACACCAAACAACACCTTATTAACAGGAGTTCATTTATTCACCTCTTTACACAAGCAAGGCTTACAAAGAACTGCTCAGGCAGAAGCGCACAAAGATAATGTTTAGCTTAGTTCAAAGACGATACTCAGATCGATGCTGGTGTCAACCTCATCGGCGCCACATAGCCCCTCCCCCCCCCCCCCCCCCCCCCGCAGTAGGGAGTACTCTTGAGAGGTAGGGGGGGGGGGGGGGGGGGGTGACTATGGTGTCGGCATGGGTTGGTCTGCGGGAGCCGGACCACGGTAAGCTCGACAGCGTCGTCAGGGAGCTGTGAGGGTAGATGTCATGAAGGAAGGTTCGGCCACCGAACCTGGAAGTCGTTGAAGCGAGCCGGTCATCATAATGGGTGTGCTGGTCATGTGGCGACAGGTAGGCCGGTGGTTTGCGAGAGAAACAGAGCGACGACGACGATGTCTCCGGTGGGCGTGGCGAACACACAAAGCATGTCCAGGTCAACGAAGGGAGGTTGTGTCATGAGCACCGAATGAAGGGAAACAAATGACGAACAGTGTATCATCGTGTAGTATTATAGAGATGTTGTGGATTATGTCCAGGGGGACAGGCACAAACACCTCAAGCGAGGGCACGTTCAAGATGGGGGGCGTGCAAAACCTCGACAGGGCGAGGCAGGCGACGGGGGAGAGGTCGAAGGGACCTGCGAAGGGACCAGCGGCGAGGGCGTGATAGTAGGTAAGCTCGACGTGGGGAGCATGTGATCACTCGATGGAGTGCATGGGACCAGAGTAGGGAGCGAGGTCGGAGGAGAGCTCGACGATTGGAGCTGGAAGTCACTCGATTGAGTGTGTAAGTCCGACCTGGAGGGAGTGGCCGGAGCGTCGTGAGCCACGACAGTGAGTGGTGTGGTCGTGGCCTGAACTGGGGTAGAAGAAGGCTCGACATGAGCAGGCTTGTTGATAGAGACTGTGACAGCTGAATCTTTCATCTGGATGTCATAGGTGTTGGCTGAGCGCTGGAGAACTCGGTACGGGCCGGTATAAGGAGGTTGGAGGGGAGCACGGACAGTGTCATCTCGGAGCATGATGCACTCGCAATTGTCCAGAGATTTCAGGATGTGAACCTTAGGGCGGGAATGGCTGGCAGGCGGAGTGATGTGGAGGTTGATGAAGTGGCGTCTGATGCGGTCCACAAAGGAAGGTAAGTCAGACTGAGGGAGAGAAGCAGAAGGCCTCACGAGTTCGCCAGGGAGAACAATGTTCTGGCCGTATACGAACTCGGCTATTGTGCCTTTGAGGTCTTCCTTATAGGTTGCACGAATGTTGAGTAGCACCAGGGAAAGGGCCTCTGTCCAAAGAGAGTTGTGGCATCGAAGAGCTGCCTTGAAAGTGCGGTGCCAGTACTCAACTAGCCCATTACTTTGCGGGTGATATGATGTGGTATGGATACGCAGGATGCCGCAAATGTTACAAATCTCACTGAACAGGGCCGACTCAATTTGTCTGCCCTGGTCAGTTGTGGTGATAGCTGGACATTCAAAACGCGATACCCATGACTCGACAAAAGCTCGAGCAACAGTTTCTGCCGTGATATAGGGGAGGGGGACAGCCTTGACCCAGTGAGTTGTTCGGTCGGTAGATGAGAGAACATAACGAACTTTTTGAATGACGAAGGTCTGGGTAGGTTTAGTATTGTTCGTACTTTCTCAGAGGGTGGTAAAATGCCGTCGGCAGAGACCCGAAAACCAAGAAAAGTGACAGCGGGTTGATGTAGCTGCAATTTGTCCTGGTTGGTCTCGATTCCTGCTGCCGCAAGAGTGTTCATCACAGATTGCACATGTTGAATGTTGTCCTCGACGGAGGAGCTGAACACACAAATGTCATCAAAATACACAAAGCAGAATTTTAGTTCGAATGGCACTTTGTTGATGAAGGGTTGCCAGGTCTGAGTTGCGTTTTTCAGACCGAAGGTCATGAATCGAAACTGAAATAACCCAATTGAGGTGGTGATTGCTGTCTTCTCGATGTCTTCAGGTGCCATGGGGATCTGGTGGTAGGCCCATTTGCAATCAATGACAGAGAACGTGGTCGCACCTGTGCAGGAATTGGTAAAGTCGGCAATGTTGGGTATGGGATAGGTGTCCATAATTGTTCGTGCGTTTAGTCGACGGTAGTCACAGCACAAGCGCCAAGGCCCGTCTTTCTTGTGTGTCATATGAATGGGTGTAGAAAAGCTAATAGCAGAGGGTTCAATGACGCCGGAGCTTAGAAGTTCAGAAATCTCCTTTTTAAGGTTGGAGAGGCGCTCATGACAAAGTCGACGTGGTTTACTGGAGACCGGCGAAGCTTGTGAACCGTGTGGTTAGTGACGACGGAAATATTGCCGGCGGCGCAGGAGGTGGTTTGTTTGCAATGTGCAGTGGGCAGGGCGGGCCAAGCGTGGTTGTGGTGTTCGGCGGGGCTACTCGGCGGATCCAACAGGAGCAAAGTGTCCCAGGAGCCAACGTGACAAGATGGCCGCCGGCCCGAAGCAGTGGCACCAGAGTGAGGTGAGCTCGGTAGAGCTCGTGAGCCGTTAGTGAGTCCATTGTCTGAGGGCGCGGCCTGTGGCAGCACGGTCGCGGGTGAAACGCTAGACCCGAGTGCACTGTCTGTGTTGTCAGTGGCGGTCACATGGCGGTGCACAGGATTTGAAGTTGCATAGTTTGAGGTGCTGTCTGCGAGGGGAGGGTAGGAGCTGTCAGTTCGGGAACAAGTGACGCTTGTCGCGCATGCGCATTCGTGTCCGGCCGAGTGTCAAATGCTGCCATGTTAGGGGGGTGTGGCCCTGTGGAACTGTCAGTACACGTTATGGCAGACTTGATAACACAGTTATGAGGGGTAGCGGGAGGTAAACACACGGAGGCTCAATTGCTGGGACTACAAGCAGATTCGGTGCCCTTACTGACCTTGCTTCGTCCTTGTAGCAGAGTCTGTAATTCCTTTGTTGCGTCAGAGACCTGGAGCTGAGTTTCGTGGAGCCAGAGGGAGAGCTTGAAGTCACCCTTGCATAGGGGAGTGACGTTTTCAAGCTCGAAGAGGCACATGTACGTTGTTTCTTGAAACGTCGTCGACAGAGATGAGCATGTCAAGAAGTCAATGCCTAGTGTAGGTTCCTCAATATCACACATCAAAAAAGTACACTCGAGTTTGCAGTTTGTGGAGAGTGAGACGATGTGGGGGGTTGAACCCGAGCATTGCAGTTTAGTTGAATTCACGGCTTGCAGTGAAGTATGATGACGGCAGATGTTCAACGACACTAAGGACTTACGCAGCAGTGAAACATCGGCACCTGTGTCCACTAGGAAAAAGTATCCCAATGAAATGTCTTTAATATAAAGTCGTCCGTAATCATCCGGTTGTTCCCGGGCAGAATGGAGCACTGGCGGTGCCTGTCATGTTGTACACAGGAGGTCGCACCCCGACCTACCTGCTATTGGCGTTTGGGTAGTAGCAGGGTGGTCTGCAGTTCTGTGCCACCTCACCAAACCGTGTGTGGAAGTAACAGTATGGGTAGTGTGGTTGCATTTCCTGCGGAAAGTTCGTTGCCAGAGGCGGTGGCTCAGGTTCAGCGGCCGCAGCAGGTTCAGTTACAGGAGGGGGCGTGACTGAGGGTGGAGCCGGTGACGTCCCAGCTGCTTGTTTACTGCTTCCCAGAGCGAGTGGAACAGTCGGTAGAGTACAGCCCCCACTGCGTCCAGCTGCGGGACAAAGAGCCTGAACGTGAGACTTGCCAGGTAGGCAGTGGCTGACGAAACAGAGCAGTGATGCATCTTGTAGTTTTACAGCAATTGTAATTTGTTGCTCGACAGGTTTGGGAGACCTCTGAGCCAGAGCAAAGCGGATGTGAGGAGATAATTTATCTGAGCAGATGGCGAGGAGAGCTGTGTCAGAAAGTAGATCGGCGCTGACCAGGGCACAAAGCCGTCTCCAGCGTTGGGAAGGTTTGTCTTTGCCTAGTTGCTTGATGTGGAGCACTTGCCGTATTGTTGTCTCAGTTGAGTGTGCAAGCCGATGTAGAAGTGTCTTTTTAGTTAGAGTGTACCGGGTAGCTGAGTTCGGGGCATCGACCAGGTCAGCTCCTGGTCGTGCGGGTGAGTGATAAGGCACAGAAATCTGGTTGACTCATCGAGTTTGTAATGGTCAAACACTTCGTCCACAATGCTGAACTAGATTGTTGCCCTGTCGGGATTAAATGGCGGCAGCGTCAGTAAGCGTTGTAGAATGTTCGGAAGAACAGGTTGAGTTGAATTCGTCGGGGCACTGCCTGACATGAGCTCTTGCTGCTGCAGTATTCCAGGAGAGTGTGCCTCGAGGGGATGTGGCGTTGAGGAATGGTTGGGTGGCAGCGTGAAGGTGACGCGTTGTGGTTGAGCGCAATCTGTTGCGACGCGGAAGGCCGACGCGTGAGAGGCACCGTAATGTGTCAATTGCGGTTGCTGCAGCTCAACATGTTGCGGGTGTGTTCAGATTGACGTGTCACGGAAGACTGACGCAGATGAGGCACCAAGATGGGCTGAGAACGGTGGCGGAAGCTCGACTGGAGCCGATGCGGGGGCAACAGGTGAGATGAAGTTCAAAGTTTGAAAACGCGTGCTAGTCAGTGGAAAGCTCGATGTACGATCAGAGCTGGAGCCACCTGTGTTGCAGGAAGGCTGCAGAGGTGCAGACTGTCCAGAAGCGCAGTGCGGAAAATGATGTCGAACGTCGGATGGAATGTGTGAATGTTCATTGTTCATAGTCACTCCACTCAAAACGGTGTGCGGGTAAGGTGAATGTCATGGACAAAACACTAAGGCATAGCAGTGGGACGGAGATGGAGGTCAGGCACAGGTAGCAATCTATTGTTCCTGTTGCAGGCCGAGATATCGAAGCAGGAAGGCATGTGCTGAGCTGAACCGAGGCAGGCGCGGGCGTGGCCGGATGCTGAGGAGGTTGACCGGTGAACAAAGCGGTTCTGGCCACGTGGCAGGAATCCGCATGGTACTGCACCAATTGTCCTGTGGCAAATCATTGTCTTGGTGGTGGTTGGTTGTCCAATGAAGCATTTGCAGAAATCGGCATTGGTCCCGCTCTGCACGGAGATCCGTAAGAGGTAATGGCACTGTCGATGAGGGAGGGCACATATGGTGGGAACAAAGGAGTCTGATAGCCAGAGTCATGCACACTTCTATCCACACTTATTGTTGCAGGCTTCAAAACGTCCGGCGAAATGTTTGTAATCGTCAAGTGAGAGGCATCGTGTTGTAGTTCTGGCAGGTGTACATTGCCCGCAACATGATGCGTGTCGATCACAAAATCCAGCGTTAGGTGTTGGGCCAAAGCCATTGTTCGAATGTTGTGTTGATGTAATACATGTGAAAATAACTGAGGCTGCGGACACAGTAAAACGGCGAAAATGGAAGACGTTACAACTCGAGGTCACCAGTGAGGATGAAGTTCGGGTCAGTTACACCAAAAAACACCTTATTAACAGGAGTTCATTATTTCACCTCTTTACACAAGCAAGGCTTACAGAAAACTGCTCAGGTGGAAGCGCACAAAGATAATGTCTAGCTTAATTCAAAGACGATACTCAGATCGATGCTGGTGTCGACGTCATCAGCGCCCCAGCCTCATGTCTTATTGTCATAAGTGAAGTGATACAATTGTTGTGATTTCTTATTAAGATCTTTCTTCATTTAACTTCTTTCATTCTTGAATTCATTCTTCAGTTTGTGTAACTATTATTGTTGATAAGTTTGTTGAGTAGTAATAATGCCTTGCCTATGACTTTGTCCACATGGATCTCGAACTGGCATGAGTTTTGAAAAGTCCTGAAGCTTATTACCAGTGAGAAAAGTGAGTATGAAAAACTGAGGGGTGAAGTTGTCAATAGGACACAATGGTAAAGGACTGATGTGCTTGTAAGCACACTCTTTATTCTTTGTAATTTCTTTAATAATGATGCTAGACTGTACCCCTATCCAGGTCTGTTGGTATTTCATAATTCAGATATTTGTATCTGTGCTTACAAACACATCAATTCTTTACTGTTGCACCTTTTTGAAAGCTTCATCTTTAATTTTTTATATTAATTTTTCTCTCTGTGAATAAGCCTCAGGATTTTTCAAAATTGATGCTGGGTTGAGATCCACATGGATGAAGTTGAGAGCAAAAGCTAGTCGTTTGTAAGGGGAGCAAATTTACCGTACTAACAGTCATCACAGACCAACCATTACACTGTCTCTCCTGGTTTCCTCTAACATACTTTTTTTTTACAGCCAAGATGGTGGCTAGTGTTGATACGCATAGTGTTCATGTGAAAAACGTGAAAATAATACCAATAAAAACAGCATATGCATGAATTGTCGTGTTGAAATTGGAAAGTTAACTGATCATGGAAGCAGTCTGCAAGTCATCATTAACGTTCTGATGAGCAAACTAAAAAAACTTACATCCAAAAAGTGTGAACTGACAGCAAACTTGCCACACAGTAACCTTAAAATTCCAGGCAAAGTGAAAAACAAAGTGCCACATTCTCAAAGAAGCTTACTAAATGAACCTAATATCATGTTCACAAGCAGATTCAGTTTGCAATCAACTGTGCAGCATAAGAAACATTGTGCATGTGATAAAACTCATTTGCGAGCTGAATGTGAAACTACAAATATAGGGAGTAATACATCCTAATAAAGCTTAACAACTCAATTACTATTATGAAAGAAAAAGAGCCTGAAAGACCTGAACACTTGTGTGACTTAAATGTCAAGCTTTTGTCAGCGCTGAAGCTAAATATTGTGGCAATAATGCTGGTGGCCCTTCTAAACATACTAAGACACCTGAACGAAAAAAAGTAGTTGTTATGGCAGATAGTCATGGATGTGGATTTACTCGCCTTCTGAACAGTCAATCCAGTGTACAAACAATAGCTTACATAAAGCCTGGTGCTTCTATGTCAGAAGTTTGCAAGTGTGTACAATCCACAGACTGTGATGAAGCAAGTTGGGATATTTTTAGTTCCTCTCTTGTTTTGCCATCTACCTCCTTAAATTCATTTTTTCATATGTGACTAATTACTATTAACATATGTTAGTATAATCTGCATTTTCATATAAGAGAAAGGCTGGCCCTGAGTTTTAAAGAATATAACATCAAGTCTAATTTTATATTAAGTTTTATGTATGTAATTGATTTTCTAATTTATTTTGACTGTTACTAGTTATTATCTTTGGTTATGAAGTGAAATCAGTGATCGTTTCATAACTTAAATTCTATTGTTGACTAATAAACAAATATAAATTCTGTACAAATTGTAAACATTTGGAGGAACAATTAATAGTATTCTTAACGGATCTATTTGGCTCTATTCGAAATCATGTTAGCAAAGTAGTTTCCAGGTTTGTCAAAATTATTGTTTGCGTAACTATATTTGATAATTTCATGATTTAAACAAATAATATGGCTTAACCCTTGTAGTAGAAGAAACTGTCAAAGAGATGCAAATTTTTCAATGTATTCAGTTAATTTAATGAGTTAAGTTTTAATTGTGATTTCTGTAAATTAAACATCAAACAAAGCTTAGTTTCAGTGCCTATTATTGTGATAATACATAACAGCCCGACTTTTGGTCCCAACACAGTCAGTCCATAGCCGAGTTTCAGATGTGGGACCCGCATTAGTTAGATCAACAACAATGCATCAACTGTGAAATAAGTGTTACACCAATAGGCCATGTGTTAAAGCAATGACAGTGTCTGTTCAATTTATTTGAAAGGATGTGAAATGTGTGGTTAGGTTTTTACTGCTTGCAGATGTTCAACAGTAAACTATTGTAGCAGTATGTGGATGCAACCTATTAATGAGGCTTGTCAAAAGTTAAACAATAGTGAACTAGCCATATTAAATGTGTATATTGGGGGGTGGGGGTGGGGGTGGGGGTGGGGGTTGTGAACAGTGAAAGTAAAGAACTGTGAAATACAAATGTGCACCTGTTGGCTTCATCATTTAAAGTAGTCAGTGTTGAACTGTCCGTCCCCAGTAGCTGAGTGGTCAGTGCGACAGAATATCAGTCCCAAGGGCCTGGGTTTGATTCCTGGCTGGGTCAGAGATTTTCTCCACTCAGGGTCTGGGTGTTGTGTTGTCCTAATTGTGATCATTCATCCCCATCATCATGCAAGTTGCCGAAGTGGCATCAAATCAAAAGATTTGCACCCAGCGAATGGTCTACCCGACGGGAGGCCCTAGTCACAGGACATTTTTTACGGTGTTCAACTTCCACCCCCATTTTTCAGCCAGTATAGCAATGCAGTATGTTGATGCTGAGGACAACCAATGAGGAAATAATGCAGGCAAACATCACAAGATGTTGCGGACTTATCCTCTGAAGACTTTTTTGTGCTATTTGGTGGGTCAAATGACGTGTACAAAAACAAACTCACAAAGCAAAACAAGAACTAAAAAGATGCTTAGGTCAGTTGACACACACAAATGTTTTAGTACTGAACATCCCACATTGGCATGACTTACCATAAATAAAGAAATAATCAATGCCAACCAATAAATTTCATTCCTTTACAAACATTTCAGGAATGTACAACTCGTAAATGTTAACAATATTGGATGCAGATTTCACACATTATATGGATTGCATATCAACAGCATGGGGAAAAAACTGCTTGTCAAAAAAATTAAAGAAATTATCAACAAGAGGCATCAAACACTCAAAAGCAATATTCAAAGGAAACAATGCCAGCAAGAACTCAGTCACCAACATCAACAACAACAAATGAAGAAACAAGGTGCCTCCAATATTCAATCACAGCAACAACAATGAATGCAGTGACAGCTCCACCTACTGCAGACCCAGCTCTAACACCAGCAGGAAAATCATCAACAGTTACGCGCAAGTCGCCGAAGTGGCGTCAAATTTAGTTAAAATCGCTTCTGCAATGTGTATAACTGAACACTGGCTGCCTAAAGCTGCAGTGTCAGTCACAAAACTTGCAGACTTCAATATTTGATCATCATTCTCTAGAAATACTAGTCATCAAGGGTCATGTATATTTGTTAAAACTATTATTGATTATTGTAACATAAAACCTATTAAACTGTTAGCTGAAGAGAAAGTTTTTGAAGTATCTGCAGTTGAACTCTCTGCATTAAAATTAATAATCAACTGTGTGTATAGGAGCCCTGATGGGAACTTAAATGATTTCTGTCTTCAAATAGAAGCAGCTTTAAACACTATAGAAAACTTCAACAAAACAGTGATCATGTGTGGAGATTTTAATATTGATTTTCAAAAAAATCTCAAATGACCACCCAAGCTTAATGACCCTACTGGAAACATATAACATAAAAGCCACCATAGATTCTCCTACAAGAGTTACACCAACAACAAGCTCAACAATTGATCTGTTATTAATAAACACAAATGTAAATCACAAATTCTGTGCCAGAAATCTTAATATTGGCTTCAGTGATCACTATGCACAGTTTATCGTTTTCCACACCTCAAGTGAAACAAATGAGAAAGAGGAACTTGTAAAAGAAACAAGAAAATTCAGCAACAAACAAACAAATGTTTTTATGAGACTAAGTGAAGAAACCTGGTATGAAGTGTATACTTGTGAAAGTAGCAACATAAAGTTTGAAAAATTCATGGAAATCTTTGTCATACTTTGAAGCTGCATTTCCATTAAAAAAGCAAAAACGTCAACTTAACTTCAAAAAGAACAAATGGATTACAATAGGTATTAGAATCTATTGTGCAGAGAAGAGATGATTACACAATATAGCTAAGACACAGAACAGGCCTCATGAATTTCATTTATACCTGAAGAATTCCAAGAGGATCCTGAAAAATGTCGTAAGGAAAGCTAAACAATGGCAAATGACAAATACATTGAAAATTCAAAAAACAAATCTAAAGCTACAGGGGAAGTTATTAAAAATCAAACAGCTAGTGAAACCAAACAATATAAAAATATAAACTTATGTTATGAAGGACAAATGATTTCTTGCCCAACAACAATTGCAGAGACTTTCAACAAATATTTTGTAAACATAAGTGAACAGTTGATGAGTGGACTGGAAGAACACAATAAGATATCACCTCCATAATCCAACAGCATAATAAATTTGTCTACATCATTGTTCCTTTCACCCACAAATACAGAAGAAATTTTATCAGCTATAAAAACCTTGAAAACAGGGCACTCATGTGGAACTGATGGAACACCAGATGCGATTATTAAAAAATGCTGTCTTGCCCTAGCTGAACTCTTGACACACTTGTGCAACAGCTCACTGGCATCACGAACCTTCCCTTCATGCTTAAAACAGTAAAACTGAAACCACTGCTCAAAAAAGGAAATCCAGAAGACGTTTCAAATTATAGACCAATAACCCTACTGTCTGTATTTTCAAAAATTTTAGAAATATTTTTTTATGTAAGAGATTGTCTGATTTCCTAATGTCGTTGTTGTCTTCAGTCATGAGACTACTTTGATGCATCTCTCCATGCTCCTCTACACTGTGCAAACTTATTCATCTCCCAGTACTTACTGCAACCTATATCCTTCTGAATCTGCTTAGTGTATTCATCTCTTGGTCTTCCTCTACGATTTTTACCCTCCACACTGCCCTCCAATGTTTGTGATCCCTTGATGCCTCAGAACATGTCCCACCAACTGGTCCCTTCTTCTTGTCAAGTTGTGCCACAAACTCCTCTTCTCCCCAATTCTATTCAATGCCTCTTCATTAGTTATGTGATCTACCCATCTAATCTTCAGCAATCTTCTGTAGCACCACATTTCGAAAGCTTCTATTCTCTTCTTGTCTAAACTATTTATCGTCCATGTTTCACTTACATACATGGCTACACTCCATACAAATACTTTCAGAAACTACTTCCGACACTTAAATCTATACTCGATATTAACAAATTTCTCTTCTTCAGAAACGCCTTCCTTGCCATTGCCAGTCTACATTTTATATCCTCTCTACTTCGACCATCATCAGTTATTTTGCTCCCCAAATAGCAAAACTCGTTTACTACTTTAAGTGTCTCATTTCCTAATATAATTCCCTCAGCATCACCCGACTTAACTCGACTACATTCCATTATCCTCGTTTTGCTTTTGTTGATGTTCATCTTATATAATCCTTATATAATCCATTCCGTTCAACTGCTCTTCCAAGTCCTTTGCTGTCTCTGACAGAATTACAATGTCACCGGTGAACCTCAAAGTTTTTATTTCTTCTCCATGGACTTTAATACCTACTCCGCGTTTTTCTTTTGTTTCCTTCACTGCTTGCTCAATATACAGATTGAATAACATTGTGGACAGACTACAACCCTGTCTCACTCCCTTCCCAACTGCTGTTTCCCTTTCATGCCCCTCGACTCTTATAACTGCCATCTGGTTTCTGTACAAATTGTAAATAGGCTTTCTCTCCCTGTATTTTATCCCTGCCACCTTCAGAATTTGAAAGAGAGTATTCCAGTCAACATTGTCAAAAGCTTTCTCTAAGTCTACAAATGCTGGAAATGTAGATTTGCCTTTCCTTAATCTATTTTCTAAGATAAGTCGTAGGGTCAGTATTGCCTCACGTGTTCCAACATTTCTGCGGAATCCATACTGATCTTCCCCAAGGTCGGCTTCTACCAGTTTTTCCATTCGTCTGTAAAGAATTCACGTTAGTATTTTGCAGCTGTGACTTATTAAACTGATAGTTCGGTATTTTCACATCTGTCAACACCTGCTTTCTTTGGGATTGGAATTATTATATTCTTCTTGAAGTCTGAGGGTATTTTGCCTGTTTCATACATCTTGCTCACCAGATGGTAGAGTTTTGACAGGACTGGCTCTCCCAAGGCCGTCAGTAGTTCCAATGGAATGTTGTCTACTCCCGGGGCCTTGATTCAACTCAGGTCTTTCAGTGCTCTGTCAAACTCTTCACGCAGTATCGTATCTCCCATTTCATCTTCATCTGCATCCTCTTCCATTTCCATAATATCATCCTCAAGTACATCGCCCTTGTATAGACCCTCTATATACTCCTTCCACCTTTCTGCTTTCCCTTCTTTGCTTAGAACTGGGTTTCCATCTGAGCTCTTGATATTCATACAAGTGGCTCTCTTTTCTCCAAAGGTCTCTTTAATTTTCCTGTAGGCAGTATCTATCTTACCCCTAGTGACATAAGCCTCTACATCCTTACATTTGTCCTCTAGCCATCCCTGCTTAGCCACTTTGCACTTCCTGTCGATTACATTTTTGAGACATTTGTATTCCCTTTTGCCTGCTTCATTTACTGCGTTTTTATATTTTCTCCTTTCATCAATTAAATTCAATATTTCTTCTGTTACCCAAGGATTTCTACTAGCCCTCGTCTTTTTGCCTACTTGATCCTCTGCTGCCTTCGCTACTTTGTCCCTCAGAGCTACCCATTCTTCTTCTACTGTATTTCTTTCCCCCATTCCTGTCAATTGTTCCCTTATGCTCTCCCTGAAACTCTGTACAACGTCTGAATCTTTCAGTTTATCCAGGTCCCATCTCCTTAAATTCCCACCTTTTTGCAGTTTCTTCAGTTTTAATCTACAGTTCATAACCAATAGATTGTGGCCAGAGTCCACATCTGCCCCTGGAAATGTCTTACAATTTAAAACCTGGTTCCTAACTCTCTGTCTTACCATTATATAATCTATCTGATACCTTCTAGTATCTCCAGGATTCTTCCATGTATACAACCTTCTTTTATTATTCTTGAACCAAGTGTTAGCTATGATTAAGTTATGCTCTGTGCAAAATTCTACCAGACGGCTTCCTCTTTCATTTCTCTCCCCCAATCCATATTCACCCACTATGTTTCCTTCTCTTCCTTTTCCTACTCTCGAATTCCAGTCACCCATGACTATTACATTTTTGTCTCCCTTCACTACCTGAATAATTTCTTTTATCTAATCATACATTTCATCAATTTCTTCATCATCTGCAGAGCTAGTTGGTATATAAACTTGTACTACTGTAGTAGGCATGGGCTTCGTGTCTATCTTGTCCACAATAATGCGTTCGCTATGCTGTTGGTAGTAGCTTACCCGCACTCCTATTTTTTTATTCATTATTAAACCTATGCCTGCATTACCCCTATTTGATTTTGTATTTATAACCCTGTATTCACCTGACCAGAAGTCTTGTTCCTCCTGCCACCGAACTTCACTAATTCCCACTATATCTAACTCCAACCTATCCATTTCCCTTTTTAAATTTTCTAACCTACCTGCCCGATTAAGGGATCTGACATTCCACGCTCTGATCCGTAGAACGCCAGTTTCCTTTCTTCTGATACCGACATCCTCTTTAGTAGTCCTTGCCTGGAGATCCGAATGGGGGACTATTTTACCTCCGGAATATTTTACCCAAGAGGACGCCATTATCTTTTAATCATACAGTAAAGCTGCATGCCCTCAGGAAAAATTACGGCTGTAGTTTCCCCTTGCTTTCAGCCATTCGCAGTACCATCACAGCAAGGCCGTTTTGGTTAGTGTTGCAAGGCCAGATCAGTCAGTCATCCAGACTGTTGCCCCTGCAACTACTGAAAAGGCTGCTGCCCCTCTTCAGGAACCACACGTTTGTCTGGCCTCTCAACAGATACTCCTCCGTTGTGGTTGCACCTACGGTATGGCCATCTGTATTGCTGAGGCACGCAAGCCTCCCCACCTACGGCAAGGTCCATGGTTCATGGGGGTAGGCTGATTTCCTAAATAAACAAAAAACTCTCTCTCCCTCACAGCATGGTTTCAGAAAAGGCTGTTCAACTGAGAGTGCAATATTTGAAATTCTGAATGAAATCTATGCTAAACTGGATGCGAGTGAGTTTGTGACAGACATAGGTCTTCATCTATCCAAAGTTTTTGACATCATTGACCGTAATACCCTACTGCAGAAGCTTGATCAATTAGGAGTTAGAGGTATATCCAATGAGTGGCTGAGGACATACCCGTCTGGTCGCAAACAGGTGGTTGAAGTGCAATATACTGACCATAAAAAAATCAGTTACTACTATTCAGGTTATGAATATGTTAAATACGGCATCCCTCAAGGATCAGTATTAGGACCCATTCTGTTTTTCCCCAGTATTTCCAATCTACCCTCCAATTTGTAGCTGATACAAGCTGCCTTATTAGTGGGAAAACAGAAGAAAAACTAAAATACTCTGCTATCCAAACAATGAACAGTGTAGAACAGTGGTTCAGCTATAACAACCTAATTATTAACAAAGAAAAGACAGGAGCACTGAACTTCTACAATCTAAAAGGAAGGCACCACCCAAACATTAAGGGACAGAGTTCTTGAAAGTGTTGACAGCACAAAATTTCTGGGATTCTGGCTCCAGAACAACACAAAATGGGACATACACACTGAATATCTCCAAAGAAAACTTATTAAAACATGCTACATGATAAGAATCTTAAGAAGTTGTTAAATGTATAGGCCCTACTACTCCTATGTGCATTCTGTAATTAAATAAGCATAATATTCTGAGACAATGCAACAACAAATATTAAACTTTTCAGGATGCAAAAGAGAATATTAAGAACTATTGAAGGGGTAAACAATAGGAAATCATGCAGACCCATATTCAAAAAAATGTCAAATATTCCTCTTCTTAGCATTTTTATCAATGAAACATCAGTTTTCATAAAACAGTATACTGATAGACACTCAGATATCTTATTAAAAATTAAGATACACATGCATACAATGAAAGACAAAAATCTGATCATATGAAACAGGTGAGAATATCATTGTGCCAAAAAGGTACTCTACGTATTGAGATAAAAATTTACAGTAATCTGCCTAACTATATTAAATCAATAAGTAAACTCAGTAGTTTTAAGCCTGAACTAAAGACATATTTAAATGATCGTAGCTTTTACAGTCTGACAGAGTACCTAGAAACCAAACAACAAAATAAATATGCATTATAAATATTGTTGTGACTCGCCAATCTTTCAAAGTGCCGCCGCGCAGTTACACACATCCTCTACATGCGGCGCTGTCTGCGAGCCATGTACCAGCAGCGCCACCTAAGCGGCCAGCCAGCCAGCGGCAGCTAGACTTGGACTCAGTTATGATTTGATTGTTAAAGTGTACAGACGTCTTACTCTGTTTACTTGATCTGTGACTTTCATGTATCGCGTCTTCCTTGAAATGTATTTGTTCAACTTGAAGTTATTACAATTGGCGACGAGGTAGTGATTTTTCTTTTCCATCATTGACCCACATGTTTCCATGGCTACTTTAGAGCAAATATTGCAAGGTCTCGTAGAACAGCAAACGCTTCTCACAAATGCGATTAGTGATTTCCTCACGGCATCAAATATGGGACGTCTCTCGTCGTTGTCTCTACCTACTTTTCCTCCTTACGATGAGACAGCGGAAGACTTGTCTGATTACAAAAAACATCTTTGACAGCGCTTCTTGGCATTTCATGTCGCGGATGAACATACATGTAATTCTCTGTTCCTTTCGTGGATTTCACCTCAAATATATTGGTTGTTGTCGCAATTGGCTCCTTTGAAAGATCCTGCGTCTTTGTCCTTTGCTGAAATGTGCTCATTTCTGTCTGTCTATTTTCAAAAGCAAACACATGTGGTAGCCTCTCATGTTGCCTTTTATCATTGTCAAAAACAACCGAATCAATCCTATCATGCTTGGGCTGCTGAACTTCACAGCCTCAGTAGAAAGTGTCAATTTGTTACTGAAGTTCACAAAGAATCGTACGCTGATTCCATGGTACGGGATGCTATTATCCAATCAGCACCCGACAAAGAAGTTGGGCAACGTGCCCTTCAGTTGGCAAATGCGACTCTAGATGAAGTCCTACCCATCACTCAGTCTTTTGAAATTTCTCTCGCTGCTGGAGCGTAAATAGAGGCATGGGGTGACGTCGGGGAAATACAACCTCTGTGCGATGTTGCCAAAGTGTGTGGTGTGTCCCCGCCAGCCGATGTGGCCACAGTATGCTCCCGAGCACAGCCTTGACCTAGCTGTAAACAAACCTCTAAGAAACTGCAGCAAAACCCATGGCAACTTCCTTCACATCCGCGGTGTTTTACGAAACATTCACAAGAAGATTGTCCACAATGTTGGGCCGTGTGTCACAAATGCAAAAAAAAATGGTCATGTGTCATCTGTTTGCAAATCTGACTGCATACATGATGTTCATGAACATGGTGCTGATTCTGATTCTGTGTTGTCTGTCAATTTTACTTCTGCCCCTTCAGGGAAGTTATTCCTCACTGTCCAAATACTTGGTCGAGATGTTCACATGCAGGTGGATACTGGTTCTGCTGCCACTATCATCAATTCTCAGACATATCTTCAGTTGGGTTCTCAAATCTTGTCACCTGTCACTAGGCAATTACGGATTTACAATAAACAGAAGATTTCTCTCTTGGGACAATTTGATGCTGAGGTATCTTACAAATCTGTCATTCGCACTGTTCCCATATTTGTGGTTGACCATAGTAACGTGGGGAACCTTTTTGGTTTCGATGCCTTTTGCCTTTTTGGGTTCTCCATACATGACTCTGTCAATATCATCTCTGATGCTATTCCTTATGCTTAATTGGATTCCTTGTCGACGACATTTTTGTCCCTTTTTTCTCCTGGGTTAGGCCATGCAAACGACTTTGAAGCTCATATCACGCTCAAACAGACTGCTCGGCCTAAGTTTTTTTGGGCTCGGCCCATTCCTGTGGCCCTTCGTGATCAGGTCAAATGGGAGCTGGATCGTCTCACTGCTTCAGGGGTCTTGCTTCCTGTCACTTCCAGTGAGTGGTCCTCTCCTGTCGTTGTCGTTGCTAAGCCAAATTGTGATATTCATCTCTGTGGAGATTTCAAAGCTACTGTAAATGCTCACTGCCTTATCAACACTTACCCTACGCCTCGATCTGAAGAATTGTTCACTAAACTTGCTGGAGGCCAGTATTTTTCTAAACTTGACTTGTCAGAAGCTTATCATCAACTTCCTCTCGACCCTGCTTCCTGGCAGTTTCAAGTCCTTAATACGCCTTTTGGCCTCTATCAATACCAGTGATTGCCATTCAGGGATGCTAGTGCCCCTGCTCTCTTTCAGCGATTCTTGGAACAATTATGGCTCACTGTTCCTGGGTGTATAAATTACCAGGGCGACATTGTTGTCACTGGCTCCACCACTGACGAACATCTTCAAAATCTCTGCACACTTTTTCATGTCTTACAGACTGCTGGTCTTAAGTATACTCTTCAGAAATCAAAATTTTTTCAGGCATCTATCACGTACCTGGGGTTTCAACTCTCTCAGGATGGTATTCGTCCGTTTCAGCAAACTGTCGCTGCGATCAGTGCCCTTCCTCACCCTACATCTAGATCTGTTAAGGAACTGCAGGCCTTCTTGGGGAAAATAGCATACTATCACAAGTTTTTACTGTCTGCGGCTTCGGTGGCTCAGCTGTTGCATTGCCTGTTGCATAAAAATGTGCCTTTTCACTGGTCCGCGTCATGTGATGTGGCTTTCCAGAAATTGAAGACTATGTTAAATGAGGCCCCACGCCTGGCTATTTATCGACCTGGCCAACATCTTGCTCTTGCCTCAGACGCCTCTCAACACGGGGTTGGTGCAGTCCTTGCGCGCCATTTTTCTGACGGTTCTGAACAACCCATTGCTTATGCCTCCAAAACGCTCACGGATGCCCAACAAAAGTATTCTCAAACTGAAAAAGAAGCTTTGGTCATTATTTATGCTCTTCATAAGTTTGGTGTTTTTCTCTATTGATCCAAATTTCATCTTGTTACGGATCACAAAACCACTTGTTTCCTTGTTTCATCCATCAATGTCACTTCCCGACAAGGCTGCACACTGCCTCCAGTGTTGGGCACTTTACTTGTCTCGTTTCAATTATGAGATTCATTTTTGGCTGACGGCTCAACATGCGAATGCTGATGCACTGTCTCGCCTTCCCATGGGTCCTGATCTGACATTCGATAGGGACAAACTTTTGTGTTTCCTCCTGGATGTTGCTGAGCAGCAGGTTGTGGACGGTTTCCCCATCACCGGGGTCCGGCTGGCGGCTGCTACAGGTTCTGACCCTACCCTCTCCCGGGTTTTACACTGTTTTCAGAAGGATTGGCCAGATCGTCCATCTGCTAAGACTTCTGATCCGTTGCGGAACTACTATGCTTTGCATTACTGCCTCATGGCTAGGGATGGTGTTATCCTCCTTTCCACCGAAAATGCTTCACCCCGTGTTGTGGTACATGCATCTTTGCATGCTTCGGTCTTGCACCTCCTTCACCAAGGGCACTTGGGTGTCTCTCGCACAATATCTCTGGCATGCTGTCATGTGTACTGGCCCGGCATCGACTCTGAAATCGCACACATGGTCACTGCCTGCGGCCCTGGTGCGCCACAGACCACCGCCCTTAAGTCATCTTTGTCACCGTGGCCTTCGCCTGAGAAGCCCTGGGAGCATATTCATGCTGACTTCGTGGGACCTTTTTTAGATACTTGTTGGCTTCTCGTTATTGATGCCTACTCTAACTTTCCTTTCATTGTCCGTTGCACGTCACCTACCACCGCGGCAACCACCAATGCTCTAGCTCGCATTTTCTCTTTGGAAGGCCTTCCCTCTACTATTGTTACTGATAATGGTCTGCAATTTGCCTCTTCCAATTTTGCGGATTTTTGTGCCCTTCACAGCGTCATGCATGTCACGGCCACTCCGTTCCATCCACAGTCAAAGAGTGAGGATGAATGACTGGTCCGCGCATTTAAGGCTCAGATGAGGAAACTTCTGACTTCTTCTGCTGCTGATGATGCACTTCTCCAGTTTCTGGCCTCTTACCATTTCACCCCCATAGGCGACCACAGCCTGGCTGAGCTCTTACATGGCCGACAGCCCCGCATGCTACTTCATCTTCTGCGGCCTTCCACCTCACGGCTGCGGGTGCCTTCGCTTGGTCGGTTCACCGCCGACGACCTTGTAGGGGTACGGTGATATGGCAGGCGGCCAAAATGGAGTCCTGGCCGCATCTTACGACACCATGGCCGATGCCTGTATGAAATCCAGATGGACACGTGTGTTGCAGTGTGTCATTCGGACCAGCTTCGGCCTCGTGTGGCGGCACCGCCTCTTCCGGATGCTGCTACACCACCTTTTGCTCTGCCTGACGCTCGGGATAGTGGAATCTCTCATTACTCACAACACAGTCCTCTCACCATCATATCGAAGCCAGCACAAGAACTGATGCCACCAGGAGACGTGCCCATGCAGGAACCAGATGACCATCATCTGTCGGAGCAACTCTACTCGCCTCCTTCTCCTACGGAACTCACACATATCGCCCATGTCTCCTGTTATAACATCCAGAATTGCTGCGATGGGCAGATTGGTGCACGGGGCCCCAGCAGATTCGACCCCTACATCTCCTGTCATCTCGACCCGTTATCATCGGGGACACTTCCGTTCGTACGGAAAGCCTCCTCCTCGAGACTTTATGGCCAGTCAAACAACACCTATGGATGTTAACAATCTACAGGCCACCTCCATCAAGAGCTGTGCAAAAAATTCAAAGGGGAGAAAAGTGTTGTGACTTGCTGATCTTTCAAAGTGCCGCTGTGCAGTTACGTGCATCCCCTACATGCGATGCTATCTGCCAGCCATGCAGCAGCAGCGCCACCTAAGCGGCCAGCCAGCCAGCGGCCGCTAGACTTGGACTCAGTTATGATTTGATTGTTAAAGTGTACAGACGTCTTACTCTGTTTACTTGATCTGTGACTTTCATGTATTGTGTCT
Source organism: Schistocerca americana (assembly GCF_021461395.2). Taxonomy (NCBI): domain Eukaryota; kingdom Metazoa; phylum Arthropoda; class Insecta; order Orthoptera; family Acrididae; genus Schistocerca; species Schistocerca americana. The sequence goes on from NC_060120.1 coordinate 892,547,703, forward strand.
TCCTTGAAATATACACTCCTGGAAATTGAAATAAGAACACCGTGAATTCATTGTCCCAGGAAGGGGAAACTTTATTGACACATTCCTGGGGTCAGATACATCACATGATCACACTGACAGAACCACAGGCACATAGAAACAGGCAACAGAGCACGCAAAATGTCGGCACTAGTACAGTGTATATCCACCTTTCGCAGCAATGCAGGCTGCTATTCTCCCATGGAGACGATCGTAGAGATGCTGGATGTAGTCCTGTGGAACGGCTTGCCATGCCATTTCCACCTGGCGCCTCAGTTGGACCAGCGTTCGTGCTGGACGTGCAGACCGCGTGAGACGACGCTTCATCCAGTCCCAAACATGCTCAATGGGGGACAGATCCGGAGATCTTGCTGGCCAGGGTAGTTGACTTACACCTTCTAGAGCACGTTGGGTGGCACGGGATACATGCGGACGTGCATTGTCCTGTTGAAACAGCAAGTTCCCTTGCCGGTCTAGGAATCGTAGAACGATGGGTTCGATGACGGTTTGGATGTACCGTGCACTATTCAGTGTCCCCTCGACGATCACCAGTGGTGTACGGCCAGTGTAGGAGATCGCTCCCCACACCATGATGCCGGGTGTTAGCCCTGTGTGCCTTGGTCGTATGCAGTCCTGATTGTGGCGCTCACCTGCACGGCGCCAAACACGCATACGACCATCATTGGCTCGAAGGCAGAAGCGACTCTCATCGCTGAAGATGACACGTCTCCATTCGTCCCTCCATTCACGCCTGTCACGACACCACTGGAGGCGGGCTGCACGATGTTGGGGCGTGAGCGGAAGACGGCCTAACGGTGTGCGGGACCGTAGCCCAGCTTCATGGAGACGGTTGCGAATGGTCCTCGCCGATACCCCAGGAGCAACAGTGTCCCTAATTTGCTGGGAAGTGGCGGTGCGGTCCCCTACGGCTGCGTAGGATCCTACGGTCTTGGCGTGCATCCGTGCGTCGCTGCGGTCCGGTCCCAGGTCGACGGGCACGTGCACCTTCCGCCGACCACTGGCGTCAACATCGATGTACTGTGGAGACCTCACGCCCCACGTGTTGAGCAATTCGGCGGTACGTCCACCCGGCCTCCCGCATGCCCACTATACGCCCTCGCTCAAAGTCCGTCAACTGCACATACGGTTCACGTCCACGCTGTCGCGGCATGCTACCAGTGTTAAAGACTGCGATGGAGCTCCGTGTGCCACGGCAAACTGGCTGACACTGACGGCGGCGGTGCACAAATGCTGCACAGCTAGCGCCATTCGACGGCCAACACCGCGGTTCCTGGTGTGTCCGCTGTGCCGTGCGTGTGATCATTGCTTGTACAGCCCTCTCGCAGTGTCCGGAGCAAGTATGGTGGGTCTGACACACCGGTGTAAATGTGTTCTTTTTTCCATTTCCAGGAGTGTATTTGTTCAACTTGAAGTTATTACAAATATTCTACTTTGTATGTTGTCTCTAATGTTTGTTGTATATATGATTCCTTGCTAAATTACTTAAATATCTAGTCCCTAGGAATGCAATACAAACTGTATTTTATGTTGTAAAACTTAATCATGTCCAATATCCTTGTATATATTCTATACTTGTAGGATTAGAAGGACTAAATAAATAAATAGCACGTTCTTAGGAATTTCACTACCCTAGCATAGGTTCTATTCTCCTTTCTTATTGTCATTGTCCAGGTCTCTGATGCATAATATCAATAAGGGTGTAAAGTATGTCTTGTACAGCACTTACTTGCACTTCATTGGCATCCTCCTTCTCCATACAAAGCCACTTTTGCTAACTTCTACCTCCGTCCCTGCATTCTGCATATCTCACTTCCTAACAAGGGAACCTCCCCATCGCACCCCCCTCAGATTTAGTTATAAGTTGGCACAGTGGATAGGCCTTGAAAAACCAAACACAGATCAATCTAGAAAACAGGAAGAAGATGTGTGTAACTATGAAAAAAATAAGCAAAATATACAAACTGAGTAGTCAATGTGCAAGATAGGCAACATCAAGGAGAGTGTAAGCTCAGGAGTGCCGTGGTCCCGTGGTTAGCTGAGAAACTGCGGAACGAGAGGTCCTTGGTTCAAGTCTTCCCTCGAGTGAAAAGTTTACTTTCTTTATTTTCGCAAAGTTATGATCTGTCCGTTCGTTCATTGACGTCTCTGTTCACTGTTATAAGTTTAGTGTCTGTATTTTGCGACCACACCGCAAAACCGTGCGATTAGTAGGCGAAAGGACGTGCCTCTCCAATGGGAACCGAACACATTTGATCGCAAGGTCATAGGTCAACCGATTCCTCCACAGGAAAACATGTCTGATATATTCTATACGACACTGGTGATGGCATGTGCGTCACATGACAGGAATATGTTGTCGACCCACCTAACTTGTACTGTAGTCGACTGACATCATGTGTTTCGATGTTTGTTTAGGTGTAGTGTCCCCATACTATGGCGCAGTTACCTCGCATCAGACGGATGGACGGACAAATAATAATTGTCTGAAAATAAAAAATTAAACTTTTCACTCGAGGGAGACTTGAACCAAGCACCTCTCGTGCTGGAGTTGCTCACGTTAACCACGTGACCACAGCGTTCCAGAACTCATGCTCTCCTTGATGTTGCCTATCGTGCACGTGGACTACTCAGTTTGTATATTTTGCTTATTTTTTTCATACTTCCACACAACTTCTTCCTGTTTTCTCGATTGGTCTGTGTTCAGTTTTTCAAGGCATATCCACTGTGCCAACTTATAACTAAATCTGAAGGGGGTGTGATGGGGAGCTTCCCTTGTAAGTATTTGAAGTAATCCACAATTTCAACTTCCTGCCCTTTGATTTTTATTTATTTATTTTCTTAGCATCCTTGTATCTCATCATTATAAAAATGATATAGGATTTGTCATACATCGCCTTACATAGAAAATAGGATATGAAAATATTTACAATTAAATGTCCATAAATAAAATATTACTACATATAACATGAAACCATATGCGTAACAACATTCATAATATGCTAAATTAGAATAATAGATGAATACAATTTAGTTTTCGATGAGCAGTTTGGGTCATTACGATGAAGGAAATAAGCTACTGTATAATGAATACTGGTGATTTAAGTACTCCTTGACACTATAAAAACTCTTGCTAATTAACATTTCTTAAGTTCTTTTTTGAATATATGGAATTTTGGTAAACTTTTAATTTTCTTTGGTAGTGCACTAAATAAGATTTTTGTCTGATAAAGAACACTTTTTTGATACATAGCTTTTGTGTGACTTTCTCTATGAAAGTCATCTCTATTTCTTGTTTTGTGTTTATGATCTTGACTGTTTAACAAAGAATGTTCCTGGTGTGCCTTCATAAAACATGTACTTTCATAAATATAGATACATGGTAGAGTCATGATTTGTAGTTCCTTGAAAACTTTTTTACATGATTCTCTGTGTGTCATACCTCTGATTATCCTTATTGCCCTCTTTTGAAGCACAAATGAGTGTTTGGCCAAACTGGTATTCCCCCAAATTGTGATACCATATCTTAGTGTGCTATGTATGAGTGTGAAGTATGAACATAACACTGCATCAACACTACAGTAATTTTAATTTGTCCTTCTCTATCTACTCTAGTTAGCACCATAGCTTTATTTTTCTCCACACTGCATTTCATGCCATTCAATTTCCTTATACCATCATACTTTAGTTCTCCATAACACAATATCATTCACGGAGAGCTTTAACTTCATCTCCCTACCTCTACAAGCTTCTTTTGCCTCCTTCAAGATTTCCTCCATCATCGTTATAAATAATTTACTTCCTTTCCTCAGCCCAGTAGCATTCCTAAATCAATCAGTTCTTCCATCTTGGGTCTGGGCACAGCTGAAATTTTTGTCATACATCGCTTGAAGAATTTCAATTTTTTGTTTTCCAACTCTCTTTCCCTCCAAGGTTTCCCACATTTTTTTCTGGGGATATTATTATATGCCTTCACCATGCCAAGAAATATCATCAGGAGATGTTCCCCCTATTCCCAGTGCCTTTCCATCAACAGTCTCATACTAAAGAATATGACCACTGTTGATCTATCAGGTAAAAAAAAAAAAAAAAATACTGGTCCTCTTCTAACTGGCCTTTTACTTCTTCCTGCAATTGTCTTTCCAGTATCCTCTCCATTATTTTTTTCTGCTTGTGATATGTGTGTGATTTCTCAATATTTTCACATACTTTCCTGTCTCCCTCCTTGAACAATGGGATTTTTATTATTCTGCCCCCCCCCCCCCCCAATTGTTCAGGCACATTTCATTTTCCATATGTATGTCAGCAATATAACCATTGTAGCCAGTAGGTCCAGCTGCTTTTAACATCTCCACACTTATTTCGTCTAACCCAGCTACCTTTCCTGTTTTCATTCTACCATATGCTAGTTCTACTTGCAACATATCTTTGTTTTCACGCAGGTCCAAGTCCACCCACAATACTCCTAATCTCTTTTCATCACTACCTTTCATGTTAAGTAAATTGTCACAGTACTGTTTCCATGTTTTCCATATCTCCTCTGGATGCATTATTAGCTCTCTATTCTCCATGTTCACCAGCTTTTTGAAAGTACACTCACTCCTCTCATGTCTTGTTATGACATACAGTATCCTTCTGCACCCATTAATATCATTTCCAATTCTTCTGTGAATTCCTCCCAACTTTTCCTCTTTTCTTCTTCTATAACTCTTTACATATCTTTTTGCACCGCTGGTACTGTCATTTGTTCCTTCCTTTTTGTTATTGCTCCATTTTTGCCATGGTTTCTTCTTTCCTTTAACTATTTTTTTATCCTGCTCATTCCATCTGATATCTCCTTTCACATTTTGTGCTTGGGATTTTAAGCTTAAGTAACTCACTGAACTTTGCCTGTAAATTCCCGTCTTTTAGCTTCCAAACTTTTATTTTTTTCTCCCTTACTGCCTTTATTCGTTCTGTTTTACCATTCTTATCTTTTCCATCAGTAGTTAATTGTCTCCATCAAAAGCTTCTTCTGAGAGCGCAGTTACGTCCTTTAATTTTCCACAATTTTCTTTTTCCAACAGAGTTTAGTTAATGACCATCTTTTTTCTTCTCTCCCCACAAACCACATCTTGTCATATTTTGGCTATTTTTCTTTGTGAACCACATATAGCCTACAATCAGACCATTTCTTTCGCAAAACTCATCCAGTTTCTCTCCTTCATCATTTTCTCCCATATCCATTTGGACCAGTTAACACTTTCTTTCCTAGTCTTTCATTTCTCACCTGTGCATGTAAGTCATGCATTGCAACTGCACCAAGTGGGCAGTGGCATCAGAACTGGGTGTCAAAAGGCAGACGGACACTTATAAAACATTTATTAAAATAAAATATTAATTACACTTCCCTAAATTTGTATGCCCAAACAGATGAATTACAAAAAAAATAAAAAAAAACCTGAAATTAACATCTTTCAGAAGAACCATTACTTCCTATCAGTCAAACTGAAAAACATTAAGTTAAAAATTGTTCACAACAAATTTATGTGAAAATAACTTCTTGTAAAATGTCTAAATTCTTATGACATTCTGGTAAAGGTTCTATTTTGAACCACAGGATAATAATTTAAACAAACTCCATTAGCAACCTATAAGTATGAAATAATAAAATTTAAGAGACAATTTATTCACCCCAAAAGCAAGTAAATATTCAGAACTTTTGATACAATCAAATGCAATGACAATGGTTTAAACTATTGTAAAATAAGGCTACACCGAAGTAAGATAGTTTCCTAAGGCCAAACCTCAGTCAACCCAATCAAATGGCCTCAGTCCTTGTGGGGCCATATGCTAACAGGTGTGTCTTCCCAGTCAGTGCCAACTGATGTAGGATCATTTCAAAGCCAAACATTTACTGGACTCCAATGCCCATCCAACACCTAATAAGTCATACAGTTCCTTATACAATACAAAAAGAACAATAATTAACACTTGTGAAGCAAAAGGCTTACAACATAGCCATGGTGAGTCCAAAGTGAGAAAATAATTACAATGAAGGTATTAACAAGAATTTGCTCATTCTCAGTTTCACTCATCATAGTAATCACATGATGGTGTTCAAGGTTGGTTAAACACTCACACAATGTCTGTACCTTTAAGTAAGCCAGTACATACATAAAATACAGTGTTAAATCAACCTCTCATGTGCTGATCGCAATCCCTTACAAATTTCTGTGTCCTTATACCAACAAGTAGTACAAGCTTTCAGACTCACAATACTTTTTCCCACACATAATAGATTGAAGTGCCAAAGAAACTGATGTAGGCATATGTATTCAAATACAGAGACATGTAAACGGGCATAATACAGCACTGCAGTCAGCAATGCCTATAGGAGATAACAAGTGTCTGGTGCAGTCGTTAGATCGGTTACTGCTGCTACAATGGCAGGTTATCAAGATTTAACTGAGTTTGAATGTGGTGTTACAGTTAGCACAGTAGTGATGGGACACAGCATCTCTAAACTAGCGATGAAGTGGGGATTTTCCCACAAGACCATTTTGCTAGTGTACCATGAATATCAGGAATCTGGTAAAACATCAAATCCCTGACATTGATGTGGCTGGAAAAAGCTCATACAAGAATGGACCCAATGGTGACTGAAGAGAATTGTACAGTGTGACGGAAGTGCAACCCTTCTGCAAATTGATGCAGGTTTCAATGCTGGGCAATCAACAAATGTAAGCACGTCAACCGTTCAATGAACATCATCATATGAGCTTTAGGAGCTGAAGGTCCATTCATGTACTCTTGATGACCGCACAACACAAAGCTTTATGCCTCGCCTGGGCCCATTAACACCAACATTGGACTGTTGATGAATGGTAACATGTTTCCTGGTCAGACTGGTGTGCAGTCGGAGTGATACAGGACCTCTGATACATCTTGATACGACTCTGACAGGTGACATGTACAGGAGCATCCTGTCTGATCACCTGCATCCATTCATGACCATTGTGCATTCCAATAGGCTTAGACAGTTCCAGCAGGGCAATGTGACACCCCATCTGTCCAGGATTGCTATAGAGTGGTCCAGGAACACTCTTCCGAGTTTAAACACTTCTGCTGGTCACCAAACTCCCCAGACATGAACATTATTGAGAATATCTGGGATGCCTTGCAACTTGCTGGTCAGAAGAGATCTCCACCCCCTTGTACTCTCGCGGATTTATGGACAACCCTGCAGGATTCATGGTGTCAGTTCCCTTCAGCACTACTTCAGACACTAGTCGAGTCCATGCTTCATCATGGTTTTGCACTTCTGCATGGTCATGGGGCCCTACACGATATTAGGCATGTGTACCAGTTTCTTTGGCTCTCCAGTGTAGCATATTTCATATCAGACCAACAAATCTAGATAATAGTGTGACATTCAGAAAAACTATGTTGAGGTGTGAATAATATTACGGGACACAGAATAACAACACATACTGTCAGTTATCATTGGTGTTAAGATTCAGTGAGTGAATAATTTGTGCATATTTAATACACCAGTAACTTAAGTAACCCAATTCCAGATGTATATCAAAACAGCAGAAGTACTGGATGTAGGAGTGTTCATGTTAATGTGCCAAATGAATCCTTTACTGGCTATGAATACAGTATCATATTGCTTCAATAAGTATGTTCAATAATCTTCAATCTTCTCCATCTCAGTCCATGATATTTCCACATGCAAATTAAGTCACCAGTCCAGTTAAGAACTGACATAATTCCAAACACAAACCATTGCTATTCACCAGACAATTACTTTAACAAGCCAGCAACCACGCACACACCAGGGGGTCACCGTGTTGTTGCACTGGCCTCCACCACTCAACTTCACACTCCCTGCATGCTCCTTCCCTTTACGACTCCCAATGGCACCACCCACTTGAGTCATGGTAGGGATAATTCACAGATATGTCACTCATTGGCACATATAGTGTAGAAGTATGCTCTGAATCAGCTAAGTGAAAAATCCATGCAGTACACACATTCATTTATATATAAAAGCTGACTTAGGAGTTTTCCTTTGTGTGAGGCTGCTTGTATAAGATTGTGTGCCAATTTAAAGTTATAGATTCATATATTTTATTGTTCACATCATTTCTGCATAATCTTTCATTGATTGTATCAAAATACGTTTGTATTGTGATACATTGTGAAATTTCGAACATTTGTACGTGCCGCAACAATCTCATACGGATACTGCTAATTGTAGGCCTAAACTTAATTGCACTCTTTTAAAACTTTTGAGAAATATAGGTCTATCCTCATTCAAAACAACCATTCTCCAATGTCATTGTACAATTAGATGAGAAATAAGTTATTTTGAGAATTTTTGGATGTTTACGAAACTACATTTTCACAAGTTACTGGTACGTATGTTTTGGATACATAATTTATTTCATAGCAAATCAGCATTTGTGGTTCATGTTTCTGCCAAAGAATACATCACCCCTGAACTTCACTGTACATCAACACAAACAAATTTATATTTTTGAAAATTTTCAGAAGCTACCATTGTCCTTTGCATAATCTATGGATAATTTATGGCAAATCAGCATTTCTGATTTAGTAGCGGATTTTCTGAGTAACATATTGTGTTACATTTAGTCTTTCCTTAAAGAGGAGGAGCACTATATATTAAATGCATTTATCATAAATGAAGTCTGTTTTCGAGTTGGCTAACAACCATAATTAACCTAAAAATGTTTTTAAAAAATTAATAGTTTCTACCTCAGGTTTTTTTGAGTTGCCTTAATAGAAAACTCTTTTTTGAATTTTCTTCAATTCTTGTAGCAAATTAACAACTTTTAAGCTCAACATATTAAAATATAACCTGTGGGCTTAATTGAAAGATATCTGTTCATTGCCTTATAATACACTGCACCAGCCAAAATGAAACCCCACTTGAATGCTGTTCTCAGACATGGGCTGAGTTGGTTGATGTTCATAAGCAGCTGGAAATTGTCCTGAATACTGTCAATTGATTGACAGTTGCTGCAAATCAATGCATTGGAAAAGGTCCCAAGAATCGCATACTTGTGATACCTGTACCAGAGGTACCAGAAAATAGAGGATCTGTCATTACTCACCCACTAACTGTGAGTGGCATGTCAGGGGTAGGTCCTGTACATGGTGGACAGGAACCAGAGAGGACACAAGGTGTTGTACTGGTCCCTCTAACCAACAAGTTTGAGGTGCTGTCTTTCACTGAAACTGAAACTGAGCCAATGGGACTCACTTTATCTGTTACACCCAGTGTCAGGAGGAGCTCAACACAAAAGGATAGGGGTCTATTAATCATTGGCAGTTCAAACATATGGCGAATGGTGGTTTCTCTTAGGGAAATGGCAGCAACGGACAGGAAAGGAAACCAGGTACACTCTGTGTGTACACCTGGGGGCCTCATTCAACATGGGAAAAGGCTATTCCAGCAGACATTGACGGAACAGGGTGCAACCAACTGCAGATTGTGGTGCACATTGGAACAAATGGTACCTGTCATCTGGGCTCTGACATCATTCTTGGGTCATTCCAGCAACTGGCAGAGAAGGCTGAGAAGACCAGCCTTGTGTATGGAATTTCAACAAAGCTCACAATTTGCAGTACTTGTGCTATAGGGTTGAGAACTGTAAGGTCTCCCTAAATGGGTCAGGTGAACACAACACATAGAGGTTGTTACTCAGGTAGTTGACTGTGTGTGGGGTGCATACAATGTTTTTTATAGATTGGGTGACTCCATCCAATCCAGATAACGACAACTGTAGGAAATCCAGAAGAATTGGTGTAAGATCAAAAGAAATGTCTCCCACAGGTGAGAGTATTAAAATCCCAATGGTAAACTGCTGAAGCATCTGCAGCAAAGTGCCAGAGGCTGAAGTGCTCATGAAAAGCAGTGTAGCTCACATAATAGTAGGTACAGAAAGCTGGTCGAAATCTGAAAATGATAGCAGTGAGATTTTTGGGGAAAATTTAAGTGTATATTGAAAGGATAGGCAAATGCAAAATGAAGTAGTGTATTTGTCATAGTAGACAAGAAACTCAAATCCACCAAGGTAGAAATTGAAGCTGCATGTGAGATAGTTTGGACAAGACTCAGTATCAGGGGTAGGGATAAAATGATAATTGTATCCCTCTACACCCACCAGACTCAATTTCTGATGTAACCAAAAACTTTAGAGTAAACCTCAGCCCACTTGTATGTAAGTTCTTCAGTCATTCTATAATCATTGGTGGAAACTTCAATCATCCAACAATTAAATGGGAAAATGACAGTGAGAAGACATCCTGTGAAACTTTACTAAATGCCTTCTCTGAAAACTACCTAGAACAGATAGTTGAGAACCCTATTCATGATGGAAATACATTGGGTCTAATGGCAACAAATAGACCTGGCCTCTTTGAGGATATCCACAACAAAACTGGTATCAGTGACCATGACATGGCTGTGGCGATAATGTTACCAAAATGCAAAGGTCAACTAGCAGAACCCTAATAAATTCTGGTCATACGTAAACGCTGTTATAGCAACAAAGTTAGTGTCCAGTCTCTAGTGAATGAGACAGGAACTGAAATTGAGGGTACAAAGCAAAAGCTGAAATCTTACCTCCATTTTCAAATGTTCCTTTACAAAGGAAAACCCAGGAGAACTGTCTGAATTTAATCCTCATACCACTGAAAAGATAAATGAAATAAGTATTAGTGGTGTTGAGAAACAGCCGAAATCATGAAAACTGAACAAAGCTCCAGCACCCGATGGGATCCCTGTCAGTTTCTATACTGAATTTTGGGCTGAGCTTGCCCATCTTCTAATTATAATCTATTGTAGATTCCCCAGTCAAAAAACTGTGCCCATTTCCTAGGAAAAGGCACAGGTCCCACCTGTCTACAAGAAGGCTAGTAGAAGTGATCCACAAAACTACTGCCCAATATCCTTGACATAAATTTGTTGTACATCTCAAAAAGAATGACCTCCTCAATGCCAACCAGCATGGATTTTGAAAACATTAACCATGTGCAACCCAACTCACACTTTTCTCACTTTGACATACTGAAAGCTTTGGATCAAGACAGTCAGGTAGATGGTGTATTTCTTGTCTTCTGAAAAGCATTTGACTCAGCACCACACCTATGCTTATTGGCAAAAGCACAATCATATGGGATACCAAGTGAAATTTGTGAATGGATTGAGGACTTTTTGGTAGGGAGGTTACAACATGTTATCTTGTATGGAGAGTCATCATCAGATGTACAAGTAATTTTGGGTGTGCCCCAGGGAAGTGTGCTGGAATCCATGCTGTTCATGTTGTATCTTAATGACCTTGTAGACAATATTAATAGTAACATCAGGCTTTATGTGGATGATGCAGTCATTTATGATGAAGTGATATCCAAAAGAAGCTGCATAAATATTCAGTCTGATCTTGACAATATTTCAAAGTGATGCAGAGATTTGCAACTTGTTTTAAATGCTCAGAAATGTAAAATTTTGCAGTTCACAAAATGAAAGAAACATAGTATCCCATGGCTGTAATAATATCAGTGAGTTGTTGTTGGAATCAGCCAATTCATGCAAATACCTGGATGTAATTCTTTGTAGGGATATGAAATGGAATGGTTACATAGGCTCATTCATGGGTAAAGCAGGTGCTAGATAAACCTCAGTTTAGTAGTAGAATAATATGGAAGTGCCACTAGTCTACAAAGGAAATTGCTTACAAATCACTTGTGCAACTGGTTCTAGAATATTACTCAAGTGTGTGGGATCTGTACCAGATAGGACTAACAGGGGATACTGATTGTATACAGGAAAGGGCAGCATGAATGGCCGCATGTTTGTTTAATCGATGGGAAGGTGTCACAGAGATACTGAAGGAACTGAACTGGAAGACTCTTGAAGACAGACATAAACTATCCCAAGAAAGTCTATTAACAAAGTTTCAAGAACTGGCTTTAAATGATTACTCTAGGAATATACTACAACCCCCTATATATTGCTCACATAGGGATCATGAAGATAAGATTAAAACAGAGGCATTCATTCAGTTTCTCTCCTTCATCAGTCTTTTCCCCATATCTGTATGGACCAATTATTTCCTCCTTTCCTAATATTGTTAATGGCCACCTAGCCTGTATCTTATTATCTTTTGGCTACTTTTTCTTCATGAACCTCGTATAGCCTACACTCAGACCATTTCTTTCACAAAAATCATCAATTTTCTCTCCTTCATCACTCTTTTTCCCATATCGACATGGACCAGTTATCTCTTCCACTCCTAGTCTTTCATTTACCATGCACCGCAACATACTGGGGGAGTAGCATGTACTCTCTATCAAATTACTGTCATGCCTACCAGAGAAAACAACTAACACTAATTTCCATTGAAGAACATATAAAGAATCTAAATGTTCATGGATGGCTCATGTGCTGAGGGCAGTTGTATTTACATCCTCATGTACAAAGAACTGACCGATGAAATTCAGTCAGTAAATAAAAGAAAAGACATAAAATACAAGGAGCATTCAATAAGTAGTGCAACACACCTTTTTTATCAGCAAATTTCAGTTTTAAAAAATGTAGAATTTGCTGTGGGATATTGTGGAATATTCTTGCTTATAGTTTCATGAAGTTCCAGTAGGTGGCAGAACTAAATATAGGCTTCAAAATCACTTCTGTAATAGAGGCGCATTCCAAGCAGAGAGCTGTCATCGAGTTTCTTTTGGCAGAAAACCAGAGTATCACAGACATTTACAGGTCTATGGTGACGTAGCAGAGAACAAAGACACCGTGAGTCATTGGGCACGGTAGCTGTCATCACTACAACGAGGTCACAAAAACCTGTCTGATCTACCATGTGCCCGCTGGCTGCACAAGGCTGTGACTGAAACATGTGGATACACTCATTCAAGGTGATCAATGGATCACAATAGAACACCTTACTGCTCATACGGGTGTTTCTGTTGGCAGTGCTGACACGCTCGTCCACCACCTAGATAGTCAAAACTGTGGGCCCGCTGGGTTTCTCACGGCCTAAAAGAAGACCATAAAGAGCGACAAATAGACATCTGTGCAGAATGGTTCGCACATTACAAGTTGGCTCATGACAATTTTTTGTCAAACATTGTTACAGGCAATGGAACACGGATTCATCTCTTTGAACCAGAAACAAAACAGCAATACATGGAGTGGTAACACCTATCACCTGAAGAAAATCTTCAAAGATGCACCCACAGCCAGTAAAGGCATGGTCATGATCTTCTGTGACTCTAAAGGGCTTACTCTTCTAGATGTCCTCCCTCTTGGTGCAATGATCTGTTTTGGTTGGCAGGAGAGCCAACACCGTGTTACTAGAGGAGGCCGAAAGGCACGCGTTTTAGCTCATGTAGGCTGGCGTGAGGTCTGGAACAGGACAAGGAAATTAGAATTTAGAAAAACGGACGTAGCTAGTGGAATACTTAACTTTAATCCGTTAATGAAGAACGTCGGTCTTGACGGTACATGAATCAATATCAATAGTAACTGATAATGGCGCCTTACTAGGTCGTATCAAATGACGTAGCTGAAGGCTATGCTAAACTATCGTCTCGGCAAATGAGAGCGTATTTTGTCTGTGAACCATCACTAGCAAAGTCGGTTGTACAACTGGGGCGAGTGCTAGGAAGTCTCTCTACACCTGCCGTGTGGCGGCGCTCGGTCTCCAATCACTGATAGTGGCGACACGCGGGTCCGATGTATACTAACGGACCGCAGCCGATTTAAAGGCTACCACCTAGCAAGTGTGGTGTCTGGTGGTGACACCACATGATCAACTACAAAGTTTATTGTGCTACCCTCAGAAATTTGAAGAAACAGCTTTGGCCTGTTCATTGCCACAAAAATGAAAATGAACTTTTTCTTCTCCATGACGATGCAATGCCTCACACAAGTCTGCTCACCCAAGAGGAACTCAAGGAACTGTTCTTCCTCATCCACTCAAAGCCCAGATCTGCCACTTTCCAATTTCCATCTGTTTGACCCATTGGAGGCTGCACTCTATGGGAAGCAGCAGGTGGATGATGGGGAGATTATTGATGCAGCGAGATGTTGGCTCTGACATTGACCAATAGAGTGGTATCACATGGGCACACAGGCCATCCCAGTAAGGTGATGTAAGGGTGTTGCATTGAGTGGAGATTATGTTGAAAAATAGGGTTTTGTAGCCAAAAGAGTGGGGAATAATATGGCTATTGGAATCCTGAATAAAACCAACCTGCTTTCAGAAAAAATTGTGTTGCATTGCTTATTGAATGCCCCATGTATATTAAGTGATTATATAACAAATGTAAAACTACGGTTTTGAAATGCAGTTGATTTGTTCACAATAGATGAGATTATTTTGAGCACCGGCTCAACAGAGAATACATTGATACAAAGATATAAATGAAAATAGATGATATCTTACAATATTAAGAGACAACTGGAATCAGTTTGATATCACACCAACAACAAGTTAAATTGGTCATGTATCTTGCAATGCATGTACAACAGTTTGTAGGCCAATCATGTACATGAATCTGAAATGATATGCTGTGCAAAGAAAAAGGAAACCAGCCACTTATATCTGAACCACTAAACAAAATCACTCAATCATCTACACAAACACACACACTCTCACTCACTCACTCTCTCTCTCTCTCTCTCTCTCTCTCTCTCTCTCTCTCTCTCTCTCTCTCTCTGGTTGCCACAATGAGCAACCAGGAACTCAGATTCTGGGGCCTCTGGACTTACACAATGACAGATGACAGACAATGTTAGAGGTTCGTGGCAAACTTCTGCACAAAACTCCTACATTTCTTGGAACCTTCAACATAAACATACTGATACAACCAGGAACACTGCACAGCCTAATATTAGAGATCAATAAACGTAAGACAATGATACTTGCCCTGCAGAAAACATGCAGAACAGATGAATACACAATGCTTTATGGAAATTGCCATATTTTCAAGAGCAAGACAGAAAAATGAGTCACCAGGGGTGCTCCACTTCTGGGCATGGCCTTCATGGTACACAAGGAGATAATCGATTAAATCAGAAACATCTTCCTTGTAAACAATGGGCTAATGGCAATGCACCACAGTGCACAATAAAAAAATATTCCATAATCAACATACATGTCCCCAAATGGAGATAACAAAAAAGACCCCACATAACCAGAGAAATTCTGGACAACATTAGAGACAGTGTTGAGCAAGATCACCAAAGATGACATAAAAATTTTGGTAGATGATTCCAAAGCACAAATCAGCTTAGATAAAAGTCACCAGAGAACAGAGGGAAAGTTTCCTGCACATAAATATACAAACAAAAATGGCAAGACACTCACTGAACTATGCCAGCATAACCTGAAGATAATGGCAACATCCCTCAGTAAATCCCTGTAAAAACAGAAATGATGGAGGTCACCTAAACAACTGATGGGAGGATTCCAAATAGAAGCTCAAAAAAAAAAAGTTTACCTCTAACAAATGCTCTCTCTCTGATCATGATGCACAGTTAGTTAGGATAAATACACAGTGCCTTGCAGTATGGTCACTCCTCACTGGAAATCAGCTAGAATAGTTAATGACTCCAGGACAAATGTTTTTAAGAACAGTTTACAGATTACCTGAAATGAAATTTATAACGAACCAAATGCTATCATCAAATTTAATATATTCCACAATGATTTCATGTCATTACTTGAAAACAGTTTTCTGCATAAGCTAATCAGAGATGAACTAAACAACCACGTCAAAAACCACGCATCAGTAGAGGGATTAATGTTTCTTGTGAAAGGAAAAGGGAAGCGTATCTTTTGGCAAGAACAAGTAGGGATCCTACAGTAGTTGCACACTACAAAACCTCATCAACATTACTTAGAAAGGTTATTATGAAATGAAGGAACATGCACATAATGTCAGAAATCAGTAATTCTGTCAACCATCTTAGGCTATATGGGATGTAGTGAAATGACAACTAGGACAACAAGCTATAGAACAAGATAACATCACTATTGAACTGAATGGAAGAGCTATAAATGATGAGTCATAGGTAGCAAATATATTTAATAATCATTTCTTAAACATAGTAGAAACTATAAAGACAAACAGTCAACAGCAGTGAAAAAGTAACTGCCATAAAATTCAATCACATCAATGTATCCCCAACATCTCCTTCTGAATTTAAGAAAATTAACCCTTTAACTGCTCTGTATGTGTTAACGTGTGCACCTTTGTACCTGTCCCTGTGTGCTCTGAATGTGTTTATGTGCACCACCAGTCCTTCTACCTGGTACTCTGTAGACACATTCAGAGTACTAGGTAGAAGGACTGGTGGTGCGTATAAACACATTCAGAGCACACAGGGACAGGTACAAAGGTGCACACGTTAACACATCCAGAGCAGTTAAAGGGTTAAACATTCTCTCAAAAGTAAAAGCTCATCTGGTTTTGGTCGTTTTTCCAACAGAGTACCAAAGATTTTTTCCCACATAATAAGCCAGGTCTTACATGAAATATGTAATGCATCACTAATTCAAGGCATTTTTCTAGAAAGACTGAAATATGTCACTGTTAAATCCCTCTTTAAGAAAGGTCATAAGAACGACCTCAATAACTGCCAACCTGTTTCATTGCTGACATCATTTTACAAAATTTTTAAGAAAGTACAGTAGAGTGTCAATTATCTGAAGTCATTGGGGGACATGGATCTCCGGAAAACTGGTTTGTTCAGATAATTGAACTGAACATGTTTATTTGCCAAAAAGAAGCACTGCACAGTAAATTTATTCATAAAAACAGGCATCTCTTTTAGTATTACAAAGTAACATACAAAGGCAACTTCAGTAGGAATATATAGTATGTGGCACAGTTTATTAAACAAAAATATATATGTATTACATATGCATTTTGCATAAACTATACACACACTATACAAAATTAACATTTAAAAAAATCCTTTATTTTGGTCTGTCTAAGCAAGCCTACATGCTTACGAGCAGCTAAGTCACATACTTTTTTCATTACAGATATCTGAAACTGGTCACTTTCATCTTGGGCTTCAAACCATCGCAAGGCAGTATCTAAACAAGTGAATGCCTCAGAAGCTGTTGGTATACTTTCATCTTCACTTTCTGGAGCACTGATGGATGAGATGCTGGCGGTGTCATCTTTATCACTGACGACGTTTACAATCTCGCTGTCCTGCATGATTTGGTGTCCTGGATCTGCATCATCGATATTCATCCATTCATGAACGTCTTCTTCATCACATTCATGGCAATCTATTTCTTTTAGCATACCGAGAATTTCAGACATATCATTCTGTTCGTCATTTTCAACCATACCTTGTGAATTTTCTTCTGTGTCCAAAATTTTATTCCAGGCTTTCTTCAAATTCTCTTCCTTTACACTATTCCATGCTGCACTGATCATGTAGGATGCGTCTTTCAAGTCAATATTCTTATGATTTCTTAAGAGACTTTCTTCTCCATCCTCTTCTCTTTCGAACAATAACTTACGCAACAATTCTTTCCTGTAATATCGTTTGAAAGTCTCAATAATGCCTTGATCCATGAACTGTAATAAGGAGGTTATGTTAGGTGGAAGAAATATTACCCTTATGAACTCATCTTTTTCATTTAAAATATCACATGACGGATGAGTTGGTGCACTGTCAAGGAGAAGTAGTGTTTTCTCCCTCTTCCCATTCTTTAGCTGATGAGCTTTTACAGAGGGTACGAAAATGTCCAGAAGCCACTTCATAAAAATCATACTATCCATCCAGGCACTCTTTTGTGAGGTGTACACAACAGGCAAGGCTGATGTATTAACGTGCTTGAAACAAGGTGGTTTTTTACTTTTACCAATGACGAACATAGGCAGTCGGTGACTTCCAGTAGCATTAGCACAAGCCAAAGCTGTAATATGCTCCTTGCTTGTTTTAGGACCAGGTGCTGCTAATTCATGATGTGAAACAAGAGTTTTTCTCAGTAAAGCTTTCCAGTTAAGTCCAGTTTCGTCAACACTGTAAACGTTTTCAAGAGCATAATCTTCTTCCCTTAACACATCCCTTAGTTTGACTTTGAAAGAATCAGCTGCTGAAGAATCAGCCAACAGTTTTTCTCCCTGTATTGTAAGCTCACGAATGCTGTGTCTTGACTTGAAGCATTTTAACCAGCCCGTGTTCGCTTTAAAGTTCGAAGGCCCTCCAAGTTTTTCGTTGAACTGCATTTCCTTCTCACACAGAATGGGACCTGAGATAGGTTCTCCTTCTGATCTCTTTTGTGTAAACCACTTTTAAACAGCATCATCTAGATCTGTGTTAGTGGCAAGCTTCATAGTTTTACGGCTTGTTGATCCATCAGTAGAATCAGCCATAGCTATAAAATTTGCTATGCTCGTCTTTTGTTTTTTTATATCGATAATTGTCAACTTCCCCACCTTGTACTCATTGGATAAAGTGGTTGCAGATTCACCTTCTTCTAACCTTTTAATAATCTCGTACTTGTCCCTCATAGAGATGACAACATGTTTACGTTTAAGCATTTTGTATCGTCACGTTCACTTCTTCACACTTCAGCACACAAGTGGTCATAACAGATAACAGAAGGTGACTGTTTGCACTGTGAGAAGCTCTTCTTGGGGGCGTGCAATCCTTCAAACTGCGCGGAGCAGCACACCTCAACTCTAAGCTGGCGCAGCTGTTGCTGTGAATAGCTTTGATACTGCCGCTACTTCTACCGCCAGTGCCAAGCCAACAGAAGTGTGCTGATTGTTGAAACACAGCAACTGGCGGCTTGGCCGGTCAGCAGCGCCTTGTGAAGGCCCCATTAGAAGCAATGTTCCACCAGCAGTGGCCCAGTGTGGCGGCTACTGTGGGAAACTTGGTTTGGGAGTGAGGATGATGGATGGTAGGGTGGGAGAGTAACAGGTGCGAGCGAGTACCCAGTTTGGTTAAGCGGTAGTTCAGTTGACCCACTTTTGGATAATTGATGCTCTACTGTAATGTATTCTAGAATAGTACCTCATCTTAGCAATAACAATATCCTCAGCATATTACAGTTATGGTTTGAGAAGGATTGCTCTATTGAGAATGCCATTTACACATTCACTCACCTGATTTTAAGAGCATTAAATAATAAAATAGCAATGGTTGGTATTTACCGTGACTTATCTAAGACATTTGACTGTGTGAATTGTGGTATTCTCCTAGATAAACTGAAGTTTTGTGGTACTGTTGGTACAGCCAACCAATGGATAATGCCATATCTAACCAAAAGAATGCAGAAAGTTGCGCTTACCATATAGCGGAGCTGCTGAGTCGCGATAAGCACAATAAAAAGATTCACACAATCATAGCTTTCAGCCATTAAGGCCTTTGTCAGCAGTAGACACACATACACACACGTACATGCATACTCATGCAAGCGCAACTTGCACACACGTCTGCAGTCTCAGAGAGCTGAAACTACACTATGGGCATCAGCACCAGTACATGATGGGAGTGGCAACTGGGTGGGGGTAAGGAGGAGGCTAAGGTGGGGAGGGGAAGCCATCCTGGATTTTCCATTGTTTGAAAGTTGTGCTTAATAATTCAATCAGTATTGTCCAGGAACATAATTCTGAATGGGTATTTATCACATATGGGGTTCCTCAAGACTCAGTCTTAGATCCACTGTCATTTCTCATATATGTAAATGATCTTCCATCTAATTTACAATGAGCATAATTAGTTCTTTTTGCAAAATTGTGCTTAATAATTCAACCAGTATAGTCCAGGAACATAATTCTGAATGGGGATTTATCATGTATGGGGTTCCTCAAGACTCAGCCTTAGATCCACTGTCATTTCTCATATATGTAAATGATCTTCCATCTAATTTACAATGAGCATAATTAGTTCTTTTTGCAGATGACTCTGGTATTGTAACCTGTCCAAGCATACATACAGAAATGAAAGAAATGGTAAACAAAGTTCTTAAAAGTATCATTGACTGGTTTTGTGTGAATGGTCTTGTCCTCAGCTTGAAAACAACATAACATATTCAGTTCTGCACATCTAGAAGTATTACATTAATGATAAGTGTAACACATGGCAAGGAAATAACAAATTAGTTGGAAATTTCAAAATTCTTAAGTGTCCACACTTATGAGAATTTAAATTGGAAAAAGCACCATTTGGATCTCCAAAAACATCTAAGCTCAGCTGCATTTGCAATTAGAATCATTGCAAATGCTGGAGAGGAACTAATCAAAAGTTGACACCTTTTGCATATTTTCATTCAATAATATCACATGGAAAAATGTTCTGGGGTAATTCATTTTTAAGAAAGAAAGTCTTCATTGTACAAAAATGTGCAGTATGTGCTCACACAGTTTGTCATAAATAATCCACTACAGTTCAACAGGAACAATGATGAACACAATTACAATACCAGAAGGAAAGATGACATACGTTACCCCACATTAAGGTTGTCTTTAGCACAAAAATGAGTGCATAATGCTGCAACAAAAACTTTTGATCACTTACCCAGTGATATAAAATTTCTGACGTCCAACAAAGTAAAATTTGAAAACAAACTGAGAAAGTTTCTCCTTGGCAACTCCTTCTGTTCCATAGAATAATTTCTATTGCTACAATGTGTAAAAGGTGGTGGTCAGGAATTACTAACTCACATCTATATATCTTTTTTCTCTTTGTAAAAATAAATAAATAAAAATAAATGTTCATAATGTAACCACAGATACAAACTAATTTGCAATGTGAATGTAAAATGACTCATTCCATGTCATTATGATATATCATGCAAAATGATCCATGGAACATGTAACTAACTAAGTAACATATCCTGTTTAGTCCAGAAAGAGATCCATGACAATCAAGTTCACAAACGTGAAAATGTTGATTAAAACTACAGCCGAACTTGAATCAAAATCAATTTATACCAAAGAAAATCTATCATAAATGAACATCCATGGGAAGTTTGGCATGAAAAAGACAATAGAATCCAATATAAAGCAAACACAAGGGGAGAATTCCATAGAGAGATCACGCAAACAGTGAAAGAACTGTTACCACACAGAAAGAACATTAAACACCCATGGTTGGACTCACAATGTGAAAATGTACTACAAAGACACAGTTAAGCTTTCCAGGAGTATAACAGTAAAAAATCCCTGTAAAACCTATATTGTTTTAATAGTTCCAGAAAACAGGCTGCCAAACCCATTAGATGAACCACGAGAAAATACATGAAGGAGCAAATGAACACTATAGAGGAAAATCATGGGAGGATTCGACAGGACTTTTGTAAGGAAGGTCTGTGGGTACATATGGTTCACAAAACAGAATGGAAAACTCACATTACCTAATCAAGAGAACTGTCAGGAACTAGCATGCTATTTCTTTGATCTGAACTGGAAACGAGACACCATGGGTCACATATGTCAAACCTGACCTAGAAAAAGCAAAAACTGGTCCAACAGAAACTGAAGACAGAAACATATATAGAGGAAGGATATACAACTGGAATCTTAGGTCAGAAAGTGAAGTCTCAAAGAAACTAGGACATGTTGGACCGAGGAAAGAAAGATTCTCCATGGAGAAAAAAATGAAAGAATCATGGAACACCAGAGAGAATCATTGTATGAGGCAGAATGCTTTGCACAATCATATAGGGTCTTGATGCAAATAATGATGTTGATAATGATAACAATAACAATAACAATAATAATAATGATAATAATAATATGTAAACAAATTTGAAATCAAAATGAACTGTGCCAACACATGTACAGGAACATGTTATGGTAACAACCCTGCATGGAAATAAGAGATATTTAAATATTTATATATCTAAAATATAGGTGATGTCTACATTTTAAACATTTTCATACGTTTTAATAATAGTATCTCTCTGAGCATCGACAGATCAGTTTAAACTGAATTAATTGCCCATTTCCAATTCTCCAACACATCACTTCACTTCATTGGTTATACTCTCACTGCAATCTTCCCATTGCTACCACAGTATGGACTCCCTTCTTGAGTCCCAGCTCCATATGTGCATCAGCAGACCACCTCCCTTGCTTCAAAGTACAACTGTCAGTACATTGTTCTCTTTGTCAGCCAAGACATGTCCTAAGAAATATCAAACAAATGACCGAAATCAATAGTTGCCTGTAACTATGACCCCTTGCCTTTCCGGTGATCAGGCTACTGTAACCCTGTGTCCACTGTATGATCTCACAACTGGTGCCACCCCCACTTACCTGCCTCAAGCTCTGGGTGTCTTGTAACCAAATTCCGACACAACTCGGAGACGTCAGCCAACTGGCCGAGGGCATCAACGATAAGTTGCCAAAACCACAGCAAGACAACAACAAAGATGACAACAGCAGCTATGGACAACAATGACAGAACAGCAAGTCTGAAGAGTGAGCCAGGTTGAGAGCCTAGATGTAGAAAGATCAAGAACTGAACAATGATGGGTACAACCTAAGAGACCAGAGTGCAGTCAGAACATGACTGACTTACGAGCACCTGTGCTGCCAGCTTTATAGGGTCCCCGTGAGTGCTGACAGGCTGGTGTGGCAGGTGTGGCCTGCACACACTGTTGTGGCAGTGACAGCAGTGCTTGCAGGCTGTCATCTATGTCCATACCTTGTGGCAGGCGCTCCAAATCGTCAGACTGGGGTACCAAATCCCTCCCCCACAAAATGGACGCATAGGGCCTGAAGAGCCCTGGCCAATGTTTTAGGAGGTGAACAGGTGGTGTCCTGTCTGTGGAGACTGTGAGCTGGGAGAAGGAACATGGGATGTCGGGATCTGCACTGGGGAACTCCAGTGTGGGGGATTATCATGGGGATGACAGTGGCTATGGTGATGTCTTGACCTTCATACCTGTGCCTATAGGAGCTTCCAATGATGCCCTAACAGCATAAATTGTACTTGTGAGGCAGAGGGACATGTGAGGGCAGGGACACCAGTGATCCACCACTGGAGGGTAGGCTGGAGGTGGGACAGAGTTGGTTCGTGTTTCGACAGTCCAAACCTCTCAGGGTATCAACCATCATAAGGCACTGCCCATGAGTGGCTGAGACTGTAGCTGGCATCTATGAGGGTTTTGGTCCATGGGAATATGCCCAAACAGCCGAACCAGGAAGGTATCATGCAGCATGTTGGGTCTGGTGTTCCTTGGGCTGGGGAGCCAAATAATGTAGGAGTGTATGTGGCTGTCGACCATGGAGGAGTTCTGCTGGGCCATGGTCATGGACAGGAGTGGACCTGTACGTGATCATGGACATCATGAGTGCCACTGTCATGGTAGATGTGCCCACTGCCTTCAACATTTATTGCTTAAATGTGCGCACCATGCTCTCCGCATCATCGTTGGAGGAGAGGTGAAATGAAGGGCTGCATATGTGTTTGATGTCATGAGCAGTGCAGAACTGTTTGAAAGCCATAGCTATGAAGTGGAGCCCATTGTCAGTTATGATGGTGTGGGGAAGCCCTTCAATGGTGATAATCTGCAGAAGAGCATTGAGGTTGGCAGCAGTGGTGGTGGATGCCATGCTGATCACATAGGGGTAGTTTGAATAAGCACCCATGGCAACAAGCCACATTGAGCCAAGGAAGGGGCCAGCAACATCTAGATGAATGCAATCCCAAGGATGATGGGGAGTAGGCCATGGGGCAAAAGATTGAGTTGGAGCAGCCTGATAGTGAGCACAGGCAGAACAGCGGCACACCATAGCCTCCATGTCCTTGTTGAGTCCTGGCCACTAGGCATGTCCCCTGGCAAGGGCTTTCATCTGCAACATACTGCAGTGTCTGCGATGGAGGAGTCCCAAGATGTGAGTGCTTAAGGTAGTTGAGATGACAACAAGGTGGTTACCTGCCTCCATATCCATCAGGAACACAGCAGAGACAATGGACAAATGGTGAGAGAGGCAAGCTCAACCCCAGAGCTCAGAAGCAGCTAACTTTGAAATATAAGTGGGCCAACCACGAAATACATAGTGTATGACACGCCACACAACAGGGTTGCAGCACATGTCTGCCACAACATGAGCAGCAATAATGGGAATCCTATCCAAGGTATGTTGTCATTCTGCTAAACATGAGAGCTCCAGTTGGCCAAATACCGGGTCTGGTCCTGAGAGTAAAAGTGAGAGGGCATCTGTGTTTGCACGTTGTGCAGTAGGCTTGTACTTGACAGAGTAATTGTGGGAGCTAAGGAAAACAGCCCAATGCTGGAGCCTTTGGGCTGTCCACTCTGGAAGCCAACAGTGTGGCCCAAAGAGTGCTACTAACAGTTTATGGTCTGTAACGATTGTAAACTGGGTCCCAAATAGGTACACATGGAATTTCTTTACAGCAAAGATAATTGCCAATGCCTCTTCCTTGATTTGGGAGCAATTGAATTGGGCAGATGTAAAATTTTTTAGACGTAGGCAATGATTTACTCCAAATCATCATCATAATGATAAGCCAGAGCTGAACCAGTGCCGTAGGGAGAAACATCTGCAGCCAAAACAAGGGGGCATGATGGGGAAAAGGGGATAAGGCAGGGTGCAGAAATAACATGCGCTTCAGCTGTGTGAAGGTCTGCTCTCGGGCTGGTGGCCACTGAAACAGAACACCTTTCTCCCACAACTGTTTGATGGAATGCATAGTGTGTGTTGCCTGCACAAGGAACTTACAATAATAATTCACTTTCCTTGAAAAAGCCTGCAACTCCTGGAGGTTTCAGGAATGCAGGGGAGAGTCAATAGCAGAAATACTATGGTCAGTGGGGTGAATCCCGTATTTGGTGAGCAAGTGGCCAAGGAAGTACACTTGTTCCTGGAAAAACTGTCATTACTGCAGATGGCACCTGAGCCCTGCATCACACAATACAGTAAAGAGGGTATGTAGGTTATGCAGGTGGTCTTGGCGCATAGTAGCTGTAACAATTAAGTCATCAAGGTAACTGGTACAAGCTAGATGCTCCAGGTACCTCCGGAATGTCACTGGAGCAGAAGAGATCACAAAAGGCAAACACTTGTATTTGTAAAAGCCAAAAGGCACATTGATGACAACAATGCATTATGATTCCTCATCTAGCCGAATCTGTAAGCAAGCATCAGCAAGGTCTGAAACTTCCTGGCAGATTAAGGTCTATTATAGAAAAAACATTCACCTCCAACAACCTTTGAGATGAGGTCCTCTTGACAGGGTGTGGGAAGGTTTCCACAAGAGCTTGGGCATTGATCATAGACTTAAAATCTCCACAATGGACCATATCCAGGGGTGTGATCCAAGCACTAGTTTTGATCAGTTCTATGACCCCAGCGTCAAGAAGACTATCAAGCTCGAGCTTAATGACCATCTGTAAGGAAACTGGAAGGAGACATCCTCAACAGAAATAGGGCACCGCATTGGGACGTAAAGAAAAATGTGCCTCAAAATTGGTGGCTCAGTCCAGGCCAGGCTCAAACACAGATGCAAAAGATGCACAAAGGTCACCAAGTTCATGGAAGGTGACTGTGTCCAAGATTACCTAAACTTCATTAGTGATGGAGAACCCAAGTAGCGAGAATGCATCCAGGCCGAAAATGTTGCCAGCTGAATGACTGTTGACAACATACAGTGTTAGTGGCCATGTAACCATCTTGTATGTTGCCATAGTGGTGAATTGGCCTCTGAGGGGAAAAGAGATGTCACCATACGCAACCAGTTTGTGAGAGAGCAGGCCCAACACTGGGTAACCCAGATGAGTGTATGTCGGGAGATTGACCAGGAAAACTTTCACTCCTGTATAGATTGGGAAATGAACGTCCTGATGAGCAATTGTGAGATCAATAAGCAACTTGGAGTGCCAGAATTGCCCTGAGGAATGATGGCCTGAATTTCATGCACCATCCTGTGATGCAAGTTAAGAGCATGGTTAGACTGACCAGGCAGCTGACAGCAAACAGTTCGGAGATGTCCATCCTTGCCACAATAGGTGCAGTGTGCCCAACGATCAGGGCACTCTGCCCATTGGTGCATCACAAAACAGTCAGGACAAGAAGACAGACCCCATTGTTTGTGCCGATGTGGTGGGATTGGCTGGTCAGAGGTCATTGACACATCTGAAAATGATGAATCACTACGCCACCATCGGGTAGGTGGCTTGCTAGAATTGCTTCCCTGTGGTGGCAGTTGAACTGCAGTGATCTGGGGGCAGGCCATAAGACATTCATTTGCTGCCTGCAAAATCTTGAAAGACTGTGCAATTTTCAATACGTAGCCCGAGGAAGGATTATCAAGCAAGAGGGCTGCAGTGCAAGCTTCTGGATCGGGAGCAAATTGAACCACTACATCATGGTTCAGGGAATTGGCATATGAGGTTTTGCTAGACAGGTGGGCACAGGTAAAATCACAATGATGACTCAGACCTTGCAAATCTGTCACAAGTGATAAGACTGGCCCACTTCCTTGTGGTACTGATGGAACTCGAGGCATGATGCAACCACATGGAGCCATTGTGAACAATACATCGACAGTAATGAATACAATTCCTTGAAAGTGAGTGCAACTGAGTTGGAGACAGGCCCACTTCTTAAGTAAGAAAAAAGTCTTTGGAGAAGCCAAGAAAGGAAGAGCGTCCATTGGAGAGCATCATCAGAAATAACAAAAAGTGGTGAAGTGCTGTTTCAGCTGCTGCAGATATGTCCCCCAATCCTCCTTCAAATTGTTAAACAGCAGAAATGTGGGTGAGCAGGACTCTGTCTGAGAGGTGACCACAATAGGGACAGTTTGTGAACCTGGTACCTGTAATCGGTCTGACAGCAGATGAATTTCCTGATGCAAAAGGTCCGTTTGCTGCTGGATCTGCTAATGGAACTGCTATTGCAATTGCTGACACAGGAGCAGCTGTCGCTGTCGCTGTTGCTGTTCCATGAGCTGTACAAGTTTCGCATCCATAATGCTCTGTGAACCTTTTACCTCATCACCAGTTCTCGTAACTGGAATCAGACACAACTCGAAGATGCCAGCCAACCGGCCGAGGGTGTCAACGGTGAGTCTCCAAAACTACAGCAAGACAACAATGAAGATGACAACAACAGCTATGGACAACAACAACATAGCAGCAGGTCTGAAGAGGGAGCCAAATTGAGAGGGTAGATGGAACAAGATCAAGAACTGAACAATGATGGGTATGATGTAAGAGACCAGAACACAGTTGGAACACAATTGACATATGAGGCCCTGTGCTGCTGCCTTTATAGGGCCCCCAATAGCGCCAATATGCTGGCATGGCAGACATGGCCCACGCATAGTGATGTGGCAGCAACAGCAGCACTTGCAGGTTATATGGGTGCATCATAGTGGCTGTCATCTATGTCTACACCTTCTGTTGGGCTGCCCAAATTGTCATACTGGAATACCAGAGGGTGCAACTTTCCTTGCCACACTAACAAACAACATTTTCTGCCCTTCCCCCCCCCCCCCCCCCCCCCGCCCCCCCCCCCAACAAGATTTCTTCATACACGCAGTCTAATTCCTCATGCAAATACAATCACCATAATCCTCTTTTGTAGCAACTAATCTGATGTTATTCAACATATGCAACCCTTCTTCACTGAATGAACCCCCAAAATAACAATTACGTTTATGTACAATAACAAATCCCTCCAAAATTACTTACAGCTACACTCCTGGAAATTGAAATAAGAACACCGTGAATTCATTGTCCCAGGAAGGGGAAACTTTATTGACACATTCCTGGGGTCAGATACATCACATGATCACACTGACAGAACCACAGGCACATAGACACAGGCAACAGAGCATGCACAATGTCGGCACTAGTACCGTGTATATCCACCTTTCGCAGCAATGCAGGCTGCTATTCTCCCATGGAGACGATCGTAGAGATGCTGGATGTAGTCCTGTGGAACGGCTTGCCATGTCATTTCCACCTGGCGCCTCAGTTGGACCAGCGTTCGTGCTGGACGTGCAGACCGCGTGAGACGACGCTTCATCCAGTCCCAAACATGCTCAATGGGGGACAGATCCGGAGATCTTGCTGGCCAGGGTAGTTGACTTACACCTTCTAGAGCACGTTGGGTGGCACGGGATACATGCGGACGTGCATTGTCCTGTTGGAACAGCAAGTTCCCTTGCCGGTCTAGGAATGGTAGAACGATGGGTTCGATGACGGTTTGGATGTACCGTGCACTATTCAGTGTCCCCTCGACGATCACCAGTGGTGTACGGCCAGTGTAGGAGATCGCTCCCCACACCATGATGCCGGGTGTTGGCCGTGTGTGCCTCGGTCGTATGCAGTCCTGACTGTGGCGCTCACCTGCACGGCGCCAAACACGCATACGACCATCATTGGCACCAAGGCAGAAGCGACTCTCATCGCTGAAGACGACACGTCCCCATTCGTCCCTCCATTCACGCCTGTCGCGACACCACTGGAGGCGGGCTGCACGATGTTGGGGCGTGAGCGGAAGACGGCCTAACGGTGTGCGGGACCGTAGCCCAGCTTCATGGAGACGGTTGCGAATGGTCCTCGCCGGTACCCCAGGAGCAACAGTGTCCCTAATTTGCTGGGAAGTGGCGGTGCGGTCCCCTACGGCACTGCGTAGGATCCTACGGTCTTGGTGTGCATCCGTGCGTCGCTGCGGTCCGGTCCCAGGTCAACGGGCACGTGCACCTTCCGCCGACCACTGGCGACAACATCGATGTACTGTGGAGACCTCACGCCCCACGTGTTGAGCAATTCGGCGGTACGTCCATCCGGCCTCCCGCATGCCCACTATACGCCCTCGCTCAAAGTCCGTCAACTGCACATACGGTTCACGTCCACGCTGTCGCGGCATGCTACCAGTATTAAAGACTGCGATGGAGCTCCGTATGCCACGGCAAACTGGCTGACACTGATGGCGGCGGTGCACAAATGCTGCGCAGCTAGCGCCATTCGACAGCCAACACCGCGGTTCCTGGTGTGTCCGCTGTGCCGTGCGTGTGATCATTGCTTGTACAGCCCTCTCGCAGTGTCCGGAGCAAATATGGTGGGTCTGACACACCGGTGTCAATGTGTTCTTTTTTCCATTTCCAGGAGTGTATATGTAATACATACATCTGTGACACAGGGCAATTTCACACTTCCTATTCATTTATTCCTTCACCATGTATGTTCTCAAGTCAGTTATGTCCTTCAGTCCAAATTATTTTTTAGACACTGGGTACTTCAGTGGCAGATACATATGGGGGGCGTGTGCCCTTCCTTTGCGGGGCTGCTCGCATTGCCACCCACACCGCCCCCGCCAGTCAGCCCACACGCTTTTCATTTGTTTCTTTCGTCAGTCAACCCAACTGAATCGAGTTATCGAATATTTGTACTTTCCTATGTAGCACGCATGTCCATGTCATCATATTTTATATGTTTCTGTCTGGCACAAAGATACCTGACACATACCTATGAGAAAAGTTGTGGTCATTCTAGTGATCTCAATACATTATTCTGTCTGGCATTTGCTTGAGAAAAGTGGTGAATATTGTACTGTTTTCTTGTACAGAGCACCTTAGATATGTAGTGTTATAAATACAGACTATTCACCAAAGAAGAAGCTAGTTTACATTCAGAAGCAGAAATATTAAGACTGAAGAATAAATAAGTAAAATGTCCTAGTTGTAGCAAGTGCAAGTGTGAAGATTAGTCAAGAGTGAGAGTGAAGTATTAATAATAGTAATTCATTGTAATTCCTCAGCAAAAATATTGTTACAAGACGCATAACAATATTTTTACTAATAACATAACAATAGTTATTCCTTGAGGTTTTTCTGTATCCTGCACTGGGATACTCTAGCCTAGAAGCATTAGGTTGATGGCAACCAGTTGTCACAAAGGACCCAAGATACAATTCATATAACTTTTTGATTTCCCCTTCAATGTCACTGGATTTTTCTTGGTACTCATAATATCTTTTCGCCCTGTTTGAAAATGGTTGGTTTACACTTTTATCCATTCATCTTCCTTCTCTCACGTTCTTTCTGTAACATCTGCTGTCTGGCTAGCTGTATCCTCTCCTGACTTTTCAAACATTAAGGTTGAGGAAGATCTATCTGTTCTGCTA
The DNA here is from genome assembly GCF_021461395.2 of Schistocerca americana. Taxonomy (NCBI): domain Eukaryota; kingdom Metazoa; phylum Arthropoda; class Insecta; order Orthoptera; family Acrididae; genus Schistocerca; species Schistocerca americana. The sequence goes on from NC_060120.1 coordinate 892,577,907, forward strand.
TCAGATGATCTGGCCTGATGTCTTTACTTAGCTCATAGAGTAAGAATCCTGTTACATAACTATTCATTGTGTTCATTAAATCCTCAAACACAGCTATATACTTAGCAAATGTGCTTGTGCTATGTTTCTTACTGCAGTATGTCCAACATAGCTAACTCAGCTTCATTTTTAGGAAGGTTGTTCTCAGGTGATGCACAGAAAAACTTATATGCTTTATCCCAGTTCTCTATATAAATTTGTCCCACACCTCAGATATAAATTGTGCTCCATTGTCTGAAAGAACATTCTCTCATTTTATAATACTTGCTAGATAATCTCTCACTAGATTATTAATTATACTCTGGCTGATAGCCTTTTTCAGTGAATACAGCTTCACGAACTTGGAGAACACTTCAACAACTAAAAGCACATGCTTCACACACCCTAGGCCTACTGGTAGTCAGCCAGACAGTATACAGTAGTTCAACATTCTTTTTAGGAATGAAATTATGCATCTCCCCTTGAAATGCAACAGTATCACGCTTTACATTTTGGCACTTGTCACAAGGAGCCAACTGCATGACCTGTCCTGGCCATATTGTAAAAAAAAAAAAAAAAAAAAAAAAAAAAAAAAAAAAAAAAAAAAAAATAGTCTTGCAATATTTCTAAACACTTCTGAGCCCTGTGACGCCCATAGCTGTGGTGAGTGTGGTTTATTGATGTTTCCACATGCTCTTTTGGAAAATATGCTTTCAACTCCTCTTTGTCTAAACTTTTGTGCCTAAATAAAATCCCTTATTAATTTTATAATACTGAGCAATTTTCTCATAACCTTTACTTCCAAAGTTGAATTGATGAACTTCAAGGTCTGGTTCCAATTCTGAAGTCTCCTCATATCCTTAAAGAGGGATATGATCTCCTTCTTCTTTCATGTACAGTATCTGTAACTCCTTCTCTTCTACATTTCCATCATTTTCATCCCCAACCAGTGATAACCTCCGTAAGTCATCGGCCACAATGGTGTCTGCCACTTTAATGTATCTTATTTCACAGTTAAACTTCTATAGAAACATGGCCTTCCCATGAGTCTGCTATTCATTAGCTTACAGCCCTGCAAATAACTCCGTGTCATGGTCAGTATAGACAATCACTTTCCTATCTTCCAAATATATCCTGAACTTCAGGTATAAAAAACCTATTTGTGACAGTTCCTTCTCTGAGATACCATATATTAATGTTTTTGACAGCATTCTTCTCATAAAAGCAATTGTCCTGTGCCCTCTCCTGGAATAACACTGATCCCACCCCATAATTGTAACTGTCTGCCCCAACACAGAAAGGCAAAGACATATTAGGTAGTACAAAATCTTGCTATTACTGGAGCTATTCTTTATAGCTTTGAGTTTGCTATCATAATCAGATGTCCAGCATGAGGTTATAATTTTCTATTGCACTCTTTGTAAGTCAGTTGAATTCAGGCTACAAACACCTATATACTTCCTATAGAATGAACATAATCCTATAAACAATTTCAATTATTTCCTATTTGTTGCCAATTTGCAGTAATAAAAATCCGTGTTTTTCTCCTTATTGGGTAAAATGCCATCAAATAATCAGCTGACCACCTAGAAATAGCAGCTCTAAACAAATTCACATTTACTGAAGTGTCATTCACTGTTTCTATATAGCTTTGAATACATCCACCATCAGCAGCCAGTGCTCTTGCCAAGTGCTACTAGTGATCAACATGTCATCTACATACACTGTCAACCTCCTCATTAGTGCATCACCACGCACATGACTTAAGGCTCTCACAAAAACTGCTACAGATATTAACAGTCCAAATGGCACAACCTTAAACATTTAAGTCTTTCCTTCAAATAAGAAAGCCATGTATTTTCTGCTCTCCTCAGCCAGCTGCACTTATCAAAACCCTGAAGTCAAATCCACACTGTACATAATCTCAACCTTACAAATCTTCTGTGTTCATATTCTCTGGCCGATTATTTTCTTTAACCATAATTTTATGTAGCTCTCTTGCATCCAATACTATTCTTATAGAACAATCTCTCTTATTCACAACTAATGTTTGACTGCAATTCTCACTTCTCCCTACCTCTATGATTCCCTAGGTCTGTCAGAGAATACACTACTGGCCATTAAAATTGCTACACCAAGAATAAATGAAGATGATAAACGGGTATTCATTGGACAAATATATTATACTAGAACTGACATGTGATTATATTTTCACAAAATGTGGGTGCACAGATCCTAAGAAATCAGTATCCAGAACAACCACCTCTGGCTGTAATAACAGCCTTGATACGCTTGGCCAGCGTGTACAGGTACAGCTGCCCATGCAGCTTCAACACGATACCACAGTTCATCAAGAGTAGTGACTGGCATATTGTGACAAGCCAGTTGTTTAGCCATCATTGACCAGATGTTTTCAGTTTGTGAGAGACCTGGAGAAAGTACTGGCCAGGGCAGCAGTCGAAGAATTTCTGTATCCAGAAAGGCCCGTACAGGACCTGCAACATGCGGTTGTGCATTGTCCTGTTGAAATGTAGGGTTTTGCAAGGATCGAATGAAGGGTACAGTCACGGGTTGTAACACATCTGAAATGTAACGTCCACTGTTCAAAGTGCCATCAATGTGAACAACAGGTGGGCGAGATGTGTAACCAATGGCACCCCATACCATCAAACTGGATGACACGCCAGTATGGCGATGACGAATACACGCTTCCAATGTGCATTCACCACGATGTCGCCAAACACATATGCGACCATCATGATGCTGTAAGGAGAACCTGGATTCATCTGAAAAAATGACGTTTTGCCAGTCGCGCACCTGGGTTCATCATTGAGTACACCATCGCAGGTGTTCCTGTCTGTGATGCAGCGTCAAGGGTAACCACAGCCATGGTCTCCGAGTTGATAGTCCATGCTGCTGCAAACATTGTCGAACTGTTTGTGTAGATGGTTGTCGTCTTGCAAACGTCCCCATCTATTGACTAAGGGATCGAGACGTGGCTGCACGATCCGTTACAGCCATGCAGATAAGATGCCTGTCATCTTGACTGCTAGTGATACGATGCCATTGGGATCCAGCATGGTGTTCTGTATTACTGTGCTGAACCCACCGATTCCATATTCTGCTAACAGTAATTGGATCTTGACCAACACTAGCAGCAATGTCGCGATACGATAAACCACAATCATGATAGGCTACAATCTGACCTTTATCAAAGTCGGAAACGTGATGGTACGCATTTCTCCTCCGTACACAAGGCATCACAACAACGTTTCACCAGGCAATGCCAGTCAACTGCTGTTTGTGTATGAGAAATCGGTTGGAAATTTTCCTCATGTCAGCATGTTGTAGGTGTTGCCAAGGCGCCAACCTTGTGTGAATGCTCTGAAAAGCTAATCATTTGCATATCACAGCATCTTCTTCTTGTCAGTTAAATTTCACGTTTGTAGCACGTCGTCTTCAAGATGTAGCAATTTTAATGGCCAGTTGTGTACATTCTTATATTTACATGATGAATTTCCTCATTTGAATGACCGATTTCATTTACTTTATCTTATATTTATTGTTCAGTATACATTTTATAACTTATTTCATCGAACCTATATAAATGAGTCATTTTCTCATCCCCTTTTGGTTCTCCTTTAAATTTTATCCTCTTTCTGTTTCTATCAGCATCAAATTCTACCACTCCATTCTTTATAAATCTGCTGCAGCCATATTTGTAGGGTAAAGGCACCATAATTCATCCCTGCACCTATTTTTGTCCCCTGGTTTTTCTCCCCAATGAACTACTGCAACCTGCTGGTGACTGAAGGAAATGCTAATGCAGATAGTATTGGTCAGCTGGCAGCAGTATCACTGACATCTAGTGACATCTTTGTCAAAGATGCGATTTTGCTTTAAAATATGCAGTGTGATGCAGCATCATAAGTCTGAAATAATTATATTTCAGTATCAAGGTATGTAATTTGCAGTGCATTATTATCTATGTATAGTCTGTTTTCTCTTTTTTAACATTGTCTAGAGGCTTTATTGTCTTCCTTTTGGTTTTGTTGAAGTTGGCAATAACGTTTAAAAGAAACATTCAATCTAATCTCAACCCCATTGATTGTCCTAATTTCATCGTGGGAATGAAATTTGGCACAGCTTTCATTTTATAAATCTGTTAGAGCCTAATTATAATCGATCTAATTTATTCATGTCTTGTGCATGTTTCAGATGGGAAAACACAAAGACTGGAAACATGAAGCAATGGTTGAGGCAGTAAATAATATAAGAGTAAAAAAGATGGGCTACAAAACTACAAGAGATCTGCTAGGAGAAGGAGATTTTCAGATAGTTTTACTATTGGTGTTTGTAATAGATATGACCAACTGTCAGAGAGTAGTGGAGAGGAATCTCTAGTAGCTGTAGATGTAGGAAGTATGCAGCAGACCTCAGCAGTTACGGTGGCTAGGACAGTTGCAAAGTCTAAGAGAAAGAAGAAGGTTCTGCTGTTAGGTAGTTCTCTGTAAGAGGTGTAGGCCAGCAGTTGCAGGAAGTTTTGGGGAGTGAGTACCAGGTCACCAGCATTGTGAAGCCTAATGCAGGATTGGCTCAGGTGACTTTTAACATAGGGGGGTTATGTAGGGATTTTACTAAAGAGGATCAGGTAGTGATTGTGGGTGGGGCTGGTAATAGTATTGATAGGGATGGGGAGTATGACATAGATGGTGACCTGGAAAAGATAGCCACTCAGACTGGCAACACAAATGTGCATTTCGTGGAACTGTTTCAGCGTCACGATCGGCCTCATCTTAACACAGCCGTCAGGCGTAATAACATGAGACTTGGGGGTGCGCTGATGACAGAAGGCATGAGTCACATTTCAGTGGTGTCGGTGGAGTCTATCAGTAGGACGGGTTTCACTAGACATGGCCTGCACCTCAACAGGTATGGGAAGGGGAGGTTGGCAAAACTTATAGGTGACAGCATAGGTGGGGGTGGTGGGATCACTCATGGGAAAATTCCGGTAGTTGTGGGTGTTAGAGCTGTACCTTTTTTAGATTGAAGTCAGCTGATAGGTATTCCTGCTTAAGGGAAGTCTTCTAACAAAGAAACCACTTTCTACAAAGCTTGGGTATCCGATTAATGACGGAATTAGTATATTTCATCAAAATATACAAAGTATTAGAGATAAAGTTAGTGAACTGCTTATAGATGTTGACTCTGAAATTATTGGTATATCTGAACACTTCTTAAATAAGGAGATAATTCAGAGGCTTCCTTTACCAGGATACAGGTTGGCTGGCAGCTTTTCTAGGAGCTCTTTGCTGTGTGGGAGAGTATCCATGTATGTGAAAAACGGCATCCCATTTGAATCAATTGATGTTTCAAAGTACTGCACTGAAAAGGTGTTTGAATGTTGTGCAGGTGTGGTTAAATTTAGTGGAGCTAAAATTCTTACTGTTGTTATTTATAGATCCCCAGACTCCGATTTCACAACATTTTTGCTAAAGCTAGAGGAGGTTCTTGGTTCACTTTATAGGAAATACAAAAAGTTAGTTATATGTGGTGACTTCAATATTAATTGTATAAGTGATTGTGCAAGGAAAAGGATGCTGGTAGACCTCCTTAATTCATATAATCTTATGCAAACCGTATTCTTTCCAACGAGAGTGCAAGGGAACAGTAGAACAACCATAGACAATATTTTTGTTCATTCGTCATTGTTAGAAGGGCATTCTGTTAGCAAAAAGGTGAATGGCCTTTCAGATCATGATGCACAAATTTTAAGTCTAAAAGATTTTTGTGCTGCAACACATGTTAAATATAGTTACCAACTTTTTAGGAAAGCTGATCCAGTTGCTGTACAGACTTTTGTAAACCTTATCAAGGAACAAGAGTGGCAAGATGTTTATAGTGCTGATACAGTAGACAATAAATATAACGCTTTCCTCAAGACTTTTCTCGTGCTCTTTGAAAGTTGCTTTCCGTTAGAACGTTCAAAACAGGGTACTAGCACAAACAGGCAGCCAGGGTGGCTGACTAAAGGGATAAGAATATCTTGTAGAACAAAGTGGCAATTATATCAAAATGTTAGAAACAGTCAAAATCTAAATGCAGCAGCCCATTACAAACAGTATTGTAAGGTGCTTAAAAAAGTTATTAGGAAGGAAAAAAGTATGTGGTATGCAGATAGAATAGCTAAGTCTCAGGATAAAATTAAAACCATATGGTCAGTCGTAAAGGAAGTGGCTGGTCTGCAGAGACAGGTCGAGAATATAGAATCAGTGCGTAGTGGGGATGTCCATGTTACTGATAAGTCGCAAATATGTGCAGTACTTAATAATCACTTTCTGAATATAGCAGGTGAACTAAATAGAAACCTAGTCCCAACAGGGAATCATATAGCGCTCTTAGAAAAAAGTGTTCCGAGACTGTTACCTGAAATGCTCCTCCATGATACTGACAAGAGGGAGATTGAGTTAATAATTAAATCACTAAAGACCAAGAACTCTCATGGATATGACGGGGTATCTAGCAGAATACTGAAGTATTGTTCCACGTATGTTAGCTCAGTACTTAGCCATATCTGTAACTTTTCCTTTAGGAGTGGTCGGTTTCCTGACCGATTAAAGTACTCGGTAGTGAAGCCACTTTATAAAAAGGGAGACAGGGATAATGTTGAGAATTATAGACCTATTTCTACGCCATCGGTGTTTGCTAAAGTTATCGAGAGGGTTGTATATACAAGGTTACTGCAGCATTTAAATTCACGTAATTTGCTGTCAAATGTACAGTTTGGTTTTAGAAATGGCTTAACAACTGAAAATGCTATAGTCTCTTTTCTCTGTGAGGTTTTGGATGGATTAAATAAAAGGTTGCGAACGTTAGGTGTTTTCTTTGATTTAGCGAAGGCTTTTGACTGTGTTGACCACAAAATATTACTGCAGAAGTTGGAACATCATGGAGTAAGGGGAGTAGCTTACAATTGGTTCGCCTCCTACTTTAAGAACAGAAAGCAGAAGGTAATCCTCTGCAATATTGAGAGTGGTAATGATGTTCAGTCCCAATGGGGCACTGTTAAATGGGGCGTTCCCCAAGGGTCGGTGCTGGGGCCACTGCTGTTTCTTATTTATGTAAATGATATGCCTTCTAGTATTACAGGTGATTCAAAAATATTTCTGTTTGCTGATGACACCACCTTGGTAGTGAAGGATCTTGTGTGTAATATTGAAACATTATCAAATAATGTAGTTCATGATATAAGTTCGTGGCTTGTGGAAAATAATTTGATGCTAAATCACAGTAAGACTCAGTTTTTACAGTTTCTAATCCACAATTCAACAAGAACTGACATTTTAATCAGACAGAATGGGCATGTTATAAGCGAGACGGAACAGTTCAAGTTCCTAGGCGTACGGATAGATAGTAAGCTGTTGTGGAAAGCCCATGTTCAGGATCTTGTTCAGAAACTAAATGCCGCTTTATTTACCATTAGAACAGTATCTGAAATAAGTGACATTTCAACACGAAAAGTAGTATACTTCGCATATTTTCATACGCTTATGTCATATGGTATTATTTTTTGGGGTAATTCTTCTGATTCAAAAAGGGTATTTTTGGCTCAAAAACGGGCTGTTTGAGCTATGTATGGTGTAAGTTCGAAAACCTCTTGTCGACCCCTATTCAATAGTCTGGGAATTTTGACATTGCCCTCACAGTATGTATTTTCTTTAATGTCGTTTGTTGTTAGCAATATTAGCTTATTCCCAAGAGTTAGCAGCTTTCACTCAGTTAAGACTAGGCAGAAATCAAATCTGCATGTGGAATGCACTTCCTTGACTCTTGTGCAGAAAGGAGTGCAGTATTCTGCTGCATCCATTTTCAATAAGCTACCACAAGAACTCAAAAATCTTAGCAGTAGCCCAAACACTTTTAAGTCTAAACTGAAGAGTTTCCTCATGGTTCACTCCTTCTATTCTGTCGAGGAGCTCCTGGAAGAGCAAAAAAATTAAGCAAATTCCAGTGTTACATTCGTGATTTTCTTTATTTAAACTAAAGACTTGTCACCTGAATATGTTTCTTATATTTCATTTTATCTGTTTCTACAATCGTCTTATAATTTCATGTATTGACTCGTTCCATGACCATGGAGACTTCTCCTAAATGTGGTCCCACGGAACAATAAATAAATAAATAAATAAAAAACCCTTCAATGTGCCAAGGGGGACTGGGACTATGTCACATCTTCTTATTCTCCCAAAGAAATGGTGAAAAAAAGGATTTTACGGCCACCATTACTGACACATCCAGTTGAGGAGTTGGTTGCAGAATACTGTTTACAAATGGAAAAATTTTTTATGGGCTTACTTCTTGACATATGACAAGAGTGGCTTTTCAGTTATCTATGGCAAACAATTTGCCAAATCCATTTTGTAAGGCAACATGAAAAGCTGGCCAAAAGTAGAAAAATTTGTTCCTAAAAAGGCATCCCAATCTTCTTCTGACAAGGCCGGAAGACCTGTCTATGGTTCAAATTCAAAATTTTACAAAGGGTAATGTGGATGCATTTTTGTCCATACTACTAGTAGAACTTGATACACAGAATCATGATGCAATGAGAATATTCAACGTAAATGAGACTAGAATTTTTGTTGTTCAGCACAAGTCTAGAAGAGTAATTGGAAAAAAAGCTTGGCTTCTGGAGAACTTGGAGCAACAAGCACTTAATCACTTGTGTATGGTCAACCAATCCTAATCTACCCCCAAGAAAGCTAGAAAGGTGGCAGCCTGAGCTACTCGATTGTGCACCTCCTGGCTCAGTTGGATCCTGCTCAAAGTTTGGATAGGTCAATGGTCCTCTTTTTACCATATCGTCTGAGGACTTTATTAGCATCATAAAGGCTACAAAAGACAAGGCAATTGTTTTGATTCTGCATGACCACTTCTCATTTACTCGTAATACAAATGTCATCAACAGAGTTCCTGCGAATGGAATTTCAACAGTTTGTCTTCCACCCTACTCCACCAACAAATTACAGCCATTGGATGCTTCCTTTATGTTCCACTTAAACTTATTATGTATTTGCAGTTGAAAACTGGCTTGTTAATCATCCAAATCAAGTGGTTAAGAAGCTTACAGTGGCTTTTCTTTTTGCAGAAGCCTACAGCTATGCAGCAATGGTACAAATTGCCATCAGTGGTTTTTGCAAGACTGGAATTGCTCCATTCAATGCAGACATATTCAGCAATGCAGATTACTTGAGTCATTAGCAGGAAACTCAAAACCAAATCAGAGGGGAAGAGTCATCAAAAGAGAGGGAAGTCTCCGCCCAAGTGAATAGGCCTAATGACAATTCTAGGTCAGAAACCCCTGGTCCCAGCAAATCCTCTGAGCCATCTGTTGTTAGTCCAAATGATAGGCCTAGGCCTATCAAATTTTTTTAGTCCCAAAGATATTAGGGATATTCCAGTAATTACACCAGCAACCAGCACAAGACAAGGTTCACCAGTTCTTGTTACTGGTTCTGCACACAAAATTAAGGGTTGGGAGGCAGATGGCAAACTTAATGGGCCTAATCCTTCCACATATGGTATGCAAAGGATGCAAAGAAAGGAACAAATTGGGAAATTTCACTGTCAGATGGGAAAAACTGCAGCTGGAAATAAAAGAAGTACTTCTCAACCTGGAACATCAAGATCTCATAAAAGAGCGTATTTGAAGAAGAAGGACCTGGAAACAGATTCAGCAAGTGAATCAGATGTCCCCTATGTGTCAACAGATGATGAGTATTCTGATGAGGATGTAGACTGCCATACATGTGGTAAAATATTCTCAAGTGATACCAAAGGAGGGCTATGGCTTCAATGTTGCCATTTTAACTGGTGTCATCAGGTCTGTCTATCAATACTTTTAAAAGTGAAAAATCTCATGAGATTTTCATATGGATCAGTGACTTAAGCTATAATTCTTCCAGTGTTTTCCTCTGTATTTGAAATTACTAAGATGTATTTTGTGAACCTCTCTTTCTAGGTGCCAGGCAATTATTACAGTTATTTTTTTTCTAAAAATTAAATTGGTAATGTGCTCAGTTTTTATTAATGATTGTTTTGTATTTGTTTCTTATGACCTCATGATTATAGAATCTGTTTATTAATATTTTGAGGCTATTTTATGAATTTTCCCACATCATTACCTCTTGTCAGTTTTTAGGCAAAAGACAAAACACCTTAAGGGTACAAAATTTGGGCAGTCTATCCTACAAGGAACCCATGCCCAAAATTATACTCAGGCCAAACCCTGTATCAGAAAGGAACCATACTAAAACAACAACCAGCAATTTTAAATTTCAGTGATAACTATTTGCTGGTTGGTCTACCACATATCCAAATTACTGTCTTAATTTGACTCTTGTGACCAGTAGATCTACTAATCCTTAGCATCTAATTTGTTGCCAGAAAGATTCAGAAGTTGCTGACAAACTCAAGCCAGAATATAATAATGCCACATATATAACTCCTCGCATATTGATATCAACTATTGGCTGTATCACCACTTCAGTTCTTCCAATTCTGATTCCTCTAATAAATCACCCTCTATTTCTTGTCTGCTTTCTTCCTGCAAAATACAAATCTTTTTACACTTATCTCTATAATCATCATCAATATCCTCTTCAAACAGATCCTTAATAGCATTTCCAATGTTCTCTTTTCTATTTAACTTTTCCAGTTTCCTAGCAATTTTAAATTTTGATTCATTCAATCCTTTGGGCAACAAAGCTCTGAGTAGTTTTGCATAAGATGCGCAATCACTCAAATCGTAGTCAGCCTCCTCTTTTCCCTAACTACATTTGATGTTGTTCAGACGTCCATGCTTGCCATTTAAGAAAACATAAGTTTCAATTTTATCCTCAGGGCAACCTTCTGTAGCAACATCTCCACATTGTTACACATTCCCATATCCATATTCAACGCATTAACCCTACAAAAATAATCATCACTGCATCCATAGGCACATCAACATTATCAATAATTAACATACCAGAATCTGCAACAATATTACAGACATGACTCACACGACTCTCTTCATCACACTGAACAACTCTCTCCTCACTTTCTACACTATTCTCCCTGTTATTCATTAGTAACATTACCTCTTTCTTATCACATCTGTAGCAATATGGACTGACTAACAAAAGAGTAACTAAAAGACAGGGTGAAATAGTTGTCAAATGAAGGAATTTGGATCACTCTAGTTCGGCACAATTCTGGAGGTGTTGATGTATTATTATATTCTGGGATACAGTATTGTTATTAACAGTTGCAGTGTGCCAAAATTGTGTCTTACAGTGGATTACCTATATTACAAATGACATCCCTATATTACTGATTCCACGTAAAACACATCATGATGAACACAGGGAATGGAGATGGAATTAAAATGAAGGATGGAGTCAACACTTCACAACCATGGAGCAGAAATGCAACAGGTACTCCACAGGAGCAACAGCTTCAACAAGTGGCTCCACAAGGTAGGAATGGAAAAAAACACTTAAGTGCCAGCTTTCTGGACCTCAAGACCAGAACTCTGGTTCCTGCGTGAAAGTGTTTTCTGCCAACATAGCATGCAGGATAACATGTTACAATTTTATTATATTGCTGCACACTTAAGTGAAGCTCAGACAATAATTGTAGAGGACACTTTATGAACACATAGCTATGAGCACTTAAAGCCTGCCAAATCAGACACTTCACGCTGTCTTCTAGCCTGCACTCACTAATGGGACCTGACATACTTTCTTAACAGACATTCCACATAATGTAGCTCTGCAGGCTTCCAGAGAACATGAGACTTATCCTCACAGTGGCTAAAAATGCTTTACTACAAGAGCTGGCAGACAAAGCTGAAAACATGGTAGCTAGCATAAAAGCATAGCATAGTAGTGTTAAGTCTGTCTATGGCCCCAGTCTGAGTATTTTGGTAGTGGCTGTGAACACCAACTGCAACACAAGTGTACTGGGGAAGCACCAGCCTCCACATCTGATTAACTGGCCCTAGAAGTTAAATTGTTTGCATTGCAGCAGCACTACACAGAGTGCAGTGCTTGGGAAAGCAGGGCCAAATCAGACAGCGGGACAATGATGAACTACCAAGCAAATGGCAATGGAACAGGGTGAGAAGTTGGTGCTGGTACGTCAGGTTTAGTAACAAAGCTCACACTTGCTCACCCCATGTCAGTACCCAAATACTGCTGATGGACACTAAAGTGTGTGGCTGGCCATCAGAACATTCAAGTGGCCCTCCCTCTGCTGCAACTCTCACATCAGAATTTATGGAGGTGTCCACTCCTGTTTTGTTCGCAGCATGTCCCCAGGCATATGACATGAGATCATGTCTGCGTTGACCTCTGCATCACCAATTAAGCTCGCTGCATGGGATTCCAGGCTCATAATGGGCTGGAACAGCAGGGTGACACACTAGCATACAAGAAAGATATCATGTTTCACCTGTTTCCAGGTAAGGAGGTGTTTCACACTACATTACCACCTCGCCAGGCTGTGAAATCTGCAGCTTTAAAGAACTGAGATTTTATGGCAGTTGCTACCCAAGAAGTGGTGCCACACGTGCAGAGCATTACCATGTTGGTTTCTTCTGCTCACTGGAAATATCAAAAACACTCTTTGTTAAGACAAAATATCAGAGACAAAGTTTTTAGTTGTTAAGACAAAATATCAGAGACAAAGTTTTTAGTGGGCACCATGTCCAACATTAGTGTTGTAGTAATGGCATTGTTTCAAATGGATCATATGGGACCTACCCTCCACATCACAGTAGCCAATTACTCACTCATCTCGGCATATGGCTAGAAGATATTGTGTGTCAACTTAGGCCTATAAGAGCCAATCACATGGAATTCCACACCATTTCCAATTACTCATGGATGTTTGAAGAGGTCTAGCATCTCAGGCCACTATCACAAGCACCCGACATGAGAATGTGTTTTGACAGATCCTACATGAATTTCCTAGCTTATTTCATCATCTGGAGATATACATAGAAGAAGACCAAAGACACAGCAATTTATCTGCACAACTCTGGGACAACAAGTGGCAGCAAAACCTTGCTGCCTCATGCCTGAGAAGACGACCACAGCTAATGCAGACACAGACAGACAAATTAGGGATGGAATCATGCACCCCTCAGAGAGCCAATGGGTTTCCCCCCTTCACATGCAGTCCAAATGGAATGGTTCATGGAGACTATGTAGGCATTATCTGATACTGAATGAGTGAACCACCCCTGACAGGTACCCCATTACCCACATAATGGATATGAACAATGAGCTGGCTGGACCAACAATGTTCAGTGTAATCAATTGTGCACAGGCATGGACACAAACCCCATGGCCCTGGCGGATGTGGCAAAGACTGTAAAACGACACCTTATAGTTTATATGAGAGCTTGTATATGCTATATGCATTACAAAATGCTATCCAGATGTGATAACATTTCATACATAAAGTCCTCCAAGTCTAGAGGAGTTACATTGACGATATCCTTGTGCTCTCCCATTCAATGGTGCAGGATGCTAAGAACCTACAACTGCTTTTCAAATGACTACAACTGGCATTTGGTCATGGTGAACATAGCCAAGTGTGTTTTTGCCCAGGAAAGTGTCAAGTTCCTAGGATTTGAAGTGTTGACAGCAGACGTCTTGCTCTCTCTGTAAGTCACATGACTGAGAACATTCAAAGACCAGAGATGGTTTTTAGGTATGCTCAACTACTGTAGATGCCACCTATGCCATACAGCATTGTCGCTGGCACCTTGAAATCAAAGCATTCTAGTGGTTATGATAACATATCAACAAAGTTAATAAAAGAGTGCTCATGTGAGCTTAGTCATATCTTAAGTTATTTGTGTAATCAATCACTTACCGCAAGAACATTCCCAGACTGGCTTAAATATGCTGAAGTTATACCTCTCCACAAGAAAGGGGACAAAGAAATTCCATCAAATTACTGACTTATCTCACTTTTGCCAGCTTTTTCAAAAATCTTTCAAAAAGTTATGTTCAGATGTCTACTTAAGCACCTTAGTGAAAATAACACACTGTCAAAGTCACAGTTTGGGTTTCTTAAGGGTTCTGATACTGAGGAGGCTATTTACACTTAGAGTGAAAATGTCCTTAATACATTACACAACAAATTAGAGGCAACTGGCATATTCTGTGACCTGTCAAAGGCTTTTGATTGTGTGAATCACTGCATTCTTTTAAGTAAATTAAAATATTATGACATCACTGGTAATGCTGTAAAGTGGTTTCAGTCATATCTTACTAATAGAAAACAAAGGTTGTCATTACGTAACACTTCAGCAGTAGGCAATCAGACATCATCTGACTGGGAAGAAATTACATGTGGTGTTCCCCAAGGTTCCATACTAGGTCCACTACTTTTTCTTGCGTATATTGATGACCTGTCATCTGTTACATTACGAGATGCCAAGTTCGTCTTATTTGCAGATGATACAAACGTTGCAATAAATAGTAAATCAAATATAAATTTAGAAAGGGCAGCTAATCAAATTTTGACTGACATTAAAAAGTAGTTTAAACTTTTAAAAGACCCACTATATGCAGTTCAGAACTTCCAAGAGATTTCCTTCTAGTGTGTGTATAAAATATGATGACATGGAAATAGCAGAAGTTGAGAGTAAAAAATTCTTGGGATTGCAACTTGATAATAAATTCAGTTGGGAGCGACATACTAACGAACTGCTAAAGCGCCTAAATAAGTCTGTGTTTGCAATGTGAATGATGTCAGACATAGGAGATATAAATACAAAAAACTGACATATTTTGCTTATTTTCACTCCATTATGTCATATGGTATCATATTTTAGGGGTAACTCCACAAACCGAGAAAAGATTTTTAGAGTAAAGAAGTGTACAATAAGAGTAATGTGTAGTGTAAATACAAGAACAGCAGCAGAGGCATATGTAACTCTGTGGTGCAATGAGGCATATGGAAGCATATCCACCTTTATCCTGAGCAACATCTGCAAAGCCGTTTTTTTGGCCTCCCATAGCCTTGCACACTGAGAACTATGGACTATGGTGAAACTGGTAATGAGTACAGTAGTGTTGCTTGGGACTGACAGAGATCACTGCACATGGGCAAAGTAATGGAACAGGTGTCAGATCAGCCACAACATCCTTAGTCCACAGGGGTCATTCATCACCTCTTTGGCCAGATTCAGGCATGTCCATCTAGACCTCACAAACACCTTCCTTACTCCTATGGCTTCTGCTACCTGGTTGCCTTAGTGGATCACTTTACCCAGTGGCCAGAGGCCATTCCTGTGATAAACATCACAGTAGCTACAGCAGGTAAGACTATCTTAGGGAATTGGATTGTGAGGTTCAGCTTGCTATACACCATCACAACCAACAATGGCCGCCAGCTCATGGTGTCCTTACTTCAGGAAACCCTAGGACTATGTGGCTGTTCCAACTTACACATCACCAGCTACCACCTGGCCAGCAGTGGTATGGTGGAGATGTTGCACTGTACCTTAAAGGTGGCATTGATGTGTGCCAACACTACATAGTTGGAGGAATTGCCACTTATCCTGCAGGGTCTGCGACCCGCAATCAAAGAGGATCTGCAACATTCACTGGCATAGCTCATGTATGGCAAAGAGCTATGCCTACCAGTGGAAATAATAAGCAAAAAGCCTTTCTACCTCCCCTCTTCTGCCTTTATCACAGAATTCAGTTGACACCTTTGAGGAATGATGGCCCAAATATGCTCATCTGCACTGCAGTTACACAGTCACAGGAACATCTTTATACACAAAGACCTTGATAGTGTACCTTTCATCTGGCTGTGGGACAACTCAGATCACCCACCTCTCATATTGCCATACAGTGGCCCATATAAGGTCCTATAATGTGAACAACAAACCTTTAAAATTTGATGTGGTGAACAAGACAAAATAGTTTCCATTGAGTGGTTGAAACTAGTACACTTGAACATGGAGGTGACTGTGGACACTGCTCCAGGACCACCCACAACATTGCTAATCAGACAGTACAACTCAGACGAAGACACCCAGACTGGCTGCCACCAGTGGTGCCACCTGCTTATTCTGAAGAGTATATGATCTTGCTGTACTGTACCACACAAATTCCCCAACATACTTGGAGCTCTAGTTTTAAAATAAAAAGGGGGAAGGGGGAGGCTGATTTAGTGACACAGGCTGACTAACAAAGGACTAACTAAAAGACAATGCAAAACAGTTGTAACTGAAGGATTTTGGATTACTATAGTTTGGTGGAATTCTTGAGGTATTTATTACTATGTTCTGAGGTATAGTGTTGTTACTAAAAGTTATAGTGTGCAAAAATAGAGTATTCCATTGGATCACCAATACTACTAATGACATCCTTATACCTCCATTGCTATTTTCATTATTGCCCCTTGGTTCCATATACACTTTATACACTTCTGTTTCTTCCCTTGATGAAGCTATAACTTTCGTTTCTGTTATTTCAATGAGTTTGGCTGCACGGAAACCAATATTGTCCTTATTTTCATCTGCCTCTGACCTCTCTTCTCTGTTAAATATTTATCAGTGTTAAAATCACACATCATTAGATGACATGAGTTTTGTTCCATTTTCCCCTGTTATACCTTTTATTTCCACTCCTGTAATTATTATATCCTCTCAAAATGTTTTTTATTACCTAAGACAGCATCCATATGACAATTCCAATTTCTCTATTTTTCTTGCTATTTTTATTCTTCATCCCTTCATGTCCTTGTCTTGCCCTGTTCATATTATGATCACCAGTCCCCCCCCCCCCCATGTGCCTTAGTGAGGCATCCATGTACAGTTGGCAATTCTTCTAGTCTCAAACCCTGCCTATCATTCCTTCTTTGATCAAAATTGTCCCTCCTCCCCCCCACCCCCACCCCCAAATTTCTGTTATCTTCTTGTCCAAAGAAATTCCTCCACAGAATCTGTTCTACTATGAAACACATCCAATTGCAACTGATCTGGTAACCTCCTATTTAGTGTTGAAATTTCTGTCAACACACCTAATGGCCTGTCCAAGTGATTGAATTTATTTAATCCTCTTACACGAAACTCCCTCTTGCTCCTTTCCACTCTTGTAATTAGGTCTATTGAAAAAAGTCATTTTGCAAACTTAGTTGTTTTGTCTGACCTCAGTGCTTATTCAAGGACAAAGTTTTAAGGGTTTTAAAACCACAAAATTTATCCACATTTCGGTTTGCCCACATTTGAGCTCCCCCTTCTAACTGTGTCTCAATAAATTTTATTTTAGTCACATCACTCATCCCTACAATCCTTGCATGCAGCCAAAAAATCAACTGTGTAGTATTTATTTTCCCCACTAAATAGTTTTGACTGATATCAAAATCTCAGGGTACCTATTTTCCCCACTTAATAGGTTTGACAGACATTCATATCTCATAGGACACCCCAACAATGCACTTCCATTCCCTGCTGCTACACTATTAATTGTGTGCCTCAATACATTCGTTTGCCCTTCTAGTTCTCTCTTATTATTGCTGAACCTCTTATGACACTTAGAAGTTCCTACTTTGACTGATTTAATTTGTACCTCTGCCTATCTTTCAAGTAATGTGCACTTTTGTTCCTATGACCGCATTTTCCCCATAAGGGCATTTTGCACACTTCCATTTTCTCAGACGATGTCTTTTCTACCCCCTCTACTCTATTAGATGCTTCTTCAACACTTTAAACTTTATTTCCACACTTATTTTCTACTTCTGCAAATTTATTTTCCAGCTGATCAGTCTTATTACACACCATACTGATTTTATTTCACAACATCTCAATATTCTTGCCAATTTCAGATTTTCTCTCTTCACATTTATCATCAAAACCAGATTTTACTACCCCAACTAATTTCTCACTCAGTGTCATCAAGAATGAATTAAATGCACTTAATGGAACCCATCCTACTTGTTCCTTTTGTGTGCTAGGATTGTTTGCATCACTTATAACATCTACTCCACACCCAGTCACAGTTTCTACAATTTCATCAGACATGGCTGATGACTAGCAACACAATATATAATGCAACCGATGCCTATGTCTAGGTTTGCATTTGTTGTAATGCTGATGCTGTAATGCTGAGTGCTACTGCAACACATGGAGTGAGCAACAACATAGATGCTGCAACAGTAGGGATTCTCCAGTGATGGTAATGGCAGCATGGAAACGACATGAGATGGCTCCAATGGTGGTGTCAGTTGGGATACTGCGGTGACTGTTTGGAGATGCTCAGGTGACAGCATGGAGATGCTCAGGCAATGGCATGGAGATGCTCAGGCAGTGGCATGGAGATGCTCAGGCAATGGTATGGAAGAGGCTTAGGTGTGGAGATGCTCAAGTGATGGTGTGGCTTGGCCACAGCAAGTGTGCATGTGTTGGCACAGCAAACGAGAACAGCAATACTGGCCAGCATCAATGTGGTCAGCAGTTGGTCATTACTGTTTCAGCATAGACAAGCAGCTGAAGAAACTCGTACAGACCCACGACATCCTGATTTCATAAAACAGACTATGGTATAAAATTTGGCTCTGTGAACTTAACATACGCTGCAGAGTCTCTTGTGTTGTAGCTTACCATTATATAAAATGTTTACATAAGCACAATGATTGTGCTGGTAGAACCACTACTGCTATGCACTGCCAATAGCTCAGAGTCCCCATACTGACTGTTCACAGGCCTTTACAATTCCTGGGACACCCAATCCCAAAATAATTACTGACTGCAAAGAAGATAACTGTACAATCCAGGATGAGCCTATACTTTCTAAAGACTGGAAAGTTGCACAGGTCACACCAATATTCAAGAAAGGTAGTAGGAGTTATCCACTAAATTACAGGCCCATATCATTAACATCAATATGCAGTAGGATTTTGGAACATATATTTTGTTTGAACATTATGAATTACCTCGAAGAAAATGGTCTATTGGCACACAGTCAACATGGGTTTAGAAAACATCGTTCCTGTAAAACACAACTAGCTCTTTATTCACATGAAATATTGAGTGCTGTTGACAAGGGATTTAAGATCGATTCCATACTTCTGGATTTCCAGAAGGCTTTTGACACTGTACCACACAAGCAGCTCATAGTGAAATTGCATGCTTAAGGAATAACATCTCAGTTATGTGACTGGCTTTGTGATTTCCTGTCAGATAGGTCACAGTTCGTAGTAACTGATGGAAGGTTATTGAGTAAAACAGAAGTGATTTCTGGCATTCCCCAAGGTAGTGTTATAGGCCCTTTGCTGTTCCTCATCTATATAAACGATTTGGGAGACAATCTGAGCAGCCGTCTTCAGTTGTTTGCAGATGACGCTGTCGTTTATCGACTAATTAAGTCATCAGAAGATCAAAACAAACTGCAAAATGATTTATAAAAGATATCTGTATGGTGCAAAAAGTGACAGTTGATCCTAAATAACAAAAAGTGCGAGGTCATCCACATAAGTGCTAAAAGGAACTCATTACACTTCGGTTACACGATAAATCAGTCTAAACTAAAAGCCATAAATTCAACTAAATACCAAGGTATTACAATTACGAACAACTTAAATTGGAAGTAACACATAGAAAATGTTGTGGGGAATGCTATCCAAAGACTGCGTTTTATTGGCAGGACACTTAGAAAATGTAACAGACCTAGTAACGAGGCTGCCTACATTACGCTTGTCCGTCCTCTTTTAGAATACTGCTGCGCAGTGTGGGATCCGTACCAGATAGGGCTGATGGAGTACATTGAAAAAGTTCAAAGAAGGTCAGCATGTTTTGTATTATCGTGAAATATGGGAGAGAGTGTCACAGAAATGATACAGGATTTGGGCCGGACATCATTAAAAGAAAGACGTTTTTCGTTGCGATGGAATCTTCTTACGAAATTCCAATCACCAACTTTCTCCTCCAAATGCGAAAATATTTTCTTGACACCAACCTACATAGGGAGGAATGATCACCATGATAAAATAAGAGAAATCAGAGCTCGTATGGAAAGATATAGGTGTTCATTCTTTCTGCACGCTTTACGAGATTGGAATAATACAGAATTGTGAAGGTGGTTTGATGAACCCTCTGCCAGGCACTTAAATGTGATTTGCAGAGTATCCATGTAGATGTAGATGTAGATGTAGATGTAGAATTGCAATGTACCAGAGGAGTAGCATGCACTCTCTATCAAATCCCTGTCATGCCTATCAAAATGCAATGAGACAGAGGGAACAACTTCCTAATGCTATTTCCCACCAAAGGGCAAATGAACAACCAAAAAATTATTAGATGGTATGTACACTGAGGCTAGCAGTTGTTTACCATTGCATTTATACCCTTATGTGTACATTTTAATTCTAAACAACCAGCCAATGAAATTCCACCAGTGAATAAAAAGAAAGACAACATATATGAAGTGATTATAAATACAGCTGGAATCAAGGTGATTCTGATGAATGTAAAACAACACTTTTGGAACACAATCAATTTATTCACAACAGGTGAGATTATTTTTAGCGCTGGTTCAACACACAGTACACTGATACATACACATAAAATGAAATAGATGAGATCTTACAATATCAAGAAACAACTGAAATCAGTTCAATATCATCCACAGCAGACCAAAGAGGCCACTGCATATCGGTACAGATAGCACAGCAAGTGCTGCGTCAAACTGTGCGCTCATGTACTCCTTGGATAAGTGTGTTGGTCCTGATTACTATTTCATCCAGTGTCTCAAGTTTATCTGTTCATGGGGAAGTGGAATAAAAGTTGGTTACAGGGGATTTTTTTTGTGCAGTGTTACACAGTATTTGGCAATGCAGATGAGATTCTATGCAGTGTGTTTTGTTTCACAAATTCACTATGGCCAAATTGCCAGTGGAAGAAATACTTCAGTCTGTTGTTGAACAGCAGTGAGCTCTTGCCAACCAGAAGCAGGCTCTCTCTGTGGTACTAAACAATTTGGCAGCATTATTCACATGACAGGGTTCACCGCCATAGACACAATCCCCACCATTTCCTCTGAATGATGATACTGCGGAAGATTGGGATGCTTATGAAAAACACCTATGGTATCCCCAACCCCAACGTGTGTAGGCTTGCTTTCTGTCACTGATTTCTCCTCATGTTTATCACCTTTTGTATTAGCTTGCTCGTCTTCAGGAATCTGCCAATTTCTCTTTTGATGAAATGTGTCAGTTGCTGCTGATTCGACTGTTTGTGATGTTATAATACTCTTGGCCCCCAACAGAGAAGTTCATGAACACACTGTACAAAATGAAAATCCTTCTCTCACAGAGGTTCTGAACATTGCCCAATCTTTTGAAGTATCTAGGAAACCAGGAAATCAGATAAAAGTTTGGTGTGAAGTAGCCTCTGTTGCTTCTCATTCTCAGCCACCATCAGTTAGCTCCAGGAGGGAGGGGGGGGGGGGGGAGATGACATTATGGTCATGTAGTCATGGTCTTCCAAGTTCCAAGATGCATGGAGCAGTGCCATGCTAAAAAGCAACAGCAGTCAGTGTCACAACAGCAGGGGGACTTATAGTGTCTGTGTAAAATTGGATTTCCTATTTCTGATGCAATGCATCTGGTGTCAGATCAAGTTCCATACCAACTACTGGACACACTCTGCTGAAAATTTTCCTCACTGATTTCAGAAGGTTTAGAATGTGTTTGTGATTTTAGTGCTTACATCACAATGAAACTGATGACGTGGCTACATTTTTTTTGTACCAGCCCAATCCCAATAGCTTTATGGGAGCACGTCAGATTAGAACCAGATCAACTTATTGGGTGTTATCATGCCTGTCTCCTCTAGTTAATGGTCTACTTCATTGGTAACTCTTGCAAAACCTAATGGCAACCTTCATCTCTGTGGTGATTTTAAAAAGTCTGTAAATTCACAGTCTGTTATTGAAACCTATCCCTTACACTATCACGATGTACTCTGAACATGGCATTATGGGGGCCAATATTTTTTCCAAAATAGACTTATGAGAAGGCTACTTACAACTGCCTCTGGATGATGATGCCAAATGTATCCTCATAGTAATTAGCCCCTTTGGGTTATACCAGTACTAGCACCTGCCAGTCAGCAAAACTACTGCCTCTGCTATTTTCCAGTGATTTTTGAGCAATTCACAGCCTTCATACCAGGATGCATTAAGTACCTGGATGATACGGTGGTCTCTGGTTCCTCAACAGATTAAAACATGCAGAACCTTCATGTCTTGTTCATGGTTTTGCTGGCTGTTGGGTTGAAATGCAACTTGGACAAAATACAATTTTTTCAATCATCTATTGTCTGTCTCAGTCTTGAAATCTCATACGCTGGCATCAAGCCTTTATCCCAGCATGCTGATGCCATTACAGCTTTTCTGCATCCTACCAGTGTCAAGGAGCTGCAGGTCTTTCTCAGAAAGATTGCATACTACCATAAAATTCAGCCCCCTCGTACTCCCTTATGTAAAGGTGTTCCTTTTCACTGGTTGCCCACTGCGAGCATGGTTTTACCCCATTGAATTCAATTCAATTCTCATCCATTTTATCATATACATGATACAGGAATTGTCATAGAGAGAGAGAGAGAGAGAGAGAGAGAGAGAGAGAGAGAGAGAGAGAGAGCAAGATTTATATTTTTAACAATTAAGAGAAATAACATTTTCTTAGTTATACTTTACATATTTTGTCTTCTTTTTACAGTAAGATGAAAAAATTTATAAGGTTTATACAAAAAAATCCATTAAGGGAAGTAACATTTTCTTAATTACACTTTAATATTTTCTTAGTTACACTTCACATATTTTGTCTTCTGTTTGCATGCAAGTTGGAAAAAAACAAAGATTTACGCAGAAAAATCAAAAGATGAGCACTATCTGTTTAGATAGCAAATAAATTCATCGGCATTATAGAAACTTTGACCTAATAGTAGCCTCTTTAATTCTTTTTTAAAAATATGTAAGTTTTGTATGATTTTTATTTCATTTGGAAAGGCATTGAACATTATTTTGGGTAGATACATCACACTATTTTTGTACAGGGATTTTGAATGTATGTTTCTATGGAAATCATGTCTGTTTCTGGTTTGATAGTCGTGTACTTCACTGTTTAGAGAACAGAATTCTTGATTTGGCTTTAGGAAACATACTGATTCGTAGATGAATAAACTAGGGAGGGTCAAAATTTTCAACTCCTTAAAGTGTCCTCTACATGGATCTCCATAGGCAACACCCTTCAGAATATGAACAGCTATCTTTTGGAGCTTAAAACAACTTTTTGTGAAACCTGCATTCCCCCAAAATATAATACCGTATCTTAGATTACTATGTAAGTAAGAGTAGTAGGGACATAGTACTGTTTCAAAATTGCAATTTTCTTTAAGTTTTCTTAATATATAACAGTATTTACTAAGTTTTCTATTCAATAGTTCAACATGCTTTTCCCATCTCAAGTTATTGTCCAGCCAAACACCTAAAAATTTTATAAAAGTAGTTTGTTCTATCAGACATTTCCCAATCTCTAATCTGATGTTATTTTTTACTTTGTTCCTTATGTGCCTAAAGTTCATCCAAGTGTTTTTTCGTCATTTATAATTAAGTAATTGTCCTTGAACCATTCAGCTGCCTCATTCATTGTTGAAGCTATTTTTTATTGTAGGTCAGCTTCACTAGCTCCCTTAATAAAAAGGCTCATATTGTCTGCAAAAAGTACTGATTCTGTTCTTGTTAGGTTGTTAGGAAAATCATTAATAGAAACTAAGAAGATCAGAGGGCCTAGAACGGAACCCTGGGGTACACCACAGTTGACTTTCAGATATGTTGAGTAATATTTTGTGCCATTATGTATTATTTCAACACTTTGATATCTGTTGCACACGTACAATTGAAACCAGCTGTATGCTTTTCCATGTACTCCATAGCAATACAGTTTATCTAACAAAATATCATGGCTGATGAGGTCAAATGCCTTGGATAGATCTAAAAAGTCAAAGTTACACTCATAGCCTTGCTTGGTTACCTTCCAAAGAGGCCAACATTTGGATTTTGGTCACAGATGCCTCCTAGAATGGCCTTGGGCCCGTTCTCACACACAAATATGTGTGGACTGTTCCAAATGCTCTATTGCATATGCTTCCAAAATCTTCAATTAGGTATAAGAATAGTACTCACAGATAGTAAAAGAAGCCCTTGTTATTGTGTATCACTCAAAAGATTTCATGTATTCTACTATGGTTCTAAATTTCATTTGACTACTGATTGTAAACCTCTGACTTCGCTTTTACATACTTTGGCATCTCTAGCAGACAAAGCAGTCAGTTGCCTGCAATGCTGGGCTCTTTTTTTGTCATGCTATAACTATGAGACTCATTTCCACCCCACAGCACAACACACTAATGCAGATGCTCTTTTTCGATTGTCGATTAGCCCCAATCCAGTATTTGATCAGGATGAACTGTTATGTTTCCATTTAGACATTGAAGCCTAAAACACCATGGACAGTTTTCCCATCAGCAGTTCTATGATTGCAGTGGCTGTCACAGCCATTCTGTCTTATTTCAGTATGTTCAATCTGTCCACCTCATCTGGCTAAATAAATCAATAGGCTGGGCATTGTATCCCTTGCATAATTATTACACTCTTCACCACTGTCTCTCAATTCTTGATGATGTGTTACTGCTGGTTACTGGAGAGTTGGCACTCAAGATTGTTATCCCATCTATAATGCAGCATGATGTCATACACCTTCTCTACCTGCACCATTGGGGCATTTCTTGTACAAAACTGCTGGTCCACCATCATGTGTTTTGGACAGGTATTGACAATGAGATCATGCATGTTGTGTCAGCCTGCCTTCAACTCAACAAGTGGCACCACCAAACCTCTCTTTCCCCATTCCTCCCCCCCCCCCCCCCCAAAAAAAAAAAAAATTTCCCTAGGAGCACATTCATGCTGATTCTGTGGGTTATTTCCTTAACTCCTATCAGGCTGGATTAGTTGACACTTTCTCACAATTTCCTTATGTGGTTCATATCCATGGCAGCTATGGTCATGGCCTTTGCAAAGATTTTTTTCCTTGCAAGGATTGCTGTAATGAACGAAGGCCCGCATTTTGTGTCTCAGGATTTTTCTACAAAGAGCGCCATCTGGCATGTTATGGCCGTTCCATTTCATCCTCTGTCCAGTGATGAAGTGGAGGAGCTGGTCTGTGCTTATAAAACTCAAATGAAAAAATATATTTAGCAATCTTCTCCCAAGGAAGCCCTCAATAGTTACTTGAGCTTGTATAGGTTCACTCCAGTTGGCAACCATAGCTTGATGGAGCTGCTTCATGACCACCAACCCCAAGTGAGTGCTGCTTCATCTGCTCCAGCCAACATCCAGCCACCTGCTGGCACCTACCTTTCAGCAGTTCTGTCTGGGCTCTGCCATTGGGGCCTATGGATTTGGCTGGCACCAGCACCTGTTGCCACCACTACTGTCACCACCTTTGTTTTCTCTGCTGCCTCTGGCATTGAGTGCCTGTCCAGATATGGAGATGGATATTGTGCTTCTATCACCAGTGCTCCCTTATGGTCCCTCACAGGGGAATGGGTGCTGTGCCTGTCCACACCTGCATCATTTCAGACTGTATTCTCCTGTGACAGCATGACACCTACTCTAGCAGTTGTCCCCTTCTGATGGAGACATGGACATCTCCACAGAGAACATGTTGCCCCACAGGGGAAGGAGTTCTGTAACCCTGTACACCGAGCATTCATAATTAAGCAGCATGCACCTCCGCAGTCAGCCTAAAGAGGCAGAGGCCACTGTGCGTCGGTACAGACAGCATGACAAGTGCTGGGAGTTGTCAAAACAGCCGTATATAAGCCAGTGCATTGCGCCCTCAAGCAGACTAATGTTTACTTTTGAATACATTGTGGGAGTGAACAATGATCAATGTTGTTACAAATGTTTACTATCAAAACAATCTTGATCACGATTTATTTATTCCAGTGACCGGTTTCGACCACTACTGTGGTCATCTTCAGACCAATGAATAAGGACCTGCTTCTGGTGGTAAATCACTACTAGTGATTTACCACCAGAAGGAGGTTTCTTACTCATAGGTCTGAAGATGACCACAGTAGTGGTCGAAACCGGGCACTGGAATAAGTATTGTGATCAAGACTGTTTTTGATTGTAAAGACTAATGTTTATATGATTAATGTATGCTTCACTGTTAAGTTGTACCTTAATGCACTCCTCGGTTAAGTGTATTTGTACTGATTTACTGTTTCATTCAGTCTCTCAGTACATCCTTTCATGTGTAAGTGGAATAAAGCCTGGTTGGTGGGAATTCTGATATTATGTCTGAGCAATGTTACAATACATATTGTACTGGCACTTACTATTATAATTCCAAATCAGTGTCCTCTCCTCTTGGAAATTCTTGGCAAAATTTCTCACAGTACAGACTTTCAGCAGATGACACAGTGCCGTAGCTCTTATGCCTCTGTAATTATGCAGCACTGTCACCTGATACATTACTGTGCCACTATTACTTTCACATCCAAATACTTAGATGAACTCCTTCAACCCATTACTTGTCCTCACCCAAAGTTTTTCCATGTTAGAAGCACCCTATACTTTTGCTGGTACTAGCTCTAAAATGCCTCCAGAAGTGGCATCCTCACTGTATAGCCTATATATGGAATGGTACTCCATCGACACTGCCTGCTTTACAAATTTCTCCCCAGCATTCTTCACATAATATCTTTGTGAATACTGTGATTGAGTCATTGTTTATAATTCTGTGACACAATACTCAGTTCTTTATGTGACACATATTTATCATGCAACTGATGAAACACTGACTGAAGACATATCATCAAACTGGAAAGTTTACACTGTTTGTTGTCCAGGGTCACTGATTTATGATATCACTTGCCCTGTTTCCCTTAAACAATGGAATAGTCTTGTAAATATAAGTTGGTAGATGTCTCCTATGCTTGTACCTGATCAGATGCAACCTGTCATCTTACCTACAATTTCCACTTGCTTGTTCATAAATAATTCTGCTAACTGTATAACCAGGTACAACCTTATTTCACTATAGGTGATCAATTGTACTCCTGGCGAAGGAAAAAAGATTGGGGTTTTATGTATCTATATCTACATCTACACAATTACACTGCAGTTCTTAATTAAGTACCCGGGAAAGACCACAGGAAAAATGAACTCTT
The DNA here is from genome assembly GCF_021461395.2 of Schistocerca americana. Taxonomy (NCBI): domain Eukaryota; kingdom Metazoa; phylum Arthropoda; class Insecta; order Orthoptera; family Acrididae; genus Schistocerca; species Schistocerca americana. The sequence goes on from NC_060120.1 coordinate 892,605,229, forward strand.
AAATCTTTCTGTGCAAGCTCAGATTTCTCTTCTTTTATTATGATGATCATTCTTCCCTATGCATGTGGGCACCAACAAAATATTTTCACAGTCTGAGGAGGAAGTTGGTGATGGGAATTTTGTGAGAAGAGCCTGCCACAAAGAAAAATGACTTTGTTTTAATGAATGATACCCCAGTTCACATATCATATCTGTGGCACTCTCTTGCCCCATTTCATGATAGTGCAAAATGAACTGCCCATTTTCAAACTTTTTCAGTGTCCTCCATAGAACCCATTTGATGTGGATCCCATTCTGCACAGCTATACTCCAGAAGAGAAGGTACAAGCATTATAGAGGCAGTCCCTTTAGCAGACCTGTTGCATTTTTCAGTGTTCTGCCAATAAATTGTAATTTATGGTTTGCATTACCCAAACATTATCTATTATTTATAATTGTAATCCCTAATTATTTAGTTGAATTTACAGCCTTTGAATTTGTGTGATTTATCATGTAACTGGAATTTAGTAGATTCCTTTTCGTACTGATGTGGGTGACTTCACACTTTTCATTATTTGCAGTCAATTTCCACAGTTTGCACCATACAGATATCTTGTCTAAATCATTCTATGATTTGTTTTGATAATCTGATGACTTTTTAAGATGGAAAATGACATCATCATCTGCAAACAATCTAAGAGTGTTACTCAGATGGGCTCCTAAATTGTTTATCTAACTCAGAAACAGCAGGGGGACTATAACACTTCCTTGGGGAATGGTAGACTTATGTTTTACTCGCTGACTTTCCATCAGTTACTACAAACTGTGACCTTTCTGACAGGAAATCATGAGTACAGTAGCACAATTGAGACTATATTCCATAGGCATGCCATTTGATCAGAAGTTTCTTGTGAGGTTCTGTCAAAAACCTTCTGGAAATCTAAGAATATGGAATCAATTTGACACCCCCTCTTGATAGCCCTCATTACTTTATGAGAATAAAGAACTAGTTGTGTTCCATAAGAGCATTATTTTCTGAATCTGTGTTGACTGTTTGTCAATAAATCACTTTCTGTAAGATAACTCATAATTTTCGAACACAGTACATGTTCCAAAACCCTACAGCAAATCAGTGTTAGTGATATGAGCCTCTAATTTAGCAGATTACTCCTATTTCCTTTCTTACTGGTGTGACTTGTGCAACTTTCCAGTCTCTAGGTAAGGTCTTTCGAGTGATGTGAGCCTCTAATTCAGTAGATTACTCCTATTTCCTTTTTTACTGGTGTGACTTGTGCAACTTTCCAGTCTCTAGGTAAGGTCTTTCAATGATCAATTGGTTGTATAAGATTGATAACTATGGAGCTGTTGTATCAACATATTCAGACAGGAACCTGACTAGTATGCAATCAGGACTGGAGGCCTTGCCTTTATTAAGTGATTTCTAAGTTACCTATGCTGGCAGTTGATCTTGATTTGAATCCTGGAATACTTACTTCATATTCTTTGGCAAAGGAATTTCAGAAAACCATGTTTAGTAACTCTGTTTTAGTAACACTGTCATCAGTAACACCACCATTGTTATGATGCAGTGAAGGTATTGATTGTGACTTTCTGCTGGTGCACTTTATATATGACAAGAATCTTCTTTGAATTTTCTGCCATATTTCAAGACAGAGTTTTGCTGTGGAAAGTATTAAAAGCATATCACCTTTAAGGCCACTCTACATTTTGAGCTTCTGTAAAACTTTTCCAATCTTGAGGGTTTTGCGTCCTTTTAAATTTGGTCTGCTTTTCTCATTGCTTCTGCAACAGTCTTCTGATCTGTTTAGTTTACCATGGGTGACCAGTACCATCTCTTTATTGATTTATTTGGTATATGTCTCTCTGTAGCTGTCAATACTACTTCTGTGATTTTAAACAACATGTGGTCTATGCTTACACAATTAAATCTGAAGGAGTGGAGGCTCTCTCTTAGGAAGTCCTTATGTGAATTTTTATCTGATTTTTTAAAGAGATGTATTTTGCATTTATTTTTGGAGGATTTGTATGTTACAGTATTCAGTCTCACTATGCCAAGCTTGTGATTATTAACCATATATCCAACATGATGCTCCCAATTTCCTCAAAATTACTTGTTGCTAAGAGGTCAAGAATGTTTTTGCACCCATTCACACTTTGTGTGGGCTTCTGAACTAATTGCTCAAAATAATTCTCTGAGAATGCATTCAGAACAATATCATATGCTGTTTTATGCCTACCTCTGACTTTGAACATATATTTCTGCCAACATACCGAAGGCAGATTTAAGTCACCACCAACTGTAACTGTATGACTGGAGTACCTATTTGAAGTGAGACTCACCTTTTCTTTGAACTGTTCAGCAACTGTATCATCTGAGTCACAGGGTCAGTAAAAAGAACCAATTATTAATTTATTCCAGGTGTCAAATATTAATGTCAATAATTACATCATTTTCAATCGAGTAGACCTCCTCTTTGGTCAAGGTTAGGGAAGAAAATGGGTCATATCCATTTCAAAGGACCATCCCAACAGTAATTGACAAAATTATTTAATTGGATAGATAACCAATCTCCTCACCAAGCAGTGGTAGAACACTCACATAAAAGAATGTTGTAATTGGCAACCTTTCAGGGCCAGTGGTTCGTTCTTCAGGTAGAAAGGTTGAAGGGAAAGGAAGAAGGGTGAAGGAAAATGAGTGTAGAGGTCTTGGAAAAGGGGTGATTCTGGGAAAATCACCCAGAACCACAGGTCAGGGGAGACTTACTGTACGGGATGAGAAGGAAATAGTTTGATCAATGTAGTGAAACAATCCAAACTCAAAATCTGGATGGTCAGCTGCAGTTTTGTATAGCTATCCTCTTGAATATGAGTACAGTACATTAAACACTGCATCACCTCACTCACTGTGTACATTTCAGTGTAGCAGTAAGTAGAGACTGCTATCTCGTAGATATTTACATCAGGACTGGCTGTGCCAGTGTACATATCATAACAATTGCAGTATATTAGTAGGCTGCCTGTCCCCATACTTCATGATGCATGCCAACATGGTCAAGTTTGCCTACAGTACAATGTTAGCCATTATGTACATGATGATGATGAGATCCCATACTCCGAGGAGCGTAGGGGACGATGTGGGAGACCTGCACTGCTGACTAAGCAAGGTCCCAATGAAGGTGGTTTGCCATTGCCTTCATCCAACCATAAAGGGGATGAATGATGATGATGAAGACGACACAATGCCCAGTCATCTCGAGGCAGGGAAAATCCCTGACACCACCGGGAATCGAACCTGGGACCCCCTGCGTGGGAAGTGAGAATGCTACCACAAGACCACGAGCTGCAGACCATTACGTACATACAGAGTTGTAAAATTGTTCAGCACATAATCAAAAAGCAAAGACTTTACAGTATGCACAAAAAAATTCAAAATTCCAAAAGGTAAGGAGAATTTGGAGCATTATTAAGCATGAAAAACAACCAGGTGACCTTCCATTACGAACATGGGTGCACTCAGTGACTGTGATCTGATTTATAAATGATAGAGCACAGCAATCTTTCGTCCTTTTTTGCAGGTTTTATTTGGTATATCCAGATTTCAGCTAGTGCCTAGTCATTTCCAATGTACTATCTCTAAGTCTCAATGCATATTGGTTCCCTGTTGCTCGGGTGTCTGTCACAGTTCTTTTAATACTACTGTACTGTAGTATACTACAATACTGTATTGTAGCATACTACAGTTCAGCGGTATTGAAAGAACTGTGATAGATGCCCAAACAATAGGGAACTGACATGCATTGAGACTATGAAATAGTGCATTTACAATGGCTAGGCACTATCCAAAAGCTGAATTCGCAAACAAAAGCTGCAAAAAAGGACAACTGACTGCTGTGCTCTATCATTTATAAAACATGAAATATAAACTTTGCAAGACAAATGATATTGAGCTATCAGATGACAACAGCTGTGACACAGACAATATGAAATTAAAATCATTAAGAACTAAATTCATTGAATTTTACAACAGTAGCTGAAAAACAGGGACAAAGATCATCCCTCAAAAGCAGATCCAATAAACTTGCTTACTAAACCACCAGAAACAGTTTTGCAAACTCATCTGTTTGACAGATCAGAAAAATAATTAGATCAGTCTGGTTACAATGGTATCACAGGCAAACTACTAAAATATTGTACTGACTTAGTGGTGCCACCTCTCAGTTACCTTTGTAATCAGCTATCAGCTAATGAGTCAAGGTAGTAAAACAAATAGAGAAATATTGAGATAAAGAATTCCCAAAAACTTTTGAGAAAGTAGCTTACATTAGAATACTGAACCTCTGCCAACAGCTCTGTCTGGCTTCCATAAAGATTTCTCTACTGAGAAAGCAATATGATCTCACAAACTCAATCCCAGTATGTCTAAACAACAAAAATTACCTTGGTGACATTTTATTTGGTCTTGTCAAGGTCTTGGAACATGTAGGTCATAAAATTTTGCTAACAAAATTAAAATGATGCAGTATTAAATGTCTTCCAGTTATACCTTAATGACAGAAACAGAGGGTCACATTAGCAAATGGTACAACAGGAATATTATTAAATTCAGAGTAGGGAAACATTGGACTTGGCATGCTGTGCAGTTTGAAGCTGGACCCACTCTTGTTCTTAGTCTAGTCTATATAAATTCTTTATCAAGGACATTAGAGGACTCTTCAAAAAGTGTAAAGTTTGCTGATGACGCAAGTATATTGGTAAAATGAATAAACACACCCATACCAGGCACAGCCAGGACAATACTAGAAGAGGCTTACAACAGTTTCACAGCCAACACCTTAACCCTTAATCTGGAAAAAATTCATATCATACAACTTCAAACAAATAAAAATGACTTGTAGGTATGAGAAATAGAGGTCAATGGGCTTATATTGAATGAGGTTCCATGTGTGAATTTCCTGGGTCTCCAGAAGTAAAATAAATTGAGTTGGCACCAGCATGTGAATAAGTTAACTGAAATCTTGGTTCTGTCTGCTTTGCACTCTGGGATGTCTATCACTATGTCGACTTGTAGACAAGATTGCTAGCATACTTTCACTCAATTCTGTCCTATGTGGCAATCTTCAAGGGGCATTGCAAGTAAGATGAAAAAAATTTGTACTCTAGAGAAGCATGCAATATGAATATTGCATAAAGCTGATAATAAAACATCTTGCTGAAGCCTCATTAGAGACCTATGATTTCTAAAACATACATGCCAACACATTTACTCCCTAATGACATTTGTAGTTAATAAAAAGATGAACTCAGGAATATGCAACCAAGAACTAGAAGTAGAAATAATTTCCATCCACCAAGATAGCTAAGTGCATTAAAGCGCCTGCATCCAGGACACAGAGGGTGCACGGGACTTGTATTGAAACTGCCTTGGAGATTTACAATGGCAGCTGCTGTGCTAACCAGCCTGCATGTGTTTTTCAGGCAGTTTTCCACATCCACCTAGGTATCCCAGCTCAACTACACAATATGCAAACAATTTGGAAAATCATGTCATTGCAATAATAGCCCATATACAGGTCTGTGGCAGGTATGTCTATAACAGGTTGCCAGTGGACATCAAGCAGGAAACTGAAATTTACCAATCATTTATACATAAAGTAAAAGAATACCTCATTAGCCACTCCTGCTCCAACTTATATGAATACTTGGATGCAGGATCATGAATTCTACCTATCTGTCCATGATTTTGGCGTTGTAAATACCTCTTATTAACATTTATTACCATCATTTACCTCATCAAATTTACAAGATTACTAAATTACAATAAAAGCAATATATGAAATTATAACAAATTTAAACAAATTTAACATTCTAATGTAGAATACTTTTCAATAGCATGTATTTGATTAATAGATTTAATAATTTTGGAGGAAGTTCAGTAGATCTTTTCACTGTCATCAGAGTAAAAACAATTCCTGTGTTGAGAATACCATGTGTGGTTTTACGTCCTTTTATTGTCTCATTGTTTTCAGTGGTTTGGTTGTGTATCTCACACATCTTGGTAAATCTATATAGGTTCTCTTTGACATGGATGAGGCAAAAATAATACATACCTCCTGTAAACAGTCATTAGTTCCAATTCTGTGAATAATTACCTGTTTATTAGTGTATCCTTGCAGCTTGATTAATGACCCCACAGTTGTAGTCCATAAGCAATATGGCTGTGGAATAGAGTGTGACGTATAGTTACTAGATACTGACCTGTAATTACACTTCTGGGTATCTTAAAGAGGTATACTAAATATAAGAGTTTCTTACATACAGACTCAGTGCATCTGTACCAAGAAAGTTAGTGACTAATTAAAATACACAGCAATTTCAAAGTTTTCACATGGTCCAGGTATGTGTTTTAGCTGAGGCTGCTTATTATATGCTGAGTTTTTCTTCATTTATTTTCATTTTATTTGAGATGAACCACTTTTTGGCCTTCCCCAATAGCACACCTGATTTCAGGGCTGCTTGCATAGAATCATTTCCTTAGGCAATAAGAGTAATGTCATTGGCACATCATATTGTGGCCATTTTGGCTTAATCATTTATAAAAATATGAAGAAGGAGAGAGGCTATGACAGAATCTTGTGGCACACCATGTTCAGACTTGCACTCCTGAAACGTTGCTCCTTGAAGGTAAACAATCTGCCATCTTTTTTCTAAGGAGCACTGAATGGTAGCTACTACAGCACCACCCACACCACAGGTTTTTAACTTTCTGAGTAAGGTCTTGTGGGTGGTGCAGTCAAATTCTTTGCTAAGATCATACAGTGTGAGTGCCACAAACACTCTCTCTTCAAATGCTAGCTTTATTTTTGTTAATAAGTTCACTACAGCAGTAGTTGTGGACTTTCCCTTCCAAAAACTGTGTTCCGTCTCATGGAAGTGATTGTCTTTCTCAAAATGATTCAAAATCTGATTATTTGTTACAAAGTCCATTACTTTAACTAGGACTGTAGGAAAAAAATCCTCTGAATGATATAAACAATAATTTTATGGAACAGAAACAAATGTTTATGTTCTTATAAAATAATTGCATAATAATTAAACTGTAGGTAAATCGTTTATCTGGAATCCACCAAATTTCTTTCAAAATAATGGTTTTCTACATATCCACATACAGCCATTTCATAGATAAATGGAGCAAAGATGCATCCCTTGATATTCTTTATTCAAATTGCATCTTCTGCACTAGCTATTCCAACCCAAGGCATACTTTCTCTCTCTCTCTCTCTCTCTCTCTGCGTGTGTGTGTGTGTCTGTAGACTTTCATTTGAAACATATTTTGCAATTTAATATATGTATAATGCCATCATTCACCTGAAAGCAAAATCATTAAGCATTATTATATCAGAAAATAACAACTGCTTCTTAGGTATTCAGTACCGTAACTAGATAAAAGATGGTGGTGGAAGAAAGGAAAAGATTATCAGGTGAATAGTAGGCATCAGGTGCTCAAAATCTATGTTCAAACATAAATTTTCACTTGCTATAAAGGATTGCTTCAATGAATGGTAAAGAATGATAAAACTGGGCATCAAACATGCTAAAAAATAAATTTGGTATCTTTCACAAACATTGTTACATTATGGATGTAATCCTACTTTCTTTACATAGTTTAAACTATATTTCAGTGCCATGTATTTTTTGTTTATATTGTTAATAACTTGACTTGGGATTGGGAAACTGGGGCGATGTTACTCTACTGCCAATTCGAAACTTTCATTTCCCTTGCCTGATCTTTCCTATACTGCGATTTAAGACTGCTACGCAAGTGATACTTTTCTCATTTCTAAAAAGGAATGTTTATATTGCTTACAGCGTTTGTTTTAAACTTATCTTGATATCATGTAAGCATACGTTTAATTTCTTTTTTCCCGAAAATATTAATGTTGTATCTCAATTTACTTCTCCTCGAGTGCACTTATTGCCGTAAGTTCGTGTGCAAATAAGTACAAAGGCAAATTCGGCTACATGTCTGTGAGTTAATTACGTATTGTGTTCAGTTCGGACGTGTGTTAATTTTTCTTTTCACTTTTCTATAAAGATCACTTCTCTCCACCGCTTATAGTTGCTCTTAATTACTGTAATTTGGCATGATTTAATATTCGAGCAAAAGTATTTCAGATGTATCAATTAGCAAAAGAGACTCTTTTGTGTCATATTTCAGTTAGTTATACAACTCAATTTTCGCTATTTAGTAACGCAAAAGATATAGATTGATGCACAAGTTGCTATGCCTGCACAGGTGCGCCGCTCCTGGGTGTTTGCGGCATTCGAGGACAGCAATGGTTTCCTGCGCAGAAGGATGCGCAGTAAACAGTGCAGTGGAGGTTTCAGTCAGCGACATCTTGTGGTATAGTAGAATTTAGCTAGTGGAATCTGTGGCTATCACGAACATCCGATGTTTATTGTGTAGTATATCCAACAGATAACTGAAAATGTCGTCCAACAACCAGAAGTTATCCACTACAGAGCGAGTTATCAAAAGTAAGTATATAGTTTAACGAAAAGGCGCGTTTGTGCGATCTTAGTCGGTGGAATTGATTTTCTCTGTCGCCATTTATATCGATTGCGTGGTGAATTTTAGCGGAATTCTGCGCTGAAGTATGAGTTACTGAGCCCAAAAGTCATCAGGAAAAGCAGAATTTACCTCTTAATTCATCTGCAACATGCATATGCTGTCGTTATGGGGCAGATCCTATGTTTTCAATGCGTTGCTGATGGGTCGTCTGCTTCTAGGTTGGGTTGTATCGGCTTGACATTTTGACAGAAGGATGTATTTGCGCTGACAGCCTAATTTTGGTGACATAAGGAAAAGAAATTTCAGAAACTAATGTTCATTTGATATACAGCACAGGTTTTATTTTTGTATTTGAAGGACAGTGCATAATGGTTTTGTGTGTTTACACACTGCTCGAGGTAAACACTGAAAGTAGCAGTGATTACAGCATTTTCTACTTGACTGTTAGAGCTTAAATATTTTACATGTGCGATATATGAATGTAAAATATGTGCGCTAGGCGGTAAAACACTAGTAACGGACGCATCTTGTCTTTCTAATAGATTTTTCGTGACCTGTGTGTCAGCGCTTCCTTGTAGTGGAGACGATATTTTTAAGAATATTAGATTTTATGGGTCGTATTCGAGCAAGAGCTTCATTCTTACGTTAATTTCGTACATGTATCTCCCTTTCTGTTAGACTTAAGGTACTAACCAACAAGAGCCCTATCGATGGCATTTCTAAATTACGCACGGACGCTTACGAAGTCACAGGAATTGTAGAACAGTAAATTTGAATAGAAAGGAAGATAGAAATTATGAAACACCAGAAGTTATGTTTAGATCTTTAAGTTTTCCGCATCCGTTTTAGCTACTTGTCGCGTATATCTGTAATTTAAATTTTTATGTCAGTTTGTCATAAATGTTTTAGTGCGTAAAATTTTTCTGTGGAGAACTGCTGTGCTCATGCTCTATTTTAATATGTTGAACATGCAAAATTTACGTTCGATATTTCAGAGTCATAAGACTAAGATAAAGTTTATTTAATAATTATCACTTTCACGAGATGCCAGTATAAATATTACAGTTTGTTGCGTATTACCTGCCCTATTTCACCACATTTAGATAAAATTTCTGTTTTACACTTAACTAGGAAAATGTTGTTATAGTTGTAACTAAAATTTATCCGTTCAACATTATTAATACTGGACTGTATTGCACAGAAAAGCCGCTAATAATTCATGCTTTGATGAGACTTAAATTTGTAGTGGTTGTAGTATTTTTTACTTTTGAGTGTGTAAGATAGAGATTGTTAATGTTTATAGTGGGTTACTTCAGTGTGGTTTAAAATCGATCTTACCACGAAAGTGTGAAGTGGTTTTTTATTCATCTCTGAAGGTTCATGTATTAACTATCATTCAGTTGTATATTTTATCATGTAATGTTTATGGCGTGTACAGTTACCCCTCTGGGTTTATGTGAAGTCCAACCTTATTTCTTTTACTTCAGTTACTCCAATTTTATGGTAAAATTTTTCAAACTCACAGGCTTGTTACTTTTATTACCTGTTACTTCATTATTTGAGCCTTGTGACTAATTCTGGTATAATTATATGTTATTAAAGTAGTTCCACATTTCTGAGGAATATCTGTTCCAGATATTCTCTGGGGTATGTCATTTGGGGATTGCAAATATTTCTGAATATCAAGGAACATTTCATTGAACAGGTTAGTTTCCTGGTGTAGTAGCATGTAGGTTTTTTTGTACGGGTGGTATCCAGTGTCAGTATGACCTTTGTAGTGTTTCGTGCAGTGGGGTTTATCATCTGACAAGATGCTGTCCTGATGATTGTTGAAAAAGTAACTGGGGAGAACATACAAATTACCACAGAATTAGGCCTACTAATTTGTAGTGGGAAATTTTGAGTGCTGGTATCCATCTGTTCAAATAATTTTTTTTTTTTTCCTCCTTGTTTCGCTAGGACAGATACTATGTGTGAAATTAATGCATTTTGTTCTTAACAGTAATGATTTCCATTTAAATGATTATTTACTGTGTAGTAGTGCTTCATGACCCATGCCTCACACAAGAAATGCAAAATTTACTCTTAATTGTTTTGGTTTGTACTTCACTTATTTTCATTTGCATGATTGCTTTTGTATTAGTAAATACACATTATTGATGTCAGTTTTGTCCATGTACAAGTCAGCTGGTCAGCATCAGTACTTGTCAGAATAATCTGTATAACTATTCTGCACATAGTAACTTAACAGTTTGTCAAGCAACATGGGTATTCTGCAAAATACTCTGAAACACTGAAGTTTACTAGAATTTTACAACTCTTTGCAAACATTCCTATTAATATTTTTGTTTTTCAGTGAAACTATAGATGGAACTAGGCCTATCAGGCATACTGAGTTAATGTCCTGACGTTCTCCTGGCAACAGTTTCTCATGTTGTAGTCATAACTTCTTTTTCTTGTTATGTTATAATTGAATAATAAAAATATATCAATGCAAAGTAGCTAAACTCTGCATTAAGATTAACTTAACAACATGGTTGTTTGTTTGTGCCTGCCATTGTTTGTTCCATATTTGCACCCTACCATACACAGAAATTGTAAAAGATGTAACATATAATAACATATACGGTAATTTGAAGGGGTAGCATTACTTTCTATTTGCTGAACATGATGCCAGATCTCCCACATGTCATTGGCTCTCACAGCACACACCCTTTAACATTAATTCTCTGAACAGGGTGCTATATAAAGTAATACTATCCTTACCCCATGGCAGTTAAAAGTTGTCAAAGGTGTTTCAAGTAACTAGTCTTGTTGCATGAGATTTTTATTTCCCTGTAACAATTGCTTTGAATTCAGTTGCACTTACACTGATTGATTGTGGAGGAGAGAATGGTCAGTGTTGTCTGCAGCCCACATTTTGGTTGTTTAGCAATCAGACTGAAAAGTTTTTGCTCATTGTTTGTGCCATCTCTGCTCACATTATTCTCAGACAAGGCACATTACATTAATGTACGTCATGGAATTTGGTATTGTATAAAAAAAATTGATAAAGTTTGTTTGTACAATATTGTGGTAAAAGTGCATTGTCAGCCATATAATTTTGTCACAAAATTTACTATGAAGCTTCTTTTGGAGTGATCACTGTTTACTGTTCTCAGAATTATTAATTACTGAAGTTATCATTATTACTGCAAAAATCAACAAACCAAAGTGATGTGACACAGTAGGATAAATATGGGCCTGCATTTAAGAGAACCCAATTTATGGTTTCTTTTCTTTCCCTAGATAGCTTAAGGTAATTTCGGGGACTGTTCATTTGACAAAGATCAGTTTCCTTAGTCAATCCAAGTTTGAGCTCGTCGTTGAAGGACTGTTAAAACCCCAGTTGGTCAACAGGTAGCATAGTTATATGAAACTAAAATATGAGTTGACATCACAGCTCAGTAGCTGGTGAAGCTACATGACAGTTAGTCTAGGATATTATTAGTGATGAGATTATGTTTTGTGCACTTGTATTACAAATAGCAAAATAACAACTTGAAAAGTTACAGGAGATTTTTTGTTACCTGTACAGCAATGGAAGTTGGAGAACATTAATAAGAGTGGAATATTTGTGTAATTCGTTTCACAGCACACCAGTGACTGGCTTAACTTGATTAAATCTACAGGTAGTCATAAGTTTCCATAGTAGACATATCTAACAAACAGATATTGCAAAAAAATTGTTTCTACATCATTTTGGTATGTTGAATACACACAGTGAGTCGAAACCGTATTGTAACAAAATAGTACCTGGTTTTCTGAGGCACCAGTTAATAGATTAGTTCCAACTGACAAAGGAAATGCATCATGGGAGAGCACAAGCCCAGTGCGATCATTTTCATATAGATTCACTGTTGTTTGCATTGACACTCTTGGTCTGTGGTGGAACAGTACCACCACAAAGACCAAGTATGGATCTGTTGATAAGATGTGATGATATGCTTCTATACTTGTGCAGAGTATATGCTGCAGTAAACGTTTGTGAAAAATTAAAACTGTGTTTACCTTGGGTGGAAAGTGTTGAGAGGCAACTAGTGGCAACTCGAATTTTGTGATGATTTGTGTGGGTGTACTCGGACAGTGTAACTTGTAGTTCACTGTTCACAAAACCGAGTGGCTTGTTAGTCCCAGTTTGTTGTACAAAGTAGTATTGTCATTAATATTGTCCCTGACACTTCTGGCGTATGGTACGTCTCAAGACATTTTAGTGATTTAGGTACGATCATTTTTATCACATACTTTAAAGTGGGCGACTGTTGGATTAGTTCTTGTGGACATTGTTTCTATTCCTTGAATTATGGAGCTATGATTCTGTCCCAGATAATACTGCTCAAATCAACAAATAGCAGTTTTCCTATTCTGTCCCTCTCTGTGAATACTGCTGTGCAAGTGCGGCTAAGTGCAGAACACAGAGGCAATATTTTGGCTATGTGGCAGTAACTATTGGTTTCAGAATGAAGATAAATGTTTGTCTGTGATTCTAATGTAGTTCCTAGTTCACATTCGTTAAAGTTTTCTGCATGAAATGCCAAAAATATTTGTTTTGCTCTTCTGATTACCGGCCGCTACTATTGAGGCACTTCGTGATGTGGCAGTAGTATTTTCTTCATCTCTTTGAGCTTTCTGGAATGGGGTGATATATCCGTAGACAGTTAAGAGACAAAATTTATGTTTTCATGGGGTTGCTATTTATAGAATATATCAGTTATTCCCAATTGCATAAAGTTGCCTATCTTTACTACAACCAATGTTTCTTTCAGCTTGATATTAACGTCGAAATATATGTATCGTAAGTAGTCTTCCATTTGTTTAAAATTTTCCCATACTCCGCTCCCCGTCTGTTGACCCCTTCCTCCTCTTTGTGGTTCAAATTTTAGTACTTCGTCAAGGTATGTCGATAATTCTGACACTGATAATGTGCCATATTTTCATTTTAAAAGAATTTAACTCGTTATTTATTCTACCTTTCTGTTGTCAACCCGTTTCCGTCGCGCCATCCTTTTCCCAGGACTGCTTGTTTATCGAAAGCAGTTATATTGACAGTAGGCTAAAGGACCTGTCATTGGGCAGAATCACGACGCGATCGAAAAGAATGTCCAAGTACGGTTGGGGAGGGGCGGCAGTATTATGCTTGGTTACTACGACCCGTTTAGTAGTATTGGACGGTACCAAGGCAGCTGTGGGCTGCGTGAACACTGGAGGACCACATGCATCCCTTCATACTCGATGTCTTACCCGGCTGCTATGTCATCATCCAGCCAGATAACTCTCCGTGTCACAAGCCGCAGTCATGCAGTAGTGGTTTTAGGATCATGGCTATGAACTCAGGTTGATGTCTTGTCCACCAGTTCGCCTGATTTGAACCCGATGGCGGACATCTGGGACGCTACTGGGCTGCAGCTCCGCGCCCGCAAACCACGGCCCGTAATTTACGGGAATTGGGTGACTTGGTGTAGACACCTGGTGCTCCTGAAACTTACCAATGGCTTGTCGGATCCTCGTCACGCCGAGTGGCTGCTCTATCGCGCTCCAAAGGTGGACAAACAACGATGTATGAGGTATATTCAAAAAATTCCGGAACATTCTTAATTTCCGCCATTGGTGTGTTGGAGCGAAATGCGGGTGGCATCCCCGCACAGGCCTATGTTTAATGTGTAACTGCCGGAAGTTTTATGTCATATGTCTGTTACTTACCGTTCAGTGCTGTATTGAGTAGAACGTTCTGTCGCACAGTTTGCGAATTCCGAAATGGTGGACTTAGAGGAGCAACGCGTCTGGATTAAGTTTTGCTTGAGACTCAAGAAACCATTTACAGAGACACACCAAATGATGCAGGATACCTACTGTGTTGATTAAGCCGTTACGAATGGTTCACACGGTTTAGAAATGGCCAGGCGGAACTTAAAAGATGACCCTCGTCCAGGATGCCCTTAAACGCTCATGTCAGGAACGTCAACGGAATTGTACGTGCCAATCGAAGACTGACTGTACGAGAGATTGCAGAAGAATGTAACATTTCAGTTGGATCATGTCATGAAATCCTGACACAGCATCTTGGAATGCATCTTGTTGCTGCCAACATTGTCCCACGGCTCGTGAGTCAAGACCAGAAAGATCTTTGCCCCGCAATCTGCGAAGAGTTTATGGATCGCACATATGGCCCCCGCGGACTGATTTTTATTTTCAAAGTTGAAAATCCCCTGAAAGGACGAAGATTTGCAACGACAAACGAGATAAGATTTGCAGAAGGCGCTTCCAGCAAGGAGCGTACCTGACTGCTTCTGGAAGTGGTGACGGCGCTGGGAACTGGTGTATCAATTGTGGAGGAGAGTACTTCGAAGGAGACCATACGAGAAATTAAGTTAAGCGCAGAAAACTTTTGTGGACGAAGTTCCGGAATTTTTTGATAGATAGCGTATACTGTTCTGTCGGTGATGTAGACCAATGCTTTCTTTGAGTTATATGTGACCCTAGTCCACCAGTCTCTCTGGATAAAACATTTGTTGATTCTAAGAAGAAACCATTTTTCATTTTCACTATACCGTACTTCCAAATTCACGCGTTATAATTAGAAACTAGATTAGAATGTTTTGTATTTCCAAAGGAACTTTAATAATAATGCTTAAGGGAGTCGGATTTCTATCCAGTGGCCACTACTAATAAGCATGCCTATTTTCTATATGCTCAGTGACACATTCAGCATCTTGCTATATCTCACCTAATATCGTTTTCTCTGTTTCGGTCATATTAGTATTACAAAGCCTCGTTGTCTTGTTAATTTAATTCTTAACTGCATGAAACAGAAATCCTTTTAGACATGGAATAATTTTCTCAGTATGTAGATAAAATTGTTGAGCCCAAGTATATGCTTTGCAGTTGCATCACTGCGTCTGGTAAGAACCAGAGGAACCTCTTTGAGTCTGCAAGTACATTCGCTGAAGTTAACTGACTAAAAAGATGCTTCGTACGTTTCCCAGAAGAATGCATATGATACACAAGCAGCTATTAACAACACAGCGAAACAGTAACTAGCAACAGCGAACGGCCTTACATAGACATTCTGACCGCCGCAAAACATTTAGTAACGCGTTACAAACCAGAGTTAATGGTGTCAAACACGATAGAAAATCACACACATGTATTCATTCTTGTATTCTCAAGCTATATGTCGCTATTAATAGATATATGTCGCTGAAAACAGCTCGTGTGTTTCATTGACTCGAGTAATAAAATTCCTTTGCTATCACAGAAGACCAGAATTAGAAAAAAAACAGTGAACCAAGGGCTGTTATCAGACTGTTGTGCTTATCAAGAATACATAGTTTGTACATACGTGTCAGGGAGAGATGCATTCTTAAGATAGTGCAGGTTGTTTTCAAATAAATGTTGCGTCAAACCAGAAATTCTCGCGAAGGTACTCCGACGTCCAAACTGATGTCATGATACTTGTTTTGTGCCAGTCTAATTACAGAGCAAATGTTGGGGAAAAAAAGCAGAACAAAACAAATTTGCGAGAGAAAGAGGGGGGCTGAGGCAACACTGAAGCAAAAGAGGTAAACAAGCATAGTATACAAGTAAAAAGTAATGGAAGGAAATTTTTATATTGAATTCTTTGACGTAGGGAAACAACGTTACGATTAGACCCTAATTTGCTTAGATAACGACTGTCATGTTCTTTGCGTGCCATGGCTCGAAGCTTGGAAACAACTTACATCATTGGTTATGAGTTACCTTTGACCTATTGAGGAACGGGCAGACTCGTACGTGGGGAGGGGGAGGATGAAAATTATTCGGAAACCAGAGCTGTGGTATGCACCACAGGGAATTTGGTTACATGTAACCACAAGTGAAATTGCATTAATGACAATGACTAACGATATGCGGTCGAGTGGCTGTAGGTTAGTTTCAGGTAATAGCACCGAGAAAGCGTGCTTAGACTTGGCTTGTTTTCTTTGCTGAACAAAGTCTCATTAAAATAGTTCATGGAATGCGTAAACGCTGTTCGTTAACTATAGAGTGAGCCAACAAAATTGAATTAGTATTTGAATATTTCACAAAATATTTGCATTAGAAGTTGGGTGTAGGTGAGAGGGAGACTGATACGTCGGCCGGAGGTAACCAGCATGCTGTGATTTTATGGTGCCTGTCAAATCACTGTTTGCCTCACTGTAACGCCACTTAGATAGTGATTAATTTCTTTTCTTCTGTAGACGAAGGTACGCATTCAATGTTTCACCAAAAAAACCTTTCGTAGCTGTGAGAGTTCATTGGGAAGAATTTCAACTTCCATTTTACTCAGTCATTTAAAAGAACACATCTCTGAACACTTGCAAAGGAGACGCCAATTAGGCGTCCAGTTGAGGCACATAAATTTGTTTAACCCTATTTCTTGCGCTAGCAGAGTAGTTAAGATTCTCCTGACTGCAGGTTTTATTTATTTATCTATTTATTTTTATCTTCTGGTAGGATGTATATGTTCTTGTTTAAATAAAATCATATCCTTGTGCAGCGATTCAATCGCCGTATGATTCATTATGCTGTACGATGCCATAATGCAACTAACTATAGGGTAGTAGGTACTTCAGGGCCGATGACTGGACGCAGGTGCTTAATGTAATAGTGGTACAGGGGTGGTCAAAAATATGGAAACACCAGAAACACAAAACTTTACCATGCCTAAAACGGTGTAAGACACCCTTTGGCGTTCAGAACACATTCCAGTCGTCTCGTAATTGATAAACACAAGTCCTGTATGGTTTTCAAGAAAATCATATATCATTCTTCCTGCAAAATAGTGGCAAGTTCAAACGACGATGGAGCTAGATAGCAATTATGCCTCCATCTCTCCAGAGTAGACGACAAAAGCTTAATAATGTTAAGATCTGGTGACTGGAGGCCAGGGGACAGGAGAAAATCTTCGTGCTCACAAAACCAGTCGATGCGAGCTGTGTGAGCAGGGCCCAGCATCGCCATTGTGGAACAAAGTTCTATCCTGGGAAGGATATTCTCAGCCAAAATGGTCACATAATCCTTCGCAATAATGAGACCTTGCAATGAAACCATGGGCCCCATGAAATAACAAAACATGGGCGCCCAAATCGTCACAGAACCCCTGCCAAGTTTCATTCTTAGGATGTAAATTCGGCCAGTGGGAACAGTGCAAAGTAAAATTTATCCGACCAAACTAACATTCTTCCGTTGCTCCATAGTCGAGGCTTTAAGGTTTAGCCACAACGTTTTCCTGTTACAAGCATTTGCAAAACTGATGGTTTTGGAATTCCAGCCCGCCGTGCAGTTCGCTAGCTCCCTTTGTGTTCCGGTGCTGACAGGGTTCGCGAGTGCGACATTCAGTTTTGCAGTGACTTCTGCAGCTGTCATCTTATTTTCCCTCACAGTCCTCTTCAGTGACCTTCCGCACAGTCACTCAACACACACTTTCGTGCGCGTTATCACTTATTGGATGATACTTTCCCGCTTTCCCTTTACGCGGTATTAATCTTCGATATGGTACCTCTTGAAACATCAGTCACCCAAGTTCGAATGCGCTGAGCTCCAACATAATGCACTGCTAAAGACTGCTGTTCTGACCGCGACTGGCACTTGCAACGTGTTGAGGACATACCACAGGTGCCGTTCGTGATTAGATGCATCAATGCAACCAGCAGGATTAGCTGGCATCTGCATTTATGCGCAAGTATGTATTTCTCGTGGTGTTACCATAATTTTGCCCACCTCCTCTATATCCTAGATCAGTGGTTCAAATGGCTCTGAGCACTATGGGACTTAACATCTGAGGTCATCAGTCCCCTAGAACTTACAACTACTTAAACCTAACTAACCTAAGGATATCACACACATCCATGCCCGAGGGAGGATTCGAACCTGCTACCGTAGCGGTCACGCGGTTCCAGATTGTAGCGCCTAGAAGCGCACGGCCACACAGGCCGGCACCAATCGCTCTTACCCCTGAGTATAATCTAGTACGCACATCACCATACCCCACAATCACCGAGGTCAGCGCTGAAACTGTTCTTTAGAATGCAAAAAAATTCCTTCGAACATTTTTATTTTTAAAATGACGAAAGGTAAATGATATTGGGTTGTGTAGTTGTTTTATTAAACTATCAACTGGTAAGTTAGTTAGACAACAACCTTTTTTTATAGTATAATCAAGTAATTCACAGTACATACCTAATGCTACCTACAACTCCTACTCTGTAAAAAAAAAAAGCAAACTATCCACATTGTTACAAAACGTGGTTCCCTCCCTTGATTGCTTGACTTCTTATCTCTGAACTGGCAGAAAGTAGAAGACTTCATGCTGCCAGTGCTTTGTGCCTAACCGGTGCGTGCTGTCAGTTCATTTACGTATTGCGAACTGAATGATGGTAGTAATTTGTGATCCATTGCGAGAACTACCTAAAAGTTGAAGACTTTCCATAAAATATTTAAGCATAGATGCAGGGTACAAAGTACTAAATATGTGTGTTGTGAGAGGAATATGTGAGGAAGATGTTGCTGATACATTCATTTCAGAAGCTGTGACCTCCGCCATATTATGCCACATTTCAATGCTAGTATTTGAAAAAGAAAAGTAATTGTAACTTACGTAATCAGCATTACTGTTCTACGAATAAGGATAATAATAATGTTCTTTTTTTAAAAAAATATGTAGTCTCGTAATCAAAACATAATTAACCTCATTTGTTTTTATCCCTCAGAATATTTCATTTTATCCCTTAGGGGTAATTGCTCCCATATTGGGGACCACTGTCGTAGAAGTTTCGCCGGTTTGGCAGAACTTTACCTATTAAGCGCGGACTTTAGGTTCCTCGTAGTTGTGCCATTTCATTGTAAGTTAAAAGATCGCACAAAATAGTTAGAGAAAAGATTCGGTTGCCAATGGTACTTTCAACTGTCAGGGATGGGAATTGGATGACGGGGTCATGGCAAGGAACTGCCGAGGTCTTCCTCCGGTCCCTGCTTCCGGACGACAAGGAAGACACCGAAGAACAAGGTCTAATTAGGCGGACTCTTCGAGAAGAATATCAAAATAACAATGCAGTGTACCCATTCTCAGAACGAGGTGACGACTCACATTAAATCATGTAAGAAGTAAAGCCCCAGGACCAGACGGCATCATAGCGGAGGTGGTGCAGTACCTCGCTCCTCAACTAGTAACACCTCTAGCAAGAATTTACAACGAGGCCCTGAGCCTCAGAACGTTTCCCATCATCTGGAAACAGGCCAACATAGTAATTATCAAAAAAAGGACAGGATAAAGATCCTAAAGAAGTCAAGTCCTACAGACCGATACGTGTGTTGGATCTGCTTAGGAAATTGCTGGAGCGGTTGCTGGCTGACAGGCTGATGGCACACCGGGTGCTCTGTGGGATGAGCAGTAGGCAATTCGTCTTCCGGCCAGGGCGTTCTGCGTCTGACGCAATCGCCATGGCGGCTGAGGTCTGCGGGACGTCCACACAAAAGTACGTAGTTGGCATCATGGTAGACATCAGTGGCGCCTTCGACAACCTGTGGTGGCCTTCGCTCTTCTCCCGCTTGCGGTAGAAAGTGTGTCCAGGACCGCTATATGGATGTCTTAGGAGCTATTGTATGGATGGGGAGGTCTGGCTATCATCCCCTATCGAGAGATTGGGCAAGAAGATAACGAAGGGGTGTCCACAGGGCTCTGTCCTGGGGCCACTCTTTTGGGGCATTAATATGGAGCCTCTCCTTGACACCTTGGAGAACAGTGCAGATGTGCTAGAAGTGATAGCCTAGGCTGACGACCTCCTCCTTTTGGTTGGCGGCCGTAGCCGAGAGGAACGTGAATCATGACCATATTGTCGCATTGGTGCCACAGGACCAAACTTAAAGTTGCACCAAATAAGTCAACCTATTTGCTCTTAAAAGGCCAACTGGCCAGAAACCCAACCGTTAGGACTGAGGGCACACCAGTAATACGCCGTCGAGAGGCACGATACGTGGGAGTTACACTAGATGAGAAACGGAGCTTCGCCCGGCACATTGAAGTAACAATACACAGGTCGTTAGAGGTCCTAAATAATCTCATCATGATTGGGCATAGGCGATTCCATCTTCCCCCACACCTCATCAAATTGTATGATAACACAACCCTCGCCTCCATCGTGGGCTACTAATCCAGAGTCAGGGCTCACAGGCTCACGAGGGTCGTTCCTGCTATTTCCGTGAGGAGAGTGCTGCGCAACATGCTATTGCGTACGATCGGAGCCTACCGTACATCCCCAGGGGGAGCACTGCTGATTCTCACGGGGCCGTGCCCCCTAGATGTAAAAATCAGGGAGCAGGCTGCATGGTATTGGGCAAAATGGGGACAGATTGAAAAAAACTGAGGACATCATGGAGGTTCGAGTAAGGGATAAACCATCAATTAGAAGAAGGGGAGAGGAATTATGGCAAGAGCCCTGGGATAGGGATGAGACAGGCAGAACAACATACCAGTTACTAACAAACATCCAGGAACGTCTACGAATGAAACGCTTTCAACCTAGTAAGGGACTGCTGCACTTTCTCACAGGGCATGGTCCGTATCCGACATATCTTTGCCGTTTCGGGAAAGGGGCGACTCCCTCGTGTGACTGTGGTGCCGGTATAGGTACACCGGACCACGTGGTCTACGAGTGCCCCATTTTTGCTGATGTTGCCACGGATTTAAGGAACCTGTCGCCAAACAGACACACCTTTCATCTGATCAGGAATCCAGTTACCTTTAATATCATCGACAGGCTTGCCAGCGAGGTATACGCCAAAGTCCTGCGAGAATACCGTAGGGAGATAGAATGATTGATGAGCAATAAAATGACATCACACACCTATCCCATTCCGCCGGGGCCCGTATTGGCCGACCGCCGTGACGATCGGGATCCGTCGCGTCCAGGATTAGGGGGAGGGTGTGAAGTTACTGATCATAGACACCGCACACTAATTATGACCCAGTAGTTAGAATTTATTAGTAGAAAATAGCTTTTAGGATACTCTTGAAAGACCTGCAGCGATTTTCAATTAAGGCCAGCCCGGTGCCAGGGGCACGCCCACTGGGATTAGCTCGGTAGGCGCGGCCAAGAGACAGTAGTTTTGTATTCTGCTGTCACACTTGTAACGCTGCAGGATGTGCTTAGTAGAGTAGAGCAGATAGTGTAGTAGGTCAAATACTAGGCATGCCCATAGAGTAGCTAACCTTCCATCCTGTAGTCAATACTAACTACATAAAGATATGGTAAATTCTGCTTGGGAATTAATACTTTTGTATGTTACTTCGACCCACTAATGCTTTAGGTGGTGGGTTACTGTGTATAATATTGGTTTTGATGAATAAAGATTTTTAAAAAAAATCAATATAATTTTTCTTTAAAAAAAAACAAAAAGCGCGCGGAACTGACCTAGCCATGTACACTAACAGAAATATGGCCATGTACACTAACAGAAATAGTGCGATTGATAGCGTGATCAAATAAAATTATTGGATGTAAGCAGTCGCTATGGCTTTGTCATTGGGGCGATTCTGAATTTGGCTCTTAAAAGTTCTCGGATATATATTCGATTTCGGGTGATTATCGACTGCTTGAAATTATTCATTCTGCCCGTCGCTACATTCGAATATTGGGTGCTCCAAAACTCAGCAAAATCACGGCGTTCCTCCTCTTAGGAAGGCCTCAATTTAAACCACGAGAACACACCATAACACGCTGCCAGCAGCCTATCCGTTACTGGATGTCACGTACATGGTTTTTATGGCATATGGGCTAGCACCGTACTGGCACATGGCATATGGACTAGCACCGTACTGGCACATGTTGCGTTGGAAGCTAAACATCGCACAACTCCTTTTCCTGAGGATATATGCTGGTATGAGATGAAATTACAAGGTTTGATTATTAATTTTTGAGGTTCGTTTTCAAATCAGAAATTCAAATAACTGTATAGTGAATCCTGCGTATCGGAAAGTTTCCAGCGTCTCACCTTTAAGAAAGTAATTTGTTTTTTT
This sequence comes from Schistocerca americana, assembly GCF_021461395.2. Classification (NCBI taxonomy): domain Eukaryota; kingdom Metazoa; phylum Arthropoda; class Insecta; order Orthoptera; family Acrididae; genus Schistocerca; species Schistocerca americana. Next base: position 892,627,869 of record NC_060120.1, read on the forward strand.
TACCGCAGTTGAAATATGCAATAGAAAAGCAATGTACCTACTCTAAACTAACAACTGGGGAATGCTTATGTAATGGATTTATTAAAGAACAATACCTTAAGAAATCATATAGAAAGGTCGATGTACGGTATAAGGTTTCTAGTTCATTCTTTAGATCTTAGCATGTTCAGTGTATTTTACGTGGAATGTTTATTATTTCAGAAGCGTTTGGTACGGACAGTTCTGAGCTAAACACTTCATGTAAACATGTCTACTTTTTACTTGGTGTAGCATACAGCTGTTTAAATCTTATGTATAACGGGTATTGAACAAATGCGGTGGCTAAGGGAAGTAAATTATTATTTTTCAACAGTCTCCAGGCATGGTTACACATTGCTTCTACAGATTGCCTCTTTTCTCATTCGTCCGAAAAATATAGGTCATTTTGACACTGAATAACACTCATTACGATGTGTTTCAAAGCATTTTTTCCCAGCCAACTATAATCTGGACAAGGGGTGGAATAAAGAATTAATACGAAGCCTGATTTATGAGTTTTTGTCATTAGGACTCCTGTCGTATATGACGATACCGTGTCCTGTAGAAATACCGCCTTCATGAAAAACAATTGTTGCTGATTTTCGTTTGACTCATGTTTAAAATGATTCATCAGTGACACATTATAGAGCACAGCTACAGTTCTCAGCCTGCCAAGTAATCAGTGAGAGCTATACCCTGAGAAGCCCCAAGATCGGTGGCAACGATTGTACCCGGTAAAGCTGTCTTGATTTTCTGAGGCACTCTCACCTGCCTTTTGCCATTTTTTTAATTCTTTTAACTCTGGTGTGCAATCCTTCCTCCGGATTGCGATTAAACATTACCAGACTCTGCGTTGAAACATCTTGTAGGTGCATTTTTGGTCGACAGTATTCGCGATACTGTTCGAAGGTGTACATTTTCAGGTTAATGTTTTTAAGTATGACTTTTTGTACTCCATAAGTTGAAATGCTTACAATCTCAGCTATATTGCGCACTTTCAATTAGTAATATTTAGTGAAATTATCCTTACTCCTCAGTAAACTCCATTTTGGTGATCTTACGTGACCGGCAGGAGCTTTTTTCGTCGTCTTTGCTTACATAATCGTGTGTAAACTCGTTGATGCAACAGTAATTGGCTTTCAGTGCTGCCTAAATCCTCCACTCGGTTTCGACATGCTCAGTAGTCCAAGTCTGCCGCTTCTGCAATTACCGCTCATCATGGTTCTCCAGAAACGACTGCTGGTACATGTTCTTTGAACCTACCTTTACCAACTCTGCAAGACTTAGCAAACTAATCTTGCAATGATAATTTGTTGAACTGTAAGTGGAAGTTTCAAAATGTTCATTACCAATTGTAATATACTCTATTGATCAAAAGTAGCTGGCCACTCCTGTGTAATGAGGAATTGACCTAGATGTCACGAGTGTTGAATAAGCATAACAGCAGAACGGGTTGGTCATGACAGCGTTGTGACTTCGAACGTGGGCAAGTCGCCGGATGTCTCCTGACAAGGGAACCTCCCCATCGCACCCCCCTCAGATTTAGTTATAATTCGGCACAGTGGATAGGCCTTGAAAAACTGAACACAGATCAATCGAGAAAACAGGAAGAAGTTGTGTGGAGCTATGAAAAAATAAGCAAAATATACTGAGTAGTCCATGGGCAACATATGAAACATCAAGGATGATACGAGCACAGGCGCGCCGTGGTCCCGTGGTTAGCGTGAACAGCTGCGGAGCGAGAGGTCCTTGGTTCAAGTCTTCCCTCGACTGAAAATTTTACTTTCTTTATTTTCGCAAAGTTATGATCTGTCCGTTCGTTCATTGACATCTCTGTTCTCTGTAATAAGTTTAGTGTTTGTGTTTTGCGACCGCACCGCAAAACCCTGCGATTAGTAGACGAAAGGACGTGCCTCTCCAATGGGAACCGAAAACATTTGATCGCAAGGTCATAGGTCAACCGATTCCTCCACAGGAAAACACGTCTGATGTGTTCTACACGACACTGGTGACAGCGTGTGCGTCACATGACAGGAATATGTTGTCGACCCACCTAACTTGCACAGTTGGTGAATGGGTAAAAAGATTCTTCTACCTTGCCCGATTTAGGTTTTCTTGTGGATGTGATAATCACTTCCAAAAAATTGATGAAAACATAAGAGTGTGTCATATAAACTTCAAAAAATGAATGCAACAGTTTCACAGTCGCACAGTTTTCTCTGTGCTCTGTCAAAACATATGTTTTTAAGGTTTTCAAATTTTTCCGTGTGTAGACCGTCAAATCCTGCGTATGTACAAGCAATCTGAACATGTCCTGGAATTTTGGAGAGCGAAGTTGATTATGTGTGAGTGCCTGAACTCTGATAATTGTCTGAAAATAAAAAATTTTCATCCGAGGGAAGACTTGAACCAAGGACCTCTCGTTCCGCAGCTGCTGACGCTAACCACGGGACCACGGCGCTCTTGTGCTCACATAGTCCTTGATGTTGCCTATGTTTCCTATGGACTGCTTAGTTTGTATATTTTGCTTATTTTTTCATAGTTCCACACAATTTCTTCCTGTTTCCTCGATTGATCTGGGTTCAGTTTTTCAAGGCCTATCGACTGTGCCAACTTATAACTGAATCTGAGGGGGGTGCGATGGGGAGGTTCCCTTGTGAGTAACAAATTTATCAGGGGCATATCGACCCTACCAAAGTTGCCCAAGTCGACTGTTGATGTGATTGTGGAGTGGATACGCGAAGGAACAACCACAGTTAGACAAAAGACCAGGCAGGGCTTGTGTACCGACGGTCAGGGCCCTCTTAGGCATTGCGGAGGGTGGTTATAAAAAATCGCATGAAATCAGCGGTGGGAATCGCTCGTGATTTCCGAAGTGCTACCATCAGTCCAGCTAGATCAGTGAAGATGCGTAGGTAAGTAAAATAATGCGGTATAATGGTGAAGCAGCTCATCATTAGCCATACATTTCACCAGTCAGTGCAAAGCGACGCTTGAGGTAGCACAAACAGCGATGCCACTGGACAGTGGATGACTGTAAATGAGGGATTTGGAGTGGTAAAATCACGCGCTATCCTGTGGAAATCCGATGGAAAGATTTAGATTTGGCGAATGCCAGGAGAGCATTACCTGCCATCATGTTTAGTGCCAACAGTGAAGTGCGAAAGAGGTGGTGTTATGGTATTGTGAGTGATTTTGTTGGTTAGTGTATGGTCCCCTTATTGAGTCAAGGAAACAGCTAAATACGGAAGGATATGAGCGCGTTTTACAGCGTTGTGTGCCGTTTACAGTAGAGGATCAGTCAGGTGAAGATAATTCTGTCAGCATGAAGCCTAGTTTACGCGACGACATTGGGTTGCGCCACTCGTTGCGTGGAATGAGCTGCACGCTAGTGGTTTCATATGTGACTGTAGACACGGCGACACCAGTATACACTTCAGTTTCGTCGTTTTGTGGGTTCCTGAGTCGTGTCTGAAATGGAAGTTTCGGCAGCTGCACGTCGTACTAGTTGTGATGGAGTTAAAGCTTGTTGCGTGGAATCGCTGCTTAAGAAAAAAATAAGAAACGTGTATCGTTTCTTGACTCGGTGAAGAAAAGACGTCAGCTCTGTTGTTCAGCATCACTGCTGAAATAACTTATAACGGAATACCCGAGAAGCTCTTTTAATTATCTTAGAATGTCACCTGAACTGTTCATGTTAGTTCTAAATAGAGTTAATTATGCAATAAGGAATAAAGGTACTGTAATCCACGAAGTACTGTCGTCAGAACTGAAATTACACATCATATTGCGTGCATTACAATCGACAACACTCGGCATGCTATAAAATACGGTTTTAGTTGATGATGACGCTATTTCATTAACACCAATAATTATTAACATTAGCAACAATAATTATTCGAAGCAGGCCGCTTTAAGAAGATAGATTTGTACAATGGCAATATTTCAAAATTCTAACATATGTGAATGGAGAGCACTGCAGCGACGTTTTAAATAGATGAATATTGAATAAAGAATGCAGCTTCTTAAATTTGTATAGCCTTCCCTCCTGTCAACAATATTTCTTAACAAAGAGCTGTCCAACTCAAACGATGGGATTTTAGTCTTGTAGACGAGAGCATTGCAACAGCTAGAATTACATTTGCTTGTATTTTTCGTAATTCAGATGTATGTGTGCTCCTAACTCAATAAATTTTGCCCTGCAGCTAAGATATTGTCAAACCATCTATGTTATGATCGCACATGACGGTCTCAGCGGCAACAATATATTGCTTATTTTGGTAATCAGCATCACTGAAATCCCACAAACACTTATCAAAGCATAGATATCCAAAAAGCGAATATTATTCTCAGTTCCCCCTTCATATTTCAGTTTGTCTACACGCTCTATCACACATAACCTCAAAACTCGGCAACTAGTGTCGCAAAAGTTGGAACACGCCGAAACTGTTTTAGTTTCACCAATGAGTTGCGCAAACGCGCGGGGCGCATGCGCAGTTGCGGGTAGCGCAGTTGCCTGCAACCTAGTGTCGTCGTGTAAACGAGGCTTAACAATGCACCCTGTCATAAAGAGGCATCAGTGAGGCAGTTGTTTGCGAACAAGTAACATTTCTAAAATGGACTGGCGTGCCCAATGTCCCGACCTGAACCCAATGGAACACCATTGTGAAGAGTTAGATCGTCGACTTCGCTCTAGACCCTAGTGTCCAACCTTCTCTGGTTTCGCCTCTGTAGGAAGAAGGGCTGCCATTCCACGTCAGACATTCGGGCGCCTCATTGCTAATGTACCAAGCAGAGTTCAAGTCGTCGTAAAGGCAAAGGGTGGACACACTCCATATTAGAGTCCACTAATAGATGTCCGGATACTTCGGTTCAGGTAGTGTGCATTTCATGACTCTTCCCACCAATGCGACTAGCATTTCTGATAACGTTAATAATGCTAGGAAATAATTATCCCCCTCCCTTTTCTTTAAGGACTCTTCCCTTGTTTACTACTTCGCCTCGGTGAGCAATAAGTGTGGCTTGTGCGGCGAATCAGTCAGTCGGAGATCGATGTGTAAGGGGCGATCAAAAAGTTTCCGGTTCAAGGGCGTACAGTCAAGAATCGTTATGCATATCGGGCAGAATCGCCGTGACTATTGGGGCAATCGTCCCACCGACGCATTAGTTTGAAGATATCTGTTTGAGAAAACACCGTCTCCTGCTGCTCGAAGAGTCCGTAACTGCCTGCTGCACATCCTCGTCCGACAGAAATCGTCGACCCTTCAAGGCCTTTAAGGGACCGAAGGCGTGATAATCGCGTGGGAAGAGATCAGGCCTATATGAAGGGTTATCGAGTGTCTCCCACTTCAGTTGGTGTAACTACTGCGTTACGTGGGGACATGCGTTATCGTGAAGCGGCAGCACCCCTTGTCGCAGTTTTCCCGGACGTTTTGGTCAGACATTCTGCTCCACACACATTCGTCCTTTGGTTGCATTTAGGAACAATGTGCGCGCTCGAATCTCTCTAATTTTACATTCGTGATCTCCTCTGGAGATATAAGTAGGGGGAAGCAATATATTCGATACCTCATCCAGAAACGCACCCTCTCGAAACCTGGACAGCAAGCTACACCGCGATGCAGAGCGCCTCTCTTGCAGAGTCTGCCACTTGAATTTGCTAAACATCTCCGTAACGCTATTACGCTTACCAAATAACCCTGTGACGAAACACGCCGCTCTTCTTTGGATCTTCTCTATCTCCTCCGTCAACCCGACTTGGCACGGATCCCACACTGATGAGCAATACTCAAGTATAGGTCGAACGAGTGTTTTGTAAGCCACCTCCTTTGTTGATGGACTACATTTTCTAAGGACTCTCCCAATGAATCTCAACCTGGTACCCGCCTTACCAAAAATTAATTTTATATGATCATTCCACTTCAAATCGTTCCGCACGCATACACCCAGATATTTTACAGAAGTAACTGCTACCAGTATTTGTTCCGCTATCATATAATCATACAATAAAGGATCCTTCTTTCTGTGTATTCGTAATACATTACATTTGTCTATGTTAAGGGTCAGTTACCACTCCCTGCACCAAGTGCCTATCCGCTGCAGATCTTCCTGCATTTCGCTGCAATTTTCTAATGCTGCAACTTCTCTGTATACTACAGCATCATTTGCTAAAAGCCGCATGGAACTTCCGACACTATCTACTAGGTCATTTATATATATTGTCGAATGTCCCGTGTCTCCAGTACTATCGATCGCTGCTGACGTGAAGGTCCCGAGTGAGGTATATCTTGGCTGCACAGAATTTTTCTGTGGTAGCAAGGTTTGGAACGGGATCAAAGCAGCCTTCCGAAACCATCTGAGAAGCTACTTGGATAAAGAAATGACAACACCGGTATACAACCCGCCTAAGTAATATCAAGTCAAAAGACGCTTCTGGTTGTAAGATGTGCGACATTTAATTCCGGAGAGTAGCCGTCAAATTTATGAAGACTGGCACAGAAACTCCGACATTTCTCCTCACCCTGGTTTTTTATAGGAAAAACTCAAAAGTTTAAAGATACCGGAAAGGTCGTGTTATCGGTAGGTTAATCGTTGGAATTAGGGTTGTAGAAGTTAGTCTTGGTTTGAAGTAGTTGAGTCAAAGTAGGGAGAACTTAAGATAGCCAAGTGGTGTGAATAAATTATTTCTCTCTATTGACATTGTTACGATCAGGCATAGTCGCTACCAGGTGACTGATATGCAAGACTCGTGTTCGCAGTTTCCTGAGATCAGTTCCTATATTTGTCTAGGTTTTTCCACGTTCTTAGATACCACAGCGTTATGTTATTGTGTAAAGATGGGTTCTTTGATAAAGTTTGGCAGCGGGAGCACACCTCGAAAATGTTGTTTCTGATTTTCTCGGCCGGACAATCCGGAGCGTGTAGGTTACTACAGCTACAGTAAAGACGGTGCTACTTCAAGTTGATTGAGAACAACCAAAGTATCTCTATACCAGAATGACTGCACTCAGTAGTATAAAGGTTCAGGATGTAAGGTTTGCTTCATATTACAAATCCATCGTTCTTTTTAGGTACTACTGGGAAGGTCATTGTAAAATTATATGAGAATGATTACTGTAACACTTACTTCGCCAATGAAATTACTTCCATTTACATGGAAAAATCCGATTCCTTGTGAAAAATTACTGTTGTTACGATTTAAGCTGCACTCCATATGGCGGCTTAGGACGGCCAGCAGCTCGAGCATGCTAGCGAAGCGTCGCTACAGAGGATTCTTCTGGATGAAGAAATTGGGTCTAATGACTGTTGTGCCGTTTTCATTTTAGCCACGAGTGATCAATCTGATTCGCTGAGTCAGGCACTGCATACGTTATTCCTCACATTGTCAGGCAACCGTAATCTACAATAGCCATTTCCTTCTCTAACCTTTATCAGTCTCGTCAGTTCCTACTTCCTGTCTTAGGCAGGTTAACTGTTCCGTGGCAGACTTCGCTGTAGATAGGCATCATATTTATGGAAGCCCTTGACGAAATTAGTGTTTTTTAGTTCCTCGCAACACACAGTTTATAGTGTTAAGTTATAGGCAAAATAAAAGCAATGTCTGTAGAAAATTAACACGAGACTGAATCTGCCACCCACAGTGCGGAAAAGAAAGTAATTTATTCACACCACTTGGCTATCTTAAGTTCTCCCTACTTTGACTCAACTACTTCAAACCAAGACTAACTTCTACAACCCTAATTCCAACGATTAATGTACCGATAACTCAACCTTTCCGGTATCTTTAAACTTTTGAGTTTTTCCTATAAAAGACCAGGGTGAGGAGAAATGTCGGAGTTTCTGTGCCAGTCTTCATAAATTTGACGGCTACTCTCCGGAATTAAATGTCGCACATCTTACAACCAGAAGCGTCTTTTGACTTGATATTACTTAGGCGGATTGTATCCCGGTGTTGTCATTTCTTTATCCAAGTAGCTTCTCAGATGGTTTCGGGAGGCTGCTTTGATCCCGTTCCAAACCTTGCTACCACAGAAAAATTCTGTGCAGCCAAGATATACCTCACTCGGGACCTTCACGTCAGCAGCGATCGATAGTACTGGAGACACGGGACATTCGACAATATATATAAATGACCTAGTAGATAGTGTCTGAAGTTCCATGCGGCTTTTCGCAAATGATGCTGTAGTATACAGAGAAGTTGCAGCATTAGAAAATTGCAGCGAAATGCAGGAAGATCTGCAGCGGATAGGCACTTGGTGCAGGGAGTGGCAACTGACCATTAACATAGACAAAGTGTAGAAAATTCGCGCATCAATCTCCAATGTATTACAGAACCAGTAGTGAGGAGTCAGAGACGTTTGAGGTCTGGGGGCTGGGTTGTTTGGGGAAGGAGACCAGACAGCGAGGTCATCGGTCTCATCGGATTAGGGAAGGATGGGGAAGGAAGTCGGCCGTGCCCTTTTCAAATGAACCATCCCGGCATTTGCCTCGAGCGATTTAGGGAAATCACGGAAGACCTAAATCAGGATGGTCGGACGCGGGATTGAGGTCTGGACTAACAGCGTATCGCAGGTATTGGACAAACAGGACAGTTGTTCCTCCTGATCTCTCGCAATAGCTGGCAAACAAGTGGCTAGAGAAATGGGAGCATAGTGCTGACAGAATCTTTTTTTTTTTTTTTTTGACACAGGCTTAAAATCACTACAGCTAGGAAATTTTACACATAATTGCAAGGATTGCGTAAAGGAGTAAGTGGTATGAAATATATGCTGTAAATACCACTTGAGCGTAATTTATTTCTTGTTACCTGTTAGGCACAGACTTGGTTCTGTAGCAGCCTGTACGTCTCTTACTGTTACGGTGTAGTTAATGAGCCACGATATCGGACCTAACATACTTCGAACAACGCAAATCGGCCGGTAAGTAGTAGACAGTCCTTGCAAATCTAGTAGAGGCATATAGAGATACTTTAACTAGAGTTCCGGCGGCAACGTTGTTCATGGGGAAACATCTGCCAAATTTAGCATTGGAATAATAACTAAATTTCGTTATAGACGTAGGATGGCGTTAAAGGATGTTGTGGCCCATATGGCACGAAAGTGACGGCTAAGATTAATATGCGGAAATAAAGGGACGCCAGCTACAGAAAGCATATATTCGTGGCAGTGCTGTTACTGCTAGACCTGTAGACCTGTATTTCAGGTGAAATGAAGCGAGAATACTTCATTAGCGCAAGAAGCACAAAACTTAGCGCACCAATCAGTGAAAACGTTTAATGTTGTCCAGCGACTGGTACCTAGACAGTACGTGTTTAGCTGGCATTTTGGGCGACTTGATTCACTGCCATAATATTTGTCCCCACAATGGTATTAAATATTCCAAATTAATTCCTCGCTAAAACTGCTGAAAATGTGAGACTGTTATGATGATCGTGAGGTTGGAACAGTTAGTCTTCTCTGACTTGAAGCATGATCACATTTGAATATTAACAAGTCATTGTGGTGTGTAACGTAATGGTAATGACTTGTCTGATTCTTGGCCCAGTTATCTCTCATGTAATCGAGATAGTTTCTTTGTAGGGAGTGGTAAAGAATCACCTTGACATACATTGTGTGATTAAAAAAGTGAAGCACCCAAAGATGTGGTCGGATTCCAATGTAACTTCGCACACGTAGACCTTGTTGGCAGGTGAGTAAATGATGGTTGCAGTTAATCTCTGCGACAGATAGAACGGCCACCACAGTGCATTACTGTTGTTAGTGTTCAGTGTTACGAGGCCAGGTAGGACACGTAAGGGCGTGAATAGCGACAGATATTATCACCGTGAAGGATACTCGTTTGAGACAGCCATATCAGCACCTGACAGAGTTTTAAAGGGGCCCCATTGTGTGCTTCCATTTTACCAGCTTATCAAATCGAAAACCATCCACTTTTGTGGGGCATTCGTATGTGACAGTGACCCGGTGTTGAACTGAATGGGAAAGTGAGGGCAGGAATATTCGTCGCCAAGGTTCAGTGATCACATCCGACCACTCGTAATCCCTTCACATCTGCGGCTGCCATCCAAGAACAACTAATGGACTCCGTGAAACATTGTCTATCATCCCACAATGTTTGTCGGGGACTAGCAGCAACCGGACTAGGTAATTATCGTCTCATGCGTAGGCTATAGGTAACACCACAACAGAAACGGCTGCGTTTGGAGTCGTACCGTGACTGGGAAGCATGGACTGTTGTTGACGAATGGCGTCGTATTGCGTTCAGCGATAACTCACAGTTCTGTACTATTGCGAATGAACCTCGACGGTGATTAAGGCGGTGACATGGGAAGAGGCCCGAGTCATTCATTGCTTTGGAAAAGGCACAACGGTGTTATTCCTGGCGTCAGTGTGTGGGAGCCATTGGTATGGTTTCAGGCGCGGCTGATAGTGGTTGAGGGAAGCCTTGGAGGACAACAGTCCGTCACAGACATCCTACGTACTTATGTTTCCTCTCATGCGACCGTATCGTGGTGCTATTTTTCAGCAAGACAATGGTCGTCCACACATGGGCCGTGTCTCTGTGGACTGTCTGTCTGATGCTGAACACGAAACCGAATAAATCATAATTACATTATTCCACTGTTTACGAGCCACCAATGGGCACTGGTTCCCTATACCAAAATAATCACAAGGGAACCTCCCCATCGCACCCCTCTCAGATTTAGTTATAAGTTGGCACAGTGGATAGGCCTTGAAAAACTGAACACAGATCAATCGAGAAAACAGGAAGAAGTTGTGTGGAACTATGGAAAAAATTAGTAAAATATACAAACTGAGTAGTCCATGCGAAGATAGGCAACTTCAAGGAAAATGGGAGTCAAGGAGCGCCGTGGTCCCGTGGTTAGCGAGAGCAGCTACGGAATGAGAGGTCCTAGGTTCAAGTCTTCCCTCGAGTGAAAAGTTTAATTTTTTATTTTCAGTTTATGTGACAAACTCTTACGTTTTCATCACTTTTTTTGGGAGTGATTATCACATCCACAAGAAAACCTTAATCGGGCAAGGTAGAAGAATCTTTTTACCATTCGCTAAGTGTACAAGTTAGGTGGGTCGACATCATATTCCTGTCATGTGACGCACATGCCGTCACCAGTGTCGTATAGAATATATCAGATGTTTTTTCCTGCGGAGGACTCGGTTGACCTATGACCTTGCGATCAAATGTTTTCGGTTCCCATTGGAGAGGCACGTCCTTTCGTCTACTAATCGCACGGTTTTGCGGTGCGGTCGCAAAACTCAGACACTAAACTTATTACAGTGAACAGAGACGTCGATGGACGAACGGACAGATCATAACTTTGCGAAAATAAAGAAAGTAAAATTTTCAGTCGAGGGAAGACTTGAACCAAGGACCTCTCGTTCCGTAGCTACTTACGCTAACCACAGGGCCACGGCACTCATGAGCTCACATTTACCTTGATGTTGCTTATCTTACGCATGGACCACTCAGTTTGCATATTTTACTAATTTTTTTCATAGTTCCACACAACCTCTTCCTGTTTTCTCGATTGATCTGTGTTCAGTTTTTCAAGGCCTATCCACTGTGCCAACTTATAACTAAATCTGAGGGGGGTGCGATGGGGAGGTTCCCTTGTCAGGAAATATCCCTGGACATCTTCAGAATATGGTTGCTGTTCGGGTTAAGCCTGTGTAGTGATTAGCGACCTGTTGAAAATGATGTTATTAAAGATAGAGCACATGATCAGCTGCTCGAGAATCGAAAAGATTAACTTGTTGGTGGTACCATACTTACATTCTTTAAGAAACCCACAGAAAAGTTGTATCAGGATAGCCAAGCAAAGATTTTCAGTCCACTTCTAACGTAACTCTCTGGGCACTTACAACGTAATAGCTCTCTGGGCCCAGAAAGGCACCTCAGTTAAGTCTTCGATTCTGTATTATTGTGTCTCAGAGCAACAGATGTTTTCCTCCGCGTTCGTTAATTAGTCAGAGATTCATCCACACAGTACGACATCTGCGAGGAAACCCCATTTCCTTACACAAAGAAATGCAGACACCTGCTTGGTATGTAGCACTGGAAAAAATCAACTGCTTAAGCACTTGAACCATATCTTGTCAGTCCATACAATGCGCTTTGCTTCTGTCTGAAGTCCCTCGGTGGAAGCAAATATTACGGTATGGAACACCAGAGCAGGAAATGGACATTTCGCACGATATTGTGAAAATTCGGTATTGTGTATCTATGTTTGAACTTTTGTCGCGGGAATGTAGGTGATTTATACAGAAGAGCCATTTGTTGACATTTTCTTAATATCGGGCTCCACAGTTGCTCAGAAGATATTAAAGATTAAGTTTACAGCTTAGTGGAATTAAGATTTTATGCAGCATGTTTTCTCATTTTCGTCTCTCGATTGAATTTGTCGAGGAGCAACTCGTTTCGAACCTCCGAGCTGCTACGAGTGTAACTGAAGTCTATATATTGTATTCATTCATTGTGATAGAACAACGAACGATGTCAATAACTCCGTCTGCATAGTCGCAGATTTTATTTCGGCAAACCTGCAGAGTTGTTATATATCCTGTGAGAATGAGTATATGGAATTTTACAGCTATTCACCACAGGAAGCAAACTACTTCCTGCATTGGTCTTGCTCCACTAATGTCGTAATAGGCGTGTAAACCAGCGGCACGTCTTCCTTTATGTTAGCGTGGCGCACGCGATGGAAGAACGTTTTGTGCCTGTTGTTTTTCTTTGTCTGTAGCCACGTATGTGCCAGGGTCGCCTAATGACAGCCTATCGACAATTCATGATTCGGTATTATTTATTTTAACCTCTTCATGCAATAGTTATTTTGAGCGTTGCGACGACTTTGTCCAATATCTATCTTGTGCTGCCATCTAGCGAATGCCTTTCGGAATTTGGGGAAAAATGCTACCAACCATTGGCTGTATACATAGAAGGCTATGAGTGAACAAGTGGGCTGATTATCCTTATAGCAGGCACAGCGCCTCTTTTTCACATAAAGTTCATTTTCTTCGCCCCCAAGAATGTTTGAAGTGAATAATTGTGTATCCGTGCACATTAAAGACGTTGTTTTGAAACATTACTTCAATTATCAGGAATCCTGCTACTTTGTACTTCTTTTGTAGTTAGTGGGAAGTGTATGCCCCAACAAATTTATAAATGTATTAAAAAAACTGTGACATGTCATAGGCACCTTCAGTTTTTGGTTAAAAATTGTGTTAGATACTTCATGCTTTTGTTGTCTGAGAATACACGCTTATTGGCACTGATTTCTTATACTTTTCCCTTTTTACTGTCCTGATAAAATCCCTCTAAAACAAAAATTTTATTTCGAAAATCCTAGGGTCAAGTGGAAACCTGGAGCTAATCAGGTTCATGGGATACCTATGTCCCATCACACCGATTTTCAAAATCGGTAAACTTAAATTTTAGTGTCAGTGAAAGTGTAATATTGGTTATGATGGAACACAGATTTTTACTTTTATTTTTGAGATGTGTGTAAAATGAGTTTTAACAACGAAAGGGTTAATTCTGTTTGTGGATGACCTTTCTGTTGTAGCTACGCGCGCGCGCGCTCGTGTGTGTGTGTGTGTGTGTGTGTGTGTGTGTGTGTGTGTGTGTGTAGAGAGAAGGATAGTGGTGTTGGTGGGAATAACAGCATAAAACCACACGTTAGCCGAAAGCAAATTCAAATTTACGCAAGCGCCATACTTGAGTTTCACTAGCACAGGGCGTTCCCCTTTTCCTGCCAACCATCAGTGTTCTGCGTTGACGTCTGAAGTTTTCGCTTGTAACAGATCCTGCTGTTGCACCATTTGCAATGGCAATCGTAAATGCGTTGTTCTTAGTATTTGCGATAAACTTAATGTAGTAGAACAGTTGTTGAAAGATGCTAGTGGATAAATATGGCATTGGAAATGCAGCAGTATCGGACGTTAAAAAGAATAGTGATGCCATTGCAAAATTAGCTAGTGTACGTGACGGTGAAGATGAAATCTGGCACAGGAAAACGACAAACATAGCAGAAAACCAGGATTTAGACTGCGCATAGCTTACAATAAACTCCTATTTGCATTGAGTATTTCACTTCATCTAAGGCGACACCAGGATTTGAAGAATGCTATCAGGAAAATATTCGGGAATTAATCGAATGTGAAGTTGATGGCTCTGGCTATCAGATATTTATGAACAATGAAATAATTCTTAGTGTCATCGACCAGGGCTCTGGCAACAATCGACCACACTGAAAGAGGAAGCTTTTCACTGCATTGCGACGACTGTGAAGTGGTGAGAAGGAGAAGGAGAAGAAGAAGAAGAAGAAGGTGAAGGTGATGCTGTCCAGTTATTGTCTTCAAAACCTATACAAGATGTAGGGGAAAATAAGTGCCTCAGTTCGGCAGCAAAAACTAATTTTGATCTTATTTTCCTAAACTGTAGGTCTACTTTAATAATCATTTAGATTTTTGGAAACTAGGCTATTTAGTCAGTTTTTTATGATATTTGTAAGACACGATATAAAGTATATGCGAACAGGTAATTGCTCATTTCAGTGTTACGTTTCGTAATTCTATGTACATTGGTATAGAATGATTTCGTAAACAATTTATCAGCACACTGCCTTCCCCAATTTTTTCCTATAATTGGTGCTGTGCTGTAATCTGACCCTGTCATGTTCATCATTAATGTGAGTGCAATATAAAAGTACAAAGAGTAAGTAAATGTAACTTGGCAAATGTCATAGTTTTGTTGAAAACGTTTGGCACCCTTTAAATGTTTTCCCTTACTATAGAGATGCTTGTAATAAGTATCGCATCATGAATGCTCGACCTCGAATTTGTGAAAAATTTGAGCCAGTGATGGGGGTTGCTTGAGAAATTTTGTTTGGTTGGCAAGAACAATTTTCAAGCAGACTGGAGGTAGTAATTTGAACCTTTTTATGATATCAAAACTGTCTCATATGTACCCCAATACGGACATCTGTATTCAACGGGCAGGCCTATTGAGCTTAACGATATAGCTTCAGCATGTTACTGAAGTTCATTTAGCGCTGCTTCTCTGCATTGAGAAATTCCACGCTAGAAAAGAGAGGGGCGTTGAAATTCGTATTGGACTAGGGCGCGCTGAGGAATCGACCGTAGCCTTGTCGAAGGAATCATCCGAGTGTTTGCTTGGTTTTTTTATGGAAACACATTGATACCACATATCTCGACGGCCTTTCGTGGATTTAAACATCCCTCTTCGAGAATGCTGGAAACTTGAACAGTTCGCTCGGTTGAAACTGACCAATGGGTTACTAATAACTCCTTAGTCTGGTTTCGACTTTTCAAGTTCCTGTAACTTCGAGTTGGTCTGTTATTGTCAGGCGACATTATGCACACATCTGGAGGTCAACTTTATTCTCTATTTTGTCTTACAGTCGTGTAGTTACAAGACTAACGCTTTTGGGTATCTCGACACTTCGCATCAACATAGGAAGACAGCATCTAAATTTCATCACTGTAGATTAGATTAATCTCTGCCGAGTGTCCTCGTCGTTGACAGAAATTTAAGCGCGGTACAGAACATTTACATCTACAGATCTGCGGAATGAACGAGCTTAAGACTCTTTTTAGTAGGTCGATGATTCTATAGAATTAATGACCTGTCAGATGGTTTTTGGGAACGAATGTTCACGTTGTCTAGAATTTTAGTACAGGTACCTGATTATCTCCCCTCAGATTGAACAGTTTATAATCCAAAATACTGTTTTGACATCACTGAGATAAGGGATCTCAAACTGATACTGTCAGTCATGACAGATGTGAACATTGCTAAGTTGTTATCGCAAAACTTAAGATATTCTCAATTTAGCTACCTTCTTGACCTTATCTCTTTGCTGTACAGGATCATGTTTTGCCCGTTCAGAAAATATCCCGTAATAAAGCAGTGTGGTACATCTACAGCCTCTGATTTGCTATCAGCTGACATGCACCACTGTTGGGTGGCACAATGGAAATGCGCGCGCGCGCGCCCACACACACACACACACACACACACACACACACACACACACTAGGGAACACCTATCGTCCACCGAAGCCTACCAAATGCCGGTTCGAGTATAATAGTTGTTCACCTCAAAATTTTGGTTACGTGCGACATGAGTAGTGTAGCCTGAGGCTTAGGTTAGGTTGGAAGGTGACAGTTCGTACTTCGATGAAGCCAATGAATGTTAATGTAAAACAAGGGTTGTTGTATGAGATCAAGTAGTAGCGCAGTCTGAGGCCTGCGTTCGTCCTTGACAACATTTGCTACGTATTTAATAAGTCGTCGTGATGATGTGAGAAAGCTGTTTTGTGAGTGGCTCAGCCATTTCTAGTTTCGTTATAAATCGGTCTTAGCCAACATTCGATCCATATTTAATGTAGTTCTTTTCATAAATAACCGAAACTTACGATACATTTAGAGCCGCTGTAATACCTATATAGCAAATCACCGATAATTATTTTGGTGCCTATCATGGACATATATAGTACATCAATTATGAAAAATGCAACTGGGCACCACGTAAGTCTTTACCCAAATAAAGTGCCAATGGAGAAATGTAAATGATCAAAGGGACATGACAGTGACGTTGCATTAACTCTAGGCTGAAGGCGCAGAAAACTAGTTTAGGAGTTATCTCTCGTCCCTCCTCGTTTTAACTATATACGTCGTCGTAACAGGCTATTAACTAGCGCTAATGGGATACAGAGCACGGTGAGGTAATGGTTAAAGTCGCTCACGCAAGGAACCTGAACGTCAGAGTCAACATGGTAGGCGACAATTTTATGAAGCCGTAACGTGGAATATAATGCTGCTGAGTATTTACGAACGTGAACACCAAAACGGAGCACGTCGGAATTTATATCAGCGGTGCCAAACATGAAAAGTGCCATTCGGTATCGTTACCTACTTCATACGCGGAAACCAGCAGACGCCATGTTGGAGTACAGTTTTCGGGAATTAAGAAAACTTCTCAGGTGATTTTTATATTTCACTTGCGTGCTGAAAAAATGGTGTTTTGGGGCACCGGCACGGTAAATAACTATCAAACACTCGTCTTTTTCGTGTTATTTATGATAACGTTGAGAAGTAGTAAATCGGTGGTTAAGTGTATCGCAGTACGTCTAAGTGCAAACATATGGATGGGAAAAAGACCTCTACAGTCGTTTGGGTGGAGCAATGGCGTGTGCATCTCCACTGAATGTAAAGGAGGGAAAATTTCTTTCGAGGTGAACTACGAAGCTGGCCGGGGTGCCCGAGCGGTTCTAGGCGCTTCAGTCTGGAACCACGCGACCGCTACGGTCGCAGGTTCGAATCCTGCCTCGGGCATGGATGTGTGTGATGTCCTTAGGTTAGTTAGGTTTAAGTAGTTCTAAGTCCTAAAGGGCTGATGACCTCAGAAGTTAAGTCCCATACTAATCAGAGCCATTTGAACCATTTGAACTAAGAACGTATGGGACCAAAACAGTTAGAAATTACAAACTTTGAGGAAGATGATGAGGCATCCAGGAATGAGGTATTTGGTAGCGTACTGCTTATGAAATTAAGGGATCTGTGTTCGATTCCTCGGCTGGTAATAGTTTTAGGAATATTGGAAAAATTCTGCTGTTACTCAAATCTGTTGTTAGGAACGATTTATATGGGAGAAAATGTGGTACTTCTCGTTTCAGAATGCCGATAGCCCTTTAATGCTCAGATTTCGCAAAATTCGGGGGAATTTTCTGCGCCAATATTCAACAGTCTCGAAAAAGTTACGCTTCTATTTCGCTTGTGCAGGTTTTTCCTAAAGAAAATCTTTATGGCTGCGCTGCCATATGTTTCGGACAACTGCCACTCGAGAGCTCTGCGGACTCATATCGCGTTGGTGATCACGTACCGTGTGATCGTTTCCTAGTGCTCATCTCCTTCGGAGGAAACCATTTCTACTTCGACATTCGCCTTCACGTTTCATAATGTGAACTGTAAAAGCTCTGAACTAACATTGTGGAAGAGCAGGATTAAGATACCCGTCCGGACATCGGAATATAGATTTTTTTTTTCCTGTATCGATTATTTCGAATTCCAGGATGATAACGTAGAGAACAACACGATCGACTTTCTTCCTCATCCATTTCTAATATAGGCTAGTGGCTCGTCTCTTTAAGACTGGAACGTAAAGCCTGACGTTCCTTCACTCCTTACAGATTTTTATTCCAGAAAAACTACGTAAAGAAAAGTAGAGCACCAGACTTCAGAAGTCATAGGCCTACTAACAAAGTGGATAGAATTTTCGTTTATTCGTTAACGGTGCCCATAAACATTTATTCTGGTAAATGCAGAGAGGAATAAATTATACTCCTTAAATTATCTCTTTTAGTTTTGTGTAACTACTAAAGTAGAAATCAAATATAGTTTCTCTAACTAAGATCATCCGTATAAAAAAAGATACCCTTGTCGTTTTAAGTTAGACAGTTCCTAATATTAATTCATAATTTTATAAGCATTAGTAAACTTTTGATTCGTTGAAACTCTAGTTTTCTTTCTCTGTAATTGAAGTACCTGCTTTACGAGGCTCTACTGCAATTAATTTACTACAAAAATTTTGGACTTGATGATTTCATAATTTTGCTTGCTTAGCGGTACACAAAGAAACCACCCTCCTGCATTACACTTAGCGTGCTGTTTGAGTGTATTTACTACCGACAATATTATCGGTGTCTCGAGCTATCATTGAGGTTCTTTTGGCGAAGAACTAGAGCATCGGCAGATATTCATAGGCACTCGCAGAATGTCTGCGGAGACCTGACAGCGAACAAAAGCTCACATGGAGTAAGCTCATTAAGTAGTTTCCAGTCGCTCCTCTAAAGGGGCTGATTTTGAGTCGATGTGAAACTTTAGTCACTGAATAATTATGCTTGTTACAGCTGCACGAATTTGGAATATCAAGAACTTGTAGTTGTCGTACTGCATACGACTCAGCATAGCTGCGTGAAATGAAGGTAAATTCCAGCCGGTGTAACGAGGTAGGCTCAACCGATATATGATTGCTGACCGGAATGTCGTTTTAATGTACTGTTTGTCAGTAATCTATCGACAGTCAGTTTATTACAGTTTCAACCATTGCAGCAAGGAACGATCTTTTTTAGTTCATGCACTTGACGTGTGTTATATACATTTTCTTACGCCATCCATCACTTGATGCACAGCCACAGTTATGGAATGTGGCGCTATTACCTGTATCGCTAATCATCAGCAGCTAGGATAGTGAAATACCACATACTCTGACTCTTCTCTGCCTCGCTTTATCAGGCCGCACCCGGGCTGTTATGGAAGTAAAATAAATTTGAGTGGGTTCTGTGTTGAAACTTGAGAGCTCGAAAATTTAGTTGGCTATAAGCAGGGCTGAGGCTCCTTCCGAGTCTATGGATGACGCAGAGGTCGTTAAGAAAGCATGGCGCACTGAATATTTTAGTATAATTAAAACTCTTTTTCCAGCTATAGCAATGATAGGGACAGATGTGAGGTTAAGGAATTAACGAGATCGTTGAAAATACCAGCTCTTGTAAATAATGTTGCGTCAGAAAAGGCTGGCAACATTTTATCACAGTATGCGAGTAAAATTTGTAGAAATGTGGAAACTTTCTGTGTATGGGGAAACCTAATGAGGATGATTTAGGCTGAAATCTCCACACGGTCGTTACGACAGAGTTTGTCTATGGCTCTTTCAAACTGTCACACATGATTGGTAGGATAGTTCCGTCGAGGCCACGGACGATCCAATCACCATTCTTCTCCAGGTGAGATTGTCTGCTACCTTCAGGACCTACGTGACAACGAGACACTGTTAAGTTAATCAAGTTTTGTGGACTGTATTGACTGTTTAATCTACATTAAACTTTGCATGTGGATAGCGCAGCACTGTAGTTGCTAACAAAATGTGGTGTGAGCAAGGGACTTCCCCTCTCCCTTCTTCTGTTGCGGCTGAAGTCCGGAGAACGTTTAGATCGTGGTGAACCGTGCGATTTCGTAGGCTCGTTTTTGCAAAAGGGGGCTATTCTGGAAAACGCTTCCTTACGTAGTTCACTTTCTTGTGTAATGCTTCTGCTCTTTCTCACACCGTGGAGCTTGTTTCTGTACTATTTGTGATTACTCCTTGGAATGGTTTTCGGCCGTGCATTTGGACAGTAGAAGTGCATCTTGTGCTGTTAACGAAGCAGCTGCTGAGTTGACGTCCATGTCTATGCGTGTCCATCGGCCACTTAAAAATCGAGCTTATACTGCGACAGAGCACTGGCCGTCAAATGCTGTTTTATAGGTTCTTAGAGGGCCCAGTCCGCTTAAAATAAGAGTATAATCTACAGAAACAACCTCGTCGTCAAGGATCAGCTAGTTAGCTGTAAGAGAGAGAGAGAGAGAGAGAGAGAGAGAGAGAGAGAGGGGGGGGGGGGGGCTAATGGACCACAGGCAATTTTAACACAGGCGAGGCACTGCCCTTGCACAGTGGCATAACGGAGGCCGAGGCGAGTCTTCGTTCACGTGTTCCGTGGAAGCTAACGGGACACCTCGACGCTTGTCGTAAACAAGTCTGTTTGCTCCAGTATTAAATCCTGACGCCACGTTTGGTAGTGTGACATGTCCGAAGTTACGGATCATTCTTGCCAGACGTCGTTGGGCACGATAGTAAAGCGCGATATGGATACACCACATAGTCATCTACAATTCGAGTCCACACATTTTTCAGCCGCTAGTGTTCATACAGCATGAATTTTACGGGGGGCGTTCAATAAGTAATGCAACACATTTTTTCTCGGCCAATTTCGGTTGAAAAGATGGAAAAAATTTGTGGGACATCGTGGAGTATTCCCGCTTCACCCGCTGTAGTTTCATGAAAATCCGACAGGTGTCGGCGCTATACGTAGCATTTAAAATAGCTTCTGTAACGCAGGTGCGTTCCAAGCAGAGAGCTATCGTTGAGGTTCTTTTGGCGAAGAACTAGAGCATCGGCAGATATTCGTAGGCACTCGCAGAATGTCTGCGGAGACCTGGCAGTGAACAAAAGCACGGCGAGTCATTGGGCGAGGCGGCTGTCCACATCACAACAAGGTCACGCAAACATGTCCGATGTATGAGTCACAACTGAACACAGCTGTGACTCCTACAGTGTTGGAACATGGGGGCATTGTCATTCGAGATGATCGACGGATCACAATGAAATACCTCGCTGGACAACTGGACGCCTCCGTTGGTAGTGCTGACACACTCGTCCACCAGTAGGTGCATGCCTATTGAGTGCCTCAGCACCCAACAATGTCCGATATATGAGTCACAACTGAACACAGCTGTGACTCCTACAGTGTTGGAACATGGGGGCATTGTCATTCGAGATGATCGACGGATCACAATGAAATACCTCGCTGGACAACTGGACACCTCCGTTGGTAGTGCTGACACACTCGTCCACCAGTAGGTGTGTGCCTATTGAGTGCCTCAGCACCCAACAGGAGACCATAAGAGAGCAGCACTTGCGCGTTACAATGCTGATAGTGACAATTTTATGTCGAGCTTCGTCAGAAGCGATGAAACATGGGTTAATCACTTCGAACCGGAAACTAACCGGCAATCCAAGGAGTGGCGCCACGCCATCTCTCCTCCGAAAAACGTTCAGAAGTCGCACTCTCAGCTGGTAAGGTCATGGCTACCGTCTCCTGGAACTCTAAAGAGGTCATTCTGTTTGATATCCTCCCTCACAGTGCAACGATCAACTCTGAAGTGTGTTGTGCTACCCTCAGGAAACTCAAACGGCTTCATTGTGCTCGTCACCACAAAAATGCAAAGACGTTCTCCTTGTCCATGACAACGCAAGGCCTCTCACAGGTGTGCGCCACCCGACAGGAGCTCACAAAATTTCATTGAACTCTTCCTTCTCTTCCACCCTACAGTCCGGATCTCACACCGTCTGACTTCCAACCGTTTATGGACCAGTGAAGAACGCACTCCGCGGGAATCAGTGCGTGGATGACGGTGATCTTATTGATGCAGCTCGACGTTGCCTCCGACTTCGACCAGTAGAGTGGTACCATGCGGGCAATACAAGTCCTCCCAGTAAGGTGGCGTTAGACCATCACATTGAACGGAGATTATGTTAAAAAATATTTTATAGCCTGAAGAGCGAGGAATAAGATGGTGTATTGGAATCCTAATTAAAATCAAAATGCCTTCGGAAAAAGTGTTGCATTACTTATTGAACGCCCCTCGTACGATGAAAATTTTTACTCTGCTAAAAATTTTGCTGACGTGCAAGCGTTTGTAGCAGCAGAGGACATATTTAACATTTGTTGTCGACTTAAAACTACATAAAATATTTTTTCATTAACAATTCAAAAACGAATTTTTTCGTTGTTTTACGCAAGTAGTCCGCCCCAAAAGGTGGAAAATGTATTTCCGAAGCACCCTGTAGTTCCACAACAACACGCGTTTCACCCCCTTACGCGGGATGTATGGGCCATTTCTGGTATCAACATTTTTGGCGTTCGTAAGTGAAGGGAGCATACTGGTGTTTTTAGATCGCGGGAGTGTTCGATGGGATGGTACTATAAACCGTATTTCAGTAGATAATTAATTCCAGGGATGATTAGTTTTCAGTACAGTGTTTGATAATGAAAGGCGGTTAATGAGCTGCAAACTTAATAAATTTAACCAGCAATAATTAAAATAATGTTCGATTACGGCATTGAGGAACCAGTAAAAACAGTAGCAGCCGATAAATGGCCAGGAGGAAGCGTCCAGAATGACCTAAAGTGGAATGATCACATAAAGCTAACTGTAGGAAAAGCTTATGACAATAGTGGATTCATTGAAAGAATCAAAGGGCAATATAATTCATCTACAAAAGAAGTGACTTACAAAACACTTGTAAGACCGATTCTTGAGTACAGGTCATCAGTGTGGGGCGAACATCAGGCTGAATTAAGAGAGGTAAGCTCTTGCGAAGGTTTGACAGTCCGCTTTTCCCATGCCCTAATTGCAAATAGAATAGGGAAGACGGGCCATTAAATTTATATTGCAAGTTGCTGCGAGCTGAGTTGTGTGGTTAGTAGTGTTTCCAATGTGGTGTTTGCGTGAATTCTTGATTTTTCACGACTGGCCTGAAAGAGCAGCTTGCCAGTATGAAGTGTTGTTTTAAACTTCAGAAAACCTAAAAACCCACCAATCGTCGAAACAAGTTTTACAGACAATACTTACAGGCCAGACAGTCTTGTGACTGGTATAAGCGTTTCGACAGTTGACAAACATCGACTGATCACAACGACCGTTCCGGTCGGCCGTCAACTGGCGTCACGCCACGTAATTTCAGAAAAAGGCTGATATGATTCTGTAAGATCGTGGATAGACTATCCATCACATCTGTAACACGTAGGGAATAAGTTATCAATGATCCATGTGAACATATTTTGTCCGAAGAATCGAACACGATGATTGTGACGAAGTTGGTGCCGGGACTGCTCCAAGACTATCAGAAACAACATCGCGTGGAATTGCATAAATATTTTAAAAGGATCCCTACTTCCTTCGAGATGTTGGCCTTGTTGACGAAAGTTGGTGCCATGAAACTAAGCAGCAATCGTCGGAATGGAAGAGCAAAGCAAACTCGAAACGTCAAAAGTAACATTAAGCCAGTATTGATTTTTTTTTAATTGACTAGATTGTTCCTCCTTCCTGACTGAGTGAATCGATAAAGAGGGAGAGTGGGGGAAAGCTGAGATAAACGCAATCGTCTTTTTTCTATTGGTTGTCGGCGTATTTCACACCCCATTTAAGGCATCCCTGAACAACTTCCGAAATTTTGCCGGTGGAGTTCGTGTTTACCCTGTATACCGAACGGTAGCGACCCTACAACAGTCACTTTGAAGTGCACGCAGGGCTACGAAGGGCGTTCAATAAGTAATGCAACATATATTTTTATGGGAGCAGGTTGGTTTTGCTCAGGATTCCAGTGCACCATATTGTTCCCCACTCTTTGGGTATAAAACCCTATTTTTCAAGACACTCTCCGTTCATTCCGACGGTCGTACCCCACCTCACTGGGAGGGCCTGTATAACCGAATAGTACGACTTTACTGGTCGACGTCGGAGCCAACGTCTTCTTGCATCAGTAACGTCCCATTATCCACATACTGCTTCATGCGGAGGGCATCCTTCATTGGGCCAAGCAGATGGAAGGTGCGAGATCCGGACTGTTGGGTGGATGAGGAAGAATAGTTCAGTGAAGCATTGTGAGCTCCTGTCGGGTGCACAGACTTGCGTGAGATCGTGAATTGTCATGGAGAAGTTCATTTCATGGGATAGCACATCTGGAGTGATGTGATCTTTGCAACTGGTGGGCGAGTGTGTCAGCACTACAAACACACGCATCCAATTCAGGAGCGAGGTGTGTCCGTGCGTTCCAACATTGTAGGAGTGACAGCTGTGTGCGATCGGCCGGCACGCCTGAGGTCGGACAGATTTGCGCGACCTTGTTGCGATGACGACTCAACGTGCTTTTGTTCACTGTGAGGCATCTGTAGGCATTCTGAAAGCGCCTATGAAGATCTACGATGATCTGGTTCTCCGCCAAAATAAATTCAATACTATCTCTCTGCTTGGAATGCAGACTTTATTTTGAAGGCTACATCGGAACTTCATAAAACTATAGGGGCTGACGCGGGAGTAGTCCACGATGTCCCACAACAAATGCCCCATTTTTTCGACTGAAATAGGCCGAAAAAAAAGGTGAGTTAGATTACTAACTGAACACTTCTCGTAGTGTAACATCTAACGATGTGTTTTGTCTGCTAGGAAGTCTTGAATCCAATCCAGTAGCAAATCCGGTTGTTCCGTAACATGGTCGAGAACAAGAAAAACAGAATGTCGTGGCTGTCAAAGCCATTTGTAGTACTGACTCAATACATCACACATTACCTTCGTACAATGGACCACACACACGAACTGGACAGTAGCTCACTTGAAGTGTGCAGTGTGGTACGACGAGTTGCGACTGTTCCTCTGTTCAAATGGTGCAAGACGGCCCATTGAGGCCTTTGACCTGCAGTGTGTAGAAGCAGAGTTCAGACGGCTGGAGGTGTTCCTGGGATTTCTTCGTGACTAGGACTCACTCATTCCGGTTTCTGTGTACATAACCAGTATGTTTATTTAGATATTCTCGGTGACCTAGTGGTGCCGATTCTTCTGTTACATTGATGCATAAATTCTTAGCGTTGTTCCCTAAGTTTAGTATGCGCAACAGATACACATAAGAGACTTCAGTGATGAATATATTCTTTCACTATTTACAACAGTATGCCAACGCTGGGGCACTTTTCGATTCCGCGACTGTGGAAATCGCGTGGTTTTCAGGCGCACAACTCTCTAACCCATGTCCGGAGCGTATTTTCATCCGGAAAGGAAGTTCCTTGAAGGTTATCCGCTAGAGAGCGGAAAAGGTTAAAATCTGTGGGCACAACATCAGGTGAATAATGAGGCTGCGGAATGACTTCCTAGCGCTCTTCCTGTATAGTATTTTTTGTCAGTATACCAGAATGCGGGCCAGCGATATCGTGGATTAGCATCGCTTCACGCAGTCTTCCTAGTCATTGTCCTCGGGTTGCGTCTGCTGACAGTAAATGTCAGCAGTGATGGTTTACTCTTAGGGGAAGCAATTCGTCTTTTGTGGCTGCGCGCAGATCTTTGTGCGGGGAGTTCCTGCTTTGTTCAGGCTCAACCATTCCTTACTTGACCTTACGGTGGCATAAAGACACAATTTCTGGTTACTAGTAACGGTACAAGATAGGAATGGTCGGTGTCGTTCACGAGCCAATTGAAGACGAGCAAGGAGAGATGCACATATGGCCACTAGCTGATTTTTGTGATTTTGGCTTAGAGCATGCAGTACCTATATACCCGAGTTTTGAACCTACTGCATTGCATGCAAATGTACGATGGTGGAATGATCACAGTTCATCACATTTGCCAGTTCTCGACTACACTGAGGTGGATCATTGTGGATTAATGCGTTTAAACGATCTTCATCAAACCCCGAATGTCTTCCTGAACGCCGATAGTCACTAATGTCAAAACGAGCCTCGTTAAAACGAAAATCCATTTTCTTGTCGTGCTTTGTCCAATGGCATTATCACCACACACGGCGCATGTATTTCTGGCTGTCTCCGCTGCTGTCACTTCTCTAATGAATTCAGACGGAAATGTTCCGATTTCTCCATAGCACTCCATTTTCCTGCGTTCACAGCTTCACTCACTATCTCCAAATGACAAAATGTAGACTTAAGTAGCAACAGTGAACTGCAAATAAAACCAATCTAATCTATAAATAAACTCATACCAACTGGAATACTAACATGCAGAACAAAAACTTATGCACCAACCTAATACCTCTTCACTCCGGTCGCTCAAGATAACAGCCATGTTTACCGGGCCGGCTGCACTCATACTTTCTTGGTTCGACGAACACTCACCCACCCTATCGCATCACGACTGGCCCTTTAAATCACCCGACCTTAATCCCGTACAGAATGTCTGGGAACAAGTGAAGCAGCAGATGCAGCGTAGCAATCGACATCCCCGTAATTTGATACATCTGTGGGATCTAATGCTCTGTTTTAGCTGGAAATGACGTACCTGAAGAAACTAGTGAACTATTTGCCCTTGCTGAATTGATGCCGTTATCAATGCTAGACGTCTTTTGGGGTGGTTAATTTTTTTTTTATCCGGCGGTCTTATTTTGTCCCCTGCCTATACGAGGTAGCACTCCTCCGGCCCAGCAAGTGCTGGCGGCCGAGCGAGCGCGCGAGCCCCTCTCTGGTAAGAGGCGTCCGCTATGATGGACGAGCCCCCGGGGTGGCCGGGCGCTTCCTGGGGCGGCGCCGGGTCTCGGGAGGCGCGCCTTCAATACTTGATGATCCCGGCGCGAGCGCCGCCCGCCATGAATATTTCAGCAGCGCCGGCACGCGCGCTCGTCCGCCTTGCCTCTTTTGCACGGCCTCGGCGTTGCGACGCTTTATTTCGCTATCCTTGTATTGCCCGCGGTCGGCCTTCTTTGCCAGAATCCGTGATGCACCCCGCAGTTGACCTAGTAAGGCCCGGAGCGCATCGGATGGATCCTCTGATGAAACCGCTGTCAGCCCTTGTCGCTCCTCTAGTGAAGAGCACTCGCTCCCAAGACATTTTACCTTCCATTTGATAAGATTTAAGAACTGTTTGAATGCAAGGTCGGTACACAACGTCTAACAGGCCTCTTATTTGCTCTAAGTTCGTAGCGTTTTTGTTTTGCACGTTGGTATTCCGGTTGCTATGGATTTATTTATCGAAAGCCATTTTTTATTTGTTGCTATTTGAGTTGACATTTTGTCATTTGCAAATACTCAGTGAAGCTGTCGACGCTAGAAAATAGGAGTGCCAATCGGAGAAATCGGAGCATTTCCGACGTATTCTTCCGTTTGAGTTCAGTAGAGGGGTGACAGCAGCATAGAGCTAGAAATACTGTGTGTGTAAGAAGTTCAGTGAATGGTGTCATATCTGAACAGCAACTTGGCGCATGTGCGTGGGTCTTCAGAGACTTGAGGAGAATCGATACGTGGCATGCACGCATGTGACTGGCTGTGTCAACAACTGAGGCGTCTTGCAGACACAATTCAAAAACAATGATCAAGAAGACTATTTGAAGTGATGCTGTACCACGACAACGCCCGCACGCATTCTGCCAGACCGACAAAAAACAATATACGTGGGTTGGGTAGGAAATCATTGCGCACACACCTTATTCACCTGTTATTGCGTCCTCAGATTTTCACCTTTTGCGCTCTCTATCGAACAAACGTCCAGTAACTTCCTTTGCGACTGAAAATGCGCCCCGAACATTGCTCGACGAGTTCTGGACCTCATAACCACGTGATTTCTACAGTCCAGGGATCGAAAAGTTAACCAAGCATTGGCAGACTGTTGTAAATAGTGAAAGAGAATACGTTATGGATGACTAAAGTCTCTGTTACGTGTGTGTGAAACTTAAGGAAAAATGCTGCGACCTTACGTACCAACCCAGTAATAGTAGTAACGTAAAGGCATAACGTAAATTTAAAGGTACGCATTTCACGCCACCCATAAGGCGACGTGAATAAACTATTTATTTTGTACTCCATTTAACGTAAGAGGGAGCTCTTAAAATGGAACGGGGCCGGCGGACTCTTGGACGTTACTTATGGAAGGCGATGAGTTGCAAAGAGCGGGAAGTGGCGACGGTAATGAAGCCAAAAGTCATATGTGTATGGCACTCGCGGGGGTATGCAGAAAAGTTTCAAATGTTCTAGAACAGTTTTCGCGTAAGTAGACACTTCCGTCAGCTTTTAAGCGCACAGCCCGGCTGTGTTAAAATGGGAATCCCTGTACTTGGTCTATTATGCAGTAGATCGAGATATCTCAAAAGAAATGTCACGGGAGTTTTTAAGCCTTTGGGTTAAGAACTGTTTATTTTAATAGCAATCCAAAGAAGGTAACAGAGGACAGTACCTAACAACTCAGAATCTGTCACATTTAGTAAGTTTTCACACATTTTGAAAAGCGGTTACATTTAATGTGACTCACGGACGTTGAAGCGTATGTTCGGTGCAGGGGATGCCAGGTAAGGTGCTGGCGCGTCCCTGAACAGACTCGCTAGACGGCTGCTTGAGAGGCAGGTCACACAATTGAACGCGCTCCGCAAAAATGTTAATGTCCGGAGTACTATCGCTGTTTGGACCTGCTCAGTGTGTCCAAAATAGCATCGGAGTATCAACAGGTTATTCAGCAAATATTCACATAGTATTTTGTACAAGTAGGCAGTGACTTTGAATGTGTTCACAATTACCATTTCCAGCTATGGCGGTTATTAGAACGACAGTAGTACCGCGTTCTTGTCAGTATCCTGACTCAAAACGACGGTTAAATGATTTCTGTGGCTGGGTTGCCACTGGCGAGATTTCTGATGACGTCTTGAACGCAGACTGCCGACTGTTCGCGTGATGGTAGTGTTGAATCCCAATCTTTCATTCAGTTTATAAATTGCAGACGAGCCAAAAGTATATTCTAGAACCATAATTGAAAGACCCGCATAACAGTGCAAAATTAATTAATGCAAGTGAAAGTTCCAGTAAGTATTATTTTTCCTTCTTGTACTTTTTAAAAATAAAAAGTACTTGGATAGATTCCTGGAGTCCTAGAAATGGCTAACTGAATGAAGTTTCTCTTCACAGTGAGTACTTGATTTGTGAGAAGAATCATATTTGTGAATGAAGTATTGTCAAAGGCCGCATAAGGGAAGGCATTAGCCTGATACCGTTGTCTTTTGTGTGCTCTCGTCCAATACAATAGGTGCCAGACACATCTGTAACTACCACTTTCTTATTAGTGTAACTGATGTTTGTTAGTGCGCTTCTCAGTTTCATTTGAAGGTTTGTTGCAGTTCTGTTTATTCGTGGCTAACCAATCCTACATCCCAGGCCACCTCAGTTGACTTATAATTTGAATAATTACAGTGTGTACTTACAAAAGCGGATAAACAGCGCTATCTTTGAGTGCCTCTTCGACGATACGGTGAAATATCGGGGTTTTTTGTGACGCTCGCGGCATGTTACAAACTTGAATGGCCGTTGGCATGCTGCCCGCCCGGGTTGATGTAGAAACAGCACCAATGCACTCAAGTATCTGGTCACTGGCACACAAATGATATAATTCAAACAAATTTATGGTTCAGGTTGTGAAAAAGGATCTGTCATTTCCTCCTGAGTTAGGCCACACCTAACAATAAGTTTCGGGCTGTAGCAGATGTTTTCAAGTGTGTCGTGTGGGTTTTCGGTGCGACAAATCCTAATGATGTGGTGATTCACATTTCCAGAAACTTGGAACGTTGCTTCATCTGAAAACAGGCTCTTCTTCAGGTAGTCATTGTCAGCATATCTGTAGGTCTGCAGAGAACACAAATGCATATCGCAGAGGACAATCGTTTGGCAACAGTGCTTAGACCATTTGCACAGTGTACGCAAAGGGCGTAAGTACTTCTCTAACACTTAACGGACAGTTGAGCTTACTTCCTGGAGTTTGCATGGCACGTGACGAAGTGGCTTGTGGGTGCTGCGTTGAAATGCAGCTTGCACTTCATCAACCTGTGACCGGGCGAGGTGGCGCAGTGGTTAACACAGTGGACTCGTATTCGGGAGGACGATGGTTAAATCCCACGTCCAGCCATCCTGATTAAGGTTTTCCGTAATTTCCGTAAATCGTTTCAGGCAAATGCTGGGATGGTTCCTTCGAAAGGGCACGGCGGACTTCCTTCCCCGTCCTTCCCTAACCCTATGCGACCGCTGACCTCGCTGTTTGGTCCCCTCCGCCGAATCAGTCAAACTAACCAACCTGTGTTTGAGACACAGCGGGACGACTACTTCGAGCAAGGTCTTTGACACTGCTTCTGTCTCAAAAGTTTCTGAACCACTTCGTTATGGTTGTGCTTTTTTTCTCTTTTTTACGGTAGTGCCTCCATTCCGGCGTCGATCATCGCGCAGTACCGTTGTCACAGTTTTGGATTCTGCGTACCAGATGACACTTTGTGTCTTCTCCTAGTCTCCCGTCATTTTTATGCAGACAAAGTCTATTCTGCAACAAATAACAAAGGAAAAAACGTGCTAAACGTTTCACAACCAACCACGATTTTCTGTCTTTAATAGTTTCCGAGATACAAGTGTTTGAAATCATAGTGGGTTTTTATAGACTCCGTTTCGTGATCTTAGCATTATCCTGACAGTAAGAACCACATAAATGAGCTACATAGAATTTTTTTTTTAATTAGTTGTTCAGGCTGTCTCTGGTAAATGACTGGAATGTCGTTTCCAGTTGGAACGGACAGTGTTGTGCAGGAAGTGAGGAGCGAGTTGCTTAGCTACGTATACACAAGATGTGGGCGTTTCGTAACCAGCTGGCATGTATTGAATGATTAGCGAGTTGACCGCACATGTTCGAAAACGTTCAACACGGTTTAGGAGAAAGTTTTATTTCAACTGTTAATCGGATTTGTTACTGCATAGTGGCTGCACAAGTGTGTGCGCTTAGTCGATAGTCCAGTCACCAATACTTGACAACAGATAGTCAGGATAAACGATTGTTATAATGCAGAAACTTCTGATTGGTTGTATCATTTGGTGGGGTTGTATCGGCTTGACATTTTGACAGAAGGATGTATTTGCGCTGACAACCCAGTTTTGGTGACATAAGGAAAAGAAATTTCAGAAACTAATGTTCATATGATATACAGCATAGGTTTTATTTTTGTGTTTGAAGGACAGTGCTTAATGCTTTTGTGTGCTTACACACTGCCCGAGGTAAACACAGAAAGTAGCAGTGGTTACAGCATTTTCTTCTTGACTGCTACTGTTTACATATTTTACATGTGCGGTATGTGAATGTAAAATATGTGCGCTAAGCGGTAAAAAACTCGTAACGGAAGCATTTTGTCTTTCTAATTGATTTTTCGTGACCTGTGTGTCAGCTCTTCCTTGCAATGTAATGTATCATTTTGTAGCTGTGACCACCTGTAACCATTCTACTTGTTTCGGTACCACATACCGATACAACCACATGGCGTATCAAGTTTGGTAACAGAATGGCAAGTGTCCGTCTGACGCAGATAGCGGTCACGTGGGATCTGGCGGGCTCAGTGGTGCGCATCTGCTGGCCACACCTCCAGTAGCTATGTACTACGAGTGCCCTCTGTCGCCACAGTATAGAACGGCCGGCGGCAGCCACTCATCCCATTCGCACTTGGCGCCATCATGCTTCGACACCTTCGGTCGTGGTTCGTCTTTGTTGACATTGAGATACTGGACTCTGTTTCTTGCTGCATTATTTGTAATAAGTCTTCATAAGATTGGAGAAATACTCCGAGGAGCGCAGGGGACGATGCGGGAGACCCGCACCGCTGTACTATGCAAGGTCCCAGTGGAGGTGGTTTGGCATTGCCTTCCTCCGACCGTAATGGGGATGGATGATGATGATGATGATGACACAACACCACCCAGTCATCACGAGGCAGGAAAAATCCCTAACCCCGCCGGGAATAGTGCGCGGGAAACGAGAACGCTACCGCAAGACCACGAGATGCGGACTGGAGAAATTAGTCAATCTTTTGTTTGTTGCTGTAATTTGTTCGCTTATCACTTCTGCTCCTGTGCAGATTTTCTATGATAATTGACACACCACTCTCACCTCTCCTTAATGTTGTGCAGGTAGCCACCTGTATTATACAGGATGAACCAGAAATTGTCCGACAGACTTTTAGTGGTTGTTCAGAGACATACCTTCAGAGATCTCAGATGGCTTGTTCCAAAGTAATAATGTAAATGACTTTTATTCAGTTCGTTCAGTGCAATCACCCTTGTTTCCGTGAAAATAACTTGGAAACAGTGACCAAGTTTTAATATGAAATAACCAAAGCGTCAACACACAGTAACGCCACAACAATAAAACCAAACATAGTACCTTGTGATGTGGTTGTTGTCTCTGTGGGAACAGCCAGCACCTCCTAAAAGAGATGCTGGAACAGTTCAGCATAGCGTCGAGATGCTGCTATTTCACTGCATTCAGTGAACGCATCCGAGAAGTGCTAATCAGCAACTCTCCATCGTAAACCCATCCATCTTCCTCCATCGTGACACAAAATACCACCACGGCCAAAATCGCCAGTGTCAGAAAATCATAATAAACTTGACTAAAAGACATACACGTATTTCTCTACACTGAGTCTATTAACAAAGTATTACATCGTATTTGCACTTGGCGTGAGCCTAAAAGGTGGCACTCTTCAACATTTGAGTGTTTTTACAACAAAAATTTTTGCGATAGGAAGTACCTTCATAAAGTATGTGCTTATTCAGGTAATTTTAACGTAAATGTAGTTTCAAGTACATTTTGCAGTTTTGACATTGATGGGACTCAAAGCCAACATTTTTAGACGGAAATAATATTAAGCTACTAATATTTTGTTTTAAGAACAATAGATAATCATAAGTTTTCAAAATACACTAAAATAATAATTGTAACGGTATTATACCTCAAATGGCCGAAGTGAGCTTCATAAGAATGTGGGGGAAAGGACAGTGATGAACAAATTTTTGGATAATGCAAATTTTTAGACAAGAGTTATTAAACGAATGAAGACAGAAAGGGTGGTCGTTATTGCATTGTGGCTGTAATGGCCATAAAATCTGCGGACATGTTATTCTCCAAAAATAAAATACATATTAAAGGTTGTAAACACAGAATAAGTTGTAAACATAGAATAATTAATGTTGTAAAATTCAAAGAAAAAAGTTACAGTTGTATATAATTGGCTCTAGATTAATAATCTGAGTCCAAATACATGAAAGTAAACGGAGTGAGAAATGTGAACAGAATGATGCAGCACTTGCAAAATGCAGAACTAAGACTTCAGTACAAATGATAGTGTCAACCTTCTGGAGTTTGCCAAAACTTTTCGTCCAAACAAAGACGTAGAATGCCCAGTTCAGTAAGAAACGTACACCACCTCAATTTGGGAGTTTTTGTTCGTGAGGTTTTTTGAAACACCTTTACATTCACTAAATAACTCCAAGCCACGGCAAACCATATGTACCTCTGCCAAGCTCTTTACAAGGGCTTGGGGTTATTTACGTAAGTGCAAAAGCGTTTCAAACAACCTCATGGCTGAAACCTTTGGCATATTAGACGGATACTGTTGCTGATTCTTTGTGTTAGGTTTGTAGCTCTGATGGGCTGCCGAAAGCAAAATGCATTTTACTAAACAAATTTTGTGTTTCTTTTACAGTCTTTTCTTTTGCAGAAGTTGATTAATAATTTGTATCTTACTGGACTAAAAGAATGAAGCCTTTGCCACATTCCTCTGCAATTTAATGGTGTAAGAGATTTTTCTTTCACACGGCAGAATATTTGAAATGGATCCTATCGGGCAAATGTGGAGACCAAGCTATAGATAAAATTTCTGCGCGATGCTCATCAAACGAGATTGCATACTGAGACAGGAATAACTTTGCGTGGGTGTGTGTACTGAATGAAAGGATGCAGATGGCGTACTAATACAGTTTCAAAGAAACCTCGTCCATCTCTCAAAAACGATCAGAGTGCATACCGCGAGAAAGCAACTCATTATTTACTAGGATTGATGACGACAAACGTGCACGACTTGCCTGAACCCAGCCACCAGCTGGAGACAGCTACGCATTCATTCAAGTAATGATCAACGTTTTTACTTCTCTGTTGGTCAGAGAGCGTCTACATAAAATCGAAAAGCTATGCCGTAAGAACGGCTTAACATGAATGTAACGGAAAACATCAAACCTATTTCTGCATTAGCTGTTTGGATCCCCAATGAGAGTAGGTACCATGTAGCTTCCAGATGAACTGAGTTTTTGTTTGGTTCCAAACTTCACCTTTGCATCTCGTGGGCTGTGTCCATAACAAACATTTCAATATATCTGTTGGAGGAAGACATGCAATACGACAACCTCTGTGAAGTTTATCAGCTACTTACACGCGGATACTACTACTACTACTACTACTACTACGACTAGTAATAATAATAATAATAATAATAATAATAAATATTTCATTTACCTGCTGCTATAGTCTCATGAAATAAACTAAAATTTCAAGAAACTGATAATTTTTATAGTCTACCTACACCACCGCATGATTCCTACGTGTAACAACGTCTGTCGAATATGAACAAACTTAAAATCATTTTACCATGTATAGGCCATTTTTCCGTAACTCCTGCCAAGTCTTCACTAAACCACAGCATACTGTACACTGAGCACTGACTGTCATATTTTGTTCATTAACGTAGCGCTGACTCGTGCATTTGAAAGATCCCACTTGTTGTTCCAGTTTTGTCTTAATCAATACTTTTTTCACTATATGCGAAAAGGCTGCCGATGTAACTTAATATGAATTCGATGTAGCTATGTTCGAAGTTGACAACATCGGAACTCGCTGTTTAACTGTATTCTTCATTTTACGATAACTTTCTATCGCTCAGTTGAAGACTTAGTAACTTATTTCCTGTAATTGTAATTGATATGGGGTAACGATTTACTTCGTCGACGGCATTGATAAGATAATGTTCTTAAATCAAGCAATACCAAAATATCACAGATCGATTCCTAAGCAAGGTAATTTTCTTAAGGGCAATCTGATCGTGTATATCTGCCTTAGAGTTAGCCGATGTCACGTCAAAAAGAAACGGCGATGAGATTGTAGTCTCCCGTTCAGCGCACTGATTCTCTGTAATTCGCACGTAACTTAATATATTTTCTCGGCATATCTGTATTACTACACAGCGAATCATACTGAATTAGGATGACTTACACCAGGCAGTTTGTCACACAGTACCATTTCTGTACCACTCTACGTTAAATGTTAGGAGGTAGAGGATCCCAGAATAAGTACACTACTGGCCATTAAAATTGCTACAACAAGAAGAAATGCAGATGATAAACGGGTATTCATTGGACAAATATGTTATACTAGAACTGACATGTGATTACATTGTCACGCAATTTGGATGCATAGATCCTGAGAAATCAGTACCCAGAACAACCATCTCTGGCCGTAATAACGGCCTTGATACGCCTGGGCATTGAGTAAAACAGAGCCTGGATGGCATGTACAGGTACAGCTCCCCGTGCAGCTTCAACACGATACCACAGTTCATTTAGAGTAGTGACTGGCGTATTGTGACGAGCCAGTTGCTCGGCTACCATTGACCAGACGTTTTCAGTTGGTGAGAGATCTGGAGAATGTGCTGGCCAGGGCAGCAGTCGAACATTTTCTGTATCCAGAAAGGCCCGTACAGGACCTGAAACATGCGGTCGTGCATTATCCTGCTGAAATGTAGGGCTTCGCAGGGATCGAATGAAGAGTAGAGCCAGCGGTCGTAACACATCTGAAATGTAAAGTCCACTGTTCAAAGTGCCGTCAATGCGAACAAGAGGTGACCGAGACGTGTAACCAATGGCACCTCATACCATCACGCCTTGTGATACACCAGTATGGCGATGACGAATACACTCTTCCAATGTGCGTTCACCGCTATGCCGCCAAACACGGATGCGAGCATCATGATGCTGTAAACAGAACCTGGATTCATCTGAAAAAATGACGTTTTTCCATTCGTGCACCCAGGTTCGTCGTTGAGTACACCATCGCAGGCGCTCCTGTCTGTGATGCAGCGTCAAGGGTAATCGCAGCCATGGTCTCCGAGCTGATAGTCCATACTGCTGCAAACGTCGTCGAACTGTTCGCGCAGATGGTTGTCGTCTTGCAAACGTCCCCATTTGTTGACTCATTGATCGAGACGTGGCTGCACGATCCGGTACAGCCATGCAGATAAGATGCCTGTCATCTCGACTGCTAGTGATACGAGGCCATTGGGATCCAGCACGGCGTTCCGTATTGCCTCCTGAACCCACGGATTCCATATTCTGCTAACAGTCATTGGAGCTCGACCAACGCGACCAGCAATGTCGCGATACGATAAACCGCAATCGCGATAGGCTACAATCCGACCTTTATCAAAGTCGGAAACATGATGGTACGCATTTCTCCTCCTTACACGAGGCATCACAACAACGTTTCACCAGGCAGCGCCGGTCAACTGCTGTTTGTGTATGAGAAATCGGTTGGAAACTTTCCTCATGTCAGCACGATGTAGGCGTCGCCACCGGCGCCAACCTTGTGTGGATGCTCTGAAAAGCTAATCATTTGCATATCACATCATCATCTTCCTGTCTGTTAAATTTCCCGTCTGTAGCACGTCATCTTCGTGGTGTAGCAATTTTAATGGCCTGTAGTGTATATTTAGCTGTGGTATATATGTTCCCCGACGGAAATTTGTGATCCTAGGGACGAATTAAACAGAAGATGGCTAATTACAGCAGTGGCATTCAACTGAACTGCTCGAATGCGCGACCATTGGCACGCATTACACCGACGGGCCACTGGTTGTCGTGTCTATTCAAAGATGGCTGGCTTGTCCGCAACAGTACCAACAGCGACGGCACTTCTAGCGACGAGGTCTTCTTCTGCTTCCACAACGATGGCCTACACCAGCATACTTCATATGCTCCCCACTGACGGCGGTTCAAACGCGCATGCGGCCATAGAGATTTACGTTTTCCCTAAATCACTACACGTTGAGGAAAATCTTCAGGTGTTCTGCTGTCATGCGCTGCAGATGGAAATTATTAAGTTTGTGGTAACGTATCGCATTCCACAAAAGGCTATGTTTGACACCAAAGATGTGTGCAGTACGTCGTGCACTTGTAGATGGATTGTCTTCGACGTATCACAGAATCTCGTGTTCCATTTTGGGAGTTCACGCTGTAGGATCCCGACCGGCATCACGCATACTTGCACGGAAAGTGCCTGTTTCAGTTAGCAGGCAATTCAGACGTCCGGAAGGTTCGGTGTTCCGGGACTCGTCGATTGGGAAAGCGCTGTCGATACTTTCTCACTAGAGCTCGTGCCATGTCCATTCGCAAAACAATATACCAGATGCATGTCAGCCATTTAAGGATACGTAAGCCGCTCCCTGTTAACTGTTGTAATGAGGTCGTGATGCTTGCGAATGAATCCATGATTTCCAAGCGGACCTCATAGCCAACCAATCGCACACAGAGCAGTTGCGAGTGTTCAATACACATTACCAATCAGCGACACCGACACAACAGCTTACTTCAGCACCACCAACGGAATGTTACCTAACATTACGAACTGACTTCAAGAGACCGTACGTTCCTCATCGAAATATATTTTGATGTTCTCTACCCCATCTATTAATTTGAACGAATAGTCTCGGAACACCTTGTATAAGGGTAGCGCCGCTAGCTTCAGCTGTATCTTTCGTGAGGCACGAAATAATGCTAGAATTAGTACTATTCGCGAACAGTAACTTGATTGGCATCTGGTGAGCGGGGATTGTAGGGAAAGCGGACATGGTATACTGGAGGCTTAGGGGGATTGTGTGTGTGTGTGGGGGGGGGGGGGGGGGGGGAGCGGCTCAGTGTACTGTAAGTTCATAAGTTCACAGTGCGGGTCACGGGCTCTTGCTTGCCGTTTTCTTTTTCGAACTGGAGTAGAGAAGGTAAACCCGCGTTGAACTCGCTTTACAGAGCAATCAGATACAGAGCTTGGGACTTCAGTACAGATATAATAATGTAAACAAGTACACAGGACTCTGGGAGAAAACAGAAGAAACAGTACTAATTCTGTTACGTATTTAAAATGTCATGTTACAGTTTGTGCGACATTTCTCCGTATGGCGAAAATTTTTGTATAAGTAGGAGAAAATGAGAAATTGATATTGCCTGACACGAGATAACTCAAAATTTTTAATTACGTTAAAACAATGAAAAATCCATGCTGTTTAAACTCCTTAGAAATGTTCTGTAACGCTACAAGGGCCAGTAAATCAATTGTTTGGTGAGACACTGTATGCGCCATTTGTTGTATTTTTTTACGTTTCCCAAATTTCTGCGTCATTTCATGACAAAACTTGTACGATTTCGTTCAAAATATTGTAACTTGATTTTTATATAACACTGTTATTTTGCGTAAAGATGCAACGAGACTGGAAACATATCGACTATAAGCAGAGACAATTACACAGCAGTTTAAGCTTACACGCTCGATGTCAGTTATCTTAAAATCCTATTTGAAATTATTCCATATTTACTGCTGCTTTAATAGAATAACCAGTTTTTCGCCTATGTTTAATTTGCTGCAGTACATCCATAAGGAATTACATGGAAGTTTTGGTTTTATATCTTCATTCGTTACGTTTTTGAAAACTGTCGAATTTTACTTCCCTGGAAAACAGTTGATGAAGTCGCTTTACAGAGTCATCAGATATAGTCTTTGTGATTAAGCTGCAATAGAATGAACGTCACAATAAGCATTTTGTGATATGTTATGTGGGTGGAACCTCACACGTTGGTGTTAACGTTTTATAACCGCTTGTGAATAAAGCGAAGAGATTATCGAATCGTTTCCTTTCCACTTTTCATCTGTCAACAAATTGTTAAAGATCAGACAGTTTTTGGAAAAGTCATCGATTTGTACTTCGATTTTTCGCGGTGCCTACACTCACTGTAAATGTGCACTACAGTAAGTTTTGAAGGTAAAATACCAGTATCAAATGTTTCAGCATGTTAAACTATTGTTGCATGTAGTATT
Source organism: Schistocerca americana (assembly GCF_021461395.2). NCBI lineage: Eukaryota > Metazoa > Arthropoda > Insecta > Orthoptera > Acrididae > Schistocerca > Schistocerca americana. The sequence goes on from NC_060120.1 coordinate 892,667,214, forward strand.
TTTCCCTTCGGCAGGCTGTGTCGAAATATAGTAAACATTTAACAGATTAAAACTGCTAAATAATCACAGATATTTACTGGTGGTGGTAACTGGTATTATTTTTTCTTATTACTGCGGCGACTGAAGTTTTGTGTGGATATTGTTGTGCACCAGAGTTGTAGTTTCACCGACTAACATGAAATAGCCGCATCCCTCCTCACCCCCCCCCCCCTCCCCTTTCCCCTGCATCCCCCTGCAACACTGCCCCAATGCACAAGCACGCACTGCATCATTGGCCATTAACCAGACGCAGAGTGCCGATGCAGGTAGAACATTTCCGCGTTTCATCGTCATTAATTATGCGCTATCTCATCAGGGAGTATTGTTCCGCATACCCCGCTGTGAATCGAGAGCTGAGTCCGGCATTCACGTGGCGCTCGCCCGGCACTATTACAGCCGTCCGGGGACCGTTAACGTTGTTTCAGGCCGGCGTGTTGGGCAAGTGGGTAGCCAGAGGCCTGTTGTGTTTATCAAAATATCGAGTCCGTTCATTGTTCCACGACACCGGCGAGCTTTATTGCAAAACCAATGGGGCTCATAGTCCCCTTTGTCCGTCGAATATGTTGCTTACACGAGACGCGCTAGTTAACGGACAGAGAAAATAAACAGTTGCGTTTCTACACAAAAAATTGTTTGAGTCGGCCCTCTCTTCCCTTCTACCATTGAACGGTGTTGTTTTAGCTCAGATACTGCTGCGGGAAGCAGAAGCTTGCAATTCGCCTAACCGCGTTCTCTATTTGAAGCTGTTTTCATTGTCTTAGCTCGGATCTAGTAACACTCAGGGCCTCTAGTTTCAAACCGTAATGGCAGTCTCTCTCTCTCTCTCTCTCTCTCTCTCTCTCTCTCTCTCTCCCTCCCCCCCCCCCCTCCCCCCTCCCTCCCTCCCGCTATTAATTCACCAGTGAGGCGATTTTAGTACAAGCTACTAACTTGGTAGCTTTCAACTATTTTTTTTATACTTGCAGTTAACCTTAGCAGCTAAAATATATACATTGTTTCTTTCGTTGTATTCTTCCTGTACAAAAATTTCAGGGCAGGTCTCGACATGTCGGATCGGACCGTTCCCTTTTTGGGCCCGCTTGAGGATTTTTCGTAGGACCAGATACGAAGCAGTCCGAACGGTTCTTGCTAACTTCGAGCTTCGTAGAAATAATACGTAAATAGTATTTCATTGCTGAATGAATATTCTCTGTACTCTTTTGAAGTACGTATAGAAATTTTTTGTATCATGACACACTATTGTGTTTCTTATTTGTTACAGGTAAGTTTCGCACCTGCCGTACAGTTTGGTGATGGTGAGTACGATGCGCGTAGCAGAATGTCCTGTGCAACACGCACATTTTCCCCAAAACCTTTTTGCTGGAGATTTCGTTGACCTGTATTTCAATACCTCTTTTGCTTTGTGATCCTCATTCCTTGATCGCCAGTACAATTTCGTAACAGACATTTCGTCTCCCTGTGCTGAGCACGTCACCAGGCAATCTTTTTTGACGGCTAGAGATATCTGCCAAACTATCGGCGTTGGCCGGTCGTATTAGAAGAAAACAGCATTCGTGAAATTCGCATTGAATGAGATAGCACGGTGGCGCAGCACTCGGAGTTTGTGTCTTCTTTTATTTTATTTTTTACTGCTAATGAAATTAAGCTTTGCGGCCCTTCCCGGTATCTCGAGACTAGGTGACCACGATTATCAACTTGGAGTGAAGAGGGAAAACTGTATTGAACGTATTTGTAGTCACCAAGAAGATGGCGATCATAACATAAATATGTGGCACCGCTCTGCATTCCAGGTCTTACGCTCGGTTTTTCTTTTCAGTGTTGCAATACCAGCTTTAATATTGCACGCTGAACTGAGCTGAGTATCAGCAGAAATCGGGAAAACTCCAACAAACGACTGCTCGTTTTCCCGCAGATCGAAAGTACAACTATACGAAATTTGTCGTAACAGAGCCCTGTGTGATTCAGAGTTGGTAGCTAAATTTCAAATTTTCTGTTCAGGGATAACCGCACCACTTACTAGTTAGAAACAAATGTGCGTTGAGATAAAGTAATTGTACGGATAGAACGTTTTCATAAATATCAAGCGGAATGACAGAGTATATGCGAATCCGTTTTGGGAAGAGCGAGTTTCGAAATGTTCGTGTAACATGACGCCGTTTAGTGATTATGGGGTGTGCTTAAATAACTGCAGAAGGTTGCCGGGTTGGCTCTTTCAACAAGACCGTGGTCGAATGCATTCTTACGCCCTCCTGAATTGGGCTAACGTTCCGCTACCAAGGATTCTCACGTCTTTGGACATAAACCTTTATTTGATTTGAGTTTTTTGATGGAAGCTAATTAGAATATCAGATCGTCGCTGATTTGCAGAATATAAAGTGACCTAATTATCAACAAGAATCAGAGGAGCAGTTAGTAAATATTCTATGAAAGGGAAAGCGGCTTGTGGCCAGTAAAATTATGGTGAAACTTCATGTCCCTCGAAAGACACCAGCCTTTAGGACAGAAAATGTGCTGACTTTTGTTCAAATAGAGCTCTCAGCATCAGAATCGTTAATATCTAGTCTTATCAGTTTTTGTTGTATGTAAAGCATGGAATATCAGCTAATCGGAAAAGCTTCTGAATTACTTCGTATATGTTCTGTAGGGTTGAAACTAAGAATGAACAAGATTTTGGCGCGTATAAAAGCAGTTAACGTCTCGAAGTTTTGGGAGGAGCTGTTTACAAGAAACACATTCGCGAACCCTAATACTGAAATAAGCACTGCAGTGACCTTTTGGACATACTCCTGTTGCAGGTGGAATATCCTTTACTAATGATGGCTTATTAGTGGGCTCATGAGGTTGTAGGAGGTTTAACCTCAACGCGATGTTAGAGCAACGGCTTACATGAAAGTGTATCGTGTACAATAAGAAAGAGGAGTGAACATTGTACTCACGTTCGGAAAGTAGAGCCTAGATAAGTCTGGTATCGAATCACAAATCGTTGGTCTCGTAATGTGTTATATATGTGTGTGACTGCGTATTTGTTATTTGATTCTCATCTCATCAGCCGTCAGATAAACGCCTCCTTCAAATTTCTCCATGCTTTGCAATTTTCAGCTACACGCAACCACCTTGCTCTTGCATGTTTTCTAATGTCATATTCCAGCATCTCATTAGGTCGTCACTCTGAAATCAGCTATCATCGGCCTGTATCCATTTCCGGTTCACGAGCACCTATAGTTTGTTTTCTTTGCAGTCATAATTACATCTTCCACTCAAACCTATAGAGGTAGCGCAGGAGGTAAGTACACTAGACTTGCAGTGGAGAGGGCGGCGCTTCAAATATCCGTTTGATTGTTCAGATATATGATTTTGTCTGTCATAGACACGAGGTCGTCGTTGTTAAAATATAGGCTGAACTATCTTTAGTAATGGAAAGCACAGAAAACTGAACTTGAGGCTACTCGAAGGAGTAATCCTTTATCAGAGCTATTCTACAAGAATATTGTAAAAGCGACTGAGATAACAATATGAACAAGAATGTTTAAATATGTTATCATTCCTCTTACAATCGTGTCTTCTTAAAATGTTTAGAGACATCATTCATTCGTCCAGTCGATAAAAGAAATTAAAAGCGATAAAAGAAATTAAAATGAATCGGCGCCTGGAGTCCGTGATACTCAGAGTTAAGTTTTACTTTGGTTCTCTTATTCGCTTAATGCAAATATCGAGCTGTTTGTTTTGGAAAGGTCGCTGATAGTATCGACCCCTAATCCTTCCCCAATCTGAGCTTGAACTCCGTCACTAATGATACAGTCGTTGACTGAACGCCAAACCCTCTGCTGCCTACTTTTTTCTGACAGTCTAGTCTGCACCCTAGTCCTTTTGTTTGTATCCTTACCTCTCGTAGACTCCCAACATGCAGTTACTCTCCCAGTAACCTTTAATTTTTTAATTTCTTTCGCAGAAAATGTTTCTCTCTCACTGTCATAAGTCGAAACTGGTAGTCCATTGGCCGATTCTGAGGTGTTCTATTTAATCATGTTGGTAGCGTGGGTTTGAAAGTTCTTTTTAGCTTACCAAAAGTACTAAAGTCCATTTTATTGTTCGTTTAATTCTTTAGCTCTCCAGCCAGTTGTTGCCAACGTTATCGTAAATAAAAAAATCTTCAGTTTGTTCGTTGACCTCAGTCTTATTTGATACTGTTTCCGTTCTGATGTGTTGATTATAGTCATTCAGTCTTATTGCAACTTGAGTTTCTAGCTACTAGTATCACTATATTAATTTGTTAGTTCGTTGCTGTTTGTTTATACTAGCGACAAAAAATGTCATCAGCATAACAACAGTGGTTCAGATAGCTACCGTTAACAAGTCTTAGTTTTCTGAGAGAGTGGCTCTGAAAATGATTCTATGACAACTGAAAATAATTTTGGTGATGTGGAATCTCCTTGCCAAACTTCGTATTGAATTCTGAAAATATTCTTCAGTGTACTAAAGTTGGGCGGAAACGGTACCTTGTTTGTCAAGCGGTCTTAGTACGTATATCTTGTAGCTTTGTCAAAGGAATTCTCCGTATCTAGATTTCCAAGCAAAGTGGCAATTCACACTCATCATCTTTCCTTTAATTTCGTTTATTGCTGGCAAATGGTCCATTGTGCTTGATTCTCTTTCCTCCTTAGTACCAGAAATATGTTCTGTGTGATTACAATGCAGTATTTCATCTGTGAGGTTTGTGATAATTTTAGTAAATAATTTATACATGACTGAGGGAAGAACGGTGGATCTGTACTTATTTAGTCTTCTGTATGTCCCTTTTAAGTTGATCTGTTGCAGTATTATTCAAACTCTGGGGATCTTTTTTACTCTACAGACATGTTGTAAATAAATTTGCAAGTTCTATTTGTGTCACTTTTGATTTTGTTTCAGTCTTTTTCTGACGAAACACCCATCCCGTCATCTTTCCTTCCTTCATAAGTCGAATGGCTTTACACACCTCATTCGGCGTTATTTTCGTCATTGAGTACCTGTTTTGGAGTCATCTCTTGAACTGTTCAGTCAGCTAAAAACTTCTTGGAATAGTTCCACAATTTACTTTCGTTATTATGCCAGCTCAACTGGTCGAATGTTATGTCTACCAGTTCTCAATGTGCCTATTTAACATCTTGTCGAAGACATTTGTTTAATTTCAATATATTCCTTCATTCTTATTGTTTGATCAAAACACCCGCCTTCTTTTTAGCTGATTACTTCTAAGTTATTCTTTTCTTTCTCAATACCAGCAACATGTTTCGTTATTTGTCTAAACACCTTCGTTAAATAATAAGACTTTTCATCTATGTATGATTTTTGTTTTCTGAGATGTAAAAGTTGTTGCTTAATTTAATCTGGTACACATCACTATACTTAAAAAAAAAATCTCGTAATCTGCATTCGACGTCCTGCATGATGCAGCCGGCCGGTGTGGCCGTGCGGTTAAAGGCGCTTCAGTCTGGAACCGCGTGACCGCTACGGTCGCAGGTTCGAATCCTGCCTCGGGCATGGACGTGTGTGATGTCCTTAGGTTAGTTAGGTTTAATTAGTTCTAAGTTCTAGGCGACTGATGACCTCAGAAGTTAAGTCGCATAGTGCTCAGAGCCATTTGAACCTGCATGATGCAGTGGTTTTCTTACGAACTTTCTCTCAATACTTGTTCTGAATCGTAATAGTTCATGACGACTTGAAATTGTAAAGGGGTTTAGTGTCCTCTCATTTCGTACAATTACTTTTAATTTGACGTAAGGTATAAACAGCAGAATTTAATAATATTTGATATCATTACAAGGCAAAATCGAGAGTGGCCGAGCGGTTCTAGGCGCTTCAGTCTGGAACCGCGCGACCGCTACGGTCGCAGGTTCGAATCCTGCCTTGGGCATGGATGTGTGTGATGTCCTTAGGTTAGTTAGGTTCAATTAGTTCTAAGTTCTAGGGGCCTGATGACCTCAGATGTTAAGTCCCATAGTGCTCAGTGCCATTTGAAGTATTTTTCAAAATCTAGAAGGAGCGTTTTGTAGTCATTACCTGCACCCGACCGAGTAACGTGACGCAGTGGTTTGCACACTGGATCGAATTCGGGAGGACTACGGTTCAAACCCGTGTCCAACAATCCTGATTTAGGTTTTCCGTGGTTTCCCGAAATCGCTTCAGGCAAATGCCGGGATGGTTAATTTGAAAAGGCAAGACCGATTTCCATCTCTAATCCGATGGGACCGATGACTTCGCAGATTGGTCCCATCCCCTCAAACCAACCAACCAAACTGTTCGCCTGAATTTTACTGCTTCGGAAGTATCTAAATGTTAAATATCAACAGCCTACAGAACGCGATAAAAATAATTAATCATCGACATATCTGGCAAGTTGTTGTGTCATTTCAATCGAAGATGACAACCTGTCGCGTGAAGAGATAAGTTACGGCTTGTATCTCTCGTAGCTTAAGAATTTATCAGGTGAAGAGTTGTTTTGTGCCGGGATGAAGTTAATAAGTGAAGGTGTTACGAAAGATACCCGGAGTTTCGTTGTTAGGTTGGACCAAAATACGGTCACTGTAAAGTAAAACACGGATATGGTCCGCTTGTAGCGCAAACACAAGTGAACGGAAAGTAACGTATATTGAGTGGTTGTCATCGATAACACACGAAATCACGTACGCCTTCAATGTGTACGACTCGGCCGCAGTTTCTTCTGGACCTTTCACGTGGCCCTAAGGACTCCGTTAACCCTGCGGCTCTCCGCTGTCACTTCCTCTCGATTCTTCAAGTGTTCCGGGGCTCTGAAGTGGTTTACACCGACGGCTCGATGGCGTTGGTTTGCCTACGTGCGCGGTGACCATATTGAACAGCATTCCTTACCCGAGGGCTGCAGTGTATCCAATGCATAGCTGGCATCCATTTCTCGTGCATTTCAGTATCTCCGTTCATGCCCTGGGGGGAGTCTTTTATTTTGTGTATTGACTCCCTGAGCAGCCTGAAAACTATTGACGAGTGCTACCCTCGTTATCCTTTGGTAGCGTCCATCCAGGAGACTATCTATGCCCTGGAACGGTCCAGTCGTTCAGTGGTGTTCGTCTGGACCCCTGGTCTCGTCGGAATCTCAGGAAATGAACTTGCTGACAGGCTGGCCAAACAGGCTACACGGAAACCACTTCTGGAGATGGGCACCCCGCAACTGACCTGCGTTCGTTATTACGCCGCAAGGTTTTTCAGCTTTGGGAGACGGAATGGCAACATCTCAGTGCGCACAACAAACTAGGAGCCATTAAGGGGACAACGAATGTGTGGAATTCCTCGACTAGGGTGTCTCGCAGGGGACGGCCATGCCTGAGCGACCCAGGGCTACCACCTGCACCGTGAGACCCCCACCTCAGTGTCGGTGCGGCGCCCGGTTGACAGTGGCCCATATTCTTCTCTTCTGTTCTTCTTTGGTTGCCTTGCGGCTTCATCTTCGGTTGCCGGACTCGGTATAATTGATTTTAGCAGACAACGCCTCATCGGCTGATTTGGTTTTACGTTTCATCCGTGAGGGTGGATTTTATCATTCGATCTGATTTTTAGCGCATGTCCTCTGTCCCTCTGTGTCCTCCACCCTAGTGCTTTTAGGGTGGAGGTTTTGATGTGTTGCAGAGTGGCTGCCTTTTCCTTTTTATTTTCGTGGTCGGCCAGCCACTGCAACCTGCTTCCTTGTTTTACTCTCTTCTAACTGTTTATTGCATATCTCTGCTGTTTTCTTGTCCTCTTCTGTTCCTTTTAGTGTTCGTTGTCTTTCCTTCGTTCTTGTGGTCCTTTCCTTTCTTTCCGTTTTGTGTTAAATGTCTCGTCTGTTTTATTCTCACGCTTGTGGCATTGTTTTATTAGGAACAAGGGACCGACGACCTCGGAGTTTGGTCCCTTTCCCCCTCTTTTAAACCAACAAACCAACCAACCAACCAACCAAGACACCAAAGATGAAGAGTAATTAAAGTTAAAGGACTTGGAAAACTAACGTATTTTGCAGCGAAACTAACTATATTCATATTTCAAAGAGAATTAAAGCGCTCCTACATGCAGTGGAAAGCCGTGAGAAACTTCACAAAGGACTCAGTATCCTGTTGACTTCTGGACGTGACAGTTAAGTCACTCATCTGCATAAGACCTCCATGCTACGTCTTCAGAATGTGTTCTGTATCACAAACTGGTTTGATCATGAACAAAGAACGTTAGAAAGGATGTTCAAAATTGATAGTAATCCAGACCTAATATGGTATTGAGAAGCAAGAAGGCGAATGACGATAATTCTCAGAATGTTACAATAGTAATACCATGCTCCCAAAGGAAACATTCTTTTTCGAACCGCCCAGAGTAACCAGGTGAGGATGCATGGACAATAAGCACTAAGCAAGAAAGATGCTCTGCTTTGTGGCGATAGTGCGAACTAACGAATAGGAGAGGAGGAAGATATCTAATTCTGATAATCAATTTCTGCACAAAGAAATTTCTGCACACGGCTTTCATTTAAACGATGGTCTACGCATTTTGGGACAGTTACTCCGATTTTCAGTTGCATTTCGTTATACCATAACATCTCAATCGTGGTTTTGCGTTTTGTGAAATGTATTGTGTGCATTGCCGTTTCGTGTCACGAGATATGTGAAGGACATAAAATTCATATTATTTCAGAAATTTGGAATGACCGATTTCGTATCACCTTATACATTAACCATAACGCCCATAATGCTGTCTTGTTCCTCGCACATAATAAAAACACACACTATATTGACTGAGAGTCTCATGTGTACTACGTTTGTTCGGGAGGAGATACGTGCGCGTGTGGTGATATCCGTAGTATTTCATGAACTTCACAGATATGAGGAACGATGTGTTCGTCAGCTGTCAAACAAGCAATGGTACCATCGTTGGTTTTTGCCGTGTCATAAAACTTACAAGCCATCAATTTACCATGAAAATTTCTTTACTCCGGGTAATGCGTAGGAGCAGATTTAAAGCAGCTGAAATGCAGTTTTGGAAAGCTGTTGCGGAATTAGAAAAGCTGAATCGCTTTACAGATGAGAACATTTGAAATTAGCTACATGTGCAACATTAAATAAGGCTTTAAATGATTGTAGACAGAAGCAATCCTCTTCCGCCAAACTCGCGAAGTATCTGATGAGCACCAGAGTAGACGTAGTCCGGGCAAGAAAACTATGGAAGCAGAAGTAGGAAATCTGTCACAATCCGATAATGAAAGTTAAAAATTAAAAAAAAAAGTCTGAAGAAAAGGACGATGAGCTAATTTTCGTAAACAAACCGGGTATTCTGGGGAAGGAATGAAGACAGACAAGAGTTGGGAAAAGAACGAGAAAAACAAGTAGTGTTCTTGAAGTGCTTCGTTCTTGGCCTTCTCTGCGTCAGCGCGACAGTGATGAAGCGCGTGATTGAGCGTGACATTTACGACGCATTAAACGTGACAGCTGGGAAGGCGTTCTTGCCCCTCATCCCGTTGGCTACGGTTTTTGTTGTGCATCGTACAGCCGAACTGGGTCGCTACAGCCGATTTTGGATACAAATGACGACGATTAGTGAGGCTACGTCCTCTAGCTCAGGACTTTATAGCGGATGAGTTACTGTTTGATGAAACACTGCAGTTCGTCAGTGTCTGTCGAAGACTCTACAGAAAGAAATT